>NC_090437.1:606512459-607762459 GCF_031143425.1 Pleurodeles waltl | reverse complement strand
CTCCAAAAACAGCCTATCACATCAAGAACAACTCAGAATCTGTCAGCCCCACAAAACAAGATAGGGCCTCACACCTACTCTTTATAATCCTCTTATCACCCCCATCTCCTCCCTGAGATGTGCTGAGACACCTTCCCAGTGAATCAAAGAACACCCTTCCATGTGGACAAAAAGATAGGCTCTCCGTCCCTTCCTCCAGTGTGTCCCACTTAGCTTACAGGAATGTAGCAATACAAAAATCTGCCTGGGAAGATTCCTCTACTTCCTCTCCTGTTCCAGTCAGACATGGGTCTCCCAAAGTGGAACCCAGAGACTTCCATACAGTACATGCTTTAAGAATTGTACCATTCACTGCCATACATACATCCAGCACGTCTTTAATGTACGCACACTGTACAGCACTGCATTATTCCTGAAATGTACCATTCTCAGGCACACATACACTCAGTATATGCATATCATAATACCTGTTTTTCTAAGAGTGAGGCCTACAGGTTCACTCATTTAAATTTCTGCTGCTGTGTCCTTAACTCACTCTTGGCCTACATCGGTTTTGTGTGTAATGCTGCGCACATGTGGTATGTCTCCCAATGCACAAAAGTCTCCCTTTATTTTGTCGATTGCCTCTGCATTCATTGCAAACTGATTAAAACTGTTCCACATCTGAACATCACAGTCAGGATTTCCTGCAGCACACTAATAAAAGGTGATTGTGACATGCCATAAGAATCTCCTCATATGTATTGAAAAGATCCAGTGCCTGTGAAATGTAGTACTGTCGTTAGTTATGACAAGTGGTGTGATAGCTGTTTGATTTTGGTTAAGAGACAGAAGTTGAGGCTCAAACTGATGTTATAAATCCAATATGGATTGGTAGTTAAGTCTATACTTTGGGATAATTCCTCTTTCTTGCATGATGCAAGGCCAGGAAATGGCCACCTTTTTAGTCTGTGAGGGTACATCTATTGTGATTGAAGGATATGTCTAAAAAATGTAATTCACTGCATATATAGTCTTTTAATTACATACATCTATGAACATTTATATATATACATGTATATATATAATTGATATGTCACATCACATTTAAAAAAAATGATTTTCCTTTCCTTTCCTGGTTTCTTCTTTTACAATCTGTAACTTGTAGCCTACTTTATTAATGGAATGAAGGGTGGGCAGAAATTGCATAGTTTTACTCCTTGGGTTTATGCGCGGACACATGAAAAGTCTGCGAGATTCCACAGAGTTTCACAAATGAGTGGCTATAGGCACCGAGTGGCTCAAGCTGATTTTTAGCACTGGGAGCTAGTTCAATGCAGAAAAATCAGCCTGAATTGGTACCCAGCAGTGCACCAGAGGGCACTGATTATCGAGTTGATTTTGCTGCAACTGAAGTAGATTTCCTACTTGAGTAGCAACTTTCTGACTGCGAGTGTGCGAGACCGCGTGCTACCGCCCATATTGGGTAAATCTCACTGAGTGCCCTCCTCATGATGGAAAAACACAATATGTGACACCAAATCACACTCGCCACATGTTGGCAAGCTGCACACAAGAAAAAACTTTGCCACACAGCAGTTGGCAGAATTTGGCCAGAATTCTGCATTACAAAACTCCGCCGGGAGGGCAGAATTTACTGCCCAGCTTTAAATGAAATAAGCAAGATTACTACTCCCAGAAGGCAGTTAAGAAACATGCACTGGAATTGAACATCAGGCATGGACAAGGGCAACTATGTATAACAAATAAAAAAAAAACATTTATAAATACCTGTAAACATTTTTTAAACCACATATAATGTAGGTATAATGGACACTACTGCTATTTCATGTATAATAACAAACAAATATAAATGAAGCCTTTATGACTGTTACAGCTTTCTGGACACCTAAACCACCATTTCAGGTGTATCTTGTGAGTTTTCTAGCAAGCTATGTGTGGTCCATCCTAAAAGTGGGGCTGCCTAAACATTGTATGGATACAAGGTGTTCCGTCCATCAATGACACCCATAGTTTAAAATGGTGCAACGGATAAGAGACTGTCGCATGGTTGGCGTAGATGTCCATTGACCTATGTGTATGTCACAGTGATGTACATGTTTCTGTAATGGTTTGTCACACACAAATTCAGAAAAGTATTATTTTATATTTTGGTTTAATAGTGTAATCTAATTTTATTCTCATTTACTCTTTAATTTTGAAAAATGTTTTTGCTAAAATTAGATGCTGAGTATATTAAATACATATACATTTATACAAATATACATATATTTAAATATAAGTATATATATATTATATATGTAACACTAATAGATAGACAGATTAGATAGATAGATAGATAGATGGATAGATAGATAGATAGATAGATAGATAGATAGATAGATAGATAGATAGATAGATAGATAGATAGATAGATAGATAGATAGATAGATAGATAGACACTGAGCTAATGTGAAGGATAGACACATAGGCATTAGTTTTATAAAAATGTACAATTTTGTTTCTGAATCTATATATAAAGGACAAAAGATAATAACATATACAAATGTATAAATAAGGATAATTTGGCATTCTGTTGTTAAAATATACCCCATCCCTCATCCTAACCCTTGCTTGATGGGGAGCTGAAGACCAGAGAGAAGGAGAAGTGATTAAGTATAATGTTCTAAGTGTTTTGTTTATAACTCATATTATTGTTTCCACAGCAACTACATAAGAAGAAGCAATTGTTGGAAGATCACAACTGTGATAACACATTGTTGTGACGTAGAAGTATGCTATATGTAAGATTGATATCCTCAATTAATGTGTTTCTGTATTTAAAAGTGCATAAAATGGTCACTACAATGAGAATGTTTTGTATAATGGAGCCAAACCACATGTACATGTGAACAAGATGCCTAACCCTAATATATGTGAAAGATGCAGATATATCTGTTCTTTGTGTATAACTACATAGAGTTTGGCATCAATTGAAATAATTGTGCATGAAGGAGTGGTTCTGTGATGAAGTCATTGGAGAAATGTGTTCAAAGTTTAAAAACAGCAAAAGGTTTGTACATTTCTAGTGGCTTTCAGTTAATCTTTACTAAAAAGGTCTTTGTAAATAAGGCTGTTGGCAACTTTGGAAATTTGTCTAACATGTACCTTAAACACACACTGATTGTAGCAACCTCAGTTCTTTGCCTGGCAGGATATAGGAATTGTAGGGTCACTACTGTAAAGACTGGTTTCAAGTCCCTTTGCAAGTGTAATAGAAGCAACAAATCCAAAGTTAATTTTGCCAGGGAACATTTCCATTACATCCATCCAGACAGGATGGGCAATTCAGTCAACAACTAAGCCACAATCTGTACCTGCATGGAGTCTCTAAACCTAAACACCTGCCAAACGAATCACAGTCAATTAATATAGTACAGAGGCTGCAGCCACCAAATGATTATGAACAAGTAAAATGCCTTTTTTTAAAGGCAAACTTACAGATATTTGAGTTAACATCCAAGTAACCTTTAAAGTGGATGTTACATGTCCAACTTTGTAATGCTGCTTCACACTGGACTATGGGCCATTTAGTTCCAACCTTAGGGGTGACCTGTATGTATTATAAAGGAAGGATTATGCTTCAACAAAGGCTACATGTGCCAGGTTGGTTTGCCATAAAGAGATCTCCACCCAGGCTGGAATGTAGACTGGAAATATGTTTGCACATTCTACTTAAGTGTGTGGCATTGTAAGTGCAGAACGACTACTAGTAACATATATTTTAGAGGGTCTTGATACTTTGTAGTTTGACTTTACTAGGAACATGTAAGTGAAATAAAATGTTCCAAGGAAGTTTGAAATTTTAGGAGATTTCTTGGCGAGTGCTCAAACATTTTAGCACTGTTTATTGCTTGTAATGTGTACAGACAAATTAATCCTTACCTAAATGGGTTTTAAAACCTGGAGGGATGAAGGTAACACTTTTTTGGCTGAGCATTCAGTCAAGCACTAGTCTAATGAAATATTCCTGAAGGAGGGCCTACTGTATATTTCCTTGCTGTGTCTGATATTAATAGGTTAGAAACAACAAGTGACCAAAGTCAAATAAAAATGAGTCCCATAATGACAACATAACATAATCCTATCAAGTAGTTACCTATATATTCAAATGTTTTCTATGAATCTGCTTTAAACATTACCAGCACATGCATATTCACCTTTTAAAATATATAGTTAGCCAGTCTGATTTTAATGCTGTAGATGATTTACATGTTATATAGCACATTGTTTTATGTTTGGAGCATAATTGTGTTACTTAACAATCACAATCAATATAATGTTGATGTTGATAATATCGTCAAAGGCTTTCCAAATAAGGAATGGTACATCACTATGATATATGAAGTATGTGAATGATATAGTATGATAGTTTGAGTGATGCACATACATGCCATCTGTACAAAAAATGGATACAACTATAGGAGGAGGACAAGATGAATGGTATTCTTATAAACGTATGACAACATGATAAGCATCCTCCTGTGTTTATGTGCCCAACATATGTGTTGTCTACACATGTGACACATCAACGAAAGAACAATCAATTATGTGTGTATAGGTAGAAAAGTTCATAAAATCAATCC
This sequence comes from Pleurodeles waltl, assembly GCF_031143425.1. Classification (NCBI taxonomy): domain Eukaryota; kingdom Metazoa; phylum Chordata; class Amphibia; order Caudata; family Salamandridae; genus Pleurodeles; species Pleurodeles waltl. The sequence continues at coordinate 607,757,834 of NC_090437.1, read as the reverse complement.
TGGGTTTGAAATGTTGCTGCAAACATTAACATCATTCATGATGTGGTGAAGGTGGAGGCCTTAATGCATCAAAAAATGTCAAGTTATTCCATCAACCTTAACACAAGTGGCTCATATCATATGGTAGTTATTATAGAACAGCCACCTTATCAAGCTCGTTAGTGATGTAATCATCCATCCACAATCTAACCAGACACTTGTAACTATAACATAACTAACTTTTTAGCATATGGAGTGATAAAGGTATCTTGTAAGATACTACTGGCACATTTATTGCAATAACATATGCAATAACATGTGCTTGATAAGCAATTTATCTTATCTGGAGAATGCACAAAGAAATTCATACATTTTTCTTTCTCTTATAAGCATCATCCTGAGCTAGTAAAGGAGACGTTGGCCAAGAAGTTGGGGAAACAGATGTCCACTGGGAGATGGAAAGTGGTACGACGGAAACAGAGGGAGCCAGAGCCATGGAGGTTGAGGTGGCTGGAGAGGAGGCCAGATTTTGTGTCTGATTCAGAGGCCTCCATGTCAGACCAGCCCCAAGCAGGTTTGAACTCTAGAACATCTCATGGACTTTTAACAATACCTACATTACAAGATCATTACCCTCCATCCTGTCCTTGCCAATGTTGGCCAACACCCAGTCCCTAAGAATGCTTCAGTCCTGTTTGCCCCAGGTACCTCTGATCCTGCTCCTGTCCACCGAGCAATAATGTCTGGAGGCTCTGGAATTATTGAGGAGCCTCTCTGTAGGCCATATTGTTGTGTGCCACCCAGGGGTCAATCACCAATTGACACAATGATTAGTCTTCCAGGTTGGCATGACCCGCATCAGATCCCCCTCCCACATCACTGCCTCCCATTTACCACCACCTGCCCCTTCATCTATAGATTTTTCATCTTTGCAAATCCATCCTCCCACCACCATACCCTCACAAGCCATCACTGTCCCACAACCTCAACCTCAAACCACAGCTGCACACTTGCACCCACACCCAGACAGGCAAATATAAACACACAGGCACACACACAGACAGTCCAACTAAAAACACAAACATACATGCAAACTTGTAAATACAGATACACAAAGTAGCACAACACCCTCCACAACCACAGACACATCCAGAATGCACACAGGTTTACTTATACCCAACATCAGGTTTACTTATACCCAACATCCACCAATAATCACTAAAATCAGAATGACACCCACAGCTTCAACCACTACCACACCACTGAAGCAAAACAAAAACCCTCAGCAAAACATACACCATCAGCAAAACAAACACCATCACACAAACCAACTACTACATATGAACCCACAACCTCTGCAAAACACAAACCATCACCCAAGCCAACGTTTCCACAGAAACCCACACCCAAAGCCAATACATCAATAAGCACAACACCTTCAGCCAAATTCAAACTTTTACCCACAGCAAAACATACATCCAAATCCACAACCACAGATGATCCTAAGCACCAGACACACACTCAAACTCAAAACAGCAAACACACACTACAAGTACACCATCGACCCTTATGACTCCCTCCCAAACCACCATTACTCCTCCCCAATAATTATTTGAGGTGCCTGGCTTCTACCTGCTCGAGGATTGAAACCCCCTTTAAGACCTGGTGGCAAGATATGTAGTGCTGATGCAACCTGACATAACTGTGGATTTTGTATTTGTGGTCTGGTATAGTTTAAATAAAAAAGACAAATTTACTTTTGTTTTCAGACAGGTATCTCATTTGTTATCTAAATACTGTTTTTCAACATGTTTTCTTTTCCTTTGAACACCTATACAAGGTACAAATGAACTTATTTTTTTTTACAGGAACCGCATGTACATGCAAGATTTTTTTTCGATTATTAGCATGAAAGTTTGTGATAAAGCTTTTTCAACAATATTGAAACCTCAAATAAACTTAATTTTACATAAGAGGTCCAATGTTTAGATTAAATTAGGGTTACTTATGTTTTGTCAGGATTTAGGTTAGTGATTAAGGGGTTTGGCAATCTACTCAAACAGCAAACCCTATCCTTGTCAAGGTGAACCACAAAAGTTAAAAAAAAAAAAAAATTCTGCCAAATTAATTTAGCATTTGTAAACTGCACAGAGGCTGGAATAAAAGGTCAGGAACATTTTTTAATTGATTACACAGTTGCCACAAAAAGTAACCCTGGCCCACTAGTAGCATTTAATGTACAGGCCCAGGGTGCATTTGTACCACTTTGTTGGAAACGTATCAGTAAAAAAAAGGTAGACATTAGGTGTAAGCCACAATAGTGAAAGAGCATTGGTGAAGGCATCAGAGTCCTAATAAAAAACATGAATATGTTCAAACAACAGGAGGGGTGAAGACCAAAATTGTTGGGCGGTGACACTTCAGAGAGGACAATGTTTAACAGGTTTAATTATTTACATCAATCGCAAAGTGGCCTATGAGATATAATAATAGAATTATCCATCTTTTAACATGTGTAATGTGGATGAACAACTGCAATGTAAGATCACAACAGCATACACACATAAGTGGAAGTAGCTTTAAAATTTTGTATGTCGTTTTAATTAGAATTGTAATTTGAAAGATATTTAAAGGTCAAATCTACATTGGACATTTGGTGTTCACTTACGTCAAGATGATCAAGATGATGGAGACTTACACCATATGTATAAGGATATATAAATATATTTTTTAAAGTTAAAGGATACAGGATGCAATTACATAAGTATCACACCTCACATTTGATAAGTGATGCTAATTTTTATAAGGGCAAGCTCAAATCAGAACACATAATGCAAACAAAAACTTAATGTAAATTTAAGTACACATACCTCTTAGTACTGCGGCGATGTAGTTATTAATCATCCATTTCGAGCAGCAGATAAGGTTCATGGTGAAAGGTTGAGTTTGAAAAGTAGGTAAGGTGAGTTTAGACCTTTTATAGATTTGAATCCGCCAGGTCAGCTGTGGAGGTTTTCTAGCCTTGGTTATGCTGACGGTTAGCAACACCAAAATTGGGCAGACCGAGTTATGGCTGAAATGTCTCTGTCAGCTGTTACTCCATCAATGGAAGAGTCTGCATACAGCTGAGATGGTGGGGATTTGACAGAGTTCGTTGGTCATACTGCAAACATATAAATCTGGCGGGGAACAGCTCTGACGCTGGATGGATGGAATGTAAACTTTCAATGGTCTGCTGGGATCTGCCAAGATATAAATCAGGCCCTAAGGTTGAACTGCACACCTTGTGACTCAAACTTAGAAGTTTTTAGTAAACATCTGCAAAAGCAACCTCTTTTAATATTAAATGTATAGGGACAACTCTGGTTTATTGTGCAGGCAGTCATGACATTTAATGCTCAGGCTCTAGATACTTTTTTGTGATAATAACTCACCCGAACAATAGATGTTTGTGATGGATTATTCTCCTTTGAGGTCAGTAGATAGCTATCTTTTGAGAGATTTTTTTCCTTAATGTGGGTCAGTAAGGATAACTCGACTGATGGAAAACTAGCGCATGCAATGGATTTTTGCAAAAATATAGTCTATATTTCTAAACAAAATAGTGGCAAGCAGGATTTACAGCCACAAGATAGGAAGCACTACCTTGCAGAGCACATGTGGGATCCAATACTTGACTGTGTGAGAGGCTGTAGTGAACCACCAACTGCCACAGTACTCCCTCCTTCACACCATAGCATTGTAATATCCAAATGGAGTGGGATGAAGGATAAGAGTTATATCAATGTGTCAGTTGAAGATCTAGCTGGTGACATCTACCACTGTCCATCGTTACTCAGCATGCTCACCATAAAGTTGACTCCAGACTAGAGGGTCAGGTCTCCATAAGCGAGCATGGCAGGAAGTGTCAGGTATCACACTTTTTGCTTAGCCTTCTTTCTGTTTCCTCATTAGATAGGGTTTTTTTCCAACCCAAAATGGAGGGCTGGTCTAGAACACACAACGCCCTCAACTAATTCCAGACACCCATTCACTCATATGCAATACACACATGTTTTACTACTGACTCCCTCACTATGTAACCATAATTTCCAACAAAACAACACAATCAAATATGACTGCTCAGCAAAGACAACCTGATTCAGGTTTATATGTGACCCGCTAACAGGGGTTCAATAGGAAAAAAGGGAGGGAGGAAGGGAGGTCATTCCATTTATGGAAGAGGAAGCTGCATACACCTAGTAGTGTCATGCTTCAGCCTCGGCTTCCTCTCCCACCCTGGAAGGAAGAATGCCAACAGGGCAGACTCGACTCCCTGTTGCTTTAGAACAGGAGGGAGTTCTTAATAAATATTTACTGGGTAAAAGCCAGGATCGAAATTATTATGTTACAAAATATGTGTGTATTACCCCCAGCATTTTGCCTTTATTGGAGGGGGGCACAGCTGTTATTAAAAACAGAAAAAGGTTAAAACATGACAATTATGTGTTGGATCACCTACTAAATATTAAATGGCCAACATCTTTCTGCCCATTTGTACAAGCCACTGTGGGTCTCTGGCTTTCATGAGGGCCATGGATCCCTACTTCATCTAACTGTCTAATGTGATCCTCTTCAATCCAATAGACAAATAAACCCCATGCAGCAGATCCTACCTCAGGTCAGGCTAGAATGTCATGGATCACCTATAAGGACATAAAAACACACCGACCTAGAAATGTCAAGCCCATCTTAAATTCAGAATAACCCTCAAAACAATTATGTGAACACATGTGACACAGCACACTTCACTGCAAACTCTAGTGAACAATGACCCAATTCATACAATACCTCTCCTATCTAATCTTAGGAAGATATTTCTATACTTCATTAGGATAAGGGCAGTGGATGATCTGTCCAGCACGAAAAAGGGAATAATCAGACTTCATTCTTACCCTGGAATTAGGGACCTTTCGCTTCCTGGTCAGAGAGAGGGGCAGCACCCTTTATGGTCACACTCTGAAATACCGGGAGTAGAGTATATGATTCAAACCATATGTCCACCAAAAATCATATATGTGTATATGCCCATCAGACCAGCCCTCTTAGACCAATCCCTAGTGGGATAGCCCCATCTCAGCACTGTACAAGACAGAGAACAAAATTAGGGGCATGGCATTCTAATTCACTTTACCAGGCAAAGTAATGACCCAAAAGTATTGTATGGTAGACTGACATGGTTCTACCCCAATTAATAAAATAACCCTTCACAAAAGCCCCAGGCTAACCTTTATTTCCGAGGTTGACACCTTACCACTGCGAAGATCATTAGAGTATATATCCCCTCTGCACACGCTGAGTGCAAAGCCCCCGTACTCACTTCATCAAAAGGTGTGTCATGCTGAACTGATACCCAGGAACCACAATGGGTCGGATTTTTGTAACTGGGTTGGGAAACCCATAAGTGAGATCAGCTGCAGATGAAGGTTTTGTCACAGCTGTACCGATGGATATGTCAATCATGCATGAAAGCCCAAGGCTTGCCGGGATATGTAGTGTGCCCTACCAAAGCGCCAATAGCCACATTGATGGAACAGATCTAATTGGCAGGTGAATTTGATTCAATGATAGAAACAAATCAGAGAACAGTTATACCCTAAAACATTTTTTGTCTACTGAATATGCAACAAAGTACAAAATTAACTTTGGGAACACTTTGTAAATGAGCATGCGCCATGACAAGCAAGAGTATTTAAATTGACTGTAATTTACAGCCAGAGCTCAGCTCTACACAAACTGCCAGAAAAATGATGATTGTTTTCCAACCCATACCTAGGGGGAACTCAGGGTAGTGCTGAATGAACAAAATACAGAGTAGACTACTGTCATGAGGAGCGGCTCAGATACTTGCAGAACAAAGACTGTTCCTATCCAACCAAATGGAAGACAGGCATGACACTAGCACATGATAGCAGCTGTCTTTTCAAGTATCAACAAAGCAAATTATAATCCTTATCCTAATTTCTAGGTTTTACTATCCCATTGTTCATGTACCTCTGCTGTTCTGATGTCATAGGTCAGTGTTTCTCTGCTTTACTGTCTCCATATCTGTTTGGATAAGTTATCAATAGGGCATCATTGTTACCCGACTCAGTGTATCACTCCCCCAGTGGCTCCAGATGCATTTCATGGCCTGTGGGATCCTGTCCTACCACTTACCTATTATTCATGTCTCCCAAACTCAGTGCATATTCCACTGTCAGTGTCACCTTGTTCCTTTGGCTTAATATTGTGTTGTTTTCCTCCTTCGTGGCTCCATTTTCATATTTTATTGTGTTAGGTATCTTGTGTCAGTGAACCCCACCCCAGTCTCCAACTCATTTCTACTGTATCTCTGTCTAAGTGTCAGTGTGTCTATAGTTTCATTTTGCAAATAGAATTAAGAATGTTGCATATTCTAAGAGCAGAAAATAAATAACTCATTTGTTATGGCTGTACGCATAGTAAAATGGAGTGATGTATGTTCTGTATTCTATAGAGAGGGAAAATAAATGTAAGACATAAGATATGTAAATCAATTGTTGGGCCTAAAGTTCTGAAACAGATAAAGAGGAGACTGCTTTCACTATGCTAGGGCTCAGCAAGTAAGGCTATGGTATATTCAGGGACACTGCTACACAACTAGTGGGGAATAGGGTGAGCTTTGCTTGTCTTCTATTTACCCCTGATCCATACACCAGCTTCTGGGCATTATGATTGAATGTAACACCAATAGAGCCTATTACAGATCTCCCTAGGGAATTGGATAGATCACATCATTGACTTTCTCAAGTGCTTCAAAATTGATGCCTATCCATGCTGAAGTAGTAGAATACCTCCTTGGTGAATTCAACTGTTGTCTGGGAATTCAGAATAAAGTTGTGCTGGATAGCAACTCCTAAGAGTGAATAGATGACTGATTGCATTGCATCTTACATCCACACATGACTATATTTTAATCATACGTAGGGTACATGACCAATACATGAAAGAACCTTATGGATATACCCTGTAGTATTATTACATATCACATCTGAAAACTTGTCTCTTGTCAGTATAATTTTACTCTGCACTCTTGGACATCAGTTGAGGTCACTGAGGTGGTATTCTACTTACCACAGTGTGGATACACAATGATGACGCCTACCACAAAGTGGGTAACAAGACCCCTAACAGATGAAGAGGATTAAAAATATATATCTTCTAATTGATCCCTAGCACTATTGGTTATATATGTACTGCTGGAAGTCGTGCTAGGGAAATTCTAATTCTAGTGGTGTACTGCGGTGAAAAGACAATTGAATACCTATCTAAGTTATGAAAATTTAGTAATGGTTAATCTGGAAGCATACTTTAAAGTTTATAAGAATGTCCTTTTACCATGGTTGCATCTCATGCTCCCATTACCAAAGCAGAGACTCACATGCCCTCTGTGATTATATCTGCCACAATTGTTTTGTAGAAAAAATCCACCTCCTTTAAGCAGCCTGTAACAAAGAGTATGCAAAACAAGTGTTACTAAGTGATAGCATGGCAGCATAAATCTGCACCTCTGCTATTTTAGTCATTTTACTTATATATTCCTTCAGGAGGCACTGCCTACAACCACTAACTGATGCTTGAATTAATGGAAGCAAGGGAATCTATTGTTTTCCAAAGTGCTCACATGTGCTCTGTTCACATAGAAACATTGATTTTGTCTGTACATGTCATTAGTATAATACACTTTAGCACCTCATGCAGATGGAGTTCGGACAGACTTTTATGTTGAATGAAAAGTCCCCACAAGATGCTGGATAGGTTAGCTCTGTAGTTACACCAAATAGAAATCAGATATTCCGTTGAGAAAAGGTCCTTAGTTTCGTCTGGGCTAGACAGTTATATAGCTGCAAACTATATTCTTTCTTGCTCTACTACATTGCCTCTGTGAGATGATTTGAGCCGCAGACATTGGTTTGAAAGAGTGACTGGATTCGGCCCCATACTGCACTCACTATTAAAGCATCTATTCTTCTAGCACAATGAGGAGAGTCAGAGAAAGAACTTCTTTAATGACCCTGTCCTCATAAGTTAGAAAAAGGCTGTTTCAGAAGTTTCAGGTAGTTGTATCAAGAACTCTTCTTTTCTAAGACAAGCACACTTTAGAAAGACATTTTTCTCACAATAAACATGGGCTTTCCCAGGTCTGAGCGCTCACATGCATTGGTAAACACTGCCTGTAAAGCACCACCTACTTCTGAAGTGACTACAAGATCCATTGCTGACAGAGCAGTGGAAAGGGTGCCATTTTACTGTGTGCCTCACTGCTGTCTTTGGTCCTGTAAAAATGCAGGATACAATGATGGGTGTTCGGTATCAGCTAGATGGGTAAAACCTACTTAAAATATAATTATATGGAACATAGGAACACCTGTCGGTTTTTCATTATACTACCAGAATACTGAGTCTTAAATATCATGCTGTAAACATAATGTAATATTGTGGATACAGAGAACCCCTAAATTATTTCACCTCAATAAGACGCCAAGGGGTAAATGGTGTTAAACCGCAATTTCATGTGACCTGAGACAAGGTACCACACAACATATTGAAAATTAAAGGGCAGAATTAGAAAATTGACAATGATTTATTCCAAAATAATCATAAGGGTACAATTCGGAAATTCTAAATGCAGTTGCAATAAGTCATTACCATGAAGGCAATACAGAATAGTATTTGCAAAATCAGAAACATTATAAGGCCCAAAATGAGCAGCAAAGTAATATGAAATCAAACAGCATATCTAGTTACATTGGTAAGAGTTTTGGCTCCCTCCCCCAAAATTGGGGGTTTGAATAGGAACTTGTTTTCCTAGACTAGCAATGAAAGTGAAACATCATCATGGTGCGAGCAAAACAATTACAGTTTGGGCAAATTAGAGCACAACATTATTAAGCATCATGCTGTATTACTATCTAAGCAGTATCCCGCTACATGAATATTAGTTCGAACCTATGCTAATGCCAACTGCACTGGTAGGACAACCAGTTACAAAACAACAGTGAACTATTATTAATGAAAACAGTACAGTGAGCTAGCTGAAGAGATCCTGAGAGATGGCAATATTACTCAGCAATGTTTATTTGAGAACAGTGAGAACACCATCAATGGAAATAAACAACATGACTTTGCGTGACTGGGTGAAGCAATAATAATAAACAGTGAAAGTGCAGGTGAGACATCCATTCAGAACAAGAGGGCATTCCTGCCTAGCTAAGGCCTAGTTAGCATAAGCCAGAAAAGACACTTTAAAAAGCCAGAGTAAAATCATTTTAAAAACAATCTCATCAGGTAGGCGCGTACATGAAAATTCAAGTGTAATTTCATATTCTGCACAAAGCTAATAGTGCAAATACTCCCCAAAACTCCCCTCTCCGATTATTCTACAATCACAAAAAATCCAAAATTAATTATAATACGGTCTACATCATTTTCTGCTTTTTGTGATTTGATTCTTTCACTTGCTTCAGGTGAATAAATACTGGATCTCTAGCATCATCCATTTTAGTCTCTACCCACTTCCTTTTATTTGATATCCTTTTCTCTTTACACCCACAATTCAGAAAAAATGAACAGGAGAAACAGAACAATTTCTCAAATCAACACATTACTTACAAGGGGTAAGTATAGTTCTAAGCACCCCCCTCTCATGCTATGGATCGACTCACCAATCTTACTAAGACTCTCTCCTTTCGCACTAACTCAGGACCCTATGGTTTGTTGCAAGTCATAGTCTTCTAAAGATTTGTATTCACTAGAAATATTAGTGATCTTTACAATGTAAGCATTGTTAACCGTACAATTATTTAGGATGAAATTACAACACTCTTTCACCTTCAATGCCCTGCAAACACTGTCTTCCTTTGCAAGAAGAATATCTAGGTCTAGTTTATTTTGCATAATCATTGCATGCACATCAATTATTTCTGTATTAATCTGTGTGCCTGCTGTACTGGAGGCGAGCCAATCCACAAGCGTACATTATCTGCTAATTTTCACATCATTGATTGCCACAACAATAGATAGATTAATTGCTCCTAAAATATCTAGTAATATCCGTCTAAAACCATGTTTCACTTTCTTCAAACCAACAGCACAATTCCTCTCATTCACATGATAGACTTTAGGAAATTCCATAGCCAAATAACAGACATCCACCCAGTTACGTGGTAGGTTGAAATGAACAGTTTTACCACAAATATAATACATTTCTCTCAGTATTGGTTCTTCAACAATCAGCAAATATCCATTACCAACATAGCTACTTTCATACTCACTCTTTCCCACAAATTCTATTGATACACCTTTAGGAGGTTCAAGATGCACCATACCTAATTCATCCTTTCTCTCCTGCTCCTTTTTTAGTCTTGGTTGCAAATTGGAAATTCTAAATTCCTTATCAACCATAATTGGTTCTCTGACTTTCTTTTAATCTTTCTAAGCTCTCAAAATCTTCACTCTTCTCACTTTATATTCTTTAACAAATACATGTTTATCTTTACTCAAACTGCACATATACTCCCTTTTAGTTTGTTTAGTATGAGGAATAGTTTGTGCAACTGTATTAAAATATTTGCTACAGGTTACCGTACTCCCAGGATCTTCAAAAAAAGGAATACTTTCCAGCAAGAAGATTAAGTCTGACAAATATGGCAATAAAAACTCCTGCTTAGTAAAGACAGCATCTTGTGTTAGAATGACGCATATCCTGCCATTTTCCCTCATTACAACAATGCCTGAAATTGTCACGCAATAAAAACTTTTCCTGAAGTACGGTAAAACCTTGCTCCAGTTTCTCACTTTGCTAGGTAAGCTCCGAGTAGTGTTTATCAACGGCCACAAGGTGGTGCTGGTGTACAACAGGAGGTATAGGATTCTCGATATATTACAATATTTCTATTATTGCTTTGACTTAATCGCTTGATTTTGCTTGCCAGAAAGTGTCCCTCATAGTCATTGAAAAGCCACTCATAATTACGCTGAAATTATGAAAATTACAGGTTAAACTATAAGACATCAGCAGCTATAATTATCTGGCACCTTCACCTGCAAAAGAAGGAAGAAAACTGTATACATTACAATTTAGCACCCCATAATATCAACATATTCACCCAGCATTTTTGTTTGGATATTACCATTGAATCTACTAACCAATCTTTTCCTATGTGTCAATGCGTTATACTCAATTTTGTTATGTATGACAGTTAGTTAAACCACTGTGGAAACATATCCAACTGGGGAAATAAGGCACAACAATAGGCTATCCAGAGCTAGTAATATCACTATTGGTGAAGTCTTGTTAGGTTTTCTTTAGCATCTGCTTTATGCTATCTTATTGAGAGAAAAACAAACATAAAAAAAAATCATAGTTAAAAGATTAGCCTTCAAGAAATAATTGTTTTCTCAAATCAGTAATAGATCTTCTTTTCTTTTCTGAAACAATATTCAGAAACAACTCAAAGTCATATTCTCAGATTTAGTTCAGTTTATTTGCTCAATTCTTTATCTGGATGCTTTGCAAACATCAAAAAAGTAATTTCAGAAATTATTTTACCACTGTCAAGATTTGCAAACTTTAACCCCTTCGCTGCCAGGCCTTTTCCCCCTCCTGTGCCAGGCCTTTTTTTGCCTATTTGGGGCAGTTCGCGCTTAGGCCCTCATAACTTTTTGTCCACATAAGCTAACCAAGCCAAATTTGTGTCCTTTTTTTCCAACATCCTAGGGATTCTAGAGGTACCCAGACTTTGTGGGTTCCCTTGAAGGAGGCCAAGAAATTGGCCAAAATACAGTGAAAATTTCGTTTTTTTCAAAAAAATTGGAAAAAGTGGCTGCAGAAGAAGGCTTGTGGATTTCCCCCTGAAAATGGCATCAACAAAGGGTTTGCAGTGCTAAACTCAGCAGCTTCCTAGCTTTCAGGAACAGGCAGACTTGAATCAGAAAACCCAATTTTTCAACACAATTTTGGCATTTTACTGGGGCATACCCCATTTTTGCAATTTTTGGTGCTTTCAGCCTCCTTCCAGTCAGTGACAGGAATGGGCATGAAACCAATGCTGGATCCCAGGAACCTAACCATTTCTGAAAAGTAGACAAAATTTTGAATTCAGCAAGGGGTCATTTGTGTAGATCCTACAAGGGTTTACTACAGAAAATAACAGCTGAAAAAGAAAAATATTGAAATTGAGGTGAAAAAAACATCAATTTTTCTCTACGTTTTACTCTGTAACTTTTCCCTGCAATGTCAGATTATGGAAAGCAATATACTGTTACGTCTGCTGGACCCCTCTGGTTGCGGGGATATATAGGGCTTGTAGGTTCATCAAGAACCCGAGGAACCCAGAGCCAATAAATGAGCTGCACCCTGCAGTGCGTTTTCATTCTATACCGGGTATACAGCAATTCATTTGCTGAAATATAAAGAGTAAAAAATTGCTATCAAGAAAACCTTTGCATTTCCAAAAAGGGCACAAGATAAGGTGCTGAGGAGCAGTGGTTATTTGCACATCTCTGAATTCCGGGGTGACCATACAAGCATGTGAATTATAGGGAATTTCTCAAATAGATGTCTTTTTTACACACTCTCCTATATTTGGAAGGAAAAAATGTAGAGAAAGACAAGGGGCAATAGCACTTGTTTTGCTAATCTATGTTCCCCTAAGTCTCCCGATAAAAATGATACCTCACTTGTGTGGGTAGGCCTAGCGCCCGCGACAGGAAACGCCCCAAAGCGCAACGTGGACACATCCAAAATTTTGGGAGAAAACAGAGGTGTTTTTTGCGAAGTGCCTACCTGTAGATTTTGGCCTCTAGCTCAGCCGGCACCTAGGGAAACCTACCAAACCTGTGCATTTCTGAAAACTAGAGACCTAGGGGAATCCAAGGAGGGGGGACTTGCGGGGCTCGGACCAGGTTCTGTTACCCAGAATCCTTTGCAAACCTCAAAATTTGGCTAAAAAAACACATGTTCCTCACATTTCTGTGGCAGAAAGTTCTGGAATCTGAGAGGAGCTACAAATTTCCTTCCACCCAGCGTTCCCCCAAGTCTCCCGATAAAAATGATACCTCACTTGCGTGGGTAGGCCTAGCGCCCGCAACAGGAAACGCCCCAAAACGCAACGTGGACACATCCCATTTTTTTAAAGAAAACAGTGCCTACCTGTGGATTTTGGCCTGTAGCTCACCCGGCACCTAGGGAAACCTACCAAACCTGTGCATTTCTGAAAACTAGAGACCTAGGGGAATCCAAGATGGGGTGACTTGCGGGGCTCGGACCAGGTTCTGTTACCCTGAATCCTTTGCAAACCTCAAAATGTGGCTAAAAAAACACATGTTCCTCACATTTCTGTGGCAGAAAGTTCTGGAATCTGAGAGGAGCCACAAATTTCCTTCCACCCAGCGTTCCCCTAAGTCTCTCAATAAAAATGGTACCTCACTTCTGTGGGTAGGCCTAGCGCCCACGAAAGGAAATGGCCCAAAACACAACGTGGACAGAACATATTTTTTCACAGAAAACAGAGGTGTTTTTTGCAAAGTGCCTACCTGTGGAGTTTGGCCTCTAGCTCAGCCGGCCCCGGGAGGGGGGGGGCAGAAATGCCCTAAAATAAATTTGCCCCTCCCAGCCCCCACCCCCCCCGGGAGCGACCCTTGCCTAAGGGGTCGCTCCCCCTGCGTGACATTGGCGCCAAAAAACAAATCCCAGGTGCCTAGTGGTTTCTGCCCCCTTGGGGGCAGATTGACCTTAAATCTGCCAATCGGCCGATCTTCCCCCAGGGGGGGCAGAAATGGCCTAAAATAAATTGCCCTCCCCCCCAGGGAGCGACCCTTGCCTAAAAATTCCCTGGTGTCTAGTGGTTTCTACCCCCCTTGGGGGCAGATTGGCCTCATCAAAATAGGCCAATCTGCCCCCAAGGGGGGCAGAAATGGCCAAAATATAATTTTCCCCCAAGGGGAGAGACCCTTGCCTAAAGGGTCGCTCCCCACCAAAAAACAAAGAAATGAAACATAAAAAAAAAAAAAATGGTCCCTGGTGCCTAGAGGTTTCTGCCCCCCCTGGGGGCAGAAAAGGCCTTCTAAGAAAAATGCCCCCCCTGGGAGCGACTCTTGCCCAAGGGGTCGCTCCCTTTTGTCTGTTTCAATAAAAAAATAAAAAAACCCTGGTGTCTAGTGGGGTTTCAAAAGCCGGATTGCAAGCAATCCGGCTTTTGAAACCCTCGGAGGGACTTCAAAGGGAAGGAAATACTTTTCCTTCCCTTTGAAGCCCCTCCGGGCCTCCCAAGTGATTGAAAAAGAAATGCTTTTGCATTTCTTTTTCAATCGCGCTGGAAGCAGAGCTTCCAGCGCGACTAGGGAGGCCCCTGTGACAAATCAGCGCGCGCTCGCGCGCTGACGTCACAGGGGGGGGGTGGGGGGGGTCGGGGGTGGAAGGGGAAGGTCTTCCCCTTCCATCCCGACTTGGGGGGGGAAGGGGGGTACACGGGGGGCGCGCTAGCGCGCCCCCAAGTTCCCCTGTGCCATGGACGAGATGATCTCGTCCAAGGCACTGGGGAACTGTAGCCTTGGACGAGATCATCTCGTCCAAGGCACAGAACCGGTTAAAGTGGCTCTTTTTCTCTTAGATTGTTTTCAGTGATGAATTGGCAACATTTTATTGAACTGTAGATCATTGTATTTGGGTCTTCTTCTTCTTCACACACAAATGAATACTCACCTGTTTAGGGGGCATGTAATTTCTGTTCTAATTCTCATTATTGTTGGTTGTTTGTTTGACAACAGGTGATTTGCTATAACTATTCTCAGAATCAATTTAAACTATTTCTGGTTTTTCTTCAATTGATTCTAATCTTTCATTTTACCAATGTCTTTTCTTTCAAGTTATTTTCACCATTTCTTCACTGTGATTCTCAAACTGAAACTGACCACTGGTACCTTCATCACGATCTTCGCTTTCACTTTCACCAGCAAATTTACCAGTTTCAAAAGTGTTTTCAAAATGTTCTCCCTCACACCTGATTCACTCTTCAATCTTAACTTTATGAATTGGTGGTTGTTGTCACAATTTCTTCATCTGTCATGTTCACACTTCTCATGTGAGTGGCATGTATCCGATGTGGGAGTTTGGCACACTTCACAGCAATGATTTTTACAAACACAACTTGATATGGTCCCTTCCAATGTTGCTCAAAGCAGCTCTTGCAGATTTTCTTCATCACCAGGATCCAGTCTCCTGGTTGCAGGTGTTGGCATCACTGCTGTTGCCAAGTTTGTCTAATGAGAGACAGATTTCACAACATCAGCCAGACCTTTACAGTAATCCAAAACGATGTCATAAATTTTTGACACATGTTGCTGAAGGTATATAGGCAATCCTCATGGATCTGCCCATTAACACGTCATGGGGTGAGAGTCAGTCTATTTTGTCTGGGGTACTTTTAATGCTCATGAGAACAAGAGGAAAAACATCAGGCAATTTCAAATTAGTGCATCAACCAGCTTGTATTTGAATGATTATCATCATTCATCAATTAATCTTTTCCACAATGCCTGATGATTGCGATAACTACAATGGAATTTCTGATCAATCTGAAGATCTCTACAAATCAATTAAAGAATCTTATTCTTAAAAATGGTTTCCATTGCCTGTTTCAATAGAAGTTGGAAGACCAAAGCAGAGAATGAATTATCTTAACAAATGTTTGGCATCCATCGTGCTTTCACATCTCTGGGAGACTAGACCTGGTCCCATTTAGAGAATAAGCAGCCAATCACAAGAACATATTTAAGGCCACTGTAAAATGGCATCTCTATGAAGTGTGCCAGATGTTTAGAAAATTGGCACTCTCATTTGTAAATGTAAGACATAGTTCCCTTCCCTTGGTTATCTCTCTAATAAATGACACATAGATATTCTGTAACACTTCTAAATTTGGAGTTAAATGAGTACTTGTTAAAAGTTCTGGTTCCCTCCTTATACATTTCTTTCTGTGTAAATAATGGGCAATTGACTGTAGCATGGAGTTAGGAAGAACATATTTGTATTCAGGTGTAATCTAAATATTGTCAAATTTTTTTCAACCCAACAATTCCCATGTCTGTTTTTCAGCATCTGGCAATTCCTCCTGGAGATCACTTAATTCACTTAATAAGGTCTGAGCTGAGTTTAACAAGAAACAACGTAGATTGTTAGCATTTTCAGCAGAATTTTCACTTAGTTTATTTTGTTCTGATTCTTGCACTGTGATTTGTTCATTTGATCTTACAGTTAAATTTTCAAGTGTGCAACATCTTGCCACTTGAACAGCATATTTATTTCTAAAAGTGAACATGTCATCACCAGCCTTATAAGCTGTACACTTGCCACTGCAATGTCTTTGGGATGTTATATTGCTTCAAGAAAATCAACAACAATGAAACCATCCCTGCTGGGAATACCGGAAGATGTCAGAAAATTCATTTGTGACAACTGCCTAAAGTTATATACCACTCCAAATCCAAAACTGTCTGTGTAGGTTGTCACATTTGAATCGTCTGCAAGACAGCAAGTTCCTGTCACTGCAATCAACTCTGCCACTTGTGCTGCAGTTATGTTAAGCATGAATGATGCTTCAATTTTTCCAGAAACAGAATAAATGGCATAAGCAGCTTTCAATATCTCATAATGGTCTTTACTACAATAACCATCCACAAAGAAAATCAGATCAGCCATTTTCAGGAGGGACATCTGTGTTATCTGATCTTCGCTTGGTACATAATTCTGTGACATTAACACAGTCATGTTCTGGCTCATCATCATCATTAGCATTGTCATCTTCATTGCAGTCTGAAGCTAGAAGCAGTGTTGAAGGATCCTGAAAATGACATATTTTGATTAATATGCATTCTGCTGCCAAAATGTTTTCTAACATTTTGTGAGGCAACTGTTTTTCATGTGCTGAGTTCTGGTGTGGGTCATCAAAAACCCAAATGAACGTAAAACTAACAGAATGGTCGTATGTCCCATTACAATCCATTTACTTTGTTCAAAAGTAATGTAAACAGTGGTGACCACCTTCAGGCAAACAGGAGGAGCTACATCCACTAGATCTAACATAGACGACAAGTATGCAGCAGGTTCCATAACCCCTTCATGTTTCTGGGTAAGAATAGATAATGAACATCCACTCTTCTCATGGTAGAAAATAAAATAATCCTTACAATAATCAAACATTCTGAAATCAGGTGCACTATACAAATTGTTCCAGAAAAGCCTTCACATATTTGTTATCACATGGCACTGAAAAACTACTAAAACTGTGTTAGCCTTAAAATAGGTTTCTCAGTCAGGGAAAAGTTTGGAATCCACTGGCAACAGTAGCCAGCCATTCACAGAAACATCTTAACCACCCTCTGGGTAGTTGTAAGAGTCATCTTCAGGACTGCAGAAAGGCATTCTTTTGAGACTTTCCTTGTCCTTTTTTCAATGTGATGAGCAAGAAAAATAACATGTTTTAAATTACTCCACTTTTGTAGGGGAAATCTCATAACCACTGGCAGCAGATGGTTCAAAAGTGTAATTGCATCTAACTTGTCATCTTCTTTTGTCCTTATTACCACAAGCAGGTCATCAATATACTGGACGAAGACTGAGGTACAGGGCAACTACAAATTCACCAAAGGTTTTTCTAGGTTCTGACCGGAAATTAAAGGAATTTAAGTACACCCCTGTAGAATTTGTCACCAAACAAGAAGTTTATTTTATCACCGAAATGGAAAAAGATAATGACCTTCCTATAAAGAGCAATGGAGAACAACACTTGGCATATGTCAATGATTTTATAATATTCTGCATCCACATGAATCTGAAATCATATCCAACTGGAGAAATAAGGCAGGATTCTCTTCCACTGGACAATACAGGATTCAGTTTGGTTTATTTTTCCAAGGTACTGCACTATTCTCCTCTAACCGCACGCTTTTGTAACGCCCATGAAAGGAGAATTGTAAGGACTACCAAACACCTCTCAAAGAATACCTTGTTCTATCACATTTTCTATTACAGGCACTTCATTCCTTCCTCAGCTTCATGTGAAAGTCTTTATTGGATTATTCTAGGAAAAACAACATTGGGCTCCAGCTGAATTTCTATTGGTTTGACACTTTCTAGTAATTCAGCATCTTCACCTCTAAAATACCATACCTCTTTTTGACAGTGTGACTTACATCCAGAGACAAATCATCTTTTGTGAGAACTGGGAACAACTGAACTGTTAAGTCTTATGACTTGATTTTAAATATGGAATATGCTTCTTGCGCTTCCATTTCAACACCATCTGGTGTGCAGAAAATCATGCAGTTCATTTTGCAAAGCAGGTCTCTGCTAAGCAAATTAACAGGACACCAGTCACCTATTATGAACTGATGCCTGTTCTCCATTGACCCTGTTTTAACTGGGCCATCAGCCATAACTTGATTAACAATCTGTTTATTGCCATTGCCTACAAATTGGACTTCTGATTTATCAGGGTTGGAGGCTTCAAAGAACGAACTGTAGATCAGGTAGCACCAGCATCAATTAAGATTCATTAGGGGTGAACATTTACCTTACCGCCTACATATGGACCACACTAGTCTACCTCTAGGAGTGCACCAAGCAGGGAATCCTCTTCCCCCACTAAGGCACGATCATAGTGAATTAGTCCCTCGTGAAAACTAAGGAACATCATTACTCAGAATCAAAGGATTCAGTTGGCACATTTTGCACAAGCAACACTTCTGCATCATTTTGCTGCATCTGGGGAACAAAATTATTCTGGATTCAATCTTGACTTTACCTACAATTGTGCTTCCAGTGCTCAATTTTGCTACAGAGTTGACAAGCAGTACTCTTCTTCAGTAAATGTATTTTTATTCATTTCAGAATTAGTCACTTTCGCTCTTCCATGACCCTTTGTCTCCACCATCTCATTCTCCCATCCTACCACCTTTTATGAGATGTGTTTCATTCATTCCAGCATTCTCAGGCAGTGCAAACCATGATGAACCTGAACCTATCGTCTGCTTTCTATTGCTTCTCTGAATCAACTTTTTCTGGACAGCCATATCTCTTTGCATAAAAACAGTCACTGCAACACATCACCCTTTACTGAACATACATACTAAGCTCAGGACGTAAACCCAAAATGAAAGCTGATACAAATCTACAAACACCTTCTTTCTCAGGCACCTTAACTCCAATATATTTGCATTGCATATGCATACGCCTCTCATAATAAGTATGCACTGACTCCTTTAGTTGTAGTGTAGCTCACATGATTTTTGCCCCACTCACTTCTTTCTCTAGCACCTTATTTTTCAAATGCTTTAGCAACGCTCTATATTTATCTGTGACCACCTCAACTGGAACGTTCTTAGGTGCAGCTCTAGCTGGTTCGTGAGTTGGCCAGGCAACAACAACTTTGCATTCTGTCCATAAATCACTAGGAACAACAATCTCAAATAACATATCCAATTCAATTCAAAACATTTTCAAAATCATTACCAATCCATAAAGATCCTTATACCTCTTGCAGGTTCCCATCACAATTTTGGGAAATTTGTCGTAAAGGCATAAAGGTCACTGCTAGACTAAGGCACATGTCCATAATTCCCTCCCTGCATTTCTCTCAAAGGAAATTCTAACACTATCCTGCTTCTGTATCACTAGCAATCATCTTTTCCTTATTTTCCATCCCTGTATCTTTCTTCTAGTAGTATCTTTCTTTTCACACTTTGCTTTATATTTCTTCACTTTTTCTAGTCTTTGTTTTGTGATCTAAATCTTTAATGTGAGCTTGAAAGTCACTGAGCCCAATTATTTTTCTCTACTTCACTCAAAACCATTTTAGAAGTTTTCTGTGCATTCCTTATTCTGTTAAATAACAACCTCAAATTAATCAGCTAGTTCCTCAAGTTTAGGATGTGCTTCATTTGCAGTTTTCTGCTTCTCTAATCAGATATCTTGCTTTGACTTCAATCTGAGACATGTGCCTATTTAAATCAACTGTTATCTGTACAATTTCTCTAAACTCAATTTGTAAAAGTCCAATATTAATCTCCTTCTTTCTACAAGACTCAGTAGGGACAATCACAACCATATTGGTATAATCAGGAGTTGAGACAACAGTACCATCTCTACAAATACTCGGCACAACTATCAAAGTATTCTCAGTTTGGGCAATTGCACTCCATGTTGTGATTGCCCCTCTCACTGCAAGTGCTGTCAGTCCATATCCCTGTACAGTCATGCCTTCTCTGCTGTACCTACATCATGCACAAATACGGAGACCTGTCCCTGTCTCTGTATATCATCAGTATATGGAGGTGGTGTGGAAATCAAAACATAATGTAAAAAGTTGTCCTCCCCATCATAATCTTATTCTTTATTCTGCTTTTCTCTGTCACCCTAATCAGGTTTCTTCTTGTCTGTTGTTTCGTTATCTATTGCAGGGACAACTTTGACTCCTCTACCATAGCCTTTCTTCAGAATCTCTCCTTGTTTTCTAACCCTTAACCTATTTCTCCATTTTCTTTCTCGCTTACTTTGTAGCCATTTGATCCCATGTATCCAATGCCTCAAACAGTGTGGGTCTAGGTAGTGGCTTTTTCTCATTCTGTCTGTCTCAGTAAATCTAAACTTCTAATGTTACCCTCTAAAGCAGAGGTCTTCAAACTGGGGGGCGGGCCCCCCTAGGGGGGCCTCAAGTGATCCCGAGGGGGCACCAAACACTGGCCAAAAGAAGCATTATACAGATAACATGCCTTTGTTGTAAGTAGAAGCTTGTTATTGCATTTAAAAAAAAAGGTAACAGTACTTAACTACAGTGTTTAAATAGGTCTAGACATATTTAAACATTGCCATTTTTATAAAACAATCGTGAAAAATTGTGAGGGGGGCCCAATGACTTTATTTTTCAACTGGGGGCGCAGCATTAACAAGTTTGGAGACCACTACTCTAAAGGAAACTGTAAATCCTTGTTATCAGAGGTATATTGTCAATCAAAAATCCAGATACACTTGTAGAGCCCATCTGTCAATATTTCATAGGGAGATAAGCCCTTTTGAGGGAGATTATTTCCCTTCTTAGGAGCTTTAGGCTTTTCGAATCAGCACTCATAATTCTCACAAAAAATAATCCAAAACACAGATACAAAATAACCAAAAACAACCAATCCCAGTGCAGCTATGCAAAAGGTCAGCTAATCACTGCACAACTTCGATAGCAACCAACCAATGACAGCGCAACTCTGGTGATGTCCCAACAGGACTCCTTGGATCAGACAGCAAATTGCAGCACTGCTTTTCCCATAAATGAAAAACTATACAGAGCCTTTTCCTCGCCAAATGCACACATATAAATAAAATAAATCTTATCTGCTCAACCTAAATAAGAGTTAATCAGCAGGTTAAACAAAAGAAACCTCACAATCTATAGAAACAAGAGCAGTACCTCAGCTACATTTGTAAAACACAATTCATACTAAAGCAGACTCGTGTCCAGCGGCAATCAAGCTCTGACTAATATATTTACTCCTGTGCACCGAAAAATAAACAACACCAACCTAAATTAGTAACATAAACCCTGAAAAGAAATCTTGTTAGAGAGAAATCCCTATCTGTCTGAATGTAACACTTTGCAAAACACACTACCTTTTCACAGGCAAATCCAAACAATGATATCTCAAGAGCTTTCATTTTGACAAGTGTGATTCACAAATCAATCAATCACAAACCAAAGTTTCTCTGACTACCATAGTAAAGAAAACAATGTAAGAAATTAGGTTGTTGGTTTATTTGGGTTTAAGCCTCACTCAGGCAACAAGTACAATCCTTGGCAAGGTGAATAAGTCACTAAATGAACCTGTGCTTAACCCTAAGGTAGCTTGGCACAAAAGCTGTCAGGCATAATTTAGAGTCAATGTGTGCAGTATTTATGCAGCATACTGTAATAAAGTGAAAACACAACACAAGATAAATTACAAACTGTAGAGTAAAAAATATTAATTTGTAAAGCATTTGGTGAAAATAGCACCTAAAAGCTATAACAGGGAAAATTAATAAGTTCAGGCTGACCACGATGGAGCATAGGTTGCATACAGGGACCAGGTTAGTCCTGCTGAAAAATTACCTTCAGCTGACCGAAATGGAGCGCAGGTTGGATGCAGGTACCAGGTTAGTCCCACTGAAAAGTTACTTTCTGAGTCTGGTGTAACAAATTCCTTTTGTACTGGAGGAGGTCCTGAGTGTCGCAGAAGACCATCACTGTAGCATGAAGTGCAGGCCAGGCATGGTGGATTGGAGTTGTTGTAGCAACAGTCAGTCATTATGGGTTGTGGCTGATGTAGCATGAAGTACATGTCTGGTGATGCTGCTCATCACTTGTAGTCACTGTCGGTCACTACTGGTGTAAAGAGCAGGTCTAACTGGAACTTCACATTGGCGGTTGTCAAGGGTGGCAAAGTCTTGTCACAAATGTGGCTGTTCGCAGTTGTGAGGAGCCCCAAGCCTCAAGATTTTGACCTTTTCCTGAAGTGGAATACACTCTGATGTTCCACCTGTAGAGGCAAGTCTTGGGGATCAGTGACTCATTCCAGATGGCTCATGCATTTCTAGTTGCAGTTCCAGGTTAGTCCAGTGGCAGCAGTTCAGCTGGACAGCTGCAGGTAGGCCTCTGAAAGATTTTGAGCACCTGTAGCACACAGAAGAGGTAAGCCCAATGACTATTACAGTCACTCTGTTTGGCCTGGAATGCAGGTCCATTCTTCTCTGACAGCAAAGCGGTTCTTCTAACAGCAGGGCAGTCCTCTGGCAGAAGGGCAATTCTTTTTCTGTAACTTCCACAGATTCAGGAGTGCTCTGAAGAGGAGCTCTGGTGGTCCAATAATTACACCTGGTGCCAGCCTTTGTGGGGGAACACCTTTTCCTACCCCAACATCTGGTTCTTGATAGTTCTTTCCCTTCCCCTGTCAGCTTCCAAACTGTCTGGGAGTGCAAAAAATCAGGGCAGGCTTGATGTCAGATTTCTTTGCGTGAAGTGTATGTGGGCTTGGGTATAGCTGGCCCCATTCATTCTGCCAGGATGAAAAATCCTGTTCACACCCAAGCCCCCAATGTGTCACTGTCAGAAACCAATACACAAACCCCATCAGCAGGGCAATTCACAGTTATGTGAGTCCAGACACTGGCACAAGGCACAAATTGTTAGGAAAAGAAAATGACAAATTTGTGAAAGTGTCATTTTCAGAATTGTGACTTGAAATCCGACTTTAACATAAAAGAGGATTTACAAGATCACAATTTATAAATACAATTACCCTCCCTTATTAGCCTTTAGGACCTACCTTATATGTGACATACTTAAAAAAGGAAGGTTTAGGCCTGGCAAAAGGTTTATTTTGCCAAGTGGGGGTTTAAACTGCACTACAGGCTGCAGTGGAAGTGGCAGTGCAGTGGAAGTCCTGAGAGGGTGGCACAAAGAGTACTGCAGGCAACTAGTCCTGGGTATATGTAGTACAGTTTACTAGGGATTTATAAGTATAGTAAATGTACCAATCAGGTAGATCCCAATTGTACCTTATTTTATGGCTATAGTATAAGCATTTCACCACTGTTATCAGGGAAAAAGTACACAGAATCCTAATGCCAACAAGAAAGGGTACAGCAACAGAAGGTAAAAAACACAGTAATCAAACCACCACTAGAACCAAGAATCAACATCACATAACTAAACCTGACATGCAGCATAACAATCCGTCACCCAACACAAACCACACTTTCAACTACACATTTCCCAATGAACCAGTAATATACCAGAACACTCTCAATCTCAGGAATCATTCGGCCCTACTTATATATACAATCCTCTTTGCTCAGGAACTCAGCAAATAATCGATCCACAGTGGAAAGTCTGTCACAACTAAAACTAGAGACAAGGCAAAATGAAATCCGTAAAGCAGCTAGGACTTGTTCTTATCTAGCAACCATTTGCTGAGAACACATTTTTGTGGGCATGGGAAATTCCTACATTTTTACTCCTGAAAAAGATACCTCAAGAACACGAATACCGTTGAATGGGCCAAAGGTGGTGTTAAAACTCAATTTCATGAGCCAATATACCCTGAGACAAGGCACCACACAACATATCACAATCACTGTTAATTAAGTAAGGGCAGAACCAAAAGGTAAGTTGTATGGCAGAATTAGAACACTTAAAAAGATGTATTGCAAAATAAAAATCATAAGGGTACAATTCAGTAAATATAAAATGCTGTTGCAATGTGTCATTGGCATGAATACTCTCAATAATAGGGCAATACAGAATAGTAAACAACAAAACTCCCACAATATCGACTACAGAATGTTTTTAAAGTAAGCATATAGGTTAGTATACATTAACTATATTTAACTCCACATATGTGTTTTGGCAATGTGTGTAATTTCAAAGTACACAGCTGTAAAGTTTTTAAAAATCTACACTTAACTATATATACTTACCTACCACAGTATTTTTGGAGTCAGTGTTCCGACTAGCACATTTCCGTAGTGAAATATTTTTATGCTCAATATTCTAACATATACCCATGCATCTGTTACCCACTACCTGCTGTTATAGAGTTTGGAGACAGAGAAACATCTGTTGTCTGGCTTGTGGTTTTATTAGATATTGGCCCTCATTACAACCCTGGCGGTCGGTGGTAAACGGTGGTAAAACCGCCAACAGGCCGGCGGTAAAAAAAATGGAATTATGACCGTGGCGGAAACTGCCAACATAGACAACCACTTTAACACTCCGACCGCCATGGCGGTACAAACAAACAGCATGGCGGTCACCGCCAACAGACAGGCGGAAGACAATGTACCGCCCACACTATTATGACAGGCCAATCCGCCACCTTTTCCGGGGCAGATTCAACACGAACAAAAACACGGCGGAAACAGGACTTGGAAGGGAAAACAGTCACCTCTACACATTCCACAAGGAACCAGGACGTCATGGAGCCTGAACTCCAAATACTCCCTGCGATTGTCTTCCTGCTCCTCTACCAGGAGCACGACCGACGGTGGCGACGACCACAGTGAGTACTGCACCTACAACACAGGGGAGGGGGAAGGGGGGAGGGAAAAGAGAGTAACACACACACGCAACACCCCCACCCCTCACCTACAACAACACACACACCAATACATGCTGAAACATTCCATTTACCCCCCCCAACCTCCCCTGAAAGAACGCAAGGACAAAAGGAAATGATTGTAACTATTGTCATCAATAAACATCCATTAGTCCAAAATTTATATACACTATAAACAAATATGTACACCAAGAATTTAAGTCCAGGCACTGCACCTACATAGTCCGTGGACCACTGGGCCCAAAATGCATGGGCGAGGCCCACACAAGATACCTGATCGAAACGGAGAGAACACTGCAGGGGCATCATATCGAAATAAAACAGGCACCTCAGGGGAAACAGAAGGGGGGGTACCTCATCCGGATGAGTGCGCAACACCAGCTCCACGAGGGGGCTCCATGCATGTGAAGTATCATGGGGAGTGCGAAACCACAGTCTCTCAAGTCTCTCCAGTGGGTGGTTTGCCCACTGCTTTATCCTGGGGAGTGCAAAGCCACAGTCTCTCAAGTCACTCCAGTGGGTGGTTTGCCCACTGCTTTATCCTGGGGAGTGCAAAGCCACAGTCTCTCAAGTCTCTCCAGTGGGTGGTTTGTCCACTGCATTATCCTGGGGAGTGCAAAGCCACAGTCTCTCAAGTCTCTCCAGTGGGTGGTTTGCCCACTGCTCTATCCTGGGGAGTGCAAAGCCACAGTCTCTCAAGTCTCTCCAGTGGGTGGTTTGCCCACTGCTTTATCCTGGGGAGTGCAATGCCACAGTCTCTCAAGTGGATAACAGTCTCCACTGGTTCTGGAGGGGGCTTTGTGCCCAGAGTGCTTCATCCTGCCAAGGACAGGGATAGTGGATGTATCTCTCCACTGGTTCTGGAGGCAGCTTTGTGCCCAGAGTGCTTCATCCTGTCAAGGACAGAGGTAGTGGATGTATCTCTCCACTGGTTCTGGAGGGGGCTTTGTGCCCAGAGTGCTTCATCCTGCTAAGGCCTGAGGTAGTGAATGTATCTCTCCACTGACGTTGGGGCAACATGAAGCTGCCCAGCCCCTGGAACTGACCACCAGCCACAAACGGATGACCACTGGCGATGGCAGCCATGTCTGTGGTGGTGCCACTGGCTCAGGTTGTCGCGGGGCCGCTGGCGGGGCTGGCGGCGGTGTCATGAGCGGCGGTGCTTGCGTTGGTCATTGTGGCAGCGGTGCTTGTGGCGGTCATTGTGGCGGCGGTGCTGGTGGCTGGCTCACTGAGTGCCGTGCTGGTGGCTGGCTCACTGACCGCAGTGCTGGCGTGGGTGTCTGTAATGGCGGTGCTGGTGGCTGGCTCACTGACTGCGGTGCTGGCGGCGGTGTCTGTAATGGCGGTACTGGTGGCTGGCTCACTGACTGCAGTGCTGCTGAAGGGGTCCGCATCTGGGCTGCTGGCGGTGGTGTCCTGGGCAGTGGTGCATGTGGCAGTGCTGGTGGAGGTCTTGTCCGCCGTGTAGGTTGGCGGCGACGTTGACTTGCCTTTCTGCTTCAGGCCCTTCTCCACCTTGGATGCTGGCGCAGCTGTCTAGCCCCTCCCCACACTTGTCTTGGCTGAGCCCTTGGTGGCAGTTGTTTTGACCTTCTCCCTCTGGGATGTGGGCAACTTCTTCTGTTTTGGAGGTGGGGGGATGTCCTTGGCCTCGCTCCTTGGGACACTGGCAGCCCTGTTGCTTTGCTCACTCCAAAAACCGGGTATTGCTGGCACCACTGTGCCCGGTGATGTGGTGGCTGAGGTGCTGGGTTGGGACCTGGAAAGGCGGGCCCTAGAGGACGGACGGGGGGGAGGTGTAGGGTAGAGGTCAACATTTAGAGGAAAAGTTTTTTTGACACTCTGGGACGGGTAGATGGAGGGGGTTTGGGAGTGGACGAAGAGGTAGTGGTTGTAGGAGGTGTTCGTTTGCTGACTTTGGGTGAAGTTGCATGGGCTGGAGGCTGTTGTGAGGTGGATGGCTCTTGGGTGGGTGTGTGACTGCGTTTGTGTACTTTGGGAGGAGGGCTCACAGACCCACTGGTAGAGGACACAGGGGATGTGTGAATCGTAGTGGGGGTGATGAGTGCACGTGAGCGGTGTGTGGTGATGGGCGTGCTGGTGATGGAGGTAGTGGCTGAAGATATAGTGCATGCAGGTGTGAGTGGAGACGTGACAGGGAGGGAGGAGGGAGACTTGGAGGAGGGGGACACAGTGGAGGCAGTGGATGTTGGTATGTGTGCATGGGTATGATGCTTGTGTGAGTGCTTGTGGGATGTGTGGTTCTTATATTTGCCAGAGCCACCCTTGTGTGTTGAGGTGTGTGCATGCTGGTCTGATGGTGTGCTTGGGATAGGCTGAGGTACCGGGGATTGGGTCTGGGTGGAGGAAGTTGGAGGGGGAGGCTGGACACAGGGACAATGGCTGCCATCAGTGCAGAGGCCAGAGCCTGAAATGCTCTCTGTTGGGCTGCCTGGCCAGAATAAATGCCCTCCAGGTATGCATTTGTCTGTTGCAACTGCCTCTCTGCACCCTGGATGGCATTCGCAATGGTAGACTGCCCAACAGTGAGGGATCTCAGGAGGTCAATAGCCACCTCACTGAGGGCAGCAGGGCTGACTGGGGCATGGCCTGAGGTGCCTGGGGCAAAGGAGATGCCCACCCTCATGGGTGAGTGGCCACGGAACACACGCTGAGGGGCTGCTGGGAGGGCATTGCTGGTAGGGGGGTGGCGGCTGTACCTGTAGATGTGGTGGGCACAGAGGGGCCCACCACTGCAAGGGAGCTCCCATCAGATGAAGAGTCTGTGTCGCTGGTTTCAGCTCCTGTCCCCGCCGTGGAACTCCCCTCGCCCTCGGCCCCACTGGTGAATTCAGACTCCATTGTCTGGCCCTCCAGGACCATGTGGGATGCAGCTCCCTCCTGCTCCGGTGGCACAGCTCCTCCGCCTGATGATGCTAATGCACACAAGAACAGGGAGACCACAAAAAGGGGGGGGAGAAAGAAGAAAGACATGTTCAGTGCATAAAATACTGCTACCGTTGGCGGACACTACAGACACAGAAGCTCTCTGCAATACTCTATGCACTTGGAGTTCCCTAATTAATCACAGGGACATGGGGTACATGGCCTATGCCCGATGGCTGCACACATGGAAGTCACAGGAGCCTGACTAGGTGTAGATGGATCTTACCACTGGTGGGGATGGGGTGCCACTTAGCCTGCATCACAAAGGGTCCTTGCCTACAAAGCTCGTCCTAGCCTATTGGAACCCACTGCCCACCTCCCCCACCTACACACCTCCAATGCGCGCAGAGTCAGCAGAATGTGAGTGTACTCACCCCCTTGTGGCTGCTGTGATGCCCTCAAGCACCATCCAACTCCGGATACGCCACCGCCAGGATCCGGAACATCAGGGGGGTCATGGTGTGACAGGCACCCCTCCCATGTTGGGAGGCTATCCCCAGGTGGGCCTCCGCCGTCTTCTTGCTCCAGTGGCAAAGGTCCTCCCATCTTTTACAACAGTGGGTGCTCTGTCTGTGGTGGATCCCCAGGGTCCGGACGTCCTTGGCGATAGCATGCCAAATATCCTTCTTCTTCTGGTGGGCGCTGACCTAGAGGAATTGTACAGGGGAAACTTTTACACTTTTACCGTCTGGACTGCCATACTCATTGCCTACCAGTTCCCACCCTTGCCCTGACGCACATACACTCACCATCCGATCATGCAGGCCTCATCTCCCCGTATCTTCCATCCACACCACTCCAAACAGGCACTGCCCATACAGCATGCTCACAGTGTAATCACCTGTTTTTCTGGAGGACCATAGAGTAGCGTGTACTGGGGGAGGACCCCATCCACTAGTTTGTCCAACTCGTCCGATGTGAAGGCAGCAGCCCTTTCCCCAGACACTCGAGCCATCGTCGCTTCCAGACTGAGGTCACAGCAGCACGTGCAGTGGAGGTCCTCTCCTATCGAAGATCAGGTATCAAGTGAGTGAACAGAGAGAAAATGGCGGCCACGTCCACGGCGGTGCGTACTGTCACCGCCGGCGTACATCGTCATTGGCTCCTGGGACCCATAGGGCCCAATGTTAACCAATGCAGGATTGCGCCGTGGTCTTCAACCGACTACAGCGACGGTGTACAACGCCAGCGCAGTTACCTCATATCCCCTTGTCCCACATTACAGGTCAGGCAGCCGCCATTTCAGGTGGTCACATGGCATTATTTTTTAATGCGTCACACATATATAGGCCTTGCATATACACAGAGACAGGCACATAGCGTATTGACAAATGTGTGCAATACTATTGTTTTTTTCCTACCTCAGTGTTGGCTGACTCTGTGCTCGCTATTGTCATCCATAGGGAATGTCCGCTGGGGCAGGTGAGGAGATGGCAGCATCCTCCGGTGTACAGACCGCTGGTGGACCTGTCGACAATGGAAGAGCGACATGTAATTGTCACCTATAGACTAGATCGTGCCACAATCCAGGAACTGTGTGCCCAGTTGGAGCCAGACCTGACCTCAGCAATCTGCCATCCCACAGGAATTCCCCCTCTAGTGCAGCTCCTGTCAGTACTCCATTTCCTGGCAAGTGGGTCTTTTCAAACTACAGTGGCCATAGCATCAGGGATGTCTCAGCCAATGTTCTCAAACGTGTTGTCCAGAGTGTTGTCTGCCCTGCTTAAACACATGCTCAGCTACATCGTTTTCCCTCAGGTGGAGGAATTGTCTACAGTGAAAGGTGACTTCTATGCCCTGGGACATATCCCCAACATCATAGGTGCCATTGATGGGACACATGTGGCCTTGGTACCCCCCTGCAGGAGTGAACAGGTGTACAGAAACCGGAAAAGCTATCATTCGATGAATGTGCAGATGGTGTGTTTGGCCGACCAGTACATCTCCCATGTGAACCCCAAGTTTCCTGGTTCAGTTCATGATGCTTACATTCTGAGGAATAGCAGCATCCTTTATGTGATGGGGCAACTCCAGAGGCACCGTGTGTGGCTAATAGGTGAGGACAAGGACCCTATACCGTGTGAATAGTTGTCTGGGTCTGGGGTTGTCCCTAAGGGTTAGTGTGTGTCTAACAGTTGTCCCTCAACATTTGCAGGTGACTCTGGGTACCCCAACCTGTCATAGCTACTGACCCCAGTGAGAAATCCCAGGACAAGGGCAGAGGAACACTACAATGAGGCACATGGGCTAACTAGGAGAGTCAGAGAGGACCTTCGGCCTCCTGAAGGCCAGGATCCGGTGCCTCCATATGACAGGTGGTTCCCTCTACTACTCACCAAAGAAGGTGTGCCTGATCATCGTGGCCGGCTGTATGCTGCACAACTTGGCTTTGCGACAACAGGTGCCTTTTCTGCAGGAGGATGGTCCAGAAGGGGGTTTGGCAGCATCTGTGGAGCCTGTGGACAGTGAAGAAGAGGAGGCAGAAGAGGAGGACATAGACAACAGAAACACTGTGATCCAGCAATACTTCCAGTGAGACACAGGTAAGAAGACATCACCGCCTCCTACATCTAATAAAATTGTAAGACCTATCATCTGTCTGTCACTTTCACCCAGTGAATGGGCCCTAACTTGTCACTTTGCCTTTCCATTTCACAGATGTGGGTCCCAATGTGTGACCTCTGGTATGTTACCTCATGGACTAGACCTGTGTGACATAGGTATGTTGACAAATTGAATGGACATTGCTATTTTCCTCAGTTATTGCAAATACGCATTTGTGAAAGCACAGACTGACTCCAGATTGTTTTGTGATTCAAGGGTGTTTATTTAAGTGCAGAATGATGGAGGTGGTATTAAAGTGGTCAGGGGTGATGGTGGAGGAATGTCCATGGCAGAGTCCAGTTATTAGTCTCACAGGTGCATTGTCCAAAGGGGCATAGGAAGTTGAGCTGCAGCAGTTGATGGATGGACAGGGTGGCAAAGTGGGACAGAAGGATGACAATCAGGGTGGTCTAATTTCTTGGCGGGGGTCTTGGCATTGTTCTCTGTCTTTGTCCTGGATCTCAGGGACCGCTTGCAGGGTGGTTCTCCATCTGCAGGGGGTGGGGTGCTGG
This sequence comes from Pleurodeles waltl, assembly GCF_031143425.1. NCBI lineage: Eukaryota > Metazoa > Chordata > Amphibia > Caudata > Salamandridae > Pleurodeles > Pleurodeles waltl. Next base: position 607,726,590 of record NC_090437.1, on the reverse strand, counting down.
TGTTGTGGTCCTGTCGCGGTGCCTCCTGTCCACTAGCACCGGAGGAGGTGGTGGGCAGTTCATCGTACAGGCTAGTGTCAGGGGCCCCTTGTTGTGCCACAGTGTTCCTCCTGGTGTTCACAAGGTCCTTCAGCACCCCTACAATGGTGCCCAGGGTGGTATTGATGGATTTGAGTTCCTCCCTGAACCCCAAATAGTGTTCCTCCAGCAGCCGCTGGGTCTTCTGAAATTTGGCCAGTACCGTTGCCATCATCTCCTGGGAATTATGGTATGCTCCCATGATGTTGGAGAGGGCCTTGTGGAGAGTGAGTTCCCTGTGCCTGTCCTCCCCCAGTCCCACAGTAGACCTCCCAGTTCGACGGTTTTCCTGGGCCTCTGTCCCCTGAACTGTGTGCCCACTGCCACTGCCCCCAGGTCCCTGCTGATCTTGGGGTGGTGGGTTTACCTGGGTTCCCTGTAGTGGTGAACACACTGCTGCTTGACGTGTCCTGGGGACAGAGGTATGGGCCTGCTGGGTGGGTGCTGTGCTGGTGTTTCCTGAGGGTGGAGGCTCTGTGGTGGCCTGTGACTGTGTCAGGGGAACCGACTGTCCCGAGGTCCCAGATGGGCCGGGCTGGTCATCTAGATCCAGTTGGACAGAGCTGCTGTCATCACTGTGGGCCTCTTCTGTGGGGGAGTGGACATGTCTGGAACCTCCTGTCCGGTGGCATTGGGTAGGGGTCCTGCAGGGGTGTAGAAGCGTGATTATTGCATTTCTGTGTGCCATGGTGTACAATGGGTGGGTGACCCTGTACCCCAGTGCTTACATTCTTGTGTAGGACCTTGTGTGATATTTGGTTTGGGGACCTGTGTGGGTATGTGTAGTGGACATGCATTAGTGATGGGTGTCCATGCTCTGTTGTTGCACGCAGGGCTTGGTGTTGGGATGTGTGGTTTGTGATAGTGGGGCATATGTGAGGTGTTGGAGTGATGAGGGTGAGGGTGGGGGTATGTGATAGCATGCAGGTAGGGTGGGGGATATGGTAGTTTAAGTTTTGACTTACCAGAGTCCATTCCTCCAACTACTCCAGCGAGGCCCTCAGGATGCAGTATAGCCAAGACCTGCTCCTCCCATGTTGTTAGTTGTGGGGGAGGAGGTGGGGGTCCACTGCCAGTCCTCTGAACCGCAATGTGGTGTCTTGAGACCACGGAATGCACCTTCCCCCGTAGGTCGTTCCACCTCCTCCTTATGTCATCCCGTGTTCTTGGGTGCTGTCCCACTGCGTTGAGCCTGTCCACGATTCTGTGCCATAGCTCCATCTTCCTAGCTATGGACGTGTGCTGCACCTGTGATCCGAATAGCTGTGGCTCTACCCGGATGATTTCCTCCACCATGACCCTGAGCTCCTCCTCAGAAAACCTGGGGTGTCTTTGCGGTGCCATGGGGTGGTGTGGGTGATGTGTGAGGTGGTGTGTGTTGTGATGTGTGGGGTGATGTTTAGGGGTGTGTGGTGTTTTGTGCGTGGATGTGTATGAGTAATGGTGTTGTGTGCCTCTGTCTGCTGGTGTGGTCTTTGCTTTTCTGTCTCTCTGCTTCTTCCAAATTTTTCGTTGTATGGGTTTGTGGCTAATGTGGGTGTGTGTTTTATATTGTACTGGGTGTGTGGGAGTGGTGTGTGTATGTGTATCAGGTTTGTGTATTTCAATTTGTCCAGTGTGGTTGTGTTTTGTAAGAGTGTGTGTATTTTGAGCGCAGCGGTGTGTACTGCCAATGGAATACCGCGGTTGAAATTCCGCCGCATGGATTCGTGGGCTATGATAGTGTGGGCGTATTCCTTTTGGCGTGATGGCAGAGGTTTTGTTATCGTCAGTTTATCACCGACCTTTGATGTGGCGGACTTTTGTGGGTGTCTAGATTTTGGTGGATTCCGAGCTGTGGGTCGTAATAGCTGTGGCGGAATTTCACGGCCGCAGCGGTGTGTTGGGGGTCTTCTGCACAGTGCTAAGCGGGATTCACCGCCAATGTTGTAATGAGGGCCATTGACTCAAATAGATATTCCTAAAATATTAAATAAATAAGTACAAAGCCTAAGAGAACTGTTTGATTTGTTCCTCCATTTTAACCTTTTGATTCTTAATGGTTTTAAAAGGAGCCACTAAGCTGGAACATTGGTGCAAACTATGTTCCCTAAGTATGAATATCATCAACCATATAAGCACAGTTTGCTAATTTATAGAGTTCCCAGGGCTCAAATGATCTTTTTAAACTTCCCAGTGAAATCACTTAGCCCTATATCAAATTAAGTGCATATCAATTCTCGGCCTACCTGGAGCTGTGCCATCAACTCAGATTCATTAAATTTACAATTGATGGAAGGGTCTTTTGCAGTGCTTAATTTGTGCTGGTGGTGCCGGTAGACCCCATGAACACTTTTTTGGGGGGATAGGGACTACTTTAGTCTTGTAAGATCTCAGAGGTCCATAGGCCCAATGCCACAATTTGGGCGGCTTACCTGTCCTTGTGGGCAAGCCCTAGACTAACAGGTAGACCAACAGTTATTGCTAGAGGGGATAGGGTGCAGGAGAGATTTGGAATTATGTGTACCAGTCCCCCAAATCAATATTGTAACCTCCACCACCCAAGCACTTCTCCTCCTGCTAATCCAGAAACACATATTACCGGATTGCCTCCCACACCCTCGCTTTCCTGCTAGGGTAGCGTGTCCTCACTAGTACACTACTCATATAAACTCTGAGACTGCCAACCTCAACCACTTCAGAAACCGCACCTCATCAGTCTTTACAATCAGGCTCCCGGCATTGGGCACTCAATTGTTTTTTTCTTGCTCCCTAACGTCCTTGCAACTTTTGCAGCTTATAGCACTCACAAACATTCCTGTTAGCAAATTATTTGGGGCAGCATGCCCTCACTAATACAATACTGATATAATTCCTGCCACCCTGTTGATGAGCCCACTAATAGGTCTTTGGATTTTTATGGTGACTGTTAGAAACAGAATTAGCTGCAACATCAACTCTATAACTATATTAATCCCAGGTTAATTCTATGGGAGACAATGAAGAGAGTTTGAGAGAGTTTAAAATATTTATTCAGAAATAGAGTAATTGGTTTTATTAATCAATTCAGCATACAAAACAATTGCATTTAGCATGTCCTGAATCTATCCCAGTTCTACTCGTCTCATGCTATTTGGCAAATACTCCCCATGCTCATGAAGAATGCAGTTGCAGTTTGGTCTAGTCGCATTTAAAAGGCCTGGGAAAATACAGTTACAAATTCTAGAAAGTTATTCTTTAACCCCTTCCCCGCCACGGACGTAATGGTTACGTCCATGGCAGTGCCCGTGTGGCGCCATGGACGTAACCATTACGTCCTGAATGCTTCCCTCGGGAGAAGCGCTAGTGCTCCTCCCGAGGGCCGCCCCCCCACCCCCCTAGGTCAGGGCTGACAGGGGAATCCCTTCCCCTTCAACCCCCGACCCCCCCCCACCCCCCCTGTGACGTCAGCGCGCGACAATCACACAACCTCCCCCATCCATTCTCTTTCGATCACGTGGGGGAGGCCCGGAGGGGCTTCAAAGGGAAGGAAATGTATTTCCTTCCCTTTGAAGTCTCTCCGAGGGTTTCAAAAGCCGGATTGCTTGCAATCCGGCTTTTGAAACCCCACTAGACACCAGGGATTTTTTTTTTTTTTGATGAAATTGACAGAAGGGAGCGACCCCTTGGGCAAGGGTCGCTCCCAGGGGGTCATTTTTTTTAAGGCCTTTTCTGCCCCCCCTGGGGGCAGATCGGCCTAATAATAGGCCGATCTGCCCCCAGGGGGGGCAGAAACCTCTAGACACCAGGGATACTTTTTTTTTTTATTTGTTTTCTTTTGTGTTTTAGGTGTGGGATGCGACCCCTTAGGCAAGGGTCGCTCCCATAGGGGGGAAATTATATTTAGGCCATTTCTGCCCCCTTTGGGGGCAGATTGGCTTATTTTTATGAGGCCAATCTGCCCCCAAGGGGGGCAGAAACCACTAGACACCAGGGAGTTTTTTTTGTTTGTTTGTTTTTCACGTAAGGGGAGCGACCCCTTAGGCAAGGGTCGTTCCCATGGGGGGCAAATTTATTTTAGGCCATTTCTGCCCCCCATGGGGGCAGATCAGCCTATTTTTATTAGGCCGATCTGCCCCCACGGGGGGCAGAAACCACTAGGCACCAGGGATTTTTGTTGTTGTTGTGTTTTACAGATGGGGAGCGTCCCCTTAGGCAAGGGTCGCTCCCCTGGAGGGGCAAATTGTATTTAGGCCATTTCTGCCCGCTTTGGGGGCAGATCGGCCGATTTTAGGTCAATCTGCCCCCAAGGGGGGCAGAAACCACTAGGCACCAGGGATCTTTTTTTTGCGCCGTCACGCAAGGGGAGCGACCTTGTAGGCAAGGGTCGCTCCCCGGGGGGGGTGAGGGGGGCAAATTTATTTTAGGCCATTTCTGCCCCCCCTGGGGGCAGATCGGCCTATTAGTATTAGGCCGATCTGCCCACAGGGGGGGCAGAAACCTCTAGGCGCCTGGGCAAATAGTTTTTTTGTGGTTTTTTTTTGTTTGTTTGGTTTTTTAGAGATGGGGAGCGACGCATTAGGCAAGGGTCGCTCCCCTGGGGGGCAAATTTTATTTAGACCATTTCTGCCCCCCTTGGGGGCAGATTGGCCGATTGTAGGTCAATCTGCCCCCAATGGGGGCAGAAACCACTAGGCACCAGGGATCTTTTTTTTGCGCCGTCACGCAAGGGGAGCGACCTTGCAGGCAAGGGTCGCTCCCCGGGAGGGGTGGGGGGGGCAAATTTATTTTAGGCCATTTCTGCCCCCCTGGGGACAGATCGGCCTATTGGTATTAGGCCGATCTGCCCCCGGGGGGGGCAGAAACCTTTAGGCGCCAGGGCAAATTTTTTTTTGTGTGGGTTTTGTTTTTGTTTGTTTGTTTTTTTAGAGATGGGGAGTGACGCATTAGGCAAGGGTCGCTCCCCTGGGGGGCAAATTGTATTTAGACCATTTCTGCCCCCTTTGGGGGCAGATTGGCCGATTGTAGGTCAATCTGCCCCCAATGGGGGCAGAAACCACTAGGCACCAGGGATCTTTTTTTTGCGCCGTCACGCAAGGGGAGCGACCTTGCAGGCAAGGTTCGCTCCCCGGGAGGGGTGGGGGGGGCAAATTTATTTTAGGCCATTTCTGCCCCCCTGGGGACAGATCGGCCTATTGGTATTAGGCCGATCTGCCCCCGGGGGGCGCAGAAACCTTTAGGCGCCAGGGCAAATTTTTTTTTGTGTGGGTTTTGTTTTTGTTTGTTTGTTTTTTTAGAGATGGGGAGCGACGCATTAGGCAAGGGTCGCTCCCCTGGGGGGCAAATTGTATTTAGACCATTTCTGCCCCCTTTGGGGGCAGATTGGCCGATTGTAGGTCAATCTGCCCCCAATGGGGGCAGAAACCACTAGGCACCAGGGATCTTTTTTTTGCGCCGTCACGCAAGGGGAGCGACCTTGCAGGCAAGGGTCGCTCCCCGGGGGGTGTGGGGGGGCAAATTTATTTTAGGCCATTTCTGCCCCCCTGGGGGCAGATCGGCCTATTGGTATTAGGCCGATCTGCCCCCGGGGGGGGCAGAAACCTTTAGGCGCCAGGGCACATTTTTTTTTGTGTGGGTTTGTTTTTGTTTGTTTGTTTTTTTAGAGATGGGGAGCGACGCATTAGGCAAGGGTCGCTCCCCTGGGGGGCAAATTGTATTTAGACCATTTCTGCCCCCCTTGGAGGCAGATTGGCCGATTGTAGGTCAATCTGCCCCCAAGGGGGGCAGAAACCACTAGGCACCAGGGATCTTTTTTTTGCGCCGTCACGCAAGGGGAGCGACCTTGCAGGCAAGGGTCGCTCCCCGGGGGGGGGTGGGGGGGCACATTTATTTTAGGCCATTTCTGCCCCCCTGGGGGCAGATCGGCCTATTGGTATTAGGCCGATCTGCCCCCGGGGGGGCAGAAACCTCTAGGCGCCAGGGCAAATTGTTTTTTTTGTGGGTTTTTTTTGTTTGTTTGTTTGTTTTTGTAGAGATGGGGAGCGACCCATTAGGCAAGGGTCGCTCCCCTGGGGGGCAAATTGTATTTAGACCATTTCTGCCCCCCTAGAAACCACTAGGCACCGGGGATTTTTTTTTTGGCACCAATGTCACGCAAGGGGGGGCGACCCCATAGGCAAGGGTCGCTCCCGGGGGGGCAGGGGGGTTGGGGGGTGGGGGACAAATTTATTTTAGGCCATTTCTGCCCCCCCTGGGCCCGGCTGAGCTAGAGGCCAAAATCCACAGGTAGGCACTGTTTTCTATGAAAAAATGTGATGTGTCCACATTGTGTTTTGGGCCATTTCCTGTCGCGGGCGCTAGGCCCACCCACACCAGTGAGGTATCATTTTTATCGGGAGACTTGGAGGAACGCTAGGTGGAAGGAAATTTGTGGCTCCTCTCAGATTCCAGAACTTTTTGTCACTGAAATGTGAGGAAAACATGTTTTTTTAGCCAAAATTTGAGGTTTGCAAAGGATTCTGGGTAACAGAACCTGGTCAGAGCCCCACAATTCACCCCATCTTGGATTCCCCTGGGTTTCTAGTTTTCAAAAATGCGCTGGTTTGCTAGGTTTCCCCAGGTGCCGGCTGAGCTAGAGGCCAAAATCCACAGGTAGGCCCTGTTTTCTATGAAAAAATGTGATGTGTCCAGGCTGTGTTTTGGGCCATTTCCTGTCGCGGGCGCTAGGCCTACCCACACAAGTGAGGTATCATTTTTATCGGGAGACTTGGGGGAACGCTGGGTGGAAGGAAATTTGTAGCTCCTCTCAGATTCCAGAACTTTCTGCCACAGAAATGTGAGAAACATGTGTTTTATTAGCCAAATTTTGAGGTTTGCAAAGGATTCTGGGTAACAGAACCTAGTCCGAGCCCCGCAAGTCACCCCTCCTTGGATTCCCCTAGGTCTCTAGTTTTCAGAAATGCACAGGTTTGGTAGGTTTCCCTAGGTGCCGGCTGAGCTAGAGGCCAAAATCTACAGGTAGGCACTTCGCAAAAAACACCTCTGTTTTTTTCCAAAATTTAGGATGTGTCCACGTTGCGCTTTGGGGTGTTTCCTGTCGCCGGCGCTAGGCCTACCCACGCAAGTGAGGTATCATTTTTATCGGGAGACTTGGGGGAACGCTGGGTGGAAGGAAATTTGTAGCTCCTCTCAGATTCCAGAACTTTCTGCCACAGAAATGTGAGGAACATGTGTTTTATTAGCCAAATTTTGAGGTTTGCAAAGGATTCTGGGTAACAGAACCTGGTCCGAGCCCCGCAAGTCACCCCTCCTTGGATTCCCCTAGGTCTCTAGTTTTCAGAAATGCACAGGTTTGGTAGGTTTCCCTAGGTGCCGGCTGAGCTAGAGGCCAAAATCTACAGGTAGGCACTTCGCAAAAAACACCTCTGTTTTTTTCAAAAATTTAGGATGTGTCCACGTTGCGCTTTGGGGTGTTTCCTGTCGCCGGCGCTAGGCCTACCCACGCAAGTGAGGTATCATTTTTATCGGGAGACTTGGGGGAACGCTGGGTGGAAGGAAATTTGTAGCTCCTCTCAGATTCCAGAACTTTCTGCCACAGAAATGTGAGGAACATGTGTTTTTTTAGCCAAATTTTGCGGTTTGCAAAGGATTCTGGGTAACAGAACCTGGTCCGAGCCCCGCAAGTCACCCCTCCTTGGATTCCCCTAGGTCTCTAGTTTTCAGAAATGCACAGGTTTGGTAGGTTTCCCTAGGTGCCGGCTGAGCTAGAGGCCAAAATCTACAGGTAGGCACTTCGCAAAAAACACCTCTGTTTTTTTCCAAAATTTAGGATGTGTCCACGTTGCGCTTTGGGGTGTTTCCTGTCGCCGGCGCTAGGCCTACCCACGCAAGTGAGGTATCATTTTTATCGGGAGACTTGGGGGAACGCTGGGTGGAAGGAAATTGGTAGCTCCTCTCAGATTCCAGAACTTTCTGCCACAGAAATGTGAGGAACATGTGTTTTTTTAGCCAAATTTTGAGGTTTGCAAAGTATTCTGGGTAACAGAACCTGGTCCGAGCCCCGCAAGTCACCCCTCCTTGGATTCCCCTAGGTCTCTAGTTTTCAGAAATGCACAGGTTTGGTAGGTTTCCCTAGGTGCCGGCTGAGCTAGAGGCCAAAATCTACAGGTAGGCACTTCGCAAAAAACACCTCTGTTTTTTTCCAAAATTTAGGATGGGTCCACGTTGCGCTTTGGGGTGTTTCCTGTCGCCGGCACTAGGCCTACCCACACAAGTGAGGTATCATTTTTATCGGGAGACTTGGGGCAACGCTGGGTGGAAGGAAATTTGTGGCTCCTCTCAGATTCCAGAACTTTCAGACACAGAAATGTGAGGAACATGTGTTTTTTTAGCCAAATTTTGAGGTTTGCAAAGGATTCTGGGTAACAGAACCTGGTCCGAGCCCCGCAAGTCACCCCTCCTTGGATTCCCCTAGGTCTCTAGTTTTCAGGAATGCACAGGTTTGGTAGGTTTCCCTAGGTGCCGGCTGAGCTAGAGGCCAAAATCTACAGGTAGGCACTTCGCAAAAAACACCTCTGTTTTTTTCCAAAATTTAGGATGTGTCCACGTTGCGCTTCGGGGTGTTTCCTGTCGCCGGCACTAGGCCTACCCACACAAGTGAGGTATCATTTTTATCAGGAGACTTGGGGCAACGCTGGGTGGAAGGAAATTTGTGGCTCCTCTCAGATTCCAGAACTTTCAGACACAGAAATGTGAGGAACATGTGTTTTTTTAGCCAAATTTTGAGGTTTGCAAAGGATTCTGGGTAACAGAACCTAGTCCGAGCCCCGCAAGTCACCCCTCCTTGGATTCCCCTAGGTCTCTAGTTTTCAGAAATGCACAGGTTTGGTAGGTTTCCCTAGGTGCCGGCTGAGCTAGAGGCCAAAATCTACAGGTAGGCACTTCGCAAAAAACACCTCTGTTTTTTTCCAAAATTTAGGATGTGTCCACGTTGCGCTTTGGGGTGTTTCCTGTCGCCGGCGCTAGGCCTACCCACGCAAGTGAGGTATCATTTTTATCGGGAGACTTGGGGGAACGCTGGGTGGAAGGAAATTTGTAGCTCCTCTCAGATTCCAGAACTTTCTGCCACAGAAATGTGAGGAACATGTGTTTTATTAGCCAAATTTTGAGGTTTGCAAAGGATTCTGGGTAACAGAACCTGGTCCGAGCCCCGCAAGTCACCCCTCCTTGGATTCCCCTAGGTCTCTAGTTTTCAGAAATGCACAGGTTTGGTAGGTTTCCCTAGGTGCCGGCTGAGCTAGAGGCCAAAATCTACAGGTAGGCACTTCGCAAAAAACACCTCTGTTTTTTTCAAAAATTTAGGATGTGTCCACGTTGCGCTTTGGGGTGTTTCCTGTCGCCGGCGCTAGGCCTACCCACGCAAGTGAGGTATCATTTTTATCGGGAGACTTGGGGGAACGCTGGGTGGAAGGAAATTTGTAGCTCCTCTCAGATTCCAGAACTTTCTGCCACAGAAATGTGAGGAACATGTGTTTTTTTAGCCAAATTTTGAGGTTTGCAAAGGATTCTGGGTAACAGAACCTGGTCCGAGCCCCGCAAGTCACCCCTCCTTGGATTCCCCTAGGTCTCTAGTTTTCAGAAATGCACAGGTTTGGTAGGTTTCCCTAGGTGCCGGCTGAGCTAGAGGCCAAAATCTACAGGTAGGCACTTCGCAAAAAACACCTCTGTTTTTTTCCAAAATTTAGGATGTGTCCACGTTGCGCTTTGGGGTGTTTCCTGTCGCCGGCGCTAGGCCTACCCACGCAAGTGAGGTATCATTTTTATCGGGAGACTTGGGGGAACGCTGGGTGGAAGGAAATTTGTAGCTCCTCTCAGATTCCAGAACTTTCTGCCACAGAAATGTGAGGAACATGTGTTTTTTTAGCCAAATTTTGAGGTTTGCAAAGTATTCTGGGTAACAGAACCTGGTCCGAGCCCCGCAAGTCACCCCTCCTTGGATTCCCCTAGGTCTCTAGTTTTCAGAAATGCACAGGTTTGGTAGGTTTCCCTAGGTGCCGGCTGAGCTAGAGGCCAAAATCTACAGGTAGGCACTTCGCAAAAAACACCTCTGTTTTTTTCCAAAATTTAGGATGGGTCCACGTTGCGCTTTGGGGTGTTTCCTGTCGCCGGCACTAGGCCTACCCACACAAGTGAGGTATCATTTTTATCGGGAGACTTGGGGCAACGCTGGGTGGAAGGAAATTTGTGGCTCCTCTCAGATTCCAGAACTTTCAGACACAGAAATGTGAGGAACATGTGTTTTTTTAGCCAAATTTTGAGGTTTGCAAAGGATTCTGGGTAACAGAACCTGGTCCGAGCCCCGCAAGTCACCCCTCCTTGGATTCCCCTAGGTCTCTAGTTTTCAGGAATGCACAGGTTTGGTAGGTTTCCCTAGGTGCCGGCTGAGCTAGAGGCCAAAATCTACAGGTAGGCACTTCGCAAAAAACACCTCTGTTTTTTTCCAAAATTTAGGATGTGTCCACGTTGCGCTTTGGGGTGTTTCCTGTCGCCGGCACTAGGCCTACCCACACAAGTGAGGTATCATTTTTATCAGGAGACTTGGGGCAACGCTGGGTGGAAGGAAATTTGTGGCTCCTCTCAGATTCCAGAACTTTCAGACACAGAAATGTGAGGAACATGTGTTTTTTTAGCCAAATTTTGAGGTTTGCAAAGGATTCTGGGTAACAGAACCTGGTCCGAGCCCCGCAAGTCACCCCTCCTTGGATTCCCATAGGTCTCTAGTTTTCAGAAATGCACAGGTTTGGTAGGTTTCCCTAGGTGCCGGCTGAGCTAGAGGCCAAAATCTACAGGTAGGCACTTCGCAAAAAACACCTCTGTTGTCTTCCAAAAATTTGGATGTGTCCACGTTGCGCTTTGGGGCGTTTCCTGTCGCGGGCGCTAGGCCTACCCACACAAGTGAGGTATCATTTTTATCGGGAGACTTGGGGGAACATAGATTAGCAAAACAAGTGTTATTGCCCCTTGTCTTTCTCTACATTTTTTCCTTCCAAATATAGGAGAGTGTGTAAAAAAGACATCTATTTGAGAAAAGCCCTGTAATTCACATGCTAGTATGGTCACCCGGAATTCAGAGATGTGCAAATAACCACTGCTCCTCAACACCTTATCTTGTGCCCTTTTTGGAAATACAAAGGTTTTCTTGATAGCAATTTTTTACTCTTTATATTTCAGCAAATGAATGGCTGTATACCCGTTAGTGAATGAAAACGCACGTCAGGGTGCAGCTCATTTATTGGCTCTGGGTTCCTCGGGTTCTTGATGAACCTACAAGCCCTATATATCCCCGCAACCAGAGGAGTCCAGCAGACGTAACGGTATATTGCTTTCGATAATCTGACATTGCAGGGAAATGTTACAGAGTAAAACGTAGAGAAACATTTATGTTTTTTTCACCTAAATTTTAATATTTTTCTTTTTCAGTTGTTATTTTCTGTAGGAAACCCTTGTAGGATCTACACAAATGACCCCTTGCTGAATTCAGAATTTTGTCTAGGTTTCAGAAATGTTTAGGTTTCTGGGATCCAGTATTGGTTTCATGCCCATTTCTGTCACTGACTGGAAGGAGGCTGAAAGCACAAAAAAATGCAAAAATGGGGTATGTCCCAGAAAAATGCCAAAAGTGTGTTGAAAAATTGGGTTTTCTGATTCAAGTCTGCCTGTTCCTGAAAGCTGGGAAGCTGCTGAGTTTAGCACTGCAAACCCTTTGTTGATGCCATTTTCAGGGGAAAAACCACAAGCCTTCTTCTGCAGCCACTTTTTCCAATTTTTTTGAAAAAAACTAAATTTTCCCTGTATTTTGGCCAATTTCTTGGCCTCTTTCAGGGGAACCCACAAAGTCTGGGTACCTCCAGAATCCCTAGGATGTTGGAAAAAAAGGACGCAAATTTGGCTTGGTTAGCTTATGTGGACAAAAAGTTATGCGGGCCTAAGCGCGAACTGCCCCAAATAGGCAAAAAAAGGCCTGGCACAGGAGGGGGAAAAGGCCTGGCAGCGAAGTGGTTAATCTATCTCTAGCACAGTTCTCATAGCTATCAGCTCAATAAGCTCCAACTATCGGGCTATTCTGCAACAGCCTATCCAGCTCCCTCCGTCTCTCTCACAGAAATCAGAAGTCTTCCTGTGGAAAAGCAGAATAGCAAAAATGGCTAAATACATTGAGAATGAGAATAAAACTGAAATGCCCATACTCCAGGAACCCAACAAGCACCCTCTTGTATCTGCCTCACTCTGCACTGGGTGTCCCTTACCCTTTCCCTCAGACACCTATTGTAACAAAAATTGATCTACAATCATTAACAATTTAACATACATGTAATATCTCGTTGCACGTTGAAACTTTCAAGTAATAGGTTTGTTCATTTTCTGAGGTGGAAGGCAACATTCATTCACATGCGCAGTTTACTTCTGAAAGAATAAAGAAAATGCATCAATACAGTTGTCATCTCCCTTCCCACGGCTTCCACACTGTAGATCCATGTAGTATATATTATGTGCAAGTCAGCACATTCCAAAGTAGGTTATCAAGCAAAATTATTATACATAATACTACTTTCAGACGTTTGCAACATGCATAGCCCAAGCACAGCCCAAAAGTGAAAGATTTGTTGTGCAAAGAAATGTGTTAAAGGTAACAGTTTTATTTTTTAGCAAGTGAAGCAGCATAGGTCACATAGAGTTTTAAATGAGTTTATGACGAAGAAATGCAACTGCAGTTAGACCTAGCTTCATTCTCTTGTTTTAGTAATTTCAGATGTAAGTATTTTTCTATTGAAAGCTTGGAAGCCTCCCCTTGCAATCTTCCTGTTCTTTTCTGCCTCACTTGTAAGACAGCCAGCCATCCATGCACGGGGCAATGGCTGCATGCATCAAAGTTTTTTCTGCTGTATTAGAAATGCGTAGATTTGGGCAGGAGTAAGTGAGGCAGCTCCCTGCCTTTATTTGCTCAGTGTGATGGGTCTGCAGCTATCTTTTTGGCTCAGGTTTGATGTCATCTGACCTGCTGGATGTGGCTGGGGCTGCGCTTCCTGGTCAAGAGCAAGTGTTGGTCGCTGAAGTTGCATAGAAGATGCAATTCTAAGCACAATAAAGAACCAGCTGACAACAAGGGGAAATGTAGGCTACCTAGAGAAGCCACAACCTATTACCACAATTATATTTGTATTTAGGCTAAGATGCCCTCTATTTTCATTGGTTATGTTTGATGTATCAGGGTTTTGTTGTTTTGTTGTATGTAAGAAGCATCTGCATTGTTATTGGTCAAGTTTGGGGACTGCCTGCCTTTGTTTTAAGCAGGTATACTCTCATAGCTAGTTAGTGTTTGGCACTATGGATGGCCAACAGACATGTAGGACAAGATTCACATCTCCCTCCTCCTAGGATGAGGCTGGTCGAATTCTGGCCAAAAGAATCAATTCTCAATAATTTGCCACAGCCTCCATCAGATTAACCTGTTCTAATCACTGCAGAGCATGTTCAAAAGATGATCAATGCTGCTGTCGCTACAGCTTTTGAGAAAAGAGACAAACAGCATACAAAGGTCTAAACTGAATGTGGTGAATGACAAACCTTTGACATCTGATGAAGAAATACCCTTCTTATAAACTGGAAAAAATGTAAGGTAATTCCACCCCAGGACAGGCTATTCACAGGCCAAGGGTTGGAGACTCTCCCTCAAGCAAGGCTGGTGAAAATCTAGTCATGTTTGTAAAACCTCTTAGCAGCGTTAGTTCCCACCATTTTCTCATGACTTCAGGTTCAAGGGAATCTGGTGGTTACCAATCTAATTTCACCAGTTTCTAAGATTCACTCTGTCATTCTTCTACTATGAGGCCTACCCTAGCTGAACTTCACTCAGAGGGTTTCGTTGCCCCAAGATTTTCTACACTAGTTAGAATGGTGGCTTGTTCCTTGAGGGGAATATTTACATGGAACTGGTGCAGCACAGTGCCAAAATTGGCAGTACCGCGCTTCGTCAGTTCTGAAATGCAGGAATGCGCTTTATTTACAAGCATGTGGCTCTCCCCTATGTTTTCCCTAGTGTTGATGCAAAATTTAGCTGCCAGTGCCAACGCAGGCATCCTTGCACCATAGTCAAGGGTGTCTGAGTTGAAGGGAATGATTGTTTATGTGCAGGAAGGTGCCCCTAACATAAAACATTTGCAATGGCTATTTGGCAATTCTATGTGTGCTGTCGAATGCAGCACACACAGAAGTAGCAAATCGTAATCATTGAATGATTGTTTATGTGCAGGAAGAGACACCTTCCTGCACATAAACAATCATTAATGGCCTTTCGCTCTTTCTATGTGTGCTGCATAATGCTGCACACATAGAAACACCAAAAACAAGGAGAAATAAAAGTATTTCTTCTTGTTGTGCCATGCTAATGCTACTCCTAGGGTGGTATTAGTTTTTTGGTGCTGGTTCAGATTTACGACTCCTCGTAAATCTGGGGCAGCATCAAAGCAATGGGTAATGCAAAGGAACGCCCACACCAACACCAACTGCACATCCCTCTGCCACAGAAAACTGAGTCGGAGGGGCCCATATTTACAAAGTGGTGTCAAGCCTCAAAACGTGGCTTAGTGTCACCTTGTAAGTATAGCGCAGTGCACAACGCCACCGGAGCCTTGCTAAAAGTGATACTCCGGTGGAACTAGGTGCATGTAAATATTCCCCTGAGTATTTGGGGAGGAGGAGGAATGGTCTCACAGACAATTTACTATCGCCTTTACAAGCATCCTCAACCTTGAAAGCTTTACTCCAGACATTGGATTTCATTCAGTAAGTAGTGTGGGCCAAAACAACTATGCCGTTCCAATGCAAACCTATTTCAGGTCATGTCTTGCAGGAGGGGGTGTTGTTAGGTTTAAGGATCTCCACCCTTAACATCTAATGGGCCTGTCTAAAGGTATTCAGGGCTTCCTGGGGTAACCTCCTTGATCCAAACACTCTACTTCCTAGAATATTTAAAAGGTTGTTGAACCTCCATCCTGATCCTCCTCTTCAGTATCCTTAATGGGTTCTTCTTATAGTCTTGTCAGCACTAAACGTCCCTTCCTTTGAACCATTAGAACAGACACATCTAAGGCTCTTATCACTCAAGACCTTCTTTGTAGTTGTAATCACATCAGCAAAGAGGCTGGGTTAGTTGGCAACTCTGTTGTACAAACACCCTTTCTGAAGGGTATTTGAGGACAAGATCATCTTTTGTCCCCCTACTTCTGTGCGACTAAAGGTTAATTTGTCTTTTCACTGTAATCAAGAAGTGATCCTTCCTCTTTTTTTCCTTCACTATCTTCTGAAGAAGAGGAAAATCTTCAAAATTTGGACATTAGGTCGGCTCTTCTGACTTATCTTGAAAGAGTGGCACCCTTTAGAAACAGAGTTCTTATTTGTTAGTTTCAGCAACACAAGAAGAGGCAATAAACCTGTTGTGGCTTCTGTAAGCCTTTGCATCACATCACTTATTGCTGTGGCTTACAAATCAAAGGGACACTCTCCCCAAGGGGTGGATGTTCAAGGCAGATCAACTTGAGATATGTCCACTTCTATGGCAAAAAATCAATAAGCCTCTATTGCAGGGATTCGTAGGGAGCAACCTGCTCTTAGCCGTTCACTTTCGCACACAAAATGCATTTCTTTCTTTGTTCAAAAACTTTATTATCAATGAATTATTAGGAGTTATTACATTAGTATGATTTGTGCGTATTGCTGAATAAACCTTGTTCTCTCAAGTATACACACTTCAGTTGTCTTGATATAACTTGCAAAGAGATACAATAGGGTAATGCTGCAAATAATTAGCAGTAATCACAGTACTCCTAACCCTACCCCTCATTTTCCATACTTCCATACCTTCCTCCCATTTATCCAGGCCAACTATAAAAGAAACATACTGAGTGCGTGGAACAGACAGGAGGAATGCGGGGGTAAGGAACCTTTTAGTCTTTGATGTCCATAGTAATTGGCTGTCTAGGGAGGCAGGGCTGCTTCAATCCAGTAGGCAAGGGGTAAGACTCAGTTTAATGTGATTCCCAGTAAATAACTGTGAAGCATTGCCGATTTGTTGGTTATAATGCTGGGAAAGATTCCTTTGCTGCATCTAGCCAATCACATGACAGCTTCCCCAACTAAGTGTCTAACTCATGGTGTGTTATCTAATCATAAGGCTGCTGCAGCACAGGGAATGTCGAGTTCATGTTCCTACATGAACTTTAATCTTTCGGTATTATGGAATAAGGGCATTAATCCAGAAACATCTCAGGAGCATCACAGGTGCCTGGGGCTGCTTGCCTGTGTTAGTTGTTACTGAATATTGCTGTTCACCGGTGGCGCCAGCCATTACCAGCTGACTTCTTTTTCTCCCCAGCCCTGGAACAGTTCTACTGTGCAGCAGTTGCTGCCACCATTGCTCTCTACCCAAATGTTGCTTTGGAGCGTGGTCTGACCTTAGTGTTGAAAGAAAAGTTAGGTGCCTGTCTCTCATAAATGCCAACATTTTAAGAGAAGAAAGTGGGAGATTTTGAATAACATAATTGAGAGAATGTATTTCTCACTTTGACTTCTATTGAAGGCGAGGCAATTTCAGGTGGGAGACAGACACAATGAAGCATTTTTAGCTTGAGAAATCGGTCTCCCATCTGAATCAGGTCTATTAGCATATGCGGACTCTGACTAACTAGCTCCCATTGTTAGTTAGATTTGTGCAAATGAAATACATTTTGTTTGTTCTCCTGAGCCTCAGTTGCATTCTCTTAATGACGAGCACAAATTATGCAGATTAGAAGCAAAACTGTTTAGATATTTTTCCTAGTATGCAGGTGCAGAGGAAGATGCACACTATTCAGATATGGTCAGAAGAAAAGGTGAGTGGATTGTGTTTCTTCCTCAGGGACCTAAGAAGCCGATTAAATAAGAGATGGGCTGATATAACAGCACATGCTTCAGAGTTCTATAAATCATATCCTGTGAATGTTCCTCAAAAGGTACTTAAGCCCAGATTTAAATAAGTGTCACTCAGTGCAGCGAAGCATTGCGTTACAGGTAGAAAGCAGGAAAGCACCATATCTACAGAGCTATTACACTCCTCTCTGCCTAGCGCAGGCACAGAATGTTGCTGCTGAGTGCCACGCACACTTTTGACATAATGCAAAGGTGTGGTCATGAGTCTAGCATAGGTTTTGTACTGGAAGGGTCCCCTTCCAGCACAAAATGCCATGCCTAGGTAGCTTGTAAAACTTTTTCTACTTTGCATATGTGCTGTACAATGCAGCACACGTGCAAAGTCAGAAAAGAAAAGAGAAATGAAAGTATTTCTCCTTTTAACTCCTGCTTTCTAGAGTCTTTATTTTTGGGCACATAACCTTGTCCACTATTGTTAGTAGGTAGGGTTTTGCATAAAAAATCACAGTGGGGTTATCATGGGACTGCCCATGTACCACTCATGTAACGTCCTCGACGCAGAGTCAAACAAAGCAGCATTTCACACTGACTTGCATTACTTTTAGACTACTTTGCAGTACAATGACTGAAAAAGCATGTTGTGCTGGGCCTGGAAAACCAGTGCAAAATGTTTGTAAATCTGGCCTTAAGTTCTACTAAGGCAATGGCGGTGTGGAATAAAAATAGACTCAGCACACATACGGAGCTGCTATGGGCACCTGTTTTCATATATTGCAGAACCATTTTCCATACACTTAGAAGTTATTTCACGAAATGGCACAAGGTCTTAAATAATCTGCAATTTTAGGCCTTGATTTATCCTTTTTTTGTGCCGCATTAGAGTCTTTTTTTGACCCAAAAGAGGCGCAAATTTACAAAATACAATTGTATTTTGCAAGTTTGCGCCATTTTAGCATCAAAAAGCGGCACACATGCAGCACTAAAAAAGTATAAATATGGGCCTTAGATGTAGTTATTGTTTTACAAAATAAAACAAAGCGAGCTTGGCAATAAAGCCCATATTTATACTTTTGCGCTGCATTAGCATCATTTTGTGACGCAAAAGCGGTGCAAACTTACAAAATATAATTGTATTTTGTAAGTTTGCCTCACATTTGCGTCAAAGAATGATGCAAATGCGGCGCAAAGAAGGTATAAATATGGGCCAAAATGTGCTTCCTCTGAGCTGCCCTACCACTACGATGACACTGAGGGCTGATAATACCGTCATCCACCAGTGCTTTACATACTTTATGACCTGTCCCCCATTGGTTCCGCATGGACAACGTTTAATGTTCCACGGAAGTGATCAACTGCCCCTATATATCACCTCAGGCTGAGCTCAGGCCAAAACCAGACAGCCACCCTTTCCTATGGCCTCCCCCCAATTAGGTCAGCTGTGCCGTACATTTCAGCAGTGTCAAACGTGTCAAGACCTTTGATAAGAAAGTACTCTCGAGCTTGCACTTGTCAGCTCCGTCAATTATTCCTAGGCTTAGCCTTTCCCGCCCTTTTAAAAAAAAATTGAGATACTAGCCTCGTTAACCTGAGTTGAGCTCGCGGTGTTTAACAATGTTATTAAATTATTATTTTCCCAAAAATAAAGTTGTATTGTATGAAATACATAGCCTGCCATGCCTGGCTAAAGGTCGCAATGGTCGTACTGGAATTAAAGTTGAGAAAATGGGTGACTTTTTCAATACCTTGCAAAGTGCTAATTCTGCATTTCCAATTCTTCACAGCGGGCGGTAAACTGACTCTCTGTTTTAACGTATGGTCGTGCTTTGGAATACAGAAACAGACAGCCTGTTTGCATTAAATAAACAGGACATTTATTGTTGCAGTAAACTGTGTGACTGAAATTAGATTATGTTTTTCCTCTGGAAATTAAGGCAACAACACCCACTTTGGACATTGGGGGTGTTAGACCTGACAACCTTAGGGCCGTCTTCCCTCTTTGCCTGTTTACCTCACATTTTTGCTGTATCTTTTTGTTGGTCTTAGGACTCTGAGCACTTTACCACTGCTAATCAGTGCTAAAGTGCATGTGCTTCTCCCATAAACATGGTAATGTTAGTGTATCCACAATTGGCATATTTACTTTACTTGTAAGTCCCTTGTAAGGTAGTATACTATATACCCAGGGCCTGTAAATTAAATGCTTATAGTGGTCCTGCAGCACTGGTTGTGCAACCCACTTAAGTCTCCTTTAAGCACGTCTTATGCTTGCAATTGCAGGGACTGTGTGTGCAGTTTCCCTGTCACTTCGACTTGACATTTAAAATCTCTTGCCAAGTCTTAAACTCCTCTTTTATTACACTCCTAAAGTAGGCACTAGGTAGCCCATAGGGCATGGTGTCATGTAAGTAAAAGGCAGGAAGTACTTTTAAGTTTTACATGTCCTGGTAGTGAAAAAAAAACGAAATAATTTTTCACTATGGAGAGGACTGCTCCTTTCATAGGCCAGCTTTGGGAATTTCTTAATATTCCTTAAAGCTGTACATCCTGATCAGAAGGGAGTAGCTATATCATGTTTCATATCATTGGAATGGTAATGATAAATTCCCTTTAATAGTAAAGTTGGATTTAACATTACTATTTTAGAAATGCCATTTTTTAAAAGTGTTCTTACTGCTCTGTGTACCTTGTAGCCTGTCTCCAATGAAAGTCTGGAACAATGATAGCTACACTTTGTGCATTCCCTCTAAACAGCATTAAAACCAGGAAGGGTGGGTGTGACAAAGGGCATATCTACATTCGTCTGCATTCTGATGAGCCTTCCTGGTCAGAAAGGGTGGAAGGGAGCTGACACTCATGCTTCAATAGGGAAGTGCCTGTCACCACATAGGCATAAGTACTGGGTCTCTACTCTACCAAATCAGTACACTACTGGCCCTGGAAGGAACTCTGCTGGAGTAAAGACTGCTGAGCTGTAACTGTTGCCACTCTGCCTGGACTGACCGTTCTATAGAGCTGCTTCTCTGCTTTGTTAGGCTGCCCTGCTGCCCGCTGATCTCTGCTCTGCTGAGGACAAGGACTGGACCCATCTCACTTGACCCTAGAGTGACTCCAAGGGCTTGCTGGCTTGCTCCCTGTTCTGCAATCAAAGAGACATCATAGACTGCCTGCTTCTCTCCTGGTGCTTCTGGACTCTGTCATCTCTGAGTTTTACACTTGCCTGAAGTGCCCACTCCTGTCTTGGCCCTCAGATGTGCTAAGAACTGAGGCATCCTCACCAGTGTGCCAGTCCGAAGCGACTCATCGCCCCTTCAACACTAACACAGCGGCTGTTCGACCCAGGGGATTTACAGTTTACACACCCCAATGACGATACTCTGTGCAGCTTGACAACAATGCAATTGGCTTTTTGATGTTTTGGTCTTAATTTGCTCAAAAAAATATTCTCTTTTTTTCTAAAGCTGTGTGGGGTCTTTTTGTGGTGCTTTCATTGTGTTACTGTGTGTGTATGTCTGTGTTGCGCATATACTTTACATATTGCCTCTTAAATTCAGCCTTACTGCTCTGTGCCAAGCTAACAGAGGATGAGCACAAGGTAAATTATGTTGTGTATCTGACTTACCCGGACTAGGATTGTGGTCCCTATGTCGACTGGGTGAATATCTCCACCACCTAGAGATAGGGGCACAACATATTCACTCATTTTATCCTAAGCAAACATCACACTGCAGAATCCCTATGTTACCAAAATAAATTATAAATGTTATTTGAGTGTGTTGTTGCTAAATAGGGTTTAATCTATGTAATCTAGTCCTTGGTAGACAGAAGCACAGTGATAGCACTCTTTGTCTGGCCCAACTGCTTAAAATAATTAGATAAGTCACAGAATGCAGTATTATGTCTTTAGCATCCTAAACATGCCTTTACTACATGCATCCTAGGAAAGTGACATATCCTGGGATCATTGCCTGTAGCATTATTTTGCCGAACCTGTCAAAAAGTGTGCCTAGTGCCTGTTTGGTAACCCTTACAAACTTCTGAGTAGCTTACATCACATATCCAGACAATCTATAGGTCTAGCCTCCTAGACAGTGCATGCTCCATCTGTTGAGAGACATGCTGTGGCTTACCAAGAGCATACAGGGTCTTGAAATCCACCCACTGCTTACCATTGGATGACTTTCCTATCACTCTAATTTGCCGGCTTCATATCCGTGTCCCAGCTTGTAAATCTTGTGATTGTCCCTCTCATAGAGCATTGCTTTTTTACCATCACTTTAAATTGGCACTTTCACTGCATTCCATATTGCTCTCTGTCATTCATGTGCTTCTCATTATACCCTTCATGTTGTGCTTGCTAACATGTATTTCGCCATGTCGCTTTACCACATGTGAATGACTTCACCTGTCACCTGTAGCTTCAACTCCCCACCTGTTCCCTACTATCACACCCATTGCTTCTCCTTCCTCCTCCTGTACTTCTCCCCCAGCTCAATGTTGCTCCCTTGGCTGTTGATTCTCCTCCTCCTACCCATTCCCTCCTTGTTGATACTGCTTGTGCTGCTTTCACCCCTGTGTTGCTTCTGCATCCCCATGTTATTTCCTACCTGGGGTATTGCTTCCACTCCAGTTTCTTCCTCCACCTGTTTTAAATAAAGAACTCTTTTGCAGATCTTTTTCTTTTTAGTTACTGACCCAACTAAGATCAGTAAAAAAGCAGAAAAAAGCACACACATCATTTGGAAGCAGTCGTGGTGGGCCTCCCAACAAAACAACGCAAGTGGCCACATCAGAGGGTTTTGTGAATACGTTAGCCATACTGCACACATCTTTGATGCTGTGCAGCATAGCTGACCCCCAGTGGCAAAGTCAGTATGTTCCAGAGGCAAGTACTATTTTATCAGTCTACAAAAATGGATGTAAAGGTGGACCTTCTAAACATATTGGCCCAGTCTGTCTCTGGGGTTGATCAAAAACTGGCAGACCTAACGACTCTGATTAAACAAGCTCAATCCTATGCAGAATCAATTGAGCATGATTGTACTTGTGGTCCAATAGATAGTTAGCTTGTAACTCTACCGGAAGTAATAACTGCATTAATGGACGATTTTAAGGCTAATCTTCCCTCGGAAGAAAATTAATCATGTGTTAGAAAGGTGCTCTAAATGTAAACCAAGGAACAATACCCAGAGGAAAGAGGTGGAACAGATGAGTTGGGAATATGGGGAAGTGGAAAGAGAGAGTAACACTGGGAGAAGTATAAAAGAGCTTAAATAATGTGATGAAAATGTCATAGAAATTCCATCAGAAGAGATAGTCTAGATCCCGAAGGAATATAAAATCAGATCTCGCAACCCTCCTCAGTTCCCATTTCCCGTCTTCTAATAGCCAAGTAGAAAAGCTGTTGAAAATACCAGTTACCAAAAGACAAAGGAAAAAGAAAAGAAAAGCTAGAAAAAGGTCAAAGGGGGTCCTCGGGCAACCCGTGAAATTTTGACTAACACAATCAACCGATAATATGACTGGAAGTAGTCCAAAGAGCGATATAGAGGATAATAGTAGTCAACTGACTCCCAAATGATTTCCTTTATTTAAAACTCAAAAAAGGGGGAATGTCTCTTTATGCCCTCAAGAACCAAACCCAAGCTCTGGGGAAATAGCAGTAACAGCAAGCAGAGTAAGCCCGGATCACTGAAAAACAAAGTCGCAAGTGGGCCAGATTGCTGGCTGTAGAAATCGTAAAGAAGGGACTGAAAAAGCATTCTCAATTGAAGAAGGATCTAGGAGGAGCTCTAGAGCGATGTCAATTGAGAACACCATTGAAAATGTAGAACTAATAGTGGAGGCCACAGCAACAAGCAGCCATGACTTAATGAGTAGACAAATATCTCCCAAAGGGCAGGGACTACATGAAAAGGGTGGGTACCCAGGACCTTTTATAGACCACCCAAAATCAGTTAATATAGACATAAGCTCAGACCAAATCCCACAGGCACTGTGAAACAGGGAGAGGACACCATTTAACTTAAATAAATCCCAGCAAAGCCACACGTGCAAAGCCAGCCAGGACACCATAACAGAACTTTGCCATCAGGACAGCCCTGGGTTAGGGAAAAAGATAATAGTCTCACCTCAGTATCAAATTAGGGACCCACATGATATATTAAATTGCAGCAATATTTTAAAACTTTTGAGAGCTATACCCTCATTGGAGAATGTCCAATCAGTAGATATTGATTATATAGAATTCCTTTCTGGGTCTGAGGTAGGAAGTAGCTCCACCCGAGAATCCACCATAGTAAGCTGGGTGGCATCTCAGTTTGTTACTAGGGTCTTTAAAGAGAAAAAGTGTCTTTCTAAAATGGGGAATTGAGCTTAGAATCCCCCAGCAGATTGGTTACCCTGAACCTTTAGAAACAGACAATAGAATATTACAACTCACATGAAACAGGGGTAATCAAAAACCTTACTCAATTCTTAAAACTGCAAGAGGGAATTCTGCCCCAGCTATTTACCATCTGATAAGATACTCCTTGAACAATAGAAAGGAGTCTGGGCAACTTAGTCTAGGATGGCTTTCAGCCGCTCTTCACAAAAGTAGAATTCCCTAACAGACTTACCCCATATCACAAAGATCGATCAAGACTATACATAGTCAAAACTCTTTAAAAATATGCTCATGGAATATAAACATGCGTAGTGCTAATGGTCAATTAAAGAACTTAACAATATTTAAAGATTTTGAGATTGTGCTATTGCAGGAGGCCTGGGTGACTAAACCTTTTCCTGTCGACAGACATATAGTTTTTTTTCCCCAGCATATAGGGTAAAAAGTTTGGCCGTCTGAAGGGTGGATTGGCGATTTTTATTGTAGCAGGGCTAAAAGAATGGTGCATGCAACTAAGAGAGGAAAATACAGACCTTTTAATAATAAAATTGGATAACTGGCATAAACGATAAGGAGACCGCTCATATTTAATGTTTATATTCATCCAAACCACCACTCTAAGAAACTCATGACCTCAGAACTAGTTGAGAAAACTTTAACAGGTTTGCAAGAATCTGATGATCCGGAGCTTCTAATCGCTAGTGATTTTCTTATGAAACTATTGCAACCCTTTGAAAGAGAGGAACAGATTGTGCATCAGGGACCTTATGTGGTCTGTCCTTCAACAAATCCTAGGGAACAGTGGTACAGGCCCAACTGACACTAAGGGGGTAGCGTTCATTAAGAACTTGGAGGCATTAGGCCTCAGAATCCTGAATGGAAGGTTCATCAGGATATTCCCCCTCCACCCACCTGTTATGCCTTTGAGAAGCATTCAGTAATTGATTATGTAGTGGTCACCCTATTTCTCCTAACCCTAGTTGCCACATACCAAATAGTTATGTCAGATTTAAGTGATCAGGGTTTGGAAAGCATGGAAACTAAATATAGCTATCCAATGCATAAATTAGCATAAATTAGCTGCTATTCACCCCAGAAATATTTCCACAACTAATTATAAGAAGCTTTGATGGTGTGGTGATTAGGTCGAAGCTATCGGTATTAATTCAGAATTGCTGTTGTCCCAAATTATTTGTAATCAGGCCGTGATTCCAACTGGAAATCCTATCTCCTATCTATTGCAACTGACTATCTTTCTGAAAACCATTATAAGTTTCATCAGTATAATGCATTGGAAAAAGCAAGAAATAGAGATAAAATAAAAATAACAATGTCATCGCCATAATGAGGAAAAAGAGGAATAGGCTATTAAGACTTGCGAAAAATAATCTAACTGATCCTTGTATTCAGAAAGAGCTAAAAGATACAAATAGTCTATAAAGGAAACAGATGTGAGATCAAAGAACAAGAAAAAAGGCAGGATTTCTTGGTAAAGGCCTCATCTTTAAGCAAAAAAAAGAACTCCCAGGCATTTTGGAAAATGGTAAACGATTTAAATAAACCCCCTACCATCTTGATTAGTTTGGATATTTCTGAATTATCTTGGTATGATTTTCTAACTCATTATTTTAACCAAGCAAAAGATAGTTAAGAAGTGGTGTTGAGTCAAGGGTAGTTAATAAGGTTTCACAATCAGAGAACCATCAACACTTTTTCAAGCCAAAAAGGTTAGAGAAGGAAATTACCACTTGTTTACTGCTGCCCAGATCATTAGACTTATTAATAAGAGTGGGCAGGCTGGTGCTCCGGGTCCAAACAGGGTCCCTAATGCCCCATATAAAACATACCAAGGTTTTTGGGCAGAGAAGTTGGCTGAGGTTTTTAATAATACACTAGAGTTAGATGTTATTCAAAATTCATGGAAGGGTGCAATCATCCACCCAATTTTTAAAGGTGGTACATTATCACTTAATCACCCTAACTGACTCAGAATCCAAATATTATGCCTGCTCCCTCTTGGAGGATCTCAAGAGTTGGGCAAACAATAACAACATCATTCCAGTCAATCAGACAGGTTTTATCAAAGGGCCAGGAATCATAGTTAATATTTTATCCCTTACCACTGTTATAGATAAATGTATTAAAAATAAACTTCCTTTGCACGTATGTTTCGTGGACTTCAAATCTGCATTTGATCTGGTTCAGCATGGCCAGTTACGGGCAAAATTAACCCAATGGGGCATTCCAGCACAGTTATTAAGATGTATTCAGATGTTATACTCTGACACTTGGATTAGGGTTAAAGTGTAAGACGGCTTGTTTTTATCAAGGAAAATTAAGACCGAACGCGGTCTAAAACACAGTTGTGTGCTTAGACCTTATTTTTTTAATCTATTTGTATCCGATTTATCCACCATGTTAAATGGGGTATCTGCGCACCCTCCTAAGATTGGGTAACTCTCTATTTCAAATTTGTTACATGCGGACGATGTAATACTTTTAAATCACACCAAAATAGGATTACAACGATTGATATTGAAATTAGTAGAATTCGTAGAACGAAGTGGAATGGTTATAAATGAGAAGAAAATGAAGACTATGGAAATAAGTAAAAAAATACATAAAATTTATAAGTGATATCTTCAAGGTCATGATCTTGAACAAGTAAAACACTATAGATACCTGGGGGTAATATTTGATGAGAAGGGGTCTTTTACTCCCCAGGAAACTGACATACTGCATAAAGGAAATGCTCTGTTGCTTGCCTTTTGTACCCTAAAAAGATTATTAGAGTGCCCTAGCTATCGCCCTCTGCTTCAAGTGATAACTGCTAAACTACTCCCTAGTATCACCTATGGTAGTGAAGCTTTGAGGGGCAGAGATGCAGCTACCCTGAATGGGATAGTTAGTAAAATCTTCAGAGCTCTTTTCCATCTTCTAATAAATGTAACACACGCCCAAATTAGATTGGAGTTTGTGTATACAAATCAATTAATTGTTAGACAGGGTGCCTATATAAGTTTGGAAACAGGTTAATCAAGCAAAGGGGAGTGGGTTAAGTCAAGCACTCTTGCAGGAGGTGAGTTCAAACCCAAACTCTCCATCTCAGGTATATTTAGACCGAGCCTTAGACATTCTGGGGCCAACTTCTTTGTGGGACGAGAAGCTCTCTCTTTATACATTTAAAAAAATGATCAATCATGTTATGAAGAAAAAGTCCTTGGTTATGGGTCTTCTGGCCGACCGATCGCACTCCTGGGTTACAATAAATAAGTATAAAACTATCAAACACCAGCAGTACCTGGAGTCATGATGTTCAAAGAAGGTAAATGATCTATTTATTAAATATCAATTTGGCCTTCTCCTAGGAAGTTCTGCTATCCCCTGGGAACGTTCTAGTTCAAATTCCCTTGTATTTCATGAAGGCATGGAGATGGGAACCTTATACATTGGATCTGTGTATGTCAAGGTTTAAAGCAAGATCACAGAAGATATCTTAGGGAGGCTTTTAACCAGAGGAATATACTATTCATCTTATTAGGGATGGTGTAAAGGTTTTTATCAACTATTCTGCACTTTAATCAATAAAAGGTAAAGGTAAGTCCTATTAGCTATTCCAAAGCTCATTTAACAGAAGTCCCTTACTGTCGGTGATCTCCCCCCTTGCAGTTAACGTCCTGAAGCAGCTGTTTCCTGGCTGTGGGTATCTGTCATTGCTGATGTCATGATGAGATCAGTTTATTACTCTTCAGTTCCACCTCCATCATTCTCCACCAAGCAAAGCTCCCTCTTGTGTGCTAGAGCGCATATCTTTGTGAGACTTTGCCCATGTTTGGCTCCATCAGAGGCACCTGTGTGGACCTCAGTGTGTTTTTATTATTTTTTGAAATACAACAAAAATCAATAACGTTTGTTGTAAAAAGTTTCCCCTGGTAAAGGAGGACTTCCATGCTGTACTCACCTGTCTCAGTCCAGCTGTGGAAGTTTCCATGTAGTTAGTATGAGGTAAGAATGGAGGAAGTAGGTGCAGCCTTCTAAGATATATTTCGGACACCTACACTTATTCTATGTTTTTACGAATTATATAAACTCAGCACTGATCTCCTTCCTACTTCCTTCACATACCAGTACTTCACAAATGGGAAGTACATATATAAAGCACAGTTACTAAAATGTAGTAAAATCATAGCCCCATGGAGATTACAATATTCACTATGATACACCATGACTCTTAGTCAATGCTGTCAAAAAGAATTAATTACCTGTGTCTTTTTTGACTCTCTGACAGTCAATACATGATTATCTTTTATTTCATTGTTACATTGTTTCGGGAATGACAACAGTCCTAGCAAGCAATTGGATCTGACTATGTTATTCCTAGATGAAAATTATAAGGACAATACTGAAACAGTATCTGGAGATTTCAGTTTGTCCTGGCACTCTTCCTGCTGGTTAGCACAGATACTACTGGTCATGGGAAGCCTGGTTACTGTGCAATGATCCCTTTAGGGCATATAGTACTCTCTACTCACCTTGACCCCATGTGATGGATTCTTTCAGCTTGGTACTTTAGCCACGACTAATGTAGACACGTGTTAAACTTGTGAAAACAAAAACAATAGAAGGGCGTATTAATCACGTCATGTGCTCCCTCTGGGTGGCAAGTTTGATAAAAATGAGATTAGCTGGCATCCTGTTCCCACATCTGAAGTTCTGAAAACATGTGTTTGTAGATAGTTCCAAAAGCTGGAGTGGTAAGTGGTTTAACATACTCCAGTGTGCTGTGTCGAACATTTTCAAGGACCCCTGCCCCACCACGAGACTGGACAAAGAACACATTTGAAAACTTCAAAGGCAGAAAATTGAACAAGACAGGAGAAGTTGAATGATATTCTCCGATGGATGAAACACATTTCTGCTAAAAATGGATCGAAAGGTTATGAAGGGAATACAGAGAATACACTGTCAACATGAAAAATCGTCTGAGGAGATTCACAAAGTCGGTGGAAGCTGCAGCTGGACACCTGTCTATTGCTTTTCCTCCTGTATTATTTTTGCTGTTTTTTAATACAGTAACATTCGCTGCAACATAATATGATGCTTCTGTGTATTTGTATTTAACAAACTACTGGAATGTTTATATATACTTGAATGAGCCAATCTGCAGAGTTCAAATGCATACCGTATGTTACAACTTTGTCACATACTTAAGTCTTCCGTGTTCGTTCTCATACGGGTGCCAAAAGGGGTCATTAATGAATGTAACTGGAAAACTAATTGACTACACACCACCTGATGCGTATTCGCCTCAATAAATTGAAAGGGAGTGATCATATCACAGCATTAATATTCCAAAATCAAAATAAAACATGCTAATATCTGATTAACCCCTTCGCTGCCAGGCCTTTTCCCCCCTCCTGCGCCAAGCCTTTTTTTGGCTATTTGGGATAGTTTGCGCTTAGACCCTCGTAACTTTTTGTCGACATAAACTACCCACGCCAAATTTGCATCCTTTTTTTCCAATACTCTAGGGATTTTAGAGGTACCCAGAGTTTGTGGGTTTCCCTGGAGGAGACAAAGAAATTAGCCAAAAAACAGCAAAAAAGTTTTTTTGTTTTTTTTAAAAAAGGGCTGCAGAAGGAAGAATGTCTTTTTTTCCCTGATAACGGCATCAACAAAGGGTTTGCGGTTCTAAAAGCACCATCTTTCCAGCTTTCAGGAACAGGAAGACGTGAATCAGAAAAACACATTTTTCAACACAATTTTGGTATTGTACTGGGACATACCCCATTTTTACAATTTTTTGTGCTTTCAGCCTTCTTCCAGTTAGCGACAGAAATGAGTATGAAACCAGTGCTGGATCCCGGACAGCTAAACATTTCTGAAAAGTAGACACAT
Organism: Pleurodeles waltl; assembly: GCF_031143425.1. Classification (NCBI taxonomy): domain Eukaryota; kingdom Metazoa; phylum Chordata; class Amphibia; order Caudata; family Salamandridae; genus Pleurodeles; species Pleurodeles waltl. The sequence continues at coordinate 607,697,309 of NC_090437.1, read as the reverse complement.
TTCGGAATTCAGCAAGGGGTCATTTGTGTATATTCTTCAAGATTTTCCTACAGAAAGTAACAGCTAAAATAAAAGAATATTGAAATTGAGGTGAAAAAGAGACATTTCTGTCCACGTTTTTTTCTATAACTTTTGCCAGCTATGGCAGATTTTTGAAAGCAATATACTGGTATGTCTTCTGGTTGGGGAGATATATAGGGCTTGTAGGTTCATCAAGAACCATAGGTACCCAGAGCCAATAAATTAGCTGCACCTTGCAATGTGTTTTCATTGTATACCGAGTATACAGCAATTCATTTGGTGAAATATAAAGAGTGACAAATAGGTATTAAGGAAACCTTAGTATTTCCAAAATGGGCATAAGATAAGGTGTTGAGAAGTAGTAGTTATTTGCACATTTCTGAATTCCAGGGTCCCGATACTAACATGTGAATTACAGGGCATTTCTCAAATCAACGTATTTTTTACACAATGTCTTACATTTGGAAGGAAAAAATTTAGAGAAAGACAAGGGGCAATAACACTTAGGCCCTCATTCTGACCTTGGCGGTCTTTTCGCAAGACCGCCGAGTTACCGCCGCGGTGAAGACCGCCGACCGCGGCGGTATGCCGCTGTGCGCATTCTGACCGCTGGGAGCGTTCCGCCGGAAAACCGCCAGCAGCCACACTGGCGGTCGGCGGGAAAGTGGAGACTGGTCAACCTCCACCGCCACGCCAGCAGAACACCGCCCACAGAATTACGACCCACATTTCTGTGTGGCGGTCTTCTGTTGGCGGTCTTCTGTTGGCGGTCACCTCCCCATGGCTCCTGTCACCTCCCGGAGGACCAACGCACAAGGTAAGTTGATCGTCCGTGAGGGGAGGGGGTGGGGGGGGTGTTGTGTGATGTGTGCATGCATGGGGGTGTGCGTGTGAGTGTGTAGAGGGGGTGTGTGAGTGCGTGCATGCAGGCGGGGAGTGCTGCTGTGCCTATGGGCAATGTGTGTAGTTCGGCGGGTGCGCATGTCGGCATGTATGTGTGCGGGTATGTGTCCCCGTTGTGTATGTGTGTGTGTAGGGGGTGTGTATATGTGCATGTTGGGGGTGTGTGCATGTCGGGGTGCGTGTATGTGCATGTCGGGGTGGGGGTGGGGAGGGGGTTCGTACCACCTCTGGGGGGTGGCAGGGGGGTGGAGGGTGTGGGGGAGGACTCGGGGGGGCAGTGGAGGGTGGGGGAGACCCCTATCAGTGCCAGGGAAGGAATTCCCTGGCCCCGATAGTGCCTACCGCCATGGTTCGCATGGCGGTTCCCGACCGCCAGAAACCGCGGCGGTAAGCAGGGTCATGATACCGTTGGCGGTCTTGGGTCGACCGCCGGACCGGAGTGCGCAGACTCCAGCCCGTCGGTCATGACCGCCGTGGCTGTCGGAGTGGGGAAGTGGCGGTCGGTCGCGGCGGTGACCGCCGCGGTCAGAATGCCATTTTTTATACCGCCGGTCTGTTCGCGGTCCGACCACCGCCTCTCCGCCGACCGCCAAGGTCAGAATGAGGGCCTTAGTCATCTATTCTGTGTTCCCCCAAGTCCCCACATAAAAATGGTACCTCATTTGTGTGGGTAGGCCTAGTGCCCGCGACCGGAAACGCCCCAAAATACAACATGGACACATCAAATTTTTATATTAAAAAATGACGTGTTTTTTAGAAAGTGCATAGCTGTGGAGTTTATCCGGTGCAAAGGAAGACCTAGCCAAGCTGGACATTTATGAAAACTAGACATCTAGAAGAACCCAGGATGAGCTAACTTGTGGTGCTCTCACCAGGTTCTGTTACCCAGAATCCTTTGCAAACCTCAAATTTGGCAAAAACAACACTTTTTCCTCACATTTCAGTGATACAAAGTTCTGATATCTGAAAGGAGCCACAAATGTCCTTCAACGCAGCATTCCTCCAAGTCTCCTGATAAAAATGGTACCTCACTTGTGTGAGTAGGCATAGTGGCATAGTGCCTGCAACAGGGAATGCCCCAAAAAGCAACATGGACACATCAAATTTTTCTTATGAAAACTGACCTGCTTTTTTTTGCAAAGTGCCAACTGTGGATTTTGGCCTCTAGCTCATCAGACACCTAGGGAAACCTAGCAAACCTGGACATTTATGAAAACTAGACACCTAGGGGAACCCAGGATGGGTAACTTGTGGCACTCTCACCAGGCTCTGTTACCTAGAATCCTTTGCAAACCTCACAATGTGGCAAAAAATCACTTTTTCTTCACATTTCGGTGCTGAAAAGTTCTGGAATCTGAGGGGATCCACAAACTTCCTCCTACCCAGCATTCCCCAACATCTCCGATTAAAATGGTACCTCACTTGTGTGGATAGGCCTAGTAGCCGCAACTGGAAATGCACCAAAACACTATCTGGATGCATCAAAATTATCAATTACAAAACTACCTCTTTCTTCAGGGGGGGAGGCACCTGCGTTTTTGGTGTAGGGCTCAGAAGCCATCTAGGGAAACCTACCAAACCCAGACATTTTTTAAAACTGGACACCAGAGGGAGTCCAGGGAGGTGTGACGTGGATGGATCCCCCAGTGTTGTCTTACCCAAAATCCTCAGCAAACCTCAAATTTAGCTAAAAAAATCAAATTTTCCCCACATTTGTGTGTGGGATCACTGCACCAACACAACTGTCCTACCACCCACCATTCCCCTCAGTCTCCCAATAAAAGTGATACCACTGTCAGGGAAAAGCCAAAAACATGTCAGAATTGAGGGGGAACCAAAGTGGGTACAAAAGGGCAGTTAAAAAAAACATTTTTAGGCTGACAAGGGGGGCAGAATTATTTTCGGTATAGATGTAACAATGCAGGGTGGTAGGAATTTTGTAGATTTCTGCAGATTCCGGTAGATTCCATTACAAAAATGTGAGGAAAATGTGTGATTTCAAGCAAAGTTTGAGGTTTGCAGGGCATTGTGGTTAAGAAAATAGTGTGGGGTCATCTGAAGTACACCACTCTGGACTCACTCAGATGTTTCATATTCAGATGTGACTAGGTCTTGTAGATTTTTCTACGTGGCAGCATCCCAAAGTCCAAAAAGTGCAGCCCTCACCATTCCAAGTGGGACAATTTTGAGAGTTGGCCAAGCTCTCATGGCCCAAATGTAAAAATAAAACCCAAAATATTCAAATGTCCTCTTGCTTGCCATTGGGATAAGATCTTTTAGTGTGCGGAGGAAGGGCTGAAAGACTGTTACCCCCTTCGGTTGGGGTGGGGGCATAACCATGCCCATACTGGTTGGTAGCCACCACCCCACTATTCTTTTTTAATTCCCTGTCATCTAGTAGGCTTTCTGCCCCCCGGGAGTGTATCATGGGTAATTGCCCTACCTGCCCAATTGTGAGCAGAACAACTTTGTCCCCATGTATTTGTGGTGGGGGTATGGCCATAACCCTACCCTCTTTTTTTAAAAAAAATCTTCCCTGGTGTCTAGTGGGCTTTCTGACCCACTTGGGGGCAGATGGGCTTCACAAAAATAGGTGGGCAGAAATGGCTAACAGTAATGTGCCCCCATGGGCAGCAACCTATGCCCAAGGGGCTGCCCCCCCAAACAAAATACACACAGACACACACACACACCAATCCCTGGTGCCTAAGTGGTTTCTGCCCCCTTGGGTGCAGATGGGCCTAATAGAAATAGGCTGATCTGCCCCAAAGGGGGGCAGAAATGGCCTAAAATAAATTTGCCCCACAGGCGAGCGACCCTTGCCTAAGAGGATGCTCCCCATCTGTAAAAAATAAAAAAAATAAAAAATCTCTGGTGTCTAGTGGTTTCTGCCTCCCTTGGGGGAGTTCGGCCTAATTAAAATAGACCTAGCAATCCCCCCATGGGATGGGTGCAGGGCATAACAGTTACGTCCTCGGCATCCGAGCACTGCAGCCGATGACCTAACTATTACATCCACTGCACCCATGGGATTAAATATGATTTACATTCAGTAAACATTGTGCATCTAACAAGGTAAGTACTGTGATGGTGTCCTGTCCCGGAGTGAAGTGAATGTACCACATGTTGAGGGTGTGTTAGAAGATCCCCCCATCGTACTGGGCCACAGTGGCCAAGTCCGAATATGGCATCAAGAAGATATTAAATAGGTTGCCCACTTCATGGGACAGCAGTTGTTGGTACCTGCAAAGCTGAGGCTGACGATTATTGAGTACTGCTCGCTACCACACATTTGTCCTATGGCAGGGCATTGGTCATGGCCCAACAATGAAGGCAAAATATTGCAAGAGTGCTAATTGTTATAGGTGATGCATGCTACTTCAGTTCACCTTCAAAAAGGTATTGTGAGGTTTAACATACATTATGGTTTTGGCATTTGCTGTTAGGTTGGGGATCACAAAGTTTACCCTGGTGTGAGGTGGGAAAGCAGCTCTGAACTCTTGTACACATATAATTTGATTTTAATGGATCATGTAGGGGTAGGGTTGCAAAGGCCCTGGACACTGTTTTCCAAATATTTGTTATTCATGCTATCAAGATTGTTTGTCCTTTGTTTTGGTGAGTGTGGGCATGACGTTAAAATGCAACTTAGACAGCTCCCACAATGAACAAATCAAATTAATATTGAGGGAGGGATGCTATTGATGATCTTTGGAGTGTTGATCGTGGCTAGCCCCTATCAAAAATAAGCAAACAGAACTGTAAATGGCTTGGGAGGACTCAATGCCTGCTACAGTGGTAGAACAATTGTATTTCTATGTTTGTCTTATACAGGTAAGGTTATGACAGAAATAATATATGCAGCACCGGCAAAACTATTGGGAATCATTAACAAATCAAGTATGATTGAAGTAGAGCTATGGTGGTCTGCCTGATTTGCCAAGGGCAGTTGCCTTAGCTGACATTGGGATAGCATTAGGCTCAGTATTATGCTAGGCAAATTCCACTTATAGGATATAGTAGATACTTTGATGGTTTGGAAGGTCAACCTTACCTTAACAAAATATGTAATGTACATGAGTGATTGAATAACAAGAAGTAAAAAAAAAACAAATGAAGACTGGCTGAAGGAGGTAGCACAATGTCTCAGTAAGAAAAAACATGGTCTATCATGTGACAAGCTGCCGATATAGTGGAAGAACTGTTTCGACCAAGCTGATGGCATTCACACCACCAAATCTTTAGAATCCTATTGGTGCAATACGCAGATTTTCCCAAAAGAGTCTCCCGCCTATAGGTCAGTGGAAAAATGTTTACGATGGGAAATACATTTTTATATTGAAGCATGTAGCTTTGCAGTCTTCAGTCTGGATCCTAAAAATACTCTCCAAATGTTTCATCCGGTAACCAGGGCATTGATACAATATTTGCTTTATTCCTGTGAGGTGCACCACGGTTTCAATGGGTATGATGCAGAGAAGAACCTCTGACAAAACTGTATATGTTGATCCACTCCCATTTGGCTGGCCCATTCAAGACCATTTCCATTAAAGTCAGGGCCTGCAAATGGGTTCTTCAGAATGCAGAACTGTTCTCAGGTCCAATATCAAGAGCACCACCATTGTTGGTGGATGCTTATGTTGAAGACAGTGTTTCTACAGATACTACTTGTGTAAATTGTCCACTTTGAACTGAACTGCTTATGGCATAGTATTTTGTATGTGTAAAAGCCTAGAAATGGTTCATAGCTTTCTAATGGAAACATTTTTGATGACTGTAACTTCATAATTAATGTTGATCGTGGGCCAGTAAAATAATTACTGGGTTCATGAATTTGTACAAAACATTTAACTAAATCTCTAATTTAAATGGACATAATTCAGTTTATACAAAGGCAAGAGTGTGACAATTATATGGCATACCTTTGTAATTACTTTACCAGCAGCAATCAATGGCAACCATAAGCACTGTGATCTTAATGTCAACAATAAGCATTGCAATTTCACTGCAAAAACATAATTTATAACCACTTTTCTCCTACACTTTCAATTGCAGTGGCAGGCAGATTCGCTATGCTTTACATCTGTTTTCGTTAGTTCTGCTTTACGTCAGCCTTCATCCTACTACTTTTTGGCATTTCTGGCTGTTCTGCTTTCATTTTTATGGATTATTTTTTCCCTATCACTTTCTCATCTTATTATTGTGCTACCTTTATGATCTTTAAAGCGCTAAAGGTTTCTTTTGTCCTGTTCTCCTCCTGGTTTCTCTTAATCAGTTCTCTAAGAAGTTCTATTTTGATGAACTGTGCTGCCAGTATGGTCTTCCCATTTTCCCCTGATTTGTTTCTTTCCATTTGCTTTTTGTGATCCAAGGCTGCCGGTTATTTTACCCTTATTAGATCTTGTTTCACATCTTCTTGTTTGTCATTCACTTCTTGCCCTTGTTTATCACTGAACCTGCCCTGAAAACAGCACCTCTCCATCCCTTGCTACCCTTATTGCTGTGGTTTCCCTTGGTTTCCCTCCTAGATCAGAACCTCCAAGCAGCACATATGGTTTTATGTGATTTCATAGTAAAAACAAAGTTCATGGAATACCATTACTGAGAAACTATTTCACCTAAACTGTTTCATGGAAATTTTCAGATTGAATGGCATTCACCATTTCATGGAAACTAATCCATAGCATGACTTTTTGTTTGAAATTGGCTTCGGCATGCTTCCTTTGTAAGGTGTAAATGCAATGGTTACAGGTCTTCCTTTCAGAAATAATTTTGTTATGGTTTATTTATTTTACTGAATTACTAACCTCATTTAAGATTTATATCTTTTACATAGGCAAACAATTGCTTTGTATGCTTTTCATTTTCTGACCGCTTCCAACCACTAAATACCACACATCCTGACCCCTCACAACCTGTAAACACCATCCATCCCTGCACCTAACACCTCTCACCATGCCTGAACTACACCCATCCCTGAACCCCAAAAGACCTTTCTAACTCTACATTCATCCATCCCAGAAACCTAGAAATAAGTTACTACAGCTAAAGTACACCCATCCCTGACTTCTAAACTACAGCCCTCACTACCTCTAATGCCATTCCTGAATCCTAAAATCCTTTCTACAGCTAAACTCTACTCATCCTCGACCCCTTAGCACCCCATTTCTGAACCATTAAGAATCACCACATTTAAGCACCACCCATCCATGGCCCCTAAAAACATCTCACCACCCCTACACTCTAACCATAACTGAATACTAAAAACCCCTTTCTACATCTAAACTCCACCTATCCCTAAATCCTTAAAAAACACTTTCTGCCCTAAACTCCACCCATTCCTGAAGCATAAATTCTCTTTAACATCCATAACTATACCAATCAATGAACCGCAAAACCTTTACCAGCCCTAAACTCTGCCTAGCCATGAACTCTAAAAACCCCTCAATACCCTACACTCCACCCCTTCATTAACCCTAAAAGCATCTCACTTCTCTGAAACGTCAACTTATCCGTGGACCCTAAAACCCCCTCATCACCCTCACATTCAACCAATTCCTGATACTTAAAAACTCATCACTATTCATAAAGTGAACCAATCCCTGATCCGTTGAAACCCCTTCTTATGCTTAAACTCTCACCATTCCTGGCCCCTAAAAACTTCCTATCCCCCCTACACATTACCTATCCCTAAACCCATAAACCTCTCACTAGTCCTAAACTCCTCCCACGTTTAACACAATTTTAGATTTTTCCTTAAAACTATCTTTCCTCTAAAATGCTTCCTTTAATTGTTGATGTATATGTATTTGAATGAAATTGTCTTTCCATAAAATTGGTTTTCCATGATTTTGTTTCATCCAATGTGATTTGTCAGTTTCCATTTTTCCAATAATTCTCACAGATCAGCACAGATATCTGACACAGCAGAGGTGTGGCTCCTTCTGCTAAACTGCACATGTAAATGTGACCTACATGATGATGTTATGGTATTAGCATAACTACATGTTATTGTTTTTTATAGCTAATCACATGTGAGCGTATCCAGACATCTGTAGCAGATGTGTGAGACCAGCCCTGCAGCTTACTTGAAAAGCCAGGTCTTCAGTTTCTGGTATTAGCATAACTACATGTTATTGTTTTTTATAGCTAATCACATGTGAGCGTATCCAGACATCTGTAGCAGATGTGTGAGACCAGCCCTGCAGCTTACTTGAAAAGCCAGGTCTTCAGTTTCTTGCAAAAGTCAAGGAGAGAGGAGGAGGCAATGATGTGTTGTGGTAGATCATTCCAGGCTTTAAGGGCCAGGTACATGAAGGCACGTCCATCTCCTCTGCTTTTATGTATGAATGGGGTGTGTGCTACTTAGAGACTGGAAGAACGGAGGTGTCTAGATGTTTGGCGGAAGTCAATGCAGCTGTTCAGGGAGGCAGGGCCAGTGTTGTGGAGAGCTTTGTAGGTGTAAGTAAGGAGTTTAAGATTGTGTACTGGGAGCCAGTAGTGTTCCCTAAAGTGTGGTATGATGTGGCTAGATGTGGGATGATAAGGACTGGTCTAGCTGCTGCGTTTTGGACAGCCTCCAGTTTTTTGGGAGCTGCACACAGGGTGTTTCCATAGTCCAGTCTGCTGGTGATGAGGGTTTAGGTGATCACCTTCCTATTGTTGTCTGGCAGCCACTTGAAGATTTTCTTCAGCATCCTTAGTGTGTTGAAGCAGGCAGAGACCAATGCATTAACTTAAGGTGCCATGTACGGTTTGTTGTCTATGATGTTTCTCACTTCTGAGCAGGGCATGGGGTGAGTTCAAGGTCTGTGGGCTACTAGGTAGTACAATTACATTACAATACTCACATATTGTATGTAAAACAGGATTCAATGCTTGCACTCTTGCAGGTGTTCCTTGTAGCTCATTCAGTCCATTAGCATGTTGGATTTGTGGTCCTGTTACTTTCCACAATGTTACTTTGGCTGCCATCCTTTTGCCTCCGGGCACCGTCATATTACAAGGTGAGGTATTTCCTGCATCATCAGTACTATTGGTTGCATGTTGTGCACAAATGACTTGGAGGTCATAAGTGGCATTTTCATGTCAGTCTGGTTGAACCCATATTGTCCCTACTGTTGTGATCATCAGAGTGAATGGGACCCACATCTTTGGCATCATGTTCATAATTCATGAACGTGGGATAAGTCTCAATGCAGGTATAAATACAGGCACATTAGAATTTCTCAAGAATACAACATAGGTACTTCCCACTCCTTGAATCAGTATGTTTCCTGCCTCTGGTTTCTCCCTGGATGGTGCAAATCGAATTTCCCTCAAGTGCTCCCAAATCCTGCCTTCCCTCTTTGGGTAGTGTCTAGGGGTCCAGTTCTCTCATCTATATGTGAAATGTGTGCCTTTTCACAGATGAACCATGCAATTGTGTCACATGTTTCATGCCATACAGCAGCTTGCCCTTGATTATACAACATCACTTTGATTTCTCCCCTGTAGTATTGATCGATAAATCGTCCTAGCACTAATATAGCCTTAATGGCTAGACTGGATCAGTGGGAAATCCGACCATATGTTCCTGCTGGCCCATTCACTCCTATCCCCAGGGGTATAACTGCTGCCTGTCTGGTCTGAATTACTCCTTCCTCAAGCACAAATAAATCTAGTCCTATGCTGCCAGGAGTAGTCTGTAAAGGAAGTCTGGCTCGGGGTCTGTCTTCCAAACAATTACAGTGGGTGTTGTTTCAGGGCCCTGTCCTTTCATTCGGTTAAAGAAAGTCTGCTCTCCCCCTGACCTATTGTTTAGTTCAAACAGATTGCTACTCCAACCTTTCAAACTCTGGTTTATTGACAACTTTTTCAACTGTTCTTTTAGCAATCAATTGTACCTCGCAATCATTCCTGCTGCTTGTGGGTAGTGCCTGAGATGTAGTATCCACCTAACCCTCCTGTTCCTGAGTCCAATCTTGTACACCTTTTCCTGAAAAATGTGTGCCCCTATCAGTTTGGATTTCTTCTTGCATTCCAAAGTGTCTCATCAGATAATCTAGCTCTCACAAAGTGGACTTTTGATCCGGAGACTTACAAGGCATGCCCAGCATGAGACCGGAAATATTATCACATTTGTCAACATGGAATTATTGTCTCCTTCCTGAGTTAGTGTTCGGATGTAGTCCATCTACCACACTGTGTTGGCAGCAGTTCCTCTTCTGATGTGTCCACTCAGTCTTTTGTGCAGGGGCATCTGTCTCATCTGGTTACATGTGGGGCACTATTTCACTGCTTGTTACAAATGCTCTTTGGTGACTGGAATTTGTTGTTGTTGTGCCCATGCATACGTGCCATTCTTTCCCAGATGCCCTGAGGTAGCATGAGCCGAGTGTGCTAAGGCCGCTTCAGCATCACCATTAATGACCACTGAACTTGTTTTAGTCATTTGATCTACCTTGTTACTGAACAGAAATCCTCAACAAAGCAAGCTCCGTCATCGCACCCCAACTACGGAAGATCATCAACAGCTCCTTCGAGTCTGCCATCTTTCCCGGAGAGCTGGAAACACGCCGTGATCAACACCCTCCTCAAAAAACCCAAGGTGGACCCAAAGGACCTCAAGAACTTCCGGCCTATCTCCCTGCTCCCCTTACCGGCAAAAGTCATTGAGAAGGCTGTCAATGGACAACTAACCCGCTTCCTCGAGGAGAACTGCACCCTGGACCTTCCCAATCCGGATTCCAGAGCAACCACAGCACCAAAACCACCCTCATCCCCGCCGCAACAACATCAGAACCGTACTGGACAGTGGCAAAACTGCGGCCATCATCCTCCTGGACCTCTTGGCCGCGTTCGCCACCGTCTGCCACCACACCCTATGCTCATGCCTCTGCAATGCTGGAATCCATGACAGAGCTCTGGACTGGGTCACCTCCTTTCTCACTGGTGGAACCCAGAGAGTCCGCCTCCCCGCATTCTGCTAGGAGGCCACCGAAATCATCTGCGGCATATCCCAGAGTTCGTCACTCAGCCTGACCCTCTTCAATGTCTACATGGCCACGCTCACTAACATCGCCCAATCTCACAACCTCAACATCATCTCATACGGCAACGACATCCAGCTGATCCTCTCCCTCACCAAGGACTCCGCCGAGACCTACCTCCACGAAGGAATGAAGGCCATTGCAAATGGATGAAGAGCAGCTGCATCAAACTCAATTCCAACAAGACAGAAGTCCTCATTTTCGGCTCCACCCCCTCTACATGGGATGACTCCTGGTGGCCTGCCACTCTCAGAACCACTCCGACTCCCACTGACCGCACACGCAACCTAGGATTAATCTTGGACCCCTCACTATCCATGACCCAGCAAGTCAACATCATCTCCTCCTCCTGCTTCAACACCGTCAGCGTGCTCCGAAAGATCTACAAATGGATAGCCACCAAAACCAGAAGAACAGTCACCCAAGCCCTCGTAAGCAGCAACCTGGACTACAGCAATGCCCTCTATGCAGGAACAATGGCCAAACTCCAGAAGAGGCTGCAACGCAAGCAGAATGCCTCTGCACGCCTCATCCTGGACATCCCCTGCCACTGCCACATCACAGACTACCTGAAAAACCTGCACTTGCTCCCAGTCAACAAGAGAACCACCTTCAAACTCCTCACCCACACTCAGAAAGCACTGCACAACACCGGACCAGAATACCTCAACAGACGACTCTCCTTCTACACCCCAACTAGGCATCTCCACTCCACAGACCTTGCTCTCGCAACCGTCCCACACGTCCGCAGAGCTACAACCGGTAGTAGATCATTCTCGCACCTTGCCGCCAAAACGTGGAACACTCTTCCCACCCATCTGTGTCAGACCAAAGACTTCCCTACCTTCAGGAAACGTCTCAAGACCTGGCTGTTCGTGCAGTAGTAGCACCTTGAGACCCTCACGGGTGAGTAGTGCTCTTTGCAAATTCCTGATTGATTGATTGATTGATTGATGTAAGGTAAGTGTCTGACAGACAGTGGCTGTCTATGTGGCTCATGTAGATCTGACACTCTTGCCCTTCCTTCCACATCTCTTTCCACAACTATTCACCACCCAAGATAGGGGTGCCTTTGGTTCTCCAACTGTCTTTATGCCAGGCCGGTGCCCAGCTCACCAGTCCTTCATAAGTAGCCCAACTGTCAGCATATACAATATACAAATTTTCTTTCTCTGCATGGGCTTGCTCAATCACTGCTACCATCTCTTTTAGTTAAGCAAACTGTCTTGAACCATTATCTCCTCCTCGCAGCAGCAATGTTTCTGTGGCAGGTTGGAATGTGACTCCCTGCCATTGCCTTTTGCCCTACTGCTATTGAGTTGTCGCATCGGTAAACCATACATTTTGCCAACCCTCCTCACTGGGCTGCTCAAAAGATGGGGCAGTCTTGAAGGGAGAGGACTCTGCCTCAGCGGTTTCTTGGAGGAGCTATACTTTACAATGGTAGATTCCTGAGCCCTACCTACTCTAGCACCTGCCCCTCCTTCTCGCACCCAGCCTAACAGAGGGACTTATGTTCTTCAGGTAATTGGTCGGTCTTTATTGATTTGCTCTGTTACTACTAATGCCAAATATGCTCCTGCTAACTCCTTCTCTAGGGGGAGTGTACTTGCTCATTGATGGTGTCAGGCTTCTGGACCAGAATCCTGTGGAATTTCTTCCCTTATCTCTGCCACAAACTCCATAGAGCCACGTCATTCTTTACTGTTATTTCTAACTCAAACAGATCTTTCTCTGTGATAAGGGCTAGAGTGAAACAATTCTGTAAAGCATCTTTTGCTCCTTCAAAGGCTTCTTGCTGTTAAGGTCCCCACTGAAAGTTGTGATTTTTCCTAGTTACTTGGTACAACTCTCTCAGTATCAGCCCTAAGTGTGGCATGTGATGTCCCGATGAACCATTGTGCTTCAGTCTTGGTCCTGGGGACCTTTAATTGCTGCACCATATCAATCACTTTCTGTGGTATTCTATTTACTGGCCCTGACCAGATAGTACTGAAAATGTCATTACCTTTACCAGACCATGCACCAGTTTGGGATTGATGGTCCATTCCCTCTGCTGTAAGTAGTCAATCTCTCAATCAACCATCCCACTACAGAAAATACTTGCTGTCCGAGTGCATCTTGCAACCACAGTCCCAACACAGCATGTGTCATAGTTGATCTGTTTTTCAAAAGTTCATGAGGTAATGAGATTATACCATCTGCCCCTGTGTCCCGTAACCACACTTGCCACTTGAACAGGGGCTCTCCAGGTTTCTCCCTAAACATGTGTGTTATTTCCAACAAATCACTTTGCATACAATCGCTCACAAGGTTGGTATTCTGTGCTTGACCCCCCATTCATTCCTTTAGCAATATTATTCTGCACAAGGGGGCAAGCTACTAAAGCCTCCCTTTTCTTGCCTATGTTCTCTCTCTTTTCAGCTACATCCTTACTCATTTCTGCTACATATACTTTGACTTCTCCATTGCCCCAGTCCCAACCATTAATGTCAGAGACTGACCCATTTCGTACTGGGATTCCAATTCTCCGTAAGAAACTGAGGCCTTTACATGCACCATTAAGAGTGCCCTGCATTTGTTTCCCTGCTGAGCTACATGCACTGCTAATGAGGCACTCTTTGCCTCCATCCTGCCCTCTTTGGCTACTGCACTTTTTGCATTCTCTCTCATAATACTCTGTCCTTCCCCTTGCAAAGCTGCTACATTTCCCCACAGCTTTCCAGTCTCTTGGATCAATGCTTGCCCAACTGCATTCAGCTCCAGCTTCCCCACTCTTAGCTTATCCTCTCTTTGACATTTTCCACTAAAAGAGGAGTCACTTTGTCATCTAACAACTGGCACCGCCCACCAGTTTAGGATTCCTACAACACCAACAAACAGGTCTATTGACAACCACCTGGAAATGAGTCTGGTCTCTGGCCCTTTCTGCTCTTTCCTATCTGCTCTATCTCCTTCGCTCCCTCATAGAGGCATTATTGATTTGTATCCTGCCGACAATGCTAATTGTCTTCGACTGGCTGTCAATCAACCCAAGTGCTGTTGATCAGATACAAATCAATGACGACACACAGTGAGGAGTAACACACACGTATTAGATGCAATATGACTTTAATAAAATAAAACACTGGCACAATCATATATATTGGCAACTGTAGTTAAACAGCAGACTAGAATATATATGTGTTTTCAATGATGGGTATACATTAGCAGCATGGTTAGAAGTGGGTGCTGTAATCACTCATGACACAATACGGATTTAAGGCACAAAGGTACGTCTGTTAATTAGACTGCCACAGGAGAATCCAGCCCTTTCCCCTAGGTACTGAACCCAATGGCCAAAATAGTCCCAGAATGATATATAAACTCACAGTGCACTACTAGCACAACAACAGTGAATCACACAGACTGCATTCAATTGCACTAATTTGCATAACTGACACTGGATTCAACAATGGATGCACAGTAGCAGAACAGTGGCATGTATATCTATTAGTGCAATGCTAACACACCGATAACATAAGAAATAAATAGTAATCATTAACTGTGCAGTAAATCCAAAGCAGCGTAACAATTTCATAGATCATGAAAATGCATGAGAATCTGGCCCTTCTCCCCTAGACTTGACACCAGGAAGCCCATTCCATCTACTCTGCTCTTCCTCCCTCGGGCACGGTGACAGGGGGGACACAGTGGGTGATGGCAGCTCTAAAGGAAGTTATTATTGCCACATTCGGAATGGACATGACAGAGGCTTATTATGGCCTGTTTCCTTTATCAATTACATTGAACTTGTCGATACTCTTACAGATGCTGGAAGCCTTGAGAAAGTCTGGATGACAAAACAGGTGTTGGCTGCTTTCTTTAACATCTCATGCTTTGGAAGTAATACATTTCAAGAATTTACAGTGATGTGTGTTAGACTATCTACGCATACGCATACGCAGACTTCTACGCATACTCTTTTGTGTGTGCTGGTGTTCCTGTGAAGCAGCTCCTAAGGACTCTATCTGCGAGCTTCATCGAGATTCAAACGCCTGTCTTTTATATACTAAAAGCTTACTTACACATTGTTCTACAACTTTCCATTTGCCTCTCGCAGGTGATGGTGTTACCGTCAACATTTACCATTTTGTTCTTTCTGTTACTTTATCAGTTATATTCCCATGTTCCTGCACCATAAATAAGTTAATAGCAACAGCCTTCATACACATGGTATGTCCTAGTATGATAAGCAGACCATCTTGCATATCTGCAGAACATCATATCTTAGAAATATTGAAAGCACTTGAAAAGTGTCATGTGCTTGGTGCAGGTTGGTATTATAAGCAAAATATGTTTCAACTATAATGTGTCAAAACACTGTGGAATGCTGAAAACAAGCTCTGCGCCGGACACGGAGTCGTGTAGACCCCCAAGTACAGTACCTTTGGTGAAGAGTGAAAACAAGCCGATGCGCGAAGTCGGGGATCGCGGCGTCTGTGCGAAACGTTGAATCCACGCGCTTCGAGCGGCGTCAGTCACGACGGGGTGCGCGACTTTCCACGGAGCCGCGGACTACAGCGGGGCTGCAGCAGCGTCGGGCCTGCAAAGAGCGTCGCGTTCCAGTGAAGGTCACAGCGTCAGGTGCAGGCGGCGTTACCGGATTCAGCAGCGGCGTCGGTCAGGAGTCGTCCGAAGTCGATTTCCTTGAATTCCACCAGCTTTCCTTTCAAGGGCCCAGGGACTGGATAGGGCACCACTTGTCAGAGCAGGAGTCTCTCCAGAGACTCCAGGTGCTGGCAGAGAGAAGTCTTTGCTGTCCCTGAGACTTCAAACAACAGGAGGCAAGCTCTAAATCGAGCCCTTGGAGATTTCTTCACAAGATGGAAGGCACACAAAGTCCAGTCTTCGCCCTCTTACTCTGGCAGAAGCAGCACTGCACGAAAGCTCCACAAAGCACAGTCACAGGCAGGGCAGCACGTCTTCCTCAGCTATCAGCTCTTCTCCAGGCAGAGGTTCCTCTTGGTTCCAGAAGTGTTTCTAAAGTCTGTAGATTTGGGTACCCTTCTTATACCCATTTTAGTCTTTGAAGTCACCTTTCTTCAAAGGGGACTCACACCTACTTGTGAAATCCTGCCTTACCCAGGCCAAGGGGGTTGGAGCCGGCATTGTCAGAGGCAGGCACAGTCCTTTCAGATGAGAGTGACCACTCCACCCCTCCCTCCTAGCAGAGATGGCTAATCAGGAAATGCAGGTTACACCCCAGCCCCCTTTGTGTCTCTGTCTAGTGCGAGGTGAAAAACAACCCAACTGTCAAACTGACCCAGACAGGGAATCCACAAACAAGGCAGAGTCACAGAATGGTTTAAGCAAGCAAATGCTCACTTTCTAAAAGTGGCATTTTCAAACGCACAATCTTAAAATCAACTTTCCTAAAAGATGTATTTTTTAATTGTGAGTTCAGGGACCCCAAACTCCACATGTCCATCTACTCTCTAGGGGAATCTACACTTTAATCATATTTAAAGGTATCCCCCATATTATCCTATGAGACAGGCCTTGCAACAGCGAAAAACGAAATTGGCAGTATTTCACTGTCAGGACATATAAACCACATTACTATATGTCCTACCTTATCCATACACTGCACCCTGCCCTTGGGGCTACCTAGGGCCTACCTTAGGGGTGCCTTACATGTAAGAAAGGGGAAGGTTTAGGCCTGGCAAGTGGGTACACTTGCCAAGTCGAATTTACAGTGTAAAAATACACTTACAGACACTGCAGTGGCAGGTCTGAGACATGATTACAGGGTTACTTGTGTGGGTGGCACAACCAGTGCTGCAGGCCCACTAGTAACATTTGATTTACAGGTCCTGGGCACCTCTAGTGCACTTTACTAGGGACTTAACAGTAAAACAAATATGCCAATCATGGAGAACCAATTACGTACACATTTTAAACAGGAGCACTTGCACTTTAGCACTGGTTAGCAGTGGTAAAGTGCCCAGAGTAACAAAAACAGTAAAATCAGAGTCCAGCACACATCAACAACCTGGGGAACAGAGGCAAAAAGTTAACGGAGACAACGCCAAGGATGAAAAGTCTAACACGTGTCCCCCCCAGCTAAAAGTGGGGAGCAACTACCCAACCTCATGGGAGTTCTCATCACTAAGGCGGAAGAACCTGGACAGACCATCAGCATTGGCGTGCTCTGTACCAGGACGATGTTCCACCGTAAAGTCCATCCCCTGTAGGGAAATGGACCACCTCAACAGTTTGGGATTCTCACCCCTCATCTGCATTAACCATCAGAGGGGCCTGTGGTCGGTCTGAACTCGGAAGTCAGTCCCAAACAAGTAGGGTCTTAGCTTCTTCAGTGCCCAGACCACAGCAAACGCTTCGCGTTCTATGGCACTCCACCTACGTTCCCTGGGTAGTAACCTCCTGCTAATGAAGGCTACGGGTTGATCTAGGCCCTCTTCATTTAGCTGTGAGAGTACTGCTCCAATACCATGCTCTGACGCGTCTGTTTGCACAACAAACTCCTTGGAGTAGTCAGGTGCCTGCAGCACAGGTGCTGTGCACATGGCAGCCTTCAGGGCATCAAAAGCGTTCTGGCAAGCCTCTGTCCAGATCACTTTCTTGGGTTGCTTTTTAGAAGTCAACTCAGTTAAGGGGGTAACAATGGTACCATATCCCTTAACAAACCTCCGGCAATATCCTGTGTGACATAAAAAGGCTCTCACTTCAGTCTGGGTCTTGGGAGGCTCCCAAGCCAGAATCGTGTCAATCTTAGGCTGTAGGGTTGCCACCTTGCCACTCCCCACCTGGTGTCCTAAGTACACCACAGAACCCTGCCCTATTTGGCACTTGCTCGCCTTAATAGTGAGGCCTGCCTTCTGCAGGGCCTCTAACACTCTCCAGAGGTGTTGCAGGTGTTCCTCCCATGTGGAACTAAACACAGCAATGTCATCCAGGGAGGCGGCACTGAACTCCTCCAGTCCTGCCAACACCTGGTTGACCAACCTCTGAAAGGTGGCAGGGGCATTCTTCATCCCAAAGGGCATCACATTGAAGTGGAAGTGCCCATCTGGGGTGGAGAATGCTGACCTCTCCTTTGCCCCCTCAGTTAAGGCAATCTGCCAGTACCCAGATGTTAAATCAAACTTACTGAGGTACTTGGCAGCTCCTAACCGATCAATGAGCTCATCAGCTCGGGGGAGTGGGTGTGCGTCAGTCTTGCTGACTGCATTGAGACCCCGGTAGTCCACACAGAACCTAAGTTCCGGAGTGGCACCAGAAGCAGCAGCCTTTGGGACCAATACCACGGGGCTGGCCCAAGGACTGCTGGAGTGCTCAATGACCCCTAAGGTTAACATTTTGGAGACTTCCTCCTTAATGCAAGCCTTGACCCTGTCAGTCACCCTGTAAACCTTATGTTTAACAGGTCTACTGTCCCCAGTGTCCACATCATGTGTGCACAGGTGTGTGACTCCTGGGATCAGGGAAAACAGCGAGGCGAACTGTCCCAACACGTGGCGACAGTCCCTCTGCTGTTCCTCAGTCAGGGAGGGGGAGAGGATCACTTCCTCCACAGACCCATCTTTCTCTCCTGCAGACAGGCGGTCAGGAAGAGGCTCACTCTCTTCCTCCACCCCATCATCTGTCGCTAGGAGCATGGATAGCTCAGTTCACTCAAAGTGTGGTTTGAGGCGGTTGTCATGTAGGCCCCTCAAAGGGTTCCTGGGGAATTGCAAGTCTACCAGATAGGTGACCTCGCTCTTTCTTTCCACCACCTCAAAAGGCCCAGTCCACTTACCTTGGAGAGCCCTAGGCTCCACTGGTGCCATGACCCACACTTTTTGTCAAGGCTGAAACTCAACCAGAGTGGCATTCTGGTCGTACCACTGTTTCATATCCTCCTGGCTTGCTTCCAGGTTCTCCTGAGCGAGACTCCTGAAGCGGGCAGTCTGGTTTCTTAGTGCCAGCATGTAGCTAAATACATCCTGGGGTGGTTTACTAGGAGCTTTCTCCAAAGCCTCCTTCACCAGACTGAGCGGTCCCCTCACAGGGTAGCCATAGATGAGCTCAAAGGGGCTAAAGCCAAGTCCCTTTTGAGGCACCTCCCTGTAAGCGAACAGAAGGCATGGCAAGAGGACGTCCCACTTATGCCTCAAGGGCTCTGACAGGCCCTGAATCATGCCTTTCAAGGTGCGGTTGAATCTCTCAACCTGACCATTACTTTGGGGGTGGTAAGGGGTGGTGAACTTGTAGGTTACCCCACACACCTTCCACAGAGACTTCATATAAGTGGATATGAAGTTTGTACCTCTATCAGATACCACCTCCTTGGGGAACCCCATGCGGGTAAAAACTCCCATCAAGGCACGTCCCACCACGGGGGCAGTGACCGTCCTTAGAGGAATGGCTTCTGGGTACCAAGTAGCATGGTCCACCAAGACCAGGATGAACCTGTTGCCCATGGCTGTCTTGGGATCCAGAGGCCCCACAGTGTCAATTCCTACCCTTTCAAATGGAGTACTGACTACAGGTAAAGGTTGAAGGGGAGCTTTGCATTTCCCCTTACTCTTGCCACTTGCCTGACAAGTCTGACAAGACCTACAATAAGCAGCTGACTGCTTGTGCATCAAGGGCCAGTAAAAGTAGGAGACAAGCCTCTTATAGGACTTGTCCTGCCCTAGATGTCCTGCCAAAGGCACATCATGAGCAAAGCCCAGTAGGAAGGCCCTGAAGCACTGGGGTACCACCAGCATACGAGCTGACCCAGGCTCAGGAACCTTAGGCTCACTATACAGGAGGCCATCCTCCCAATATATCAGGTGAGTACCTGGTGCCTCGCCAGCCGCCTGGGCTGCAGCCTGCTGCTGCAGCCCCTCAAGAGTAGGGCACTCCTTCTGCGCTGTGCAGAATGCTTCCCTGGTGGGTCCCCCTTCCTGCTGCCACTGCGACAGCTCAGGGACCTCCCCCAGTTCAGCCACCTGTTCCCCTGTAGGCTCCGGGGCATCACCCTCAGGCTCTGCCTCCTCCCAGACCGTGGGAACTTCTGGGGCCGGTTTCCCGCGCCCCCTGCCCTTCCTCTACTTGGCGGTCCCCTGGGCCACTGTTTCAGGCTCCAGGGGCTCTTGACTACCCTGATTGGCTGTCATAGACCGGGTGGATACGCATACCCACCCAGGCAGACCCAACATCTCCAAGTGAGACCTGTGTTCCACCTCCTTCCAAGGGGAATCCTCCAGGTCGTTACCTAGCAAACAATCAACAGGCATGGTTGGACTCACAGCTACTTTCCAGGAACCTGAGACCCCCCCATTCATAGGGAACCTGCGCCACTCTGCAGAGGCGCTAACAGTTGTCTACCGCAACTACTTGGTGAAGTACCCGGGGATCAATCTGCTCTTCAGACACCAGGTGACTCCTCACTGTAGTCACACTGGCTCCTGTGTCTCTCAGAGCCTCCACCCTCTGTCCATTGATGGTCACCCATTGCCTGTATTTCTTAGTGTTATCAGGCACTAGGTTTCTCTGGACCATCTCACTGTCCCCTAGTGAGACAAGGGTCATTTCTGCTGGTTCCCACCCACCTGAAACCAACTCCTCCCCAAGCACTACACTGGCCAAACCCTGGGATGGTGCACCAGTGGGTGCCGGTGTACTTTTGGGGCATTTGGGGTCCCCCCTCACATGACCCACCTGGTCACATGCATAGCACTTACGTGGGGGACCACCTGCCACTGGCTTCCCTTTGGACAACCATGGCTTCTTTTCACTGGGGGGTTGGGAATCCTTACCCTGGGAATCAGTTTGGGGGCCCTTTAGAGAACTCCGCCTGTTTGCCCTTACCCCCCCCTTTCTTCTGAGAGGGACCCTGCCCACCCTTGGCGTGGTCTCCCCCATTCCTCTTTTGGACCCTGGTGCTCTCCCAGCGGTCTGCTTCCTGCGCAAGCTTCCTGGGGTCAGTCAGCTTGCTGTCAATGAGGTGCTGGTGCAGCTCTGGAAAACATAAACTGTACAAGTGCTCCCAAGCAATTAAATTGTAAAGCCCCTCATACGTGTTTACCTTACTGCCCTTCACCCAACCATCCAGTGACCTGCAAAAAGAATCAACACATTCCAACCATGTTTGGGATTCCTTTCTCTTGTAGGATCTAAACTTCTCCTTGTACTGCTCAGGGGTGAGACCATACCTGGTGAGTAAGGCCTCCTTCATGCATGACAGGGGAGGTGAGACTCTGAGCATCCCCTAAGGCCATCAGTCTGTCCCTCCCCTCTGCCTCAAAATGCTTCCACAGGGCTGCCCCCCAGTGAGCTTCAGGGACCAGGTTCATGTGGAGAGCTGACTCATAACCCTTGAACCACAAGTAGATATCATCTCCTCTCTTATAATCCCTCACAAGGTCTTTTGGGATGTGTACCCTTCTCTCCGGCTGCACTGTAGGATTGCTGCCACCATCCCTACTGGACTGGCTCCTCTGATCTAACTCCTTTAAGTTAAGCTCATGAGCCAGCTGCATCTTCCTTTCCTCAAGGACTGCTCTTCTCTCATCTCTTTCTTTCTCCAGATTGAGCTTCTGCAGCTCCAATTGGTATGCCCTCTCTGTCTGTCTGTCTGTCCTGCAACTCCTCAGGTGTCAGACCCTTGGATGAGACACTGCTACCTGCCCTGTAGACCTTCTCCCTGGACATAACAGGCCCACCCACAATACCATTGTGTACTGAACACTCTTCCTCATCCTCCTCATCTCCCTCATCCTCTGTGTGCCCTTCAGTGTTCTTGGCTGTCACCCAGGCCCTCAGCGCCTTTTGCAGCTCCTCCTTCCCGGATGAGCTCTTAATGGGACAGTCAAAACTTTTACAGAACTGCTTCAACTGAGCTTTGGTATAACTCTCCAATTTCTCAAGGTCAAAGTCAGCTCCAACTGATGCATCTCCAAGTAGAGACATGATGAAAGGTAAAAAGAGTGCAAAGTTCCAAATGCAGAAACAAGTTCCAAAATGAAGTTCAAAGTCAATCAAGGATCAGTGAAAAAAAACAAAGTGGACGTAGGGAAAAATCCACAAAAAGAGAAAAAGAAAAAATCTCAAGACAAGCAGTATGTGGTCACGTAGTGGTCTGAACTCAAACAGTAGTGTACACTTAATTACTGTATGTCAAGTACAAATACAAGTCCAAATCCGAACCGCTGATCACCAATGTTAGAAATGGGGTCTTTGGTTGACAGTCAGGTTACCCCCTGTTCAAGCAAGGACCCTCACTCTAGTCAGGGTAAAAGAGAATCACCCTCAGCTAACCCCGGCTTACCCCCTTGGTAGCTTGGCAGAGCAGTAGGCTTAACTTCAGAGCGCTAGGTGTAAAGTATTTGTACCAACACACACAGTAACTTAATGTAAACACTACAAAATGACACAACACCGGTTTAGAAAAATAGGAAATATTTATCTAAACAAACCAAGACCAAAACGACAAAAATCCGAGATACACAAGTCAAGTTATGAATTTTTAAAGATTAAACTCAAAAATAGCGCTTAGAAACAAAAATGCTTCGATAAGATGTTAACACGGCGTCGTGACGGAGTCGTTCCCAACAAGCCGACACCAGCGGCGCTGGACATGGAGTCGTGTAGACCCCCATGTACAGTACCTTTGGTGAAGAGTGAAAACAATCCGATGCGTGAACTCGGGGATCGCGGCGTCTGTGCGTAACGTTGAATCCACGCGCTTCGAGCGGCGTCGGTCATGACGGGGTGCGGCGACTTTCCACGGTGCCGCGGACTTCAGCGGGGCTGCAGCAGCGTCGGGCCTGCGAAGAGCTTCGCGTTCCAGCGAAGGTCACGGCGTCAGGTGCAGGCGGCGTTACCGGATTCAGCAGCGGCGTCGGTCCGGAGTCGTCCGACGTCGATTTCCTTGGATTCCACCAGCTTTCCTTTCAAGGGCCCAGGGACTGGATAGGGCACCACGTATCAGAGCAGGAGTCTCTCCAGAGACTCCAGGTGCTGGCAGAGAGAAGTCTTTGCTGTCCCTGAGACTTCAAACAACAGGAGGCAAGCTCTAAATCAAGCCCTTGGAGATTTCTTCACAAGATGGAAGGCACACAAAGTCCAGTCTTTGCCCTCTTACTCTGGCAGAAGCAGCACTGCAGGAAAGCTCCACAAAGCACAGTCACAGGCAGGGCAGTGTTAGGAAACTATTTTTCAACCCTCCTCAGAGTGACGCAAAGAAAACACAAACACCAGGCAAGGCTCCGGAACAGATGAAATGTTTTCATGAGGTACCAAGGTTTATTGGCAGGCCAAGGCAGAAGGCAGACGCACATCCCAGTGTAACGTCTTACAAGCTGGCATCTTCTGCCCTGAAGCATATAAGTCAGGCATTTATATATGTTAATAAGTGCTGTCACTGCACAACCCAAAAAGGGGACACAGTCCAAACATGGGCACGCACATACAAAAGAAAGACTGCACATACAAAACTAGAAGTCCATACTGTAAAAATATACACAATGCAGTGTGAGCATGAGCACGTGAACAGACAACAGGTGGTCCCTAAAGAAATGGGGGCTGGGTTGCTGGCTGAACTTAAAGTGTGAGACCGAGCTAAACTTAACAACGTGGCTTAGAGAGGTTTGTTTGTACAACTGGCATAGGTGTCAGAGAGGTCAGTAGGGAAGTCTTACTGGGATTCAGATAAGGGAAAAGAGAGTTGGAACTAAAGTATAATATCTATAGGTACATACATGTGAATATATAATTTTCCCACCAATATCTCCTTTTTGATAGTAATATCATACTTGATTGCAAAAATATATATAAATACATTGCAGAAATATAGTAATAACGTATCAAAAATACATATCTTTGGATGGCATTACACATTTTGTTCAGATGAAACACATATATTGTCATCTAGATATACACCTATGAGGTATTCATTATTTAAACATAGACTAAATGATATGCTAGTATTTAATCTAAAGCATTCATGTGTTATGGGTCGATAGCCATTAAATCAAACATTTCTTTGTGTGCTTCCTCTACATCTTGTTGTATTGTAAGATATCTGAGGGCTATCTCCTGCTCTGTAGGATGTAGGACTTTAACTGCAGAAAATGAATAGATGTTCTTACTACAGAACTGCTGGAGCATGGAGCAACAGCACTGGAGGCAACACAAAAGTACCACTATTGTTATAAAGATACCAAATAGCGCTAGAACTAAGCTCTTCAGCCATCTTGTTGGTATCCATGACCAAAGCCAGGACCAATCATCAGAATCAGACATTTTCTCTACTCCATGAAATATTCTAACTGCTTTTTTTAATTTGGGTGACATCCCTTGCTATGTTTCCACTTTCATTTAAAAAATAACAGCAAGAGGAATTAAAAAAAAAGCACAGTCCTCCTTGTTGTAGTGTCAGGAGGTCAAGGGCAATTCTATGTTGGATAGTCATGGCAGCCACTGAATTTATTTCCACCTGCAACTCTTGAAGTGCATCTCTTGTTGCATTGAATGCTATGGCTAGCTCAGCAGACATGTTAACAAGGGCCAATTCCAAATCATATATGCCATATCCAGGTATTAATATACGCATTAGCTCAAAAAATAGACCTTGTCTAGCCTCCAGAATAGGTGTATGCATATCTCTTTGATACCTATGAGCAAAACTCCCCAAGTTTAATGGCTCATGCGCTGCAATATGCGGTACAACTGAAATGTTTGGTGTTAAATAAGAAATAGCACACATGCCTTCCCAGTGCCGCGGAAGCACCTTGTAAGCCTTAGTTCCACAAATGAAATACATACTGCCCTGTAATTGTGTGTCCAATGTGTGATATTTACTGAGAGGAAGGCCTACCCCGTCAGGGAAAGAGTTCTGAAATTGGTCACACCATTTATAATCAATCCATGCAGAGTTTATAAAAGTAACATTTGCCCACGGCGCCATGTAAGAGCAGCGAGCTGACCATAAAGGATATTCTAATATTTTAGAAATCACACTTGGTGCCCTAGTATAATCATTTTCTTGTTCAATTAGTGGATCATATAGAAGATCATCAGGTGTTATCAACAGTGTTTCTCCAAGAATAGTGATGTTCCAGTAATGTAAAGTGTAGATAACTTTCTTTCCTTGTCTCTTAGTTGTCCAGATCCTACTTATTAACTGTCTGTCCTTTAAATTCCAATTACCCATGGTATCATCAAATTCTAATATGTTAGGACACTTGCTACTTGCAAGGTATCCTAAGTATCGGGAAGCTGGGTTACATCCTGAAACTTGATGCTTTATACATACAGGAAAAGAACTGTCCTCTGCATTGTTCTCTCTCATAGGTGACACTGGGTATTCAGCTTGAATATTGGGCAGTATGGTACAACGTGGGTACCATCCAATCCTTCCTTCTCCACAGTCCCAAGTTACATTTGGTATAAGGCATCCTTTTCCTTGGGCATAATTCTGTATAGGCACAGGTGTCCCATGTAAGCCAATGGGGTCATTGGGGTTTCTGGATAATTCTCTACACATCCAGCAGTTTTCAAGACCTAAGACTTGGGCTACTTTCTCATGTACCGCAATGAGGGGATGGTCAGCTGTTTGTCTAAATACTGTTAGTACATACAAAATTAAGGTACTAAAAAATATTATTTGTACTATGCAATGCATTTTTTTTTTCAAAAGTTATAGAAATAGATATGAAGTCTGTTCAGTAAGGCAATGGCACGCAGTGTGCTGTCCTCGTCTTCCCCTACTAGTCTGCAGTAGTCTTGTTCAAGGGCGGTTTCACGGACCTGCCCTGCGGTGTCCTCTTCAGTCTATTTTTCTGCAGGTGTGACTATCACCTTCCTTCGAGACTACGTTGTGTGCTTCACTCAACTGCTTCAGTTGGTGTCACCTGACACTTGATGACGGACCCTCAGCGTGGCTCTTGGGAATGGTCGGGTCTGTCTCCCCTTTTTCTGGTATGCTGCGCTGCTCCACGGGTTGCATGTGCTCATCCGTTGTAGGCACGTTGGTCTTTGTTGTTGATGGTGCGGATCTGCACCTAGTGCCGTGAATCCACTCAGGACGTCCCTGTACCTTCACCGCCGTCCGCGTCACCAGGAGCCAAGGTGTGGTCCAGTCCACCTAGAACTAAGAGAAACATCTTTTATTTTTCTCACCATGACTATGTCTCCAGCTTTAAAAGGATGTGTGGGCTCTGAGGACGGATGGGGCAATGCTTCCTTCACCTGGAGATGGTGATGCCTCAAGACTGATGACAATTTTACAGCATAGTCATAAATGTTTTCTTCTGTCCACAGCAGTGCTTCTTGAGATGCTGGGAGAGGCAATCTCAACCCCACAGACATAGGCCGCCCCATCAGTACCTCATGGGGGGACAAAAGGGTTGTCCTAGATGGAGTTGCTCTTATGGCATGCAGCACTAAAGGCAGAGCATCAGGCCATTTTAGGCCTGTTGCATCAGTTGTTTTTGCTAATCTATTTTTTATAGTGGAGTTCATCCTCCCCACCTGTCCTGAACTTTGGGGGTGGTAAGGGGCATGCAGTTTCCACTCTATTCCCAAACATTCACACATCTTTTGCACCACTGCAGCCACAAATTCACCCCCTCTGTCGCTATTAATGCCTTGGGGGACCCCAAATCGGGGTATGATATCTTTCATCAAGCATCGCACCACAGTTGCCGCATCATTCTTTCTTGTGGGAAACGCCTCCACCCATTTTGAAAATTGATCCACACACACCAGCAAATATTTGAATCCATTCACTGGGGGCATATAGGCAAAGTCTATTTGGACATTGGTAAACGGCCCCCGTGGTACTGGTAAGTGATCATGTGTAGCAGGGGACCGGCCTTTAGTATGCTGGGCACAGACAAGACATTGGGAGCAGAATTGTGCAGTGAAGGCTGTTATCCCTGGTGCAAACCATTACTGTCTAATTAGCTCATTCATCCCCCCTTGTGCCATGTGAGTGGGTCCATGAGCAAGCCTTGCAAGGGGAAGGAACATACTACGTGGAGCCACAGGTCTCCCATCCTGGTGGACCCACAATCCCTCATCATTTTGCAAACACCCAGCATCAGTCCACACTCTTTCCTCAGCTAGTGCTGCAGACCATTGTGCTTCCTTTACATCAGCTAGTAACAACTGTCTCTGAATAAGCTGAATTTTTGGAATGCTTTTTGCCATTAGGGGCACCATTTGTATTGGCTGTAACATGCTTTCTCTTGCTGCTGTGTCAGCCTTGGCATTTCCTCTGGCTATCTTGGTGTTAGCCCCTGTATGTGCCTCGCATTTTATGACTGCTATGCTGTTGGGTAGTAGTATTGCTTTTAACAAGTTCTTTACTAAAAGGCCATTTTGGATGGGGCGCCCTGCTGCTGTTATGAAACCACGAAACTGCCACAGCTGGCCAAAATCGTGGACAGCTCCAAAGTCACAACGTGAGTCAGTATAAATGTTAACACTTTTCCCATCGGCTAGGATGCATGCTCTTGTTACAGCATACAGCTCAGCTTGCTGGGCAGATGTGCCAGGGGGCAGAGCTGCACTTTCAATTATGGTGTCTACTGTTGTTATCGCCTACCCTGCTCTGTAAGCGGTGTCTGTTAGTCTACTGGAGGAACCATCAGTGTACCACTCATAGGGGGTTATTCCAAATTTGGAGGAAGTGGTAATCCGTCCCAAAAGTGACTGTAAAGTGACGGTTATACCACCAGCCGTATTACGAGTCCATTATATCCTAT
This sequence comes from Pleurodeles waltl, assembly GCF_031143425.1. Classification (NCBI taxonomy): domain Eukaryota; kingdom Metazoa; phylum Chordata; class Amphibia; order Caudata; family Salamandridae; genus Pleurodeles; species Pleurodeles waltl. The sequence continues at coordinate 607,669,609 of NC_090437.1, read as the reverse complement.
GGAACTCGTAATACGGCTGGTGGTAAATCCGTCACATTTGGGACGGATTACCACCTCCTCCAAAGTTGGAATAACCCCCATAGTCTGCCTTTTCTAAAGGTGTCTGTTGTAAATCTGGTCTGGGTGTGGTGCATGTTTCTACACCCTCAACACAATCATGGTCAGAGGTCTCATCAGAATCACCTATGGCAGGTAATAATGTTGCCAAATTAACAGGGGGGCATTTTTTAATGGTAATATTAGTGTTAGACAACAACGTGACCTCATAACCTGTGCGCCTGGCTGCCGAAAAATGCTATGTTGCTGCTGATGACAACAACAACTGTACCGAATGTGGCACATAAACAATACAAGGGTAGTCCATCACAATGGGAGCCGACCTCTCTACCATCACAGCGGCTGCCGCCACTGCTCTCAAACAGGCTGGATGCCCAGTCACTGCCGAAGGCAAAGTCACAGAGTAATACGCCACAGGTCTTTTTCCAGAGCCATGCTGCTGTGTCAGTACACCATTTGCAATGCCGTCTTGCTCTGACACATAGAGATGGAAGGGTAGTTTGTAATCAGGGAGCCCCAATGCTGGCGCAGTACACAATGTCCCTTTCAGTTTCTTGAAACATTCTGCAAGTTCATTAGTCCATACAATGTTGTTGGGTGCATCCTGTAGTGTGCATTTCCTCAAGAATGCATCATAGGATCTGTACTCAGGAATCCACTGGTGGCAGTAGTTCATTATCCCCAGGAAGGACATCATTCCTTTCTTGGTGGACGGTGGCTGCATGCTTTGAATCATTTTTATTCTGTCAGGTGATATGCAGCGCGTACCTTTTGATACCACATAACCAAGGTAAGTCACCTCTTTTTGGCAGCACTGAAATTTTGACAATGAGGCTTTGTGTCCTCTCTTCTGGAGGTGGTTCAGCAGAGCTACGGTGTCTTTTTCACAAGCCTCTAGTGATGGGGATGCCACAAGGAGATCATCAGCGTACTGCAAGATGACACTGTTGCCTTCTAGGTGCAGGCTGTACAGGTCTCTCTTTACTGCCTGTGCATAGACCGTGGGACTCTCTGTGAAGCCTTGGGCCAGTCTTGTGAAAGTGTACTGGGTATCTTTTATTGTGAAGGCAAAGAGGTACTCACTCTCTGGATGGACTCTAATACTAAAAAACGCACTTGAGAGATCTATAACTGAGAAGAACTCTGCTTCTGCAGGTATAGAAGATAATATAGTATTGGTGTCAGGCACAACAGGTGCTAAGGGAACCACAATGTTGTTTATCTGGCGTAAATCCTGTATGAATCTATAGTGCCCAGTGTTGCCCTTGGGCAACGGAATTATTGGACTGTTACAGGGGCTAGTGGTCTTTTTAATGATACCCTGTTGTAAAAGAGACTCAATCACAGGTTTTATTCCCTCCTCTGCCTGAGGTGACAGTCTGTACTGAAGCACATAAGGTAGTTCTGCATTTTCCTTAAGCTTCACTTTATGGGGTGGGCATGTTTTTAACAATCCTGCCTCATTTTTGTGTTTTGCCCAAACCTCTGAGTTCACTTGTTCTAGGACCTTGTTTTTTGTCAGCTGTAAAGCCATATTCCCTTCAAGCTTGTCAAAAACTGCAGTCCTGTCATTTCTGAGCATACACAACGTCCAACACCATCCTTCTCCATATCCTAACACAGACACAGCTCCCAAAGGAGGAAATGTAAAGTCCTTAGTTCTTGGTAAGACCCGGAGACGTTGGACCATGGGGCCCAAATCTTTAGGGTAAAATCCTGGTGCTACAGCTATAGACACATGTGGTTCTGAAGCTGGTACTTGAAATAACCTCTCTTACTGTGATCCTAACTTAATGCTGATAGCGCAACCCTCTTTTCCTACATACAATGTGTCTTCATGCAACTCCATTGTCCAGTACAAATATTTGTCTGCCATGTAGTCGTACCATTCAGGCACTGGGCCTGTAAAAAATGCTGCAGTACAGTGTCTTGTCCCAGGTACTAATGCCAACTGTACTAACTTGGTCATCAAGTCAATCTCAATGTCAGTGCTGTATTTAAACAATTCTTGAAACATGTCATTGTAGAAATCTCCCTGTAACGCGGTCCATTGCTAGCGTGTTGGAGAGAGAGACAAAACTAGGTTTGGACATAACATAGAGTCCTCACTCAATTTGCAAGCAGTAAGTGCTCTATTAGCCAATTCTAATCTGTCCTCAGGCACTTGTAAGTAAATCCCATTTTGTGAAAAATATAATGTTGCATGCAATTTACAGAGGAGGTCTCTTCCCAGCAAATTGATGGGTGCATCTGGTGACAGGAGAAACTGATGGGTCGTTGTGAAATCCTCAACAGAAACTGGAAGGGGTTCTGATAACTCTTCATGCATCAGCATTCCATTTACAGCTACAGTAGTTACTGTTTTACCACTACTGGGACCCAATTTGTTTCTTACTGCAGAGATAGTTGCACCACTGTCTATTAGGAAATCAATTTCCTTACCTCCTACCTTAATTGGGAACATGGGATTCTCCTCAGGCGTGTCAGATACCTTCATCATAAAGCACTGTGTTCGGCAGTTTTCTGTTGTTTGGGTCATCTCTCTCTCCACGTGGTCCTATGCTGATCCATGTCGTTCCTGAAAGGGATTCCTCAGGGAGTGCTGTGTTTGCTTGATGTCTCTAGGCATGGGTGGTGCTGATGGCTGGACCATTTCCTGTCAAACCTGTCATACCTGTTGTTTCTGTCTTTTCTCTCATACCGGTCATTTCTGTCATTTCTGTCTCTTCTACCTCTATAATTTTTACAATTTCGGCCCCAGTGCCTGTACCTCAGGCAAACATAGCACTGATCCCTAGCCATGTCTCTTCTCTGGTATCCTTGTCCTTCATCCTGTCTATTATGGGCCCCCTGATAGTACATTCCCTCTGGCTCCTCCTCTTGCTGTACTTGTTGCAACATCATCCCTTTGTCAGTTTTAGCTGAGTCCTTCTTTACTTTAAAAATACCATCCCTTTCCATAGTTGCCAGAAGTGTGCACAACTCTTGATATCCTTTAGCAGACCAGTCAGGGTGGCGTAGTTTACAACTATGGGCCACAGATGCTAATAATCCATTCATAAGGGTCTGAGTTGCCAATACTTTATATGCCTCTGTCATGCGTGGTACACATGCACTATTATCCCATGCTTCATTGAACCTTAGGATGTAATCAGCCACTGATTCCCCTGATTTCTGCAACGTGGCTGTTACTTGAGAAAAATCACCATGTTTTACTGCTAAGCCATTTATTGTGTCCCTGACAGACTCTAACCAATTCATCAATCTATTTTCTGTGACATCCATATTATTAGTCAGTATTGTCCAGTCCCTCTCCTGTGGAATTTGGAACGCACTCTTTACTAAAGACCATCTGCTACCATATCCTAGTTTTAGTAACATTTCTACGTCTCTGGGAAGCGGGGTATAAGCAATGCATATTTTATGGAGCCATTCATAATATTTCACACTGGCTGTGAATGGGTCTGGGGCATCCTTAGCCATTTGAGCTGCTTCCAAGGGGGTCCATGGTTTTAACATTGCTGTCCCTCCTAACACTATTTTTGGTGCAGTAATTCTAGCGTTTAATAGTGCATCATCAGTATAGGAGTTCTCACCCTTTCCTTTTAGCGCCCGTGTGCAATACTGTGTAAGTATCAGCCGTTCTCTGCTATCTATCTTATCCTGGAGATTATGAATGGAGCGTTGTATTTTCTCCCTTTCTGTGTTCACTTCTTCCTGGAACCTGTCTGTCTCCCGCCTTAGGTGAGCTAACTGCCTGTGTTCCTCCTCATTGTTTTTTCCTTGTGCACTCATCCCTAAATCCTCCCTTAAACAAAAAGTGGAAGTTGGTACAGGGGTTTCAAAAGCAAGCGGTATGTCCCCCCAAAGGACAGGTGTCTATTCAGTACCGGTGTTGTGGCACCACCTTCTCTGGCACTAGTTGGCATGTCAGATACCCTAGTTAAATCACCCTCCAGGGAAATATGGAAATAAGGCACACAGGGCATGCCTTGTTTTGGACCCAGAGCCTGCTTGTGTTTGTTATTTCTTTCATAATGTACATAGGGGCCTGAAAGTGATGGGTAAATTGAAGTTGTTGGAGGAGATGGAACTGGCCCTGCAGAATGGATGCTTTGATCCAATCTTAGGGGGCTGCTCTCATTGTTATTTCTACCTGTGTTCCAGGAATTGAACTCACTATTCACATCCAATCTCTGTCTTTTCCTTTCTTCCTCTGTAAATAACAGTATCTCTTCCTCAGTTAATGTACTGCTCATTATGTGCTCATTATTCCCTCCTTCCCCCAATTTTACATAAAGGCCATGAGGCTTGGAGGTGATAAACAGTTTCTTCAATTTATTTATATCAATATACACCTGGCGGTGAGTCCAAATACACAGCAGAGCAGCAGCCCTTCTTGAAGTAGTGGCATTTGGTATTGTTTTAACTCTGTCTACTTCAGCTGTTGTCAAACCACAGTGGTTACATAGTGACAAAAAATGCTGCTATGTTTGCACATAGTTGCTTAATTCCAATAAACATTGGCTATATGTTGTGGGCCAATCCTTTGCTAGTTCTAGCTCCTTTTTATTATGTTTTTCGCATTCCCTTTTCACCACTGCCACTGTAGAACAGTCTCTGGACTCTGTGGAGACTATTTCCTGGCCTTTTCTTTTTGAAAGGAGAGCTTTCTTCTTAGCAATGGAAAGCCACTGCTGCAAGCAATCGCTTATGTAGTGTGAATCCCATGATGGGTCACCCCATAATTCTATAGTTTCTGTCAATAGTTCAATATCCTCTACCTCAAGAGAACCAAATCTAAGCCACTTCCTGTTATTCCCTTTCCAACTAGCGCGCAGAAAGGTGTCACATATTCCAGACAATTTGTATCTTCTAGAACCTGGGCTGCAGGGCTATCTGGAGGTAATTTGAAACCTTTCTCTCCTGTCAACTGTTTAAACAACTTTTTAGTCTTTTTCAGCATTCTAGGGCTTACCACCATTACATTTCCTTTAGACTTGCCGCTGCCCATTGTGCCCTTCCCTCACAATTTTATAATTTGAAAAAATAAACTCAATGGTTGTATCCTGCAAAACAAATTGTTAAACAGGGGAAAAATGTTATGCGGTGGTGGATAGAGAGAGAGATAGAGAAACCAAGAGCTGTGGACAATTTAGAGGCACAACATAAAACAGTTTTTCTTGTCTATTGCAGTGCTGCACTACTTTACAAATAATTCAAAATCATTGCAATGAAACATAGTGACGCATTTACACGTAATCAACACATAATTCAAATACAGCCATTGATCAACGACAGACTATTTGTTTGTGCACATTTCAAAATCATTTCCTGTGTTCCGGGGCCAGCCGATCAAATGCTTCACAAGCTACACTCCAGGAGGGTTTCAAATAATTAATTAATTTATTTTCTCTCTGGGATTCCCGTTAAACAAAAACAAAATTTTCTTCTTTCTGTTCAGGATCTCCTGCGTGGAATTACAATTCGCCGTACGAATTTGCCACTATCATTTAACGCAATGATACGGATAACTTTGTTACTCCTCAGTCACCTATTTAAGAAAAAAATTATCTTCAGTCTGGCCAGGTTCTCCTGCGTGGAATTACAATTCACCGTACGAATTTGCCACTATCATTTAATGTAATGATACGGGTAACTTAGTTACTCCTCAGTCACCTTTTAAATAGCCAGCTATATTTTTATTTATATCAATCCCCAGTTTAACTCTTAGCTAAGCGTTGAAAGGCCACAACAACAGGCATTTAATTAACTAACCGTTGTGGCATTTCACACGTCCCACTTCTGACGCCATTTGTTAGGAAACTATTTTTCAACCCTCCTCAGAGTGACGCAAAGAAAACACAAACACCAGGCAAGGCTCCGGAACAGATTAAATGTTTTCATGAGGTACCAAGGTTTATTGGCAGGCCAAGGCAGAAGGCAGACGCACATCCCAGTGTAACGTCTTACAAGCTGGCATTTTCTGCCCTGAAGCATATAAGTCAGGCATTTATATATGTTAATCAGTGCTGTCACTGCACAACCCAAAAAGGGGACACAGTCCAAACATGGGCACGCACATACAAAAGAAATGCTGCACATACAAAACTAGAAGTCCATAGTGTAAAAATATACAGAATGCAGTGTGAGCATGAGCACGTGAACAGACAACAGGTGGTCCCTAAAGAAATGGGAGCTGGGTTGCTGGCTGAACTTAAAGTGTGAGACTGAGCTTAACTTAACAACATGGCTTGGAGAGGTTTGTTTGTACAACTGGCATAGGTGTCAGAGAGGTCAGTAGGGAAGTCTTACTGGGAAAAGAGAGTTGGAACTAGAGTATAATATCTATAGGTACATACATGTGAATATATATTTTTCCCAACAGGCAGCACGTCTTCCTCAGCTATCAGCTCTTCTCCAGGCAGAGGTTCCTCTTGGTTCCAGAAGTGTTTCTAAAGTCTGTAGATTTGGGTACCCTTCTTATACCCATTTTAGTCTTTGAAGTCACCTTTCTTCAAAGGGGACTCACACCTACTTGCCTCAGACACACACCAGGGGGTTGGAGCCGGCATTGTCAGAGGCAGGCACAGTCCTTTCAGATGAGAGTGACCACTCCACCCCTCCCTCCTAGCAGAGATGGCTAATCAGGAAATGCAGGTTACACCCCAGCCCCCTTTGTGTCACTGTCTAGTGCGAGGTGAAAAACAACCCAACTGTCAAACTGACCCAGACAGGGAATCCACAAACAAGGCAGAGTCACAGATTGGTTTAAGCAAGCAAATGCTCACTTTCTAAAAGTGGCATTTTCAAACGCACAATCTTAAAATCAACTTTACTAAAAGATGTATTTTTTAATTGTGAGTTCAGGGACCCCAAACACCACATGTCAATCTACTCTCTAGGGGAATCTACACTTTAATCATATTTAAAGGTAGCCCCCATATTATCCTATGAGAGAGACAGGCCTTGCAACAGTGAAAAACGAAATTGGCAGTATTTCACTGTCAGGACATATAAACCACATTACTATATGTCCTACCTTATCGATACACTGCACCCTGCCCTTGGGGCTACCTAGGGCCTACCTTAGGGATGCCTTACATGTAAGAAAAGGGAAGGTTTAGGCCTGGCAAGTGGGTACACTTGCCAAGTCGAATTTACAGTGTAAAAATACACTTACAGACACTGCAGTAGCAGGTCTGAGACATGATTACAGGGTTACTTGTGTGGGTGGCACAACCAGTGCTGCAGGCCCACTAGTAACATTTGATTTACAGGCCCTGGGCACCTCTAGTGCACTTTACTAGGGACTTAACAGTAAAACAAATATGCCAATCATGGAGAACCAATTACGTACACATTTTTAACAGGAGCACTTGCACTTTAGCACTGGTTAGCAGTGGTAAAGTGCCCAGAGTAACAAAAACAGTAAAATCAGAGTCCAGCACACATCAACAACCTGGGGAACAGAGGCAAAAAGTTAAGGGAGAACACGCCAAAGATGACAAGTCTAACAAGGAGAAATAGGTGATGTTTGACCTGCAATTTAGTTAGGGGAAAAGCCAGTCAAAATATATTTCCTTTGATGCTCATATATTTTAGTTTGCTCAGTAAGATTTCATGGTTTGCTCTGTTGAATGCTGATGAAATGTCCAAAAAAATAAGCACTTCCACTCTCACAGTAGTTTTCAGAAAATTCCAATAGGAGTTCAGGGTGGATTCAATGCCTCTTTCTGACTGGAAGCCTATTTTATAGTCAGCTTGTCAGACGTTTTACTGAAGGTCTTTGAGCTCTAGATGAAGGTGGCACTTTCTATTTGCTTTTCAAGGATTGGCCACATAGGTAAAGGAGTGTGCAAGGTCCAAAGTGTTGACACTTTAAATAGAGGATGTCCATCATCTTTGAGATAGGTTGCTGTTGGGGGACTGAAGGATGCTTATTACCCCATTCCAATACAACCCATAATCACCAATTTTCAAGTTATAGTAGAAAGGGATCCACATGACAGTTCCACTGCCTTCTCTTCTGCCTCTCCTCCTCCTATTTGACTAGAAGAATTTTATTTGAAATGTAATGACCTTCTTGAGCATGTGGGATGCCAAGCTGAGAATCTAATTGGAGAATTTCATGTCCTTTTCCCAGTGCAACAAGATTTTTCACCTCACCTGACTTCACCCATTGACCAGCTGCACTATCTACTAATCTTTTAAGACGCTTGCCTGCATGTTATTTCAAATTACTAACTTTGTTATGGACACTAATTTCTGTTTACTGATGCTGCTCAGGGATAAGGTTTGTTGTATACCAAAGGAGCCTTGTCTACCCCCGCATGCTTCATTCTCTCCTGGGGGAAACTATTCAGTCTTGTGGGCTTGTGCTACCCATCTATTCAGGTGATAATCCAGGTTTTATTACATCACTGGGCCCTTTAGAAATGGAAGGCATCACTATAGACATATTTACATTTTCACCCAGATGATTCCATATGAGAATCGCCAGTAGCACTTGCTTTGGTGGCTGGCCAGTGTAAAGGTCTAGAATGAACAGGTAATTCATTCTAGCTGGACCTAGCCATTGAGGGAAATGCAAGCAATCTGGCTTTGGGCACTATATAGTTTTCCACTAGGAGGGAGTCCTTTCTCCACGTCTGATTCCAGGAATGCCTTTTGTGAACCTGTGCCCTTAGCTTTTTCTCTGGCACAAGTCCAGTTGTTGCATTTTGCTTCATACACACAGTAACTTTGTGGTTTATTACATGAAAAAGCTGGCGCTATTAGATCCTGAAGCCTACTGGCCCAATATTTAGACCTGTGAAATTTCTGTTTTGAGAAGAATCTAGCAATGAAAGTTATGTATATTCCTGGGGAATCCATTTCAGTAGCAGATTCGTTTAGCCATCACCTTTGGGATTCTATCAATTGGATGCTAAATCATTGGGTGTTTTTGATAGGTAAATGTCTGTGAGGTCCATAAAAGTGGCTTGTTTGCATCTGATCTTAACACACAGTTGAGAACATTTGTGAACTTACACCCAAACTCAGAGCCATAAAAAGTGTATGTTGTGCTCCAGGATTGTGGTCTTCCATTTTCTTTGTTTCTTTGTGTTTTTCTCCTTCTGCACTGCTGTTTCACTGATCTGGATAGTGACTCCCTTTTGACCTCCTAGGTTTGGCTTCTACCTCTTTTGATGTGTGTGACAAATCTTCCTCTCTCTTCTCTGATGTTCCAAAACATCGTACAAGATCTCTGAGGCAATCTACAAAGCTTGGTGTTCAACATTTATCTACCATTTCTGGAACCAGATTTGTTCAGGACCATAGAGGAATTGCCTTCCTTTTTGAAATTGCTTTTGACCTCATGATAGACCCATAAACACCCAGAACGAAGAGGGGCTATTGGTTAAACTGAGCTTCATTGAAGGTTTGTTGTGGCATGGAAGGGAATTTGGGTCATCCTTGTGTCCATCTCTCTGCCATAGTGATTTTCCTAGCTTCCAATGTCTTGAGACAGGTCTCTATCATAAACGTATTATTTTCCTTCTGTCAGCCGCAGTGGCTTTGCATTGCTTCCTGAATTCTTCTGACAGCTGATCTTTAGTTTGATGAAAACTATTTACCCTTCTTGACCATTCTACCTTTCCACTCGTCTAAATGGGATGTTAGCATGAACCTTTATGACCTATCTGGCTGGTCTACTAATTCAGATTTTTCTCTTAAGGCAGTGTTATACAACTTCCGTTGTGTGATTTCCAATATCAGGGGCCTTCCTGAAGGTTTGCCTTCCTTGTTATAGGTAGGATGAATACAGGTAGTTTCTCTTTCTTGCATGCCTTTTTCCCAGATTATCCAGAACTCTGTGTTGTTAGCAGTCCCAAGGAACTGGAGAAATGTCGAGTTGACCAAGACCTCCTCTAATCTCTCAAATTCTTATCTCCTAGAGGAGACTGCATCACACAGTGATTATCATAGCCTTGAGTGTTTATGGCTAATGGTGGGTATGGACATTGACAATTCAATGATTTTGAAGGTGACCCAACACCAGAACTTTTTGGAATTCTATTTTAAGCCAATTGAGCAGACAGTGAGTGTCATACTTACCAAGCTTTTTGTCGTCTTGCTTTAAAGTAAGTATGATTCCTAGCTCGCACTAAATAAATATACACTTTGGAAATTCAAGGATGTGGAAATTATGTTCCTCTTTCTCTCCCTCTTGGGATGCATATGTTGCCAATAGTATACTAGTTTCCTGATTTAATTCTTCATTATGTTATGCTATGCTATGCCATGGTTTGTATTTTTTGTTGTGCTCTATTTGTTTTTTCTTTACAGTGTTCTTCCTGTTACTCTCTATCCGCACTTCCAGAGGTTTTCTCATCAATCTAATTCTGAATGATTCTTTCACTGACTGGCTATTTGTGGCATCCATGCTTGTTTAACTGGTTTCTGGAGCACAAGTCTGATCTGACGTTTGACTAATAAGAGTTTGGGTTGGTTGATGTTGATTTTTGAGGTATTTTAATCATTTGACACCCTGTGCGTATAGTACAGCCTTTCGTTCAAGTTGTCCGGAAGACTGTCCAATAGTATGGTTCTCCTGTTTGCCATTCAAAAGAGGAGTTTGATATGAGCTATGGTCATGTCATGATGTTGTTGCAGTTATAAAAGAGATTATCTTTGAAAGTAAACTAAATCATATGTTTGTGTTGTTGACTATACATAAATAATTAATTTATTTCAAACAGTCACTCACAAATCTTTTTCTTTGGCCCTGGATAGTTTTTCCTGTGTATTGGCAACCTTCAGAATAAAGAAAGTCTCATATGCAAAGCCATTACTAGCAATGATTGTGCTAAAATACTTTTTCAATTACTTTATAGTAGTTCTTCTGTCATTGCTTATCTTTAGTAAAACGTTTCACTATTTCATATTCCTTCTATATTGCTTTATTAGGTATACTCAATTCAAAGCATTGTAATGTAGAAAAACATGTTGATTGTGATGTGTGTGAAGATGGTTTTCTCATATGATTTTGAAACAATAGGCCAAAACGCTTCACTTAACCCAGTGCATTTTGGATCCAAACGATCATTCACCCTTTGTCCAAGGGAACAACATATTCAAAATTCATGTGTAACGGTAGCATTTAAAGATAAAACCCTAATTTGATAAACACATGAGTGACAATACTTTCAAACCATACATTATCAGGGTTATTTGTAACACATTCCAAGAGTGAAGTGTGTTCCATTTTCAACTATGTTATCACAATGGATATCAGAGAAGTCCAAACAATGTATACCAGAGACCCACAGACAGAAATAATATCAACAAAGGTTCTCACCCAGACATATTGAAGAAACAACTTCTGTATTTGCAACTCACCAGATTAAAAGACTAACATCCAATAAGGATATGTATAAGCATAGAATAGAATGATTCTGCAACAAATTCAGGCAGATAGCATACCCCAGGAACATCATCATCAGCTGACCAAAGTACTGCATCAGTGAAAAACTATAGTTAAATTGTTTTTTTAAACCTAAGGGAAAAATCTCAATAACCTATAGTAGTAATATGTATCTACTTTTTCTACCCAAAACTACAATATGAAAAAAATACTTTGATAGTCCTGATGACTTGTTTTAAAACTCTTATTTTTCACTGGTAGTGCTGCTTATGGTAACTATAGCTATAAGTATGACTCTTATGTTATTTTGCTGAATTAGTTAAAAAGACCATCAGGCTGCATAACTGCCTGGTATAGCCTACTTGTGGATACACTGTGGAACTTCATATACAGATTTTCTGTCAGTTCAATGATAAAAAGAAACTCAAGATTGCACCTATGACATTCTCGTGTTGGCTTGGTGAACTACTGCTCCTGCTACTTCATCAAGTACTCATTTTCTTCAGATCTACAAATGCTACAAATGAAGATGAGGACAAATCATTATCTTTTCAATGTCAGTCGCTAGATGGATTATAGCAAAACAATGTAAATGATCTGCACTTAAACATTGTATAACAGAGGCCATAAACGCTCAATAGTGCCACATTTAGCAATAGTAGGCCATGTAACACTCCATGGAAGATGTTCCATTTCATTACTACAGGTCTTAAAATCGAAATTGTATTCCCAAATCCCCTCATTGTTAGTGGCTTTTATATGCTCCCTTACATTAAATTGTCTTTTAACTGTATGTGCCATTAGTATGCATTTGAGACCTAGTGCCAGATGTACAAAGCTTTTTTATTGTATTTACAGAAGTTCTGATTTGCATTACTGGGCTGTTTGCGAATGCTCAAAGGCCTTTTGGTATGTGATAAACACAAATTGTGATTCTGTAACATGTTAACGAATCACAATTTGTGTATGCGACTACACAACCAATCAATATTCGGAAGAGGCATACTTATGGTGCTGCTTCCAAATATTTATTTGGAATTTAATCTACTAATGTGCTGATACTGAAATTCAGTCGCAAAACATTATTGCTTTGTTGACTAAAATAAGGTAGTGGTAACCCATTTGCCAATGAGAAGGAATATGAATGTTGACAAAATCATTTATTAAGAGTAAGCAGTGATCATGAGGATTGTTTTTTGTTTTTTTAAGTGTGTCCTGTCTTCCTTTAAGGAAAACGGGTTGCATTTCTTTAAAGCGAATATTGCTTTATTGGAAAACAATCACAGACATGGTGGTGTACTGGCCTCAAGAGGTCACCAGCTCTGTGATGGCTGTGATTCATAGTGGGTTACAATTTGCAACCTACCTCATTAATGTTCATGAAGTAGGTTGAATTGTGACCTCTACAAATATGTTTATGTGAATCAGTCTATTAGTATTTAGGCCAGTTCACAAAATCAAAAGGGAGTCTTTAAACGGTGGAGCCCCAGTTGCGACCACTTTTACCAATTCCATTCTCAGTAGATCTGGCCCTTAGATTCCTGAAATTTTGGATGTCTGAAACTAATCCTAAATGCATGTGCCTTTTGTTGTTAATCTGGTAGCAGATTTAAAAACATTAACTGGCATATTTGACCTTTATGTCAGCAGTAAAAATAAGTCAATCTGTATTAATGTAGTTTCCCAGTATATATTCAGTGCACTCAGGTTTATTTTCATTTTAGTCCTGATGATGATCCTAGAATTGCTAAAAGGACAAAATGTCATTGACTTTGACACCTTGACCCTATGTGAACTGCTCACTACATGTATAAGGGCTATGTTGTATCTTTATTGAATTGTGACTTCTCAGGTGCATTTATTTGAGTCACAAATTTTCCTGAGTCCGTTCTTATTGAACATGTTTTCCCACTTACATTTCTTTGTGAAATTAATTTGCTAATAAAATATATATTGTGTTTATTGGACTGTGTATATGGGTATGACTGTTGTCCTGTATGTGTGTATTTTTTTCATCTGTAAATTAGGGACCATTGATTCTTCAACAATTATATGTGAACCTCTGGTCCCTTGTTATTAATGGGTTTCCTATTTTTTGTAGAACAATACTTGGATGTTTCTGTTGGCCATCTGTACAAATGCTAACCAGTGGTAAAGTGATTGTGTTCCCCTTTTAAACATGATGAACCTGGTATACACAGACTGGCACATGTAACTTACTTATAGTAGTCCCTTGTATATGGCACAAAGTGTTCCCAGACTGGCACATTTATTTAATTTACCTATAAGTCCCTTATATATGGTACACAGTGTTCCCAGGCCTTGTAAGCTAAATGTCACCACTGTACCTCAGCACACATTGTTCCACGTATTTTTGATTATACAACAAACCTGACCCAAGCCTGCAATTGAAGCTTGGCAGTGCATCATTTAAACTGCCAATTCAACATGTGAAAATAAAATAAACCTGTTGAGAGTCCTAAAACCTTCCTTTTTAATACTAGTAAGTCACCACTAAGGTAGGCCTCAGTGCCCATAAAGGCAAGTTGCATGGTATTTCATAGCGGGACATGTAAAAGTTTAATGCCCACATGTCCTTACAATGACTAGTCCCTCAAAGCTATTTGTCACTGTAGCAGTGTTGACTGTTCCATAGGAAAGCACTGGGATGCAATAATAAATACTGATAAAGGTGGTCATTATGACATTGGCGGTAAATGCCGCTTACCTCCGCGGCAATGGGCTCCAACATACCGTCGTAGAGGCAAACATCCGTTCACCATATTATGACACACACACATGTAACTGACACAATACTGCCACAAACACAAATGCGCTAGACCAAAGGTCAGTGGTAAAGTGTTGGTACGAACACCCATACCATTACACCAACAAAACAACACCCACCAAATTATGACCCATAAATCACCACAGCGACATTCAATGGCGGTAAACCATTGGCGGTACACACTGGCGCGGTCAGAATGCCCACCCAAATAAAAAACAACACAACATTGGCCAAAACTAAAATCACACAACTGATACCCATACACACACTACACCCACCCAACCACAGCACTATAAAACACCCACCCACATTACACACAACCCCTTTCCAACACGAAAAGACTGCAATAGCTAGCTACGGAAATCACAGAGGCAACTACACACAGACACCACAAACACCCATTCATCCGTCACGCACTCCACATCCCACACCCCACCACATTACTCAACACCCTCTGCACAATATACACAATTCAACACCCATGTCCTCACTAATGCACCCCCATTTCACAGATGAGGAGTTGTGGGTCATGGTGGAGGAAATAGTCAGGGAAGAGCAACAGCTCTTCAGAGGACTGGTACAGCAAATATCCATTGCAAGGAAGATGGCGCTATTGGGGAGAATCGTGGACAGGGTGAATGCTGTGGGACAGCATCCAAGAACAAGGGACAACATCAGGAAGAGGTGGAAGGACCTACGGGGGAAGGTACATTCCGTGGCAGCAAGGCACCAGCTCGCCATCAAGAGGACTGGCGGTGGACCCCCACCTCCTCCCCCACAGCTGACAGCATGGGAGGAGCAAGTCAGGGCAATCCTGCATACTGAGGGACTCACTGGAGTAGCCAGAGGACTAGACACTGGTGAGTCATTATTTACTACTTATCACCCCCCCATACCTGCATGCCATCTCACCCCTTACCCTGACTCCCATCACTCTACTCCATCCCACATATTGCACCTACACCTGTGACTAACCCCACCTGTATAGGGACCCCAGTCCACACCTCATAGCCAAGACAATCAGGGTTCTGGGGTCAGTGGCAGTGGGCACACTGTTCAGGGGACACAGGCACAGGGCAACAGGGAACACTGGGAGGACCGCTGTGCGCCAGGGAGAGGACTGGCCCAGGGAACCGACTGTCCAGGAGGCACTCACTAATGTCCTAGGGGCTTACCAACAATTCTAGGACAAGATGGGCCAGATTGTTAACAACATGCAGGAGAACCTGTGGCTGCAGGAGGTACACGATCAGGAGATCAGGAAAGATGTGTAGGCCCTCAAAAACACCATGGTCTCCATCGCAGGGGTGCTGGCTGATAGGGCCAACGTCATGGGGGAATATATAGCACACCAGCTGGCCCCTGCCACTAGCCAGTCAACTGAACAGCCCACCCCATCTGCTGCAGCCAGTGGACAGGAGACCTGCCACAGAATCCCAGGGGCCACCAGCACCCCTCCCCCTGCAGAAGGTGAACCACCCAGCAAACGGTCCTTACGACCCAGACAGACAGACCCAGACAGATGCAATGTCTCTGGCCAGACAGATGCCAGAGACACTTGCCAGGATCAAGAACACCGCCAGGAAATAAGACCCTCCTGAATGCCCCCCTTGTGTTCCAGTGTCTCACCTTGTCCACTTTGAACTGGCATTGCTCCCCTTACTATGGCCCCTTGGACACTGGACCTGTGCTACAAACAAACTGGACCAATATCCTAGACTTACCTCTACCATCACCCCATTCCATTGCACTATTACTTCTATACATTTCACTACAATAAACACCCTTAACCACAACTTGAGTGATAGTGCTTTATGTGATGAAAATATGCAATTATGCTCACAGTTACGTGTTGTGCAATTGGCCTGAACTTTGTGAAAGCATACAAATAATGGCCTGTAGCCACCTGTAGTCATCACATCAGTACACAGTTGTAATAACACCAACATCTGCAAATTGGGAAGGCATAGGTGACAGTCAGTTGAGATGCAAAGGCAGTGACTGTCATCCTACTATAGCCACAATGAAAACATTAAAAATTAGAGGAATGGTCAATTCCACTGTCTCACCTGTGTTTCATTGGAAGTACTGCTGTATAAATGATGTTCTGTTGTCCACTTCCTCATCCTCTGCCTGCTCTTCCTCACTGTCCTCAGGGTCCACTGCTGCCACAGGGGCATTTTGAATCTCTTCCTCCTTCTGTTAAGGCACATGCCGTCCTAGGACCAGGTTGTGCAACATGCAGCATACTACAACTATCTGGCAGCCCTTCTCAGGGGAGTAGCACAGGGATCCACCTGTCAGATGGAGGCATATGACCTGGCCTTCAGGAGGCCGAAGGTATGTTCTATGATTCTCCTGGTTCACCCATGTGCATCTTTATACCGATTCTCAGTCCATGTTCTGGCATAACTCACAGGGGTCAGGAGCCACAACAGGTTTGGGTAGCCAGAGCAACAATTGAGGGGCAAACATTAGCTTTACACAATGGTATGGGGATGACTCCAGAAGGCATACACTGACATATCTTGGGTGGGGACTCAGGCTCACCTATCAGCCACACCATGTGCCTCTGTAATTGTGCCATCACATTTGGGATGCTGCTATTCCTCAGGACGAAGGCATCATGCACCAACCCAGGATATTTGGCAGTGTCATGGGAGATGTACTGGTCAGCCAAGCACACCGTTTGCACATTGAATGAATGGAAACTCTTCTGATTCCTGAGCACCTGTTCATTGTGGCAGGAGAGGACAAATGCAATATGTGTTCCACCAAGCGCCCCAATAATATTGGGAATATGTCCCATTGCATAAAATCTAGCCTTCACAGCAGCCAAATCTTCCACTTGGGGGATAGTGATGTGGCTGCACATGTGTTTGACCAAGGCAGACAAAAACCTTGCCAACACATTTGAAAACATTGGCTGTGACATTCCTGCTGCCAAGCCCACTGTCACTTGGAAAGAACCAGTTGCCAGGAAATGGAGCACTGATAGAACTTGTACAAGAGGGGGGTTCCCAGTGGGATGACGGATAGCTGATATCAGATCAGGCTCCAATTGAGTACACAGATCTGAGATTGTGGCCCTGTCCAATCTGTAGATCAGTATTATATGCCTCTCCTCTATTGCAGCAAAGTCCACAAGGGGTCTGTACACGTGGGCTTGCCTAATCTTCCTATTCCTCTGCAGTGGTAGGTATATAAAGGACACAAGAGTGAGAAGGGTGTCACAAACTGAACAATGGAACCACCACCCCAGTGAAACTGGGCATGTATGTAATCAACAATGTGAATGGCAATGTATGTACAATTCATAGCAATAATGCAGTTTAAAATTTCTGATTGTTGTCCACCACCATGAAATGGCGACAGGCTGCCCTGTAAGTATGGACAAGTGGAAGTGCGGTAACTCCGCCGGCATTGGGCGTCATGGTGGAAGGTGGTCTTGCACCGCCGTGCTATTCCTTATTGGCTAACATGGGGCTCTATGGAGTACAGCATCCAATGAGGATCACCGGCGGAGGTGACGGTGTACACCACCGCGGAAGTGACCACCATTTTCTATCTATAACCACACTTGATTCCTGACTTTCCACAGGACAACACCTACACTGAATGTGTGCTGCTGTGACCTATATCTGGATCTTGCCATGGCCTGTGTGACCGGGAAAATGGCCCCTGCCTTCACTTCAGAGGAGTTAGAGTGCCTGGATGGATAGGGTCCTACCCATGTATCGACAGCTGTATGAACCTCCAGACCAACAGGTGAGTACATCATGGGGATGATGCATGCAACAAGGTGTAGGGTATGTCTGGTGGTAGTGTATATGCAAGGCTCTGAGTGATGTGTGTGCCAATGGAGATAGAAATTTTATTTCTGGGCCATATGTGTGACAGGCCGGATTGTCTGGTTAATGGTGTCCTCCTGTCTGTATTGCCTCTGCAAGTCAGCGCCCATCAGAAGAGATTGTGGCATGTCATCACTAAGGATGTGCGGACCCTGGGTGTCTATAACAGGCAGAGCACCCACTGCAGGAAAAGGTGGGAGGACCTGAGAAGCTGGGGCTGGAAGACCGTGGAGGCCCAGCTGGGGTAGGCTTTCTAATGAGGGCAGTGTACCCATCGGAACCTGACCCCCCTGATGGCCTGCATACTGGCGGTGGCCTACCCAGAGCTGGATGGGCCCTTGAGGCCAGCACAGCAGCCACAAGGGGGTGAGTATAGTGAGCATGACAACCATTGTTTTATGCTGGCCTGGGATACATGTGGTGGGTTTCAGTAAGTGGGTGCCCCCTAATGCCAGCTCAGACATTGCTGTGTGGTCCAGCACAAAGTAAATGGGTGAATAGCAAAATCTTGTATTCCAGCTAGGTGGCATTCCAGGTCAGACAGGGCTTAGTGGGCCCCAGGAGGGGTGCAGTTGGTGGTGGTTGGCTCTCATCTTGCTGTGGTACCTAGCCAATGGAATGTCAGTGAGATGCATAGTGCCCAATCGTGGTCCCCGTGTGCGATGGTAATGTGTATGCTATCTGTTGGTGCTGTAATTGACCCAGCGGTCCCTTTCTCTCTCCCCCCCATTTTCTTCTGTCATCCTGTCCATGTGTGCATTAGCATCATCTGGCGTAGGAGCAGGGGCACCGGTGACTTAGGGAGCTGCATCTCACAGGACCCAGGAGGCAGAGGCCACCGATGCCGAGGGGACCAGTATGACAGAGGGCGAGGGGAGCACCATGGTGGGGACAGGAGGTGACAACACTGACTCTGATACCTCCTCCGATGGGAGCTCCCCGGTAGTAGCGGACACCGCTGGAACCACTCTAGCTACAGGTAAAGCCACCACCCTTGTGCCAACACCGCCCTCCCAGTAGCCCCCCACTGAGTTTCCCGTGCCCGCTCACCCAGGAGTGTGGGCATCTCCTTCACCCCAGGCACCTCAGGCTCTGCACCCGTCAGCCCTGCTGCCCTCACTGAGGAGGCTATTGACCTCCTGAGATCCATCTCTGTAGGGCAATTAACAATAGTGAATGCCATCCAGGGGCTGGCATCACAGATACAGCAATGCAATGCGTTCCTGGAGGGCATCCATGGTGGCTTAGTGGCCATAAAGAAATTGTTTCAGGCTCTTACCTCCTCTCTGATGGCAGCCAGTGTCCCTGTTCCTACTGTCCCCTCCAACTACCACTTCCCAGTCCCAGTCTCCTCAACCCCAACCCATCCCATGCACACATACAGATAAGTATGCACACAAAACATCAGTCAAGAGTATCACAGTCAAACACAGGCAGCACACTTTAGGTCACAAGCACTCACACAAAAAACAGACAGTTGCACACACAACCACATCCACTACCTCCACTGTCTCCCCTCCTCCTCTCTCACAGTCATATCCGAACTCAACCTGCATGCACTGCATCAACAGCCACCACCACCATCACCACGTCATGCAGCACACACACCTCACTTGCAGACACCTCCACAACATCCATCCACGTGTCCCCTTTGTCCTCTCCCATCCTGTATGTCCCCCCTCCTAAGAGACACAAACACACGCTCTCAGACTGCCAACAGCCAACCACCTCACACATGCACACTGTCCATGCACCTGCACCCAAGTCCAGCAGACATATACCTCCGACAACCACTCCCTCAGCCTCCACTCCCATCCTTCCTCCTACATCCCACCCCAACGTACCTAAGAAGCTTTTCCTCCACCTCTGCCCCCTTGTCCTGTCCATAAGAGCAGGGTCCCTACGACCCAGCACACCACTTCAGCCAAACAGTCTGCCACTGTTCCCATCAAATCCACATCTTCTGGCACAAAGGGTCCCCAGAATGTGACGGCTGCCACTCTTACTATGCGCACAACTCTGCCTCAGAAAGGGAGGAATAGTGTGGTGAAAACCAAGGGGCAGGAGACGGGGATAGTGGAGGCACCTCCTAGTCCTGGAGGCAAGAAAGGGAATGTTTCCACTCCACCACCAAAGAAAGGGAAGGTACCCACTCCACCACCCAAGAAATTGAAGGTTCCCACTCACCAGCAAAGAGAGGCAAGAGTCCCTCTCTGCCAGCAGTAAGCAAGGAGGCCTCACCTCCAGCAGAGGCAACCATGGGAACACCTCCACCAGCAGTGGGCAAGGAGCCCTCCCCTCCATCAGAGGCAGCCAGGGTAACACCTCCACCAGCAGTGGGCAAGGAGCCCTCACCTCCAGCAGAGGCAGCCAAGGTCATACCTCCAGCAGCAGTGGGCAAGGAGCCCTCACCTCCAGCAGAGGGCATGTAGGCCACCCACCAGGGACAATTGGGCATGGAGCCCCCTCCAGAACCAGTGGGCATGTTCCCCACTTCAGAGACTATGGCTTTGTACTCCCCACCTGGGACAACTGGGCATGGAGCCCCCTCCAGAACCAATGGGCATGTTCCCCACTTCAGAGACTGTGTCCCTGCACTCCCCACCAGGGACAAATGGGCATGGAGCAGGTAGGCATGTTGCCCCCACCCCCACCACCCTTCCCCCTGAGGTGCCTGTCCATTTCTAACATGATGCACCTGCACAGTGGAGTCTGAATAGTCAGGAGTCATGTTGGACCCAGGACTCTGCACTGTGGGATGTGGGCCTTATGGACTTTGGACTGGCCATCGGCCATTTTTGATTATTGACGGATGCTTTTGTTTTCGCATGGACAATATGGTGGCTGTTGGCATCAAACAACAGTGTCAGGTAATCCTCAATGTGGTCCTTGTTTTAACTAGACGTGGGTCGTGTGACACTGGTTTTACTCTGCAGATGGTTGTGTGTATGGTGTGTGTGTGTATGGTGTGTGTGTAAATAGTGTGTGTTGTGCGTGTGTGTGTTACTCTCATTTTCCTCCCTCCCTTGTGTGCTAGGCAGCTTTACTCACCATTGTCGTCTTCGTCGGCATTGATGTTCTAAAAGGACCATGGCTTAGAAGAGCATCGGGAAGGCTTGAAGTTCCGGTTCCATAAAGGTGGTAGAGTCCCCTGTGTACCTATTGGTGAGTCTTTTGTTTTCTGTGTTCTGTTTCCGCTAGGCTTTTGGTGATGTTGTACCACCCCTGAAATCCTGGTGGTTTGCTGTGTCATAATATGGTAGGCAGGTGCCTTGTTTTCCGCCTGGCTGTTGTTGGCTACTGCCGTGGTCAGTGGTGTTAATGCCCTGGTGGTTGGTGTGGTACATTGGCTGTCTATGGGAGGAATCACCGCCATAGTCATAATGAGGGCCAAATTGTCTTGGGAATGGGACTATTCAGAAAAATATATAAACAACAATTTTTGATAGTTCTAAAAAATCCAAATCAATGATGAAGTCAGATTTCTTTCTAGATACCGGGAAATATGATTTTTAGAAAAGTTATTTTGGACCTTCTGAAGTCCCTTAAAGGTAAATTTGCTTTCCAGCTTCTGCCAGCCAGCAATTAGCCTTTCAGTAGGCGTTATTAAGATCTGAACTTGCTCACAGGACAGGTTCAAAAGGCCATGTGTATGGGGAGGTGGTGTTTTGTTCTTGACAGAATGGCCTGCGGGCTGGGCCAAAGATTCTGATTAACATCACAAGCAGATGTAGCTAACACCAAGGCCTGAACCCTTCTTCTCTATATCCCCTCAGACTGGCCTCCATTACAGTGGGCCTCTTGTTGAGATCACTGTGTCAATTCCTGCTGGAGTGTCAAGACCTGCTTTACAGGATGGCTAGGGATTTTCATATGACATTCATACAAAATGTGGAAGATCAGAAAGGGGCTGAACTTGCTGGATGAGACCTGAGAAGAGCCATAAAGGACTGGGCCTGTTCTCTCTCTTGTACATAGGGCAAGGAAGTGGACTCAAAGGGTCGTATGGCTAACCTCATGTTTAAGCTATAGGGGTTCAACAATCCACAAGAGGCCTTACCTTCAATTGCCTAGCTGATCAGTAACAACTGGACCTGGGCTGGACTCTGACTGCCACCCTGTGAGTTTCTAAAGCCTTTCTTTTTCACCATTTAAATCTTCTGCCTCATTATGCAGATAGTCGATAACTAAGAAGGGTACTTGATCACCAATTAGAAATTCAGATGGCCACAGAAACCAGAGGTGAAAGACATTCAGTGACACAGTCTGGGCCTTTAACTTTGGATTGCTCTAGTGCGTACCATGGGCCTGATTTAGGAGTTTGACAAAGGGAATTACTCTGTCACAAACATGATCGTATCCTGTCCACTGTATTACAATTCTATTATAGCCTATGGAACTTGTAATACAGCAGAAGGGATATCCGTCACATTTGTGACGGAGTAAGCCCTCTGCCAAACTCCAAATCAGGTCACATATTTCTCTCAGTGTTTCCTGCCTATATTACTATGCACTCAGGCTGAGCTCCATTTATATATTCAAGGGTTTATTATAATTTGTGAATTATTGGTTTTTATTGAAACTACTCCAACACCTTTGTGTGCACCTGTAGTATATAGAATGTTAAAAACCAAATGATATAAATTGGTTGTCAATGTGTGTTACAACTATGTTTGGAAAATGTAACTGTAAATGAAACATGTTTTTATGAACAAGAAAATATCTTGAGTGATAATTACTGATTGAGATTTAAATAAGCTTTGTATTACAAGTGATTTAAATGTATTGTAAAGTTTGAAAATGTTCTACACAATAAGCATATATTTAAATGTATATGTCTGTCTTCAAACATAATATATGTATATAAATACATATAGTGGCAGTACAATATATATATACTTTGATCGCCCATCTAGACCACTCCAAAAATTAGCACCGACACAGCTCGCATTCACAACGCGTGAACAGTTTATGGTAAGTACATAGCATAATACAGAACACAGCAGGTTTCGTCCATAAATGCAGCCTTGCTCACAACCTACCATGTTCATCGTGAGCCAATTGCTTTTATTTCAGAACATTTCTCACTCCAATACCGTCTGTGCTCAAACAAAACAGTGAAAAGACTTTGTTCAAAGAAAACAATAAATGAACAAAAGAAACACTTGTGGAAGTGCAGGCTTGATCTACACACATTCAAAACGATAATTAGAATTCTGCAGTTCAATTGCAAATCAGGGAAGAAATGGAAAATGATATATAACACTCAAGTGTAGGAAAAAATAATGTAAAGATTCTACTGAAATAAAATACAAATATAAATTGAATTGCAATTTTCACAAAATGCAAATCAACCCAGCCAACCCCAAAAGGTGAGTCAATTGACCATCATTAATGACACAAATGCATTGCTACTAACTAAATGATTTTTTAAAGGACACAAGATGACCCACTTGAGGGTATCTTCAACAGTCACAAACCTGTCAAATCTTAGTCAAAAAGTTCCCAATGTCAATATGCATCAGTGTGCTATTTGATGCTAACAAACAATACATTCTCATTCTTTAGTCCTTTGTGATCAATTCTCTGACAACCCAAAGGCTGTGCCCTCCTTCCAAAATGAAATGATTACTCACATCACTGACTGCACAGTAAATCAATCTACCTCAAGTATACATTTAACAAACAGACAAATCAAATCATGGAATTCATGAATATCTAGTTGGAATGGACTACATGGACTTCTTTTCAGGTACCACATATTAATGCCTATAGATGAACAAATAACAGTTTTTCAACATTCAAACCCACCAGTGTTTTGGTGTCAAGCAGGAGAATGTAACAGATTTTAAGTCTCCTAAATTGCTGTTTCCTGTTACCACCCCTTAATCTCTTTGGTATTGAATCTACAACAAAATAACTCATTTCGGCCACCCGGCCGCCATGGCATTCCTCAAAGTGTCAGCCCACCAGATAGTTGTGCTCTTTGTTTTTAATAGCCCTAATGTGCTGCAGAATTTGAAGATGGATCTTCAGGATAGTGCTGCCTACATACATTTTTCAGGCACATGCATCAAAGTACATAGGGCCTGATTACAACTTTGGAGGAGGTGTTAATCCGTCCCAAATGTGACGGATTTACCACCAGCCGTATTACGAGTTCCATAGGATATAATGGACTCGTAATACGGCTGGTGGTATATCCGTCACTTTTGGGACAGATTAACACCTTCCTCCAAAGTTGTAATCAGGCCCATAGTCTGGGAAGTCACTCTTACAGTGTAGTGGTTTTCTTTATCACTTCTGGGGCATTCAGAATGGGCAAAGTGACCTGTGTAGGGTTGACACCATGCGTACAAGCCATGCACTCATGGCATTTCCTATAGCCCTGTTTGCTTGTAAGCCACATGGTATTCCTAGTCATCTCCGGGCTACTAACTACTAAATGCCGTTTAATGGATTTCACTTTCTGAAATGCCAACAGGAGTCAATCTGTCCACATGCATCAGATTCCTGGATCACTCTTAATCAGATGCTTCTTACTTTTAGATGTTTTAGATGTTGTTCACTATAACCTGTGATCATGCATATTTCCTGCCTGTTTGCCTTTATAAGTTCCCCTCTTGAAAAAAGTAGCTCTTCCCTCTTCTTCTTGTTAGCCTTGGACCTTGCCCCTTGAACCAATGCCTCACTTTAGCTTCTTTCTACAAATCTGGTGTCCAACTCTTCCTGTGCTACCCTTTATTGGAAAGGATCACTGCAGTTTCTGTGCATGCATAGATTTTCTGCATAAAGGATGCTGAATTTCAAATTGTTGGTGTGGAAACTGTGGGTATGCAAAACGGTACTCCTTGCTGTGACTTTTATGAACCTTTTGGTATAAATCTGCCATTGCTTCACATATACCATGAGCTGAAAGAACTGCACTTTTTCTTTGCTGGTCTGGGAAGAGAAATGTAAATTTAAATAGTTAATTTTGAGTCTATCAGTGAAGGACTGTGCTGATTGTCCTTAACCTTTCCATATAATGAAATTATCCTCAATAGAGCGTGTGCAAAAGATGATATTTCTGTAGATTCTTGTTCAAAATCCTGCAATAGCACATGCTCCTCCCACCAGCCCATATGCAAATTAGCATAGTTGCGGGCAAAGCAGTTGCCGAGTTGCCGATCACCGTCCCTTTCATACTGTTAGTATAGGAAAAAATTATTGTCAGCAACACACCATCTCAAGGAACATCCAAGTATGTTTGCACAAGGAGATTTATTTTGTATTTAAAAAAATGTTGAACGGCCCTCAAGTCATCTCCATGTGCAATGCTGATGTGTTGGGTTTGTCACATCTAAGGTACCCAACACATACTCTTCATCCCACCCAACATCATCTGGACTGCGATAGACATCAAGCCCCAGTTCCTGTAACAGATTTTGGTCAATCAGGACTTCTCCATCATTTTCTCTCTCCAGGGTTGCCAATTCCTTTAATATGGGGAGATCTGACACTAACAACTTCCCTGATAATCCTGGGGGCCTCCTGGTGAATTCTGTTGCATTACTGGTTAATTCTCATAAAATTTGTTCAGTATCAAATTCCTTACAAATTTGAATATGTCATCCCTCATCTGACTATAGTTCAACTTTGCTGATGAACAGTATCTGAGGCCCAATGATAAAATTACCTGTTCCTCTTCAGTTAAATTGATAATGCTTCGTCTGTTCCCTCTTTTCATTTCCTCGCCGATTTGTTTTTTACTTTGTAACTTCTTTGCGTAAAGAAGAATCTAGACTCCCTGGTACTGCAAAGATACTATTTAATATGAATTCACAGGATTACAGGCTCCCACATTACCGCGTTTCAACCATGGGGCCTTGTTCACCGTGAACAATATTGTAATAATATGAAAGCCCATAAAGGGCTAGAAAAAAACAAAATAAATAAATAAAAACTGTTCCATTCCAGTCAAACTCATTTCCATTTCTTTAAATACAAAAATTATTATATTTTTAAAAACATATTTTTTTTTTTTACTTGAAATTGGAGACAAATAAATCATTCTAAGGATATCAGACATCAAAGCTTAAAAAAATCTATCTCTCTCACTGTCTTTCTCTCTCTCTCTCTCTGTCTCTCTTTCAATCAATTCTCCTACTCACACACCCACTCAGACACTTATGCACCCATTCACAGACCCACTCAGACACTCACTCACTCACTCACAGACCCACTCAGAGAGTTATGCATCTACTCACAGACCCACTCAGACCCTCATCCACTCACTCACAGCACCAGTCAGACCCTCAGGCACCCACTCAGATCCACTAATACAGTTACATATTCACTCACACACCCACTCAGACTGCCACACACATACTCACACACCCACTGACACCCTGATGCACCCACTCACAGACCCATGCACATGCTGACACACCTACTAAAACACTGATGTATGCACCCTCACATACAGACAGACACTCTGACAGCCACTCTTACCCCCGGATAAGCCTCTCACACCTATTATCACACCAACAGAGGGTGCAGTTAACTTCCGCCGTGCACGTGCAAAGGGCCGTGCACAACATTGGGTTGGATAGTTAGGGGGGTTTGATGCAGGGCTGGCTGCAGGCCACCCCTTGTGGGCAACCCCTGCTGCGCATGGGAGAAGGAAGTGCATGGTGAAAGGAAGGGTGCTTATATGGTGTTGGTGTCAAGGCCAGGCCACAGGCCAGGCTCTGTGGCTAACAGCTACGGCACATGGCCTAAGACCATGCGCGGCGGTAGTTGGATTCAAGTATGGCAATTAAAATTACTATACGTTAAAAGAAATTCACTGAAAAAAACCAAAGTTACAGGGACGTTATAGTTAGGTTCTGAATTTACTCATACAAAACCATTGAAATTCAACAGTTGTAGTTAGAGTTCTTTCAAGTAACTAAAACTCGTGCACTAAGCTAACTATAACTCACACCTTCGCCATGCACAGCTAATTACTCCACATATTATATCCTTGATGACATATTCTATGCCATCTTTCATACTCTCACTGCAACATTTGCAATAAACTTACTGATGAGGCAAGAGAGCGAGGTATTGTTACCTTAGGGCATGAGTTTTAGTTACTTGAAAGAACTATACATATAACTGCTGAATTTCTATGGTTTTGTACGAGTAACTTCAGAACCTAATTATAACCTCTCTGTAACCTCTGTTTTTTCAGTGAATAGATATATTAACATACATCATTGACTTTATTTAGACTTGTAAATATTAATATTTACAAAACTAATACATTTTCTGATCCAACTTTTTGCTTTCCCTAGGTCATAAATTATTACATCTCATGGAAGCTAAGAATTTCCTATAGCAGAAACACATAGTTTTCATAGTCAATAACATATATGAATTGTTTTTCACATTAGTTGCAGGCGTACACTTGATTGCAAAACAAATAAAACTGGTATTGAAATATGTGGCAGCAAAATTCTGAGATCCAGGTTCAACTGTTATGATCCTATTATTAATAAAATAGGTATACATTCTAACTCTCATATGTAATTCCTTTCCTGAGTTCTTAAGGCACACCTACACTTTTATTTCTAGCCCGAGGTTTTGCACTTTTCACGCACTGTGAAAAATACAATAGGGGCATGTTTTTCAAACTTTCAATCAGTGCAATGCAGTGAGCCACCTTGCTGCACGGTGTGAAAGGGAAAGGAAGGAAATGCATTGTACTTAACATTATTCAGCGCATTCCTGTCCTTCCCTTGCACTGGTGCACTTATGGCTGCCTAGGGTTAACGCAGGCACCCTTGCACTATGGTGCTTAAATTAGGTTCACACATTTTGACATTTGCGGATTAGATCCATGCATCACTGATATCTTTTTAATTTGCGTAATTTGAGAATTTTTCACTTTTTGGTATTATACATTTACCTGACCCATTTCACCAACAGTTTGACAGGGCAGGGAGGAATTGTGTTCTAAGAGGACATTTTGCAGTAATTGGGCATGTTCCCTCCCAAAATTTGCCAAGTCCTCCTAATGTTTAGTTTACTGATAAGTAAACATATTTAAGTGTGTGTTAATACAACTAACCAATACTTGAAAACATCTCATTCTCAACACTATTGTATAAGTGTCATTCTTACAATGTCATCCCCACATCACTTCCTATGTATATATGTAATTTTTGTAACATGATTAATTATTGAGGAATAATTTGGTGAGTAGCAAATGAAAAACATAGCCCAACTACATGAAAGTGGGAGTAGGGGAAAGTCATTTAAATCTAGAACATTTTTGTAGACTGACAGTTTCTAGAATCACCTATAAAGAAACAGTAAAGAAAGGTGAGTTATGATCCATGACACTGAAAGGTGTTTTGAATGTGAACAGCTTTAGGTTAAGAAATAATTTTTGGGTTTGGCCTGCTTTCATTGTTCTAATCAGCCAGACAGACTGAATTCATGTGCTGGATTTCCTTTGCTATTATGTCTGGTTCCTCCAGTCTGGGCTTGCCAATCTTTTTCTTTGTTTTTCCCAAATCTGAGTAATCCCGAATCAAATGCAAGATTGGTGACTAGGGAGACCCTACCCTTTAATCCATTGTCTAGGCTGGGAGGTTCACTTGACAAATCAATCTAATGTGGTTGCATCCGTTGGCTCTTTGAGGTGGAACACCCTTTGAACACCTTCACTCAAGCCTTCATTTTGTAGTATCTGCTGTCTGTGGTAGGACACTCCTATGTCAAATATTCTATCTTTAGCCTGAGGTTTGGAAGTAGGGCTCATTTTTCTCCTTGGTGGTTCCTACACAAGGGAGGAAGGGGTGTACCAACATTATCAGTGTTATGGTATTTAAGGATAAGTGAGGCACAAAATACCCTTAGATGCACTTTTTGTGGGCCATCCAAAAAGTGGTAAACATCAGCAGGAACACAGCACCTTGTGTGGAAGTAGGGACTGCCTTACTTGAAAGAGGGTGGCCACAGAATAAAGGCAGCAGTCACACTATATTGGTTTGTGCAATAACACACTGTGTCCCAACCCCAGAAGTAATTCCTGAACTCTGTTGTGTCCTTAATGGAATGCACCCTCAAAGGAAGATTCCACTGTTTTGGTAATGGACTAGATTAGTGTATGGATGGCTACATGTCTGCACTGCTGAGGCTGTAGGACGTGTATCCCAATTATATCTCGTAGGATTGTATTGCCTAATATGATCAAAAAGAAGAAGCATTATTCCTACGAACACCCAATATGGCTTTGTTCCCAATCTATGCTGACAAGCCATTGTCAAACCTATTTGGTTGTGTCTTGAAGGGATTCGGGTGGTTACGTGCAGTGAGAGGATGGCATTGGTAACCACCAAGTCCAACTGCATCACATCAGCACCTCTAAGTGTCTAAGCCCTATGTTTGTGAAAACGTAGAAGATCGCGCACTTCATGGGTGTTGGCCCCTAAGGTGCTCCAAGTTACTCTGAAACACAGAGGTGTTGTAGTTACATACATATTACATTAATTCAATTGAAAGGGTGAACATGTTTTCGCATAAATCATTTTGAATTCATCTACAGGCCTAAGCAACTAATCAACTCAAATATTCAATTAATGGAATCAACATTGTTTCTTCTGTATTCAAACCATCAAATTAATGGCTTTTGAGCTGTGATGTTCAGCTATATATCTTCAATATGAGATACCACTTTTGATTTCAGAGATGAAACCTCAAACTGAAAAAATTTAACCATGAGTGTGCAAGCGCACCTGGTCCTTAGTAAGTCAACTTAAAAGGGGACGCGTATAGGCCATTGAACCTTTTGGATCACATGGAGTATCCTAGCCAGGTAGTGACCAATGTTATCAATATTCAATATACCCAATCAATAACCGCTAAGAGAATTATTAATCATTAATCAATTATATCAACATTTCATAAATAACAACAACTCAATAAATGTTTTAGCAATTTTATTTCCCTATTAGTTATAACTCTAATCCATATGGTTAATTCATACTTTATTCAATCAGCTCAGAATTAGTTCATTAACCACCACCAATATTATAATATAATCAGAACTTGAGAAAACATATGCTCGATTTCTTCAGCAGAAGCCGACAAAGATGAATATAACAGCATTAATAGCAGAGTTCAGCAATCAGTTCATCAATAATTTGTCGCTCTCAGCGTCACCCAAAGGAACCTTACCTAACCCAGATTAGCATTAGCATGTGGAACTTTATGCGAAAACAATTTAGAACACGAATTTAGAAAACATCTAGCTAAAAGAAAAACTATTTAAACAGTGCAGTTGGTACCTAGAAAGAAAGTCACAAAAGTTAACAGTCACATTGTCATAGCTACCTATCCACAGAATGGATCAGCAACAAAGTCAGTCTTCATCTTCAGGTCATCAATCGATCAGCAACGCATCAGGCTCTCAAGAGCATGAGCCCAATGACAGAATCTCACATAAATTTCGGTAAGGTCTCCCCCGATCATCTGCCTCTAACGTCTCCCCAACAGTTCTGAAGTTTTGCCCTTTGTCATGACATTTTATTAAGGTTATCTAGTCCACCCCCCTAATTCCTAATTGGTCAGTCAATCACCAGTTATTACCCTAACCAATAATTCTTATCTTACGAATCTATAAATTCTAAGATTACGTCGTTTCCAAGCTGTTGATTGGTTCACTGTATGATGTCCTCATCATCTGGCTCATCAAGTATCGAAAATGTTGCATCTTTTTCTTCAGTCAGTGTCTCTATTGTTCGAGTCCTGGGAAAGTACATCTTGCCTGCTCTACACAACATATGTTGCGATTTGATTCACTCATCTCCTGTCCATCGGTGCATTGCAGAAAATTCTAGCTAAGCAGACTTTATTAACATGAGAAGTTCAGGGACAGTTCATTAGCTTCTCTACAGTGCCAGTAATTCAGCTTCTGCATGAGGCCTGGCAAAACTAGGCCACAACTTCGGCTAAGTTAGCTCTACAATATAATGCAAAATATAGGTTATGTATCTTAAGATGACATATTACTACATTATTATAGCACATTATAAATATTTTACGCAATTTTAGCCAATTTAGTATAATTCGTGAATCCTGGTAATCACTCTTCGTGGGCACATTTTTTGAAACATGCACATTATTTCTCTAAGTTATTTTTCTAACATTTTCTTGTTAATCAAAACGCATAAACATTCATTAATGATCTCTAATTAACTTATCTGCTTCAAAAGTCCCTCCTCTGATGACTGAATATGTCATCACACCTTTCCTTGCCATTATTTCACAACTCTATCTCTTTTGTATTTTGTCTCCTTCTCAAATCTTCTCTATAGATTCTTATCCTGTTTCGTTCTTCCCTCCTCTGATTATTTGTAGACCTTCCCAATTTCAATCTTTTGACATAATTTATAAGAACTGCATAATCCTAATATGCAAGCAATCACAATTAATATTTCCGGTATGATTTTTAATAATACCCTATTCCAAATGTTACTAAGCCAATTTCCCTCTGAAGCAAATCCTTTCCCAACCTTTTCCCAAACACCTGGTTCTTTCAATTTTTTTAAATCCTTACTTGAGTTAGTCAGGTTAGTGAGTAAGTCCCTTATCTCCTTACTATTATCTGGTATGTAAGAACAACAATGGCTAGAGTTAATCATTTTACAGACTCTGCCGTCTTTCGCTAAAAGAATGTCTAAGCAAGCCGATTTTGAAGCGTCAAAGCTCTATCCACGGCTAATTCAGTATCTATCAGGAGTATTGCTCCTGTAAAATTTGTCAGCATGTTATCCACAATAGTAGAAAACTTTTGTATCTTGATAGAATTCAGGATGACTCCCACTGAAGGAATCACCGCACCAAAGATAACACCCACAATTGCAGAAGAGGTTTCTCTCCTTTGACGCTTATGATGTAATTCAGTCAATTTCAGAAACTTCTTTAAGTCATCTTTTTGATAAATCTTTGGAAAACGATCCCCAAATAACATGTTCCATACCATCCTTTTGGAAGACGGTAATAAGCATTGAGTCCACAAATATAATAAATCCCAGGAATCGCAGGGTCTTGACCATTCAAAATAAAAGTCCACTTACTCTGAAACAAAAACACATGCCTACATTCACTGGTTCCCACAAATAAAGTGTCAGTGCATGATTTTGGCCTGTATATACAAAGCTTCCCTACATGCAATGCATCTAATGCTAATTTCCCTTGTGTTTTAATTGCAGTGTAAGCATAATCATTCTTGTAAGACCTTTTCTCTAAACCTTCTTTTAACTTTTCTTTTAATTTTTAATGCTTTTCTTCAGTCATCAGTATGCCCTATAAAGCTCTGTTCTAACGGTGTAAGCAAACATGTAAGATTGTTTCTATGTGTATATGCAAATGTTAGTGCAGGCTCAAAGAATCCTCTAACTAATACTATATCATGCTCTTTAGCTACTCTACTCAAATATCTAATAATAGGAACAAACGAAAACACAAAATCATAATTAGAGTAAAAATACTGTATATATTCTTGATTATAGAACCTTGTTAGTAGGAAACTACAGCTTATTCCGTAAGTTAACGGGCGGCTGTGGTACGTAACTCCTTCCTCTACTGATAAAGGAATTTGAGTACACACAAGACAATCCCTTGCATCCATTGTTTCAATGTCAAGGAGTCCAGATCCTCGGGGCTGGCGCATGTTCCCAACATGTCCACCTCTTGGCAGCTCCAAACTCCACTAGTTATATAGCACAGAGTTAAAGAATGGCCAAGTGGGGGAATGGGTTTTGGGTTGGGAACAGCAGGGAAGGAGACCTGTGGAAGCAAGAGTTAAACAACACAATTGCAAGATTAATCACAATGACTTTCAATAAGTTTTGTTTCAAATAAAACACATGCTGAAAACATGAAAGGCCTAAGACTTTACTATAACTAGGCCTTAAAAATCTAGGCACCTAGAAATCAAGAAAAGGTTATGCAAGGTATTCACATGAACATTCTAGAATTAGCATATTATATTTTGGAACAATAAACTCTCTCCTAAGTACTGTTTATAACCCTCTTTGCATTGTAGCAAGAATCAAAGAACACATGGTTTCTTCTCTACATGAATGAACTGTACCAATACCATGAAATACACTCCTATGTCATTTTCTGATTAAGAGTTTCAAGACTTAACCATTCAGGGAATATTATGCTTTTCAATCAAACCAGTCATATAAGTTTCAATGTCAAAAAATGATCACGCACTCTGCCGATCTGTATTTCAACGGTTAAGCATCAGGAAAGAATCGCACACTCTGTTGCCGATTCAAACATCTAGATTATTATGCAATTAAATGATCGCGCACAACGCCAATCTATGATTCAAGATTTAAATGCAGGGAAAAGAATTGTGCACTCTGCTGCTGAGTCAGAATTCACGTTACAAATGTCATGATATGACCGCATACACTGCCAATCTGAATGTCACGAAGTAAATGCCTGGAAGGATTCACGCACACTGTTGCCGATTCGAATTCACAAGGTAAACGCCATGAAATGATCGCACACACTGCCGATCTGAATGACAAGAAGTAAATGCCTGAAAAGGAATCACGCACACTGCTGCCGATTCGGAATTCATGATTCAAAGACCATGAAATGATCGCGCACACTGCCGATCTGAATGCCACAAAATAAATGCCTGGAAAGAATCGTGCACACTGTTGCCGATCTGGAATTCACAATGTAAATGCCATGAAAAGATCACGTGCACTGCCAATCTGAATGCCAAGAAATAAATGGATGGAAAGAATCACGCACACTGTTGCCGATTCGGAATTCACAATGTAAATGCCATGAAATGATCACTCACACTGCCGATTAGAATACCATGAAATAAATGCTTGGAAAGAATCGCGCACACTGTTGCCAATTCGGAATTCACAAGTTAAATGCCATGAAATTATCGCGTACACGAGATTTCAAGTTTAGGCCCAAAACTTGAATGTTACTGGAAAACGGAGTCAGGGGCCTAACCCGACCTCCGCCTTACTGACCAGCCTGAAGATCACCAAATAAGCAAGAGCAGGCCTGGGAATGGCTGGTTAGGCCTCCGGGACAGGATCTCTGGAAAACGCTGCTGCTCTGCACTGGGACCTCTGAAATGTGTCCCTTATATAGAGCCAAGCCCCGCCCACGAGCCACACCCAACCATGCTGCAAGAAAGGCTTCTAGAAAGTCTTAGAATAAAGGACCACACCCTGTAGTCCTGCAAACAAGCCTTGCAAATGAACAATGAATTACAAACAGCATTAATGACTTTTCAAGGTGAAAGTTCTGCAATGCAAAAGGTTAACACAACAGTGCAAAAGGTTAACATACTGCATAGAAACACAATGCATGAAATATGGCTATGCATAAGGACTGGGTTTTTGCATTTACGTCGCCCCTAGAGCGCACACTGTCCTGATGTTGACACTTTCTTTTCAACTTTCAATCACCACTTAGTTCACCTTCACTCAATTCTTTTTTTCTCGTAGTATCTACTTCTTCCTCCATTGTTTAATTTATGACCAATTCTTTTCTTTTCCCTACTTGTGACTCAGGCCAATTATCTCCGTTTCTCGATCCTTCTGTTAGTACTCTTCTCAGGATTGGACTCTTCTCCTTCTCTTTCTCTTTAGTATTTTTTCTTGATGGACCTGCAACTGGCTCAGGAGGAGTCGGATCACCTTGACTTTGATCCGTCTCAACTCTTTTCCCCTTTTGGTCTGGCACTTGCTCTGTCTGCTTTTCAGCACTGTCTGCTTCTGGGAGAAGCTCTGCTGAGCTAGGCTCTCTCGCTACATTCGTTGAGATGGATTCTTCCGCACACTCCTGTAATTCTTCACTCTTGTCTCTTACAGGGGTGATAGAACCATCTTCCACCAGCTCTGGTTCAACTTCAGGCTCTCTTGGCTCTTTTTCTGGTTCAGGTGCGGCAACCTGTTTTACTGTTGTTGGTGCTCTCAACAACGCTTCTTCATGATCCTGTGGATATCCCACTCTCCTGCATGGCTTGTGTGTGTCCAATTTGGAAGTCCTGCACACTTCACAGCTGTCGTGGTTGTTAGGACCACCTGGTATAGACCTCTCCAGCGTGATTCTAAACACGTCTTGCGAACATGTTTTCGGACAACGACCCAGTCACCAGCTCTCAGACTATGCCTTGGATCGTGGATGGGTGGCAGGGTGGTGGCCTGCACCTGCTGAGAGAAAGAGCGAACCACATCAGCCAGGCCTTTGCAGTAGTCCAACACCATATCATCTGTAATAATGACAAGTGCATTGGCTGGAACTGCTGGCAATCTCATTGCTCTGTCCATGAGGATCTCATGGAGCAACAGCCTTGTCTTCCTGTCAGGTGTATTTCTCATCAACATCAACACCAAAGGCAATGCATCTGGCCATTTCAGATTCGTAGCCGTACACATCTCTGCAATTCTTGATTTCAAGGTACCATTCATATATTTCACGAGTCCTGATGCTTAAGCACAATAGCTACAATGCAACTTTTGCTCAATGTTTGGTGTTTCACATAAGAGCTTAATCAGCTAGTTGTTGACTCCCTAAGTAACAGCTTTGCTACTGTGAGACTGTCATTCCTTCTTGTAGGGTATGCTTCAGCCCAGTGACTAAAAACACACACAATCACCAACACATACTTCAAACCTCACACGCAGGCATTTCAATTTAATCCAATCGCATTCTGCTGAATGGCCCTCCTGATCTTCCAATGTGTCTCAACTTCACCACTGTCCCTTTTACCACATTTAGCTGCTGAAAAATTATAAAAGCAATGACATACTGCCTTTGCTGCCTGCCTAAACTTAGGATTAGACCAGTCAATCTTGAACAAACAAACCATGGCATCCCTCCCATTGTGTGCCTGACCATGATAATAATGGGCCATTTGTGGCAGTAAACTATTTGACAGGACCATCTGACCCTCTTCAGAAGCCCAAATCACACATTTTAATTTGGACCAGAGTTGTTTCTCTTCTTTGTTAACATTATCTCGCAATGTTTTTAATTCTTCCAAAGTATCGATCACTTTCAATGCAAAACTTGTACATGGGTTATCTTCTGACATCAGTTCCCTCTTGTCTTTGAATGATATACAGTTCAATGAGCAAAACCTTGCAACTTGATCTGCATATCCATTTCCCAGTGAGATGTAGGCCCTCATTACAACATCTGCAGTAAGTGCCACTTACCGCAATGCTGAGTGCCGCCAACATACTGTGACTGTGGCGGTATACCGCTCCAGGCATTATGACCCACACGTAGAAATCCGCCACTATGCAGACACCCACACAAGTCCGCCAGCCCAAAGGTTAGTGATAAACTGGCGGTAGCAAAACCCACACCGTTACGTCAACAGAAATATGCCCACAGCATCATGACCCACTAATCACCGTGGCAGACCTTCAACCGTGGTAAATCATTGGCGGTAC
This sequence comes from Pleurodeles waltl, assembly GCF_031143425.1. NCBI lineage: Eukaryota > Metazoa > Chordata > Amphibia > Caudata > Salamandridae > Pleurodeles > Pleurodeles waltl. The sequence goes on along the minus strand of NC_090437.1, from coordinate 607,633,015 downwards.
AGACCGCTGCGCTCAAAATACACACACACAAACAAAACTACACCACATTGGACAATTCAAACTACACACATCTGACACACATATACACACCACACCTACACACCCACAACACTATAAGACATACACCCACAATACCCACAACTCTTTATGACCCAAACATTTTGGCAAGTGAGAGAGAGGCAAGCCAGGAGCACCCACTGAATCTGAGCCCCAAAACACCATTCACCCATACACCATCCACGCACCTCACCGCACACACCCCAACACATTATCCCACACACCCTCACACATACCATTCACACTAAACCCATGGCACCACAAAGACACCCCAGGTTCTCAGAGGAGGAGCTAATGTTCATGGTGGAGGAAATCATCCGGGTAGAGCCACAGCTATTTGGATCACAGGTGCAGCAGACATGTATTGAAAGGAAGATGGAGCTATGGCAGAGAGTTGTGGACAGGGTCAACGCCGTGGAACAGCACCCAATAACAAAGGATGACATCAGGAAGAGGTGGAACGACCTACAGGAGAAGCTGTGTTCCATGGTAACAAGACACCAGGTAGCTGTACAGAGGACTGGTGGTGGACCCCCACCTCCCCCCCCACAACTAACAACATCGGAGGAGCAAGTCTTGGCGATAATGCATCCAGAGGGCCTCGCAGGAGTAGCAGGAGGACTGGACTTTACTACTTTATCCCCCACTATACCTGCATGCCATCACAAACAACAACCCCTACCCTCACCCCCATCACCGCATCACCTCACATATACCCCACCATCACAACCCACCCATCCCAATACCAAGCCCTGCATGCAACACCAATGCATGGACCATCATCACAGACCTGCATGGACACCCATCACCACAGCATGCACAGTAGTGACAATCACTTAGCCAAACCAAGCACAACTCACACAAGCCAAAGTTGCCTTGCTAATAACAACCATAGAGGGAAACATATCCATGCACAAGAAGGCAAGCGCAAATACAATAACACTGCACTTACATCCCCACAGGAGCCCCACTCAACGTCACCGGAAAGGAGGTGCCAGCCACATCCATCCCCCCCCCCCCGAAGAGGTCCACAATGATGACAGCAGCTCGGACAGTACCTGGGGATCAGGGAGGACCTGAAGGACATCCACACCACCCTGATCACCATTGCAGGGGTGCTGGCAGACATGGTCAACACCATGAGGGAGGCAGTGGCACACCAATGGGCCCCTGACACTAGCCAAACCGAAGAACAGCCCTCCACCTCCGCCGGCGCTAGTAGACAGGAGGCCCCGCCACAGGACCAACAGGCCACCAGCACCCCACCCCCTGCAGAACAAGAACCACCCCAAACGGTTGTTGCGATCCAGGCAGAAGTCAAAGAACATTGCCAAGACCCCCTCCAGGAAATAAGACTCTCCTGATTGTCACCCTTCTGTCCCACTCTGTCACCCTGTCCATCTTGAACTGCCATTGTTCCACTTCCTAGGCCCCATTGGACAATGCATCTGTGATACAAATAGACTTGACTCTACCCTGGATTTTCCTCCATCAGCAACCCAGCCAATTTCAATACCCCTACACTTATTAGCACCTAAATAAACACCCTTGGAACAAATTCAAGTATGGAGCCTGTGAATTCTATTACAAATGTATTAGTTTCACAAACTGTAAACATTGCAATTAAAATGTACTGTAATATTTACATAGGTATGACCTGTAGTGGGCAGCAGTAAACACACCAGGAGCCAGAGTGTGGCACAGATATCTGAAAATAGAGATGCCAAAGGGTACAGTAAGTGGCCATAGAAATAGGGAAATCAGGCTGCCATGTTTAATGTCAAACACTGAACTGCAATGGAGGGTGAAGGTCCACTGTCTTACCTGTGTGTCACTGGAAGTACTGTTGAATTACTGTACTTTATTGTCCACATCTTCATCAAGTATGGAGTCTGTGAATTTTTTGACAAATGTATTAGTTACGCAAACTGTAAACATTGCAATTCAAATGTACTGTATTATTTACATAGGTATGACCTGTAGTGGGCAGCAGTAAACACACCAGGAGCCAGAGTGGGGCACACATATCTGAAAATAGAGATGCCAAATGGTACAGTAAGTGGCCATAGAAATAGCGAAATCAGGCTGCCATGTTCAATGTCAAAAACTAAACTGCAATGGAAGCTGAAGGTACACTGTCTTACCTGTGTGTCACTGGAAGTACTGTTGAATTAGTGTACTTCTGTTGTCCACATCTTCTTCCTCTGCCTCCTCTTCGTCACTGTCCACAGGCTCCACCGCTGCCACACGACCATCCCCAGGCTCATCCTCCTGCATAAAAGGCACCTGGCGTCTCAAGGCCAGGTTGTGCGACATGCAACATGCAACGATGATCTGGCACATCTTCTTGGGTGCATAGTACAGGGATCCACATGTCAGATGGAGACACTGGAATCTGTCCTTCAGGAGGCCAAAGGTTCTCTCAATTATCCTCCTTGTTCGCCCATGTGCCTCACTGTAACGTTCCTCTGCCCTTGTCCTGGCATTCCTCACTGGGGTCAGTAGCCATGAGTGGTTGGGGTAACCAGAGTAACCTGCAAATAATCGAGGGATACCTGTTAGCCACACACTCACCCTTAGGGCCAACCCCACACCCATACACCTACATCAACTGGGTGGGGACGACGGGGTCACCTATTAGCCACACCTGGTGCCACCGGAGTTGAGACGTCACATATGGAATGCTGCTATTCCTCAAGATAAAGGCATCATGTACAGAGCCAGGATACTTGGCATTGACATGGGAGATGCATTCGTCCGCCAAACACACCATCTGCTCAACCAGAGAGTGAAAGCTTTTCCTATTTCTGAACACTTGTTCATTTCTCCGGGGGGAGATGCAATATGTGTACCACCAATGGCACCAATGATGTTGGGGATATGTCCCAGTGCATAGAAGACAGCCTTCACTGTGGCCAAATCCTCCACCTGGGGGAATACATTGTAGCTGCGCATGTGTTTCAGCAGGGCAGACAACACCCTGGTCAGCATATTTGAGAACATGGGCAGTGACATCCCTGATGCCATGGCCACTGTCGCTTGGAAAGAACCACTTGCCAGGAAATGGAGCACTGACAGGACCTGCACTAGAGGGGGGATACCTGTGGGGTGGCTGATAGCTGAAATCAGGTCTGGCTCCAATTTGGCACACAGTTCTTGGATTGTGGCCCTATCAAGTCTGTAGGTCAGGATAATGTGCCTGTCCTCCATTGTCGCCAGGTCCATCAGGGGTCTGTATACGGAGGGATGTCCCATCTCCTATTCATCCACAGTGGTTGAACTCTAGGGTGAAAAACGGTGAGCAGAAAGTCATATTCAAACATATACTAAGATTAATATGCTATGTTTGTTTTACAGAAACAGTATGTGAACCTGTAAATCAGTTGATGTGCCTATGTCTGCTGTGACGCAGTTAGGTGCCATGGCCTGTGCCCTCCTGAAATGGCGGATGCCTGACCTGTGAGGAGAGACAAGTGGAAATGAGGTAATTCCGTTTGCGTTGTGCGACAATGCGGTCGGCGGTCGACGACCGCTGCGCAACATCGCATTGGTTATCATTGGGGCCTATGGGATCCAGGAGCCAATGGCGATGTACGCTGGCAGTGACGGTACGCACCGCTGCGGACGTGACCGACATTTTCTATCTGTGCACTCACTTGCTACCGGACCTTCAACAGGAAAGGACTTACACTGCAAGTGCTGCTTTGACCTGTGTCTGGAAGCGACAATGGCTTGCGTGTCTGGGGAAAGGGCCCCCGCTTTCACTTCTGAGGAGTTGGAGATACTAGTGGATGGGGTCCTACCCCAGTACAAATTAATCTATGGTCCTCCAGACAAACAGGTGAGTACACTGTGAACATGATGCATGGGTCATGAATGTAGGGATTGGTGTGTGTGTAAGCCCCAGGTAGAGGGGGTCTGAAGGGTCCTGGTCAGAGTGCTGCATATATAGTGGACAATGTATGTGCGTCAGTGGATGGGGAGGATATGGTGGGCCATGAGTAGGACAGTCAGGAAGGAATGACTAATCCCTTTTCTGCTGTATTTTTTCTGCAGGTCCGCGCCAATCAGTGCCCACCCCAACAACAGGTACAGCCGCCACCCCCAGGACCAGCACCGCCCTCCCAGCAGCCCCTCAGCTTGTTTCCCGTGCCCGCTCACCCAGGAGGGGGGGCATCTCCTTCACCCCAGGCACCTCAGACCCTGCCCCAGTCAGCCCTGCTGCCCTCAGTGAGGAGGCTATTGACCTCCTGAGATCCCTCTCTGTTGGGCAGTTAACCATACTGAATGCCATCCAGAGTGTAGCAGGGAATTTGCAACAAACAAATGCATACCTGGAGGGCATTCACACTGGCGTGGTGGCCCAACAGAGAGCATTCCAGTCTCTGGCCTCCACACTGATGACAGCCATTGTCCCTGTCTCCAGCCTCCACCCCCTGACTTCCTCTACCCAGTCCCAATCCCCTCAACCCCAGCCTATCCCAAGCACACCTTCAGACCAGCAATCACCCACATCAACACACAGAAGTGGTTCAGGCAAACACAAGCACCACACTTCATCTCACAGGCACTCACACAAGCACCATTCACATGCAGACACACCAACATCCACTGCCTCCATTGTGTCCCCCTCCTCCTACTCCTCCACCTCCCTCCCAGTTGTATCTACACTCACACCTGCATGCACTACATCCTCATCCACTACCTCCATCACCAGCACGCCTATCACTACACGCCTCTCACTGGCCGTCACCACTCCCACATCCATGCACACATCCCCTATGTCCTCTCCCACTGTGTCCGTGACCCCTCCTCCCAAAGTACACAAAAACAAGCACACCGACACCCAACAGCCTCCACCTCACAACAGCATCCAGCCCATGCACCTGCACCCAAACACAGCAGACTAACACCTCCTACAACCACCCCCTCTTCCTCCACTCCCAAACCTTAACCCTCTTCCCGCCCCAGTGTCCCTAAGAAGCTTTTCATCGCCACCCTTGACCTATTCCCTACCCCTCCCCCCATCCTTCACTTTGGGCCAGGGAGGCCACAACCCTGCCCAGCACCTCAGCCACCCAGTCCACGGCCACTGTGGTTTCTGCAGCTGCTGCAGGTGTGAGAGGCTCCAAGGAGGCACCCGTCACTCCAGCCAGTGTGCCATCACCACCTGCCAAGGCCAAGAAGGGTCCGCCACCTAGCAAGGGCAAGAAGGGGACACCAGCCAGCAAGGGGTAGGAGGCACCACCAACCAGCAAGGGTAAGACAAAGGGGGTCATTCTGACCCTGGCGGTAAAAGGCAGTTACCGCCGGTCAGAAGACCGCCATAACACCGCCGCGGTAACCCGCCAGGGTCATTCTGACCCACAACTGCCAAATCGCCAAAAACCCGACCTCCACTGAAGGCCGCCACATCAGCGGTCAGCGATAAACTGAAGATGACCAAACCTCCACCGTCACGCCAACAGAAATACGCCCATGCCATTACGACCCACGAATCCACGCGGCGGTCTTTCAACCGCGGTATCCCATTGGCGGTACACACCGCTGCACTCAAAATACACACACATCTACAAAACACTGCCACATTGGACAATTACAAATACACACACCTGATACACATACAAACACCACTCCCACACAATCAATACGATATAAAACACACACCCACATCACCCACAAACCCCCACAAATCGTAATTCAGAGACAAGGCGCAATAGACAGAGAGAGAGCACAGGGAACGCAAACCACAACACACACAGGAACCCAACATCATCCCCCACACTACATCTACGCACAAAACACCACACACCACTACACTCATCACCACAAACACCACCCCACACCTCATCCACACCACCCCATGGCACCCCAAAGACACCCCAGGTTCTCGGACCAAGAACTCAGGGTCATTGTGGAGGAAATAATTAGGGTAGAGCCCCAGCTCTTCGGCACACAGGTGCAGCACACCACAATAGCCAGGAAGGCGGAGCTATGGCAAAGGATCGTCGACAGGGTCAACGCTGTGAGACAGCATCCCAGAAATCGGGAAGACATCCGAAAGCGTTGGAACGACCTACGGGGGAAGGTGCGGACGATGGTGTCAAGACACAACATCGCTGTGCAGAAGACTGGCGGCGGACCCCCACCCACTCCACCCAAATTCACAGCATGGGAGCAAGAGGTCTTGAACATCCTGCATCCTGAGGGCCTCGCTGGAGTAGGCGGAGGAATGGACTCTGGTAAGTCTAATCTCAACTACTTCACCCCCCCCAACCACCAGCATGCCAACCCACACCCCCACCCTCACCCCCAACCCCCCAGCACATATCCTCCCTGCTAATGTCTCACCAGCACAACCCACCCAAACCAACACCAAACCCTGAATGTCAACACAAACCATGGACACCCATCACCTAAGCATGACCACTGCACATACCCATCCCCCCCCAAACCACCCTCACAACTCCTCCCACAAGGGAATGCCAGCACTGGGGGACAAGGGCACCCACAAATCGCACGCCATGGCACACATAGAAGCAATAACCATACTCTTTTACCCCTGCAGGGCCCGAACGCCAACACACCGGCCCGGAGGGTCCAGAAATGTCCATCCCACCCCCAGAACAGGCCCCCAGTGATGACAGCAGCTCTGTCGACCTAGAACCTGATGACCAGCCCGGACCATCGGGGACCTCTAGACAGTCGGTTCCCCTCAGGCAGCCACAGGCCACAGCAGACCTACCCCCCTCTGGAAAGCCCAGCACAGCACCCACCCAGCGGGCCAATGCCTCTGTCTCCAGGACAGGTCAGCGGTGTGTCTACCACTACAGGGCACCCAGGGCAACCCACCACCCCAACAACAACAGGGACCAGGGGGCAGTGGTAGTGGGCACACCGTCCAGGGGACAGAGGCCCAGGAACAAAGGGGAACTGGGAGGGCTGCTGTGCGACAGAGGGAGGACAGGCCTAGGGAACCCACTGTCCAAGAGGCCCTCACCACCCTCATGGGAGCGTAAAACCACTCCCAAGAGACGATGGCGACGGTCCTGGCCAGGTTCCAGGAGATCCAGGCCATGCAGGAGGGCCAGTACATGGGGTTCCGGGAAGAACTGCGCAGCATCAGATCCGCAATGGGTACAATCGTGGTGGCACTCAACCAGATTGTCACCACATTGCGGGACCATGTGGCCCCCCAAAGGGCCCCTGCCACTAGCATGGAGGAAGAACAGCCCACCACCTCCGCCGGCGCTAGTGGTCAGGAGGCCCCGACACAACAGCAACGGGCCACCCGGACCCCACCCCCTGCAGAACATGAGGCAAGAAAGGCCTGAGATCTAGGAAGAAGACAGAGTAGGATGTCAAGACCCCCGCCATGCACGGATCCCCCCGGATGTCATCCCACTGTCCCACTTGTTCACCCTGTCCAACCTTGAACTGCCCCTGCTCCTACTTCCACAGGCATATGGACAATGCACCTGTGCGAACAAGAGTCTGGACTTTGCCATGGACATGCCTCCACCATCACCCATCACCCTTTTTGAACTATACACTAATTTTTGCACTTCAATAAACACAATTATTGCACAAAAACCATCTGGAGTCTGCTATTTATTTTTTTAAACCAAATGTATTCGATATAACCAACCAAAAATATCCAATTACATTGTGATGACAACATACCAGTGTCACACAGCGGTAGTCCATGGGGAAATAAACCTAAACCTGGCCTTCAGGAGGCCGAAGGTCCGCTCGATCACCCTCCTAGTACGCCCATGGGCCTCATTGTACCGTTCCTATGCCCTTGTCCTGGGATTCCTCACTGGGGTCAATAGCCAAGACAGGTTGGGGTAACCAGAGTCACCAATTAGCCACACACGCTGTCTCTGTAGCTGTTCCATCACATAAGGGATGCTGCTATTTCGCATGACGTACGCGTCATGCACTGACCCTGGGAACTTGGCATTTAAATGGGAGATGTACTGGTCAGCCAAACAGACCACCTGGACATTCATCGAATGATAACTTTTTCGGTTCCTGTACACCTGTTCATTGTCTTTTGGGGGGACCAAAGCCACATGGGTACCATCAATGGCACCAATGATATTGGGAATGTGTCCAAGGGCATAGAAATCACCCTTCACTGTAGGCAAGTCACCCACCTCAGGGAAAATGATGTAGCTCCGCATGTATTTCATCAGGGCAGACAACACTCTGGACAATACCCTTGAAAACATAGGCTGAGACATCCCAGATGAAATGGCCACTGTAGTTTGAAATGATCCACTAGCCAAAAAATGGAGTACTGACAGCACCTGCACTAGAGGCGGAATCCCTGTGGGTTGGCGGATGGGTGACATCAGGTCTGGCTCCAGCTGGGCACACAGTTCCTGTATAGTGGCACTGTTGAGTCTGTAGGTGAGTATGACATGTCGTTCTTCCATTGTCGACAGGTCCACCAGCGGTCTGTACACGGGAACATTCCTCCGTCTCCTCGCAAGTCCCAGCGGACGGTGCCTAGGAAGGACAACATGGAGCACAGAGTCAATCAACCCACAGGTAAGTTCCCACAGCCTGCACAGTACACGAATCTCTCTGGATTGAATGGCTTGTATGAGTGTCAATGCAAGGCCTAGCCATGTGTGACGCAGTAGGAATTAAGCCATGTGGGACCTTGAAATGGCGGCTGCCTGACCTGTGAAGTGTGCCAATGTGAAGTGAGGTCATTGCGCTGGCGTGGCACGCCGTGGCGGTAGGCGGTCGAAGACCGCGGCGCAAAGCAGCATTGGTTAACATTGAACCCTATGGGTTTCAGGAGCCAATGATGATGTGCGCCGGCGGTCGCGGTACGCACCACCGCGGTACGCACCGCCACGGGCATGACCGCCATTTTCTCTCTGCTTAATCACACGAGACCTGAGCATCCACAGGAGAGGACCTATACTGCAAGTGCTGCTGTGACCTCGGTCTGGAACTGACAATGGCTGCTGCGACTGGGGAAAGGGCCCCAGCCTTCAGTTCCAAAGAGTTGGAGAAGCTCGTGGACGGGGTCCTCCCCCAGTATGCGCTACTCTACGGTCCTCCAGACCAACAGGTGAGTACAGGGGGGCCAATGCATAGTGGGCAATGCCTGTGATGAGTGGGGTGGATGTACGATGGAGGGGAGGGGAGCGAATTACGAATGCATGGCACGACAGATGAGAGCATGTGCCACATGGCAAGTTTGGGGAGGGGGGGCCACTCACATCGAGCATGCAGAAAAGTGATGATGTTTCTTTTCCCCCCCTGTACATGTCACATAGGTCAGTGCCCATCAGAAGATCGATATTTGGCGTGCCATCGCCAAGGACATCCGGGCCCTGGGGGTCCACAACAGACGGGGCACCCACTGCCGCAAGAGGTGGGAGGACATCCGCCGCGGGAGCAGGAAGACCGCCGAGGCTCTGCTGGGGATGGCCTCCCAACCTAGGAGGGGTGCCAGTCGTACCTGGACCCCCCTGATGTCCCGGATCCTGGCGGTGGCCTACCCCGATTTAGATGGGCGCTTGAGGACATCACAGCAGACACAAGGGGGTGAGTACCAGCACATTCAGCTATATTTGCGTGCAATGGAGGTGCCTGGGTGGGGGAGGAGGGCTGTGGGTATCCCTAGGCCAGGGTGATTTCTGTAGGCTAGGCCCCTCTGTGAGGTATGGTCCTGTGCCCCCGCCCCCCACCTCTGTAGGGTGCCTAGTAACGCTATTCATGGACCTGTGTATTCTGTGTGGGCAGTTGTCGCCCATAGGCTTGTAGGGCATGTCCCAGTGAATGAGTAGTGTACCCCAAGTGCGCAGCGTAGTGCAGGGGGCTTCTGTGTCTGTCCTCTCCGCCAACGGTGTCCCCAATGCATGCACTCAACTTGTCTGTATTTCTCCACCTCCCCATTTTCTTTGTTTTTCTGTGAATGTGTGCATTAGCATCATCAGGCGGAGGAGAAGTGGCATCGGCACAAGAGGGAGCTGCATCTCACATGGCCCCAGAGGGCCATGCAACGGACTCCGACATGACCAGTGAGACGGAGGGCGAGGGGGGCTCCACCACGGGGACCCGTGCAGACGTCAGTGACACCGACACGTCCTCGGATGGGAGCTCCCTTGCGGTGGCGGCAACATCCGTGCCCACCGATACTACAGGTACAGCCGCCACCCAGCGCACCAGCTCCGCCCTCCCAGCAGCCCCTCGGCCTTCGGCCCGTGCCCGCACAGCCAGGAGGCGGCCATCTCCTTCACCCCAGGCACCTCAGGCCCTGCCCTAGTCACCCCTGCTGCCCTCAGTGAGGAGGTCATTGACCTCCTGAGGACCATCATTGTTGGGCAGTCTACCCTTTTGAATGCCATCCAGGGTGTGGAGAGGGAGGTGCATCAAAGCAATGCATACCTGGAGGGCCTTCATTCGGGTCAGGCTGCCCAGCAGCGATCGTTCAACGCTCTGGCCTCAGCACTGACGGCAGCGATTGTCCCTGTCTCCAGCCTCCCTCTTCTAACTCCCTCCACCCAGTCCCACTCCCCTGTTCCTCTGCCTATTCCATCCACACCTACAGACCAGCCTGCACACACCTCAACACCCAAGGGAAGCTCATCCAGACATAAGCACCACAGAACACACAAGCATTCACACGAGCAACATACAGATGCAGACATGCCAACAGCCACTACCTCCTCTGTGTCCCCCACCTCCTCGTCTCCATCCTCCCTCCCTGTGACGTCTACACTCACACCTGCATGCACACCACCATCAGCCAGTACACCCATCACCAGCACACCCTCCAGACCAGTCCGCACACGTGCAGTCACCACCCCCACTGCCATGTACACGTCCCCTGTGTCCTCTCCCAGTGTGTCTGTCACCCCCGCTTCCAAACCACACAAACGCAGGCAGGCACCCAACCAACAGCCATCCACCTCACGTCAGCCTCCAGCCCAAGCACCTGCACCCAAAGACACCAGACTTGACTCTCCTACAACCACATCCTCTTCCTCCACTCCCATACCCACTCCAGCTACCCTTCACATTGCTCCTAAAAAACTATTCCTCTCTAAACTGGACCTCTTTTCCTCACCTGACCCACCCCCTCCATCTCGTAAGAGTTCCAAAAACACCTCAGCCACCAACAGCCCAGCAACTACCAAGAACGTCGTGCCTGGTTTTGGAGTCCGCCCTTTCCTTGGGCAGGGACATCGGCCAGCAGCAAAGGCACAGCCAGCCCCCCCCCCTGGGAAGAGGAGCAAAAAACTGAAGGGCAGGCGCGACAGGCCTGATACGCCTGCCCCCAAGGAGGGTAGCCTTGCACCGTCACCTGCCACATCGGGTAAGGGAGCCAAGGGCCACGGAGAGTCTGCCAAGGAGGGCAAGGGCAGCAAAGCGCAAAAGGCAGGGAGCAGCCGACCTGGCCATGAGGGCCCCACCAGCCCCATTCCGGGGGTATCGGAGGAGACCCAGGGCCCCAGGACTCCATCACAGGAGGGCCCCGCAACGGAAAGGTCCGATGCTGACTGAGCGTGAAGTATTGGCCAGGTGTGGTTCACTCGAAACACAAGACAGGCACCGCTGAACAGGGCCCCGCCATGAGGAGCACCGCTGAACAGGGCCCCGACAAGACAGGCACCGCTGAACAGGGCCCGCCGTGAGGAGCACCGCTGAACAGGGCCCCGCCATGAGAAGCACCGCTGAACAGGGCCCCGCCAAGACAGGCACCGCTGAACAGGGCCCCGCCGTGAGAAGCACCGCTGAACAGGGCCCCGCCAAGACAGGCACCGCTGAACAGGAACCCCGCCGTGAGGAGCACCGCTGAACAGGGCCCCACCAAGACAGGCACCGCTGAACAGGGCCCCGCCGTGAGAGGCACCGCTGAACAGGGCCCCGCCAAGACAGGCACCGCTGAACAGGGCCCCACCGTGAGGAGCACCGCTGAACAGGGCCCCGCCGTGAGAAGCACCGCTGAACAGGGCCCCCCCAAGACAGGCACCGCTGAACAGGGCCCCGCCGTGAGGAGCACCGCTGAACAGGGCCCCGCCAAGACAGGCACCGCTGAACAGGGCCCCGCCGTGAGGAGCACCGCTGAACAGGGCCCCGCCAAGACAGGCACCGCTGAACAGGTCCTCGCCGTGAGAAGCACCGCTGAACAGGGCCCCGCCAAGACAGGCACCGCTGAACAGGGCCCCGCCGTGAGAAGCACCGCTGAACTGGGCCCCGCCAAGACAGGCACAGCTGAACAGGGCCCCGCCAAGACAGGCACCGCTGAACAGGACCCCGCCAAGACAGGCACCGCTGAACAGGGCCCTCCTGTCAAGCACCGGTCCGCTGGGCCCTCATCTCAAGCACCGCTCCGCTGGGCCCTCATCTCAAGCACTGCTCCGCTAGGCCCTCATATCAAGCACCGCTCCGCTGGGCCCTCATCTCAAGCACCGCTCCGCTGGGCCCTCCTGTCAAGCACCGCTCCGCTGGGCCCTCCTGTCAAGCACCGCTCCGCTGGGGCCTCATCTCAAGCACCGCTCCGCTGGGCCCTCCTGTCAAGCACCGCTCCGCTGGGCCCTCATCTCAAGCTCCGCTCTGCTGGGCCCTCCTGTCAAGCACCGCTGGCCCATTGGCAGGCCCGGTTCTGTGTCGGGCAGGGCTTCACGAGGCACTCTGCCCACCATGCCTTCTCCATGACCAGTGGACTCTGTAATCCACCTGATGGACTGTGGCTTTGCACCCCCCAGGATGGAACAGTGGGCAATCCACCCACTGTAGAGACTTGAGAGACTGTGGCTTTGCACTCCCCAGGATGGCACAGTGGGCAATCCACCCACTGTAGAGACTTGAGAGACGGTGGCTTTGCACTCCCCAGGATGGCACAGTGGGCATGGAGGCCCTTCGTGGATCTGGCGTCGTGGACTCATGTGGCGGAGGTGCCCCCCCTTCCCTTCCCCCTGAGGTGCCAGTATTTTATTTTTGTGATGCCCCAGCAGTGTTCTCTCCAATGGACTCAATCTCGTGTGTGGGCTTTGCCCATGTGTTGCTGCACATTGGGCCACGGACATTTGAACTTTGCAAAACTGTGCCGGACTTTTGCTACTTGTATATATATAGTTCTAGATGTGTAATAATTCTTTATATATTGCTAAGTTCGCTATACTTAATTATTGCTATAATATAGTTCTATTTTTACAATCATTGCCTTTTGTCTTTGCATTTTTGTTTTGGGGGTTTGGGGGTGTCACTCTGACTTTTTAATCTGCATTGGTGTGTAGGTATTTCGGTGGGGGTGAGGGTGGGGGTGGTTGTGTGGCGTATGTGTGTGCCCGTAACCTTTCCTCCTCCCCCCTCCCCTGTGTCGTAGGTGCAGTACTCACCGTTGTCGTCTGCGGCGACATTTGTGATCCTGGAAGAAGAGCAGGAAGGCAATGGCTGGGAGGATGTGGAGTTCCGGTTCCATGCTGTCCCGATTCCGCGTGGAGTGTGTCGAGGTGAGCGTTTTCCATTGGAAATGTCTGTTTCCGCCGTGTTTTTATCGGCGGGGCTCCCGTCCCGGAAAAGGTGGCGGATTGGCGAGTCGTGATAGGGTGGGCGGTAAATTTTCTGCCGCCTGGCTGTTGGCGGTGACCGCCGCGCTGTTTGTTTGTGCCGCCGTGGCAGTCGGAGTGTTAAAGCGGCGGCCTGTGTTGGCGGTTCCCGCCAGGGTCAGAATTCAATTTTTTGGACCGCCAGCCTGTTGGCGGGTTGGCCGCCGCTTTAACACTGACCGCCAGGGTCAGAATGACCCCCAAAGACTTCAGCTGGCAGAAGCAAGGAGGCACCACCATCTGCCAAGGGCAGGAATGGGTACAGAACACCAGCCATGGCACTTCAGCCGTACGAGGCTGCAGGTGAAGGCCTGGAGGCTACCACCACCACTGCCAGCACCCCCATCTGCACTGCGGCTAGCACTGCCACCTGCACCGCAACCAGCACCGTCACCTGTCATGCCACCAGCAGCACCACTGCCAGCAGCAGCAGCCCCAGCGGGCATCTGTCCGAGGCTGCAGGTGAAGGCCTGGAGGCTACCACCACCACTGCCAGCACCACCACCTGCACCGTGGCAAGCACCGCCACCTGCACTGCGGCCAGCACAGCCACCTGCCCCGCTGCTAGCAGCACCACTGCCAGCAGCAGCAGCCCCACTGGGCAGCCGTCCGAGGCTGCAGGTGAAGGCCTGGAGGCTACCACCACCACTGCCTGCACCGCCACCTGCAGCACAACTGGCATCAGCTGAGCAGCCGTCACCGCTGGAGAGCAGTGTGTAGTGGTGACTACATGGGCTGCAGTGCGTCCTGGACCCTGCAACACCTGTCGGTGTGGCACACAGGTGAGAGACTGTAACTTTGCCCCATCAAGGATGAAGCACACCGGACACAAGGCCCCCTCTAGAACCAGTGGAAGAAGGTATCCACTCACCCCCTCCTTGCCAGGATGAAGCACACTGGGCACAAGGCCCACTCCAGAACCAGTGGAAAACAGGCACACACTTGAGAGACTGTGGCCTTGCACTCTCCAGGACCAAGCAGTGGGCAAACTACCCACTTGAGAGACTGTGGCATTGCACTCCCCAGGACCAAGCAGTTGGCAAACCACCCACTTGAGAGACGGTGGCCTTGCACCCCGCAGGACCAAGCAGTGGGCAAACCACCCACTTGAGAGACTGTGGCTTTGCACTCCCCAGGACAAAGCAGTAGGCTTGGAGCCCCCTAAAGGCCAGTGGCATAGTACCATCTTCCAGCTGAGGTGTCCCCCATTCTCCTTCCTCCTGAGGTGACTGTGTGTTTTCGACCTGATGCCCCTGCAGTGTTCTCTCCATATTGAAGCAGGAGTCAAGTGTGGCCCTGGCCTATGTGTTTTGGCCCAGTGGGCCACAGACATTTTGGAGTGGGCATTGTCCCTCCTTTTGTATATATTGGATATATTGTACATACTGTTTATTGCTTTAAGAACGTATTTCTCAAAATTACTAATATTACACTCATTTTACTCCATTCATTTTGTCATTGTGTTATTCCGGAGTGTTACAGGATGTATATGTAATATTTTTGCATGTGTTTGTGTGTATGGGGTTGGGGGTGAGGGTGGGGGTAGGGGTGTTGCATGTTGCGTATTACGTGTGTGTGTCACTCTCTTTTTCCTCCCCCCCTCCCTGTGTGCTAGACGCAGTACTCACCATGGTCGTGTTCGCCTGCGATCATGTTCCTGGTGTATGAGAAGGTACACCAGCATGTGCAATACCTGCAGTTCTGGCTCCATGGCATTGTGGTTCTTACTTGAGTGTCGAGAGGTGAGTCGTTTCCCTTCAGAGTAGTGTTTCCGCCGTGCTTTTGATGGCGTTGGTAGCACCCCAGAAAAGCTGCCGGATAGGCGTGTTGTAAAGCAGTGGGCAGTACATTGTTTTCCGTCCTGTCTGTTTGCGGTTACCCCGCGGTGTTTGTTGCTACCGGAGTGTTAAAGTGGCTGTTTATGTTGGCAGTTTCCACCATGGTCATGATTCCAATTTTTTGACCGCCAGCCTGTTGGCAGTATTACCGCCGCTTTATCACCAACCGCCAGGGTTGTAATGATGGCCGTAGTCTTGTGTCTTTTGATGTGCACTGCATTTTATCAGAGCAATTTCTTCAGGTAACTGTATTGCGTACACCAATTCCTTTATTTTGTCACCATTCCTTATTGGTGAACCAGTAGAAGACATGAAACCTCTTTGCGACCACAATTGACCAAAATTGTGAACAATTCCAAATCCATATTGGCTGTCAGTATAGATTGTGACTCTCAGTCAT
Organism: Pleurodeles waltl; assembly: GCF_031143425.1. Classification (NCBI taxonomy): domain Eukaryota; kingdom Metazoa; phylum Chordata; class Amphibia; order Caudata; family Salamandridae; genus Pleurodeles; species Pleurodeles waltl. Next base: position 607,617,137 of record NC_090437.1, on the reverse strand, counting down.
GCAGATACATGGCAAGCTCCAGTAAGAGCTACCAATTCTGCTACTGGTGCATAATACACACCTCAATGCAAAGAAGCTTCTACTGTCCTTGTAATTGTGCACACAGCATATCCTGCTCTCAATGTTCCTGTACCATCTTGGAGACAGGAGCCAAAGACAATTTGGTCATTTTCTTCCAATCGTGTATCTCTGATATCTGGTCTTGGTTTTGAACACAGCTCAGTTATCTTGAGACACTCATGCTCAATGTCTTCCTCTTTTTCAATCTCAACAGTATCACTCGGAAGTAATGTTGTCGGGTTCAGCACTGTACATCTTTTTAATGTTACATTTGGAGCACCTAGAATGCTTGTCTCATACCTTGTCAATCTGGTACCAGTCAAATACTGTGTTTTTGTCCTTGTTAGTAAGATCTCAACAGAGTGAGGAACCATTACCATTAGAGGGTATCCCATCACTACTCCCTCACACTGAGAAAGGCTGGTAAGGCTGCTGCGACCTGGCCCAAGGTAGCTGAAAAATAGGCTACTGGGCGATAAGCACCTCCATGGACCTGTGTCAAGACAGATAAAGAACAAGCATCATGTTCATGACAAAACAGTATGAATGGCTTCGTGTACTCAGGCATTCCCAATGCTGGAGCTCTGCATAAACTCTCTCTCAACTCAGTAAATGCTTTCATCTGGTCCTGATCTAGTGTAATGGGATCTGTAACTTATGTGTCAGCTACTGGAATGGTTTAGCAATCTTAGCAAAATTTGGAATCCACTGACGACAATAACCTACCATTCTCAGAAACATTCTGACATCTCTCTGTAAAGTCGGTGGACTTCTCTGCAATATCATTGTAATCCTTTCTCTGGAAATTCTCCTTGACCCTTTCTCAATTTGGTGTCCCAGGTATTTCGCTGATTTCTGATAATACTGCAATTCCAAAGGTGACACTTTATGTCTGAATTTTCCCAAATGATTCAACAGGGCAATCGAGTCGTATTTACACTCATCCCTTGTCTTGGATGCAATTAGCAAGTCATCAATGTACTGCATTAGAATTGATTGGTATGGTAGTTCCAATTACCCCAAGTTCTTTTTCAGAATCTGATTGAACAGAGACAGTGGCTATGTGTACCCTTGAGGAAGCCTGCATCAGCTGTAGACTCTGTCTAGGAATTTGAAACTAACAAGAAACTGACTAGCCTCATGAAGAGGCACAGAAAAGAAAACTTGTGACAAATCAACCACTGTGAACCACTCAGCATCGCATGGAATCTGAAACAATATTACTGCTGGGTTCGGCACTGCAGGACAACACTTCACCACCATGTCATTCACTTTTCGCAAGACCTGCACAATGCACACTTTCCCACTTGGCTCCTTTAAGCCCATTGTCGGTGAATTACATGGATTGCTCAACACTTCTTTCAAAACCCCTTGTTTTAGAAAGTCTCCAATTATCAGTGCTACTTTAATCAAAACATCCTGTGCCATGTTATTCTGTGGAGACTGCGGAAACACTACATTCTGCTTCAAAGTGATCTTAATTGGCTCCACTCCCTTGATCAAACCCACTTCTTTACCTGTCAGGTCCCACACGTTCTCCTGTACTGTTCCCTGTAAATCTGCATGTAATTCCTTCACAGTAAACATCAGGAAAAACTCAATCAATGGGTACTCTTCATTAATGCTTTCATTCTCAGTTTCAGGAGTTTCTTCATCTTCATCATCACTATTTGTCTGTACCGCTATTCCAGCAGTTGAACAATTTATCCAACATCTGGTTTTGCACATTAAGTCCCTTCCCAGTAGGAATACTGGAATCGAGTCACAAACTACAAACTTATGCAGTCCCTATAAGTTGCCAATCTCAACCTGTACTGGATCTGTGATTGGATTCATCAACTGTCTGTTTGCTACTCCCACAACCTGAACTGTTCAGCCTGAAAGAGGTAAGTTCGGAACTTCTGCACTTCTCACTGTAGAGCGTGTAGCTCCTTTGTCCACTAAAAGTGAGACCCTGTGACCCATCACCTTTCCTTTTACAAAGGGTCCTTGTTTATCCACTTCTAATGAAGCTGCAAGCATACATGGCTCTTCATCTGAACTAATATTCATCCATTCATCATTTATTTCATTCTCACTATGTAATGGGAATTGGTGCACTGTGTCACTACTTCTGTCTTGTCTCTGACCTGTGACCTGCTGAGTAAGCATCATCTGTTGCTGTTCCATCAGGGCTTGAGGTATCTGCATTTGCTGTCTAGGTACCATAGGAACCTGATGCTGCATTGGTTGCAACTGTGTCACTTGTGCACGAGGCATTTGCACCTGCTGCATGGGTTGAAAATTCTGCACTTGATTCAGAAAATTCAGATTAAGTCCTCTCATTCTAGGGACCTGTATTGACATCACCACTTTGCTGAACAACACCATCCTGCACCATTAATGAACATTCCCGCTTCCAGTGTCCCATGTTTCTGCAAAGATGACACTGTAACATCTTTTTCATCCCTTGCACATCATTCTGAACCACTACAGTACTCAAAACTGGACCATGATTCATATTGGCTCCACGACCCCTACCTCTCACCTGAGGTTGGAACATGACAGTTTCTTGCTGTTGCGGTATCTGACCTGTTGCACTAAAGCTCCCTGCACTCCTGTTTGAGCTGCCTTAATTTATATCACCATTGCTTTCTCTTCAACTTTTTCTGCTTCATCTCAATCTCATCACCATAGTATTTCACATACTGCAATACCTCATCAATCAGCTTTGTTTGCCAACAAATCAAATGACTCTTAATCATCTGACCTCTTTCAGGTCTCAGTCCTTCCACGAACCTGAACACAAAGTGCAACATATCTTACGGCTCAATCGCTTCTTTACTACTGTACTCCTAGATCGCTTTCAGCAATCTCTCATAGTAGGTATGTATCGACTCCTTTACTTCCTGCAATGTCCTGTCAATTTTCTGCCAATCAATATTCTTAGGCGAAATTCTCATCTTCAGGAACTCAACCACCTTATAATAATGTTTCATCACTTCAGGTGATGGTGCACCTGTAACTTTATCTCTTTCTGGTTCACTCGTCGGTCAATCCACTGCTCTCTTGCACTCAACCCACAAATCAGCTGGAACCACCATCTCCAATATAGTATTCAGGTCTTCCCACAGACATTTCAAAACCTTCACAAATCTATCTGTCTGCTGGTACCACTCAACTGGTTTCTCCCTCAATTTTGGATAATCATTTGTGAATGACAGAATATCACTCCTGCGCTAGGGTACATGAACAAATTGCCCTCCTGGAATTTCCCTCATTGGTGAAATTTTTATTGGATCCTTTTCGTTCTGAACCTTTACGGACCCTTCCTGTGAATCTCATTTCTGTTTATCCTTCTTCTTTGCCCATCTGCCTTCCCACTTCTCTAATGCTCCCCAAATCTGAGCACTCTGCAATAATTCGCTGTTGTGTGCTTTCATCCCTGCTGACCTCATGTGTTAAAAATATTTTGCCTCGAAATCTAACCTGTAACTCCTTTTCAAGTGCTTTGTTTTCTCAATTTCTATGTCATGTTTATCTGTGAGGTCTGCCAATTTCTGATGTATCTTGCCCACTTCTTTTGTAATTCTTGGCCACAAATATCTCAGCTCTTCCTCAGTATAGGATTTTAACCTATTCACTCTCATCGATCCCTCGAATAGTTCCGTTATCTCTGTAGCCAATTTTACAGGATTAATCTGTCCTTCACCCTTGTATGTGTTTTGAGGAGTATTTAGACTGTCTAACCACTCATTTAACTGCTGTGCTGTCAATCCCTGTAACAAGATGTTATTCGCGTTCTGCAATGGCACCTGTTGCACCACTGCACCAGGAGTTTGTGGTGTCAAAAACTTCAAGCTTTGACTAATTCTCTGGCCATTTACTGTATCTGGAAGTTGAACAAGTGGACTAAGATCCATTAATGGTCTTGATCCATCAAAGGTCTGACCCATAGATGATATTACCAGCACATGATCTCTCAACCCCCTCCTCACGAGGCTTTGTGACATTTCACCCTGTTCTCCTGCAATCAGCTTATTCTGTGCAAACAATGGTACTGCTGGACCAACAGTAATTGGCAACAATATTGCATCTGGTGCTGCTCTGACAGCTCTGCCTTGTGGAAGAGCTACTCCCATACTCTGATTAATCAATGGTGTCACATCTGACTGTGTCCCTGTCATTGGTGTAAACTTCGGCAAACCCTGTGGCTGTGCCTGAGGCAAAAACAGTGGAGTCGGCTCAGTCTGAACTAGCATTGGCCTGGGAACCACTTGCTCCGTAGGAGCCACTAAATTCGAAGTTGTCCCAAGAATTGTTACTTCTGGATACATTCTCTGTGCAGGTGGTGGGTGCATCTGCGCTTGGACCATCAAAGTAGTTACTGCATTAGGAGTACACTGCACTACCACTTGTACCTGTCCATTATCTGTTTGTGCTGGTCCCGCTGTCCCCAACACTTGAGCTGGGGGAGTTGGAGCAGAACTAGTACTTGGACCCCCTTCATGTATCGCATATGGTGGAGGTCGGTCCCTCAACATCTGCGTAATGTGATCCTCAACATCTGAATCTTCCTCTTACACATGTCTTTTTCTTCTTCTTACCCCCTGACAAACTCTTATCACTCTTGCTAGTATCCTCTTTCTCTTCTGACTCATCTTCCTCTGTGATAGCAGGAAACAACTTTACACCTTGCAACATCTCCATTATCCAATTCTTCTGTTCCCAAGTCCATCTTGCCTCTGCTATAGACTTCTCTACCTTCCTTATTCTCTTATGGAATTTTCTTTCTTGCTGTTGTCTTGCTATGAGCTCCCAAACCGCTAAAGCCTCAAATTGTGCTGGTCTCGGAAGTGGCTTTGTCTCATATAGGGTCATTCGCAACTGATCCAAAATTCTCAAATGAAATGTTCCATGCTCTGGAAGCACTAAAGCTCCCTGTTTCTCAGTCAATCTGATCCACTGCTTTAACCAAAGACATGGTGCAACACCTCGCTCCGCCATCACAATAAATGCCGGAGAATTTTCCAGTGTGGTCGGCTTCCCCTCTGTCGCCTTATTGTAACTATCGCCCTTCATGGCACTCCTAAACGCTTTGAAAAACTTAATCTTTCTCTTTTGTATTTATTCGATTCAATAAGGAAATGGCTTTTAATCCCAAGATTCCCTTCACCCACCTTCTCAACCATTTGCCTTTTGCAGACAGTTGCCAATACACTTGGGACTCTTCTCACTAACCAACCTATCCCAGTGGGCCTTACTCTGACGTCACACTCACACACTGCGGCTGACAAAGTCTTGCGGCTTGTTCTCCTAATCTTCAACTTGCATGAGACTAATGTAAAATTATTGTGAGCACTAACCGAAAACCAATAAATGAAAACAAATCAGCTGGTTTACTATAGGAAGGTACACAATCGCTTCAGAGACCTTACGGATTTTCACTGATGACCCTTTCGCTCATGCAGCTATTCATCTTTCTCAGTCTCCCACATTCACAAGCAAAATTCGACCCGCAAATTTCACTCTCACCTGATCAATGGGTCTGTCCTAGTGCACATAGAACTCTCCAAATCTCAGTCGAAAATTTCCCTTACTCACTCAACTTACACACCAATTTGTTGACCACGCCCGATCAACCTACAAAACCAGACAGATTACTAAATGTCTCTTACACTTGTCAATATACTCCGGAGCCTTAGACAACACAGGGTCTGTACATCACCAACAACCATGTGGACAATTTTTTAACACAAAGCGCCACACACACATGAAGTTCGATGACTTCCCTACTCTAAGACTGTGAAGTACGCACATTCCTACTAAACCTCAACTGGAGTACGCAAACTCCCTACTTTACCTCTCATACATCAAAATTCACCTGTGATTTGCATAAGCATTTGCAAGCTCAACCTACCACTTTCACCCTTATCACAAAAACACTGAGAACATACCCAACTTTACTAGCGGGATCCAGGATCTGGGAAAGTCATTTCTGGGCTTAAGGGGACATCATCTTCGTTACAATTGCCATTACAAAAATAAAATCCAAATCACAATAATAATGAACAATTAACCCTAACTCAAACTACTAACTTAACCATCAGTCACCACATAATAAGTTCTCCAAGGAAACTAACCATCAAGCTGCTACCAATAACTGCTAGCCCGCCTGGTCCTTAGTAAGTAAACTTACATGGGGACGCATATAGGCCAATGAACCTATTGGATCGCATGGAGTATCCTAGCCATGTAGTGACTAATGTTATCAATATTCAATATACCCAATCAATAACCACTAAGAGAATGATTAATCATTAATCAATTATATCAATATTTCATGAATAACCACAACTCAAAATACGATTTGGCAATTTTATTGCCATATTAGTTACAATTCTAATCCATATGGTTAATTCAAACTTTATTCAATCAGCTCAGAATTAGTTCATTAACGACCACCAATAATATAATATAATCAGAACTTGAGAAAACATATGCTTGAATGCTTCAGCATAAACTGACAAAGATCAATATAACAGCATTAATAGCAGAGTCCAGCAATCAGTTTGTCAATAATTTGTCACTGTCAGCGTCACCCAAAGGAACCTTACCTAACCCAGATTAGCATTAGCATGTGGGACTTCATGCGAAAACAATTTAGAACACGAATTTTGAAAATATCTAGCTAAAAGAAAAACGATTTAAACAGCGTAGTTGGTACCTAGAAAGAAAGACACAAAAGTTAACAGTCACATTGTCATAGCTACCTATCCACAGAATGGATCAGCAAGAAAGTCAGTCTTCGTCTTCAGGTCATCAATCGATCAGCAACGCATCAGCCTCTCAAGAGCATGAGCCCAATGACAGAATCTTGCATCAATTGCAGCAAGGTCTCTCCCGATCATCTGCCTCTAACATCTCCCCAACAGTTCTGAACATAAGTGCAATGTGTTTGCAAACAAAACTCATTCAAATCTTGAATCTTTGTGAGTGACTAACTCCACTAACAAAAGTTCTAAAGGTTCCATACACAGAAGAGCCAATACAAACTGTATTTTGCAGTTAGTTGAGTAGGACTACACTAGTACTACTAAGTACTACAGTTTGCTATTCTCAAACTTACTTGCAGCTGTTCCGCCTCCACCCCTCGTATGTTTTTTTAAGCATTGATCTCTGTCCCCTATGGTGGAGATCTCTGCACATTTAATTTAAGTATATATTTAGTACTAAATGTCAGAGTGACTGGAATATAGGGAATAATTATGATTAAAAAGAAGCGAGCTACAGAGGAGTATGGAGGGATTTAGGGAGAAGTTTGGGGCAGTTTAGGGAGGGATTTTGGGCCAGATGTGAACCCAGCCATGAAAGAGTCAGTTCACTGCATAAAGAACAAAAAGGGAGGTGGGACTTAAAATAGTATCCCGTAGGAAATAATGTCATATTAAATAAAATAATTAAAGTAGTTAAAATGCAAAGAAGTCTAATGTAATGTTGAAAAAGGTATCTGACTATAAAAACATTTAGGTTTTAATTTCAAAATATTTAATTATCGTATTTAATTTAAAGATTAATGTAACATTACTATTTATTAAATTAAAACATAATTAAAATTGTTTTAATTAATTCTATATCCCACTAGTAAACATTCCTAGCACATATAAAAAGTCTAATCCTTTAATTTAGGTGGGGATTTGTTTTTAATTGATACTTTATACAGAAAAAATTGTATTAATATAATATAATTATATTGATTCAATATTTATTTAAAAATTAGGTTCTTAGTGTTGTAGTATTTTTAATTTTGTTCTAAATTTAAATTAAAAAAAAACTACCTAAAGTAGACAATTACTTTTTTATCTTAATTATTTCATTATTTTTCTACATCTAAGTTAAAAAAAATCCGACCTAAAGTATACAGTGTTATTGTTTTCTTTTAATTTTCGTAAAAAACGTAGTGCAGCTTTCCAGACAGTGCTAACAGGCTGTGTGCTTGCCGTTTATTTTATCGGGCTGTCACAGACTCATTGGCCACAGCCTCTAGACCGGGACTTAGTTATTGTATTGTCCATAATTTTAATGCTCTAGCATTCCAGATTGGTCACCACATTGCTTTTAAACGTGGCAGCCACTTCAAAACAACAAAACATCACCAATCCAAGACGGCCACCTCCTGTAATGTTTAATTGAGTTTGGTAATGCAAACATATGCCATGTTTAGGCAGTAGCATGTTCTCTTTTTGTACTTCTATATTTTTTAATTATTTTGCATATGTTGTTGCATTTGTGTTTGAGCTTTTTGTGGTTGTGTCAGTGGATGAATGCAAGAACGAGTCTGTGAGCCAATGAACGGACTCATAAATGCTGAGGTGACTGCCAGAGTGCATGTATGATGGCTGAATGTGTTAATGATGAGGCACATTCATTTAAAAGGTAGACCTATTGGCGTTGCCAGAGCTTGTCACAAAAATGCACCAACCTGCACGGGCTGCTGATTCACATACACCTCAATTTCAAGCATGACTATTGATACGCATTTGTTCTAATCTAATTTGATTGTTCACAAACATTCTCCAAAGTAGGTTGTTTTGCTTTTAGTTGAATTATAATTAACAATACCAAGCATTGGCAGCAATCATTTACATTCTGTCCAAAGTAATCATTTCTGCCAAATTATTGTTGGAACCTGATAAAATATGTGATGTGTTTGAATATGCCTGTAGTATCTGAAGCCACTGGCATGCCCACATCTAGAGCTCTGCAAGTTTGCTTCATTTGCGAATGTCACAATTTGTTTGCCTCCCATCTTGTTTTTTTCCAGTGCATTAGTTGCATGGTTTCTCCACATTAAACGAATGTTTCTGTAAAAGCATACACAGTCCAGTCATATCTCCCTCACACAAACTCATCAGATGCACGGTCACACGGTAAACTCAATTTTCTGCCTGATTCACATCCACACGTATGCCAAACTCTTCATTTATCTTCTCTATTACCAATGAGAATACTCCTGTCACTTGCACATGGACCTTTTTAATCTCCCATATCCTGCATCTGCTTTAAATCCTTGCTTGCATTTTTGGGAAATAGAGGACGTTAGATGATGAATTGGTCGTGCCATATGGACCACAATTGGATCAATATGTACTTCTGTGCATACACCTCTGTATGCGCTTGCAGGACCTTTCTGGCGCTTCTATCCTCAACGTATTGTTAGCCATGCTTAGGTTACAAAAGATTGACTGCAGGATGAGATGTGCACCGAAACGTGTACGCCAATCTGCACAAAACAAAGATATGTTAGCTTCTTCCCGGATTTGCACTACTGCATGATATTTTGCAACCTCTATTTCTTTAAACCAAACGCACAGTACATTTGAGATAGGGTTCCACTTTCCTTTCCTTATTTCTTTAACTCTATTGATCGCGATACTTCATTATTTATGTGTTGAGTGCACAATGCATTTTACTCACCCCCATTAACGTAAGTAAAGTATTGGTGTTGGTCCTATAAACTGTGTCCCAACACATCTCTTTTTTCATGCACCTCGTATGTGCAGTATTACTCTGTTATGTCGCCTCTACGTTAGATGGCTTTGTTTGGTAACAGAGAGTTGAACTTGCCTGACTCAGCTACATACAGTCTCAGAGTTGATGTGGAAACTCTGTTTGTAAATGTAGTAGGAACCAGGAACACTTTTAACCACTGCCTAAGGAGCTAACCGTTTAAAAAACACAGGGTCGTGTTGAGAGGGAGCCCTATAGCGAAACATGCCGCAGGGAGTGGGTGAGGGCTATTATTTCTAAACATTTAAAGCCAGATAGTTTTTAGGAAAAATTCAGAAAGGGACTGATGACACTGTTGCACCTCGACATGAATAAGGCTGACTCATTTCTTTATTCAGTCTTGAAGCTATTGGCAGTTTTTATAAGTTACATTTTATATGGGAGAAAATACGCATGTGTTAGAAAGAATGTACCTCTCATTCCCTCCTTAGCAGATATATTAATCACATGCACTTGGTTGCTAGTGGATGTCTTTCGTTAATGTCGCCTCCAGATTTGATACCAAGTGAATGGATTCCTCTATTCCAGAAATTAACCTCCTTTTGAGGCATGGCAGGGCATGTTCCTTAACTGTATATAGGCGTGTGCGGCGTACCTCAAGTCCCAGTTTGGATGGGATTATGGGGGTTATTCTAACTTTGGAGGAGTGTTAATCCGTCCCAAAAGTGACGGTAAAGTGACGGATATACCACCAGCCTTATTACGAGTTCCATAGGATATAATGGACTCGTAATACGGCTGGTGGTAAATCCGTCACTTTTCCGTCACTTTTGGGACGGATTAACACCTCCTCCAAAGTTAGAATAACCCCCTATGTGTTTTCAGTTGACTGTAATGTGAATGCAGAAATTAATCCAAATATAAGTACTACCTTATCCTATAGATGTTTTTTTGGAAAGCACCCAAACTGCATCTACTCCAAGATCTGTTGATGCAACCATGACTCGGTATATTTAATAGTTCTTCCTCTCAGTCAATCCCTTCTTGAAGCTCTCTCCTCGGCAAGCCACTGACTGGCAAATCTGTGGCTACACGCGCAGTATTTATGTAAATGGTGGCTCGGCTAGCAATGGCTCATGAACTACTTTGGTCTGTATGTAGCAAAGCATTGCTAGTACTTTGCAGCTGGTCTTTCAGCCAATTAGGAGACATATTTTTATTGGTGTCAATACCAGACCGGATATATACCCACATTTTGTGTAGAAAAGTGAATTTCACAGAATAGGTCACACCTCACATCAGCAATCATGTCCTCAAATCTGGCATTATGATCGCCCAGTAAAGTAGTTATGTATCTGGTATTTGTATAGCGCAAACAAGGATAAAGGGCAGCAGAGCACTGTACCAGGTTAAAGACAGAGATAAAGTCAAAATATAATTTTAGGGAAGCTGGGTTCTTAGAGTGGATGTGGAATGTCATATCTACCTTAGGTAGTATTCTTGACAGAAATGTGCCTAATGGTGGTTCCGATGGACACTGGGATGTCACTCCTGGTCCTGTGTTCACAAATAGGTAAGAACAAACTTAACACCTTGTTTTTGTTCCATTTTTGCACTTCTGGTGTCTGGCTGTAAGTGTGGCAAAAACACACATGGGGCCATATTTACAAGAAAGTTGCGCTTTCTAGTGCACTAGTGATGCACCACTCTTCTTGCTGCCCCCTTGCGTCCCCTAATGCCACCATGGTAGTGCCGTATTTACAATACGACACACCATGTCACAAGTTAGGGGCAATAGCGTACATTTTTTAATGATATTGTAACGCTATACTGGAGTAGCGTCAAAATAAATGACACTAATCCAGTATAATGTTAAGAGTCTAATTGAAATCAGTGGGAGCCTCACTTAACTCCTGCTTTAGGCAGGTGTTTAAAATGAGGCTAGAAATGGCTCAGTGGGGTCTTGTAGATTCCATAGCACCATTTTTAGGGACCCTCTAATGAGGGAATGCCCCCTTTTCATACATCATGCATACATTATGCATGATGTGGAGCAAAGGGTTTACAAGGTGGCGCTAACCTAGTTTACGTCACTTTGTCACTATGGCGCTATGGTAGTGGCTCGTTAGCGTCACATTTGCTACAAACATTTTGCTGCAAATGTGGTGCTAAGAGGCGCAAGGGCCTTGTAAATCTGCCCCATGGTGGGCCTGCCATCACTGTAGGCGATGTGTGAGGCATGATTGCTTTGCAGATGATTCAAATAGTTTTAAGGATGTGCAGACCAGTAAGGGGAGCCAGTAATGTTACATCAGGGAGGGTGTGATGTGGCCTTATTTCTTCTATTCTTTAATGAAGCATGCTGTGGAGTATTCAATGCCCTTAAATAGAGGTTACTGGGCAGTTCGGTACTATCTGCAAATTGACATTTAATCTGCTCAGCGATATTTTCTAATGTCAAATTAGAACATTGGAATGTTGGAAGCTCCATTGAAAGCAATGGAGTGCTCTGGGCTTCTAATGGCTAGTAGAAGCTCGGAGCTCCAACATTCCAATGTTTTCTTCACAGGTGTTGCTGTGAAAAAAGGCCTCTCGGAGCCTGAGGGGATTTCTATACCGTCGGGCTCCGTGAGGCAGTTGTTGTATTTATTAGAGCTTTCGTCCCTCTAGTGGCAGAATATTCTAATAGCATTATAGCCCCCTGTAGTTGGGCTATATCAGTCTTAAAGTCCAGCTCCCTTGTTAAAGGCTCAGGCGAGGGCCTTTAATACTGAAGGGGGCCTTTAGTGGCCGGTATAGCCCGCTAAGGCTTCTATAAGGCTATAATACACACGTTTAAAGAAATGATATCCCTATCCAGTTTAGGTAAATAACTACCGAATAAGAGTATTTTGTTCACATTCTGGTTGTTTTGATAAATGGCTATGGCAGAACATTGTTTAAAATTAATTAATGTACACTTAACATTATTATACGCATTGACAAGGAATGCTGGATCCCTCGTAGGGGGTCAGTGGGTATTCTGCCTTACCTGGTACATCTCTGACACCAATCAGTGATTCACCAATTAAAGAATACGTAAAAAAGCTATTTAACAGAGAGGCTTGAGGAGGTTTCTTTGAGCATGCAATTTATTTCTGAAAAATACACTGTTTTAAATATTTAATCCGAAAATGTTTTTAAAAATATTTTTGTTTAAATGGGCATTAGTTTAGCTAATAAACTATTTAAGTTGAAAACATGAACTCCTTAACTAAAAAAATATTTACAAGTATGTTATGAGGGAATTGTTTTCCAAATTCAGGAAAGCAGACTCTGAAACTTCGTACAGCTCAATGTATGGAGAAATACATCTGCTTACTTTAGTATGTAATATAGTACTCATTATGTGAAAGGTCCCTGTTAGCTAATAAAAGGCAAAAAGGTGTGCTTAACGTTTCCTCTGAAACCACATTTCAGACCCCTAACATTGAATCTTTATCGATAATTGTAGATTTATGAAAGAGTGCCATCGAACGTTCATATGTCATCCTGGCAGAGCTAAATTCAGTGGCCATTATCTTCACAAATAAACTCCTTCTGACAATGGAAATAAACTCCCTTCTGAGGAATTTATTGAGTGCTTGATAGATAATGTGAGCTGTGAGAGGCCCTTCTCCGCAAGGAGCCCATGCTCACAGTGAGGAGCAGTAAGAGTATATATATCTCAGGACATGGACACATGCTCTGCACGTGCTGAGAGGAGAACAGGAGAGGAAGATTGTCAACATTCCACACGACAAATGGAACTCAGAGCACACCTCATCATCACTGCCTCCCAATAGACCGCAGCTGGGTGCTTTATAAAGTATCAAGGAAGACACAGGCGATGAAGGAAGAACAGTTTGAATCGAAAACAATGGAGCTATAGAGGGATAAATCTAGTAGAGACCAGGCAAGATCATCCAGAGTGAAGAGCACAACATTTCAGAATAAAGAATTTCAGAAAGGGTTACCACAGGAGCAAGAATAGGTGAGAGGCTTTCCATTTCAGAATGAGAGCAAACCTGAGATATAAGATGTCAACCAGGGTTAATAGGCCTGGGTGAAGCGTGAAAAGGACAACGAGGTTGAAAGTGCTACTGTTTAGTTCTTTGTTTTATATAGTTAGTATAGTTAGGAACAGATATCACAAAAGAAGCTGTTGGTGTCTTCTTGTTCCTGAACAAGAACTTTATTAGTTTGTTCATTTTGAAGTGGGAGGCTTCAATATTAGGCTGTTAATTTTGAAGTTGGAGGTTCCACGTTCTCAATGGTGAAAACTGATTCCATTCCATAATTTCATCATTTCTACAAAGTACATTCTGAATGCATTTCATTTAACACATTTTTTTAGCAATGAGGTGATGGCATACTTTTTTCATACTTTTTGAAGTTCTTATGGTGTTCCTAAGCAAACCCAAGAACCAGGGTCCTGACCCTGTGGATAACCCTGATACCACAATGCCCAGTGAGGTCTCATGAGGAACCATGGCATCAAAAAAGGGTATATTCACAGGTCAGATGCTGTGGCCAACCGGTCTTGTTCAGGCTCTAGGCTGTCCGCATGGGGGATTGGCTGCCTGCAGAATGTTGAGCGCTGGGCCAAACCAACACAGGAAATTGCTGAAGGCCATGCACAGTGGGGGAATTGGTGCACATTGCCCTCATGGGTTGGACATATACTCAACTTTTAAGATGATCAAAAAACACTAAAATTCACTGAACAACAGAGGTTAAAGTGAACTTATAGTTAGGTTTTAAAACGAGATAAGAACTCAAGTTTAAAAACCAAAAAGCACTGAAATTCACCAGTTATGGTTTAGAAAACTAGCTATAAATTTGGCCCCCCTAATAAATTGCTTATGACCTCATATATTAGATCACTGATCACATGTTAAATGAAATCACTGATGAAATCACTCATGATATCTCAAATGACATCATAGATAATGTCATTGATAACACCATGCAGTCATTTTGACAGCATTCTATGGGGTTTATGGACTTAAGGTAGTTCAACAAGATATCCTTGTGCCCAATTTTCTCTCTCTAATCAAGTGATAATGGGCCTATACTTTGACCACATGCTGGGCACAAAGCATATCTGGCAAGGCACCCACATTTGGTGGTTATTACACATCAGTTTAGTGGAATTCACACCCTTAACAAACAAAATGCCGCCTACACGGTTATGTGGTCACCAAATTTTTAAACTCGGAATAACCTCCATAGAAGTATCTTTTTTCTTTATTCACCATAATGGGATCACTCTCACATGAGGAGTTAATATGCCTCGCAATTATGAGTCAAGAGGTTGATTGGTATGGTTTAGCCGCTGATATGACATCTCCAGCCAGATCCTATGGACAACCCTCTGTATTTTGGTAAAATACACTACATACATTCCAGAGGCAACCACAATGACATAAAACCTTAAACCTATGTTACAACCCCACTATCAGTTTAACCATCCATTAGTGAGTCACCTCTACTTTCTTTATAATTAAACAATCTTTAGTGCCTCAATTTCTTCTGCAACATTTTCAAAATAAACAGCAATACCTTATAACCATTTGCCTTTACATTGAATTTTTTTCTGTAGCACTTTTAAACAACTATTTAACATAGCTGTGTCCCCAGACTTCCACTGGTGGATTTTGTATTGTGAACAGAATCTATGGCTTTTTTCACGGATAACTTTTGTACAGGTTTTGGCTGTAAGTCACAACCTACTTTGAAACAATCCTCGGCAACCCATATCAGTTGTGCTCAACCCTTACCTTGTTAAACATGGAGTCCTAATTGCACCCCAGGCTCTACAGGTTTGTAAACAGTGCACCATATATCTTTCAATATGCACTGACACACTTGACTCCAGAGCTTATGCTGTTTCCATGCAGTGCACTCACATGTATGTTCACAGTAACTCTATGCTGTATATTACTGTAGGCTCTTTACTAACAACTTTCTTTTTTAAAACAATTTAAGGGTTTATGGAATATTGTGAATAGCAGTAACAAATATGATGGCATTTAAGATGTCATCCGTGATGTTTTCAATGATGTTATGTGAGAAATAATTAGTGATGTAATCAATTATGTCAATAAACCTTTCATGAGTGATGTAATATGTGATGTCGGAAGCAGTGTATGTGTGTCAGTGCAAGTCATAGTTATTTCACTAAACAGTAAGTGGTGAATGTCAGTATTTTTTCAGTTTTTAAATATTAGTCCTTATCTCATTTAAACACCTAACTATGAAATCACTTTAGCTGTGTTTTTCTTTAGTGAGTTTCTGGGTTTTTTGATGTAAGCTAAAATGTATTGCCAATTACCATACACAACAATAAGATCACTTTAACCTTTGCTTTTTATAACCTCCAGCTCCCTACAGGCAGCCAAGCACACGCTGCACAAGGGCATGGCCGTGCACAATGAGAGGTTGGCAAAAAGGCCCTTCCTGCAGACAGGCCCTGTGGCCAACCCCCCGCTAGCAGCCAACTCCCTACTAGCAGCCATCCCCATGCTGCTCATGGCCTTAGCTGCGTGCAGCGGGGGGGAGGTGGAATAAAAGATGCAGCCAACCCCATGCTGCACACAGCCTTTGACCATGCATATTTGCCAGTTACTTTTTAGTGAAATAACTATAACTTGCACCGCCACACATACACTGCTTCTGATCACATATTACATCACTCATGACAGGTTTATTGACATAATTGATTACATCACTAATGATTTCTCACATGACTTCATTGAAAACATCAGAGATGACATCTTAAATGCCATCATACTTGATACTGCTATTCATAATATTCCACAAACCCTTACAACTTTTAAAAAAATTGGTCACAGAGCTTGGCCTTCCTTCCTCCCTTAGCCTTTATAGGTCCTAGTGATCCTAACACTCAGGCCTGTATGTGATTTAATAGGGGAGGAGCCTTCTCACTGTGCCTTCTTGGGTCCCATCCTGGGGACCAGAGGTGGGTACCCCAGTACCTACACAGGGCACCCACAAAGCACATTTTGGGGGATGCAATGGGAGCCTAGGACCACCCCAACCCCATCCTGTTCCATGCATGCTGCAGGAGTAGGAGTTACTGCTTTTGCATGCTCCCTCTTGGAGGAAACAATATTTGTTCTATTTTCTTGCCTGCAGGAGTGCAGGTAGGACAGTAGAACAGAAGTATGTTCCCAGCTGGCAGGAGCATGTTTACATCTCCCACTAGCTGGGTGCAGACTTGCTTTCCCTGCCCGCACTTCTGCAGACACGAAAGACATGTTTGCTACTGGCTGGGGGGGGGGAGATTTAGAGATGATCCCACCAAATGGGAGCAAACATATGTTTGCCTGCCTGCATCCATGCACACAGGGAAACTACTATGTCCTGGGGGTGGGCTCCTTGGGACACAGTAACTGAGCCAGCCCGGGGATGAGGTCCCCTGGGCCTTTAAAGGCTCATTGAGAAGGGCTATGCCATCCCTCCCCCTTTGAATTTCTGTTATAGATCCGGGGAATGGGGTCCCCAGGGCCTTTTTAAGGCTCGGAGAGGGGTGACTCCTGCCCCCCCTTTTATTATACATTTCAGCTCTTGGTTATGGGGTCCTTGGGGCCTACTTAGGTTTGGAAACTAGGCTAAATCTCAAGACAGTCCATGTGTCCAACCCTCACAGCTGTCACTCCCTGCTGCACACAGTCTTTGGTCTTGTGCAGTGTAGGTTGACTGCAGTGCCTGGCCTTCATTCCTCTAGTCAGGCATTGGGTCAAACTGTAGGCGAGGAACCTTCTTCAGTTGTGTGCAAACCACTGGTACAGCACTGTGCCCAACCCTCTGCAGGCTGCAAACACCTACAGGGCATGGTCCTTGCTGTGCACAGCAATAATTGTCCACTACCTCTGGCCATCTACCATGCCATTTGCCCAATACTTTCAGGGTTGCTAATCCCTTCTGTGCATTGCCTTTGTCCTTGCACAGTAGAATGAAAACAAGTCATGTCCTCAGTCTCTGCACCCAACCCCCTATAGGCAGCCAACCGTTTACAGATGACTGCAGGGCCTAGCCTCATGCCAAGGCATGTGCCTAACTCTTCCTGAGGGACCAACATCTGTTGTGCACTGCCTTTTTCCAGTTGAAGAGGTGGTTGTCCGCAGGTCATGCCCTCATGCCAGCACCTAAAACCCAACACTTTGTGGGTGGCCATTAGCTGCTAAACTCAGCCCTTGGCTGTGCACAATGGGGCATTTGCCTCAGGGCCTGGACTGCACTGTGTACATTTTTCTGACTTTTCTTTTTTGCAGGATTTGTGAATCATAGGTTGGATTAATGAATCTTGAGGTGCAGTAGGTTGCAATGACCTGTGGAAGCTTGAGGATTTTCAGATCGAGAAAAGGATCTGCAAATCCCATAGTTAAAATCAATTGTTTATTGGTCCTTAGGGGTCCCACAACTTTCACCTGCGGGTCAGAGTGAGAGAAACCTCCTGTTATCCTGCCTTCATTTATTTATTTGGATTTGTGAATGTGCAGAGGATCCATGAATTAACCATCCAAATATATCTAAAATGTAACTTCTTAATGTTGAGACAGTAATACTCTGTATATTCTAATTTCACAGAAAATGCTAAATGGATTTACCCCAAACCGAGACAAGATACTTCCTTAAATAAAGTTATATTTACATGCTAAGTTTGGTGCAATTCTGTTCAGCTGTTGTTTTTGCATTAAGGAGCACAGAATCCTACTTAATTGAAAATAGAAAATTTAATTTTTGTGACATAGCCTGTCCCATGTTTTTAGGTCCTACCTTCATGGATCTTCACGAAGCTTGTCATGGAAAACCCAAAGTGGATGTACATTTTTGTAAAGTTTTGTGCAATTTCCCCAAAAGGAACCTAAGTTATTAAGAATTAAAAATGCCTTTTGGGTCAAGGACTACCATTGTGGAAAAGGAGATGCTTATGTGTGTATGTTACACAAAGCTTTACTATGAGATATTCACTCTTGCTGCTAGTTCACTGTGCATCGTTTTATGTTGTGAATGGACTCAGTGTTGAAGCCTTGCTGCACCGAGTTTTTTGCATATCTTTGCAAAGTAAGCAGCAAGTGTAGCATTATTGGGCAGACACTCATAACAAAGGTACCAGGGGCCATATTTATACTTTTCGACGCACAACTGCGCCAACGCAGTTGTGCGTCAAAAAATCTAACGCCCGGCTAACGCCATTCTGAAGCGCCATGCGGGCGCCGTATTTATTCAGTGGCGTTAGCCGGCGGAGCTGCCTGGTGTGCGTCAAAAAAAATGACGTACACCAGGCAGCGCCGACGTAGGGGAATATGGAGCTTGGGCGCCAAAAAATGGGGCAAGTCAGGCTGAGGCAAAATCTTCGCCTCAACCCGATTTGCGCCATTTTTTTTGACTCCCAACCCCCATTGAAATGACTCCTGTCCCCTGGGCATGGTCATTGGGCATAGTGGCATGTAGGGGGGCACAAATCAGGCCCCCCTATGCCACAAAAAAAAAAAAATACTTACCTAAACTTACCTTATGTTCCCTGGGATGGGTCCCTCCATCCTTAGGCGTTCTCCTGGGGTGGGCAAGGGTGACAGGGGGGGTCCCTGGGGGCATGGGAGGGCACCTCTGGGCTCCTTCCGAGCCCACAGGTCCCTTAACGCCTGCCCTGACCAGACTCTTAAAAACGACGCAAAAGCGGCTGGACGTCATTTTTTTTGACCCGCCCACTCCCGGGCGTCATTTTTGCCCGGGAGTGTAAATACGGCACACATGCCTCGGAGTACATTTTTTAGACGGGAACGCCTACCTTGCATATCATTAACGCAAAGTAGGTGTCCACGCAAAAAAATGACGCAAACTCCATGGACTTTGGCGCTAGACGCGTCTAACGCCAGAGTATAAATATGGAGTTCGTTTTGCGTCGAATTTGCGTTAAAAAAAATGACGCAAATCCGGCGCTAACGGAGTATAAATATGGCCCTGGTTTCTCCTTTTCACTTCTCAAACATTGATAACACCTTCTTCAAGTAATATAAAAAGTCTGGCCTTCATGCCTATTTCAAAACACACTCTTTCACTTCATAAATCTAAAAATATACACCTCCATCTTGTCTTTCCTTTCTGTACAGGATCTTGAGTCAAACCTGTGTAAAACAATTTGGCTGTTCACTGGTATGAAGTGATTGAAGTTGAAAACAGAAGCCTTAATCTTCTGGATTTTTTATTGTGACTCTGTGGAAGTCAGGCACAATATATATTAGAATAAATAGGTAAAAGTAAATAATGAGAATGTTGGAATCGAAAAGTCCCTTGCATGGTGACAGATGTGCGCCCCTGCCCTGAAGGCCCCAGCGGCAGCAATGTCTGGAACACTGATGCAATTTTGTTTGTTGTTATGGGTGAACATGGATCATGCTTGTGTCCTATGACATGTGTCTGTCTCATGGATTGCGGTCATGTTGCACCAGGAGGGCCACCCAAAGTGCTACCTTCATAGATGTGAAAGGCTACTGCCTTTGCCAGGAGTTAAGTAGCAGAGAGGAGACAGCATACTGGGTAGCGATCAGCGAAAGTGAACATGCATTTTTTCCTGTGTCACTGGAGTTAAGCCTACAGTCTCACTCATGTAAAGTTCCACTGCTGTGTACATAACTCACCCTTAGCCTACATCTAGTTAGCATGCAGCACTGTGAAGTTCACATGTGTGGCATGCACATGCTGGGTATATGTGTACCTGTGTATGATACAATGCATGAAAGATTCTAGGTTCCATTTTTGGAGACACAGGGCTGACTGGAGGAGTATCTGGAAGTAAAGGGATCCCACCAGACAGATTTGTAGATAGCTGCATTAGTCTGGGCTTGGTGGTACACACAAGAGAAACAAAGACTAAAGCTCTGTAGTGCACTTTGAATAGTGCTGTTTGAGTAAGAGAGACGTCATTGGAAAGGGGCCTGGGCACATTTCAGCAAGGAGATGAGACTGATAAGAGAATCATAAACAGTAGGGCTGGGGCCATGGGGTAACCTTTTGATGTTCATTTCACTGTGGTTGACAAGCAGGTGTGAACCTCCAGTCACTCTCTTGGTCTATGTTTTATGGAACTACTTAATATACAGTTGTTCCTGTTGTGACAGTCTGCTTTCTGGGGAAAGGGCATAGCAGAGGAGTAGGCACTTCAAAAGGAAACAGACCTCCACCACGAACTTCAAAGACTCAGGCCATTTTTCATATTTGGTGTTTGGACAAGGACCATATGAAGGGGAGCTTGAGACCGCCAATATCGTCAACTGTCAAGCAACCAGTCAGGCTGTGCAAGGAAAAGTCTGCAGGACTTCTACCTGTGACCAGGGCTGAGCGCTAAGGCCTGCCTTTCTCCTAAGTGGATGAGGGGATATCATCCAGGGAGATCCAAGACCACCTGCCCCTGGAGCTTGGCACCCAGTGTCTACCTGCTTGCCAAGACCAGCGTGCACTGTGAGGAAGAGAAGATCATTGGAGAGTGTGAGGCCCAGTGATGGATCCTGTAGTGAGGTGTGAGGAGAAGACTGCTGCACAATCAGGTTATCACCCATGTGCAGATGCTGTGCTGATCAGTTCACAGCTAGTGTGTGAGGAGTGAAGATGTGTCCTGTATGCTAGAGGACCTACTGTAAAGATTGCTGCTATGCCGATCAGTCATAGCCCATGTGTGGAGGGAAGTAAGTATCCCTGAATGCCAGAAGGTGCTGAAGTTTAGTGCTGTGACAATTGGGCATTCACCCGTGTGTGGAATGAGGTTGGTTACCCTGTGTGCCAAGTGAGTATACTGGAAAGGACAAAAAACATTGCCTGTTTAGGCCATTGTAAAAAGGAGGGTCTGCTGTGGTGACCCATGTGGACCTGAGCCCCAGCTAACAATCGTATCCTAGCCCCCCACAAATGGAATGGGTCAAAGGAACTTACCATTTCACCAGAGGAAGAGCCATAGATGCCCAGTCTCTGCGCTTTTAGAGGTACGAGTGCTACTCACTCACATCCGCTGCTACTGCTCTCCGTGTAGGCTCTGGTCATGCAATCCTTCCAGTACAGGGTAAGACTGATTGCTGGGCTCAAAGGCCTCTGGGGAACTTGCCACACAGCAATTTAGGTGCTGGATAATTTTTTACTTTTAACAGAGTGAGATTCCTGAGGCTTAGACTACTAATAGGGCTTAACATGAATGTTGCCTCTAATGAATGGAAACTAACCACTACCACTAGTGAGAGGAAAGTGGGACTCCGGGACATGCATATTGAACACCAAAGCCCTGACCTCAAGTGGATATGTGTAGTGTTTGTGTATATCATACTTCACTTTGTTTTTTAATATAAATGTTCCTTTTCTTCATTAAAGAAAAAATTTGCCTGAGTGAACAAGTATTGCTGCTATTGAATATATTTTGTTGTGAGCCTGCATTGAGCCCCTGTATCTCCCTCCCACTGAGAAGCCTTGGACTTGAACTGTATTTGGTAGTAATTCAGGACCCCCTCTGCCCTCACAGTTGGATCCAGTAGCTCCAGTTGGCCCTGTTTCCCTCTGAAAGGGGTTCTGACAGGCAAAGCTTTCACCAATGGGTTCTGGATGACATTAAAAGTCAATAAGAGTGAAACTTAAGTTTTCTATGATGTCTCTAAGAGCCCAATGTGAAAAGCATCTCCATTTCTTACTGTTACCCATCTACTTCTTTGGGAGTAGGTGAGGTATGAAGGAACCATAGTCAACATGGCTTAAATGTGACCTCCAACCCACCCCTTCCTACATCCAAAGAAAAGAATACCTTAAATCCTGCCCCCATACCATCCTAGGTATTTCCTACCTTTCTCCCTCTTAAATATTAGAAATATGTACCTGAGCGCTCTCTATATTTATCCAACCTTCTTGCCACCCTCTTCATTTACCCTTCCTACTGCCATCAATTCAAAATAGTCTGTGTTTTGCCACCCACAATATTCCAGGCCTGATTCACAAAGGTAAACACACTTTTGTACAAGTTTACAATTGTTTGCTAATAACAAAGGTATTTTCCTAGTCATATCTTTATGACTGCAGAGTCTCTTCACATAAAGAGAGAGGGCAGTTGTATCTCTTTCTGTGTGGCAACTCTGCGGTCATGAAGATACTACAAGTTAAATACCCTTGTGAATAGCAAACCACTGTAAACTTATACAAAAGCATAAGTGAATCAGGCCCGCCAACTTTAATCCCTTCTACGTGCACATGGAAAAACATTTTATTTTGTCACCCTAAGCAGTGTCTACCCATTCATATTTCATTTTGTAGAGAATTGTTAAAGCTGTCTTGAATAATTTCACTCGGCTGCAAAGATGTCAGTTCCCTACTAACATATGAAACCCTGTTTATGGACATCACAATTTCTTGTGACCCAACGTGGTCAAGGAATAAAGATAAAAATAGGTCTTCCAGTTTTTAGACCATTAATGGATTTGTTTTAGACATCAAGAGATCAATTTCTATCATTTCATCAAGAAATGCATGCATTTTAAGAAATGTTATCTACTTCTGACTAAGGAGTTGAAAAAGAAGTGAGTGACTGTAAAAAATAAGTCATTTCATGAATTCACTAATATGGTTTCACATTTACTAAAGCGCATTTGTAATTTTCATTTAAAATGCCTGTGAAGATGAATCATATAAGAAGAAGGAAAATCACCTAAAACAATCAAAATATTGTTTTAATAATACATACGTTGCCACCCTCCCACACCACTCTCTGTAGCTTCCCTCCTCCTCTCTGCTCAAACATGTACTGTCTGCCTCTCTATCAACAGAGACGCATTGCCACTCTGATAGGTTCTCCCAGAACCTATTAGCATGGGTCCAAAGGCCCTGTAACATCATAACAGTGGAAAAAAAACTATTTCACTACTGTGACAGTGATAGTGAATGAATTGATATAGAATATGGTGTTCGTCTTACTTGCTATCAAATCAAGCCACTTATAACTCTGATATTGTTGGTTTACGTCTTACTACCTGTACTGTCCCATCTGAAAAGCAATAAAGCCTCTACCTGAGGACTATGCCTGTCTCTGCTGGTGTATATTGATTACTTTACATTTTTAGGAAAGAGGAATTATTTTAAGTGTTGAGTGTTGCAAAATGGAAAGCCCACTCTGATAGGTCTGTAAACTCTTATTCCAGAAAACGACCACATCAATATCCAACATCCAAGTGTGTGTGTGCCAAGACCATACTCTAAAGCTAATTATCTGAGTTCAAGCCCTGCATTCCATTTCACACCCTTGGTGTCATACCATAATCAACTGTACTCCTGAGCCACCAATCAAAAAGCTTGCATCAATGAACATATCCCACTTTCAAGAATAACTCTGTAAGTAAAATGAGTAGCTTGAAGAGCTTTTCTCCAATTCAAATCTCCCTTAAATGACAGTTGCATTTTTATTTATAGATTGTAGTGCATTATCATAGGCAATGACCTCAGACAAATCTTCCATGCCAACAAAGTGACTGAGGAATCAAGTCATTCACAATGACCTTCTTTGGCAAACACACTTCCAATCATTTAGTGTTGTCCTCCGTTATTACAATAATAAAAGTATAACTGTTTGATAACACCAAACATAGGCCCAATATTAATACCTAACTTCCTCCATGGTCTTTCTAGATACTCAATCAGCACAGGGTCAGCAATACATACTTGGCAGACATCATAGGACATGCAAAACCCACATTCTCTGACTCAAAAGTCAAAGATGTCATCCATCTTCAGCGCACAGAAAGATAACCACATGTCCCTTGGTTCCTGGTATTTCTAAATAAACCTCGTGTGCAATGTCGATCACTCTTGGTCTTAGGTCCACAGGTGGAACAACTTTGCCCTAATGCATAATTAACTCATTCACAATGGAAAGTTCTTCATGTGCCTTAGTGAAAGATTTAAGTTTTCCTGCAACGTTCTTTTTCCAAAGCCACCTACTTATTAAACAGTTGAGCTAAAAAATAAGTGCTTGCGGGTCTCAAAATAATTCTTCCATTCCTACGGAATTATGACATTTAAGGTGTCCAACCATGCACCGAAAGAAAAAAAAAATATCTTCCCTCTCTTTATTATCACACTCATAATCACAATCCTCTGTTGGTAATCTAGACACTGGATCAGTGTTTACATTCCTTTTTCCTTGGAACAAGTTCTACAAAATACTGAAAATATTGTAATTTGGCAACCAATCTCACTAAACGTACTGTCATTGTTCTTCTGCTATTGGTGCAAGTAAATTGATGAGTGGTGTATGGTCCGTACATAAAACAAACATACACAAAATCTTTTGTCAATAAAATCTACATTTTGATCTTTTCACTCATCCTTGTGCCAAATCCAAACAGTATGTGTGTGTTTTGACTAGTAGGTGGTGGTGTAGTAATATTTGTCTTTTCTGTTTTCTCTGACAGGGAGTACATTGTCTCTAAGGAAAATCAACCAACCCCACTTTTTTTTTTTACAAACAAGACACTACTTCATTTGCAAAGTATTGGCAGCAGAACATTGGAAGTGCCAGACATTCTTTGCAATAGGGGAGAAACTGCAGTTTGTGAAGGAACCAGCTTTTTTCAATTTTTACCCTTACTGACCCAGGTACAAAAAAAACAAATCCTAGTGTTGCCATTTCATGTAGCTTACATGAAACTGCCTCACACATATATGGCTGCAGTGTAAGGATTCAATAAGACTATGATGTACTTTAGAGTATACCATGTTGAATTATCGAGGCCAAAGGAGCATAAGTGCTGTTGTTTTTTTGCTATCAATTTAAATTGAGACCAAAATAATGCCTCATCCAATATGTCAGTAATATGAGGAGTTGATATTGATTGGGTCAGAATTTTGTAACACAATTATTTTAACTGCCTGCAGGCCCATAGTTCGTCCCATAAGTGAGATCTCAGCAAGCCATCCTTAGCACTCCTGAAGTTTTTGCCAAAAACACAATAGCCATCAAGCTTGATCAATTGTATGGTTTATCAATTTGAGGGGCAGTTGCAACAGAGTTTCCTCTCTGCCAACTTATTGGGCCTCCCACTGAAATTAGATATGGGTGGACCATTGTTTGATGATCTAAACTGGGGCCACTATGGCCAACTTCTCCAACAGGCCAATGGAGTGAGGGCTGTCGAAAAAATTGGCCATGTCTGCCCACCCAATTAAAATAGGTGGACATATAGCCACATTTTTACTACTCATCATGGCTAGGCAAACCCTGGTGATGAGGGGTGGTAAAACAAAAATCCCCCCTTGTCATGGGAAATTACTCTTATGGTGAGGTCGGCATTATTAGTTTGTTTCCCCCCAAAATATTCCACTTCAGGGTTTTCTTTTTGAAAATAAACAAAAATGCACCTTTGACGGATGGCTTCGTCATGTTTGACAGAGCCATCTGTCAAAACTACAATGCTTTAACAGGGAATGCCATGACAGAAGTTCCTGAAAATGCTAGAATTATTCGCCGGACTGATGGACGTTCTAAATCTGGTGGCTGGTACCTCTATCAGGGCGATGGAGTCATTTACTCCATCTCTCTAGAGCAGAGACTGCCTGCCCGGCAGCATATATATCAAGCTCTAAATTACAGCTGAATTGATGACTAGGCAATTCTGGTTGTTAATTAAAGAGCCAAGGATTATTTTACAGCTGTATCATAATGAGGGCATGTGTTTTGCTATGATTATTTTAAATAATGGCTTAACCAAAAGCCCGGTAAAATTGTTTTGCAACTTCTAAAGGGCGTACAACCAGTTTACTTTCTTTATATTTTAATCCTTTCTTTTGTCTAGTAAAGGAACAATTGCTGTTAAAATATATACCTAAGTATTTTCAGGAGTCAGCAGTCTTAAGTTTATCTTAATGCATGTACCAGCTGTTGTTCCTGCTTAACCTATTACCAATGTGTAATACATTGAATTTTTCCATAATTTACCGTAAGATGGTTACTTATGCAAGAGTGAAGTTAATTTAAAGTGTCTTGTAGACCAGTTCAATCAATAAAAATTACAGTTTTCTGTGTACATTAGTAATTAATCTGGCTTCCTGCCTAATTTCAGAGGGCAGGATCTATTGTGTTGCAAATTGATATTCATCTCCATTGCATAATTTGTTTAAAAAAAAAAAATGGGACATGGCCCCAGTCCTCCTTCAGGCCCATGGTCATGAAGACCTTGCTAGTTCCCTAAATGAACATTTTGCATCTATAGATTTTTCAGGACATTGCCAATAACTCATGTTATGTGACTAAATAGCTAATTTCAATATATCAAAAGCATGATACTACAGCTCCCGGACCACAATTACTGGTGTCAACCACCACATTATATTCCTTTCCATGTATAAAAACTTTCAAAAAAGGCACCTTGGAAATTTCCAATTCAAGGTTTTAAAAGTAATTTCATGCATCTTAACCACTGAAATCTAAAATTTCCATTGAAAAGAAATGTGAGATTCAACTTTGGTTGCATGGTCTGCTACAGAATTGGCATAGAACTCTATAAATCCAAGAAAAGAAATCAACTTCTCCTTTGTCATGAAGGGTGGAGCATCGACAATTCCTTTAACATCATAACATGTGGGTTGAAGCCCTTCATTGCTGATGGTATTGCCCAAATATTCCCTCCTCAGCACATCTGAACTTGTATTTAGATAGTTTTAAATTTAGACCCTTTACCTACAAGGCAAAAAGAACGTTCCTTAAAATATAATAATATTCCACAGGGCTTTTACAAAAAGTCAATACATTTCCCAAATATTACCTTCTAAAGTTGTTTTTTACTGTGCACTGGAGAGTAGAAGCAGTCAAAAATCTTAAGACAAATGTATGGTAGGTATAAGCTAAATCAAGAGTTGAAACTATGAAGATGATTCTACAGGCTCAACTATCTTTTCTCATCCAGAAGACCTCCTATAAGAGAAAGGATTGTTCCTCACTTGCTGTCTAGTTGGAACCACACCATCCCTATTCTATTTCTATTCTTAAAACTTATAAAGCACATGGCTAACCCAAACTAGGCTTCTGAGCACTAGTGGATTAGCTAAAAGTGAAGAGAGAGAACTGGTTTACAGAAAAATATATGATTTTAACTGCTTCTTGAAGCTCAGGAACATGTTTCCTCTTGTCAAGTTATGATGCAATGAGTTCCAAAGCTCGGATGCAAGATAAGAGAACTCCAAGCCTCCATATCTAGCTCTGATTATTCTGGGCACAGCCCAAAGTTCAAGATTGTTAGACCTGAGGATCCTATTGGATTGATAAGATGTAATCAGCTGGCGGAGTACTTTTGGGCCCACTTTTTATTTGGCCCAATGTACAATACAAATTGCCTTAAATTGTACTCTGCAACTTATGGGCAGCCAATGAAGGGTTTGCAACACTGCCCGGGCAGACTGCAACTTTGGAATGCCTAATAGTGTCTAGGCCACAGCATTCTGAATAATTTGAAGTTTTTTATCATTATCTTAGGACTGCACAGGTGAAGTGAGTTACCATAGTTGAGGCATGACAGAATCATTCCTTGGACCACTGTCCTTCGGGGCTTCACCAGAAGCCATTTGAGAGTTTTCCTAAGGGCTCTCAGGAGACCAAAGCAGCTTAGGCCACCTTATTTACCTGCAAGACCATGGTGAGATGATTATCTAAGTTGAACTAATCTGCTGCCAGAGGGATGGGTTATTGCCCACCACCATCACCTCTGCGTTCTCCCCATTTAATTTTAAGGAACTGGCTGACATCTATTTAGACAAATTCTCTATGCAGCTATTGAGTTACACGGAAGTGGTGTTGGTCTCAGGAAACAGAGAGGCAATTAACTGTGAATCATGAAAGTATGACACCATTGTGAAAACGAAAGAGCAAATGATGTCAAATAGCGGTGGCACATATATGTTAAAAAGTGTATGGCTCAGTGATGAACCCTGTGGAACCCCACACTTCAGCTGATGACTGCTAGAATAGAAAGATCCCTCACTAACTTGGAAGCCTTGTTTTTCCAAGAATGAAGCAAGCCATTTCAGGGTGTCCTGTGATGCTAACTTCTTCCAAGCGAGGCAGTAGAGTATGAGACCAAATCAGAAATAGCACTTAGGTCGGTGAAAAAGCAGTGCTGCTGAGCTGCACTATCAAGGAGCATCTTAAGATCTTCCATTGCCCTTAAAAGTACAGTTTCAATACTACACAAAAACCTGTTGGAGTGGGGTGAAGGATGTTATTGGGTTCCAGGTATTCCGTTAAGTTCCTATTTATGATCTTCTCCAAGATTTTACTCCGTCGGAGTCTAGAGTAGGCTTCTTGAATAGAGAGCAGATAATAGTGTGCTTCCGTTCCTCCAGAACACAGGAGAACTTCAATGACAGATTGTATAGCTCTGTCAGAGTGGAAAATATTGCATCTCCTCTTTTCAGTAGGATATCTATTGGAGCAGAATCAAGTGGTGAGTCTGATTTAACCAATCCTGCCACACAAACAACGTCCTCTTCACTCAGTTGGGAGAAGGTGGAAAGTTTGGTTTCGATATTCTTGATTCTCGTCACTCCTTTAAATTTTTCCCCAAAACCTGACGACAGGGAGTCATAAATGCTCCTCACTTTCCCAAGAAAGTGATCGGCCAATAATTCTCAGCACTCCTTCAAAGGGGAAGGGCCAACTTCAGTGAGAATCAGCTTTAAAAATACATTTACAATATTATATATTTATTTTGCAGAATTTGAGGATGGTTAATCATGTTTGCAAAATCATTTAGCCGGGCTCTTGAAATGGCATGCTGATATTTTTTCAGGGACGCTTATAAATCTGTTTACATGAAAACACAAGCTAATTTTTTCCTGCTGTCTCATTTTCTTGCACATCTTTATCGGGGTGATTTCGTCCAGGGCCTTATTGACCCAATTTTTTAGTCTAGAGTAGAACAAAGAGACATCATTTACATCTGTTAAGTTAGGAGCTGACTTACATACAGCCTGTTCCCAGCTGGCTGCATCCTTTTTAGACCATTGATGGGTATTTGTAGGGAGATTGTCCTTAGGGGCTAATTCCCCTATTTTTGGACTGGAGAACCCACCAAAATGATTTTATGCTTAAAATCTATGATCTTCCTTAATTTCTCTGTAAGTACACCAAGATAGGTCTTCTTATGATTTTGGACCAGTTCAGCATTAGATCCCATACAACATAAGACGGCCTCCTCCCTCTTAATCACAAAGATGGGCAGTGAGACCTTGGGTCAACTTTGATACTTAGCTCCTCTTGGTGAGGCCACTCAAGAAGAGACTGTGCTTCTGTTGAGACATAAATCCTCCTTTTGGAATGGCTCTCACTGAAGTTCAAATCTGCCCAAAAGTACCCAGTGTGTACCTAGTGTAGTCCCTGGGATTCTCATCTAGCTTATATAGTTTCTTTTTAGCCCCAATAATTGTACTTCTGTACTAATGAGAATGGTATACCAGTGATCAGTTTCAACAAGTACTTTTAATTCCATCAGTGTATGACTGAAAACCCTTAAGGGCCTATTCACAAAGGAAAATTACTTCTTTTGGCTTCCCACCATTAGTGTAACTTTACTCAAGAGGTTAGATTTGCATGCTCCTAACCCTGCAATAATGGGTGGAGTCAATAAAAATGTCATATGACGTA
Source organism: Pleurodeles waltl (assembly GCF_031143425.1). Classification (NCBI taxonomy): domain Eukaryota; kingdom Metazoa; phylum Chordata; class Amphibia; order Caudata; family Salamandridae; genus Pleurodeles; species Pleurodeles waltl. The sequence continues at coordinate 607,586,884 of NC_090437.1, read as the reverse complement.
ACAGAGACTACTCTGTTGGAGCAGAGATCTCCCTATGGAAAAATTACATATTAATAAACGTTTGTTGAGCTTTAAAAAATAGAAGTAATTTTTTGTTAAATATTAACATTAATTCATTTTATATATTTCCTTTAAATGTAAAACAAGGTAAAAGTATTATAGCATTATTAACCCGATTTTAAAATGAAATGTAAATAAATACCAATATTAAATTTAAATGATTGTTCTGCAGTTTTAATTAAGAAAAAAGATCACCACATAAAGTTAAGAATCAACATTTTTTATCATGTGATAACAATTATTGAATGTGAAATATATTTAATTAACCACAAGTAATCTTATTGTAGTTGATCATATGTAAGGTTTAAATTATTTTAATTTTAATAAAGGTTATTAAAAATTAAAACCCTCCAAAATATAATACATATATTTTACCTATAGTTTTTAAAACATTACATTTATGTAGGTTTTTGAATAGACAATATAATGTAATTTAATTTAACATTCGTTCCCAAGGGGTTTTCTTTTAAGTCCCTACCTCTATTACCTTCTAATACATGCTGCTGCATTGCCAATAGTTGGCCATGTGTGGTGTTGGACTTACTCTATCTCTAAGCTGAGGGTGTTTGGTTTTTTGTTGTGGCTGTAGTAATTATAAAAACACAGTTTGTGAGTACAAATGGCCTTACTCTTTTGTTGGTGGATGGAAGTCCCTCCCTTAACCCCTGCCTACCCTCTCTAAATAACTTCTTAATCTTCCCTTTACCCCACCTTTTAGTTGCAAATATTATCTATTTTCCTACCACTCCCCTTTGTCCTTCCCATGTCTTATAAAAAGTATGCTTATTTGTGGAGTAATCTCCTCACCAGCAGTGGCGCTCTCTTCACCTTCTCTGCTGTGGCAAGTCTTTTTGACTTCCCATCTCCTATTGAAGGGTGTTTCAATTTCCATTTTGACCTGAATTGCTCATGTTCCAGTAGTTACACTAAACAGAAAGTCATGCTGTTTTTACCTATTTTTATTTTCCCTAGTGTTTATACTAACCTTTTTCATAGGAACAGTTTGTTAACCAATTTACTCTTTCTATGACATAAAATAAAGTTTGCAACGTTATGTAGGATAAACAGTTATTGTAATTCCTGCTCTCACTTTGTACCACTGATAGTGACCATGGAATTATTGCTTAGCATGCATGATGTGAGTCATAGCTACCAGGAAAGCTGAAGTGGAAAAAAACAAGCTCTGTCTGCCCCTGACTAGCCTGAAAGACAGCTGCTGTATTTTAAATATGGTGATGGAGTACTCCACCTCTTTCTGCTGATCACCCATCGACTGCAATGGAAGTTACAGAAACGGTGTCTGAAAGCTATTTTATACTATATTATTTTGCATAATGGGACTGTGAGTACTGTATTTTAGTCAGTCATAGATTTATCTCAACAATCTATTATTTGATACTCTCCAGAACTAAAGTGCTGCTTCATCTAGTCCCTTGCTTGCTAGCTGGCTAAGTTAGGATTAAAGTAGTTTTGTATATGTCCTTTGTGACCAAGGGGTTGACACATAGGACATCATTTTGAGTTCGGCGGATGGTATAGGCTAGCAAGCATGAACTGTACATATATGCAAACCCATATAAACACTGTGAACTGTTTCATTTTAAAGCGACTACATAGTGGTATAATGAATTTCTCATTTTCAGGGTTGTTCCATATAGAGATTGCAAATGCTTTATATTGTTAATATCCAGGGGGCCTGAATAATTGTATATCAGAATATCATTATCTACAAAAATATTGTCTGACAAAATTATTTTGCCCTAATTATCATTTACAAAAATGAATTCCCATTGTGTGTAGGTTTTTGATTATTTTCACCAGCTTGACCCTATTTTTGTAAATATTCAGTTCCCAATATCATGTCTGATAATATTCTACTAATAATGTTCTGGTAGCATACCACCGGGTGTTATCAGTATTAGCTTCTTTTATATTGTAATTATATATGTTTTTTTGCTCCTTTACTTTCAATACTGCTGTTCATGTACCTATATATTTAACTGCTTGGGTGCTAAGGACATGCTGAGCACGTCCTCAGCATCAGAGCTCAGATGCTGATGATGTGTTCAGTACATCCTAGCACTCCCCCAAGGGTAAAGTGCTGATGCTCCCCCGCAGGCCCTCTGCCTCATGCCCCCACCAGGGATGGCTGCAGAAGCACTTCTGCTGCCACCCCTTCCTGTGATCTTATGATGTCAGCAGGCGCATAGCGGGCCAACGTCATCAAGGTCCACCAGCAAGCCATTTGCTTCCAGTGCGTTTGGAAGACAAGTACAGTTTTGCTCTCAGCAGGGATCAGGAAGGCAGGGAGATACTGGTGAAAAGGAAATAATTTTTCCTTTCCCCTAGTGTCTCTCTGCAGTTCATTCCTGCTGCAGGATCGCAGGTGGGGCCCCGATCGTGCAGCAGGATTGCACCCATTAGACACCAGGGATTTTTTTGTTTTTGCAGGGAGCAGCCCTTGGGCAAGGGTCAGTCCCCATTATTTGGCACATGTTTCCACCATTTTCTGTCCCCCAAGGGAAGATCAGCCATTTTGTAGGTTGATCTTTACCCGGTGGTGGGGCAGATGGGGTGGAACACCACTAGACACCAGGTATTTTATTGTATGTGTATGCAGGGGAGCAACACTTAGGCAAGGGTTGGTCCCCACTTTTGGGGACATATTTTGGCCATTTTCCACCCCTCTGAGCAGATCAGACAGTTTTTAGGCTGTTCTGCTGGAAACCACTAGACACCATGGATTTTATTTTTATATGTTTATATATGTTGGGGAGCGGCCCCTTGGGTAGGAGTCAGTGTTCTTTTTGGGGGATCTGTTTTGGTTGCTATTCAATCCCACCGTGGGAGCAGCTCTGACATTTTTTAGGCCAATCTGCTCCCAGGGGAACAGACAATCTCTAGACTCCAGGGATTTTATTTTTATAAATGTTGGTGGAACAGCAACTTTGCCAAGGGTCGCTCCCCTGCATTGCCTACATGTCCTTTGTTTTCTACTCTCAGTCATTTCTGAGGCCAGTCTGCCCACAGGGGGTAGTGAGAGCAGAAAACCACTAGACACCAGGGTATATGTTTCTGTGTGTGTGTGTGTGTGTGTGTGTGTGCGTGCTTGAATTGGGCCAGTGGAGTGTGTATACTGACCTTTGGCTGGTGATGTGTGCGGACTAGATTGGGGCTGGTGTTTAGCTAATAGTGTGTTGGAACTGGAATTTTTTGCTGGCAGTGCGTGTGGACTTTGTTCTAGCGGGTGATGTGTGGGCTGGCTTTTGGATGGTGGTGTGTATGTGAACTAGTATTTCACTGACAGTGTGTGTAGAGACTAGTTGCTGGTCACTATACACATACACTGGCAGCCAAATGCCAGTCCATACACATTGTCAGCTGTTATGTGGTGTAATTACTGTGCCAATCTAATAGGCATTGAAAGTGATGGGCCTTTAGCTCCATTTGTTGATCTGAGTGTTGTAATGTGCTGGGCCCATGGATGGCTATGTGAATGACTGTGTGTAACGCATAACGATGTGTGATTGGCCTCTGAAGTGGTTGGTGCCTTGTTATGACTTTACAGCTAATGAGCTGTGAGTCATTAGTTCAGTCTCACTAACTTTAAAATTCCTTACTAAGTGATTTCTATGTTTTAATGTTAGTGAGATCTTTTGTTAACAAAAAGTTACATTTTAATCTTTTCACTCACCCTCGTATCAAATCCAACCAGTGTGTGAGTGTTTACCTAAGTAGTAGATTGTGGTGCAGTCCTGGAATCTGCACGGAACTTCAAGTTTCCTGCCAACAACCATCCCCACATGTCTCCTGATTAAATGTTACTTCACCTGTGTAGGTGAGTTTAGAGTTCGCAAAAGGGCGGGGTCCAAGACACAATGTAGCAACATCAACAAATGATGTAGCTGAAGTTTTTGGGCCCTGGCTTGGTAGCCACCCAGGAAAGTGTTTTTTTGTGTGTAGTGTGTAGTCAAAATGTGATGCTTGTGAATGTTTTTAGAGTAATGCAAGTCACCCCAGACTAAATTCCCATGGTTGTCAAGTTTGAAACAATGTGTGGTTTTGCTAGGTTTCTTCAGATGCCAGCTGAGCTGAGGCCCAAAATCCACAGTTAGCCACATGCAAAAAAGGGTCAGTTTTCAGTGGAAAAATGTGGTGTCCACATTGCATTTTGAGGTGTTTCCTCTTGCGGTCACTAGCCCTACCAACTCAAGTAGGTACCATTTTTATTGGGATCTTTGTGGGAATACTGGATGGTAGGAAATTTGTGCTCAATACAGATTCCAGAACTTTTCCTCACAGAAATGTTAGGGAAATGTGTGTAGTCAAACATTGAGGTTCGTAAAATCTTCTGGCTAATTCAACCTGGTGAGAGTCACATGTCACTCCACCCTGGAATTCCCCAGGTGTCTAGTTTTCAAAAATGTACAGGTTAGCTAGGTTTCCCTAAGTGAGTTTTCCTACGTGCCCACTGAGCTAGGCCCCAACATCCACAGCTATCTACGTTGCATAAAAAATGTCTGTTTTGAGTGGAAACATTTTCATTTATTTATGGACTTTGAAAGAGCTACAGCTACCCACAGAGCGCTAAGCAGGGAGTAGGATGAACCATGGGCGCTGATTAAAATAACCAGGTCTCCAAGCCTTTCTGAAATGAGAGGAAAGGAGTTAAGTTTCTCAGATACTCTTGTAGAGCGTTCCACAACATAGGACCCAAAAAATTGAAAGAACGGCTACACATGTGGGCCACAGCATGTGCAAAGTGCACAGGGCCTGATTCATTGATCTTAGTGCACGCATGCGCGTTAGGGTTCTACCAGCTCCTGGATATATTGCGGACCCAAACCAGCTTTAACTTATAGCACATAGCATATGGCACAGGGCTTTGAATTTGATGCACTTTGAGATCGTAAGGCAGTGGAGCTTGTGAAAAAGTTGTGAAACCGAAGCATGTTTTGGCAGCCGAAACAGAAGTCTGGCATCAGAATTCTGGACAAGCTGTAGTTGTTGAATTGAAGCCTTATCAATGCCTAAATAGAGTACATAGCCATAATTTAGCCTTGATGGAATGAGGGCTCGAATCAGAGTTCTTTGACCTGGTAGGAGAAGCATCCAGATAATTATTTCTACCCATTTGAGCACTGCGAAGCAGGTGGAGGAGACCTTGGCTACCTGAGGCTTCACAGATAGATTTTCATCCAGCAAAAAACCCAGATTTTTGACTTGGGATGATGGTGTGGGGAGAGCCCCTGAGGATGGCCAATTCTGTGGACCCCAGAGAAGCGGGTTCTTACCCAGGACCATAACGTCAGTCTTATCACCATTGAGCTTGAGCAGGTTGTTATTCATCCATAGGGAGGATTGGGTCAAGTCCTGGTTAAGAAGGAAGGAACAGGGGTCCTGTGCAGATGACAAAGAAAAGATGACCTATGTGCCATCTGCTTAAAGATGACCTGTGTGCCATCTTTTTAAGAGAACAGGGTTAGGCCACAGCTCTCCACTACATCTGCTAGAGGACGGAGGTAGATATTAAACATCATGGGGCTTAGAACAGAGCCCTTGGTACGCCAAAAGTGAGAGCTCTTGGTGTTGACCTCTCATTGGATGAAAAAAATTAAAACCTCTGATCTTCAAGGAATGATGTAAGCCAGTCCAGTGCTGTATTATCAAGGCTCAGAGTCCTCAGTCTTTCAAATAAAATAGAGTGGGACACAGTACAGAAGGCCACACTGAGATCAAGTACAATAAGATGTTGTCTAAGATGTTCTGTGATGCCCAGGGGAGTGGATTCCGTGCTATGTCCTGTCCTAAAACCCAACTGTGAAGGATGCAGGTAATGTTGAGCCTCCACGAATAATGTAAGCCAGGTATTAACATTTTTCTTCAACATTTTGGAGAAAATGGGCAGTAAGAAAATCGGTTGGAAGTTTGACCAGTTGGCCAGGTCAAGATTTTGATTTTTTAGAAATGGGAGGACCATCATGTGCACCTGCAAAAATTGAAGGTCTAGGAGGCCAAGCTTATTAGGTGGGAAAGGATCCAGTGGTGAGCCTGATTTAATTGAACGTAAGATGTTCAGAAAGATCTAGAATACCAACAGAGGCCCTGACTCCATTTTAGATATTGGCCCAGAAGTGAATAAGTTGTCATCATCCACTTCTCGAGCGTTGAACGAGATGTTATTACATCCAGCCAAATCAATTTATTGAGTGTTACCATCCTTGCCCTTAGAGAACTGACATGGATATCTTTGACTTTTTCGATAACAAAAAGTGGGCAAGCTCATCACATTGAGGCTGTAACAACAGAACGGGAGGAGACAATTTGCTTGGGTCCAAGACTTTTCTAACCATAATGAAGAGCACCCTGGGACAATTTTGGGCATTGGTGATTTTATCTGAGTAAAACTGCATTTGCGCAGATCTTAAAATCCTGCAATAGCTTTTTATTGCTAGTTTATAGGTAGCTTTAGATTCCTCATCATAAGACTTTGTCCATCGTCTTTTAAAACCCTTATACCCTTTCTTTTTTATTCAAAATGTTTTGTTAAATCAAGACGCCAGCAAGTGAAGCCTTATTGAACATTTAGCTGAAGGCTGTAAAACGTTTAGCTGAATGCTGTAAAACTGTCTCTAAGGCTTTAATAATCCATCTATCGACGACTAGATCCTGGTCCTCTTCAGCTGTTTGTTTCAGAGCAGGTATAGTGCTCTGAAGTTGAGTATTCAAGGCTGAGACATCCAGTTTGGACCAGTTCCTGGTCTTATTTACCAGGTTCGACCGAACAAGGTACAGCTAAGTAATCGGACCAAATTAATGGCATAGGCAAATACGTAGTCAGCTCCTTCATATTGGAAAACATTGGGTTTAAAAGATGGCCATCTTCATATGATGGTGCAGAGTTACACAAAGTCAGATTCACAATCTCCAGATCTTTAATAAAAGTAGTGGAATAACTACACTTAGCATCATCCAGGTGGATATTACTATCACCAAGCAATGTGAAGTTGGCACATTTTAAAATATAAGGGCAGAGTAGGACAGGGATGGAGGCACACACATTTCCAGCATAACCTGGAGGATGGTAAGCAAAAACTCCCAACAGTATCAATTAATGCATGAGAGAAATCGAAAAGAGCAAGCCTTCACCGCTGGGAAGTGAAAGATCTTCAATTTTGCATGTGTATTCTTTTTTAAACACAATAGCAATCCCCCACCTTCCTTATCCTGTTTATCTTTCCGGACTATAGTATAGTTAGACGGGAGTGCCGCCATCATGTCTGGTAATTAGCCTTCATGGAACCATGCCTCTGTCAGAAACAGAGCATCTGGATTGTTTTCCCATAGAAAATTAAAAATGTGTTTCTGATGTCTGGGGAGGGAGCGACAGTTTATGCTAAAAGAAAGTGGAAAGCATTAGCATCATCCACCCCCTGTCATGGCATATTAACACAGTGCTATGATCACAATGCCATATTGGGATCACTCTCTCGGAGTTGGAAGGAGAAATCATAGCAGTTGTGTATCAGTAGACACATCTGTAACTCTAAAGACTAGCAATTTGGGAGGAATTAGGTCTTAAAGATAAAAGTAGGGCAGATGAATATGCCAGTCTGTCTGATAGAGGAGATCCAGGTCCCTGGCCCCTGGCCCCAGTCTGAAGTGGATGGGCACAGACAAGGTGGCCTTTGGCGTTCTAGCTGCACCCCAGCAACACGTCCTTGCTTACATGCTTATTAAGTAGCAGTAAGTTGTCAGAGCACTAGAGTGCTAACCAGCGCAATGGCCGATGCAGGTTGGAATTGGAACGTATTCCATGAATGCTACTTCCTCTCCGCTCAATCAGCTCCTGCTTGTATTGAGATGCATCGGACCAAAGGAAAGTAAGGTGGCACAGCAGCAAAAGAAAAGCAAAATTCCTCCCCCTCCACTAACACAGTCCCAAGGCCAAAAATAGTGGCAGCAATATAAATTCAAGATAAAAAGTTTTTTTTTTTTTAATTAACAGAAATATGTGCTTGTTGGGACCAAATTATTTTTTATTTCTTAACATTTTGTTTTTAGATTAAGGAGGGCCTGGACCCTCACCAACAGTAAAGTATAGCAAAAAACATGACAAAAGGGCAATAACAATGGCAAAAGACTGATAGCGCACAATACTTTTTTAATGGGGCTATATTTACTAGATGTCAGAATGATTTAAGGGGAAACTTGTAAAACAGTCACACTTTGGCATTCGATTGACAGCTGACATGCCTTTTGTATCTTATTTAACAATTTCCCAGTGTTACATCTATAGAACTGGAGAGAGACTTTGGTTTGCAAATTGATTTGTCTGAATTGTTTATGAAGTATACATTTGCAGTTTCCACAATCCACAATGCCTGTGTTGCATGGAGAGGTGATGCTTACTCCTGTCAAACACAACGGAAGAAGAAAAGACTTTTCATCAAAACATTTTCAATGAAAAAGGGGACAGAATGTTTTTGAAATTTTACTTGTTTCACTGCAACACTGAGACTTCACAGATGCAAGGTTAGAAAAATCTGACGTATAACCGCAAAGTATGTGAACATGAACATTAACTTACGCTTTTCTCAGGAATGGGGTGTGGAGGGGTGTGCATCAGTGCAGCAGTACTTCGTCTCTGCAATGCTTTTGCATGGCAGTTGCATAATGCAATTTATGACTTCTGTGAATCTTACCAAGCATATTTTTTTCACAGATGTTTGTCTCCAATTAAAATGTATTACTAGCAAAAATAGTCAGTCCTGCTGTTCTAATCCATTTATCAAACTGAAGGTTTTTGAATATATTTTAGAACGTGACATGGATGTAAACAAATAATCCATTGGGAGTGAGGAGAACTCTAAATTCATAAAACACTCAAAAACTCTTAGATGACCAGTAAGGGAGTTTTTTAATGGCCTGGAAAAGAAAACTGTAATTTCAACATCAATACATATTATTCATAAATTTAGTAATTTTCAGGAGTCAATAATGAGAGTTGTTGTTATAACATGAAAGATTTATTTCTCATAGGTTTATTTTTTTCTTTATTAATCAATAAGATTTATAGAACATAGCATAAAGTGTGTTCCATATTCTATACCTATTTTAGTATTCTAAATCAGTAAATTGTTTTAGTCAGAAAATAGCAAAAAAGGAACAGATGTTCAACAGGCAGTCTAGTCAGTCAAGCTATAACTACTCATAAAGAATAATGTAGCAGACACTAATAGAGAATAGTACAGGCAGAGAGCAAAGTCTGTCTTGCAGTCTCACAGTCAGAAGATCTGATTGCTAAGAGTGAAAGTTTGTCCGTCCTTCTCAATCCTCCTTATCCTCTCCTCTTATATCTGTTCTTTCCATAGGACACTTAAAAAACTAAATCACAAAGTATACAATTTTATTACAACTGTTTCAGATGTGTTGACAGCTAATCTGAAGCAAGAAAACTGTGAGACAGGAACAGTTTCCGGCGAGATGGTAACTTTTAACAAAGACAGTTCTAACATAGGAAGCTTTAGTAAAAGTTTTTTCACAATAAGAAACAGTGAAGAATTTTCACAGCCATCTTGGCCTCTGAAAGAAAGGACATTCATGGACGTTTTCAAGAATATTTCTTGTTACATCGTCTTCTCTCTCACATTCCTCTACTAGAAGCCTATTCATAAAGAAGCAAGTTTCAGATGGGTTTTGTAAGTTTCGAGATTCCAATGCAGGTCAAGAGGTTAAAGGGAACAATATAATATAGCTTTCTTTCTTAGCAAAATCACCATAGAAACATTTCTGCTAAGTTAAAGCTGTTTGGGATTTGTCAATGTTTGCAATTCAGGCAAGTCACACAAATGCAGGTCATATAAAGCATATAGCGCGTGTTTAAAGTGCAGCTTTTGGCTAGGCATAGATTTCACTCATATGGGTCATTATCTAAATGGATCTTAATTGAAATTAAATCTCTAGCAGCTTCCCCCATCTGATGGTTTGGAACCATCACAAATTTATTTCACAAACGTTTTTCAGAGTTCCCTTTTATCTACTTCTTTAGTAGTTTGTCATTTCCGTTAGAGATGTTTTCTTTTTTTAATTTCTTATATTCTTGATTCACTCTGACATTGAATTTCAAATCTTTTCTTGTTCTTTTATTCATGTCTTTTGCTCTCTTCTTTTATCATTTTCTTGCATTATATAATACTAATGTAGAAGCAAAAAAGCAATTACTAATTATATGGAACAAATATTGTGTTTGGAATTCCTCCTCCTATTGCTTCAAGCCATCTATAAACAGAGGAGGAACCCTTTGAAAAGCTTTGAACTATACTTGTGTTTTCCAAATGCTCAAGATCAAGCTTTAGATCAGAAGTAACTTGCATACTTCACTATCTTCCTGCTCTCATCAGGGATGTATGTAAAATAATTTTCAATTTTCAACATCTTGCAAATGCACCTTTTTCAGCAAGTAGGATATCTAAGGAAGAGTGATCCTGCAAAACTATGGATCCAACTGCTACAAGCTCAATGTTTTCTGCCAATAGATCTCCAGAGGACCTAGTGGCTAATCTACCAACTACTAGTGAAAGTTTTCAAATTTTCTCATCATTCAAGACTACTCCTACAGCAGGTATACTTGCTTCAAATATATTTCCCACTAATTGTGTTCTCTCATTCACACTGCATGTATATCTTGTATGTGCACGTGACATGGTTAGTGCATCTAAACTTGGTATGTCACACATGTTTAGAAAACATAAGCCTAAATAACATATATCCTTCCAGTAAGCAGGCAACCTAAAATATGCATTCTCTCCACATATAAAATGCACTCCAGATATTGTAGGGTCAGCCTCTTCCAAATTTGCCATGATCCGCCAGACAAATACTATTTCCCACTGGCACTTTTCTCTCACTGATCCTTCTATTAAACATGTATACCTTCCCTTTGTGTCTTTTAGCTAGTTTAAGCTTAGGAGCAAACATCGTTCTCCATACATTCTTTTGAACATCTTTCTTATATGCACCATTTGCAAGTTGCTCATTTCTCTCTTACAGCATTTGAATACAAACTTTTTCTTGTGATTTCATTAAGCATGTTAGGTTTCTTTCATGTGCTTTAACACTGTTTACAGGGGAAAATTATATAAAGTAATGCTATGCAGTCTCCATTTATCTAGTGTGTAGGTGTAGATTCATACTCTTCACTAGTGGAAAGGTAGAAATACTATGGCAAAACCTGAATAATATTATTCAAAATATTGTTGTCTATACATTGAACTAATATACTACCTGAAATAGCAAAGGAAAGAGGAATATGATGTTTAGAAAACTATTTATCTCCAGAAGAAGGCATGTGTGCACAAACATAGAAATCTTTAATGTCAATAGCCTTAGTGTATTCTTGTATTAATCTAGAGTAAACTTTCATTGGGTAATCTTCATTCATGTAAACTAAAAATGATGTCTTCAGTTCATCTTCATCTATATCTGATTTAGATGTTGCAGTAATAAATTATATTGCAGCTTTTTCTGTGCAGGCATGAATTGTAGAACTAATACTATTGCTACCCCTGCTAAATCTATAAGTGTAAGTAAAATCCCTAAAATTATTTTGCACTGGGTTCTATTAGCAATACACATGCTTCACTACAATCAGATCTACTACCAATAAATTGTTTGTAACAGCAACTCTCCCTTGTTGAAGTTAGCCCTTTTTCCTTCTGAGTCAATCACAATGTGCATTCCCACCAACACAACTGTGGTGGCTAAATCTCCACACCTGTGTTGGCAGATTGGGAAGTATAAGAGGATGAAACTCACCTTTTTCATGCTTTCCACATTTCCTGCCACCACGAACCCAGTCTTACCAGTCCTGACATTGCTCCTGGGCCTGGGCTAAGATCAAAATCAACCCCATTGTTGCCGGAACAGAAGATAAGCCAAGTCATACCTGTTATCCTTGGAATTGTTGCTTCACAGTAGCACTGGACTCGTGCATGGGTAAATATGTTTGGAAAACAACACCATATTGATGTACAATGCTTAAGTGTGTAATGTTGCACTTAGAAAGAAAATGGCTGGAATTACATTTGAGAGGCATGGTGTGGGATGTGGAAGGGGTGATTTGGGATGTAGAAGGGGTGGAAAGATGTTTGGGAGGGATGGGTTGGGATTTAAAAGGGGCCAGGGTCCAAAATAGATCCTCCACTGGAAAATGGGTAGGGTGGTTGGCAGGGAGTTCAGGTTGGGAGATGGAAGAAGTGTCTGTTGTGCATGTGTCTGTTGAAGGTGTGGGTGCCTGGGGGTCTGGTGTATGTACTCTATGTTTTGATTTGTGTTTTTTACTGATTGTCTTTTGGGAAGGTGAGTGTGGGCATTTTGGGGGTCATTCTGAGGGCCAGGGTCGGCGGGAGCACCGCCGACAGACCGGCGGTGCCCCGCAGGGCATTCTGACCGTGGCGGTTCGGCCGCGGTCAGACAAGGAAATCCGGCGGTCTCCCGCCGGTTTTCCGCTGCCCTACAGAATCCTCCATGGCTGCGGAGCGCGCTCCGCAGCCATGGGGATTCTTACACCCCCTACCGCCATCCTGTTCCTGGCGGGTCTCCCGCCAGGAACAGGATGGCGGTAGGGGGTGCCGCGGGGCCCCTGGGGGCCCCTGCAGTGCCCATGCCCATGGCATGGGCACTGCAGGGGCCCCCGTAAGAGGGCCCCACAAAGTATTTCAGTGTCTGCTATGCAGACACTGAAATACGCGACGGGTGCTACTGCACCCGTCGCACCTTCCCACTACGCCGGCTCAATTCTGAGCCGGCGTCCTCATGGGAAGGTTGATTTGCCCTGGGCTGGCTGGCGGGCGGCCTTTTGGCGGCCGCCCGCCAGCCCAGGGCAAATCCCAAAATACCCTCAGCGGTCTTTAGACCGCGGAGCGGTATTTTGGTGGGGGAACTTCGGCGGGCGGCCTCCGCCGCCCGCCGATGTTAGAATCACCCCCTTTGTGTTCTGTATTTGTGTTTGTGGATATGTCTGTTGTGGAGGGGGTGTATGTTGTTGTGGTATCTGTAAAGGATGATATACTGAGATAACACCAACAAACCCACTGGGGGCATCGCCATCATCTTCAAAAACACCCTCCACTGCATCACCACCAACAGTGACCCTACACCCATCATGGAGCACCTCAATTTCCAGCTACAAACTGATGCCAAGATAACAGTGAGAGGCACCCTCGTATACAGACTCCCAGGTCCTCGACTGGCTTACAATGCCATCTTCAACACTATCACATGACTAGCCATCGACTCCAACCAGTACATCCTAATTCGGAGACCTTAATTTCAATCAATCAATAATTTGTTAAGCATGCTACTCACCCGGTAGGGCCTCAAAGCGCTGGGGTGGGGGAGCCATGTTTTGAGGCGCTTTCTGAAGGTTAGGAGGTCCTGGGTCTTGCGTAGGTTGGTGGGGAGGAAGTTCCAGGTTTTGGCGGCGGAGTGGGAGAAGGATCTGCTGCTGGATGTGGTGCATTGGATGCAAGGGACTGTTGCGAGGGTGGGGTTGGCGGAGTGGAGTTGGTGGGTTGTGATGTGGAAGTTAAGTCGTTCGTTGAGATAGGACGGTCCGGTGTGGTGGAGGGCTTTGTGAGCGTGGATTAGGATTTTGAAGACAATCCTTTTGTTGATGGATAGCCAGTGGAGGGTTCTGAGGTGGGCAGAGATGTGCTCATGGTGAGTGAGGCTGAGGATGAGACGTGCTGAGGTGTTCTGGATGCATTGGAGTTTTCTCTGGAGCTTGGCTGTGGTCTCCGCATAGAGGGCATTGCCATAGTCCAGTCTGATGCTGATGAGGGCGTAGGTTTCTATTGGAATCCACTTGAAGGTCTTGCGGAGCATGCAGAGGGTGTTGAAGTAAGAGGACGGTGTGGTGTTGACTTGCTGAGTCATGGAGAGAGATGAGTCTAGTATGAAGCCGAGATTGCGTGCGTGGGAGGTGGATGTTGGGGATGGGGTCCTAGGGTGGCCGGCCACCATGAGTCTTTCCATGCTGACTTGTTGGGTATGAAGATGATGATCTCGGTTTTTCCTGAGTTCAGTTTGAGGTGGCTTGCTGTCATCCAAATAGCGATGGCGAGAAGTCCGGTGTGGAGGTTGTTCTTGGCGGTGGAGGGGTTCCTCGTGAGGGAGAGGATAAGCTTGGTGTTGTCGGCGTAGGAAATGATGTTGAGGCAATGGTGTCGGACAATGTTGGCGAGCGGAGCCATGTAGATATTGAAGAGGGTGGGGCTGAGTGAGGATCCTTGGGTGACTCCACATATGGTCTTGGTGGTTTCAGACTGGAATGGGGGGAGGCAAACTCTTTGGGTTCTTTCAGAGAGGAAGGAAGTGAGCCAGTTCAGAGTTTTGTGGTGAATTCCGGCGCCGAAGAGGTGTGTGCGAAGGGTTTGTGGCATACGGTGTCGAAGGCTGCCGAAAGGAGAAGGATGAGAGCAACGGTTCCACCCTTGCCAAGTCTGGTATTGATGTCATCGATGCAGGTGATGAGGGCGGTCTCGGTGCTGTGGTTTTTGCGGAATCAAGATTCGGAGACGTTGAGTATGTTGTTGTCTTCCAGGAAGCGGGACAGCTGTTTGTTGATTATCTTCTCTATGACCTTCGCAGGGAAGGGGAGTAGAGAGATAGGTTAGTAGTTTGTGAGGTCTTTGGGGTTTGTTTTGGGTTTTTTGAGCAAGGCATTGACTTTGGAGTGTTTTCAAATGTCTGGAAAGGTGACGGTCTCGAAGGAGCTGTTGATGACGGACCGGAGCTGGGGAGAGATGATTTGGCTGGCATTGTTGAAGATGTAGTGGGGGCAGGGGTATGTTTGGGGGACTGAGTGGATGGTGCTCATGGTTTTGGTGGTTTCTTCATCGTTGGTGGGGGTCCAGGTGCTCAGTACGTTGGTGCGGCAGGGTGCTGTAGGGTTGGCTGTGTCAGTGGTGGTGATGGTGGGTGATGGCGTTATGAAGCTTTCATGTATGTCTGTAATCTTGCGGTGGAAGTAGCTGGAGAGGGAGTTGCAGAGGTCTTGCGAATGCAGAGGGTTGATGGTGCAGGATTTGGGTTTGGTGAGTTCCTTGATGATCGTGAATAGTTCCTTGCTGTTGTGTGCGTTGTTGTCTATACGCTCTTTGTAGAAGGATCTTTTGGTGGTCCGGATGAGCTGGTGGTGTTGCTCACTGATTGTGCTGGGCGCCAGGCCTTCTCAGTTTTCTGGCATTCTCGTTTGGAGGTCTGAAGTTCTGTGGTGAACCAGGGAGCTGTCTTGTTGATGCGGGTGTTGTTGTTTTTTATGAGTGGAGCGAGAGTGTTTGCACAGTCATCGAGCCATCGTTTGAGGTTGAGGGCGGCGGCGTTGGGGTAGTTGGAAATGGGTGGAGTAGATTGGGCGAGGTTTGAGATAAGCTGTTCCTTGGAGATCTTGTTCCACTTGCAGTGAGGGATAGGATGTTGTTGGTGGTGGGTGGTGGGTTTCAGGAAGGAGAAGTGAACGCAGTGGTGGTCAGTCCAATGGAGTTCGGTGGTGTGAGTGAAGGTGATGTGGCTGCTGGAGGAGAATATGGCATCAAGCGTGTGTCCGGCTTAGTGGGTGGACGAGGTGACCAGTTGCTTAAGACCGAGGTTTGCGAGGTTGTCCAGCAGGGCAATGGAGTTGCAGTCACTGGTGTTCTCTAGGTGGAAATTTAGGTCGCTGAGGAGCAGGTAGTCTGGGGAGGCGAGGGCGTGGGAGCTGATAGCACCAGCGATGGCGTCACAGAATAGGGGGAGGGTTCCTCTCAAGGTGGTGTTGGTGTTGATGTGTATCTGAATGTGTAGGTGTTCTGCGGCGTCCAGGGTGTTGTTGGTGTTGGTGGAAATCCTAATGGAACTTCTGTGTACTATGGCAACTCCTCTTCCTGGTTTGTTGATACGGTCTCTTCTGGTGATTTTGTATCACTCTGGGATGTCTATAGCGATGTCGGGCTCAGATGAGGGAATCATCCATGTTTCCGTGAGGAAGGAGATGTCAGGAGAGGCTGTCATGAGTATGTCCCACAGCTCGATGGCATGCTTGTGGACGGAGCGGGTGTTGAGGAGGATGCAGCTGAGGTGGTTGGGGTGTCTGGTGTTGTTGTGGTGTTTGTTGCGTTGATTGCAGAAGAACTGACATGAGTGATATGTAGAATGTCCGTGGGTGGGTCTGGGGTCAGCCTGGGCGGTCAGTCGGCTGGGGTTGAGAACCTGGAGCTCTGTGGTGGAGTAGAGGCGTTTGGGGACGTGGAAGGTGCACGGGCCAGGGGGTTGGGTGCTGGGCATGGTCCAGGCGCGGAACAGCACTGACGGGCTTTCCTCTGGTGCGCACCCGGCTCGCCAGCGGCACGGCCGCGCATTGGCCTCCATTAACAAGGGGAGGTGGGAGGGTGGAGCTGCTGGGAGGCAGGAGGGTGTGATGAATGGGGGCATGAGGGGGGCGGGGCCACAGGGGACGCAGCGGCAGGAACCGGGCAGGGCCAGAAACGGGGGGGAAGCCTGCGAAAGGCACATGAAAGGCAAACTAACAGACACAAATGAAAAGCAAACTAAGATGGCACAATGAAAGGCACAATCACAAGGCACAGTAAAAGGCACAACAAAAAGGCAAAAAGCAAAAAAGGCACGAGTTAAAAAATGGCACAACAGTCAAGGAAAGTACATAACAAGAAAAAGAACAACAATACTCATGCCTACTACTAGGCACCAGGGATGAGGCGCAGGTGGGTGCCTGCGGGTGGTGGAGGGCCCCAAACTCGTGGAAGCACCGAGGGTGGGCTCGGGAGCACGAGGGCAGTCTGGTGGTGGAGCTGCTCGTTGCGCAGGGTGGTTCCTGGCCTAAATCAGGTCAGGGGTCACTCTGGGCAGCGCGCAGCGGCCGCCATTAAGAAGGGGAGGTGGGAGGGAGGTGCAGCTGGGAGGAGGGAGGGTGTGACGAATGGTGGCGCGAGGGGGCGGGGCAGCAGGGGATGCAGCGGTGGGAACTGGGCAGGACCAGAAACGGGCGGGGAAGCCCGAGAATGGCATAGGAAAGGCAGACTAACAGGCACAAATGAAAAGCAAACTAAGATGGCAGGTAATACACTCCCCGCGCGCACAGCACCACCAAGCCGTGCCCGTGTCTCCCCCTCCCCGCCCTCGCTGCTTTTAGGGATCGAGGCCCTCCTGGACCCGATCCGCTAGAGTGTCTCTCTGGTTTTTCTCCTCTTTTTCTGTCGGTCTTTCTCTGCTATTTCTACCTTTTCTCTGCTTTTACTCTTTGCCTCATTCAAACTTTTTTAAACTTTTTCTAATTTCTGGCCTTTTTGCCCTCTTTCACTTTTTCTATTTTTGTGCCTTTTTTCCCGCTCTCTTCCGCTCCTTTTCCCCACTCCCCCGCCCACCCCGCAACCCTATTCGCCCACAACCTCTCACCTCCCAGCTGCTCCTCCCTCCCCCTTCCCTTCTTAATTGCGGGCGCGGTGGGCTAAGGTAAGTGTCTCCTGACCTGTTTTGGCCAGGAAATTCACTCCCCGTGGCCACAGCACCACCAAGCCATGCCCGTGTCTCCCCCTCCCCACCCTCGCTGCTTCTAGGGATCGAGGCCCTCCTGGACCCGATCCGCTAGAGTGTCTCTCTGGTTTTTCTCCTCTTTTTCTGTTGGTCTTTCTCTGCTCTTTCTGCCTTTTCTCAGCTTTTACTCTTTGCCTCTTTCAACCTTCTTTTTCTAACTTTTTCTAACTTCGGGCCTTTTTGCCCTCTTTCACTTTTTCTATTTTTACGCCTTTTTTCCCGCTCTCTCCCACTCCTTTTTCCCGCTCCCCTGCACCCCCGCACCCCCATTCGCCCGCACCTCCCACCTCCCAGCTGCTCCTCACTTCCCCCTCCCCCTCCCTTTTTAATGGCGATCGAGCGCAGCGGGTGCGCCAGAGGCAAGCCCGTCTGCGCCCGTCCGTGTCCAGCACCCAGCGCCAGAACCCCTGGACCCCACAACAGCCACATCTTCAGCCTCCGCTACAACACCCTCCTCACACTCAACACTGGCCGAAACACCACCTGCTTCCAGGCCACTCCGAAGAGCACACACGGGCCTTTCTCCTGCCACAACTGCAGCTTCACCTGCGTCAGAGCCCACAACCCTCCCAGGACCAAGACCAACTACCTGCGCTGCATACTCCTCAACACTCGCTCCGCACGCAAGCACGCCATCAAGCTCTGGGACCTGTTCGACTCCACCACCCCGGACGTAGCCTTCCTAACCGAAACCTGGTGGAGTGACTCCTCAGCCCCTGACATCACCATAGCCATCCCGGACGGGTGCAAGATCTCCCGCAGAGACCGCACCAACAGAACCGGAGGAGGCATAGCCATCGTCACCCATCTATAGATCTCCTGGACCCAGGGCACCATTCAGCAACGCCATCGCTGACCTTGCCAGGACCCACGCACTCGCCTCCACTGACTACATCCTCCTCGGAGGCCTGAACTTTCACTTCAAAAACAATAATGACATCAACTCCACCACCCTGATCGACAACCTCGCCAACCTCGGCTTCAGACAGCTCATCAACGCACCCACCCACACAGCCGGTCACACTCTTGACCCCATCTTCTCCACAAGCGACCACGTCACCTTCAATCGTACCACCGAACTCTACTGGACCCACCACCCGTGCATTCATTTCACTTTCAAGAAACAAACCAAACACCACCTCACCGAGCAACCACCCTGCCGACGCTGGGGCAAAGTCACCAAAGATCAGTTATCCAATGCCCTAGCCCAGAAACCACCCTCCGACCCCACCGACCCTGACATCGCCGCCCACAACCTCAAGCTATGGATCAACGACTGCACCTACCGTCTTGCACCACTCAAGAAACACTCCAACAACCAAACCAACAAAAAGCCACCTGGTTCACTAACGACCTCCAAGCCTCCAAACACAACTGCCGTAAACTCAAGCAAAAATGGTTCCACGAACGCACACCTAACAACCACACAGCACTCAAGGACACCACACGCAGCCATCACCAACTCCTCAGGCTAGCAAAAAGATCCTCCTTCAAAACTCGCCTAGAAAACAACGCTCACGACTGCAAAGAACTTTTCAACATCGTCAAGGAGTTCTCCAGCCCCAGCGCCACCGTCAACGACATCACCCCCTCCCAAGAATTATGCGACGCCCTAGCCACCGCCTTCCACCGAAAGATCGCAGACATCCACGACAGCTTCAACACTCCTCCCACCTCTGACACGCCTGTCCCACCCTCCACGAACTCCACCAGCACCAACCACCTGACCTCCTGGACCAGCATCAACGGCAACGAAACTCGCAAGACCATGAATTCCATCCACTCCGGATCACCATCAGACCCCTGCCCACACCAGATATTCAACAAAGCAGACTCAGCCATCGCACCACACCTACGGAAGGTCATCAACATCTCCTTTGAAACAGCAAGATTCCCGGAAAGCTGGAAACATGCCGAAATCAACGCTCTACTCAAAAAACCAAAGGCGGACCCCAAAGACCTGAAGAATTTCCGGCCCATCTCCCTGCTTCCATTCCTGCCAAAGGTCATTGAGAAAATCTTCAACACACAACTCACACGGTACCTCGAAGACAACAACATCCTCGACCCCTCCCTGTCCGGCTTCAGACGAAACCACAGCACCGAGACCACCCTCCTTGCCACCACAGGTGACATTAGAAGCCATCTTGACAATGGAGAAACATCGGCCCTCATCCTCCTAGACCTGTCGGCCACCTTCGACACAGTCTGCCACCACACTCTGAAAAGCCGCCTCCACAAAGCAGGGATCCAAGAGCAGGCCCTCAACTGGACCACATCCTTACTCTCCGGAAGAACCCAGTCCGCCTCCCCCCGTTCCAATCCAAAGCCACCAACATCATCTGTGGCGTACCCTAGGGCTCATCCCTCAGCCCAATGCTGTTCAACATCTAAGTGGCCCGTCAACACAACCTCAACATCATCTCCTACGCCGACGACACCCAACTCATCCTCTCCCTCACCAAGGACCCACACACCGCCAAAACCAACCTCCACGAGGGCTTGAAGGCCGTCGCCGACTGGATGAGAAGTAGCCGGCTGAAACTGAACTCGGACAAAACTGAGGTTCTCATCCTTGGGCCCACCCCCTACGCCTGGGACGACTCGTGGTGACCAGCCTCGTTGGGCACCCCTCCGACGCCAACTGACCACGCACGAAACCTCGGCTTCATCCTCGACTCATCCTTCTCCATGTCAAAACAAGTCAACGCCGTCTCCTCCTCCTGCTACAACACCCTCCGCATGCTTTGCAGAATCTACAAATGGATCCCAACCGAAACAAGAAAAACAGTAACTCAGGCCCTCGTCAGCAGCAGGCTCAACTCCCGTCCAAACACCTGCAACGCCTCCAACGCATCCAAAACGCCTCCGCCCGACTCATCCTCAACATCCCTCGCCGCAGCCACATCACCCCCCACCTAAGAGACCTACACTGGCTCCCCATCGACAAGAGGATCACCTTCAAGCTCCTCACCCACGCACACAAAGCACTTCACAACACCGGACCAGCCTACCTGAACAGCAGACTCAGCTTCTACACCCCCACCCGGCAACTCCGCTCCACCAACCTCACCCTCGCCTCCATCCCCCGCATCCGGCGCAGATCCTCCGGCGGCAGATCTTTCTCCTACCTCGCCGCCAAGACCTGGAACACCCTCCCATCTGACCTAAGACAGACCCAGGACCTGCTCACCTTCAGAAGACACCTCAAGACCTGGCTCTTCGAGCAATAGCAGCACCCCCTCCCCCGTCAGCGCCTTGAAACCCTCACAGGTATGTAGTGCGCTCTACAAATAGTCTGATTGATTGAATGAAAGGCACAATAACAAGACACAATAAAAGGCACAAAAACAAGGCAAAAAGCAAAAAATGGAAGGAGTTAAAAAACGGCACAACAGTCAAGGAAAGTACATAACAAGAATAAGAACAATGATACTCACGCCTACCACTAGGTACCATGGATGAGGCACAGGCGGGTGTCTGTGGGTGGTGGAGGGCCTCGAACTCGCGGCAGCAGCAAGGGCGGGGTCAGGAGCACAAGGGCAGTCTGGTGGAGCTGCTCATCACGCAGAGTGGATTCTGGCCTAAATTCCCACACTGACAACCCCAATGATGCCAGGTCCACTGCTCTCCTCGAAAACTTGAGCAACATAGGCCTCGCCCAACTGGTCACCGCACCCAAACACAAAGCTCAACACACTCTCTACCCCATCTTCACCTCTAGCGACAGAGTCAGATTCAGCCACATCACAGAACTCACATGGTTCAACCATAGCCCTCAGCACTTTCCAACCCAAGGCCTCATCCAACCTTGACCAGGCCGTACTGAACCACTCCACCTGGATCACCTAAGGCACCGACGAAGCTGCCCCTCTGAAATCAGCCAGAACCTCTAAAACCTCCAGACAAGCCAACTGGTACACCCCGAAACTCAGAGTCACTAAGCTGCTTTTGACTTGAGAAACAATGACAATCCACCAGGTACCCATCTGACAGAGCCACCCACAAAGCAGTCTTCAGCAACTACTACCAGCAAATCAAGAGAGTGACCATCACAGCCCATCTTGACACAGCAGCAAACCACACAAAAAAACTCAAAATAGTCAAAGAATACTCAAACCTGACAGCCAAAGACAACACTATCCACCAACACCCTCTTTGACTACTTTGACAGCAAGAAACACCACCATCTACAATAACATCGACTCCCAACCCCTGATCTCCAACCTTGGCTCTCCCTACCCCCTGGGACACACAAGAGACAAATCACCACATGGACTCCTCTTACCCCGCAAGCCACCTCAGCCATCATGTCATCCATCCACTCTTGGGCACCCACTAACCCATGCCCCCACCATCTGTTCAACCTTAGAACCAACCACATCAGCCTGATACTCACCAGGATCCTAAACACCTCCATCACCTTGGCAGTCTTCCCGGACAAATGGAAACACATGGAAATCAGACCCCTTCCTAAAGGAATCCTCTGCTGACCCCAGCAAGCTCAAATATTACCTACCTATCTCTCTGCTCCCCTACCCTGCCAAAGTACTCAAGAAGGCCATCAACCAACAGCTCACCTACTACCTTAAAAAAACAAACTACTGGACATCTCCCAATTAGCATCCCATACCAACCACAGCACAGAGATGGCACTCATTGCTGCCACAGAAGACATTAGAGCACTCCTCAATCATGGGGAACCGCTGCCCTGATCCTCCTCGACCTATCAGCTGCATTTGACACCGTCTCCTACCACATCCTCATCAATAGACTCCAAGGCATCAGCATACAGGAGGAAGTCCTCAAATGGATCACCTCCTTCCTGACAGGATGCACTCAGAGCATTTGGCTGCCTCCTTTCACCTCTACACCCAAGAAAATCATATGCTGCGTACCCCAAGGATCATCCCTCAGTCATCAATGTTCACCACTTACATGACCCCCTTGGCTGACATCATTAGATACCACTGACTCAACATCATCTCATATGCAGACAATACTCAATTCATCTTCTCACTCACAGAAGACCCCTCCACCACCAGAAAAAACTTCTGCAACACCATGACCAACGTTTCTGACTCAAACTCAACTCTGAAAAAAATGATCTATAGGAGAAACACCATCCACATGGGACCATAGCTGGTGGCCAGGCAAACTTGACCCATGCTAACGGACCATGCACACAACCTCGGCATCGTCCTTGATAGCAAACTGACCATGAAGTGGCAAATATACGCAGTCACCTCCTCCTGCTTCTGCACCCCCAGCATGCTCTCCAGAATCTTCAGATGCGTCCCAGTCAACACAAGGAAAGTCAACATCCAGACCCTCGTCACCAGCTGCCTCAACTACAGCAACAGACTCTACATCAGCATCTCCTCCTAGGTCCTCAAGAGACTTTAGACAGAATGCAGAAACCAGATACATCTTGGACCTCACTAGGCATATCCGCATCACCCCCACCTCAGAAAGCTCCATTGGCTCCCCGTCCAGAAGAGATGCCAGTTCAAGCTCCTTACACACTATCAAAGCCTTACACGGTCAAGGACCCGCCTAAATCAATCACCGACTATGCTCCCACCAAACCACCGTACATCTGTGCTCCTCCTCACTGGCCCTCATACACACACCCAGAGTCCGTTGCAGCAAGATCGGTGGCCATTCCTTCTCCTGCATTGCCAAGAGGCCATGGAATGGCCTGCCCCTCCCTCTACGAATATCACCCTTACCTACTGACTTCAGGAGAAAGTGTAAGACCTGGCTCTTCAACAGAGACATTACACCACAGTGCCCAGATACCCTTCAAGGGTGACAATGCTGTGCTCTATAAATACTGATTAATTGTCTGTGAATGTGTTTGGGTGTTGGTGTAGTGGTGGGTGTGCTGACTGTGGGTGTGCTGATGGTTGGTGTGGGTGTTGGTGTAGTGGTGAGTGTGCTGACTGTGGGTGTGCTGGTGGTGAGTGTGGTGTCTGTGTCATGGTGGGTGTGGAGCCTGCAGGTATGTTCGTGGTGGAAGTGTGTGTTTGTGTAGTGATGGGTGTGCTGACTGTGGATATACCTGTGGTTGTGGTGGGGTGTGTGGTGCCTGCATGTGTATGTCTAATTTTTGCTATGTTGGTGTGAGGATGTGCAGCTTGAGGTTGTTTTATTGGGTGCGTGCAAATGTTTGAGTGTACTTGGGATAGGGCTGGGTGGAGGGATTTGGGATTGGGAAGCGGTGGGAGTCTGGGAACAAGGTTTTGGCAGGTGGGAGGCTGCTCTAAAAGAGGAGGCCAGACCTTGAAGGATTAAGCCGTCATCCCAACCTGCTACTGCCCACATGAAATTAATAGAAATTTTCCTGTAGAAACAGGTTTCAAACATGTTCCAGATTAGGAATGATTCCACCATACACATGTTTCCAGTCCTCTTGGAGCAGATGCTCATTAGTATTGTGTCATAGCACCAACTTACCGAAGCCAAGTCTGATACATCAACTGCATCATAAGTGTGAAGTTTGCCATGTCACTAGCAACAGGACCTGCATGACCTACTCAATTTGGTAATGGAGCATCCTACCTGTCCCAATCATTGAATAGGGCATGTTTGGTTCAACTGTCCCTCATTACATAGAGAAAACGAAGACATTTCTTTGTTATAATGCAGCCATGTGTCTGCTAAAAACATTACTTGGCTTGTGATGAGGAATCTAGTTGCAACTTTTAGCACAAAGCAATACACCAGGCACAGCATCAGACACTATCTGATTACCTTACACCTGCAGAAATCCTCATGTGTATTGAATGTGTGTTAACCATCATGTTGATGCCATACAGCAAAAATATCTACAGACAATAACTTGTCCCCTTGATGGTACTGTTGGGCTCTCAACTGCATATCAAGCTAAGGATAGGCCACTGTAAGGATGCAGGCCATTGGGGGCAGGATCAAGATGCAATGCACCCACTTGGATCGTTGGGAGGACTGCCCAAGCTGGCCTTCTGCACACTTGTGTGTCAAGTGTCACAGGTCCTCCCACCTCTTCCAACAATGCAGTCTGCGCCGCTTATGGGCCCCAAGGTTTCCGCACCTTCTTGGCAATGGCCTTCCTTATTTTCCGCTTTTGAGGGGCGCTGACCTGTATGGATGATATAAAAGAACAAGAAGAGAAGTTTTGAGTGATTTGTTTTGTTTGTACTGCAGTGACGCAATTTTCCTCAACAGTGTCTATCTCCCCATGTTACCAATTCAGGCCCAAAACATCATCCAGGCCATGGTTATGAAACAGTTCCTGGTATGAGATCCACTCCTGATTACTCACATTCATTGTGAGCTACTACAGGCTAAACAACCTGTACAATTCTTGCACATAACACAGAGCTACATTGTCTTCAGGCCTAAACTCCTAAGAGTCAGAACCCATGGTTTGCATCACATTCAGTGACTAAGGGCAGCTATATGTCAGTGAGAACAGTGATTTGGTAGATGTATAAACGTGTGTGTACAAATGGGACATACTTATGTGGATGATTGAGAGCCTTTAGCATTTGAACTTGCGGCACAGAAAATATGTTTCCCTATATGTGGCACCATGACATGTATGAAACCACACGGAACATCCTATTGCACAATATGGTCTATAATCCCACTTGACAGGACAGCATAAGACAGTTCCACTAATTTAAAACATTTTCTGCCACTTAAAATCACAATCATTTTGAAATTGGTTGTATGTTTTCACTCACACTACTGGTACATGGTCTACTGGTCACTGGTGGTAAGGGGCTTGCAGCTTGTCTGATGAAACTGGAATTGTGCGTTACATGGACAGATATTATAGCTTCTCCTTTCAGGTGACTTTACATTTCCATGCACAGACTTTTCTAATAGTGGCAAACAACATTGTGTCCCCAGCAAAATCATTCAGTTCATGCCACTTCAATCACAACACTTCACCTATGAACAAAAAGGGGCAAATTAGGCTGTGGGCAAAAAAGAAACAACTAAGTTAGTCAAACATTTCCCAATCAGACATGTACCAAATCCTCTGGGGTGCCATAGAGCTGGTTATACAGGGATAGGACCTCCCTGGCAAGGAGCTCCAGCTCCTCCGTGCCAAAGGCAGGGGCGCTGCCACCTGCTTTTTCCATCATCCTGGCTCCTAGAGGTTGGTAATGGCAGCAAAAAATGAGAGGGCTTGTAGGCTGCAGTGCTTGGAGGCAAGTGAGCTTTCTACAATATGCTGCGTACAAGTACATGGTGGACGCAATCAATGACTGAGCTGGACACAGCCATTGGCCTTCGGACATAGCCATCGCACATGTTAGCCTATGGCAGGGACTGTCGCAGAGAGTGCCACCTACTACGTGGTCAAATTCCACCAATGGCCATCAGGTAGAAAATGTCCTGACAGCAAGGTCAGACATCCATCCACCATTTTAGAGTATGAAGCTGTGCCTTTTCCAATTGTTAGTGCGTCACGGGCACTTAAAATGGAAACTGTGATTTATAAATGTCAGATACAAATAACACTGTCCTTGGCAGGATATGACACAATGAAATGTGAACCATGACTATATTTGACATTGATAGTGCCGCAGGGGAATTAATACCTCTGATGACGGTGCTTTGAACAACAAAAATGTAAAAAAAAATGATGTGCAGTAATACATTTCAAATGTATTATTTGTACATGATAAAAAAATAAAAAATAAAATGAAAAAAATATTTTTGAAGTTCCAAACATTTGATAACAATGTGTATACATGTATTACACAATGGCATTCCTAATGGTACCTAGACTTAGGATGTGTGTTGATGTTCAAAGTATGGTGTGGCCATTTAAGCTGATATTTTCTTTTAAGACATGCAGGCCTTTGAACCCAGGCATGAGGAGGAGACGACAGCCTCAGGTGCTCCACCCCTTATCAGACCTTGCCACCTTGGCAGAAAGGGATGTCATAAAAAAAAATTGGCTAAATAGGAAAACTACCCTGGATTTGTGTCAGCAGTTGAAGTCTAGTCTCCTGCCTCGTACTAGAAATACATCAGCAATAACAGCAATAGTGAAACTCATGGCAGTAATTCATTTTATGGCAAGTGGCTCTTTTCAATACACTGCAACAGTATCTGGGGACATGTCCCTACCAACTTTCAGTGGAGTGCTACAAAAAGTCCTTGCTTCCTTGACGAGACACATAAACAGCTACATCCAGTTTACATGTCAACAGGATTAGGCCCCAGGAAGCTTGTGCAGGAAGCGGACTGCTGGGAGAGTACCAGGGTCCAAAGGAGGTACGGGGGAGACCATGCCAAGGGTGGGGAGGATCCCTCTCAGAAGAAAGGAGGGGTAAGGGTAAACAGGGGGAGTTCTCTAAAGGGCCCCAAACTGATTCCCAGGGTAAGGATTCCCAACCCCCAGTGAGAAGAAGCTATGGTTCTCCAAAGGGAAGCCAGTGGCAGGTGGTCCTCCACGTAAGGGCTATGCATGTGACCTGGTGGGTCATGTGAGGGGGGACCCCAAATGCCCCAAAAGTACACCGGCATCCACTGGTGCGCCGTCCCAGGGTTTGGCCAGTGTAGCGCTTGGGGAGGAGTTGGTTTCAGGTGGGTGGGAACCAGCTGAGATGACCCTTGTCTCACTAGGGGACAGTGAGATGGTCCAGAGAACCCTAGTGCCTGAAAACACTAAGAAGGACAGGCAGTGAGTGACCATCAATGTATAGAGGGTGGAGGCTCTGAGAGACACAGGAGCCAGCGTGACTACAGTGAGGAGTCAGCTGGTGTCTGAAGAGAAGATTGATCCCCGGTACTTCACCAAGTAGTTCCAGTAGACAACTCAGAGCGCCTGTGCAGTGTGGCGGAGGTTCCCTTTGAATGGGGGGGGTCTCAGGTTCCTTTAAGGTAGCTGTGAGCCCAACCATGCCTGTTGGTTATTTGCTATGCAATGACCTGGAGGATTCCCCTTGGAAGGAGGTGGAACACAGGTCTCACTTGAAGATATTGGGTCTGCCTGGGTGGATATGCGTATCCACCCGGTCAATGGCAGCCCATCAGGGTAATCAAGAGCCCCTGGAGCCTGAAACAGTGGCCCAGGGGACTGCCAAGAAGAGGAAGGGCAGGGGACGCGGGAAACCGGCCCCAGAAGTTCCCACGGTCTAGGAGGAGGCAGAGCCTGAGGGTGACGCCCTGGAGCCTACAGGGGAACATGTGGCGGAACCGGGGGAGGTCCCTAAGCTGTTGCAGTGGAAGCAGGAAGGGGGGCCCACCAGGGAAGCATTCTGTTCAGCACAGAAGACATGCCCTACTTTGCAAGGTTTGCGGCAGCAGGATGCAGGCCAGGCGGCTGGCAAGGAGCCAGGATCACACCTGATCTATTGAGAGGATGACCTTCTGTGTAGCAAGCCAAAGGTTCCTGAGCCTGGGTCAGCCCATGTACTGGTGGCACCCCAGTGCTTCAGGGCCTTCCTACTGGGGTTGGCTCATTATGTGCCTTTAGCTGGACATTTGGGGCAGGACAAGACCTTTGAGAGGCTTGTCACCCACTTTTATTGGCCACTAATGTGCAGGCACTCAGATGCACATTGCAGGTCTTGTCAGACTTGCCAGGCAAGTGGCAAGAGTGGGGGGAAATATAAGGCTTCCCTCCAACCTTTACCTTTTGTCAGTACTCCCTTTGAGAGGGTGGGCATTGACATTGTGGGGCCTCTGGATCCTAAGACAGCCATGGGCAATAGGTTTATCCTGGTCTTGGTGGACCATGCCACCCGGTACCCAGAAGCCAGTCCTTTGAGATCAATCACTTCCCCTGTGGTGGGTCGTGCTTTGATGGGGGTTTTTACCCGCATGGGGTTCCCTAAGGAAGTGGTATTTGATAGGGGTACCAACATCATATCCACATATATGAAGTCTCTTTTGAAGGAGTGTGGGGGAACCTACAAGTTCACCACCCCTTACCACCCCCAAAGTAATGGTCTGGCTGAGAGGTTCAACCGCACCTTACAAGGCATGATCATGGGCCTGTAAGAGCCCTTGAGGTGGAAGTGGGACGTCCTCTTGCCATGCCTTCTGTTCGCCACAGGGAGGTGCCTCAAAAGGGACTTGGGTTTAGTCCCTTTGAGCTGATTTATGGCCCCCCTGTGAATGGACCTTTGAGTCTGGTAAAGGAGGCTTTGGAAAAAGCTCCTAGTAAACCCCCCAGGATGTATTCAGTTACATGCTGGCTTTGAGAAACCAGACTGCCCACTTCAGGAGACTCGCTCAGGAGAACCTGGAAGCAAGCCAGGAGGATATGAAATGGTGGTATGACCAGAATGCCACTCTGGTCGAGTTTCAACCTGGACAAAAAGTGTGGGTAATGGCACCAGTGGGGTCTAGGGTGCTCCAGGATAAGTGGACTGGGCCATTTGAGGTGGTGGAGCACGAGTGAAGTCACCAACCTGATGGACTTGCAGTCTCCAAGGAACCCTCCAAGGGTCCTGCATGTCAACCGCCTCAAACCTCACTTTGATCAGACTGAACTGCCCATGCTCCTTGCAACAGATAATGGGGTAGAGGGAGGAGAGTGAGCCTCTTCCTGACCTCCTGTCTGCAGGAGAAAAAGATGGGTCAGTGGAGGGAATGATCCTCTTCCCCTCCCTGACTGAGGAGCAGCAAGGTGACTGTCACCACGTGCTGGGACAGTTTTCCTCACTGTTTTCCCTGATCCCATGAGTCACACACTTGTGCACACATGATGTGGACACTGGGGACAGTACACCTATTAAACAGAAAGTTTACAGGGTGACTGACAGGGTCAGGGCATGCATTAAGGATGAGGTATCCAAAATGCTTACCCTAGAGGTAATTGAGCACTTCAGAAGTCCTTGGGCCAGCCCAGTGCTATTGGAACTAAAGTCTGCTGCACCTGGTGCCACTCCAGAACTCAGATTCTGTGTGGACTACAGGGGACTCAATGCAGTCAGCAAGACTGACGCACACCTCATCCCCGAGCTGATGAGCTGATTGACCGGTTGGGAGCTGCCCAGTACCTCAGTATGTTTGATTTAACATCTGGGTACTGGCAGATTGCCTTAACTGAGGGGAGGAGAGGCCAGCATTCTCTACCCCAGATGGACACTTTCAATTTAAAGTGATGCCATTTGGGATGAAGAATGCCCCTGCCACCTTTCAGAGGTTGGTCAACCAGGTGTTGGCTGGACTGGATGAGTTCAGTGTAGCCTACCTGTAAGACAATGCTGTGTTTAGTTCCACATGGAAGGAACACCTGCAACACCTCTGGAGAGTGTTAGAGGCCCTGCAGAAGGCAGGCCTCACTATTAAGGCGAGCAAGTGCCAAATAGGGCAGGGTTCTGTGGTGTACTTAGGACACCAGGTGGGGAGTGGCCAGATGGCACCCCTACAGCCTAAGATTGACACAAGTCTGGCTAGGGAGCCTCCCAAGACCCAGATTGAAGTGAGAGCCTTTTTAGGTCTCACATGATATTACAGGAGGTTTGTTAAGGGATATGGTACCATTGTTACCCCCTTAACTGAGTTGACTTTGAAGAAGTAACCCAGGAAAGTGATCTGGACAGAGGCTTGCCAGACCTCTTTAGATGCCCTGAAGGCTGCCATGTGCACAGCACCTGTGCTGAAGGCACCTGACTACTCCAAGGAGTTTGTTGTGCAAACAGACGCCTCAGAGCATGCTATTGGAGCAGTACTCTCACAGCTTAATGAAGAGGGCCTAGATCAACCCGTAGCCTTCATTAGCAGGAGGTTACTAACCAGTGAATGTAGGTGGAGTGCCATAGAACGTGAAGCATTTGCAGTGGTCTGGGTACTGAAGAAGCTAAGACCCTACTTGTTTGGGACTCACTTCTGAGTTCAGACAGACCACAGTCTTGTTGTTTTTGTTACTGTGGGCACTTTACCACTGCTAATCAGTGCTAAAGTTCAAGTGGTCCTTTACAAAATGTGTATGTAATTGGCTTATCTATGATTGGCATATTTGATTTACTAGTAAGTCCCTAGTAAAGTGCACTAGAGGTCCCAGGGCCTGTAAATCAAATGCTACTAGTGGGCCTGCAGCACTGGTTGTGCCATCCACATAAGTAGCTCTGCAATCATGTCTCAGACATGCCATTGCAGTGTCTGTGTGTACAGTTTTATCTGGAAATTAGACTTGGCAGGTGTACTCACTTGCCAGGCCTAAATCTTCCCTTTTCTTACATGTCAGACACCCCTAAGGTAGGCCCTAGGTAGCCCCAAGGGCAGGGTGCAGTTTATGGTTAAGGCAGGACATATAGTAATGTGTTTTATATGTCCTGACAGTGAAATATTGCTAAATTCATTTTTCTCTGTTGCAAGGCCTGTCCCTCTCCTAGATTGACATGGGGGCTACCTTTAAATCTGATTAAAGTGTGGATTCCCTTTGGGAGCAGATGGACATGTGGAGTTTGGGGTCTCTGAGCTCAAAATTTAAAAATACATCTTTTAGTAAAGTTGATTTTAAGATTGTGTGTTTGAAAATGCCACTTTTAGAAAGTGAGCATTTTCTTGCTTATATCATTTCTGTGACTCTGCCTGTTTGTGGATTCCCTGTCTGGGTCAGTTTGACAGTTGGGCTGTGCCTGCCCTCACACAATGCAGTCTCCAACCCCCTGGTGAGTGGCTGGGGCCTGGCATGGGCATGGCAGATTTCACATTCAAAAGAGACTTTACTTTGAAGTAGGCCTACTTTAAAGGAAAAATTGGGAATAAGAAGGGCACCCAAAACTACAGACTTTAGAACACTTTTGGAACCAAGAGGAACCTCTGCCTAGAGAAGAGCTGAAGAGCTGCGGGAAAAGAGCTGCCCTGCCTGTGACTGTGCTTTGTGGAGCTATCCTGTAGTTGCTGCTTCTGCCAGAGTAAGAGGGCAAAGACTGGACTTTGTGTGACTTCCATCTTGAGAAGAACTCTCCAAGGGCTTGATTTTGAGCTTGCCTCCTGTTGTTTGAAGTCTCAGGAACAGCAAAGACTTCTCTCTGCCAGCAAATGTAGTCTCTGGAGAGACTCCTACTCTGCCCCGTGGTGCCCATCCAGTTCCTGGGACCCTGAAAGAAGAAGCTTGCAGCCTAGGAGGAGGATATCCACGCACAGAGCGCCGTGTGGGGAAAAGATCGACGTGACTCTGATC
This sequence comes from Pleurodeles waltl, assembly GCF_031143425.1. NCBI lineage: Eukaryota > Metazoa > Chordata > Amphibia > Caudata > Salamandridae > Pleurodeles > Pleurodeles waltl. The sequence goes on along the minus strand of NC_090437.1, from coordinate 607,555,086 downwards.
TGCGGCTGAAGAAATGACGCGCCGCCGGCTCCGTGGCTGAAAATCAATGCTCAACTGAAATGTGACCAAAGAATCGTCGCGCGGTGCAGGAGAAATGACGCGCAGCATCGCTGACAGAGGCTGGGAGATCGCAACCCGCGTTGCGTGGTTTTCGGATCATCGTGTGGCTGGATTTCTGACGCAAACACTGCTGGGCGTGTATAAACAATGCAAGGCCTGCCTGGACCCGAGAGTGCTGTCCGGATCGACGCATCGCTCTCCTGCAGAGGGAAGAAATTACACGCCCGACCCTGACGAAAGAGAAACGATGCAAGGTCTAGTTCATGAGTGAAATCTACACATCACAAGCCTTTTTTGACGCACACTCGCCCATGCAGGGTTATTTTTGATGCACCCAAGGTACATTTTCCCGCTAACAGTGTTAGTGTGTGTTTAAAACTACTTAAAGACACTTTTTTGATTTTTAATTGATAACTTGACTGGTGTATTGTGGATTTTTGTCATTTTGTTCTTGTTCTCTTTAGATAAATATTTCCTATTTTTCTAAACCTGTGTTGTGTCATTTTGCAGTGTTTTCATTAAGTTACCGTGTGTGTTGGTACAAATACTTTACACCTAGCACTCTGAAGTTAAGCCTACTACTCGGCCAAGCTTCCAAGGGGGTAAACAGGGGTTAGCTGAGGGTGATTCTCTTTTATCCTTACTAGAGTGAGGGTCCTTGCTTGAACAGGGGTAACCTGACTGTTAACCAAAGACCCCATTTCTAACAGCCACCATGAAGGAAGAACTTTATGATTTGGGTGGACTACCACATGTGGTTGGAGCAATGGATGGCACGCATATTGCCTTGGTGCCACCACATGCAAGCTAACAGGTCTACTGCAATCGGAAGAACGTCCATTGCATCAATGTTCAAGTTGTCTGCTTACCAAATTTATACATCTTCAGTGTGTGTGGCCACTTTCTTGGGTCAAAACATGATTAATTTATATTACAGAACAGCATCACACACCTGAACAACTTGGACTGGACTGGTCCTGGCTTGTTGGTAAGTACAGTATGACTTGAGTATCTTTTGCCAGAATCCCAGTTTAGGAAGGGGCTATGGCTTGATCTGGTGATGTGCTGATTCCATGTAGGAGACTCGGTGTATACTAACCGATCATGGTTATTTGCACCACTCAGGAATCCAATAATTTCCATGGGAAGTCTGCTTCAATGAGGCCCATGGAAGAACACAGAGGCCAGTGGACCGGGCTTTTGGGCTCCTGAAGGTCAGGCTTAGGTGCCTGGACAAGACTGGTGGATCTTTCCTCTACTCACCCAATAAAGTGTGCCAAATCACGGTTGCCTGCTGCATTCTCCCACAACACCCCCTTGCAATGGAACATCCTTATAATTGTAGAGGAGGGATACTGTAAAGAGCCACCAGGTAAGGATGTTGAAATGCACAATGAAGATGACAGTAATGAAAAAGAAATTGACCTATGTCAAGATGTTATTGAGCACTTCTTCACCTGAGTGTAGGTTTACCTTTACAAATTGTAACCTCCAATGTCAGAACAACTTGTAACATAGGGAACACATCAGTCTGCAATGATTATTTGGTAGGAATGGTCAGTTCAGGAAAGTCCAAGGCAAAGATGTTAGTGGATCAGTTTCTCTGCATTGAATACTGTGATTATTGACTATGTATGCTCTCCTTACTTGTGATTTGAGTCAAATGTAACATGTTAAATCATTAATTATCCCTTGTTATTCTGTTTCAGGGCCCTTTACCATGTTATCTTCTTTTGAACATTTCAAAGTTGCGACATTTGCAGTGATATGTTGCTGTTGAAAAGTAAAAAAGTAACATGTATTGATCCTGAGACAGACACCAATTTGGGATGGACAGATCTTGTACGGAGACAACCTGTGCTTTGATAGAATGGAAGTTCAGGGGATTGTATCAGAGCTGTTTTCTGTGTGATGGTGCCATCAAGGCAATGTGTGCCACTTAACTTGCTCAAAGCACATGTGCATGTCAAGCCGCAGCATACTGTTCTGCCTTCACATTAGCTACATTTTCAATTTGTGTCCAATGGAGGTAGCTGGTGATGTGTCTCCTTATAGTTAATAGAACTTTTTTTAGCGTACCACCGAATGGTGGGTGTGCCATTGCACCAGATACTGCCACTGTGTCCTGTAATGGTCTTGTCACCTAACATTTTGGTAATACCATGGTATAGACTATTGGTGTTATGGATGTAGGATTCCTATTGTGAGTGCAGGATGTATGGCTCCAGCTGAGATCATGCATCAATGATAGTTTCCATATTAAATTTGATCCTATGCAACATTCTTCCATGGTGTAAAGGTCGTGGAGCTTCCACCCTTGAACGGCCCAGACCATTAGGTATGCTTGCAGACACTGAAATACGCGACGGGTGCTACTGCACCCGTCGCACCTTCCCACTACGCCGGCTCAATTCTGAGCCGGCGTCCTCATGGGAAGGTTGATTTGCCCTTTTGGCGGCCGCCCGCCAGCCCAGGGCAAATCCCAAAATACCCTCAGCGGTCTTTAGACCGCGGAGCGGTATTTTGGTGGGGGAACTTCGGCGGGCGGCCTCCGCCGCCCGCCGATGTTAGAATCACCCCCTTTGTGTTCTGTATTTGTGTTTGTGGATATGTCTGTTGTGGAGGGGGTGTATGTTGTTGTGGTATCTGTAAAGGATGATATACTGAGATAACACCAACAAACCCACTGGGGGCATCGCCATCATCTTCAAAAACACCCTCCACTGCATCACCACCAACAGTGACCCTACACCCATCATGGAGCACCTCAATTTCCAGCTACAAACTGATGCCAAGATAACAGTGAGAGGCACCCTCGTATACAGACTCCCAGGTCCTCGACTGGCTTACAATGCCATCTTCAACACTATCACATGACTAGCCATCGACTCCAACCAGTACATCCTAATTCGGAGACCTTAATTTCAATCAATCAATCAATCAATAATTTGTTAAGCATGCTACTCACCCGGTAGGGCCTCAAAGCGCTGGGGTGGGGGAGCCATGTTTTGAGGCGCTTTCTGAAGGTTAGGAGGTCCTGGGTCTTGCGTAGGTTGGTGGGGAGGAAGTTCCAGGTTTTGGCGGCGGAGTGGGAGAAGGATCTGCTGCTGGATGTGGTGCATTGGATGCAAGGGACTGTTGCGAGGGTGGGGTTGGCGGAGTGGAGTTGGTGGGTTGTGATGTGGAAGTTAAGTCGTTCGTTGAGATAGGACGGTCCGGTGTGGTGGAGGGCTTTGTGAGCGTGGATTAGGATTTTGAAGACAATCCTTTTGTTGATGGATAGCCAGTGGAGGGTTCTGAGGTGGGCAGAGATGTGCTCATGGTGAGTGAGGCTGAGGATGAGACGTGCTGAGGTGTTCTGGATGCATTGGAGTTTTCTCTGGAGCTTGGCTGTGGTCTCCGCGTAGAGGGCATTGCCATAGTCCAGTCTGATGCTGATGAGGGCGTAGGTTTCTGTTGGAATCCACTTGAAGGTCTTGCGGAGCATGCAGAGGGTGTTGAAGTAAGAGGACGGTGTGGTGTTGACTTGCTGAGTCATGGAGAGAGATGAGTCTAGTATGAAGCCGAGATTGCGTGCGTGGGTGGTGGATGTTGGGGATGGGGTCCTAGGGTGGCCGGCCACCCTGAGTCATTCCATGCTGACTTGTTGGGTATGAAGATGATGATCTCGGTTTTTCCTGAGTTCAGTTTGAGGTGGCTTGCTGTCATCCAAATAGCGATGGCGAGAAGTCCGGTGTGGAGGTTGTTCTTGGCGGTGGAGGGGTTCCTCGTGAGGGAGAGGATAAGCTTGGTGTTGTCGGCGTAGGAAATGATGTTGAGGCAATGGTGTCGGACAATGTTGGCGAGCGGAGCCATGTAGATATTGAAGAGGGTGGGGCTGAGTGAGGATCCTTGGGTGACTCCACATATGGTCTTGGTGGTTTCAGACTGGAATGGGGGGAGGCAAACTCTTTGGGTTCTTTCAGAGAGGAAGGAAGTGAGCCAGTTCAGAGTTTTGTGGTGAATTCCGGCGCCGAAGAGGTGTGTGCGAAGGGTTTGTGGCATACGGTGTCGAAGGCTGCCGAAAGGAGAAGGATGAGAGCAACGGTTCCACCCTTGCCAAGTCTGGTATTGATGTCATCGATGCAGGTGATGAGGGCGGTCTCGGTGCTGTGGTTTTTGCGGAATCAAGATTCGGAGACGTTGAGTATGTTGTTGTCTTCCCGGAAGCGGGACAGCTGTTTGTTGATTATCTTCTCTATGACCTTCGCGGGGAAGGGGAGTAGAGAGATAGGTTAGTAGTTTGTGAGGTCTTTGGGGTTTGTTTTGGGTTTTTTGAGCAAGGCATTGACTTTGGAGTGTTTTCAAATGTCTGGAAAGGTGACGGTCTCGAAGGAGCTGTTGATGACGGACCGGAGCTGGGGAGAGATGATTTGGCTGGCATTGTTGAAGATGTAGTGGGGGCAGGGGTATGTTTGGGGGACTGAGTGGATGGTGCTCATGTTTGGTGGGGGTCCAGGTGCTCAGTACGTTGGTGCGGCAGGGTGCTGTAGGGTTGGCTGTGTCAGTGGTGGTGATGGTGGGTGATGGCGTTATGAAGCTTTCATGTATGTCTGTAATCTTGCGGTGGAAGTAGCTGGAGAGGGAGTTGCAGAGGTCTTGCGAATGCAGAGGGTTGATGGTGCAGGATTTGGGTTTGGTGAGTTCCTTGATGATCGTGAATAGTTCCTTGCTGTTGTGTGCGTTGTTGTCTATACGCTCTTTGTAGAAGGATCTTTTGGTGGTCCGGATGAGCTGGTGGTGTTGCTCACTGATTGTGCTGGGCGCCAGGCCTTCTCAGTTTTCTGGCATTCTCGTTTGGAGGTCTGAAGTTCTGTGGTGAACCAGGGAGCTGTCTTGTTGATGCGGGTGTTGTTGTTTTTTATGAGTGGAGCGAGAGTGTTTGCACAGTCATCGAGCCATCGTTTGAGGTTGAGGGCGGCGGCGTTGGGGTAGTTGGAAATGGGTGGAGTAGATTGGGCGAGGTTTGAGATAAGCTGTTCCTTGGAGATCTTGTTCCACTTGCAGTGAGGGATAGGATGTTGTTGGTGGTGGGTGGTGGGTTTCAGGAAGGAGAAGTGAACGCAGTGGTGGTCAGTCCAATGGAGTTCGGTGGTGTGAGTGAAGGTGATGTGGCTGCTGGAGGAGAATATGGCATCAAGCGTGTGTCCGGCTTAGTGGGTGGACGAGGTGACCAGTTGCTTAAGACCGAGGTTTGCGAGGTTGTCCAGCAGGGCAATGGAGTTGCAGTCACTGGTGTTCTCTAGGTGGAAATTTAGGTCGCTGAGGAGCAGGTAGTCTGGGGAGGCGAGGGCGTGGGAGCTGATAGCACCAGCGATGGCGTCACAGAATAGGGGGAGGGTTCCTCTCAAGGTGGTGTTGGTGTTGATGTGTATCTGAATGTGTAGGTGTTCTGCGGCGTCCAGGGTGTTGTTGGTGTTGGTGGAAATCCTAATGGAACTTCTGTGTACTATGGCAACTCCTCTTCCTGGTTTGTTGATACGGTCTCTTCTGGTGATTTTGTATCACTCTGGGATGTCTATAGCGATGTCGGGCTCAGATGAGGGAATCATCCATGTTTCCGTGAGGAAGGAGATGTCAGGAGAGGCTGTCATGAGTATGTCCCACAGCTCGATGGCATGCTTGTGGACGGAGCGGGTGTTGAGGAGGATGCAGCTGAGGTGGTTGGGGTGTCTGGTGTTGTTGTGGTGTTTGTTGCGTTGATTGCAGAAGAACTGACATGAGTGATATGTAGAATGTCCGTGGGTGGGTCTGGGGTCAGCCTGGGCGGTCAGTCGGCTGGGGTTGAGAACCTGGAGCTCTGTGGTGGAGTAGAGGCGTTTGGGGACGTGGAAGGTGCACGGGCCAGGGGGTTGGGTGCTGGGCATGGTCCAGGCGCGGACGAGCACTGACGGGCTTTCCTCTGGTGCGCACCCGGCTCGCCAGCGGCACGGCCGCGCATTGGCCTCCATTAACAAGGGGAGGTGGGAGGGTGGAGCTGCTGGGAGGAGGGAGGGTGTGACGAATGGTGGCGCGAGGGGGCGGGGCAGCAGGGGATGCAGCGGTGGGAACTGGGCAGGACCAGAAACGGGCGGGGAAGCCCGAGAATGGCATAGGAAAGGCAGACTAACAGGCACAAATGAAAAGCAAACTAAGATGGCAGGTAATACACTCCCCGCGCGCACAGCACCACCAAGCCGTGCCCGTGTCTCCCCCTCCCCGCCCTCGCTGCTTTTAGGGATCGAGGCCCTCCTGGACCCGATCCGCTAGAGTGTCTCTCTGGTTTTTCTCCTCTTTTTCTGTCGGTCTTTCTCTGCTATTTCTACCTTTTCTCTGCTTTTACTCTTTGCCTCATTCAAACTTTTTTAAACTTTTTCTAATTTCTGGCCTTTTTGCCCTCTTTCACTTTTTCTATTTTTGTGCCTTTTTTCCCGCTCTCTTCCGCTCCTTTTCCCCACTCCCCCGCCCACCCCGCAACCCTATTCGCCCACAACCTCTCACCTCCCAGCTGCTCCTCCCTCCCCCTTCCCTTCTTAATTGCGGGCGCGGCGGGCTAAGGTGAGTGTCTCCTGACCTGTTTTGGCCAGGAAATTCACTCCCCGTGCCCACAGCACCACCAAGCCATGCCCGTGTCTCCCCCTCCCCACCCTCGCTGCTTCTAGGGATCGAGGCCCTCCTGGACCCGATCCGCTAGAGTGTCTCTCTGGTTTTTCTCCTCTTTTTCTGTTGGTCTTTCTCTGCTCTTTCTGCCTTTTCTCAGCTTTTACTCTTTGCCTCTTTCAACCTTCTTTTTCTAACTTTTTCTAACTTCGGGCCTTTTTGCCCTCTTTCACTTTTTCTATTTTTACGCCTTTTTTCCCGCTCTCTCCCACTCCTTTTTCCCGCTCCCCTGCACCCCCGCACCCCCATTCGCCCGCACCTCCCACCTCCCAGCTGCTCCTCACTTCCCCCTCCCCCTCCCTTTTTAATGGCGATCGAGCGCAGCGGGTGCGCCAGAGGCAAGCCCGTCTGCGCCCGTCCGTGCCCAGCACCCAGCGCCAGAACCCCTGGACCCCACAACAGCCACATCTTCAGCCTCCGCTACAACACCCTCCTCACACTCAACACTGGCCGAAACACCACCTGCTTCCAGGCCACTCCGAAGAGCACACACGGGCCTTTCTCCTGCCACAACTGCAGCTTCACCTGCGTCAGAGCCCACAACCCTCCCAGGACCAAGACCAACTACCTGCGCTGCATACTCCTCAACACTCGCTCCGCACGCAAGCACGCCATCAAGCTCTGGGACCTGTTCGACTCCACCACCCCGGACGTAGCCTTCCTAACCGAAACCTGGTGGAGTGACTCCTCAGCCCCTGACATCACCATAGCCATCCCGGACGGGTGCAAGATCTCCCGCAGAGACCGCACCAACAGAACCGGAGGAGGCATAGCCATCGTCACTCATCTATAGATCTCCTGGACCCAGGGCACCATTCAGCAACGCCATCGCTGACCTTGCCAGGACCCACGCACTCGCCTCCACTGACTACATCCTCCTCGGAGGCCTGAACTTTCACTTAAAAAACAATAATGACATCAACTCCACCACCCTGATCGACAACCTCGCCAACCTCGGCTTCAGACAGCTCATCAACGCACCCACCCACACAGCCGGTCACACTCTTGACCCCATCTTCTCCACAAGCGACCACGTCACCTTCAATCGTACCACCGAACTCTACTGGACCCACCACCCGTGCATTCATTTCACTTTCAAGAAACAAACCAAACACCACCTCACCGAGCAACCACCCTGCCGACGCTGGGGCAAAGTCACCAAAGATCAGTTATCCAATGCCCTAGCCCAGAAACCACCCTCCGACCCCACCGACCCTGACATCGCCGCCCACAACCTCAAGCTATGGATCAACGACTGCACCTACCGTCTTGCACCACTCAAGAAACACTCCAACAACCAAACCAACAAAAAGCCACCTGGTTCACTAACGACCTCCAAGCCTCCAAACACAACTGCCGTAAACTCAAGCAAAAATGGTTCCACGAACGCACACCTAACAACCACACAGCACTCAAGGACACCACACGCAGCCATCACCAACTCCTCAGGCTAGCAAAAAGATCCTCCTTCAAAACTCGCCTAGAAAACAACGCTCACGACTGCAAAGAACTTTTCAACATCGTCAAGGAGTTCTCCAGCCCCAGCGCCACCGTCAACGACATCACCCCCTCCCAAGAATTATGCGACGCCCTAGCCACCGCCTTCCACCGAAAGATCGCAGACATCCACGACAGCTTCAACACTCCTCCCACCTCTGACACGCCTGTCCCACCCTCCACGAACTCCACCAGCACCAACCACCTGACCTCCTGGACCAGCATCAACGGCAACGAAACTCGCAAGACCATGAATTCCATCCACTCCGGATCACCATCAGACCCCTGCCCACACCAGATATTCAACAAAGCAGACTCAGCCATCGCACCACACCTACGGAAGGTCATCAACATCTCCTTTGAAACAGCAAGATTCCCGGAAAGCTGGAAACATGCCGAAATCAACGCTCTACTCAAAAAACCAAAGGCGGACCCCAAAGACCTGAAGAATTTCCGGCCCATCTCCCTGCTTCCATTCCTGCCAAAGGTCATTGAGAAAATCTTCAACACACAACTCACACGGTACCTCGAAGACAACAACATCCTCGACCCCTCCCTGTCCGGCTTCAGACGAAACCACAGCACCGAGACCACCCTCCTTGCCACCACAGATGACATTAGAAGCCATCTTGACAATGGAGAAACATCGGCCCTCATCCTCCTAGACCTGTCGGCCACCTTCGACACAGTCTGCCACCACACTCTGAAAAGCCGCCTCCACAAAGCAGGGATCCAAGAGCAGGCCCTCAACTGGACCACATCCTTACTCTCCGGAAGAACCCAGTCCGCCTCCCCCCGTTCCAATCCAAAGCCACCAACATCATCTGTGGCGTACCCTAGGGCTCATCCCTCAGCCCAATGCTGTTCAACATCTAAGTGGCCCGTCAACACAACCTCAACATCATCTCCTACGCCGACGACACCCAACTCATCCTCTCCCTCACCAAGGACCCACACACCGCCAAAACCAACCTCCACGAGGGCTTGAAGGCCGTCGCCGACTGGATGAGAAGTAGCCGGCTGAAACTGAACTCGGACAAAACTGAGGTTCTCATCCTTGGGCCCACCCCCTACGCCTGGGACGACTCGTGGTGGCCAGCCTCGTTGGGCACCCCTCCGACGCCAACTGACCACGCACGAAACCTCGGCTTCATCCTCGACTCATCCTTCTCCATGTCAAAACAAGTCAACGCCGTCTCCTCCTCCTGCTACAACACCCTCCGCATGCTTTGCAGAATCTACAAATGGATCCCAACCGAAACAAGAAAAACAGTAACTCAGGCCCTCGTCAGCAGCAGGCTCAACTACGGCAATGTACTCTATGCAGGCATCCCGTCCAAACACCTGCAACGCCTCCAACGCATCCAAAACGCCTCCGCCCGACTCATCCTCAACATCCCTCGCCGCAGCCACATCACCCCCCACCTAAGAGACCTACACTGGCTCCCCATCGACAAGAGGATCACCTTCAAGCTCCTCACCCACGCACACAAAGCACTTCACAACACCGGACCAGCCTACCTGAACAGCAGACTCAGCTTCTACACCCCTACCCGGCAACTCCGCTCCACCAACCTCACCCTCGCCTCCATCCCCCGCATCCGGCGCAGATCCTCCGGCGGCAGATCTTTCTCCTACCTCGCCGCCAAGACCTGGAACACCCTCCCATCTGACCTAAGACAGACCCAGGACCTGCTCACCTTCAGAAGACACCTCAAGACCTGGCTCTTCGAGCAATAGCAGCACCCCCTCCCCCGTCAGCGCCTTGAAACCCTCACAGGTATGTAGTGCGCTCTACAAATAGTCTGATTGATTGAATGAAAGGCACAATAACAAGACACAATAAAAGGCACAAAAACAAGGCAAAAAGCAAAAAATGGAAGGAGTTAAAAAACGGCACAACAGTCAAGGAAAGTACATAACAAGAATAAGAACAATGATACTCACGCCTACCACTAGGTACCATGGATGAGGCACAGGCGGGTGTCTGTGGGTGGTGGAGGGCCTCGAACTCGCGGCAGCAGCAAGGGCGGGGTCAGGAGCACAAGGGCAGTCTGGTGGAGCTGCTCATCACGCAGAGTGGATTCTGGCCTAAATTCCCACACTGACAACCCCAATGATGCCAGGTCCACTGCTCTCCTCGAAAACTTGAGCAACATAGGCCTCGCCCAACTGGTCACCGCACCCAAACACAAAGCTCAACACACTCTCTACCCCATCTTCACCTCTAGCGACAGAGTCAGATTCAGCCACATCACAGAACTCACATGGTTCAACCATAGCCCTCAGCACTTTCCAACCCAAGGCCTCATCCAACCTTGACCAGGCCGTACTGAACCACTCCACCTGGATCACCTAAGGCACCGACGAAGCTGCCCCTCTGAAATCAGCCAGAACCTCTAAAACCTCCAGACAAGCCAACTGGTACACCCCGAAACTCAGAGTCACTAAGCTGCTTTTGACTTGAGAAACAATGACAATCCACCAGGTACCCATCTGACAGAGCCACCCACAAAGCAGTCTTCAGCAACTACTACCAGCAAATCAAGAGAGTGACCATCACAGCCCATCTTGACACAGCAGCAAACCACACAAAAAAACTCAAAATAGTCAAAGAATACTCAAACCTGACAGCCAAAGACAACACTATCCACCAACACCCTCTTTGACTACTTTGACAGCAAGAAACACCACCATCTACAATAACATCGACTCCCAACCCCTGATCTCCAACCTTGGCTCTCCCTACCCCCTGGGACACACAAGAGACAAATCACCACATGGACTCCTCTTACCCCGCAAGCCACCTCAGCCATCATGTCATCCATCCACTCTTGGGCACCCACTAACCCATGCCCCCACCATCTGTTCAACCTTAGAACCAACCACATCAGCCTGATACTCACCAGGATCCTAAACACCTCCATCACCTTGGCAGTCTTCCCGGACAAATGGAAACACATGGAAATCAGACCCCTTCCTAAAGGAATCCTCTGCTGACCCCAGCAAGCTCAAATATTACCTACCTATCTCTCTGCTCCCCTACCCTGCCAAAGTACTCAAGAAGGCCATCAACCAACAGCTCACCTACTACCTTAAAAAAACAAACTACTGGACATCTCCCAATCAGCATCCCATACCAACCACAGCACAGAGATGGCACTCATTGCTGCCACAGAAGACATTAGAGCACTCCTCAATCATGGGGAACCGCTGCCCTGATCCTCCTCGACCTATCAGCTGCATTTGACACCGTCTCCTACCACATCCTCATCAATAGACTCCAAGGCATCAGCATACAGGAGGAAGTCCTCAAATGGATCACCTCCTTCCTGACAGGATGCACTCAGAGCATTTGGCTGCCTCCTTTCACCTCTACACCCAAGAAAATCATATGCTGCGTACCCCAAGGATCATCCCTCAGTCATCAATGTTCACCACTTACATGACCCCCTTGGCTGACATCATTAGATACCACTGACTCAACATCATCTCATATGCAGACAATACTCAATTCATCTTCTCACTCACAGAAGACCCCTCCACCACCAGAAAAAACTTCTGCAACACCATGACCAACGTTTCTGACTCAAACTCAACTCTGAAAAAAATGATCTATAGGAGAAACACCATCCACATGGGACCATAGCTGGTGGCCAGGCAAACTTGACCCATGCTAACGGACCATGCACACAACCTCGGCATCGTCCTTGATAGCAAACTGACCATGAAGTGGCAAATATACGCAGTCACCTCCTCCTGCTTCTGCACCCCCAGCATGCTCTCCAGAATCTTCAGATGCGTCCCAGTCAACACAAGGAAAGTCAACATCCAGACCCTCGTCACCAGCTGCCTCAACTACAGCAACAGACTCTACATCAGCATCTCCTCCTAGGTCCTCAAGAGACTTTAGACAGAATGCAGAAACCAGATACATCTTGGACCTCACTAGGCATACCCGCATCACCCCCACCTCAGAAAGCTCCATTGGCTCCCCGTCCAGAAGAGATGCCAGTTCAAGCTCCTTACACACTATCAAAGCCTTACACGGTCAAGGACCCGCCTAAATCAATCACCGACTATGCTCCCACCAAACCACCGTACATCTGTGCTCCTCCTCACTGGCCCTCATACACACACCCAGAGTCCGTTGCAGCAAGATCGGTGGCCATTCCTTCTCCTGCATTGCCAAGAGGCCATGGAATGGCCTGCCCCTCCCTCTACGAATATCACCCTTACCTACTGACTTCAGGAGAAAGTGTAAGACCTGGCTCTTCAACAGAGACATTACACCACAGTGCCCAGATACCCTTCAAGGGTGACAATGCTGTGCTCTATAAATACTGATTAATTGTCTGTGAATGTGTTTGGGTGTTGGTGTAGTGGTGGGTGTGCTGACTGTGGGTGTGCTGATGGTTGGTGTGGGTGTTGGTGTAGTGGTGAGTGTGCTGACTGTGGGTGTGCTGGTGGTGAGTGTGGTGTCTGTGTCATGGTGGGTGTGGAGCCTGCAGGTATGTTGGTGGTGGAAGTGTGTGTTTGTGTAGTGATGGGTGTGCTGACTGTGGATATACCTGTGGTTGTGGTGGGGTGTGTGGTGCCTGCATGTGTATGTCTAATTTTTGCTATGTTGGTGTGAGGATGTGCAGCTTGAGGTTGTTTTATTGGGTGCGTGCAAATGTTTGAGTGTACTTGGGATAGGGCTGGGTGGAGGGATTTGGGATTGGGAAGCGGTGGGAGTCTGGGAACAAGGTTTTGGCAGGTGGGAGGCTGCTCTAAAAGAGGAGGCCAGACCTTGAAGGATTAAGCCGTCATCCCAACCTGCTACTGCCCACATGAAATTAATAGAAATTTTCCTGTAGAAACAGGTTTCAAACATGTTCCAGATTAGGAATGATTCCACCATGCACATGTTTCCAGTCCTCTTGGAGCAGATGCTCATTAGTATTGTGTCATAGCACCAACTTACCAAAGCCAAGTCTGATACATCAACTGCATCATAAGTGTGAAGTTTGCCATGTCACTAGCAACAGGACCTGCATGACCTACTCAATTTGGTAATGGAGCATCCTACCTGTCCCAATCATTGAATAGGGCATGTTTGGTTCAACTGTCCCTCATTACATAGAGAAAACGAAGACATTTCTTTGTTATAATGCAGCCATGTGTCTGCTAAAAACATTACTTGGCTTGTGATGAGGAATCTAGTTGCAACTTTTAGCACAAAGCAATACACCAGGCACAGCATCAGACACTATCTGATTACCTTACACCTGCAGAAATCCTCATGTGTATTGAATGTGTGTTAACCATCATGTTGATGCCATACAGCAAAAATATCTACAGACAATAACTTGTCCCCTTGATGGTACTGTTGGGCTCTCAACTGCATATCAAGCTAAGGATAGGCCACTGTAAGGATGCAGGCCATTGGGGGCAGGATCAAGATGCAATGCACCCACTTGGATCGTTGGGAGGACTGCCCAAGCTGGCCTTCTGCACACTTGTGTGTCAAGTGTCACAGGTCCTCCCACCTCTTCCAACAATGCAGTCTGCGCCGCTTATGGGCCCCAAGGTTTCCGCACCTTCTTGGCAATGGCCTTCCTTATTTTCCGCTTTTGAGGGGCGCTGACCTGTATGGATGATATAAAAGAACAAGAAGAGAAGTTTTGAGTGATTTGTTTTGTTTGTACTGCAGTGACGCAATTTTCCTCAACAGTGTCTATCTCCCCATGTTACCAATTCAGGCCCAAAACATCATCCAGGCCATGGTTATGAAACAGTTCCTGGTATGAGATCCACTCCTGATTACTCACATTCATTGTGAGCTACTACAGGCTAAACAACCTGTACAATTCTTGCACATAACACAGAGCTACATTGTCTTCAGGCCTAAACTCCTAAGAGTCAGAACCCATGGTTTGCATCACATTCAGTGACTAAGGGCAGCTATATGTCAGTGAGAACAGTGATTTGGTAGATGTATAAACGTGTGTGTACAAATGGGACATACTTATGTGGATGATTGAGAGCCTTTAGCATTTGAACTTGCGGCACAGAAAATATGTTTCCCTATATGTGGCACCATGACATGTATGAAACCACACGGAACATCCTATTGCACAATATGGTCTATAATCCCACTTGACAGGACAGCATAAGACAGTTCCACTAATTTAAAACATTTTCTGCCACTTAAAATCACAATCATTTTGAAATTGGTTGTATGTTTTCACTCACACTACTGGTACATGGTCTACTGGTCACTGGTGGTAAGGGGCTTGCAGCTTGTCTGATGAAACTGGAATTGTGCGTTACATGGACAGATATTATAGCTTCTCCTTTCAGGTGACTTTACATTTCCATGCACAGACTTTTCTAATAGTGGCAAACAACATTGTGTCCCCAGCAAAATCATTCAGTTCATGCCACTTCAATCACAACACTTCACCTATGAACAAAAAGGGGCAAATTAGGCTGTGGGCAAAAAAGAAACAACTAAGTTAGTCAAACATTTCCCAATCAGACATGTACCAAATCCTCTGGGGTGCCATAGAGCTGGTTATACAGGGATAGGACCTCCCTGGCAAGGAGCTCCAGCTCCTCCGTGCCAAAGGCAGGGGCGCTGCCACCTGCTTTTTCCATCATCCTGGCTCCTAGAGGTTGGTAATGGCAGCAAAAAATGAGAGGGCTTGTAGGCTGCAGTGCTTGGAGGCAAGTGAGCTTTCTACAATATGCTGCGTACAAGTACATGGTGGACGCAATCAATGACTGAGCTGGACACAGCCATTGGCCTTCGGACATAGCCATCGCACATGTTAGCCTATGGCAGGGACTGTCGCAGAGAGTGCCACCTACTACGTGGTCAAATTCCACCAATGGCCATCAGGTAGAAAATGTCCTGACAGCAAGGTCAGACATCCATCCACCATTTTAGAGTATGAAGCTGTGCCTTTTCCAATTGTTAGTGCGTCACGGGCACTTAAAATGGAAACTGTGATTTATAAATGTCAGATACAAATAACACTGTCCTTGGCAGGATATGACACAATGAAATGTGAACCATGACTATATTTGACATTGATAGTGCCGCAGGGGAATTAATACCTCTGATGACGGTGCTTTGAACAACAAAAATGTAAAAAAAAATGATGTGCAGTAATACATTTCAAATGTATTATTTGTACATGATAAAAAAATAAAAAATAAAATGAAAAAAATATTTTTGAAGTTCCAAACATTTGATAACAATGTGTATACATGTATTACACAATGGCATTCCTAATGGTACCTAGACTTAGGATGTGTGTTGATGTTCAAAGTATGGTGTGGCCATTTAAGCTGATATTTTCTTTTAAGACATGCAGGCCTTTGAACCCAGGCATGAGGAGGAGACGACAACCTCAGGTGCTCCACCCCTTATCAGACCTTGCCACCTTGGCAGAAAGGGATGTCATAAAAAAAAATTGGCTAAATAGGAAAACTACCCTGGATTTGTGTCAGCAGTTGAAGTCTAGTCTCCTGCCTCATACTAGAAATACATCAGCAATAACAGCAATAGTGAAACTCATGGCAGTAATTCATTTTATGGCAAGTGGCTCTTTTCAATACACTGCAACAGTATCTGGGGACATGTCCCTACCAACTTTCAGTGGAGTGCTACAAAAAGTCCTTGCTTCCTTGACGAGACACATAAACAGCTACATCCAGTTTACATGTCAACAGGATTAGGCCCCAGGAAGCTTGTGCAGGAAGCGGACTGCTGGGAGAGCACCAGGGTCCAAAGGAGGTACGGGGGAGACCATGCCAAGGGTGGGGAGGATCCCTCTCAGAAGAAAGGAGGGGTAAGGGTAAACAGGGGGAGTTCTCTAAAGGGCCCCAAACTGATTCCCAGGGTAAGGATTCCCAACCCCCAGTGAGAAGAAGCTATGGTTCTCCAAAGGGAAGCCAGTGGCAGGTGGTCCTCCACGTAAGGGCTATGCATGTGACCTGGTGGGTCATGTGAGGGGGGACCCCAAATGCCCCAAAAGTACACCGGCATCCACTGGTGCGCCGTCCCAGGGTTTGGCCAGTGTAGCGCTTGGGGAGGAGTTGGTTTCAGGTGGGTGGGAACCAGCTGAGATGACCCTTGTCTCACTAGGGGACAGTGAGATGGTCCAGAGAACCCTAGTGCCTGAAAACACTAAGAAGGACAGGCAGTGAGTGACCATCAATGGATAGAGGGTGGAGGCTCTGAGAGACACAGGAGCCAGCGTGACTACAGTGAGGAGTCAGCTGGTGTCTGAAGAGAAGATTGATCCCCGGTACTTCACCAAGTAGTTCCAGTAGACAACTCAGAGCGCCTGTGCAGTGTGGCGGAGGTTCCCTTTGAATGGGGGGGGTCTCAGGTTCCTTTAAGGTAGCTGTGAGCCCAACCATGCCTGTTGGTTATTTGCTATGCAATGACCTGGAGGATTCCCCTTGGAAGGAGGTGGAACACAGGTCTCACTTGAAGATATTGGGTCTGCCTGGGTGGATATGCGTATCCACCCGGTCAATGGCAGCCCATCAGGGTAATCAAGAGCCCCTGGAGCCTGAAACAGTGGCCCAGGGGACTGCCAAGAAGAGGAAGGGCAGGGGACGCGGGAAACCGGCCCCAGAAGTTCCCACGGTCTAGGAGGAGGCAGAGCCTGAGGGTGACGCCCTGGAGCCTACAGGGGAACATGTGGCGGAACCGGGGGAGGTCCCTAAGCTGTTGCAGTGGAAGCAGGAAGGGGGGCCCACCAGGGAAGCATTCTGTTCAGCACAGAAGACATGCCCTACTTTGCAAGGTTTGCGGCAGCAGGATGCAGGCCAGGCGGCTGGCAAGGAGCCAGGATCACACCTGATCTATTGAGAGGATGACCTTCTGTGTAGCAAGCCAAAGGTTCCTGAGCCTGGGTCAGCCCATGTACTGGTGGCACCCCAGTGCTTCAGGGCCTTCCTACTGGGGTTGGCTCATTATGTGCCTTTAGCTGGACATTTGGGGCAGGACAAGACCTTTGAGAGGCTTGTCACCCACTTTTATTGGCCACTAATGTGCAGGCACTCAGATGCACATTGCAGGTCTTGTCAGACTTGCCAGGCAAGTGGCAAGAGTGGGGGGAAATATAAGGCTTCCCTCCAACCTTTACCTTTTGTCAGTACTCCCTTTGAGAGGGTGGGCATTGACATTGTGGGGCCTCTGGATCCTAAGACAGCCATGGGCAATAGGTTTATCCTGGTCTTGGTGGACCATGCCACCCGGTACCCAGAAGCCAGTCCTTTGAGATCAATCACTTCCCCTGTGGTGGGTCGTGCTTTGATGGGGGTTTTTACCCGCATGGGGTTCCCTAAGGAAGTGGTATTTGATAGGGGTACCAACATCATATCCACATATATGAAGTCTCTTTTGAAGGAGTGTGGGGGAACCTACAAGTTCACCACCCCTTACCACCCCCAAAGTAATGGTCTGGCTGAGAGGTTCAACCGCACCTTACAAGGCATGATCATGGGCCTGTAAGAGCCCTTGAGGTGGAAGTGGGACGTCCTCTTGCCATGCCTTCTGTTCGCCACAGGGAGGTGCCTCAAAAGGGACTTGGGTTTAGTCCCTTTGAGCTGATTTATGGCCCCCCTGTGAATGGACCTTTGAGTCTGGTAAAGGAGGCTTTGGAAAAAGCTCCTAGTAAACCCCCCAGGATGTATTCAGTTACATGCTGGCTTTGAGAAACCAGACTGCCCACTTCAGGAGACTCGCTCAGGAGAACCTGGAAGCAAGCCAGGAGGATATGAAATGGTGGTATGACCAGAATGCCACTCTGGTCGAGTTTCAACCTGGACAAAAAGTGTGGGTAATGGCACCAGTGGGGTCTAGGGTGCTCCAGGATAAGTGGACTGGGCCATTTGAGGTGGTGGAGCACGAGTGAAGTCACCAACCTGATGGACTTGCAGTCTCCAAGGAACCCTCCAAGGGTCCTGCATGTCAACCGCCTCAAACCTCACTTTGATCAGACTGAACTGCCCATGCTCCTTGCAACAGATAATGGGGTAGAGGGAGGAGAGTGAGCCTCTTCCTGACCTCCTGTCTGCAGGAGAAAAAGATGGGTCAGTGGAGGGAATGATCCTCTTCCCCTCCCTGACTGAGGAGCAGCAAGGTGACTGTCACCACGTGCTGGACAGTTTTCCTCACTGTTTTCCCTGATCCCATGAGTCACACACTTGTGCACACATGATGTGGACACTGGGGACAGTACACCTATTAAACAGAAAGTTTACAGGGTGACTGACAGGGTCAGGGCATGCATTAAGGATGAGGTATCCAAAATGCTTACCCTAGGGGTAATTGAGCACTTCAGAAGTCCTTGGGCCAGCCCAGTGCTATTGGAACTAAAGTCTGCTGCACCTGGTGCCACTCCAGAACTCAGATTCTGTGTGGACTACAGGGGACTCAATGCAGTCAGCAAGACTGACGCACACCTCATCCCCGAGCTGATGAGCTGATTGACCGGTTGGGAGCTGCCCAGTACCTCAGTATGTTTGATTTAACATCTGGGTACTGGCAGATTGCCTTAACTGAGGGGAGGAGAGGCCAGCATTCTCTACCCCAGATGGACACTTTCAATTTAAAGTGATGCCATTTGGGATGAAGAATGCCCCTGCCATCTTTCAGATGTTGGTCAACCAGGTGTTGGCTGGACTGGATGAGTTCAGTGTCGCCTACCTGTAAGACAATGCTGTGTTTAGTTCCACATGGAAGGAACACCTGCAACACCTCTGGAGAGTGTTAGAGGCCCTGCAGAAGGCAGGCCTCACTATTAAGGCGAGCAAGTGCCAAATAGGGCAGGGTTCTGTGGTGTACTTAGGACACCAGGTGGGGAGTGGCCAGATGGCACCCCTACAGCCTAAGATTGACACAAGTCTGGCTAGGGAGCCTCCCAAGACCCAGATTGAAGTGAGAGCCTTTTTAGGTCTCACAGGATATTACAGGAGGTTTGTTAAGGGATATGGTACCATTGTTACCCCCTTAACTGAGTTGACTTTGAAGAAGTAACCCAGGAAAGTGATCTGGACAGAGGCTTGCCAGACCTCTTTATATGCCCTGAAGGCTGCCATGTGCACAGCACCTGTGCTGAAGGCACCTGACTACTCCAAGGAGTTTGTTGTGCAAACAGACGCCTCAGAGCATGCTATTGGAGCAGTACTCTCACAGCTTAATGAAGAGGGCCTAGATCAACCCGTAGCCTTCATTAGCAGGAGGTTACTAACCAGTGAATGTAGGTGGAGTGCCATAGAACGTGAAGCATTTGCAGTGGTCTGGGTACTGAAGAAGCTAAGACCCTACTTGTTTGGGACTCACTTCTGAGTTCAGACAGACCACAGTCTTGTTGTTTTTGTTACTGTGGGCACTTTACCACTGCTAATCAGTGCTAAAGTTCAAGTGGTCCTTTACAAAATGTGTATGTAATTGGCTTATCTATGATTGGCATATTTGATTTACTAGTAAGTCCCTAGTGAAGTGCACTAGAGGTCCCAGGGCCTGTAAATCAAATGCTACTAGTGGGCCTGCAGCACTGGTTGTGCCATCCACATAAGTAGCTCTGCAATCATGTCTCAGACATGCCATTGCAGTGTCTGTGTGTACAGTTTTATCTGGAAATTAGACTTGGCAGGTGTACTCACTTGCCAGGCCTAAATCTTCCCTTTTCTTACATGTCTGACACCCCTAAGGTAGGCCCTAGGTAGCCCCAAGGGCAGGGTGCAGTGTATGGTTAAGGCAGGACATATAGTAATGTGTTTTATATGTCCTGACAGTGAAATATTGCTAAATTCATTTTTCTCTGTTGCAAGGCCTGTCCCTCTCCTAGATTGACATGGGGGCTACCTTTAAATCTGATTAAAGTGTGGATTCCCTTTGGGAGCAGATGGACATGTGGAGTTTGGGGTCTCTGAGCTCAAAATTTAAAAATACATCTTTTAGTAAAGTTGATTTTAAGATTGTGTGTTTGAAAATGCCACTTTTAGAAAGTGAGCATTTTCTTGCTTATATCATTTCTGTGACTCTGCCTGTTTGTGGATTCCCTGTCTGGGTCAGTTTGACAGTTGGGCTGTGCCTGCCCTCACACAATGCAGTCTCCAACCCCCTGGTGAGTGGCTGGGGCCTGGCATGGGCATGGCAGATTTCACATTCAAAAGAGACTTTACTTTGAAGTAGGCCTACTTTAAAGGAAAAATTGGGAATAAGAAGGGCACCCAAAACTACAGACTTTAGAACACTTTTGGAACCAAGAGGAACCTCTGCCTAGAGAAGAGCTGAAGAGCTGCGGGAAAAGAGCTGCCCTGCCTGTGACTGTGCTTTGTGGAGCTATCCTGTAGTTGCTGCTTCTGCCAGAGTAAGAGGGCAAAGACTGGACTTTGTGTGACTTCCATCTTGAGAAGAACTCTCCAAGGGCTTGATTTTGAGCTTGCCTCCTGTTGTTTGAAGTCTCAGGAACAGCAAAGACTTCTCTCTGCCAGCAAATGTAGTCTCTGGAGAGACTCCTACTCTGCCCCGTGGTGCCCATCCAGTTCCTGGGACCCTGAAAGAAGAAGCTTGCAGCCTAGGAGGAGGATATCCACGCACAGAGCGCCGTGTGGGGAAAAGATCGACGTGACTCTGATCTGCGGCTGAAGAAATGACGCGCCGCCGGCTCCGTGGCTGAAAATCAATGCTCAACTGAAATGTGACCAAAGAATCGTCGCGCGGTGCAGGAGAAATGACGCGCAGCATCGCTGACAGAGGCTGGGAGATCGCAACCCGCGTTGCGTGGTTTTCGGATCATCGTGTGGCTGGATTTCTGACGCAAACACTGCTGGGCGTGTATAAACAATGCAAGGCCTGCCTGGACCCGAGAGTGCTGTCCGGATCGACGCATCGCTCTCCTGCAGAGGGAAGAAATTACACGCCCGACCCTGACGAAAGAGAAACGATGCAAGGTCTAGTTCATGAGTGAAATCTACACATAACAAGCCTTTTTTGACGCACACTCGCCCATGCAGGGTTATTTTTGATGCACCCAAGGTACATTTTCCCGCTAACAGTGTTAGTGTGTGTTTAAAACTACTTAAAGACACTTTTTTGATTTTTAATTGATAACTTGACTGGTGTATTGTGGATTTTTGTCATTTTGTTCTTGTTCTCTTTAGATAAATATTTCCTATTTTTCTAAACCTGTGTTGTGTCATTTTGCAGTGTTTTCATTAAGTTACCGTGTGTGTTGGTACAAATACTTTACACCTAGCACTCTGAAGTTAAGCCTACTACTCGGCCAAGCTTCCAAGGGGGTAAACAGGGGTTAGCTGAGGGTGATTCTCTTTTATCCTTACTAGAGTGAGGGTCCTTGCTTGAACAGGGGTAACCTGACTGTTAACCAAAGACCCCATTTCTAACAGCCACCATGAAGGAAGAACTTTATGATTTGGGTGGACTACCACATGTGGTTGGAGCAATGGATGGCACGCATATTGCCTTGGTGCCACCACATGCAAGCTAACAGGTCTACTGCAATCGGAAGAACGTCCATTGCATCAATGTTCAAGTTGTCTGCTTACCAAATTTATACATCTTCAGTGTGTGTGGCCACTTTCTTGGGTCAAAACATGATTAATTTATATTACAGAACAGCATCACACACCTGAACAACTTGGACTGGACTGGTCCTGGCTTGTTGGTAAGTACAGTATGACTTGAGTATCTTTTGCCAGAATCCCAGTTTAGGAAGGGGCTATGGCTTGATCTGGTGATGTGCTGATTCCATGTAGGAGACTCGGTGTATACTAACCGATCATGGTTATTTGCACCACTCAGGAATCCAATAATTTCCATGGGAAGTCTGCTTCAATGAGGCCCATGGAAGAACACAGAGGCCAGTGGACCGGGCTTTTGGGCTCCTGAAGGTCAGGCTTAGGTGCCTGGACAAGACTGGTGGATCTTTCCTCTACTCACCCAATAAAGTGTGCCAAATCACGGTTGCCTGCTGCATTCTCCCACAACACCCCCTTGCAATGGAACATCCTTATAATTGTAGAGGAGGGATACTGTAAAGAGCCACCAGGTAAGGATGTTGAAATGCACAATGAAGATGACAGTAATGAAAAAGAAATTGACCTATGTCAAGATGTTATTGAGCACTTCTTCACCTGAGTGTAGGTTTACCTTTACAAATTGTAACCTCCAATGTCAGAACAACTTGTAACATAGGGAACACATCAGTCTGCAATGATTATTTGGTAGGAATGGTCAGTTCAGGAAAGTCCAAGGCAAAGATGTTAGTGGATCAGTTTCTCTGCATTGAATACTGTGATTATTGACTATGTATGCTCTCCTTACTTGTGATTTGAGTCAAATGTAACATGTTAAATCATTAATTATCCCTTGTTATTCTGTTTCAGGGCCCTTTACCATGTTATCTTCTTTTGAACATTTCAAAGTTGCGACATTTGCAGTGATATGTTGCTGTTGAAAAGTAAAAAAGTAACATGTATTGATCCTGAGACAGACACCAATTTGGGATGGACAGATCTTGTACGGAGACAACCTGTGCTTTGATAGAATGGAAGTTCAGGGGATTGTATCAGAGCTGTTTTCTGTGTGATGGTGCCATCAAGGCAATGTGTGCCACTTAACTTGCTCAAAGCACATGTGCATGTCAAGCCGCAGCATACTGTTCTGCCTTCACATTAGCTACATTTTCAATTTGTGTCCAATGGAGGTAGCTGGTGATGTGTCTCCTTATAGTTAATAGAACTTTTTTTAGCGTACCACCGAATGGTGGGTGTGCCATTGCACCAGATACTGCCACTGTGTCCTGTAATGGTCTTGTCACCTAACATTTTGGTAATACCATGGTATAGACTATTGGTGTTATGGATGTAGGATTCCTATTGTGAGTGCAGGATGTATGGCTCCAGCTGAGATCATGCATCAATGATAGTTTCCATATTAAATTTGATCCTATGCAACATTCTTCCATGGTGTAAAGGTCGTGGAGCTTCCACCCTTGAACGGCCCAGACCATTAGGGTTATGCATGGTTTATGAAGCTCGGCTCTGATTTCTTCAAAGTATTGATGGCTACATATGTGTGTTCCCAATACATTATACATTGTTTTTGTTTTATTTGATTGAAATGAGTAACACAAACCTCTTTGTCATTTCAAATTTTCATTTACAAATAAAATTGACAAATGACATGCCACAATAAATCCAACAAGAGCCTTGTAGTTTCTGTCCATATCAAATATTTGCATGACAGAAAAAAACTGAAAGGTGAATCAAAAAATGAAAAAAGACTTTCATGGTGGATGAAAGTATGGCAGTAGAGCAAAAAACAGTTTGGAGTACAACGTACAAAATTCAACTGTCCTCAAAAAAGGTAAATATGTCTCTGAAATAGTCCATGGAGTGAATGGTATACATACAATGGAGGAAATTAGGATCTGTGTATCTTGGAGGTGGTGGTGGCAATCTTGCCATCTACTCCTGGTGGTCCAGATGACTGTCTCCTCTGGGGAGTCGGGGGACACAGGTGCAGGGACTGGAGTGGGAGGAACAGCCTCCCCATATGGCAGGGCCTCCATGTCTGTGGCTGACAGTGGTTTGCTTGGGCTAGAAATAGAGGGAACACTGACTGGGGCTGATGGAATGGGAAAACCCTGCTTACATAGTGATAGATGTTGTAAAGCACCCCAGTCAGGGAGCTCAAATTTTCATTGTGGTTGCGTATGTCCAACATGAGCTCCTTCTGCATCTCCTTGATCTCCCAGAGCTCAGTTACAACATGGCCTATCACGTCTTGCGACTGTTGTACTGCTTCCAAGACTTGAACAATGGTGGTCTGGCTGACAATGATGTGAGTAGCCTCACTTTTCTGGCTCATAGATTCCCTCCTATGACCCCTACCTCCACTACTCTGTGTCCTTAAAACACTGTACCCGTCCCACTGGGTCCTGGCATAACTGTAGGAGGTGTTGTGTTGGCTCAACAGAAGCCACGACTTGGGGCACAGGGTTGGTATGTATCTCCTCAGTACACAGGAAGTAAAGGTGTCCTCATGCTCAGATGGTGTTGCAGCTGGGGTGGGAGGTATAAGTGTGGGTTGAGTGTGACTTACTATAGCTGACTGGCCAGACAGACCAGATGGACCAGCTGGCTCCCAATCAACTTGACTTGCAACAGTGGAGTCCTCACTGAAGACTTGCTCCTGGTCTGCAGTGGAAGTGTCATGGGTGGCGGGAGGTGGTCCACTGGCCCACGGGTTGGACCTGAGAAGGATGCAGAGAATATGTAACTAATATATAGTTTGTACATTTTAAGTGTTTTTATCTACAAATGACCAACCTAAAAAAAATAGAAACAGATTGATAGACTGATTAGGCCTTTTATTTTCATTGTTTTACACATACAGGCTGATTAACACAGATGACAACTCCAGTGCTGATGTTGTAGAGATGTTCTGAAATGCAAAGGTTTTATTTCTGAATTGTATGTTCCATGTAGCAGACATTCAACACAACACAGTGGTGAATAGATTACAGTACTGGACCATTCCAAAGCCTAGCAGGGTACAAAACATTGGAATCAATGTGGTTCAACTTAAAATTGAAACTGTCATTGGTCTTTGCATGGACAGTGCAAAGTAACTTGTGTGGGCTATTACTTCTATTCAGCTTGCCACAACACATAGTTGGAAATCTTAGATTCAAAGAGCATGAATTATGAGAGCATTTACATCACTTCAATGTAGCTATGAGAAGGTGTCAACGTGTTTGAGATACACAGCAAGTGGCATTTTAATCCATAGCATGACATGTTGACTGTCAAATGCACACGCTTTTGAGATGTGTGCACATGTGGAAGTAAAGGAAGGTGGAGCAACATTACATTGCACTGTCACCTTGGCTCTCATTGTACCAATAAGGCTGCTAGATTTGGGTGGCAACATCACCTGAATTGTGGAGAAGTGAGTCCAATCCCACACCATCTGACAACTGTTGGCCTAATCTGTTTCCGGTCAACTAACAGTGCCTCATCTCTGCCCAAGCTCAGGGACGAATTGTGGCAACCGGGCACATGATAATGTGACTTCTCAGGGAAATCGTGGTGAATCAGATCTCATCCTTTTCTTTCAGTTACATTAGTCTCACATATGCAAGGACAAACAGAGGCAGAAGATGGTTCAATAAGACTTATTGACTCAGCTGTGTCTTAGATAAAATGACATGAAATGAGATAAATATAAAGATGAAACATACTAGAAGCAAAATGGTGACAAGAAAAGTGAAACACAGGAAAAGTCCCACCATACTGTTACTATGTACAATATATGCAATTACTAGCTAAGCTACATTAGAGGACAGCACAATAAGCCCTAATCCGCCCTTCAGGATTCCCCCCTGTGGGAATATCACCCTCAATACTTGACTATGACAGTAGTGGAGAAGCCTGTTATCCATAGAGAGAGGATCCCCATATAGGCCAGGGAACTGGTACTCTCAGTGAGCAGCTGTAACGAAGGCAGACGCCGTGCGGTCATGGTCATTTGGCTGGAACCTCCCTCTAATGTGCAAATGAAAAGGAAATGTTTTTATATTAAAACAACTGATGTTCTGAGAAAGTGTCCCCACTTAAAAATAAGTCTGTTTCTGTGAATGTTAGAGACGCAGTGTACCACTTCTGCCAACGATCCTATCTGACTGCAGCTTTGAGGAAAACACAGAGTGAAAGAATGTTGTGCTAAGATATGTAATGCTTTCCTAGGTGAAAGGACAACAAGATAAAGAAAATAAAACACCACAACAAATGTTGGTGATTCTAAAAGGATAAAATGAAATGATATAAAATAAAACATTGCTAGGTTAAAGGGCACAAGCAGCATGCCTGGTTGTTAAAATAACGTGCCCAAGGACATCACTAAAATGGCTCTACAACACCCTCCCCTTGTCAGTTCAGAGGCGGTAAGTAAAACATCATAGTTCCTTAGTTAAAAACAACAAAAATGCAACACTTGAAGACATTTATACATAAACGTCAATTGTGACAAGTTAGAACACACGTGAATATGTGATAAAAGAAATTTTGGAAGTGCTCAATTTAGAAGCTTAGCAGTGGCACCAATGAAACGGAATTTAAAAGTCAGTGTCATTTTCAAAATCTCCAATTACAGCTGGGACGATTGAAGCAAGGAAATGCTCCACTTCAGCAGGTGGTAATGTGACCAAATCAGTGCCAAGAAAAACCAAAGAGCACTCATGTTCTAAAGCCTGCCAAAACCACTCTCAATGACAAAGACCAGTGGCACTCCAATTCCTCCAGGAGTGGTGCTCCGAAATACTGAGTCATACGTTCATGACACAGTTGCACCATCAGTCCTCCTTGTTGTGATGGCACAGCCATTGCAAATAAAAACAGCAACAGCAAGATTCCACCTATTATAGCCAAAGTATATGGAAATCCCCCGAAAATACTTGAAAGTATCTATTGTATGGCTGAAAGTATTATGCCAATGAAACCAGAACCAACAGCCGTAGAGAAATTAACAATCCCAGTAGTACCAGATGCATTAACAAATTGTCCCATGAGTTCACCAAAGTGCCTCAGAAAGTTTGCATTTAAGAAGGACTGTATTTCTGCAGATGATCTCGGTACTTGGAGCACATAGGCCACGCACACAGATGTCAGCACAACATTCACATTTGAAGTAGCAATATGAGGTCAAATATCTGTATATAGCTTCCATTTGAGAGCACAAGAAAGCAGGTCTAATCAAGGGGACTTGAACTCCCTTCAGATAGCAAGCTAAATTAGCTGCTGAAGCATTACACGCCACATGCAAGGACATCTACCTACAAACCACTGAATGGCTCATACAAGTCTCACATTCACTGCCACTAAGAAAGACCTCTTTCATGCCATTGAGACATTTGTGCGAAAAGGGAAGCTCCCACACCTCAGGACTGTAACTATCTCCTAGCCTTTCATATCTGCCTACTGGGATACATTTAAACAAATGCGAATTGCAGTGTTGAAATAGGCAGATTAATAACCCTATGTATTACCCATTCAGCAGATGGTATTTCAGCCACAGTAAAAGGCAAGTTTTCTAATTACTCGATATTTAACATAAGTCACTTTCTTCTGAGCCATTATTTGTTGCTGTTGCGTCAAATTAAATGCTGAAAAATTGTCCCTACCACTGATATGTTGCCAGGTATCCAACCAGATTTCAGTGTTTGTAGTGTCCAACCCATCTGCATAATGGACCTTAACTGACTCTGTCCATGTTGTAAAAATGACATGTCACTTTTTACAATGTCTATTGCAGATGAATATGCGTTCAGACAAGGTGTTATTCCCATTATCTACAATGGCTAATGTCTTCTGTAACTTTTCCTGATCTATTTGCCTTAACTGGGCAGCGGCTATTTGCTGAGAAAGTTTCCAAACTTCATTATAAACTGCAAATCAGAAGCACTCTTTACGTTGTCTTCTGGGGCCTAACAGAAAATCCTGCAAGTCATTGTTGTTTGACAGGAGACTGAGATGTTCTTTTGCAGCATCTAGTGAAGAACCATTGCTTGCATAACTTCCCTACACTGTATGTTGTCACTATACCCGAATGTTCTGATGATGCATAGCGAGGGTCATGGTCTATTCGTTCTAAAACCCCCTGTGAAGTTTACAAAACATGCATGACAACCATTTGTGTCCACTGGCCACAATAACCACCCACCAGGATGTGAAAGTGATGTCTTAAATGTTCAATTATGGACCCAGCCATCAAGCTGCTATTCGGTTGCATTAATATATTTTTTTTATTTATAAAACTTAGCAGGGGCAGGGATACTGGGCGCTTTCAATTCTTTAATTTTTGTCAAGCCTAAGCAACTTGTCTGTTGGACAGTTTCATTTAACAATATAATTTGAACAGGTATCAGGCATGCTCTAAATAAAGCTTCTTTTCCCCTTATTTGCCAATTTTTAGTTCCCCATACACTTTTTAAATCAATCGACTTCAGAAAATATTCATAGCCTTTTATAGCCAACAGGTAAACAAAGGAATCAGAATTAATCAGTTTTGTATCAGTTAATAAAATATGGTGCATTTCCATTGTTGGCAATCTAAAATAATACGACTCAGCATTTTTAACATTGTGCCCGGAAATATTTGAAAACTTTTCAGAGTATGTTTTTGAACTTCCACCTGGCGGAGTTGGACAATGTTCCCTTTGTGCATAGTTAAAAATAGTCTTTAGGGTACTTGGGGTATTGTTTTGCAGATCCAAAAACAGGGCATCATGGTAGTTGTAGTCATGTGATGACAATAAAAAAAGAATCCTTTCTTAGAGCCCATCTTGTCGATCCATATATCTAACTCAGTCTTCACTGCTTTATAAAATAAGTCAATGTTATTTCCATCCGTGGGGTCCATTTGGATTTGGCCCTCAACCCACTTTCCATATGTAGTTCTGTGCTCAATTCCAGCTCTGTAAGTAAACTATTCATATTATAAGGATCATCTTCATGTGACGTAAGGGTCAAGAGTGTAGTGGTATTATAAATATCTTGAATTGTTAGATTACTCAATAATGGTTCAGCCTTAATAGAACTAGATGTAATTAAAAACATGGAGTTTGGGGAACATCCGGAAAAGCGCATGGAGTATGGTTCCTATCTTCCTGCAATTCTAATCCCCTGTATTAGCTGTATCTTTATAGAATGTTTTGGTAACTATGTAGGATAAAGTTAGTGAGTTGGCGGCCTTTTTCGGTGTTTGGATATTTGGCAGTGCTGTAGCTTTATTAATAATGGCCTGTAATTACACTTAGACACGTTCAGGTTGTGAATGTTAGCTTCTCTCAATAAAATTTAGTGGATTGCATGTTGAGAGTGTTGATGATTGCTTATGGATAATTGTAGGGAGATAACTTATTTGATTTGTGCAGGATTAATGCATATGAGGATAACTATGTTTACTTCTTACTGGATGACTATTAGATTGGGAAATTGATGATCAATATTTTGGACTATATTCAGGTGATGTTGAACTTCTTTTGCATGTGGGCATTGGAGCTTTATAGTGTTCTGTAAGATACTTAGGTCCATATTTATGGGAAGTTAGCACCACCTTAGTATCATTTGTTTTTTACACTAAAATGGCACTAACTTAACTCCATATTTATATTTTGATGCTAGACCTGTCTAGCATCAAAATATACAGTATGAGTTAGTGTCATTTCTGGAAGTGCCAACCCACCTTGCGTTGCATCGCAACAATGAAATACAAGATAGGCGTGCCCTTCCAAAAAATGATGTTAGCCCTCCAGCACCATATTTACCTCCTGATGTGAAAACGAAGCACATTAAGGAGGTGTACCTAAAAAATGATGCTAAGGCCGATTAGCTTCCAAACTTAATGCCTGGTCAGACCAGGCGTTAATGAGAGGCCACACTCGACCACTTAAGGAAAACACACATAAGGAGCATTATCAGCCTCCAGGACAACATGGAAGTGCCACTGCTCCAGCTTGGCACACGCCGCAGACGTCAGCGATGACAAGAGGTCGCTCAACCACCACTGCAGGAACCCCAAACACCACCACAGCAGCCAACTAGGCAGCGAAGTAGGAGGAAGAGGATCTAACGACTGCGTA
Source organism: Pleurodeles waltl (assembly GCF_031143425.1). NCBI lineage: Eukaryota > Metazoa > Chordata > Amphibia > Caudata > Salamandridae > Pleurodeles > Pleurodeles waltl. The sequence goes on along the minus strand of NC_090437.1, from coordinate 607,525,171 downwards.
CACTTGTGCTTTGTCTTCTCCTTCCCCTTGGACTTTTCTGGACCCTCCTAGCTGGTACTCGCTGGTATTTGGGTGGTTGGGATCTCCCTGGGGTATCGCCTGCCCTGCAATCACCATTTTTGCTGCATTAGCTGCATTTTCCCCTAAGGCGTGTCACAATGGTTAGCATAATTTTTTATGACAATAACCATTCCTTAGCGCCATTGTGCATCATTATTTAAATATGGCACACGGATGGCACTATGGATTGACATTAGCTCGCGTAAAAAAGTTAGAAATAAATATGCACCTTAGAGTCTCTTTACACGGATGCATCTATATAATTGTATATATTTGAGTGATTCGGTGCACTGGGATCTTTTTAATCTATATCCCTTAGTTATTTTCACTAACAGATATAGATTACACAGCTCTTCTATTTTTCACCTTTTATGTTTTTTATGCCTTTTCTTGGTTGCTAGGTATTTACACAATGATTTCTGAACTCACGATCCAGTGTGAGATCATCACTTACGGATGGGTGCTGGTCACAAGCATGAGACCTCACCTTTTGCTTATATTAAAGTCCTTATTTGTATTACAGCCCTAAAGAAGTTGAGGCTTATAGCCGTGACAAAATTCATGTACTTGAGGCTGTTTTTTATATGGAACATTGATATGATTTGTGGCACCTAAAGGATTATTGGCTGATCTGACCAAGAAACTTGTATTGAACACGTCTGACGGCAGTGAGAAGTAATTGAAATGAAAGCACAAAGAAAACTCATAAAAGGATACACTTGTGGCTGCTTTGCTCTATGGAACACTGATATTATTTGTGCTACATAAAGATTAGCCTGATTTAATCAATCAACTTTCATTGGATACATCATAATGCTGTGAGGAGATATTTATATAGAGCACAAAGATATTTTTCTACTGGAACATTGGACACTGTGTTATATTGTTACATTGAGTGTTCAGAGCATGCAGTGAGTCTGTAGTACTAATCACAGTTTCTGGGAGAAGGTAAATTAAGAGGGTTGTCTAATAGCTGACCCTGGCTCTGGAGACACACCTTTTTCTTTCTGATATTAATTTTGTATTTTGATTGCACCCCCTACATTGTGGTGAGCGCCAGACTGCTGGCCCAGCTATCAGTAGGAGTATATGTTTTCATTTGTAAGTGACACATGTACAGGCCACAGTTGCACAATATAATGCCACTTTATTGGCATACCTGTTGCCAGCTGTGACATAACTACTGTTGCTCCTGTGTGCTGCCCATTTTACAACTGCAACTTCAGTGGGGAGTTGTAGAGCTTCCAATACATTGTTCATGTGTTCCCCGTTTCTAATGGGCGAACCAGAGGAAGTCATGAAACCTTGTTGCGACCACAATTGCCCAAAATCATGGAAAAACCAAATCCATTTTGACTGTCTGTAAATAAAGACACTCTCAATTGGGCTGTCAAGGTTTAAGCTTTGGTAAGGGCAAATAGTGCTGCAACTTGTGCTGAAGAAATTCCTTGAAGCCAGGAAGCTTATATTATTTCTTGAATTGTGCAGACTGCATAAGCTTCCCTCAACGAACCTTCATTTGTTCTCAAGCACAAGCCATCGACAAATGGAACTGAATCTTGACTTATTAAAGACTCATCTTTCATGTCTGGTCTGGGTTTGGTGCTAAAGTCAGTGACATCAAGGAAAGTATGTTCAAAACAATCAGATTCATTTCCCTCAGGGGTTGGTAACAATGCTCTAGGATTCAGTACTTGACAACTTCTCAGCACAACACAACATCCCACTAGGATTTGCTGCTCATATCAGGTTAGTCTTGAGTTAGTAAGGTGCTGAGGCTTTGTTCTTGTAAGCAATACTTCTACTGAGTGAGAGACCATAGCTGTTAAAGGACATCGCATCACAATGTTTTCATATTTCTCAAGACTAGCACTCACAGCAGCTACTGCTTTGAGGCAGCCAGGCTAAGCAGTTGCTACATGATCAAGGGTCACAGGAAAATATGCCACAGGCTCTTTTGCATCCCCATGTATGTGAGTTAGCACTGAGAGAGTGCAACCCTTTCTCTCACTGCAAAACAGTATGAAATATTTTGAATAATCTGGCATTCAGAGACTTTCTCTCAGCTCTAGGAACACTTTCATGCATTCGTCGTCCCACTGAATCAGATGTGGTACATGTTTGTGTATCAACCTCAGAAAAGGTTTTGCCACAGAGGAAAAGTTGGGCTTCTACTGTCTACAGTAGCCAACCATTCCCATAAACATCCTGCCTTCTCTCTGCATTTGAGGAGGAATCATTTTCAGAATAGCTTTGACTCTCTCTTGATACTTTTTTTGTTCCCTTTTCAATGATGTGTCCCAACTATTGGACTCCTTTTTGGCAACATTGCATTTTGTTTTAAGACACTTTGGCCCATATTTATGGAAGTTCAGCGTCACCTTAGCGCCATTTATTTTGGTGCTAAAGCAGAGCTAATATTACTACATATTTATATTTAGATGCTAGACCCATCTAGCATCAAAATATTGGAGTTAGCGCCATTTATAGCATGTGCAAACCCACCAATCAATGAGATGCAAGGAAGGCGTTCCCATCTGAAAAATGATGCTAGCCCCCCAGCACCATATTTAACTCTCAGTGCAGAAACGACGTGTGAGTGGGAGGCGGGCCTAAATAATGGTGCTAAGCCTACTTAGCGACAATATTTAATAACTGGTCAAACCAGACGTTAACCCCTTCGCTGCCAGGTTTATTCCTTTCCTGTGCCGAGCCTTTTTTTGGCTATTTGGGGCAGTTCACGCTGAGGCCCTCATAACTTTTTGTCCACATAAGCTACCCACACCAAATTAGCATCCTTTTTTCCAACATCCTAGGGATTCTAGAGATACCCAGAGTTTGTGGGTTCCCTTGAAAGAGAACAAGAAATTAGCCAAAATACAGCAAAGATTCAGTTTAAAAAAAAAAAAACTGGAAAAAAGGGCTGCAGAAAAAGGCTTGTGTTTTTTTCCCTGAATATGACATGAACAAAGGGTTTGTGGTGCTAAAATCACCATCTTCCCAGCTTTGCAGAACAGGAAGACTTGAATCAGAAAACCACATTTTCAACACAATTTGGGGGTTTTACTGTGACATACCCAATTTCTTTCTATTTTTTGTGCTTTTAGCCTCATTCCAGTTAGTGACAGAAATGGTTGTGAAACCAATGCTGGATCCTGGAAAGCTAAACATTTCTGAAAATTAGACAACATTTTGAATTCAGCAGAGGTCAGTTGTGTAGATCTTACAAGGTTTTCCTAAAAAAAATAACAGCTAAAAGAAAAAGAAAATTGAAATTGAGGTAGAAAAACAGCCATTTCTATCCACGTTTTATTCTGTAACTTTTTCCTGCGATGTCAGATCTTTTAAAGCAATATACCGTTACATCTGCTGGACTCTTCTGGTTGATGGGATATATAGGGTTTGTGGGTTCATCAAGAACACTAGGTACCCAGAGCCAATAAATGAGCTGCAACTTGCAATGGGTTTCCATTCTATACTGGTAATACATCAATTCATTTGTGGAAATATAAAGAATGAAAAATAGGTATCAAGGGAACCTTTGTATTTACAAAATGGGCACAAGATAAGGTGTTGAGAAGTAGTGGTTATTTGCACATCTCTGAATTCCGGGGTGCCCATACTAGCATGTGAATTACAGTGCATTTCTCAAATAGACTTCTTTTTTTACACTTTGTCTTACATTTGAAAGGAAAAAATGTAGAGAAAGAAAAGTGGCAATAACAATTGTTCTTCTATTCTGTGTTCCCACAAGTCTCCCGATAAAAATGGTACCTCACTTGCATGGGTAGGCCTAATGCCCGCGACAGGAAACGCAACATGGACGCATCACATTTTCCAAAAGAAAACTGAGCTGTTTTTTGCAAAGTGCTTAGCTGTGAATTTTGGCCTCTAGCTCACCCGGCACCTAAGGAAACCTACCAAACCTGTGTATTTCTAAAAACTAGACACCTAGGAGAATCCAAGATGGGGTGACTTGTGGGGCTCTGATCAGGTTCTGTTACCCAGAATCCTTTGCAAACCTCAAAAGTTGGCCCAAAAACATTTTTCCTCACATTTCGGTGACAGGAAGTTCTGGAATCTGAGAGGAGCCACACATTTTCATCCACCCAGCTTTCCCCCAAGACTCCTGATAAAAATGGTACCTCACTTGTGTGGGTATACCTAGTGCCCGCAACAGGAAATGCCCCAAAACAAAACGTTGACACATCATATTTTACAAAAGAAAACAGCTGTTTTTTGCAAAGTGCCTAGCTGTGAATTTTGGCCTCTAGCTCAGCCGGCACCTAAGGAGAAATACCAAACCTCTGCATTTTTTTAAACTAGACACCTAGGGGAATTCATGATGGGGTAACTTGTGGGGCTCTCACCAAGTTCTGTCACCCAGAATCCTTTGAAAACCTCAAAATTTGGCCAAAAAACACTCTTTCCTCACATTTTGGCGCTGCAAAGTTCTGGAATCTGAGGGGAGCCACAAATGTCCTTCCACCCAGAATTCACCCAAATCTCTGGATAGAAATGGTACCTCACTTGTGTGGGTAGGCCTAGTGCCCTTGAAAGGAATGGATGACACAACGGTCAATGTTAGTCCTTACATGAGGGCAACTGTTGACCCTGGGGTGATCCATTCCTGACACAGGCACTAGGCACAGGCACTCAAGTGGGGTAGCATTTGTATCAGGACAGGTGGGGAAACACTGGGTGGTAGGAATTTTGTGGATCCCAGCATATTTCTGTAGATTGAGTGCGAAGAATGCAAGAAAAAATAAGAGTTTTTATTCAACATTTAATCTTTGCAGGGTATTCTGGGTAAGAACACTTTGGGAAATCCACACAAGGCACACCTCCCTTGACTCCCCCGGACGCTAGTTTCTAGAAAAACACAGCCTTACAAAACCAGGTTGGTTTATGCTAGATAATTTTGATGTCTCCACAGTACGATTTGGGCAGTGGAATTTGGGGCTGAACTAAATTGGGGAGCTCCCAAGAGAGCACTCTCTCTGTGCTTGCCTCCGCACGCACCTGCTCTCTGGGTTGGGGTAACCCACTGTTTTCCTGTTGCACAGACGGTGCTTGTGAAGGGACAGCATGACTGTCCTCATCACCTCCCTCAGAATCACTGGAAGAGGAGTTGTCGGATGGGACTCTGACGACTGAAAAATCACTCCCAGAGTCTGATCTATTGTCCTCTCTCTCAGATGCTGTCTCAGTATCTGCTGTCTCAGTTTCTGATCCCGCGTCAGAGCTGTCCTCCCTAACCAGAGTTAGGACTTGAGCAGCAGTCATCCAACAAGATGCCATCTCTGCTACTGGCTAAACTTTCTCTCTAAAACACTAGCCTACGTAGACAGTCACAAAATTGCTCGTAGATGTGTGTCATGTGTGCAACAGTAAATGTAATTCACTTTACCTTCGCTTCTTTCCTCAACCAGCAGGTTTTCTGAAGACAAAAACAAAAAAGACACACTGTTACTTCACCCTGCCGCATACCCATCGTCACAGTCTTTAGCGCCTGTGGTGTCCAGCCCATCAATCAATTTTGCTGCTTCCATTCCCATGACCTCCTCCTCGAATTCCCTCACTACCACCCAGCAAAAGTGCCCTTCATCTCGCCATAGCCTCCCTTGGAAAAACATTTCATTTGTGTTATAGTACAGGTAATGGCTGGATTTACTAATCCACAAAAATACAGATGTGATCTTTGCTGCAGGCATATAAAACTTTGGTGCTACTTTATGGCATCAAAACTGCCAATAGACACAAGTCTGATCCTTCTCTAGCAGAAATATAATCACAAGAGTTATCCTGACCTTACTATTGCTGCCTAAAAGCTAGGGGGAGACATGGAAGCACTTCTGTGACAGAGTTTTAAATTTAAATAAAATCCTCCAATGCGATGCACCGGAGGATTTGTAAAATCCCCTATCTGGCGTTGGCCACTGGTCATGACCTGCACCAGGGAGGATGGGCGTGCATCGGCCAGTGGCTGAAGCACGCACCTTTAGGGTTAAGAAATTGCTATTTAGAGATTTCAAAATGGTATGTAACAAAACAGCGAGTCCCTAATAGTGATTCCTACAGAATCGCAATCGCTATTAAGGAATCACTATTTGGGTTTGTGACTTCATTCATCACTATGGGCCTGAAGGCTCATAGATGCAAATAGTTTTGCATTACGTAAATTTCAATTTCCTATTAGGAAATCAAAAACCAAGGGTGCTGAGGGCCTAAGGCCCCCTTTGATGCACCTCAAAAATAATTTGTACAAATGTAACGCGCACACATGCCCTACATGCGCTATATGGCACTTTAAAAAATGCATTTTTAATGCATTTTTTAAAACTGCACATAGTTACCACCAACTTGGAGTTGGTGGTACTAGCATTTCCTAAATGCCCATTTCGCATTTAGGGAATGCTTGTTACATATTTGGAGTCGCAATTTTAAGGAATCACAAAAAAACGCAAATCTCTAAAAAGGGACTTTTGTCCCCTGGGCATGGCCATTGGGGTGCTGGGCATGGCTCCTGTCTTTACTAAGACAGGAGCCATGTACATGGGTGTTGTGCACCAGAAAATGGCGCTACACTTCTTAGAGGCATTTTTTTGCCTCTAAACAGTGTAGCGCCATAATTTGGCGCACAAGCTCTGGTTTCCCCTATGCCTCCCCCACAGTTTTAGCTCCTTTACAAGCACACTAACAGGGCATTAGCGCCGGCTAGCGTCAGTATGGCACCCAGCCGCCGCCGTTGAATGGCACTAGCGGGCACTATATTTTTTCACGTTAAACTGCGCAAATGCAGTTGTGCGTGAAAAAGTATAAATATTTGCCATAGAGGCCAATTCACAAAGGCAAATACATTTGCAAACATAAGTTTAAAGCTGCATTTACATTTACTACTTCAGCATGGCACCCACAGAGGGATTCTTGATCTGCATACATGCATTTTTTTGGGGGTGCAGATTTCCACACTCATAAATTTAGAGTAACTTTCCTTCCAGTAGAGGAATGTTAATGGATTACACCCACATTTCGTCAGGGTGTAGGGAAGGCCTTTCTTCACGGGGAAGAATGCATTCCATAGGGAGAGAAAAAGGTAAAAGTTTGTTTTTGCACAGCGGCCACATTCTACCTAGTCGGACCTCTCTGCTATGGAGAATTCTGTACCGGGGAAGAGTATCCGGGTGGAATAGACACGTGACATTCCCAGACGTACCGATCTAAGATATGGGGAGATGGAAGAAATGCAGGGCATCCTCTGCATAAACCTGCCTTTCTTAGAAAAACCCAACCCAAAGCAAAATGACTTTGGAGTGAGGTAAGACGTCTTACATCTCCTACACCTCCTGTTATAGGAAAGGATAAATAGAAAATAAAACAGGTTCAAACTGTATTCCTTATTGGCGTGTGCTGACCATGAGAATTTTTTATAGTAGTGAAGCATGCTGACTTTCATAAAAATAGTAATTACATATATATATGTTGTTTTTTTAACACGCGTGGACGCATAATCAATGAAACAATTGGTGTGCCTTGACACACGTTTTAACCTTGCCCTCCTTTTCTCATCTAGAGTCCATCCTGTCCAACTCTCTTTGTTGATTGCAGTGTGGCACCATGATTTTCCTTCATAGTATAAGACAAGCTGTATGTCTTGGTATTGTGGAGAGAGCTAGTTGAATTCCTGTTATTCTACATTGTATCAGTATATGCTGGGAACCCCATTGATGAGAAAGAAGCCCAGGTGGTGTTCCAGTAGTTTTTTTGGAACATCCATGGTGTTCACATTGTCAGGAGAAACCAGTGAGAAATACGATTTGAACCTGTTGTCTTTTGTATTTATCTTCTCCTAAAACAGTAGATGTGAGACGTCTTACCACACTTTGAAGAGTTTTTGCTTCAAGCTCTGATCTCTGGGCCAGATGTATCAAACGTTCTTGCATTTGCAAATGGTGCGAATCACAAAATTCAGCTGTTTGTGAATGCAAAAATGCCTTTCACGAAGTATGAAAGGCATTTGCAATGCAAATACAAGGAATCACTAAAATAGCAATTCGTTGAACTGCGACATGAATTTGCGTGACGCAATCTGCGTATCGCAAATAGTGACATGATTTAGCAAATTGCAATCTGCGTAACGCAAATTGCGACCTAGATTTGTGAATCACAGATAGCAATCTGCAAAATCCTGCCGCTATTTGCGATACGCAGATTGCGACACGCAGATTCCGTCTTGCAATGCTATGCATAAAAAATTTGCAAATAGAGATTATTCGCAGAATGGCCTTCTGCACATGCAATTTACCACAAAGTGAAATCAGGTGGTAACCAGGGGCCAGATGTATCAAGCTCCCGGTTTGCATTTCCTGAATAGCAAATTTTAAGAAATCACTATTTAAGAAATACAAAATGGGGTGTATCAAAATTGCAAGTCGGTAATTACGATTTCTTAATATTCGCAAATGCAATTTGCGAGTTGCAAATACCGAATCGCAAGAAAATTGAGAATTGGTATTTGAAAATCGCAAATTGCGAAAACGGCAAACCAGAACAGACTGATGACATCACAACCAGGAGGTGAGTCAGCCCATGCTGTTTCCAGGAGCCAAACCCACAAGAGCAATCAGAGAGACACAGCCCAGCACCAGTGAGGCAGCCTTGTGAGCCAGTCAGGACCAAACAGCAACATGACCATTGATGGGAATGTGAAGGAGAAAGGTGACAGGAAGCACAAGCTCAAATTCAGTGAGCAGAAATTGGAGGTGCTCACTGAGGAGGTGGACAGGAACCACAACAAACTTTTTGGGAAGAACTCACTCCAGGTACCTGAAAGTGAGAAGAGAAAACTGTGGTCAGACATCCAGACCAAAATATGCGCAGGCGGCGTTGCGCAGTTCTCCGTTCAGGAGATACGCAAGCGATGGTAGCCAGCAGGTTAAAGGAGGCAAGGAGTACCGGATGAGGACTACCCACCCAGACACCGTTCACACCAATGGAAGAAATGGTGGAGTCCACACTGCTTCCTGAAGCTGTCAGTGGTGCCACTGACATTGACACCTCAGGGACACCCAGCACCAGCAAAGATAAGGGCAGTAATGATGTGTTTCCCCGTATGTGCATGTACAAATGCCCCCTGGAAAATAGCTATTAGCACGATGCAGTATGATAAGTAGTCCATGCACCATCTTACATAAAATGCAACAATGCCTTATGCGAGTGGTAGTCCACACCCCTAAAGTGCAACTACGACATAACTAGCAAGATAGTGTTCAGCCAAATAGAGAAACAACACAAAAGACTCCTAGTGGTACTATGTCAGTGTACATTTCATACTATTATGCAACTATTTTTGAAATAATCAAAAAATACATGCTGCTCATTGTCATTGTAGATGTTCAAGGCCCTGACACAGCAGAAGGTGAAAATGTGGGGGATAGCGAAAAACAGCCACAGTCCAACTCAAACACCAGTGAGTCCTTCATTATTGCACCAACTAGACGCAGGGCAAAGGTATTACCTCTCCCAGACTATAACCTGGACTCTGATGAAATGCCGGATGAAGTACCCACACCACCCCCAGAGACTAGATCACAGTAAGACAGCAATCCCTGCCCCAGCGTCATTCCACTGCCCTCAGGAGGCGTCACGATGCAGGCAGACAGTGCACTGATGAAGGAGAGGGCCCATCACTCTTTGGCGGCCTTGAAGCTTCTATGCTGAAAGTACAGCGCCTGCAATCTAAACACATGAGGTCAATGCACAGGCAGTTGGTGTCTCACAATGACAACATGGGAGTAATGCACAAGCAGTTGGAGTCTCTTAATGAAAACATGTGCAAGCTTCATGAGGGATAGCGAACAGCAGCAGAAAACTCAAAGTAGATGACAAACGACATTAGGGAACTCTGCACAGTGATTCAGCATGAGCGTGTCAGCCACCGTAGGCACCCTCACCAATTGATGGGCAGGTTGGATGGGTTCTGCAGATCTGTCAATCGGCTCGCTACCTCAACTGCCTTGATATCACGACCTGCTGTGGGCATACAAGTGGAGATGGCACATTGCAGTCGGGACGTTGCACAAGGATTGGTGCAAATAACCAATGTTTTGGAGCCAATGCAGACAGCACGGAGTGCTACAAACAGCAAACTGGGTGGTGGGGATAGTGAGGAGCTCTCTAGCCTCAGCTGTCTCACAGCCCCTGTGATGGATCCTAGTCATCACAGTACTGTCTTTGAACCCTCTACAAGAGGTGCCACCGAGGCCACTGAGCACTCAAGTGGAGTGCGTGGACGTAGGAAGTGATGATGAAGGGTGTAGGGCACTAGCTTAACATGTAGCAAAACAGTTATACTATGATGCTAATAGTGTGACACTGTTACTCGCACCTGCTTGTGTATAGTGCATAGGTATGTCCTAATCACACATATATTACCTGAAGTCAAGGCAATTAACCTCATAACTGCTGGGCCTTTCCCCCCCAGTGCTGAGCCCTTTTTGGCTATTTGGGGTAGTTCGCGCTTAGGCCTTCATAACTTTTTGTCCACATAAGCTATCCATGCCAAATTTGCGTCCTTTCTTTACAACATCCTAGGGATTCTAAAGGTACCCAGAGTTTCTGGGTTCCCCTAGAGGAGACCAAGAAATTATCCAAAATACACATAAAATGTTGTTTTTAAAAAAAAAATGGGAATAAAGGGCTGCCGAAGAAGGCTTGTGGTTTTTCCCTGAAAATGGCATCAACAAAAGGTTTGCGGTGGTAAAATCACCATCTTCCCAGCTTTCAGGAACAGGCAGACTTGAATCAGAAAACCACATTTTTCAACACAATTTTGGCATTTTACTGGGACATACCCCATTTTTACTATTTTTGGTGCTTTCATCCTCCTTCAAGTTAGTGACAGGAATGGGTGTGAAACCAATACTGGATCCCGGAAAGCTACACATTTCTGAAAAGTAGACAACATTCTGAATTCAGCAAGGGGTCATTTGTGTAGATCCTACAAGGTTTTCCTACAGAAACTAACAGCTGAAAAAAGAAATATTGAAATTGAGCTAAAAAAAACAGCCATTTTTCTCCGCGTTTTACTCTGTAACTTTTTCCTGCAATGTCAGATTTTTTAAAGCAATATACTGTTACATGTGCTGGACTCCTCTGGTTGCAGGGATATATATGGCTTGTAGGTTCATCAAGATCCCTAGGTACCCAGAGCCAATAAATGAGCTGCACCTTGCAATGGGTTTTCATTCTTTTCCGGGTATACAGCAATTCATTTGCTGAAATATAAAGAGTGAAAAATAGGTACCAAGAAAACCTTTGTACTTCCAAAATGGGCATAAGATGAGGTATTGAGCAGCAGTGGTTATTTGCCCATCTCTGAATTCCGGGGTGCCCATACTAGCATGTGAATTACTGGCCATTTCTCAAATAGACGTCTTTTTTACACACTGTCTTACATCCAGAAGGAAAAAATGTAGAGAAAGACAAGGGGCAATAACACTTGTTGTGCTATTCTGTGTTCCCCCAAGCCTCCCGATAAAAATGGTACCTCACTTGCGTGGGTAGGCCTAATGCACGCGACAGGAAAGGCAACATGGACACATCACATTTTTACATTGAAATCTGACGTGTTTTTTGCAAAGTGCCTAGCTGTAGATTTTGGCCTCTAGCTCAGCTGGCACATAGGGAAACCTACAAAACCTGCACATTTTTGAAAACTAGACACCTAGGGGAATCCAGGATGGGCTGACTTGTGGGGCTCTGATCAGGTTCTGTTACCCAGAATCCTTTGCAAACCTCAAAATGTGGCCTAAAAACACTTTTTCCTCACATTTCGGTGACAGAAAGTTCTGGAATCTGAGAGGAGCCACAAATTTCATTCCACCCAGTGTTCCCCCAAGTCTCCCGATAAAAACGATACCTCACTTGTGGGGGTAGGCCTAGTGCCCACGACAGGAAATGCCCCAAAACACAACGTGGACATATCACATTTTGACAAAGAAAACAGAGCTGTTTTTTGCAAAGTGCCTAGCTGTGAATTTTGGCCTCTAGCTCAGCAGGTACCTAGGGAAACCTAGCAAACCTGCACAGTTTTGAAAACTAGACACCTAGGGGAATCCAAGATGGGGTGACTTGTGGGGCTCTGTTCAGGTTCTGTTACCCAGAATCCTTTGCAAACCTCAAAATGTGGCCAAAAAAACACTTTTTCCTCACATTTCGGTGACAGAAAGTTCTGGAATCTGAGAGGAGGTATAGGCACTCAAGTGGGGTAGTGTTTTTATCAGGACAGGTGAGGAATCACTGGGTGGTAGGAATTTTGTGGATCGCAGCATATTCCTGTAGTTTGTGTGACAGAAATGCAAGAAAAATAGAGTTTTTATTCAACATTTCAGCTTTGCAGGGTATTCTGGGTAAGAAAACATTAGGGAATCCACACAAGTCACACCTCTGTTGACTCCCCCGGATGTCTAGTTTCCAGAAATGATTGGGTTTAGTATGTTTCCCTATATAGCCGCCGAACCCAGGACCAAAAACACAGGTGCCTGCCTTACAAAACCAGTTTGTATTGTGATAGATAATTTTGATGTCTCCACAATACAATTTGGGCAGTGGAATTCGGGCTGAACTAAATTGGGGACCTCCCAAGAGAGCACCCTCTCTGTGCTTGCCCGCGCATTCACCTGCTCTCTGTGTTGGGCTAACCCACTATTGCTCCGTTGCACAGACTGTGCTTGCGAATGGACAACAGGACTGCCCTCATCACCTCCCTCACAATTTACTGGAAGGAGTTATCCAATGGGACTCCTCCAACTGAAAAATCACTTCCAGAGTCTGTGCCATTGTCCTATCCCTCAGATGCTGTCTCAGTATCTGCTGTCTCAGTCTCTGATCCTATGTCAGAGCTGTCCTCTAAAACCAGAGTGACGTCAGCAGCAGTCATCCATCAAGATGCCATCTCTGCTATTGGCTAAACTGTTGCTCTAAAACACTAGCCTACATAGACAGTCATACAATTGCTGGTGTGTGTGTGTGTGATACGTGCAACAGTAGAGGCCACCTTACCTGCGCTTCTTCCCTCAATCAGCACATTCTTTCAAGACACTCAAACAGCTTGTCACATACCATTTGGCAAAGTCTTTAGCACCTCCTGCGCCCAGTCCAACAATCATTATTGGTCCTCCCACTCCCATGTCCTCCTCCTCGGATTCCCTCATTACCACCCAGCGAACGAAGATATATGTATATAGATCACTTTTATATGTGGGCCTGGTTTTCCTGTGGGCCAATTGCAGCCCCCAGGGAAACCACACATGCACTGACAAAAGTCATATATAAATATATATATATATCTATATGTATATATATATATATATACATATATATATATATATATATAGATCTCTATATAGATATACCTATGTACATGGATATATCTATATATCTATATATCTATAAATATATATATATATATATATATATATATATATATGTATGTATATATATAGATCTATCTATACATATATCCATGTAGATAGACATATCTATCTACATGGATTGATATATATATATATATATATATATATATATATATATATATATATATATATGTATTTTTTTTGGTAGTTGGAGGGTTTCCTTGGGGCCAAAATGGCCCCCAGGGAAACCCTACAACTACTAAAAAACATTGCCCCACGGGGGGTCGCCCTGCCTATGGGCGACCCCCTGTCAATTTCCTTTTTAAAATTTTTAATTAGCCCCTGGGGGTGGCGCGATCGTGCCCCCCCCAGGGGGCCCCAACATCAACATTGAAAAATATGGCCCAACAGGGGGTCGTCCTGCCTATGGGTGACCCCCTGTCAATGTCCTTATTTATTTTATTTTTTTAAATTAGCCCCCTGGCATCTAGTGGCGTTTCCTGGCCCCCGATCGCAGCTGCTCTTATGGGGAAAACAACAGTGTGACGTCAGTGCACCTCACGCCGCGCTGACGTCACAAAGGGGCGGGTGGGGGGAGACACGGTAGCTCTTCCGTGTCTCCCAGGGATAAAAAAAAGAAAAGAAAATCATCGGGTGCGACTCACCCGAGGATTTTCAAACTGCCTCCCCGGTGTCGGCCACTGGTCGTGACCCGCACCAGGGAGGTAGTGCGGGCGTCGGCCAGTGGCCGACGCCCGCACTTAAGGGGTTAAGATGCTACCTACAGTAATACATATAATAGACGTGGTATTGTCATTGCTTACATCAGAAATGGTTGCTCGTGATGTCAGCACGTCTTTGTCTGCCCTCTGCTGCACTGCTTCTGTCTACTGTGTGAAGGGGTGGCAAGGGACAACCATCCTCTTCTGAGTCAGGCTCAGTGGGTTCCACAGGTATGCCCCTCGTTGTAGCAATGTTGTGCAACATAGCATATGTAAGCACAATTTTTCCTGTTGTTTCAGGGCTGTATTGTACTGCATCAACACTCTTGTGGATGCATCTAAGTGGCTCTTCAGCAGGCCAAAGGTCCTCTCCACAACACTGAGGGTTGTCCTGTGAGCAGCACTATGGCCCTCATTACAAACCTGGCGGTCAGTGTTAAAGCGGCGGTAATACTGCCAACAGGCCGGCGGAAAAAATGGGATTACAACCACGGCGGACACCGCCAACATAGACAGTCACTTTAACACTCCGACCGCCACGGCGGTACAAACAAACAGTGCGGCGGTAACCGCCAACAGACAGGCAAAAGACAATGTACCGCCCACCCTATCACAAGAAGCCAATCCGGCACCTTTTCCGGGGCAGAACCAACGCAAACAAAAACACAACGGAAACAGTACACAGAAGGGGAAATCACTCACCTCTCCACACCCCACGAGGAACCAGGACACCATGGAGCCAGAACTGCAGATCCTGCTGGCGATCGTCTTCCTGCTCCTCTATCAGGATCACCAGAGACGGTGGCGGTGACCACGGTGAGTACTGCACCTACAACACAGGGGAGGGGGGAGGGAAGAGCAAGTGACACACACACTCAACACCATGCACAAAAATACATGCTGCAACATTACATATACACCCCCACCCCCCCTTCAATAACGCAAGGACAAAATGAATTGATTTGAACGATTGTAATCAATAAAAATCCAGTGGTCAAAACTCTAAATACAGTATATACAATTATGTACACCAACTACACAAGTCTGGATAGTGCACCATTCATTGTCCGTTGACCACTGGGCCAAAAATGCATGGGCGAGGCCCACACTCGGTACCTGACTCCAAACGGAGAGAACACTGGAGGGGCATCAGATGGAAAATAAACAGACACCTCAGGGGGAGTGGGAGGGGGGCACATCAGCCTGATGAACGCATGACGCCACTGCTCCACGAGGGGGCTCCATGGCCATTGATGTGTCCTGGGGAGTGCAAAGTCACAGTCTCTCAATTCTCTCCTGTGGGTGGTTTGCCCACTGCTTTATCCTTGGGAGTGTAAAGCCACAGTCTCTCAAGTCTTTTCAGTGGGTGGTTTGCCCACTGCTTTATCCTGGGGAGTGCAAATCCACAGTCTCTCAAGTCTCTCCAGTGGGTGGTTTGCCCACTGCTTTATCCTGGGGAGTGCAAAGCCACGGTCTCTCAAGTCTTTTCAGTGGGTGGCTTGGCCACTGCTTTATCATGGGGAGTGAAAAGCCACAGTCTCTCAAGTCTTTTCAGTGGGTGGCTTGCCCACTGCTTTATCGTGGGGAGTGCAAAGCCACAGTCTCTCAAGTCTCTCCAGTGGGTGTTTGCCCACTGCTTTATCCTGGGCAGTGCAAAGCCACAGTCTCTCAAGTCTTTTCAGTGGGTGGCTGGCCCACTGCTTTATCCTGGGGAGTGCAAAGCCACAGTATCACAAGTGGATGCCTTTCTCCACTGGTTCTGGAGGGGGCTTTGTGCCCAGAGTGCTTCATCCTGCCAAGGACAGAGGTAGTGGATGTGATACTCCACTGGGTCTGGAGGGGGCTTTGTGCCCAGAGTGCTTCATCCTGCCAAGGACAGAGGTAGTGGATGTGATACTCCACTTGTTCAGGAGGGGGCTTTGTGCCCAGAGTGCTTCATCCTGCCGAGGACAGAGGTAGTGGATGCCTTTCTCCACTGCTTCTGGAGGGGGCTTTGTGCCCAGAGTGCTTCATCCTGTCAAGGACAGAGGTATTGGATGTGATACTCCACTGGTTCTGGAGGGTGCTTTGTGCCCAGCGTGCTTCATCCTGCCAAGGACAGAGGTAGTGAATGTATCTCTCCACTGGTTCTGGAGGGGGCTTGGTCCCACAGTGCTTCATCGGATGAATGACCACTGGGGATGGGAGCCATGTCTGCAGTGGTGCCACAGGTTCAGGATGTCGCGGGCCGCTGGCGGTGCTTGCTGTGGTGTCAAACGTGGCGGTGCTGGCGGCGGGCTCTGTGGCGGCGGTGCTGGCTGCGGGCTCTGTGGCAGCGGTGCTGGCGGCGGGCTCTGTGGCAGCGGTGCTGGCTGCGGACTCTGTGGCAGCGGTGCTGGCGGCAGGCTCTGTGGCGGCGGTGCTAGCTTCTGGCTCTGTGGCTGCGGTGCTGGCTGTGGGCTCTGTGGCAGCGGTGTTGGCTGCGGGCTCTGTGGCAGCGGTGCTGGTGGCGGGCTCAGTGACAGCGGTGGTGGTGGCGGGCTATGTGGCGGCAGTGCAGGTGGTGGGCTCAGTGACAGCGGTGCTGGTGGTGTGCTCAATGACAACGGTCCTGGCGGCAGCCTCTGTGGCGGTGCAGGTGGTGGTCTTCTCCACCGTACAGGTTGGCGTCGACGTGGATAGAAGGTGTGACACTGGTCCCTCAGTCGGTGCCACCATGCCCTTTCCTGACCTGCCCTTCAGTTTCTGGCCCTTCCCCACCTTGGATGGTGGCGCAGTTGTCTTGCCACTATCGCCTTTTTTTTTTCCTGAGCTCTTGGTGGCAGGTGTTTTCTGCTTCTCCCTCTGGGATGTGGACAACTTTTTTAGTTTTGCAGGTGGCGGAATGTCCTTGCCCTCACTCCTTGGCACACTGGCAGCCCTGATGGTTGGCACACTCCAATAGCCCACAGTTGCTGGCACCACTGTGCCTGGGGATCTGGTGACTGAGGTGCTAGGTTGGGACCTGGAAAGCCTGGCCCTAGGGGACGGATGGGGGGGAGGTGTAGGGAAGAGGTCAATATTAGCCAGGAAAAGTTTTTTAGACACACTGGGATGGCAAGATGGAGGGGGTTTGGGAAAGGAGGAAGAGGTAGTGGTTGTAGGAGGTTTACGGCTGCTGGATTTGGGTGAAGGTGCCTGGGCTGGAGGCTGTTGTGAGGTGGATGGCTGTTGGGTGGGTGTGTGCCTGCGTAGGTGTAGTTTGGGAGGAGGGCTCACAGGCACACTGGTAGAGGACACACTGTCAACACCAGGGCAGTACGCGCTCTATTGGCGACTAGAATGCAAAAACCCAGCTCTCTCAAAACAACGTAATTTATGCATTGTGCTGATATGTTGTTGTTGAACCTTTTGCATTGCAGAGTTCAATCCTGAAGACTTATTTTAATGTGCTTACAAATGCTGTTCATTTGCAATGTATTGCTGCAGGCTTTCAGAATGTGTTAGGGTGTGGTCCCTTTCCAGGGCCTTCTAGAGACTTTCCCTGCAACATGCCTGGGTGTGGTTGTGGGCTGGGCCAAGACTCTATAAAAAGGAGCCAGCCCAGCTCCAAGTACTCACTATTCAGAGGTCCCGGTGCAGAGCAGCAGCTAATTCCTAAGCTCCTCTCCCGGTGGCCTATTTGATCTTCCAGACATCTGACTTTCATTCTTCATTTGGAGATCCTTGTTCTGGGTGGTAAGACGGTGGTTGGGCTGGCCTCCCAACGCCGTTATCGAGAACTCTCATGTTCTTGGGCCTAATTCTTTTATGATTTGACAAAGTACTTTGCACGTGTGAAATATGCGCTTGAGTGTTTGTGACATTTGCAGGTTGACTTGCGAATAGGCAAGACGCGCGATTCATTTCATGATAATTTAATCTTGTTATTCATTGCACGCTACAATTTCTTGACATTTGCATGGTGGCTTAAGAATCGGCAAGACGCGCGATTCGTTTTAGGGGGTTTTAACTTTGTTGTTCATTGAGCGCTACCATTTCTTGACATTTACATGGTGGCTTAAGAATCGTCAAGACGCGCGATTCGTTTAATGATGATTTGACTTTGATATTCATTGCATACTACAATTTCTTGGCATTTTACATGGTGACACTCGAATCGGCAAGACTCAAGATTCTCTCCTCAAGTTTAATTCATGTTGTTTATTGTATGCCACTATTCTAAGATATTTATCATGTAATATTCGACTTGACAAGTTTTGTGTGATTTATTTTCCTGAATCCATATTGTGTTATTCATGGTGCCCAATCCTTTTATGGTGTTTACTATATATATATATATATATATATATAAAAATCTACAATATGCGCAATTTGTGTTGAAACATTTTAAGAGTACACAGAAGCTCAGAGTTTCTAGATGCAATATTGTATGGTCCTAGTATGCATTCTCAAAAAAGGATTTATATGACTGGTTTAAAATTTAGTCAGAATGTTTTTCTGATTCTCATGTAAAGGAAAGAACTTGAATAAGAAAGTTTTCATTTAATCCATCTTGATTCCCTTACAGGTATCCGGCCATCTTGAAACTTAGTCATTTTAAACTTAATTCTTAGATTGTTCATGTTTTCAGAATGACTATGCTTAGAATCATAGTCTAGTATAGATTTCAGGTGATAAAATTTTCATATTGTGTGCTCTAACCTTTTTCTTACTACAGGTCTCCTTCCCAGCTGTTTCCCTTCCTAATCCTCTCTTCCCCTCTTGAACTCTCTTAGCCTCTGTGATTCATCTATCAGAGTCTTGGAGCTGTTCAGTGGTGGACGTGTTGGGAACTTGCGCAGACCCCGAGGATCTGGTGACTCTGACACACAGGGGATGTGTGAATGGTAGTGGGGGTGGTGAGTGCACGTGAGCGGTGTGTGGTGATGGGCGTACTGGTGATGGAGGTAGTGGGTGAAGATGTAGTGCATGCAGGTGTGAGTGGAGACGAGACTGGGACGGAGGAGGGAAACCTGGAGGACGGGGGCACAGTGGAGGCAGTGGATGTTGGTATGTGTGCATGGGTATGATGCTTGTGTGAGTGCCTGTGGGATGTGTGGTGCTTATGTTTGCCTGAGCCACCCTTGTGTGTTGAGTTGAGTGCATGCTGGTCTGATGGTGTGCTTGGGATAGGCTGAGGTACGGGGGATTGGGTCTGGGTAGAGGAAGTTGGAGGGGGAGGCTGGACAATGGCTGCTATCAGTGCTGAGGCCAGAGCCTGAAATGCTCTCTTTTGGGCTGCCTGGCCAGAATGAATGCCCTCCAGGTATGCATTTGTTTGTTGCAAATGCCTCTCAACACCCTGGATGGCATTCAGAATGGTAGACTGCCCAACAGTGAGGGATCTCAGGAGGTCAATAGCCTCCTCACTGTGGGCAGCAGGGCTGACTGGGGCAGGGCCTGAGGTGCCTGGGGGGAAGGAGATGCCCACCCTCCTGGGTGAGCGGGCATGGGACACACGTTGAGGGACTGCCGGGAGGGTGGTGCTGGTGGGGGGGTGGCAGCTGTATCTGTTGATGCGTTGGGCACAGAGGGGTCCGCCAGCGCAAAGGAGCTCCCATCAGAGGAGGAATCGCTGTCACTGCTGTCACCTACTGTCCCTGCCGTGGAGCTCCCCTCGCCCTCCGTCCCACTGGTGGCTTCAGACTCCATTGTTCCGCCCTCCAGGGCCAAGTGGGATGAAGCTCCCTCCTGCTCCGGTGCCAATGCTCCGCCGCCTGATGATGCTATTGCACACAAGAACAGGGAGACCACAAAAAGGGGGGAAGACAGAAGAAAGACATGTTCAGTGCATGCAACACCACTACAGTTGGCGGACACTACAGACACAGCAGCCCTCTGCACTACGCCATGCACTTATCGTTCCTAGATTATTCACAGGGCCGTGGGGTACAAGGCCTATGCCCGATTGCTGCACACATGGAAGTCACAGGAGCCTGACTAGGTGTAGATGGCACTAACCACTAGTGGGGTTGGGGTGCCACTGAGCCTGCCTCACAGGGGACCTTACCTACCAAGCTCGCCCTGGCCTAGGGGAACCCACTGTCCACCTCCCCCACCCAGACACCTTGTAATACGCGCAGAGTCAGATGATTGTGACTGTACTCATCCCCATGTGGCTGCTGTGATGCCCTCAAGCGCCCATCCAACTCCGGATATGCCACCGTCAGGATCCGGAACATCAGGGGGGTCATGGTGCGATGGGCACTCCTCCCACGTTGGGAGGCCATCCCCAGCTGGGCCTCCGCCGTCTTCTTGCTCCAGCGGCGAGTGTCCTCCCATCTTTTCCGGCAGTAGGTGCTCTGTCTTTGGTGGACCCCCAGGGTCCGGACGTCCTTGGCGATGGCACGCCAAATATCCTTCTTCTGGTGGGCGCTGACCTAGAGGAATAGTACAGGGGAAAAGGATAATCTTTACCCGTCCGGACCGTCATACTCATTGGCCCACATTCCCACCCTTTCCCTGACGCACATACACTCACCGTCTGCTCATACAGGCCTCAGTCCCCCAAACCCCCATGTATCTTCCATCCCCACCACTCAAAACAGGCATTGCCCATGCAGCATGCTCACAGTGTACTCACCTGTTTTTCTGGAGGACCGTAGAGTAGCGTGTACTGGGGGAGGACTCCATCCACTAACTTCTCCAACTCCTTCGAAGTGAAGGCAGGGGCCCTTTCCCCAGACATATAAGCCATAGTCGCTCCAGACCCAGGTCACAGCAGCACTTGCAGTGTAGGTCCTCTCCTGTCGAAGGTCAGGTATCAAGTGAGTGAACAGACAGAAAATGGCGGTCACGTCTGCGGCGGTGCGTACAGTCACCGCCGGCGTACATCGTCATTGGCTCCTGGGACCCATAGGGTCCAATGTTAACCAATGCAGGATTGCGCCGTGGTCTTCGACCGCCTACCGAGACGGTGTTGAATGCCAGAGCAGTTACCTCATATCCCCTTGTCACACCTTACAGGTCAGGCAGCCGCCATTTCAGGTGGCCACATGGCATTAATAAAAACTACGCCACACCTATCTAGGCCTTGCATACACACATTAACAGGCACGTTGCGTATTAATAAATGTGTGCTAATGACATTTTGGAATACCTCCGTTTTGGCTGACTCTCTGCTCGCTGTTCTCCTCCATAGGGCACATCCGCTGGGGCAGGTGATGAGATGGCGGCATCCTCCGGTGTACAGACCGCTGGTGGACCTGCCAACAATGGAAAAGAGACACGTAATAGTCACCTACAGACTTGATCGTACAACAATCCATGAACTGTATGCCCAGTTGGAGCCAGACCTGATGTCAGCTATCCACCATACCCCTGGAATCCCCCCTCTAGTGCAGGTCCTGTCAGTACTACATTTCCTGGCAAGTGGGTCTTTTCAAACAACAGTGGCCATTGCATCAGGGATGTCCCAGCCAATGTTTTCTAACGTGTTGTCCAGAGTGTTCACTGCCTTACTGAAAGACATGCGCAGCTACATCGTTTTCCCTCAGTTGGAGGATTTGCCAACAGTGAAAGGAGACTTCTATGCCCCTGGACATATCCCCAACATCATAGGTGCCATTGATGGGACACATGTGGCGTTGGTACCCCACTGCAGGAGTGAACAGGTGTGCAGAAACCGGAAGAGCTACCATTCGATGAATGTACAGATGGTGTGTTTGGCCGACCAGTACATCTCCCATGTGAATGCCAAGTTTCCTGGCTCAGTGCATGACACTTACATTCTAAGGAATAGCAGCATCCCTTCTGTGATGGGGCAACTCCAGAGGCACTGTGTGTTGCTAATAGGTGAGGACAAGGACCATATACCCTGTGAATAGTTGTCTGGTGTTGCCCCTACGGGTTATTGTGTGTCTAACAGTTGTCCCTCAATATTTTCAGGTGGCTCTGGTTACCCCAACCTGATACACAGGTAAGAAGATATCACTGCCTCCCACATCTCATGCTATTGTTTGACCTATCATAAGTCTGCCATTTTCACCCAGTGTATGGACCCTGACTTGTCGCTTTGCCTTTCCATTTAACAGATGTGGGTCCCACTTTGTGACCTCTGCTATATTTCCTCATGGACTAGAGCTGTGTTACATCAGTATGTTGACATTTAAATTGACATTGCTAGATTCCATAGTTATTGCAATTACACATTTCTGAAAGCACAGACTGACTCCAGATAGTTTTGTGACTGATGTGTGTTTATGTTTGTGCAAATAAGTGGAGGGGGTTGTAAAATGGTCAAGGGTGATGGTGGAGGAATGTCCATGGCAGAGTCCAGTTTATTTGTTTCACAGGTGCATTGTCCAAAGGGGCATAGGAAGTGGAGCAAGGGCAGTTGAAAGATGGACAGGGTGACAAAGTGGGACAGAAAGATGACATTCAGGGGGGTCTCATTTCCTGGCTGGGGTCTTGGAAATGTTCTCTGTCTTGTTCCTAGATCTCAGGGACCGTTTGCGGGGTGGCTCTCCACCTGCAGGGGTGGGGTGCTGGTGTTGTGTTCCTGTGGCGGTGCCTCCTGTCCACTAGCGCCGGCGGAGGTGGTGGGCTGTTCATCATCCAGGCTAGTGTCAGGGGCCCCTTGTTGTGCCACAGTGTCCCTCCTGGTGTTGACAAGGTCCTGAAGCACCCCTACAATGGTGACCAGGATGGTGTTGATGGACTTCAGTTCCTCCCTGATCCCCAGATAGTGTTCCTCCTGCATCCGCTGGGTCTCCTGAAAGTTGGCCAGTACCGTTGCCATCGTCTCCTGGGAATGATGGTAAGCTCCCATGATGTTGGAGAGGGCCTCATGGAGAGTGGGTTCCCTGGGCCTGCCCTCCCCCTTGTCGCACGGCAGTCCTCCCAGTTCCCCTGTTTTCCTGTTCCTCTGTTCCCTGAACCGTGTGCCCGCTGCCACTGCCCCCAGGTCCCTGATTTTCTTGGATTGGTGGGTTTGCCTGCGTTCCCTGTAGTGGTGGACACACTGCTGATCGACGTGTCCTGGGGACAGAGGGATGGGCCCGCTGGGTATGTGCTATGCTGGTGTTTTCTGAGGGGGAGGCTCTGTGGTGGCTTGTGCCAGTGTCAGAGGAACCGACTGTCCCGAGGTCCCAGATGGGCCGGGCTGGTCATCTTGATCAAGTTGTACAGAGCTGCTGTCGTCACTGTGGGCCTCTTCTGTGGGGGGACTGGACATGTCTGGAACCTTCTGTCCGGTAACATTGGGAAGGGGTCCTGCAGGGGTGTAAAGGCATGATTATCGCATCTGTGTGTGCCATCGTGTGCAATGGGTGAGTGACCCTGTACTCCGGTGCTTGCATTCTTGTCTAGGTCCTTGTGTGTTATTTGGTTTGGGGTCGGTGTGGGTATCTGTTGTGGACATGCTTGGGTGTCCGTGCTTTGGTGTTGCATGCAGGGCTTGGTGTTGGGATGTGTGGGTTGTGATAGTGGGACATATGTGAGTTGTTGGAGTGATGGGGGTGAGGGTGAGGGTGGGAGTATGTGATGGCATGCAGGTAGGGTGGGAGATATAATAGTTAAGAGTTGACTTACCAGAGTCCATTCCTCCTGCTACTCCTCCAAGGCCCTCAGGATGCAGTATTGCCAAGACTTGCTCCTCCCATGTTGTTAGTTGTGGGGAGGAGGTGGGGGTCCACCGCCAGTCCTCTGTACTGCAATCTGGTGTCTGGAGACCACGGAGCGCACCTTCCCCCGCAGGTCGTTCCACCTCTTCCTGATGTTATCCCGTGTTCTGGGGTGCTGTCCCACTGCGTTGACCCTGTCGACGATTCTGCGCTCCAGCTCCATCTTCCTAGCAATGGAGGTGTGCTGCACCTGTGATTTGAATAGCTGTGGCTATACCCGGACGATTTCCTCCACCATGACCCTGAACTCCTCCTCAGAGAACCTGGGGTGTCGTTGAGGTGCCATGATGTGCTGTGGGTGATATATGAGGTGGTGTCAGTTGTGATGTGTGAGGGGATGTGTTTGTGTGTGTTGTCTGAGGTGTGTGGATGTTGTGTGAGTGATGATATTGTGTGTCTGTGGATGTTAGTGTTGTTTCTGGTAGTGTCTCTCTCTGGCCTTCTATCAAAATGTTGGTCGTAAGGGTTTGTGGGTGATGTGGGTGTGTGTTTTATATTGGATTGGGTGTGTGGGAGTGGTGTGTGTATGTGTATTAGGTGTGTGTATTTCGATTTGACCAATGTGGTTGTGTTTTTTAAGTGTGTGTGTATTTTGAGCGCGGCTGTTTGTCTCCAGCCCGGCAGTCGTTACCGCCATGGCGGTCGGTGTGGTACATTGGCGGTTTGGCCTTAGCCAAACTGCCAATGTCATAATATGGAGAAAGGTACCGCCAGCCAAAATCTGTACTATATTGTCTTTCCTTCTTCTGTACACTTTAAAGAAATAGTCTACAATACCACATCCCAAACATTTCTGTTTACATGCGGGACATCTTTTGTCATTGGCAAAATGGCCACTATGACCACATCTATAACACCTCCCTTCCAGCATTTTAAAAGGTTACTTTTTCTTGTTAAGAGAACCACTATTCTTCTCCAGTTTCTTCCTAGTGTACTGTTGAGCTGTGGAGTCTTTAGCAGAACATGTTTTTATTTTGGCAATAGTTTCTGAGTCTTTCTCACTCCATGTTTTGTTCTCCAAAAATACAGCATTTTCACATTTTCCTGTTAAATCTGCACTTTTGGTTAAATCTTTAACTTCTTGCAATGGTGCTTCACCTTCAGTCCAAAGATTTTATTGAATGTTGGAGTTGGACGCATGTATGACAATTTGATCCTGAATTAGCTCATCATGCAAAACTCCAAATGAGCAAGTCAGTATTCAGCTTTTCAGAATAGAAACAAAATCTAAAATGCTTTCTGCGAAACAATCTGTACCTGTCTATCACTGTACACACTGTAGGTTTGAAAAATGCATCTAAATCCTCCAAAGTATTAGTGAAAACATCTTATTGTCCTTGTAATCTTGATTTTTTTTTTCTCTATATGATTGGAAATTTTCAAACTGCCAGGACCCAGACAATGTAATAGTATTTTTGCCTCTTTCCTTGTGTAAAATCCTCCTCATCTTCAAACATGTATGTATAATTTACAAAATGTTCCTGCCATTCTTCCCATTTAATGGATGCGTCTTCACAAGACAAAATAAATGGTTTGTGTGGCATGAGATGCCATGGGTATAAATTAGCCATAGTAAGTTTGTGAAGCCAGTGGAAGGAGAAACATGGAGAAACAGCATACTGAAAAACAAGGTACACTTATATCAGTTCTATCCTCCAAGATTTTGTCACAGATGAGGTAGTACAGGCACATTGTAAGGAATCTAGAGGTTAAAATTACAAAACAAGCTCCAGATATTTGTTTGAAATGAAGGCATGTCACGTTGTACGTGAGTATGCAGTCAGACAGGAGGCGAATCCAAATTGGTGACAATTTACAATGCCACTCACAGACCTCGGGTTACGGAACACCAGGTCACATGATGCATGTCCGGAACCAGTAGTCTTGCGAAGGACAGCAATACTTTGCAAACGGCAAACAAAAGTACAAGGCTCACCAGCAGTCTAGTTCCATCTACGGCTATCTGCAGATCCAAAATTGTTCCTTGATGAACCCAGTCAAAGGCACAGGCACAGCAAAACAGCAAAGTCAAAGGAGCAACAACTAAGGTATACTGGGTCCTTGTGACAATTCAGCTTGTGACCAAATCTTGTTAAGATAAAGTCCACAATGTAGATACGTAAGATCTGTATTGGCACAGCCTGGCATGAATGTACAGCTAATCCTCCTCTGCTCCTCACCTTCTCAAAGCCTCTTTCCAATTGCCAACATTAGGAATATTCCCCCATGAAAGTTATTTGATGGCATCATAAACCAAGCATGGAGCCAGACTGGACACTTACTTACTAATCTTACTTAATAACTACTAACGCACAGCACAGATAGATTATTAAATATAAAAACACACCACCATTACGTGTATCTAACCCAATATCTGTAGGACTAGAGTAGAATAGTAAATATGACTCAATTCTCTCTTCATTGTCCCCACTTATGTGTCTTTCTCTAATGTTACTAGGGCTGGAGTTAGAATAGTAAATTTGGCACCTCGTAAAATATGAACTTACCCCAATATTTGCAGCTTGCAAGTTATAATTGCAAATATGCTCACCTTCCCCAATTATATGAGATTTCCCCTAAATTTGGAAGAATGAAGTTAGAATGCTAACTTTGCCCTGATTATATGCAATTTAATTTTCCTATAATTCATAGGAAGGAAATTAGAACAATAAATCAGCTGTCCACTAAATATATGTAATTTCACCAATAATAGCAGGACAAGGGTAGAACAGTAGCTATGGGACGCCCAACTATATGCACTTTCCCTAATGTTTGTAGCAATTAAGGTTACTGAATAGTAAGGATGAACCTCCCAAAGGCATGCACTTTTCCCAATGCTCATAGGTCAGGATTTAAAATAGTAAAATTGATAACCCAAGATGTATTAACATTCCCCAGAGTAGTGTGACTAGAGACAGAACAATAAATTTGACACCCTCACATATATGCAATTTCTCCAAATTATGTAGGGCTGCAGTTACTATATTAAATTTGGCACCCCTAAATATATGCACTTTCCCCAATGTTAGTAGAACTAGACTAGAATGGTAAAAGTGATCATTCAAAATATATGCACTTACCCGAAGTTTCATGAAACAGAAGTCAGACTAGTAAATGTAACATCCAACATTTTGTGGACCTTTAGCAGTGTTTGTTGAATTGGAGTTTGAATTGTTAATGTGCCCCAACAATTATATGCACATTCCGTAATATTGTATGAATTGAGTTAGAATAGTAGCTGTGCCCTCTACTGCTCAAGGCATTTGTCAAATACCATTGTCATTTGTGTGACCTCACAGAGCAGAAATCTATGGAGTCAGCACTGCCTCAAGGCCTCTCCTCATTATCACTAGCTGTGTGGTCTGAGACAGCCATCTCCTTAAGAAGGCCTCCACTGACCCTAAAACATTCACTAACTTCCTTTCTATCTCCAATCTTCCCGATTAAGGCCATTAAAAGGGTCCTCAATACATAACTCTCTTCATTGTTGAAACCCCCAAGCCTAATCAGTTACTCTCAATCAGGATTTCATACTCACCTCAGTATGAAAACCAGTTTAGTATCTGTTACTGATGATCTCAGAGTTCTCACGGATCAATGAAATACTGCTGCAGTTGTGCTATGTGACCTCTCCGTGACATTCAACATAATCTCTCATCCCACCAGCATCTCTAGCTCATTGAAAATCTGCATCGCAGCTCACCTTGAATCCTCCAACTACATCTTCTATTTCCCCGGCATCGAAGACCTCCACTGGCTATCTATCAAATAACGCTCTAAAATCAAGGCACCCTGCCTTGTCCACCAGGCTTTTTACACTAATCTCATCTGATTGCAACCTCACTTTTTTTTCCAAGAAACTTGGCACTTCTCTTCATGAGGAAGGCCCATTTACGAGAGCCTCTGTGATTCACAGACAATTTGCAGTAGGTCCTGGAGAGGTCATAGACCTGATAGGCCAAAAGAGGTGAGAACCCATTCCTGATGCCACTTGAAAGGAGGACACATGTAAAAGCAGGTTAGGGAGTTGTCTTTGGAGTCCATGCACCAGAATCCCCAGGTTGCAATTGTTTTTAAAGTGGGCAAAGGTTATGAGTGATACGCAACACTAGTCATTGCTCAATCTGCAGATAAAGTGCATATACCTTATAACAGCACCAATATGAGTGGATGGTCAGCCATGTGCTAGGAAAATGGGTTGTACCTGAGAAAGTCCCAGAAAATAAACTGCTGTGTAGTTTGATTCATGACTGCAAGAAAAAAATATCAATCTTAAATAGTTTGTCTTGGGCTTCTATCTACCACATGTTTCACATATCCTAAAATTACATGGATGCACAACAGCCTGACAAACTACATTTCACCCTTTTTCCCACCTATGGCTAATGTCTAGCAGTGTGGAGGAAGAAAGACATAGGCCCTCATTTTGAACATGGCAGTTCAGCCCGCCATGCCGGCAGTGGCAGCTGAAGCCGCCAGCCGGCATGGCGGGCCGAACCGTCATATTATGGACATGGTGACGGCAGCCAGCGGCAGCCGTCACCCACCGCCAGGCTCCCGTCTGCGGATAATGTTTCATTTCCCGCCAGCCTTTTCCGGGTGGGGTATCCCGCCAGGAAAATGCTGGCAGAGGGGGTGCCTCCGCAAAGATATCCAAAAGATATGGATAGTGCACTACTGCGCAAAGTCAGTAAAGTCCTGTAACACAACGTTGTCTTTTAAAAATCCTCATTTTTTATTATTGCTTTTTCTTGAACAAACGAGCAATAAGCCAACGCGTTTCGTCCTACACAAAAGGACTTCTTCAGGGCTTATATTTGCATGATCTTTAAATTGATTGTCTTTCCATATTATTGGAACTTGGCACTTTCTTTGCCGACCGGGACAGACATGGCTCATCCCTTATGTTATGGGTAATAATAGGTTGGACATTTAATTACAATAATATGGAAAGACAATCAATTTAAAGACCATGCACATATAAGCCCTGAAGAAGTCCTTTTCTGTGGCACAAAACGCGTTGACTGATTGCTCGTTTGTTCAAGAAAAAGCAATAATAAAAAATGAAGATTTTTAAAAGACAACGTTGTGTTACTGAACTTTACTGACTTTGCGCAGTGGTGCACTATCCATATCTTTTTGCATGTAATCCTTTCAGGATTACCCCTGTGGTGGCAGGTGCCGTGATTTGTGCACAGGTATGGCCATAGATATTGGGCAACAATATAGTTCACAGAGTTTGAATATTTATGGTAGTCCAAGACAGGTGCATTTGTAAAGTTTAACCCGCCACCAATTCAGTAGCAGTTTGCATGATCAGTGCAGGGGCCCCGGTGCAGAGCCCGTTGCGCAGGTCACTGTTTGATTTTTGTGTTCCATGTGGAGCCACCGTCAATGTCCCGGACGAGCCTTTCTGTGAACCGGCGGGCGGAAACAATGTTCCAGGGTCGCTGGCGGTCAGTGTTTGGACCGTCAGCATGAACACGGCGGTTGTTTCCGCCGTGTTCATAATGACCCCCATAATTCTTTGGGTGGTGGCAATGGAATAATCCCTAAACTTACAAAAGGTGATAGGAGCAATGATTGCAATTTGTCTATCTGCTGTCAATCTGTCTAGGTAGCATCCAAACCCATAGTTCTTTTTCTCACTATGTCTTGCCTTAGTCCACATAAGTTGTGAAGAGTGAACATAATTTATGCCATTACATGCTCTTGGGAGGTTTTAAATGAAAGAGTGAATTGACACCTTTCACACCCATGTATACAAATCATTTGACCTGTTCATTTCTCATCAGACACGTACGTGTAGCAAATTTTGTATCATTGAGTGCCTGCATTTGGGTTGCACAAAACAGCAAGTCCCCACTGTACATAACTGCAGTTTAAAAAAAGTTTGGACACATTATTATTATGTACAGTGCTGCTTGGATTTTTTTTTAAGAAAAGGGGACTATCCTACGGCAAGAAGAATCCTTACTGCATGGCCTCACTACATCCTAAATAACTGCATCTCTACCTTTTCCACTCCCCTGGCAAACTTCCAGCAGCTGGGAAGACGTAGGACATAAATCTTTGGGTGGTGGCAATGGCATTTCCTACAAACACACATAAGGTGATGGGAGGAATTCTTGCAATTTGTTTAGTGACTCAGTGAAGCATCCAAACTGATACTTTTATTGCTCCACGTGCCATTTCAGTATAAACCCATCCATATGCAAATCATTCATGACTCTGATCCAATAGGAACAGTACAGCCAAAACTGCCAGGCCAGGTCCTCCCTGAGTCAGAACACAAAAAGCCTTAGACCATTTTATCCCTGATTAGGGCTCATCAATTGAGTATAGCTTAGCTCCTGTGGCACAGTAAGGATATGACCCACGTTTGGGCATACCCATGCCACTTAGGGAGTACATAGAACACACAAAAGGTGATGGGAGGAATGCTTGCAATTTTTTCGACCACTGGCAGTAACTCCGGTCGCCCACCAATGCATCATGGTTTGTGTTTCTCCAGTCATTCAGAGATAGAAACTTTGAGAGACAGACCTTGAAAACAAATTCCTGCAGCATGATGTAGTACATGACATGCGGCTAGCCAAAGTAACAGAGTGAAAGCAAATGTTCACCTCGGATGAAGTTGAATAACTTCTGCCTTCTTTTTGGGGGTGACTCTCATACAAAAAATTTAAAAATGCGGACTGACATTCTGTGCTCAGTTTGGAAAAATACAGTATGTTCATGAGCAATTGATTAATTCACCAACCCTACTTTAGTACACTTTAAAAATATTATGCCTCTTTGTGCCTTTGTCTTAAAACCTTTGAATTTCACCTCCTATTGCTTGCATAAATCAAGAAATTTAAATTACAATATAAATCAACATTTAATCAAATGGCTTTAGAAAAATGATCTCATAACCCTTTTCTTTATATATGGTTACTGATGCAAAGTTTTGGCTGCCCATGCTCTGCAACAAGATGGTTTCACTCAGAGCAGTCATTCTTTTCAGGTTTCTGAAAGTGTGTTTCCCTGCATGGGTTCTTTTTATAATGAAGAATGAAGTTTTTTTTTTTTTTTTCCTAGAGAAACGCTCACCTTTGTTTACCTGCTACAATGTACCTTTGAAGGAGCTGAGTATGTATAAATTAAATCAGGATTTTAATATGGTAAGTTTTAAATGTTTGTATTATGCCGTGTATAAGTGTGTTTCTGTCTTCGACGAATCAGTTCTAATTCATTCCATATTTACTTGTGGCATAGTACTATATAGATTTACAGTATCGATTACGGTGCACAATTTTCAGTTTAGTTAACTTGTGGTCTCCAAATAAGCTCTATTTTATATGATCATGTTTTAAAGTCGTTGATCTACAAGGGTTGCACATTCTGGACATTTTAAGCATGCTGAAAGGTACTTTTAAGTCTATGGTCATAGTCGAAGTTTTGCGTGCATGTATTTTTATTTTTATAAAATGATGTAAAACTCAAAAATGTAATGAGAAACATGCGACGACTTTGGAGGAGTGGAATCCTCTGTACATTGTATACTCTTGTTCTCACTCCGATGGCTGCTTTTATATGCTTCACGGAATCTTCAGGCAAGATCGCTAATGACTAGCTGCCGGATTTGGAAAAGAACTAGTGGTAAGTGTAAATCAGTAAAGAAATGAGACGAAAGTAGCAGAATCAAGAGTAGCGATCGTCAGAGACTTGCATTTAACCGCTTCGCTGCTTGGCCTTATCCCCCTCAGATGCCACGCCTTTTTTTTGTCTATTTGGGGCAGTTCGCACTTAGGCCACATAACTTTTTGTCCACATAAGCTACCCATGCCAAATTTGCGTCCTTTTTTCCAACATCCTAGGGATTCTGGAAGTAGCCCGAGTTTCTCGGTTCCCCTGAAGGAGACCAAGAAATTAACCAAAATACAGCAAAAATGTTTTTTTTTTTTTTTAAATGGGGGAAAAAGGGCTGCAGAAGAAGGCTTGTGTTTTTCCCCTGAAAATGGCATCAAAAAAGGGTTTATGGTGCTAAAATCACCATCTTCCCAGCTTTCAGGAACAGGCAGACTTCAATCAGAAAACCAAATTTTTCAACACAATTTTGCCATTTTACTGGGACATACCCCATTTTAAAGATTTTTTGTGCTTTCAGCCTCCTTCCAGTTAGTGACAGAAATGGGTGTGAAACCTTTGATGGATCCGAGAAGGCTACACATTTCTGAAAAGTAGACAAAATTCTGAATTCAGCAAGGGGTAATTTGTGTAGATCCTAAAAGGGTTTCCTACAGAAAATGACAGCTGAAGTAAAACAAATGTTGAAATTGAGGTGAAAAAAACCAGCCATTTTTCTCCACGTTTTAATCTGTAACTTTTTCCTCCGATATCAGATTTTCGAAAGCAATATACTGTTACATCTGCTGGACTCTATTGGTTGTGGGGATATATAGGGCTTGTATATTCATCAAGAACCCAAGGAACCCAAAGCCAATAAATGAGCTGCACCTTGCAGTGGGTTTTCATTCCCTACCAGGTATACAGCAATTCATTTGCTGAAATATAGAGTGAAAAATAGGTATCAAGAAAACATTAGCATTTCCGAAATGGGCACAAGATAAGGGGGGTGATTCTCACCCTGGCGGGCGGCGGAGGCCGCCCGCCAGAGTTCCCCCCTCCAGAATACCGCACCGCGGTCATTAGACCGCTGCGGGTATTCTGGGTTTTACACTGGGCTGGCGGGCGACCGCCAAAAGGCCGCCCGCCAGCCCAGTGTAAAACAACCTTCCCACGAGGACGCCGGCTCCGAATGGAGCCGGCGGAGTGGGAAGGTGCGACGGGTGCAGTGGCACCCATCGCGAATTTCACTGTCTGCAATGCAGACAGTGAAATTCATTGTTGGGCCCTCTTACGGGGGCCCCTGCAGTGCCCATGCCATTGGCATGGGCACTGCAGGGGCCCCCAGGGGCCCCACGACACCCCATACCGCCATCCTGTTCCTGGCGGGCGAACCGCCAGGAACAGGATGGCGGTATGGGGTGTCTGAATCCCCATGGCGGCGCAGCGAGCTGCGCCGCCATGGAGGATTCAGAAGGGCAGCGGAAAACCGGCGGGAGACCGCCGGTTTTCCACTTCTGACCGCGGCCGAACCGCCGCGGTCAGAATGCCCTGCGGGGCACCGCCAGCCTGTTGGCGGTGCTCCCGTCATTTTAGCCCTGGCGGTCGACGACCGCCAGGGTTAGAATGACCCCCAAGGTGTTTAGAAGCAGTGGTTATTTGCACATCTCTGAATTCCGGGGTGCCCATACTAGCATGTGAATTATGGGGCATTTCTCAAATAGATATCTTTTTAACACACTGTCTTACATTTGGAAGGACAAAATGTTGAGAAATACAAGGGGCAATAACACTTGTTTTGCTATTCTGTGTTCCCCCAAGTCTCCCGATAAAAATGGTACCTCACTTGTGTGGGTAGGCCTAATGCTCGTGACAAGAAACGCAACATGGACATGTCACATTTTTACATTGAAATCTCACGTGTTTTTGCAAAGTGCCTAGCTGTAGATTTTGGCCTCTACCTCAGCCGGCACCTAGGGAAACCAACCAAACCTGCGCATTTTTTAAAACTAGACACCTCGGGGAATCTAAGATGGGGCGACTTGTGGGGCTGTCACCAGGTTCTCTTACCCATAATCCTTTGCAAACCTCAAAAGTTGGCCAAAAAAACACTTTTTTCTCACATTTCGGTGACAGAAAGTTCTGGAATCTGAGAGGAGCCACAAATTTACTTCCACCCAGAATTTCCCTAAGTCTCCCGATAAAATTGGTACCTCTCTTGTGTGGATAAGCCTAGCCCCCACAACAGGAAATTACCAAAAACACAATATGGACACATTACATTTTCCCAAAGAAAACAGAGCTGTTTTTTGCAAAGTGCCTAGCTGTGGATTTTGACCTCTAGCTCAGACGGAACCTGGGAAACCTACCATACCTGTGCATTTTTTTAAACTAGACACCTAGGGGAATCCAATATGGGGTGACTTGTGGGTCTCTTACCAGATTCTGCTATTCAGAATCCTTTGCGAACCTCAAAATTTGGCTAAAAAAACACTTTTTCCTTACATTTCAGTGACAGAAAGTTCTGGAATCTGAGAGGAGCCACAAATGTCCTTCGACCCAGCATTTCCCCAAGTCTCCCGATAAAAATTGTACCTCACTTGTGTGGGTCAGCCTAGCACCCGCGATAGGAAATGCCCCAAAACACAACATGGACACATCACATTTTCCCAAAAAATAATAGAGCTGTTTTTTGCAAAGTGCCTAGATGTGGATTTTTGCCTCTAACTCATCCAGCACCTAGGGAAACCTACCAAACCTGCACATCTTTTAAAACTAGACACCAAGGGTAATCCAAGATGGGGTGACTTGTGGGGCTCTGACCAGGTTCTATTACCCAGAATCCTTTGCAAACCTCAAAATCTGGCTAAAAATGCACTTTTTCCTGTTATTTCGGTGACAGAAAGTTCTGGAATCTGGACAAAGCCACACATTTCCTTCCACCCAGCGTTCTCTCAAGTCTCCCGATAAAAATGATACCTCACTTGGGTGGGTAGGTCTAGTGCCCATGACAGGAAATGCCCCAAAACACAACGTGGACACCACATTTTCCCAAAGAAAACAGAGCTGTTTTTTGCACAGTGCCTACCTGTGGATTTTGGCCACTAGCTCAGCAGGCACCTAGGGAAACCTACTAAACCTGTGCCTTTTTGAAAACTATACAGCTAGGGGAATCCAAGATGGGGTGACTTGTGGGACTCTCGCCAGGTTCTGTTACCCAGAAACCTTTGCAAACCTCAAAATTTGGCTAAAAAAACACTTTTTCCTCACATTTCAGTGACAGAAAGTTCTGGAATTTGAGAGGAGCCACACATTTCCTGATGCCCAGCGTTCCCCCAAGTTTCCTGATAAAAATGATACCTCACTAGTGTGGGTAGGCCTAGTGCCCGTGACAGGAAATGCCCCAAAACACATCGTAGACACATCACATTTTCCCAAAGAACACAGGTGTTTTTTGCAAAGTGCTTAGCAGTGGATTTTGGTCTCTAGTTCAGCTGGCACCTAGGGAAACCTACCAAACATGTGCATTTTTTAAAGCAAGACACCTAGGAGAATCCAAGATGGGGTGACTTATGGGACTCTCACCTGGTTCTGTTACCCAGAAACCTTTGCAAACCTAAAAGTTTGGCTAAAAAAACACTTTTTTCTCACATTTCGGTGACAGAAAGTTCTGGAATCTGAGAGGAGCCACAAATTTACTTCCACCCAGAATTTCCCTAAGTTTCCCGATAAAATTGGTACCTCTCTTGTGTGGATAAGCCTAGCCCCCACAACAGGAAATTACCAAAAACACAATATGGACACATTATATTTTCCCAAAGAAAACAGAGCTGTTTTTTTAAAAGTGTCTAGCTGTGGATTTTGACCTCTAGCTCAGCCGGAACCTGGGAAACCTACCATACCTGTGCATTTGTTAAAACTAGACACCTAGGGAAATCCAATATGGGGTGACTTGTGGGTCTCTTACCAGATTCTGCTATTCAGAATCCTTTGCGAACCTCAAAATTTGGCTAAAAAAACACTTTTTCCTTACATTTCATTGACAGAAAGTTCTGGAGTCTGAGAGGTGCCACAAATGTCCTTCGACCCAGCATTTCCCCAAGTCTCCCAATAAAAATTGTACCCCACTTGTGTGGGTCAGCCTAGCACCCGCGATAGGAAATGCCCCAAAACACAACATGGACACATCACATTTTCCCCAAAAATAATAGAGCTGTTTTTTGCAAAGTGCCTAGATGTGGATTTTTGCCTCCAACTCAGCCAGCACCTAGGGAAACCTACCAAACCTGCACATCTTTTAAAACTAGACACCAAGGGTAATCCAAGATGGGGTGACTTGTGGGGCTCTCACCAGGTTCTATTACCCAGAATCCTTTGCAAACCTCAAAATCTGGCTAAGAATTCACTTTTTCCTTTTATTTCGGTGACAGAAAGTTCTGGAATCTGGACAGAGCCACACATTTCCTTCCACCCAGCGTTCTCTCAAGTCTCCCGATAAAAATGATACCTCACTTGTGTGGGTAAATCTAGTGCCCGTGACAGGAAATGACCCAAAACACAACGTGGACACATCACATTTTCCCAAAGAAAACAGAGCTGTTTTTTGCACAGTGCCTACCTGTGGATTTTGGCCACTAGCTCAGCCGACACCTAGGGAAACCTACCAAACCTGTGCATTTCTGAAAACTAGACATCTAGGGGAATCCAAAATGGGGTGACTTATGGTACTCTCATCTGGTTATGTTACCCAGAATCCTTTGCAAACCTCAAAATTTGGCTAAAAAAACACTTTTTCCTTACATTTCGGTGACAGAAAGTTCTGGAATCTGAGAGGAGCCACAAATTAACTTCCACCCAGCGATCCCCCAAGTCTCCCGATAAAAATGATACCTCAGTTGTGTGGGTAGGCCTAGTGCCTGCAACAGGAAATGCCCCAGAACACAACGTGGACACATCACATTTTCCAGAAGAAAACAGAGCTGTTTTTTGCGAAGTGCCTACCAGTGGGTTTTGGCCTCTAGCTCAGCCGGCACCTAGGGACACCTACCAAACCTGCGTATTATTGAAAACTAGACACGTAGGGGAATCCAAGATGGGGTGACTTGTGGGGCTCTCACCGGGTTCTCTTACCCAGAATCCTTTGCAAACCTAAAAATTGGTTTAAAAAGCACATTTTCCTCAAATTTCGCTGACAGAAAGTTCTAGAATCTGAGAGGAGCCACAAATTTCCTTCCATCCGGAGTTCCCCTAAGTCTCCTGATAAAAATTATACCTCACTTGTGTGGGTAAATCTAGTGCCCGCGACAGGAAATGCCCCAAAACACAATGTGGACACATCACATTTTCCCAAAGAAAACAGAGTTGTTTTTTGCACAGTGCCTACCTGTGGATTTTGGCCACTAGCTCAGCCGACACCTAGGGAAACCTACCAAACCTGTGCATTTTTTTAAACTAGACATCTAGGGGAATCAAAAATGGGGTGACTTTTGGGACTCTCACCTGGTTCTGTTACCCAGAAGCCTTTGCAAACCTCAAAATGTGGCTAAAAAAACACTTTCTCCTCACATTTCAGTGACAGAAAGTTCTGGAATTTGAGAGGAGCCACACATTTCCTTCCACCCAGCGTTCTCTCAAGTCTCCCCATAAAAATGATACCTCACTTGGGTGGGTAGGTCTAGTGCCCATGACAGGAAATGCCCCAAAACACAACGTGGACACATCACATTTTCCCAAAGAAAACAGAGCTGTTTTTTGCACAGTGCCTACCTGTGGATTTTGGCCTCTAGCTCAGCCGGCACCTAGGGAAACCTACCAAACCTGTGCCTTTTTGAAAACTATACAGCTAGGGGAATCCAAGATGCGGTGACTTGTGGGACTCTCTCCTGGTTCTGTTACCCAGAAACCTTTGCAAACCTCAAAATTGGTCTAAAAAACACTTTTTCCTCACATTTCAGTGACAGAAAGTTCTGGAATTTGAGAGGAGCCACACATTTCCTTCCACCCAGCGTTCCCTCAAGTCTCCAGATAAAAATGATATCTCACTTGTGTGGGTAGGCCTAGTGCCCATGACAGGAAATGCCCAAAAACACCACATGGACACATTACATTTTCCAAAAGAAAAGAGAGCTTTTTTTTGCAAAGTGTCTACCAGTGGATTTTGGCCTCTAGCTCAGCCGGCCCCTAGGGAAACCTATCAAACGTGTGTATTTTTTAAAACAAGATACCTACCTAGGGGAATCCAAAATGGGGTGACTTTTGGGACTCTCACCTGGTTCTGTTACCCAGAAGCCTTTGCAATCCTCAAAATTTGGCTAAAAAAAAAACACTTTTTCCTCACATTTCAGTGACAGAAAGTTCTGGAATTTGAGAGGAGCCACACATTTCCTTCCACCCAGTATTCTCTCAAGTCTCCAGATAAAAATGATGTCTCTCTTGTGTGGGTAGGCCTAGTGCCCATGACAGGAAATGCCCCAAAACACAACGTGGGCACAGTACATTTTCCCGAAGAAAACAGAGCTGTTTTTTGCAAAGTGCCGACCTGTGGATTTTGGCCTCTAGCTCAGCCGGCACCTAGGGAAACCTACCAAACCTGCGCAATTTTGAAAACTAGACACCAAGAGGAATCCAAGATGTGGTGACTTGTAGGGCCCCTTGCAGGTTCTGTTACCCAGAATCCTTTGCAAACCTGAAATTTTGCCAAAAAAGCCCTTTTTTCTTTTATTTCGGTGACAGAAAGTTCTAGAATCTGAGAGAAGCCACACATTTCCTTCCACCCAGCGTTCCCCTAAGTCTCCCCATAAAAATGATACCTCACTTGTGTGGGTACGGCTAGTGCCCGCGACAGGAAATGCCCCAAAACACAACGTGGACACATCACATTTTCCCTAAGAAAACAGAGCTGTTTTTTGCAGTGCCTACCTGTGGATTTTGGCCTCTAGCTCAGCCGGCTCCTAGGGAAACCTACCAAACCTGCGCATTATTGAAAACTAGACACCTAGGGGACTCCAAGATGGGGTGACTTGTGGGGCTCTCACCGGGTTCTCTTACCAAGAATCCTTTGCAAACCTAAAAATTGGTTAAAAAAGCAAATTTTCCTCACATTTCGCTGACAGAATGTTCTAGAATCTGAGAGGAGCCACAAATTTCCTTCCACCCGGCGTTCCCCTAAGTCTCCTGATAAAAATGATGCCTCACTTGTGTGGGTAAATCTAGTGCCCGCGACAGGAAATGCCCCAAAACACAATGTGGATACATCACATTTTCCCAAAGAAAACAGAGTTGTTTTTTGCACAGTGCCTACCTGTGGATTTTGGCCACTAGCGCAGCCGACACCTAGGGAAACCTACCAAACCTGTGCATTTTTTAAAACTAGACATCTAGGGGAATCAAAAATGGGGTGACTTTTGGGACTCTCAGCTGGTTCTGTTACCCAGAAGCCTTTGCAAACCTCAAAATGTGGCTAAAAAAACACTTTTTCCTCACATTTCGGTGACAGAAAGTTCTGGAATTTGAGAGGAGCCACACATTTCCTTCCATCCAGCGTTGTCCCAAGTCTCTAAAAAAAAATGCTTCCTCACTTGTGTGGTGGCCCACGTGCCTGCAACAGAAAAGGGCTATAAACCTGTAGAGATTGAGGGGATAGCACTGAAAGTTTATATGCACATATTTTTCTTTTATACATGTTTAGGCTGGATGTGCTTTGGGGACCCACACAAGTGAGGTATCATTTTACTTCAGAGACTGAGGGGAACGCTGGGGAGTTGGAATTCTGTGCTGGAGCAGTGATCCTACAAAGAAAGGTCAGGAAAATAAGCTTTTTTTAAGCACATTTTGAGATTTGCAGAGGGTTTGGGTAAGAAAATGTTGGGAGATCCACGCAAGCCTCACCTCCCTGGACACCTTGGGGTTTGTAGTTTAAAAAAATGTCTGGGCTTGGTAGGTTTCCCTACATGAAGGCTGCACCCGGGACCAAAAACATAGGTGGCCCCTTCCCCCCAAACACAGGTAGTTTTGTAATATATCATTTTGATGTGTCCACTTACTTCTATGATGTTCCAAACACATAAATTGTGAAAAGGAATGCACTTAGGTTATGTTAAAAAGACCCCTCACCCACCAACCAAGTTGGTGGCATGCTTCATCATCGGGGTCCTACCTGAGACACCTAGCGTGTCACGGGTTTGCTGCGATGCCTGATTACAGCAGAACAGTTTTTGTCATTTTTACCACACATACTGGTTGGATTTGGCATGAGGGTGAGTGATGGTTCAGTAGTTCAAATTTAATTAACAAGACATTTCACAAAAATGAAATGCACTGTTAATAACTGAAAGGCCAAAACACGGAACTAATGACTCACAGCTCGTGAGCTGTAAAGCTCCGTCAAGGCACCAACCGTTTTACAGTCCATTCACACACCTTTCATACATGACATGCACAAGACCATTCACGCTGCCAGCCACGGGCCCAGCACATTACAACACTTGCTTCGACAGACAGTGCCACACAAGGGCCTATCACTTACATACGGCCCCATGCCTGATAGAGCAATCACACTAGCTGATGGGAGTGTGTGGACTGACATTTGGCTACCACCTCCAGCCAAGCGCCACTACACACACACCACCAGCCAAATGCCACCCCACGCACACTGCCAGCCAAGCGCCACCATACACACACACCATCAGCGAAGCACCACCCCAAGCACACCTCCATCACCTATTTTGTTTATAAACAACAAAGAAACCACTAACTAATTATAAAATAAGTACAAAACTACAAACACAAAAGCTCTAACTGAAAACATGACAGAAATGTGAAACTGAACATCTGAAAATATAAAACAGGCAGTTTATGCAGTTTTTGGGTATGGTAACTCCTGAAACAGTAGGCCACGCAGCCCAGGCTCTGAAGGGCAATCGGGGCAGTACATCTGACTCTCCCTCCGGATACCTCTTCGGGCATATACTCTATATTTCTTAGTGGGCAAGCTTTTTTTGGGAGTGGGAGGAATGCGATCTAGAAAGTGGTGATCTTTCAATCTAGCTACAGCCTCCATCACTGCTACTCTAGGAACTCTTTCCTGTTCCACCATAATAAGGCTCTCTATCACTGACTCCTGAAATTTAACAAATTTCATCCTTGACTCAGATGAATAATTGTTAAACACAGTAAAAGCATTAAAAGTTGCCAAATGAAATAAATGTAGGGCCAACTTTTTATACCACACGTAAGACTTACAAAGAGAAGTGTAAGGTTTCAACCTCTGATCTACTCCACCTATGTGCCTATTGTAGTCCCAAATGCACGCAGGTTTGCGCACTTCGGCAACCTGACCCCAAATAGTCACAGGGGAAATACTCTCATCATGGATGGTAGATAGCATGTACCCATCTCGCCTGTCTGAAAATTTCAAAGCTAGCAGCTCATTATTTTGCAACGCACTGAACTGTCCCCTCTTAAATTTTTTACAGACAAGCTCCCAAATGAAAGAAATTGACAGGCAAAATGTTTCCCGTATTGACTCTGCACCCTGGGAGACCAGTAAATGCAGGTAACAGTGGCTGTTCCATGTTTGGGGCAATCCAGGTGTCAGGTCTTCTAACAGGAAACTCTTCAGCCCCAGGCTGCTGCACTCTTGGCACATCAATTTCCTCCTCTAAAACAGGCCCTTCATCTGCACTGAGAGTGGCTTCCTCATCAGAAGAATCCTCTCAGACAGAAAGCTCACTGCCAGAATCTCTCACTTCCTCCTCTACCTCAGATGCAGAGTCAGTCTCATAATCATGGTCAGAAGACGACTCAACAAGCATGCCAACAACCTGCTGAGCGGTCACTTTGCGGCTAGCCATGATCCTTTCTAACAACAAATGGATTGCCAACAACAACCATCACTGTCTAAAATAAGTAATGAACAAAGTGTAGCATTATCACAAAGAGTTATGCATTAAAAAACCAACCCACTCACTTGCCTAAAAAAGCTAGTCTCACCGGCAACTACTCTGCACAGACACAGCAATCACCAATGATATCCCACTAAAAAGAAAAAAGAAAAAAGCAAATTAGACATATGACAACACAAATATCATTGTGCACAAATCTAAGGACAATTTTGCACGCAATCCTGCATTTAGTACACCACCTACAAACATGTCATTCATGCATGTCACCAATACTCCTTTGGAGTAAATTGCTTTTACTTACCAAAAACATGCAACTATGCAAACTGCAGGACAACTACTGCCAAAACCACAAGGATCCACAGCAAAGGAAGCATACGCTTTGAACCAGAACAATAAAGAAGAAATAAACAAATACTTTGCCAGTTGACCCCGACCCCGCCACCAAGGTGGAAACTCAAGAAATACAAAGGAAACAACAAAAGAAGATGACTCAATGGAAATTATGGCAAGAGCCAAGATGGCAACAAGAGAATGGGACTCAATACTAATGTGCTAAATTTATCTAATGTACCCCTCTCAGAAATCCATGTTGATGTCCTTTCCCTCAGTCTCTCTTTTTACCCCACCTCAAATATACAATTTAAAAAATGGTATGAGTTAAAACATGAGTCAAAGAGGCAAAGAGTTATCTGGCCTACCCTCCAAGTTATGTATTGGGGATATAGATTGGTTACATACCTCATGTGATCTTGATGAACTGAGTGAATGCCAAGATGATGTAATTTTGAACTTAGATAATTTAAAAATGGCTTTGGATCTAAGCTGTCCAAGTGGGTTGCACCATAAATCAGCATTTCAGCCCACTTTACCCTTTGACAGCATTGATGTTTTTTTAAAAGGGTGTTATCAGAGATCCAAAAAAATTGTAAAAATACAACTTTCAACCTTACAAGGGAACAAAGGTCGGTGCAGACTGAATTACAGAATAGAAATAACATTGCAATTCACAAATCAGACAAGGAAGGAAATATTGTGATTATGTCAAAAGACAAATATTTAGCAGAGGAGCACAGGCAATTGTCTGGTACAGCTTGCTATTCACCATGTAACATATTTAATATTGGCACAGCTAATAAAAGCTCTTCAGACAAATTAATGGATTGGAGAGATCAAGGGCTCTTGGGATGGGAGGAATATCAATCCCTCTTTAACAAAACTCCAAAATACCAATACTATATTTACTCTTAAAGATACACTAAGATACACTAAGATACAGTTAATCCCTAAGGAAGATCAATTGTTTTTCTATAAATTGTCTTTTAGAAAAAAAACCTTAAAATATGTAGATTATTTCCTGTAGCCTTTTGTAGAGACTCTTCCTTCTTTTCTTAGAGACAGCGGGCATTTCCTCATAATTATCAACGACATTGCCTAGGAGAGGAATTCCTTATTATGGGATTAGATGTCAGTAACCTCTACACATGTATTCTACATGATCTGGGCATAAAGGCCTGCTGCCATTTCCGCTGAGCCCGGTCGTTATCATACTACGACATACTGAAATAAT
The DNA here is from genome assembly GCF_031143425.1 of Pleurodeles waltl. Taxonomy (NCBI): domain Eukaryota; kingdom Metazoa; phylum Chordata; class Amphibia; order Caudata; family Salamandridae; genus Pleurodeles; species Pleurodeles waltl. The sequence goes on along the minus strand of NC_090437.1, from coordinate 607,482,271 downwards.
TCTGGATATGATCAGTTATTGTTTGCACAATAACTTTTTTCATTTTTGACATTCAATATTATTGCAGAACCCACGGCACTATGATGAGGACCTGTTTCGCTCCCAGTTATGCATGTTTATACATGGCCTGATGGGAGGAACATGTCATATCCATCATCCATCTTTATGATGACCACATGGTGCTCTGGCAGGGTATATAGATGACATGTTTATCATCCGAAAAGGATCACAACATCTGGCAGAAGAATTTTTATGTATGTTCAATGAAAGCAACTTGAATCTAAGTTTCACCAGTAATATTAACGCACATACTCTGCTCTGGAATTTTGGGATCTCAAATTGGAGATCTAGAATTCCCAAATTAAAACTAAAATGTATTGGAAGGAAACAGCTGACATACTGTGATTCACACAACAAGAGCCATTCTAGGAATATGATTCACAATATCCTCTGTGGGAGCTTAAACGGGAAAGGCAAAATTGTAGCAATGATGCTGCTTTTGAAGACGAGAACGAGGCAAGGATGAACACATTTCGTAGCAGAGGATATGACATAAAGACCTTACAAGTGACAGTGAGTAAGGTAGACAAAATGAAGAGGGAAAATCTACTGGTAGCCTACCAAAAGCCACATACTGGAGAAGGACACACCAGGTTTATTACCACTTACAGCCAACAGACCAAGACTGTCAGGAGCATATTGCACAAAGTTTGGCATGTCCTGCACACATATGACATTGTTTCCAAAATTGTGCCTGAATAACTCAGTATTACCTGCAGGAGGAGTAGAACTGTAAAGGACATGCTGTGCAGCAATATGATTTAAAACACAGGACAGAATTGGTTGCAGATACACACCTGGCTTTGTAACATGTAGAAATTGCAAAGCATGTAAGTCTAGTAAGAATGTTCTGTCCTTCACCATATCAGATTCTAATCCGGAATTTAAAATCAAGAAGGGATTGTCATGTAATTCTGATTATTGTTTATATACCCTGAAGGGTCCTTGCAACCAATATTATATTGGGAGCACAATACATAAGGCAAAGAAGAGAGTGTTGGAACACATGAGAGTGACCACTCGCCTTGACAGACAGTACCCGGTGGCAACGCATTTCAGTGAATGTCATTCCAGCAGCAGCAGTTTAATACAATTTTATATTTTTGACCAGGTCGCTTCCAAATCTGTGGTGGTGACAAACTGTTGGCATTACGGAGGTTATAATCTAGGTACATTATCAGGTTCAACACCTTTCATCCAGTAGGTCTGAACATGGATGAGGAGATGGTGGTACATTTGGGCTAGTGTACAATTGCATGGTCTCTCTGTATGTAAGCCTCTGCTGTTTGTGATTTTTGTTTTTAATTCACTTTTATCGTTTATACTGTTTGTATTGGGGAGCACTGTGGAGTGGTCATTCAAGTCCTTGTGCTAAGCATTCAATTCTGATTACTTAAATTATGTTCTCATTGTGATAATTAATAATAATATGAACACTTGGGCAGGAATCCTTCAGATGGTAGCAGCAATTATTTAATGGCATTTTCTTCAATGGCCATTCTTGCATGGTAACATGTTGCATTAACAAGACTACTTGTTTTGATGAGATAGATATACAATACATACAGGATCAGGAATATGAGCCAGATATAATTTCCTCCAAACTATATGGTCCCTTTAAATATTCAAAATTTGCAAAATATTGAGAATGTTCTTTTGTGTCTATCTCCCACTTGTGCGGTATATGTTTTCAGCAATCAATGAAACAGCACTAATTTGTGAGTTGTGGTGACTCTGTACAAACCACTGACATTTACATTTAAGTTGAAACTGATTTGCCAAATCAATACACGTGCAACTAATTACAAAGGAAAGTATGAATTATTTCTGTCTTGAGCCTGGCTATATAATTTTACTTTCACAATTTAGGGTCTGATTTAGAGTTTGTCAGATGGGGTTCCTCTGTCACAATGGAGCGGAACTCCCGTCCACTGTATGACAATTCCATTATGTCCTATGGACATCATAATGCGATGCGTAGCCCCATCAATCAAACTCTAAACCAGGCCCTCTGTTGGATTTTGTGCTTATTTATGTGATTCATTCACTACCTTCCAAGATGGCCTTGGTATTTGTGCATTACCCATATTCACAATCTTTTGTTCATGTTTACCACTAAAACACTGGATTTATTGTCCTTCGTTATTGCTCACTTTCAGTCAAACCCAAGACACCGGTTGATATCGAAATGCATTGAGTGGTTTGCCGGCAGCCAATACTCCTGCATGGCCTCAAACCCAAGCTGTGCACGCCCTTGGCCATGGTCATCATGGGGGTGGATGCAATGGGTATTTTGTTTTCAGTTTTTCTCTCGATCCACACATCCACTTGGTGTATCTGTGGATCCAATGACAACAAATTGACTGCCGCTTGACAGATCAGCCTGAAACTTTCAAGTAAGCAGCTGATCCGACTGTTGTATTAGTTTTGAAAATTTTGTAAAGATTCCTCAAGCAGTGGCAAAATTATTGAAAACAGTTTTCCTATGGAAACTAGGTCCTAACTATAGCTACCTACTGGTGACTGGTGTATATATATATATACACACTTAAAAAAACATTGGTTACCGGGACGTTATAGGTAAGCACTCATTTTAAACATACAAAACCATAGAAATTAACCTGTTATAGTCAGAGTTATCTAAAGATGTCTATGAGAAATTAACATGGGAAACACAACTTTTTTGACCCCACCTTTTTGTCAGCCCCCTCTGAACAGATCACCCGGGAACTTCCCATGCGCAACAGAAATCACTGGCACACTAAAAAATATAGACATTTATATATATATAATAGAGACCAGCTCCTCCTGCACCCAGCCCATGGGGGGAGCGCTAGGGCTCCCCGTGGGCCTTCAACCCACACCCCCTATCAGGGATGGAAGGGGAATCGCTTCCCCTTCCACCCTCAAAACCCCCTGGCAATCTGATGATGTCAGGACACTCACAGCACGCCAAAGTCATCAAATGGTGCCGGGGATGCGCTAGAAGCCATTTGCTTCCAGCGTGTGGAGAGAGTGGATCCAAAAGAGGTGAATCCTGGGGGGGCGGTTGAGGGTGAAAAACAGACACAGCTGGAAAGGAAAGAGTTTTTCCTTTCCCCCTTTGCCTGTTTTCAATGGATTCCTGATCAACAATCTCGGGTGAGCCCACGATCGTGGAGCAGTGATCCACCACTAGGCACCAGGGATGTTCTCTTTGTTTATTTTGGGGAGCGACCCCTTGGCCAAGGGTCACTCCCCTGGGGGAAACACAGTATTTGTCTTTCACCCCCCCCTGGGGCTAGATCAGCCATTTGTTCAGCCGATCTGCCCCCTTGGGGAGTTGAAACCCACTAGGAACTAGGGATTATATTTATTGTAATGTTTTAGGGCAGCAACCCCTTAGGCAAGGGTCGCTGCCCTGGGGGCAATACAGTTTCCGTGCTCGCCCCCCTCGGGGGCTAGATCACCTTTTTTGGCTAATCTTCCCCCCCCGGGGGGCGGTCGAAACCCACTAGGAACCAGGGATTATGTTTATAGTAATGTTTTAGGGCAGCAACCCCTTAGGCAAGGGTCGCTGCCCAGGGGGCACTATTTTTTTTATATGTTTTGGCCCACTTTGGGGCTATATCACTCCCTATTTTCTTTAGGCCCATCTGCCCGTAGATGCCAGGGATTTTATTTTCCTTTGTTTTTTTACTTGGAGGGCGACCCCCCGTGCACCCCAAAGGGGGCACAAAACTGTTGGCCATTTCTTCCCCCCTTAGGGGTAGATCGGCCTATTTTTTTAGGCCCATCTGCCCTCTAGGGGGGCAGAATCCACTTAGGCACCAGGGATCTTCTGTATGTGTGTTTGTGTTTTGCGTGTGGGGCAGCCCCTTTGGTAAGGGTCACCCCCCCTAAGGGGGCATATTCCTGATGGCCATTTCTGCCCTCTTTAGGGGCAGATCAGCCAATTTGTTTAGGCCCATGGGCAAAAGCCCCCAAGAAGGAAGGGATTTAAAAAATATATTTTTTGTTAATTGGGGGCACCCCCTTTGACAAGGGTCACTCCAAAAAGGGGGCAAAGAACTGTTGGCCATTTCTTTCCCCCTCGGAGGCAGATCAGCCTATTTTTTGTAGGCTCATCTGCCCCCAAGGGGGGCAGAATGCACTTATGCATCCGGGATCTTTTTGTGTGTGTGTGTGTATTCGGTGCTGGGGGTAGCCTCTTTGGCAAGGGTCAACCCCCAAAGGGGGCACAGAACTGGTGGCCACTTCTGCCCCATTGGGAGCAGATTGGCCTATTTTATGTAGGCCCATCTACCCCAAAGGTGGGCAGAATCCACTTAGGCACCACAGAAAATTTCCAAATGCTTGCTGGCGGGGTGTTTGTCAACTGGAAAAGTATTTGCATTTGTGATTAGAACAGTTCCTTTCTCCTTTTTGTTCTAGTTCAAAGCTTTTTCTTCCTTTGTTGTGGCTCCTTGCGGTTTTGGCAGTGGTTCACCTGCGGTTTGCGTAGTTGCATGTTTTAGGTAAGTAAAACAAATTTACTCCAACGTAGTATTGTTGTCATGCATGAATGATGTTTGTAGGTGGTGTACTAAATGCAGGATTGTGTGTTAAATTGTCCTTAGATTTGTGCACAATGATATTTGTGTCGTCTTTTGTCTAATTTGCTTTTCTTTTTCCTTTTAGTGGGATATCATTGGTTATTGCTGTATCTGTGCAGAGTAATTGCCGATGAGTCTAGCTTTTTGAGACAAGTAAGTGGAATAGCTTTCGAGTTCATAACTCTTTGTGATAAATTTAGACTGTGTTTATTACTTATTTTATACAGTGCTGTTGGTGTTGGCACATTTGTCAAGTTACACTTCTTAGAAAGGATCATGGCTAGCCGCAGAGAGACCACTCAGCAGGTTGTTGAAATGCTTGTTGAGTCATCTTCCGACCATGATTATGAGGCTTACTCTGCATCTGAGGCAGAGGAGGAAGTGAACGATTCTGGCAGTGAGTTTTCTGTCCGAGAGGGATCTTCTGATGAGGAATCCACTCTCAGTGCAGATGAAGGGCCTGTTTTAGAGGAGGACACTGATGTGCCAATAGTGCAGCAGCCTGGGGCTGAAAGGTTTCCCATTGAAAGACCTGAACTCTGGGTTGTCCCTAACATGGAGCAGCCACAATTGCCTGCCTTTAATGGTCTCCCAGGGTATAGAGTGAATACAGAAAACATTTTGCCGGTCAATTTTTTTTCATTTTTTTATGGACAACGTATTTTTGGAAGAGATTGTGGAGCAGACTAATGTGTATGCAGAGCAGTATTTGAGGGGCAACCCTACCAGACTTAGGCCTCAGTCTATAGCTACCCAGTGTACCTGCCAGACTTAGGCCTCAGTCTATAGCTACCCAGTGTATTTCAACAAATCTGGAAGAGATGAAAATGTTCTTGGGTTTGAATTTTTTGATGGGGTTAATAAAGAAGCTGTCACTGGCTTCTTGTTGGTCTACTAGTCCCTTGATGGCAATGGCTATATTTCCTCCAACCATGACTCGTAATCAGTATTTGCTTCTTCTTCAGATACTGCATTTTGTTGACAATGCTTTAGCCTTGCGACGAGATCACCCTGATTGTGACCGTCTTTTTAAGATTAGGCCTGTCCTTGATCATTTTATAGACTGGTTTTCAAAGGTCTATGTTCCAGGGAAAGACATATCTGTAGATGAATCTTTGGTTTTGTTCAAGGAGTGTTATCTTTTTAAGCAGTACATTACATTAGCAAGAGGACACAGTATGGAACTAAGATGTATATGCTGTCTGAAAGTAGTACAGGGTATGTGTACAATTTCTGGGTCTACACTGGTAGAGATTCCGATATTGAACCCCCTGGTTGTCTGCCCACTTTTGGAGTTAGTGAGAAAATTGTGTCGGAACTTGGTAGACAACTGTTTAACAAAGGTCACCATTTGTACCTAGATAACTTCTACACTAGAGATAAGTTGTTCAAGGAATTGTTCAGAGTGGACACTGTTGCTTGTGGCGCAATCCATTCTAACCCTAAAGGCTATCCAAGGGAGATTATCTGTAAAAAAACTTGAGAAGGGGCAGTGCAGTGCCTTGTGTAATAAGAAGCTGCTAGCTCTGAAATTTGCAGACAGGAGGGATGTGTACATGCTAACTACCATTTATGATAAGAGTACTTCCCCTGTGACTGTTTGGGGTCAGGTTGCGGAAGTGCACAAGCCTTCATGCATTTTGGACTACAATAAGCACCTGGGTGGTGTTGACACAGTAGGTCAGAGATTGGAACATTACACTGCTCTTTGTAAGTCTTACGTGTGGTATAAAAAGTTGCCCATCCATTTGTTTCATTTTGCCACTTTTAATGTTTTTATTGTGTTCATGGATGGTTCCCCTGAGTCAAGGATGAAATGTGTAAAATTTCAGGAGTCAGTGATAGAGAGCCTTATTGTGGCGGAAAAGGCAAGAGTTCCTGGAGCAGCAGTGGTGGTGGATGTGGCTAGATTGAAAGATCTCAATTTTCCTGATCACATTCCTCCCACTCCCAAAAAAGACTTGCCCACTAAGAAATGTAGAGTCCGTGCCTGAAGAGGTATCCGGAGGGAGAGTCGGATGTACTGCCCGGACTGTCCTTCAAAGCCTGGGCTATGTGTGGCTGGCTGTTTCAGGAGTTACCACACACAGACGAGTTACTGGGAACTGCAGTGAGCAAAAACTCCCATTTTATATTATCATATGTTCAGTTTCACAGTTGGCATTATTGTCATGTATTCAGTTAGAGCTTTTGTGTTTTTAGTTTTGTATTTATTTATCATTAGTTAGTGGTTTCTTTGTTGTTTAAAAACAAAAAAGTGATGGCAGTGTGCATGGAGTGGCGCTAGGCTGGTGGTGTGTGTGGAGGGCCGCTTGGCTGGAGGTGTGCGTGCCATTGCCAAGGACGTGCGAACCCTGAGGGTCTACAGCAGGCTGAGCACCCACTGTCGCAAATGGTAAGAGGACCTGAGACGCTGGGCAAGGAAGACGGCAAAGGCCCAGCTGGGATGGCTTCCCAAGGAGGAAGGGGTGCCTGTCGAACCCTGACCCCCTGATTGCTGCATACTGGCGGTGGCCTATCTAGAGCTAGATGGGCGCTTGAGGGCATCACAGCAGCCATAAGGGGGTGAGTAGAGTTTCCCAATATACTACTTGCGCGTGGTGGGGTGGTCTCCGGGTGGGGGATGTGGGCCTGTGGGTGCCCCTAGGCCAGGCCGGACATTGCAGGGTAGGTCCCATGTAGGGCAGGGGCTGATGAACACTACGTCCTTCCAAGCTAGTAGGCATCCACTATTGGGCAGGGGGCTGTGGGTGTCAGGTATGCTGCTATTGGCCTTAGGTATTCCTGTACATGTCCTGGTGACTAGCATTGTGACTGGTAGTGCTTTGCCTAGTGCCTAGGGCTGATCCCTGTGTGTGTGTGTATACACCAACGGTGGTGCTGTTGCTGCCTTTGACCAAGTGTATCCTTTGTCAATCCCCCCTTTTTATTTTGTCTTCCTGTCCTTATGTGCATTAGTATCATCTGGCAGAGGAGCAGAGGCACCAGCGACGGCAGGAGCTGCATCCCACAGGGCCCAAGAGGCCGAATCCACCAACGGTGAGGGCACCAGTGGGACTGAGGGCGAGGGGACCACCACGGCGAGACTGGAGGGGATAGTACCTCCTCCAATGGAAGCTCTCTGGTGGAGACGGACACCACCCCAACTAAAGGTACAGCCGCCAACCCCCGTACCAGCACCACCTTGCTAGCAGCCCTTCAGCGTGTTTCCAGTGCCCGCTCACCCAGGAGGGTGGGCATCTCCTTCGCCCCAGGCACCTCAGGCCCTGCCACAGTGAGCCCTCCTGCCCTGAGTGAGGAGGCTATTGACCTCCTGAGATCCATCTCTGTTGGGCAGTCAACCATAATGAATGCCATCCAGGGGCTGGCAGCCCATTTGCAACAAACAAATGCATTCCTGGAGTGCATTCACTCTGGCATGGCAGCCCAACAGAGATCAATCCAGGCTCTGGCCTCTTCCCTGATGGCAGCCATTGTCCCTGTTTCTAGCCTCCCCCTCCAACTTCCTCTACCCTGTCTCATTCCCCTCAACCCCAACCTATCCCAAGCACACATTCAGACCAGCATGCACCCAAGACAACCCACAGGAGTGGCTCAGTCAAACACAAGCACCCCATATCATAGCACAGGTACTCACACAAACAGCATCCAGAATTAGACATACCAACATCAACTGCCTCCACTGCCCCTCCTCCTTGTATTCCACCACCCTCCCAGTAGCGTCTCCACTCACACTTGAATGTACTACATTCTCATCCACTACCTCCTTCACCATCACGCCTATCACTACACACCCCTCACTGGTAGTCACCACCCCCACATCCATGCACACGTCCCCTGTGTCCTCTCCCACTGTGCACCCTCCTCCCAAAGTACACAAACGCAAGCACTCAGACAGCCAACAGCCATCCACCTCACAACAGCATCCAGCCCATGCACCTGCACCCAAACACAGCAGACTGACACCTCCTACAACCACTTCCTCTTCCTCCACTCCCAAACCTTCTCCCTCTTCCCACCCCCGTGTCCCTAAGAAGCTTTTCCTCTCCACCGCTGACCTCTTCCCGACCCCCCCATCCTTCATGACGGGCCAGTTTGGTCAGAACCCAGGTGAGCACCTCAGCCACCCAGTCCACGGCCACAGTAGCGTCGGCAGCTACTGCAGGTTGGAGAGGCTCCAGGGAACCAGCCATCAGCACTGAAAGTGTGCCTGATAAGCTGCCACAGGGAAGGGCAAGGAGGCATCACCAGCTGCCAAGGGGAAGGGCAAGGAGGCACCACCAGCTGCCAAGGGGAAGGACAAGGAGGCACCACCAGCTGCAAAAAGGAAGAGCAAGAGGCCTGCACCTGCAGGCAGGAAGGACAGGAGGCTGGGACTGATTCTGAGACCCCACCACCAACCATGGCAGTTCAGCCATCTGAGGCTGCAGGGGAAGGGCTGGAGCTTCCCCCCACCACTGCCTGCACCGCCACCAGCACTGACACTAGCACTGCTACCAGAAGCAGCAGCCTCAGTGGGTAGCCGTCTGAGGCTGCAGGGTAAGGGCAGGAGCTTCCTCCCACCACTGCCTGCACCGGCACTAATACCGCCACCAGCAGCAGCAGCCCCAGTGGGCAGCCGTTCGAGGCTGCAGGGGAAGGGCTAGAACCTCCACCCACCACTGCCATCCCCAACACCAACACCAGCAACGCCACTGCCATTGCTGAACAGCCATCACCACCGGCGGACAGTGTATAGTCCTGCCTCCACGGGCTGTAGTGCGTCCTGGTCCCTATAAATCCTATAGGTGTGACACCCAGGTGAGAGACTTTGACCTTGCACTCCCCAAGTGCTGCATCACAGGGCGCAAGGCCCCCTCCAGAACCAGTGGAAGAAGCCATCCACTCACCCCCTCCTTACCAGGATGAAGGACACTGGGCACAAGTCCCCCTCCACGACCAGTGGAAGAAGCCATCCACTCACCCCCTCCTTGCCAGGATGAAGTACACTGGCCACAAGGCCCTCTCCAGAACCAATGGAAGAAGCCATCCACTCACCACCTCCTTGTCAGGATGATGCACACTGGGCACAAGGACCCCTCCAGAACCAGTGGAAGAAGCCATCCACTCACCCCCTCCTTGCTAGTATGATGCACGCTGGGCACAAGGCCCCCTCTAGAACCAGTGGAAGAAGCCATCCACTCACCCCCTCCTTACCAGGATGATGCACACTGGGCACAAGGCCCCCTCGAGACCCAGTGGAAGAAGCCATCCACTCACCCCCTCCTTGCCAGGATGACACACACTGGGCACAAGGCCCTCTCCAGAAACAGTGGGCAAACCACCCAATAGGGAGACTATGACCTTGCACCCCCCAAGACCAAGCAGTGGGCAAACCACCCATTTGAGAGACTGTGACCTTGCACTCCCCAGGACCAAGCAGTGGGCAAGCCACCCACTTGAGAGACTGTGGCCTTACACTCCCCAGGAAATCCCACAGGGCATGTAGCCCCCTCCAGGACCAGTGGTGTTGTGTCATCTTTCGGCTGAGGTGCCCCCCCATTCTCCATCCCCCTGAGGTGCCTGTGTATTTTCGACCTGATGCCCCAACAGTGTTCTCTCCATGTTGTTGCAGGAGTGAGGTGGGGCCTTGGCCTATGTGATGTGGCCAGGTGGCCCACGGACAGTGAGGACTAGGCAGTGTCCCTCCATTTGTATTTATGCATATACTGTTTTGATTTTGAAGCACGTATTTCTACTTATTTATCTTATTACACTCACTTTGATCAATTCCTTTTGTCCTTGCGTTATTCCTGTGGGGTATGGGGTAGATATGTGATGTTATTGCATCTGTTTGTGTGTATGGTGTTGGGGGTGTTGTGTGGTGTGTGTGTGTGTGTGTCACTCTCTTTTTTCTCCCTCCTCCCTTGTGTGCTAGGCGGCAGTACGCACTGTGGTCGTGTTCGCCAGCGTTGGTGTTCATAATGCATGAAGAGGTATAGCAGCATGGGGAAGATGGGCAACTCGGGCTCCATGGCGTTGTGGTTCTTCCCTGAGTCTCCAGAGATGAGTACTTTGCCTTCTGTGTACTGTTTCCGCTATGCTTTTGAAATCGTTGGTACCGCCCCGGAAAAGGTGGCAGATAGGTGTGTCATATTACTGTGGGCAGAACATTGCCTTTCTCCTGGCTGTTGGCGCTTACCGCTGCAGTGCTTGTTGCTACTGCCATGGAGATCGGTGTGTTAAAGTGGCTGTCTGTGTGGGCTGTTTCCGCATTGGTCATAATTCCATTTTTTTTACCGCCGGCCTGTTGGCGGTATTACTGCTGCTTTATCACCAACCGCCAGGGTTGTAATGAGGGCCATATTCTCATATCCACTCTCACACCCAGACAGAAACTCTCAAACCCCGAAAGATACTCTCACACTCACTGTCACACCCAGAGACACCCTCTCACAACCACTCTCACATCCAGAGAGACTCTCACACCCACTGACACACCCAGACAGACACGGGAAGAACAATTATAAAACCCAAACAGACACTTGCACACCCATTCTCACTCTCAGACAGACTGTCTCACACCCACTCACAAACCCAGGTTCACACTGTCATACACACTCTGACACTCAGACAGACACTCTTACATCCTCTTTTACATCGAGAGACACCTCCACACTCACACCTAGAGAGACACTCTCACATCTACTCATACTCAGAGACACACCCTCACACTTTCTCTCACACTTAAACAGACACTCTCATATCCACTCTCATATCCAGACAAACACTCTCACAACCAGACATTCTCACACTCTCTTGCATACCCAGACACTCTTACAACCACTCTCATATCCAGACAATCTCACACCTTCTCTCACACCAAGAGAGACAACCTGACACCCACTCTCACATCCAGCCATACACTCTCACACCCAGTGCACATCAACAGAGACACTGTCACACCTACTCTCACAGCAAGACACATACTCTCACATTCACTCTCACACCCAGACAGGTGCTCTCACACACACTGTCACACTGAAAGAACCAATCTTACACCCAGACAGACGATCTTTTACCCACTCTCACACTAAGATAGACACTCTCACACCCACTCTCACATCCAGAGAGACACTTTCACACCCCTTTGCACATCAACACAGAAGCTCTCACACCCGCTCCCACACCTAATTAGAGTCTCACACTCAACAGCATACCAAGACAAACACTCTTACAACCACTGTCATATCCAGACAGATCATCTCACACACTCTCTCACACCAAGAAAGACACCCTGACAACCACACTCACATCCTGACATACACTCTCGCACCCAGCCTCACATCAACAGAGACATTGTCATACCCACTCTCATAGCAAGATATACCCTTTCGTAATCACTCTCATGCCCAGACATACACTTTCACACTCACTCTCATACACATACACTCTTGCATCCTCTTTCACACCTAGATAGACACTCTCACACCCACTCTCACATCCAGAGAGACACTCTCACACTCACTTGCACAACAACAGAGATACTCTCACATCCACTCTCCCAGTAATACTGACACTCTCACACCCAGACGCTCTCACACCCGTTCTCACACTAAAAGAGACACTCTCACACCCAGAGAGAACCTTTTACACTGTCTCACACTAAGATATATACTCTCACACCCACTCTCACATCCAGAGAGACACTTGCACACACAGACACTCTCACACCCAGACACACCCTCACACACCCACTCTCACACCCAGAAACTCCTACACCCAGTCTCAACCCCAGACACTCTCACACCCAGACATTCTCACGCCCAGAGACACGCTTTCACAGCCACTCTCACATCCTGACACACCCTCCCACAACCATAGATGAAAATAAGTGTACTAGTTAAAACTTGAAACAATAGCTTTCATTAGTTGTCCTAAATATGTTGGTACTTGCAGGTATTTAGTGATATTGTCAGAAAATAAAATAAATGTGGGATTGGCTTCTGAGAAAGCGGAAAATGTGTAGCTGTTTGTGATATGTATATTAGTTGACAAACTTAACCGCACCTGCTATTTCTCATTTAAAATTAAGCATGGTGCTTGCAGAAACTGTTATGAACTTGTGGCTTAGTGCTGCAAGACAATGTTACAATCTACGTTACCATGGTAGCACCGCTAGAGCAGCATAGGGGAAGACTATATAAAGACCATACTGAGACTTGGGAGTTGAGTTACAGTTCCATTAGGAAAAAGGTGTTTAAAAGTATGTTTAGGTGACAATACATTTGTTTATTCAAAGAGGGATATATATATATATATATATCATTATTTTAGAAAATATACTAAAAATACATTTTGTCCTCATGTGTGGATTTCCAGATCCATCCGCTGAGTTACACGGGGGCCGCACTGAGCGCCGCTGTGGATCTGCTGATCCGGTGAAAACTAGTATGGAATTGGGCTATCTTTTGAAGAGTGTGGGAAAGGGTTAACTATGATATCCAGTGATAAGATGTATAGTGTAACTTACATGTGAAAGAGAGATTCTGATTAGCTGTGTGATTGAGTAAACTTGGAACAAAAGTTCAAAAGGTTGCCATTAATGATTCACTAATTTGAGAGTGGTGTGCCATTCTTCTGCTTCTTTTTTTGTATTTTGAGTGAGAAGAAATTCAAACTAATTCTGACAGATGAATATACAGAGAAAGGAGCATACTTAATAGGTATGTGTAGTATAATATATTTTAAATTATAATGTGTTACTACAGGGATAATTGTATATTAGATGTATGAGAATGAGCGGTATGTTCATTAGCACTAAAATACAATATAAATAAAATCTATATGATAACACTACAGAAAGGTATAGTAATCAGTAAAGAAAGATCACTATTACTTTTCAGCACAGAGCAGACAACCCTTTTGTAGACTACAGGTAGCTCGTACAGCAGGGTAGTTTGTTATTAAGATATCAATCACATTGTTCTAAGTTTAACTGAGTCATATGTGGTCCTGAAGAGCATTATGCTCACATATGTATTAACTGTGATGTAGAAACTACAGCTCATATTGCTATAAACCGAGGGATTGAGCCAGTGGCTGCCTATACATTAATGTGTACAACCAAACAGTAGTTATGATTCCAGCAGTATTGGAGCCAGTTCCACAGATAGTTAGATACCCCTGTACTCAGCATATTAATTTTAACATATGAGGGAACATTCATAGATGTACTGGTACAGACAGACAGATATGTAGATAAATAGTGACACAGCCTACTCACCTATCCAGACAAGTACTAGTTTAAACATACTTGAGGCCTACTCCTGGAGACTCTAAGGGGCATATTTATATTCTGTTTGCACCAAATTAGCATCATTTTTTTTTACTCTAATTCGGTGCAAAACTAACTCCATATTTATAATTTGGTACTAGACCCGTCTAGCACCAAATTTATAGAGTTAAAGTCATTTTTTAGAAGTGGAAACCTACCTTGCCTTAATGAGATGCAAGATAGGCGTTCCCGTGCCAAAAAAGACTCTATGGCCTTAATGCCATATTTACACTCCAGTGCAAAAATGGTACACGGGACAGAGGAGGGGTAAAAAAAATGGTGCAACGCTTGCTTTGCTCCGTTTTTTAAACTCCTGGGTCAGGGCAGGCATTAGGGGACCTTTGGGCCTATTTCCATGGTGGAACACCATGAAATAAGTCCACAGGTGCCCTCCCCAGGCCCCAGGGGCAGCCCCACCCACACCAGAGGAACTGCGGAGGATGGGGGACCCCATCCCAGGTAAGTACAGATAAGTACAGGTAAGTATTGCATTTTATTTTTTAAAGTGCCATAGGGGGCCCTGAAATGGGCCCCCATACATGGCACAGGGTGCAATGGCCTTGCCCAGGGGACCCTTGTCCCCTGTGCTGGCCATTGGGGTGGTGGGCATGACACCTGCCTCTTCTAAGGCAGGAGTCATGTGGCATGGTAGGTTTAGCACCATAAAATGATGCTAATCTGGTTAGAGTAATTTTTTTTTTACTCTAACCTGCCTAAAGTCATTTTTTGGTGTTAAACCCACTTCGTCTATACCGCCAGCCCCACCCAACTAAAGTCATTTGTTTTTTACTCTAGCCTACCCTTTGCACTTTGCCCGGCTGGTACACAGAAATGGTGCAAGCTGGTGCTAAACTTTTTGGTGCAAAAGTGCGTTAGTGCAGTTTTGTACCAAAAAGTATAAATAAGGGCCTAAGTGTGCACTTTTACTGTCACTTTAAGTAGCCATTAGAAAGGCTGATTGAGAATTTTCAAACCGTGGTTTTACTACAGTAAATTAAGTACTCAGTTAGTCTGTAGGTAGGTGGTACAGGATTGTGCGTGTAGTTAAACCATAAAACATGTATCTCTAAATTTTAGTGTGTTAAACATGTACTTCCACACTCCTATTCTCACTTACATAAGCAGTGTCCCACCCATAATTCAACTCATACATCTATTAAGAAAATGATATCGCCACTGACACAGCTATGCAGTCTGTGAGAAGGCTACTTTTGATATAAATACACATGGAGGCAGCAGTTATGTTTCCAATAGACAGTAAGTCAGTTGCACACGCAGATTCATACATCTGTACTCGCTGTATTTATTGAGACATTTGGTGGGACACTGATTGAGGTACTGATACACTCTCTCTGTTATGTACCAAATACTGACATAATCTATTCATCCATTCACAGAAATACTACTTTAAATATGCGTCAGACCTACTACTGTTGAGTCTGAGTATGCAGTTCTGCTGTTAGGAAAACTTGTCATTACAAAGCCTGCTTGTTAATCCTTAAAATATTGTTCATGTATACACCAAGATAGAACATATATATCCAGCAGTATTTGCAGCAGTTGAACACACATTTGCATACTCATTTATTCAATTTATATACTTGTATAGATAGTGGAATTTGAACTGATATTCTCAGTCAGATAGGTACTAAATACTAACACAACCTAGTTAGCTATCCATACAAGTACTATTTGAAATATGTCTCAGGCCTCGCACTATAAACATTGAGGGGCATATTTATACTCTGTCTGCTTGAATGTGCGTCAAAACTTTGATGCACATTCAGCGCAATCCTTGCCCCATATTTAAACGTTGACACCTGAGCCCGCGGACGACAAAATCCCGCCGTGTCCGTCATGTTTGGATGCGGCAACCCACCTGGCGTTAATCATATGCAAGGTAGGCGTTCCCGTCCCAAAAATGACTTAAATGCCCGTGCGTCAAATTTATGCTTCTGGGCAAAAATGCCGCACGGCCAGGAGGATGATCCGGAAAATGACGCACAGCCTGATTTGCATCAAAGATTAATGCCTGGATCAGGGCAGGTGTTAAAATGGGGCAAACACACCTGTATTTAATCAGAACACACAGAAGCAACAGCAGAGCAGCAAAAGGGAGACATGGAGGTGCTACTCATCCAGCGTGCACGCAGACGCAGAGCCCAGCAACAACAACAGCAGCTACCACAACACCAGTAGGGACCGCAAAGGCAGCGCAGAAGGCAGGAGAGGATATTCCACACCAGAACAACCCTTCATGGCCTCAGGGAACATGAAATCATCCAGAGATACAGGTTGAACTGGCAGGCCATTCAGCAGCTGCTGCGCAACGTAGAGCCACAGTTGGCACCCACCTTGCTGATACCCCGCACCATCCCAACAGAAACCAAGCTGCTAGCTGTACTTCACATGCTGGCAAGTGGCTCTTTTCAAACAACTGGTACCCTGCTTGCCGGAATATCACAGCCATCATTTTCTGCCTTCTTGCCCAAAGTACTGGATGCCATCATTGGACTCACACCCCACCACATCCACTTCCCAAACACACTGCAGTAGCAGCAGGAGACAAAACAGGGGTTCTACCTCATCAGTAGCTTCCCACACATCCTTGGTACCATCGACTGCACACATGTACCCCATGTGCCACCTGCTGCAACTGAATACCTCTACCGCAACAGGAAGCACACCCATTCCATCAATGTGCAGGCCATTGTCGATCAACAAGGATTGATCACCAACATCGTGGCAAAATATCCTGGGAGTGTCCATGACTCATTCATCTTCCGTCACTCTACCATCAATCAGCACTTCCAGGATGGACGGTATGGCAATGGACTACTTGTTGGTAAGTACAAAAACCTAATTATGTACACACTGCACAGCAACCCTCTAGGACACACAACACATACACCATGACAGCAACATGTGGACAGGAACACGCTGAGGTCGTGACATCGCTAGCCATGTTTCATAGGTCTGCATTGAACCTGTCACACATCTGAAATCAGTGTCTAATGTTAAGACGTCAATGATCACAACGTTTGGAGAGGTTTGCCTAATTGTCCCCTTGCAAAATGTAAGCGTCTCACTGATGTTTAAATGAATCCATTGCATAAGTTTAAGGTATGGGATGTCCAGGGTACATTGATGTGAATGTGTTAACAACACTGTCAAAATGAATCTGTGTATGGAACTATCATCTCACCCCCAGTGAAGACACAGGAACACCTGTAGCACAAGTCACAATGCTAGGGAGTGCACACTGTACTGCAAATCCCAACCGGTCAGCAGCCAAACACTCGTTCAGCCAAGGAAACAACACAATGCAGATGGTACATCCTATAAGCCTAAGAAGGAACACAAGAACACAAAGGAGTCACAGACAACACAAGACAACTTCTGCCATGGAAGGTGATTTCAATGGGGCAAGCTACATCAACATGATCCCATTCATTTTCTTTTTCAGCTGATCAGGGGTATGGGATCCAGCCATGGATAATGACACCATTTGGCAACCCAAGCACTGCAGCAGAGCGTGCCTACAATGACACACATAGGAGGACACGCAGCATAGTCGATAGGACCTTCACCATTCTCAAGTCGAGATTCAGGTGCCTCGACATCACAGGTGGTAGCCTCCTATATTCCCCTGAAATGGTCTGTAAGATCATTCTAACATATGCCATCCTGCACAACATTTGCATAACTAGGAACATTCCCCTCTTGGAACCAGAGCCACACATGCCTGAAGAGGAGGAAGAGGAGGATGCTGGCCTGCAACATGAGGGGGAACAACAAAACACGGCTGCTGGAGTGCATAGGCGCCAACAATTTCTTTTAAAACTAATCACCATCACCACTGTATTAACTAATGTAAATAAACACCGATAATAATCACCATATCATGGTCTGGTTAATCAATTTTGCTCACCTTTATCTCTAACTATCAGAATAAGAGTGTAGCCTCATTGAGCATTGCTGATATACCGATCAGGACACAGAACATTCCTGAGCAATTGTGATGCGTATCATACAACAGTCACATACACACACTGTAAATGACATATATCCTGTACATTTAACCTTTGAAGGGCAATAGCAGAGGATCACACCTATTACACACATACATGTTGGCAAAATGGTTCAACGCAGCATATGGCACACAACTAAGACACCATCACTCAATAAGGGGAAAACAAGCCTCATACATGAGGCAGTTGATGTGCTATTGCATTGGTATCAGGACTGTATGACCAGACCCTTGACAGCAGTAAGTCCAACTGCACCGATCTTTGCAAGGACTATCTGTGACTAGAGTTCCATATAAGCAGAACATAGACAGCACAAGTGCCACACCTATGTCAAGCATTGCGCACATGACATTCCATGTACATGTCAGCCCATTTCCAAACTCCTGACACACCCATGCTCCTGGTCTCAACCCACCTGTCTGAAGAGGTCCCTGGAATGGTAATATGTGTACCCTGATATTCCCTCCTCCGCACACACAGACTATCAATACTAATCCTGTGTGCTACACCTTTTCCTGTGTTATGCCATTGTCATAATACATCTGACTGCATGGAATTCATGTCAATTAATACACTGGCTTGTAGTTTCTAAACTCTGTTATCACCTGTAGATTGCTTCCCGTGTGAAAGGTACTGTTGGCCATTTGAATTTGAATCTCACATACAGGACTTGTGAGAAAATGTTGGAGCACACACCTGTGATCACCTCCATGCACACCACCCATTTGAACATGCACTGCCCCTGCTGATGCCTGGAACAGAATAGAAGTTTTCATTTTGTCAAATACACCGTTATGCATTGCTAGTAATTAAGCTGTGTAACACAGCCCTTGGGTTTATGTGTCACCTTCAAAAACACAGGACATACACAGTTTTCCATGTCAACTGTCTTGTTCTTCCTCTGACCAGTCTTAGTCAGATCACTGATTATGTACCTTGTGAAATTGCTGGATCCAGATTGACCCTGCATCCTGTCAGCCTGACTGGCACCTGTCTGTGCATTACCCTAAAGGTTCATTGTGGCTACATATGTACCACACTGGCGTTACCAAACCTCACATTCCTCAAATGGTATTTTGTCATGTGCTTCATCAATGCATACCCAAATACATTGTATAGCACCATCTGCTTTTTATTTGTACCATATTAGTAAAATTGTATTTGAATACCAAAATCATGGCCCATCCCTTGTCTGGGTCTCATGTATGCATGAACGACAAAGTCTGACAGTGTACCAGGGCCGTATGCAGGGATTGGGTATGGTGCCTCCAGCAGAACCAGCTACCTCTGATAATGTGCATGAAAAGTCCACACATATTAGGACCCTGACAGTTCACACGCTGACTCACATTGCTCACAACATATTGATGGCCTGTGCATGCTGAATAGCTGCTACATTAATCAACACAGAGGCTATGATGTTCCCAGATGCAGTGGGAACTTCACAGGCCAACCTGTGTACAAATGTTGTAATGACACCTGCCGGAACATGATACCTGAGACATAATCTCACTCAGCACACCCAGGTTGCCCTGTTGACAGTCTCATTACACGTCTTCAGTGACAGGGTGGGACCATCCCCATGTAGGTTCTCATGTCCTCATCCACTTTACTCACATTGACCACTGAAGGTTACCCAGTAGATACAGGAATAGCTGCCACTGACTCATGATGAGACCTGGACGTAACTGTTGCAACATACACCCCAAAAAATATACAGGATCAACATTGGACCACACACATGAACCAGACACCTCTGTGCAATTGATCACTGGATATATGTGGCCAAGTGCTGCCTCGTCTGCTGGTCCACCACTGCCACTAGAGAGTTGTGGCTCAGTCATATGACCACAACTGTGGCGTCATGCTACATTTGTGGTTCACCTTTGGCCACACTTCGTCTATGCATGTGCCTGACTCACTGTGGGTTCACCAACAAGTGCCTAGGAAGCAGTTACCAAATTTCTAGGACATGGGATGGCCAACTTGTGGACCATTGACATGAACAAGCGTCTGCCATCTATCCGGTGCATGCTTTGTCATTTGTGGTGTCTACATTACCCAAAATCTTGGAAGTGCACAGAACAGATGTTGCTACATGTATGACTAGCACATGTTCTCTCTCATTTCCACAATGACTTGCATCTAAGGTTTGGACACATTGACTTCACATTCATACAAGCATATTTGCAATAATGCATCTTGTGATGCACACACACTGGGTCAACAACTACATTAGTAGCCAATGCGTGAAAAATTATGATGCATAACTATAAAAACGGTGGCCATTTTATGCAGGAAGTGATGTAATAGGATATCCTGTTTACAGAATATGTACAGTGGGTGTACTTTCACTTTCACTTTGCAGTCTGTGATTCTTCTAGACTGTGTGGCTATGTTCTGAGTTTAATCCAGTGAAATTGTGCTTTTGTCTCCTGTGTGCTCCATTACTTGTTAGTTTGTGAAATATATATTGTTGTTGTATACTGTCTGAGTGTGTTTAGTGTACTAGTGTCCAGTATTTTATTGTCTTTGTTGTGTGAGGGAGTCTGTTGTGGGTGGTTCTAGTTTGGGGATAGTTGGGCTCTTTTAGTTGTTAAGTTTACTTTTTTGTACTTCTACTTTCCCCCTTTTCTCCTTTCTTCTTCATTATCCCCTATTCCCCTATTCCCCTTTTCGGTGCTAAGATGTTGGGTAGGCAACGTCTTGGCAGGATGGGTGAAGAGGAGCTTGGGGGATTTATATGGCTGGCGTGCCATTTCCTTCCACTGATGATCGAGGCAGGGAACAGGGTGATACAGGGGTATCACACCGAGGCACGACGAATCCGGTGGGGAAAGGTTCTGCATCACTAGCAGCGCGAGGAATAACCACCAGCTGAAGCACCGCTGGGCTGACCTCATCACCAGGGAGCAAGATCTGCTGGATCACCTGGGAATGGTGATTGGTGGCCCTGTTGGCGAGTACAAATCATCTAAATGTGCACAATTAAAAGCTCTGTAGTGACATCAGATGATTTGTACAATATCTGACGGCTAAGTTGTTGACTGTGAGGAATGCTTCGGAAACATACAGGGTCATTGATGGACTATGTGAAGGACCACAATTGCTAGCTGTCATGAAGCACATGCTCTGCAAACTTACTGAATACTTTTGCTTAATGTAATTTGGTGCCACTTTTGTGTCAGACAGCAACACAAATTAGGAGCCAATCATGTCTATATAGGTCACATTTGCCAGTGAAGTATAGATTTTACAAAATATTGGCAACCTTTGTTGACGCAACAGCTAGACTGACTTTCTAAGCACTACATAATGCAGAAATTGAGTGCTGGCTTCACGTCAATTGATGATAGTAAAGTGGCCCAGACATATGTCTCATGTGTGTCTGGTGAGTGTGTAAGGAAAGCATTTTCGGAAGTTCTATGAATGTTAGGGATTATTGTGGTCCATCATCATTTTGCATACATGTCAGATCTGGATTTGAAAACATTGGGAAAAGGTGTAAGGTGCCCTCAGCTAACATCTTACACTGGTATTTGGTTTTTGGTGTTCCACCTTTCGTTTAGGGATGGCAGGCCAAAGGTATGCACATGGGTTCATATCTATATGGTTGGTGCAAATCACCATAGCTGGGCCACATCTAATGAAGAAACTGTAACAACATGCAGGCTTACAAATGTCCCTATCCCTCTGTACATTGTACCTATGTGTCATAAATGTGTCATGGCCACATAGGCTGTTTGACTGGTAATGCACTACTCAAGTAACCAGGCTTTGGATGTCTCTCTTGGATGCACATGATGAGACGAATACATGTCATTATTACTTCTGCTCACTAATGAAGGAGCATGTTTGCCACCACATGATAGTTAGGGCCACTGCATGTGTGCAGATATGTGTGTAATTGTCACAGGAGACCCATGCTATGTACACGTTAGCTGTGCTATATCGGATGCAGTATCATCATGTCTGAGTGGCTTTACTTACTTATTTCATCTTACACATAGCTTTTGTCTTTGGAATTGTTGATCAGTGCACAGACTTTGAGCACATTTCTTCCTTCCATGCCTTACAGGTGGACCGGCACCCTACACTGTGGGCGAGGTGGCTTCATTTGAGGACCCCGACAACTCCAGTAAGTGTTGATATGTCTGTTATGTGTTGTGTTTGCTGGTGATGTGTGATGGACTCCTGTGTGTTGAACACATTACAAGGTATGATGCGCTGGCCCATCATTTGTCTTGTTCCATGAGTGGGATTTCATTTTCCAAGCATTTTGGAGTTTGCCAATGCTTATCCTATTGTCTTATCTAGGGATTCAAGGTCATTCCTGTAGGCCCCGCAATGTGAATTGGAGTCATGTGGATAACACTTGTATAAACAAGAGTAGCACTGGACCTAATCTCAGATTTAGTCTGCCTGTCAGACCCACATTCTCCCAGAATGGGGCTGCAAAATGCTTACCCACAGACTTCTGCTTCCCTATTCATCCAAAGTACTTATGAAACTGTAGGGTGAACTTCCTAGCAGCATGTAGCTCCACATGTAGTGCTACAAGTTTGTGGCACTTGAGTGCAATGGCCTAGGTGTGCATGCAAATCATGGCCAGGGGTGTTCTTGCAACTCTGTGTCTGTTGTAAGTCATGCCTTATTGGAACTATATGATGTGGACAAAGGTCTGCGTTTCCAGACATGTGTGGTGCTGCTATTGGTCAAGGGTTTGCTGTCTCCTATTTGTAGATACACCTTACCTGTGGTGTGTGTGTAGAGCCAAACACATGTCCAGCTTTCCTAAGATTCCTGGGTGTCCATGTTGTTGGAAATTGTTAGTTGTTTCTCCACCCCCCATCCTCAAACACAGGCATGGGTCTGTGAATAGTGTACCTAGGACTGATGATACAAGTATGTTACACAGACATGTAAATCTGTGAATGTTTGGTCAGAACATAGTTTACACGCTCAGGTGTATCACATGAGTACTATACTAGCAAGTCCATTTACAACTTGCAGATCATGTGGCCCTAGATTTCCATCCCGTACACTGACATTTGTAGCCCTGGCATTGGCGGAGGATGTGCTGCATGATTGTTAGCTGACAACTGGCAGAACTCTGATGCCAAATTAATGGCAGTTGTTACCCATCTTGTAGGGTTTGGATGTGCTATGTGTGAGACGACCTTTGTAGGCTGGCCTGCCATGAACTTCCTCAGGGACATTCAATGCTCTGTATGATGATAGGAGCTGTTACAAGTACAGGAGATGTACTGTCTGATTTACTTCTTGTGCCATTGCACACAATGCAGTTCCTAATGTAATTTTTTGCCTTTATCTTCACAGCTGCTAACATGACACCCATCCAGGTCCGTGAGACCCAGAGGCGGGCAATGCGGTACCAGCATATCCTATTGGTAGAGTCGTAGTTCAGATGGATGGCCCGAAGATACAGGAACGAACGGGCCTCCGGAGCATGGAGGGCTTTCCCACAGGGTGGCCCTACTTTGCCCACCACAGCAACCACCAGCACAACCACCACTTCCACCCAGGTGGCACCACCCACAGCTGGGACTGTTGTCCCAACAACGTCTGCAAGTGCTCCAGGCCCTAGCAGTGGACCACCTACAGGGCAGCCCACAGGCATTGACTATAGATGCCCACACACGTCCTCAGCTGGTACCCAGACCACAACAGCTGCTACAGTTGGCCCTGCAGCTTTTCAGGACATGCTACGCAAAATGGACCGTGTCCTGCAGAAAATTAGTCACCTGAGCCGGGATGTTCGCCATATGAACAGGCGTGTGCGGTCCATAAAGCGGACCCTCCGGAGGGCCAACCTCTAGACTTTTTAAATGGACATGATTTCCTCACCTCCCTCCTCTTTCCTTGTTCTTCTACTTATTGGGTTTAGGGGGCTTAGTGTTAGGTTAGTATAGGCTGTTAGTTTAGTTAGTGTTAGTGGGTGGGGGGTGGTGGGTCCTGATTATTTCTATTTTTTCTTTTTGAGTGTGTGGGTGGGTGGGGGGCTATGTTGGGGTTCTTGTGTGTTTACAAAAAAAAATATATAAAAAAATACAAAAAAATATATATTTGTTTAGTATAGGATAGTATGTGTTTAGGTTAGTATCTGTTGTCCTCCATGTGTCCCGTCTCATAAGGGGGGTTAATATTTAGAACGTTTCATTACATGTAATAAGTAAGTTTAGCTTAGGTTAGTTAGGGACAGTTGTGGGGAATGAGTAGTTAGGGTAGATTAGGGTAGGTAAGACTTTTCTCCGAGTTTCCTCTTCTGTTATTACCATTTAATAAATATTTAGTGAACCCTTTACAGTATGTGTTAAATGCTTGTTGATCAGGGCTTTGGCATAAGTGTACATGAATTTTGTTTTATTACATTTGTGTACTATGCTACGAACAAATCTCAACTGAGCTGTAAGATTGGCAGCAACCCCAGAGCTACCTTGCAAAGATTCCACCATTCATTGCAACCACCAATCACAGTTAATATGGATCCCAACGTGGTTTTTTCAATAAGTATGTTTTCAAAGTCACAAACAGTGCTTCCAGATTTGGGGGGTCATTACAACCCTGGCGGACGGTGTTAAAGCTGCGGTAATACCGCAAACAGGCCGGCGGACAAAAAAAGGGAATTACGACCCTGGCGGAAACTGCCAACTAAGACAGCCACTTTAACACATCGCCCACCACGGCGGTACAGACAAACAGCGCGGCGGTCACCGCCAACAGACAGGCGGAAGACAATGTACCGCCCACACTATCACAACACACCAATCTGCCACCTTTTCCGGGGTGGATTCACCGTGGATAAAAACACGGCGGAAACAGCTTGTGCTATGGGAAAACGCTCACCTCAACACATCCCACGAGGAACGAGGACACCATGGAGCCAGAACTACAAATCTTACCTGCCCTTGCATTCCTGCTCATCTATGACCAACAGCGATGTAGGCGCAGAACAAACCGGTGAGTACAGCACCTACGACACGGGGAGGGGGGAGGCAAAAGTTACGGGTACACCCACCAAACACCCCCACCCTCGCATATTACAACATACACACCAATGCAGTCACAAAAATCACAGTAACAACCCACAATCCCCCCGGAAGAATGCAAAGACAAATCGAATAGCGGTCAGACTTTGTATTGTGCCAATATACTACTCATCAAAAAATTTACGGATATCTATTTCACGAAATCAGTCAAAAATAAATGTACAATACAAGAAGTAGTGCAGAGATGTACACAACAATGTCCGTGCACCAACAGTCCAAAAATGCATGGGCGACCCCCACAATAGATACCTGACCAAAATCCGAGAGGACACTGCCGGGGCATCAGATAGAAATAATAAAGGCACCTCAGGGGGAAAGGAAGGGGGGGCACCTCAGCCAGATGAATGCGAAGCCAGATCCACGACGGGGCTCCATGACCATTGATGTATCCTGGGGAGTGCAAAGCCACAGTCTCTCAAGTCACTTCAGTGGGTGGGTTGCCCACTGTGCCATCCTGGGGAGTGCAAAGCCACAGTCTCTCAAGTCTCTACAGTGGGTGGCTTGCCCACTGTTACATCCTGGGGAGTGCAAAGCCACAGTCTCTCAAGTCTCTACAGTGGGTGGGTTGCCCACTGTGCCATCCAGGGGAGTGCAAAGCCACAGTCTCTCAAGTCTCTGCAGTGGGTGGCTTGCCCACTGTTACATCCTGGGGAGTGCAAAGCCACAGTCTCTCAAGTCTCTACAGTGGGTGGGTTGCCCACTGTACCATCCTGGGGAGTGCAAAGCCACAGTCTCTCAGCGGTGCTTAGCCATGGCGGTCTTTGCCCTGTTCAGCGGTCTTCACCATGGCGGTCTTTGCCCTGTTCAGCGGTCTTCACCATGGCAGTCTTGGCCTTGTTCATCGGTGCTTAGCCATGGCGGTCTTTGCCCTGTTCAGCGGTCTTCACCATGGCGGTCTTTGCCCTGTTCAGCGGTCTTCACCATGACAGTCTTGGCCTTGTTCAGCGGTGCTTAGCCATGGCGGTCTTTGCCCTGTTCAGCGGTCTTCACCATGGCGGTCTTTGCCCTGTTCAGCGGTCTTCACCATGGCAGTCTTGGCCTTGTTCAGCGGTGCTTAGCCATGGCGGTCTTTGCCCTGTTCAGCGGTGCTTTGCCATGGCGGTCTTTGCCCTGTTCAGCGGTCTTCACCATGGCAGTCTTGGCCTTGTTCAGCAGTGCTTAGCCATGGCGGTCTTTGCCCTGTTCAGCGGTCTTCACCATGGCGGTCTTTGCCCTGTTCAGCGGTCTTCACCATGGCGGTCTTTGCCCTGTTCAGCGGTCTTCACCATGGCAGTCTTGGCCCTGTTCAGCGGTGCTTAGCCATTGCGGTCTTTGCCCTGTTCAGCGGTCTTCACCATGGCGGTCTTTGCCCTGTTAAGCGGTCTTCACCATGGCAGTCTTGGCCTTGTTCAGCGGTGCTTAGCCATGGCGGTCTTTGCCCTGTTCAGCGGTCTTCACCATGGCGGTCTTGGCCTTGTTCAGCAGTGCTTTGCCGTGGCGGTTCTGGTACGGATATTGGTGTGTGGCATTACGATCTCCACACTGGACATTGGTGTGTGGCATGACGAACTCCACACTGGACATTGGTGTGTGGCATGACGAACTCCGCACTGGACATTGGTGTGTGGCATGACGAACTCCACACTGGACATTGGTGTGTGGCATGACGAACTCCACACTGGACATTGGTGTGTGGCATGATGAACTCCATACTGGACATTGGTGTGTGGCATGACGAACTCCACACTGGACATTGGTGTATGGCATGACGAACTCCATACTGGACATTGGTGTTTGGCATGACGAACTCCACACTGGACGTTGGTGTGTGGCTTAACGTTCCATCATTGCCCAGCGGGGCTGTGGGATTCTGGACCCGCCTGGGCTGTGACTCCAGCTGTGGTGGTGGTCTCCTGACCAGTAACGATACTTGGGCCCTCCTGGGCTATGACTCTGGCGGTGGTCTCCTGACCAGTGACGATACTTGGGCCCTCCTGGGCTATGTCTCTGGTGGTGGTCTCCTGACCAGTAACGATACTTGAGCCCTCCTGGGCTATGACTCTGGCGGTGGTCTCCTGACCAGTAACGATACTTGAGCCCTCCTGGGCTGTGACTCTGGCAGTGGCGGTGGTCTCCTGACCAGTAACGATACTTGGGCCCTCCTGGGCTATGACTCTGGCGGTGGTCTCCTGACCAGTGACGATACTTGAGCCCTCCTGGGCTGTGACTCCGGCGGTGGCGGTGGTCTCCTGACCAGTAACGATACTTGAGCCCTCCTGGGCTGTGACTCTGGCGGTGGTCTCCTGACCAGTGACGATACTTGGGCCCTCCTGGGCTGTGACTCTGGTGGTGGTCTCCTGACCAGTGACGATACTTGAGCCCTCCTGGGCTGTGACTCTGGCGGTGGTCTCCTGACCAGTGACGATACTTGGGCCCTCCTGGGCTGTGACTCTGGCGGTGGTCTCCTGACCAGTAACGACGGTGCTGTCGGTTGTGTCTGGACCGCCGGAAATGATGGCGCACTTCTCCGCCGTGACACTCACAACAGGTTGGGGAGACTTCCTCTGGACCTTCCCCACCTTCTTTTGAGTTACAGATGACTCACCAATCGCCTTGGATCCCATGTCACTGTTTGTCCCACCAGGAGTCTTGACACGGTCCCGTCGTCCACTCTCCAATTTCGGAGCCTTTACAGGGGGTGGGCTGACAGTGCCTTGGCTCCAGGTCCTCCTGCCTGCCCTGGTGGACAGGGCACTCCAAAAACCTGGTACACGCACCACTGGTACTGGAGGCTTTTTGGCTGAGGCGCTACGACGGTACTGATGAATTGGACGGGGGGTGGGGGCAAAAAGGTCAATTTGACATAGGAACAGTTTCTGACGTACACTGGGATGGGTAGGTGGAGGGGCTCTCTGAGTGGAGGAAGAGGAGGTGGTTGTAGGAGGTGTCACTTTAGCTGTTTTGGGTGCAGGTGCAGGTACTGGAGGCTGTCGTGAGGTGGATGGCTGTTGGGAGAGTGATTGCCGGCGTTTGTGTACTATGGGAGGGGGCGTCACAGACACACTGGGAGAGGACACAGGGAACGTGTAAATGGCAGTGGAGGTGGTGAGTGCAGGTGTGCGGCTTGTGGTGCTGGGTGTCCTGTTGCGAGTCCTAGTGCCTGTAGATGTGGTGCATGCAGGTGTGTGTGTAGACGACACTGGGAGGGAGGAGGGGGACACAGTGGAGGCAGTGGATGTTGCTGTGTCTGTATGGGTCTGATGCTTGTGTGAGTGCCTGTGGTGTGTGTGGTGCCTATGTTTGCTTGAGCTACTTGTGTGTGTTGACTTGTGTGCATGCTGGTCTGTAGGTGTGCTTGGGATGGGCTGGGGTACAGGGGATTGGGTCTGGGTGGAGGAAGTTGGAGGGGGAGGCTGGACACAGGCTGAAGGACAGCCTGACCAGAATGAATGCCTTCCAGGAATGCATTACCGTGTTTCAACTCTCGTTCTACACCCTGGATGGCATTCACAATGGTAGACTGCCCAACAGTGAGTGACCTGAGGAGGTCAATGGCCTACTCACTGAGGCCAGCTGGGGTGACTGGGGCAGGGCCTGAGGTGCCTGGGGCAAAGGTGATGCCCACCCTCCTGGGTGAGCGGGCACGGGGCGAACGCTGAGGGGCTGCTGGGAGGGCGGTGCTGGTAGGGGAGGTGGCGGCTGTACCTGTAGAAGTGGGGCACACAGATAGTGCCGCCACCACAGGGGAGCTCCCATCAGCGGACGAGTCCGTGTCGCAGTTTGGTGATCCTGTGGCCGACGTAAACCTCCCCTCGCCCTCCGTCCCACTGGTGAATTCAGAGTCTGTGGTGTGTCCCTCTATGGCCATGTGGGATGCAGCTCCCTCGTGCTCCGGTGCCACTGTACCTCCGCCTGTTGATGCTGATGTACAGAAGGACAGGGAGAGCAGAAAAAGGGTGGAGACAGAAGAAAGAGAGTTTTAGTGCATGGCCTACCGCTACCGTTGGCGGACAAGACAAACGCAGCAGTCCCCTGCATTACGCCGTGCTCCTGCCCTCTGCACATGCAATTTCTGGGATATAGCCTACATAGCAATGGTAGAAATCTGCCCACATGGATGGCAAAGGGGCAACTATACATCAATTTGCCTTTTTTTTGGAGCTGGGGTAGAGTGGCACATGGCCTACATTACGGAGGGGCCTTGCCTACCTAACTCGCCCTGGCCTATGGACTCCCACAGCCCACCTCCCCCACCCAGACCCCTCCACTACGCGCAAAGTCAGCAGAATGAGGTTGTACTCACCCCCTTGTGTCTGCTGTGATGCCCTCAAGCTCCTATCCAACTCCGGGTAGGCCACCGCCAGGATCCGAACATCAGGGGGGTCATGGTGCGACGGGCACCCCTCCCACGTTGGGAGGCCATCCCCAGCTGAGCCTCCACCGTCTTCTTGCTGCAGCGGCGAATGTCCTCCCATCTCTTACGGCAGTGGGTGCCCCGTCTCTGGTGGGCCCCCAGGGTCCGGACTTCTTTGGCGATGGCACGCCAAATGTCCCTCTTCTGGTGGGCGCTGACCTACATGACATGCACAAGGAAAGAGGAACAGTCATTACCTAAAGCACTGTCGTTGTAATTGGCCACCTCCCAACTATATCCCTGTGGCCCATTCATCCCCATGCATGACTGTTCTATGTACTCTGCCCCCTTCCCTCATCCACCCAGCCCTCTCCACCCAGGCCTAACCCATACAACGTGCTCCCTGTGTACTAACCTGTTGGTCTGGAGGACCGTAGAGTAGCATATACTGGGGGAGGACCCCATCCACAAGTTTCTCCAACTCCTGTGCAGTGAAGGCAGGGGCCCTTTCCCCAGACGTAGCAGCCATCGTCGCTTCCAGACCGAGGTCACAGCAGGACTCGCAGTATAGGTCCTCTCCTCCATCATCACCGCCAGCGCACCTGTTCATTGGCTCCTGGGACCCATAGGGTCCAATGTTAACCAATGCAGCATTGCGCCGCGCTCTACGACCGCCTACCGCGACGGTGTACAACGCCAGCGCAGTTACCCCACAATTACAATGTCCCAGTTTAGAGGTCAGGCAGCCGCCATTTCAGGGGCCCACATGGCATCAATTACTACTGCGTCACACATACCGAGGCCTACACTCAAAACCTTTCCCGGATGGCTTAATTGTCTGTTGTAGTCTTGTGTGTGACTGTGGGTACATACCTGGAGGAATGCTGACAGTTTCTTCGCTATTGTCCTTCTTAGGCACCGTCAGTTGGGACATATTGGAAGGTGGCGGAATCCACCGGTGTACCGACTGCTGGTGGACCTGTTGACAATGGAAGAGCGACATGTCATCGTGACCTACCGGTTTGACCGTGCCACAATCCAGGAACTATGTACCCAGTTGGAGCCAGACCTGATGTCACCAATCCGCCATCCGACTGGAATCCCCCCTGA
Organism: Pleurodeles waltl; assembly: GCF_031143425.1. Classification (NCBI taxonomy): domain Eukaryota; kingdom Metazoa; phylum Chordata; class Amphibia; order Caudata; family Salamandridae; genus Pleurodeles; species Pleurodeles waltl. The sequence goes on along the minus strand of NC_090437.1, from coordinate 607,451,777 downwards.
TGTGCAGGTGCTGTCAGTGCTCCTTTCCTTGCAAGTGGGTCTTTTCAGACAACTGTGGCCATGGTATCAGGGATGTCCCAGCCTATGTTTTCCAACGTCTTGTCCAGAGTGGTGTCTGCCCTGCTGAAACACGTAAGGAGATACATCATTTTCCCTGAGGTGGCGGATTTGCCTACAGTGAAAGGTGACTTCTATGCCCTTGGACATATCCCCAACGTCATAGGTGCCATTGATGGGACCCATGTAGCTCTGGTCCCCCCACGCAGGAATGAACAGGTGTACAGGAACAGGAAGAGTTATCATTCGATGAATGTCCAGATGGTCTGTTTGGCAGACTAGTACATCTCGCAGGTAAATGCAATGTTCCCTGGCTCAGTGCATGACGCCTCCATCCTGCGGAATAGCAGCATCCCTGATATGATGGGTGAACTCCAGAGGCACCATGTATGGCTATTGGGGGACTCTGGTTACCCCAACCTGTCCTGGCTACTGACCCCAGTGAGGAATCCCAGGACCAGGGCAGAGGAACGGTACAATGAGGCCCATGGGCGGACTAGGAGGGTGATCGAGCGGACCTTCGGCCTCCTGAAGGCCAGGTTCAGGTGTCTGCATATGACAGGTGGGTCCCTATTCTACTCACCGAAGAAGGTGTGCGACATCATCATCGCCTGCTCCATGCTTCATAACTTGGCATTGCGACGCCAGGTGCCTTTTCTGCAGGAGGATGATCCAGATGACGGGGTTGTTGCAGCTGTGGAGCCTGTGGAGCCTGTGGACAGTGATGAGGATGAAGCTGATGAAGATGAAAACGACAACAGGGAGTCAGTCATACAGCAGTATTTTCAATGAGACACAGGTGAGTACAATTTCATGTTTCACATCATATTACATTTCACACGTCTACCTCTATCCTGTACCTACATTTCACTCCCTATTTGGTAACTGAGTTGTCCCCTTCCATTTCATTTTCAGTAATGTGGTAACCTACGTGTCAACAGCTTGCACCCTTGAAAGGCTTGTGATGTGTGACATTGGTATGCTGACCTTCCAATGGGTAACATTTTTTAACACTGTAATTGACAATAAAAAGTTCACAATCATTGACTGACTCCAATATTATTGAGGTTTCAAGGGTTTTTATTGAAGTGCATAAAAATGTAGGGGGGTTGTGAAATGGGGAGAGGTCATGGTGGAAGAATGTCCATGGCAGAGTCCAGTCTATTAGTCTCACAAGTACATTGCACATCAGGCCATTGGAAGTGGAGCTGGGGCAGTTCCAATCTGGACAGGGTGACAAAGTGGGACAGTGGGGGGACAATCAGGGTGGTCTTATTTCCTGGCGGGGGTCTTGCCATCTTGCTCTGTCCTGTTCCTGGATCTCAGGGCCCACTTTCGTGGTGGTTGTCCGTCTGCAGGGGGTGGGGTGCTGGTGTGTTGGTCCTGTGGTGGGGCGTCCTGTCCACTAGCGCCAGCGGAGGTGGTGGGCATTTCATCGTCGTGGCTAGTGTCAGGGGCCCCTTGGAGTGCCACGGTGTCCCTCAAGGTCTTTTGAATGTCCGTCAGCACCCCTACGATGGTGCCCAGGGCGGAGCTGATGGTCCTGAGCTCCTCCCTGAACCCCAAATACTGCTCCTCCTGCAGACGCAGGGTCTCCTGCAACTTGTTCAGGACCGTTGCCATCGTCTCCTGGGAGTGGTGGTATGCTCCCATGATGGAGGATAGGGCCTCATTGAGAGTAGGTTCCCTTGGCCTGTCCTCCCTCTGTCGCACAGCAGCCCTCCCAGTTCCCTGGTGTTCCTGTGCCTCCGTCCCCTGGACCGTGTGCCCACTACCACTGCCCCCAGGTCCCTGTTGTTGTTGGGGTGGTGGGTTATCCTGGGTTCGCTGTAGTGGTGGACACACCGCTGATTGACCTGTCCTGGGTAGGGAGGCATGGGCCAGCTGGGTGGGTGCTGTGCTGGTGTTACCAGAGGGTGTAAGCTCGGGGTTGGGCTGTGGCTGGGCAAGGGGAACCGACTGTCCTGAGGCCCATGATGGTCCGGGCTGGTCATCAAGATCCAGTAGGGCAGAGCTGCTGTCGTCACTGTGGGCCTCTTCTGGGGGTGGAGTGGTGTTGTCTGGACCCTCTGGTGTGGTGACGTTCCTTCGGGTTCCTGCGGGGGTATAAGTACATGATTATTGCATGTGTGTGTTTCATGGTGTGCAATGGTTGGGTGTGCGTGAACCCCAGTGCAGGCATTCCTGTGTGGGGGCTTGTGTGGTGATGTTTGGGGGGTGTTGTGGGTGTGTGCAGTGGGCATGCTTTAGTGATGGGTGTCCATGCTTAGTTGTGTCATGCAGGTCTTGGGGTTGGGATGGGTGGTTGGTGTTATGGGTAGATTAGTGAGGAGTTAGGGTGATAAGGGAGGGTGTGAGGGTGGGGGTGTGTGATAGCATGCAGGTAGGGTGGGGGATATGATAGTGAAGATTTGACTTACCAGTGTCCGTTCCTCCAACGACTCCTGCGAGGCCCTCAGGATGCAGGATGGACAAGACTTGCTCCTCCCATGTTGTTAGTTGTGGGGGAGGAGGTGGGGGTCCGCTGCCAGTCCGCTGTACCGCGATGTGGTGCCTGGATACTGTGGAACGCACCTTCCCCCTTAGGTCGTTCCACCTCTTCCTGATGTCCTCCCTATTTCTTGGGTGCTGTCCCACAGCGTTGACCCTGTCGACTATTCTTTGCCATAGCTCCATCTTCCTGGCTATGGATGTGTACTGTACCTGTGAGCCAAATAGCTGTGGCTCTACCCTGATGATTTCCTCGACCATGACCCGGAGCTCCTCCTCGGAGAAGCGGGGGTGTCTTTGGCGTGACATGGGGTGGTGTGTGTGATGTGTGGGGTGGTGTATGTGTTGATGAGTGTGGTTAGTGTAGTGGTATGTGGTGTTTTGTGCGTGGATGTTGTGTGGGTGATGGTGTAGTGTGCCTCTGTGTGATGGTGTTATCTATTCTGTGCTGTCTCTCTCTGGCCTTTGTCTCTAATTTGTGGTCGTAGGGGTTTGTGGGTGATGTGGGTGTGTGTTTTATATTGTTTTGGGTGTGTGGGAGTGGTGTGTGTATGTGTATCAGGTGTGTGTATTTGTAATTGTCCAATGTGGCGGTGTTTTGGAGCTGTGTGTGTATTTTGAGCGCGGCGGTGTGTACCGCCAATGGAATACCGCGGTTGAATGACCGCCGCTTGGATTCGTGTGTCGTAATAGCATGGGCGTGTTTCTGTTGGCGTGGAGGTGGAGGATTTGTTTCCGCATATTTATCGCTGACCTTTGGTATGGCGGACTTGTGTGGGTGTCTGAATTTCGGCGGAATCCGTGATGTGTGTCACAATAGCTGTGGCGGTCTCCCGCCGCCGCCGCGGTGTATTGGCGGTCTTCTGCACGGCGGTAAGCGGCTTTTACCGCCAATGTTGTAATGACCCCCTTGGTATTGGGGGAACTGTTTTATGTCTGACTGCAGTGTGATGTTCAAGGAAACCCTTATAAGGTGAGTGGTCGTAAGCACTCTTGTAGTATCGTCTTCATGACTCACAGACATCATTTGTGACACTGTTCAGCATGATTACTTATTTGGATGGAAACTCAGACACCTTCATTCATGCAGTTTTTGAGTGTTTGCTAAAATTTGTGGGCACAGTAATATGTGTTAGTATTGCATGGTGACAACATTTTGCTGCCACTATTTGATGGCTTAGAAATCCCTTGAGGAAGCATTATTCTGCCCAACACAGCATTATGATGTATGGTTTCTCTTTTCATCAGATATTACCCTCAGGAAGGGCAGAGTATGATGCAATCCAGGCCACTGTGCAAAGTTATCAGACTACATAATTTCAGGACAGTTGTATTGAGAAGCTATGTAATTTGACAGGAGGCACATTTCAGTTATCTACTGCGCATTTGATGTGTCACATTACACAGAGACAAAGTGGTTGTGGAACTGCTATTTATTGAAAAGTGCTGTAGTGCTATATGTACATTGTACATGATTGTGAGTCCATTATAGTGACATCTTCCATTGTGACCCTACACAAGTGCTAAAGGAAAATGTATTTGACATGCTGGGGTGATGTGTCAGACAGTGCAGAGGGACAGGATTTGCCAATGAGTAAGTGAGAGACAATCACTGGGCAAGATGACAAGATAAACAGTGGTTTGCAGAACAGTCATTGAGTACAGTTGTTGTAAGACTGGCATGTTACAAAGCGCTGGACCTTGGTAATAGTTGGCCATGTGGCAGGGACTAGTGCTTCTGGGTACTTTTCCGTGTGAAGGTGATCTGTTCCATGTCTTCTTCTTCTGATGTGTGTGTGGCCTCCTCTGTTCTTGGTGGTGGTGGTTGTGAAGGGGCAACACACACCTCAGTGTTAGAAGACGTGGAGTCAGACATCCTGGTCGCTGCTACCTGTGAAGGTCTTAAGGGCAGTACTGCTGCAAGGAGGATCTGCTGATTCTTAAGAATAGCAGCCACATCACGATGGCAGCCAGGTCGGCCCTGAGGGGTTCAATGTTGCATTCGTGCACGCGTTGACAGGATTGCTGTTGTAGGTGTTGGGTCAACTGTATTACAGCTGTGCTGATTTCCTTCAGCCTTTTTTCTACTTCCTGCAAGATAGTTGTTTCTCCCTTGCATAGCTGCTGCCTGTTCTTCAGTTGACATCATGCACAAACGCACCCCCTTTAGGCTGGCTTCCCTAGTTTGCATCCCCATCCGCACCTCCTTGGCCAGCTCCCGCTGTACTCCGACTACAGTTCTCTCAAAGCTGGTGCCTGTGTCGTCTGAGTCCTCAGCTATATTGGAGCTAGCAGGTTGTACAATTGGCGTTGTGGGTTGGTCCTTTGTGATGGCTGCTTCTTCTGAGCTCCTCCTTGTGACTGAAGGTGGGGTCTGGAGGGTTCCAAGGACATCTTATAGGGTCTGCTGTGATGTTTGTCAGCTCGTCATCCATGTCATCAGGGTATTCCTGGACAGGCATATCCGCAGGAGATCTATCATCCTCTGCAATGAAATAGGGTACAATTAGTGTGTCTGTGTTGTGGCATTGGTGATGTGACATGCCTGCCTTGTGATGAATTCACATTGTGATCTTGTTTCCTGTTCATTGCTCCAGTCTTTCAGGTGGGCATTCTCCCAGGCCTATGGCCCACCTGCATGTCACATGTATTGTATTAAGTTATTAGACTTGTCAGCATCATCTCCTCTAGTGTTGGTTTTGGCCAAATAGTGAATTGCCACCTTCTTGTCCTACTCAAGCCTCCATCCATTCTCATGGTGAGACCTTTCACTGGCTGTGGGTGCTCTGATGGCACTAGCAGCACACTTAACAATCTGGACCTGCCCCAGTCGCTGATCTTTCACATCCGCTTATATGTAGGTGACATGTAGCGTGTCCTATGCATAGCATTGTTATGGCACGATATGGATGTTAGCATTGGTAATGTGTGCAGCTGATGTAGGGGAATGTGTGGTACATTGGATTGCCCCGATAGTCGTAGCAGTGTCCTATTTCCTCCTCTGACTGTGCAGGTGTATGTCAGAGACCAGTTACATGTGTCCTCCCCCTCAATGCTGTGGTCTGAGCAGTATGACATTTGGGATGTTGCATTGTGACCCAGGCACAGGATGGACCCTGGCATATGCAGCATGGGTGTGTCCTTAGTGCTGTGTAGCTCCTCATGTTGATGACATTGGCTGATGTTTGCGGCAACTATGGGCATTCACATTTGACAGGACTGGAGCCTGTGTCTTGTTTCAGGGGACTGTTAAAGTAGTCATCCTCTACCCACTAATTTAGGTGTGTAGGATCCATGGGGTTGTTACTGCCATTGGCTACTTGACCAGCAGACACAGCAGAGGTGGTAGTGGCAACTGTTGTCACTGTTACATTCCAGTTGTCGGTATGGCTAGAGGTTGTTAATTGGGCCCTAGTTAATGTAGGGGATATAGTGGCTGACGTGTGATGGGATGTCAGTTTGACGTTGTGCCCTTCCCTCCTGGGGTGCCTTTACCTTTGCTCCATCGTTGGCATGGCAGCATGCCCCCATGCCCCCATGGGACTGTTGTTGGTGTAGTGTAATGGTGTGCCCCAGCTTCTCTCTGTGCAGGCCATGCCCCCATGACATACCCCTTTACCCATGATATTTAATTTTATTTTCCTATTCAAATTGATTAGGATTGATCTGGTTTAATATATTTTTGTTTTGTTTGCTCCATGAAATTAAAGAGAGAGAAGTAGATAGAAAGAGTCAATAAAGACAAGTAGACTGAACTAATTTCAATTAATTTCAAAGTTCTCTTTGTTTAGAATGTTTGGTACAACCCCACAAAATTGGGACTGTGACGAGGAAGACGAGAAGTGGAGATAATGACCCAGTTATTTACTGAAAATCTTCACTACTCCAAGTCAATCTTCTTCCTCACAGTCCATCACTCCTCCTCTCTCTACCCCTATCTTTTCAGGCAATTATTTCTTTTTCAAAAAGTAGCAATGTGTGACTACAGTTTTATGAGCATATAAGAAATAAAGGCCAAAGAATTTGTATCTCTTCTGCATGAAACTATAGCAATAGAATAAATAGGTAAGGCTGGGGGAATGTCCCTGTTTGGAGAGCAGGTGCACTTACAATGTTGGGACTGTGATGAGGAAGATTCAAACTAGGACTAACAAAGAATACTAAAACGTAAAGATTTTTATGTTGGGAATGAGGAAGAGAAAAAGAGATCAATAATAGGAACAATGGTCGAAGAAACACCGGCACAAGTGATTTCAGCATTTAGCATGTAACCGTGATACCAGATACAAAAGGCCATATCCATTGCATTGTTTCAGTTGTAGTACATATTTAACAAGTAAGCTAAAAAATGAATGTGTTACAGCCACAGTGACACATAGATCGTCTCTTTATTTTTGCAATTAAGAAGAACAGGCCTTTTCCCCACAGTTACTGATTTGAATTTCCAGGATTGTTTTGCTTTTTGTGTTACCTCCAGGAAGATAAAATAATTCAACAGAACGGTCTGAAGACTAAAATTAAATATGTCCACCTTACAGAGATTTTAAGGTCTTGATCTAGTCTGCGTATTTCTCAGTATTAGGAGACCTATGATTCTTGAGAGATTCCTCCATCCATTTATTTTTTCTGATCACAATGCTTCTCTCGCCTAACAAGACTCTCATATTTTATAGTGATTAGAAGTGTAGGAGGTCAGTGTTGTTCCTAAAGGCTACAGCTCAACAATCAATCAACAAACCATGGCCCTGATTTATACTTTTAGGTGCAAAACTGCACTAATACAGTTTTGCACCAAAAAGGTTAGCACCGGCTTGCACCATTTCTGTGCACCAGCCGGGCACCATATTTATGGAATGGTGCAAGCCAGTCCAAAGGGTAGGCTAGCGTGAACAAAAATGACTTTAGTCGGGTGGGGCTGGCAGTATGGAAGAAGGGGGTTTGCACCAAAAAATGACATTATGCAGGTTAGATTACAGAAAAATAACTCTAACTTGCCTAGAGTAATTTTCTGACGCAAAACCATCCATACCACATGACTCCTGTCCCATTTCAGGGCCCCCAATTGCACTTTAAAAAGAATAAAAATACTTGCTTGTACTCACCTATACTTACCTGGGATGGGGCCCACCCATCCTCCATTGTCCCTCTGGTGTGGCTGGGGGTGTCCCTTGGGCCTGGGGAAGGCACCTGTGGGCTTATTCCATGCTGTTCCACCATGGAGATAGGCCCACAGGTCCCCTAACGCTGCCCTGACCCAGGAGTTAAAAAATATTACAAAGCAAGCATTACACCATTTTTTGACCGCTCCTTCCCCGATGCGTGATTTTAGCAAGGGGAGATAAATATGGCACTAAGGCCATAGAGTCATTTTTTGCACGGGAACGCCTACTTTGGATCTCATTGACACAAAGTAGGTTTCCACGTCCCAAAAATGACTTTAACTCCATAAATTGGGTGCTAGATGAGTCTTGCGCCAAAGTATAAATATGGAGTTAGTTTTGCACCGAATTTGCGTTAAAAACAATGACGCAAATTCGGCACAAAACTAGTTGAAATATGCCCCCATATCTATTTGAACTACCATCTCTCAACTTATATTTAATTTGCGGATCACCACATGGATGTATCTCTTCATTTTCCCAGACTTGTTCAAACATTTGTATATTTGATGAGAACAAACTCTGTTTGAACGTTTTGTTATTCAGTTTCAAACATTCATTATTCTATGTAGGGGCTTGAGCTGTTGGATCAATGTTACCACATAACCCTCACCCACCACAGTGCTATGCCTAAGTCCTTACCCCCCTCCTGTCTCACCCAGCAAGCCACCCAGGTAGAACCTGGATCTGGTAAGGACCCCAGTCTATGGGAAACATAAGTAATCCCCTAGGACCTGAGGGTCACAAGGCTCAATGGTATTCCTTTGGATTTCCTTCATTGGTGTACACCATCATCCCTAACACTGGAGGGAATACCAGAGATTACCTTGACAGTCATGGTTAAATAACAGATATTCTTAAATGTTTAGTAATTTTCTGCATTTAGAGGATTTATTAAAACCACAGGACTATGCCTCAACCGCCATGCCAATCATACATTTTCACTATTACTGTGACAGCACTAGATGCTCCTATCAGGATTTCAATGCAATACAGGCCAGGGACTCTGATGTTAACTCTGCGCCTTCCACTTTCAGTCAAATAAGATCTGCAATGTACTCCAGAATCTGATGTGACTGTACTGGGGAAAGGAGGGGGCAACGGAGGAAATCTTACTGACTTCGGGAGCATGGACTGGTGGAACGCATGCAGCTGTCGGTCTGCAATGGACTGACTGGTATCTCCCATAATCTTTAAAGACAAGGTACCTTTAATCTAAATATACTTCTATACAACAGGATACAAAGTCTTGTGAGTATCAGTTAAGTCACTTACAAAGGTATGTGTTAGACCTGGAATCTATGGCGTAGTTTTCCCTGACGTTTTTGCCTCTACTTCCTATGTTTTGACTGTGTGTTGGACTTTGTTTTTGCTGGTTTTGGTACTCTGGGCACTTCACCACTGCTGACAAGTGCTGAATTACAAGTAATCCCTGTGTAAATTACATGTGTGATTGGCTTTTCCATGATTGGCATATTTGATTTACTAATAAGACCCTAGTAAAGTGCACTAGATGTGCCCAGGGCCTCTAAATAAAATGCTACTAGTGGGCCTGCAGCACTGATTGTGCCACCCACATGCGTTGCCATGTAAAGATGGCTCAGACCTGCCACTGCAGTGTCAGTGTGTGTAGTTTTAATCTGTCAATTTGACCCGACAAGTATACCCACTTGCCAGGCCCAACCCTTCCCTTTTTATAAATGGCAGGCACCCCTTAGGCAGGCTCTGGGTAGCTTCGTGAGCAGGGTGCAGTACATGTTAAAGGGAGGACATAAACTGATGTGCCAAATCCAGTTTTCACTAATGCAAGGCCTATCCCTCTCATAGGTTAACATGGGGTCTGCCTCTAAAAATCTTTTAAGTGCAGTTTCCCTTTGAGAGCGGATGGAGAAATGGAGTTTGGGAACTGTGAACAATTTTAAAACACATCCTTTGGTAAAGTTGGTTTTTACATTGTAATTTTGAAAATGCCACTTTTAGAAAGTGGGCACTTCTTGCTTAAACCATTCTGTGACTCTGCCTGCTTGTGTATTTCCTGTATAGGTCAGACTGACAATTGGTCTGTTTTTTAATCTCCACTTGACAGTGACACAATGGGAGCTGGGGTGTAGCCTGCATATCATGATAGGTCATCTGGGCTAAAGTGGAGGGAGGAGCTGACACTTACACCTGAATGGGCGGTGCCTGCCCACACGCAATGCAGTCTCCAGCCCCCTGGTGTGAGTATGGAGCAAGGCCTGGGCAAGGCAGGATCTTGTGAATAAGAGAGACTTTCCTTTGAAGTTTGCCTACTTCAAAGGCAGAAAGGGGTAAAAGTAGTGGACCCAAAACCCCGGGTTTTCAGATTACTTCTGGAACCATGAGGAATCCTTGCCAAGGAGAAGAGCTAAAGAGGTGGAGGAGTACTGCCCTTTTTCTTGTGACTGTGATTTGCTGGGTTGGCCTGCAGTTGCCTCTTCTGCCTGAAAAAGGACAAAGGCTGGACTTTGTGGTATATTCATGCTTGTGAAGTGTCTCCAAGGGCTTGGATTGAGCTTGCTTCCTGTTTTGAAGTCTCAGGGCCATCAAAGACTTCCTCTGGCAGCACCTGGACTCTCTGCTGAGACTCCCAAACTGTCAACTGGTGCCCTATCCAGTCCCTGGGCTGTGAACGGTGAAGCTGGTGGAACCAAGGTGGAAATCCACGCACAGGAGCCGTGCGGGGAAAGTTTTAATGCACCACCTGCCACACAGCTGTAAAAATGATGGGGCACCTGCCTCGCAGCTGGAATTGATGCACCACCTGCATCGCTGCTGGCAAATCGATGCATCACCTGCATCACGGCTGGAGAAACGACACAACACCCACTTGTGGCTGCTAAAATCAACACAAACCCCAAGCAGCGCGGATTCTCGTCCTTGTGCGGCCGGATTTCGCACGCATCATCGTTGGTCATCAAAATCAACGTGAACCTGTCTGGACCCGAGGGGCCCATCTGGAAATCGTTGCATCGCTCTCTTGCGGGAGAGAAAAATTATGCATCGTCTACCTGACCGGAGAAGAAACGATGCACGACCTCACTTGCGAGTAAGGAATCAATGCATAGCTGATTTTACCGACACACGCTCGCCTGTGCGGCTTTATTTTTGATGCATGCCAGGTACTTTGGGTAACAATATTTCCATTGTTTTCTATGGACTTTTTTTCTTTAAAAATTCATATCTTTCCTTGTGTATGTTGGATTTTTGTCATTTTGGTCTTGTTTGATCTAGATAAATACTGGATATTTTTCTAAACTGGTGTGGTGTCGAATTTTGTAGTGTTTCCACTGTATTACTGTGTGTTCTGGTGCAAATACTTTACACACTGCCTTTGAGATAAGCCTTGCTGCTTGTGCCAAGCTACCAAGGGAGTGATCAAGGGTCATCTTAAGCGGGTACCTCCCTTGCCCTGACTAGAGTGAGTGACCCTACATGGACAGAGTGCAAACTGAATGCCAATCAGAGACCCCATTTCTACAAGTATGGGAGCAGAGGAGCTCCCAGATGACCAGGATACAGTCCGGGAACTGAATATGAAGGTCTGTTTCCAATAGTAGGGACACCAGGAGGAAATGGCAAGTATGAAGTTGGAATAAGGATTCCTGTATGGCAGTAAGGCAGTGCTCACAATTTATGATAGGTAAGTTAGCCTGAGTTGCCCTAACCACTCAGGGGAATCGAGAGGAGCTAAATAAAAAAGCTGAAGGGAACGCAAACTTTTTGAAATATGTGATTGAAATAGAGAAACACCAACCAATGTTGCAAGGCAAAGTGCAAAACTGTGACTGGTGCATACATCTTTTCAGCTCTTACTGACCCAGAGGTGTCCAGAACCTTCTTACTCCTTCTGGAATGTTGCATGTTTTCTGGAATGTTACATCTCCTCCAGAACTCTCTGGCTCCTTCTACCTTGCCCCAGAAGAGCTAGTCTGTAATATCCAGTGACTCCAGCCTTCTTTACCGTCCTAGCTGCCACTGGGCTATCTGTCACACTATCCAAGTGCTGCCCATATCAAGCTTGTATCATTGAGTGAAGAAATGTGGCTGCAAGGCAGTGACATGGAACTCAATCCCCATATACCATGAACTCCAGGATTCATGATAGTTCTTTTGGATTGTCTATGAAGTGGATAAGCCATAGGAGGTAAACTTATAAACGTTTGCATTATCACATTTATTTTTCCTCTTTTACCACCACATTCAGGACACCCTTTCCCTGGGGCCCTTTCAATCTTGTTTTGTGTTTAGGCATTTTTAGACCCACTAAATAGCTTTTTCTGTAGTAAGTGTCGCAGGTGTGAAAATCTTTTGAGGACATTTGTTGTTAGCCACAAAGTTACAACATAGTATGTGATGGTCACATTACTTGTATTCATTAAACACTTTGGGGCATATTTATACTCTGTTTGCACCGAATTAGTGTCATTTTTTTTTACTCTAATTCGGTGCAAAACTAACTCCATATTTACACTTTGGTGCTAGACCCCTCTAGCACCAAATTTATGGAGTTAAAGTCATTTTTTGAAAGTGGAGACCTACTTTGCCTTAATGAGATGCAAGGTAGGTGTTCCCATGCAAAAAATGGCTCTATGGCCTTAACGCCATATTTAGGGGCATATTTATACTCTGCGGCATATTTATACTCTGTTTGCACCGAATTAGTGTCATTTTTTTTAACTCTAATTTGGTGCAAAACGAACTCCATATTTATACTTTGGTGCTAGACCCATCTAGCACCAAGGCCCTGATTTAAACTTTTTTTGCACCGCATTAACGTAATTTTATGATGCAAAAGTGGCGCAAACTTACAAAATATTGGCCCTTATTTATACTTTTTGCTGCAAAACTGCACTAACTCAGTTTTGCACCGTTTAGCACCGGCTTGCACCATTTCTGTGCACCAGCCGGGCACCATATTTATGGAATGGTGCAAGCCGGTGCAAAGGGTAGGCTAGAGTTAAAAAAAATTACTTTAGTCGGGTGGGGCTGGCAGTATAGAAGAAGAGGGTTTAGCACCAAAAAATGGCTTTAGGCAGGTTAGAGTAAAAAAAAATGACTCTAACCAGATTAGCGTCATTTTATGGTGCCAAACCTACCATGCCACATGACTCCTGCCTTAGAAAAGGCAGGAGTCATGGCCACCACCCCAGTGGCCAGCACAGAGGACAGGGATCCCCTGGGCATGGCCATTGCACCCTGTGCCATGTATGGGGGCCCATTTCAGGGCCCCCATAGCACTTTCAAAAATAAAATGCACTTACCTGTACTTACCTGGGATGGGGTCCCGCATCCTCGCAGTCCCTCTAGTGTGGGAGGGGGTGCCCATAGGGCCTAGGGAGGGCACCTCTGGGCTTATTCTATGGTGTTCCACCACGGAAATAGGGCCACAGGTCCCCTAACACATGCCTTGACCCAGGTCTTAAAAAAAGGGGCAAAGCAAGCTTTGCCCCATTTTTTGACCCCTCCTCCCTCTCTTGCACCATTTTTACATGGGAGTATAAATATGGTGTTAAGGCAATAGAGTAATTTTTTTGCACGGGAACGCCTACCTTGCATCTCATTAAGGCAAGGTAGGTTTCCACTTCCAAAAAATGACTTTAACTCCATAAATTTGGTGCTAGGCGGGTCTAGCACTAAAGTATAAATATGGAGTTAGTTTTGCACTGAATTAGAGTAAAAAAAAAAATTACGATAATTCAGTGCAAACAGAGTATAAATATGCCCCTTAGCGTCAAAAAATTATGCTAATCTGGTCAGAATCATTTATTTTGACTCAAAACTGCCTAACGTCATTTTTTTTTAAGCTAGCCTACCCTTTGCACCGGCTTGCACCATTCCATAAATATGGTGCCCAGCTGGTGCTAAAAAATGGTGCAAGCCGGTGCAAAACTTTTTGGGGAAAAACTGCCTTAGTGCAGTTTTGCACCAAAAAGTATAAATAAGGCCCTTTTTGCTAATGGCGGTCAACCACAGGATGTCAGTGCACTTTACAACCAAACAAAATGTGGAGATGGAGGTATCAGGATGTATTGAAGCAAGTCGTGGGCATAACATTTCTAATCTGATGGTAGAAGTATCAATGAGCAGTGATCACTTGAAATTACCTTTTCTGGACTGGGCTATAGAGATCAAGGAGGAGGCTGAGGAAGAAGGGACAAGTTGTAAGTGTATAAAATAAGCATGATATAGGGAAGGTACAAGGGTAAGGAACAGAGTACAAGACTCAGAAGGCCAGTGCTGAAGTTCTAAGAGTAATTTCACAATTTAAGGATATTTGAATAGACATGTTTTCATTGTTTTGACATCTCACTTCAGCAGAGAGGGAACTCCAATGTGACGGGCTGCTCTGGAAAAGGACTGGGCATGTCTTCATCTGTTTTCAGTTTTTTTAAATCTAGGTTTTAGTATTTAATTGATTTTTAGTCCCAGTATCTTTGTGCCGTGCTGTGTACTGCAGTACCACCTGTTTAATTTAGTGGTACTTGCCATGCAAAAAATATATTTATGCTGTTAATAGAAGGGGTCCCATGTGTCCCTGAGGGTCAGCGTATGTCAATCTTACCCATTTATGGTATTTTGAAAAAAACATTTCAGTACTTGGGAATTGAGTACCAGTGTCCTTTAGTTGTGGATGTAGCATTTTATCTCTAGCTGTGGCCAGACAATCAAACTACTCAGTAGTGCAGCCTGGTATTAAATATGCTCAAGGTAAAAAAAAGCTTCCTTGGTCATTTCAAAAAGCCCCATTTTTTAAATTACATTCAATCAGAACAAACCATCTACACATATTTTTAACCCTTTGAAGCCCAGCTCAAGCACCTCTTTAAATGGAAGTTTCTAAAAAAACAGCTGAACAGATTTACACTAGATCACAAAAAGGATACTTTTTGAATAAAGTTATAAATATTTGCCAAATTTGGTGTAATTCTGTTTGGCCATTTTTTTCTATAGTTGTAACAAAGAAGTTTCCTACAGACATGAACATGGTCTACCCTCCCTTTTTAGTTGTGCCCTTTAATGGATCACCCCAAAACTTGCCAGGAAGGAGCTGTGGTGGATGAACATTTTTTGGAAAGTGTTATGCAGACTCATCAAACAGTTCCAAATGTATAGATGAAAAAAAACACTTTCTATGAAAACTCTTACCTAAATATATCTATACAGTGGTGGCATCTCGCACTGTGTGGGTTTGGGCAAAGGGTCGATCCTGCAGCTGGACCCTGTGCCCAGCCTTGTGGCCATCATGCATGTCTGACTATGTTATTTAACAATATAAATGGTTATCACATGGAATGGGCCTGCACCAAAAGAAATACTACTTCAGATGGGGTGAAGATCAGGAAATAATCTTAAAATGATGACTAAGGCCTAATTTACATCTTGGCGGTAATGGTCCCATTGTCAATTTTGCGACTGGAAACCCATCTGCAGCTGTGACAGTCCACCCACCATATTTAGATGTTGGCCGTCCCACAGACGAAAGCCTGCACTGGAACCGCCACCTCTGCCAAGAGATACTGCCTACGTTTACAATGGGAGAGGGAAAAGGAGATGACAGCAGGAACCCAGGCACCCTTCCCACCTTGCAGATTTGGATGTGCTGTACTGCCAAGAAAAAATGTGGAGGTCCGACCTCCATGTCAGAGTTGGCGGGTTGGGGGGAAAAGGGGTGAAAACTCACTTTTCTTCCAGATTCCATCCTCTTCTCCGACTGGACATGACTGGACAACAACACCTGCTGTCACTGCTGCCACCGACCCACGGAGAAAACATGACCCTCCATCGCTGGACTTGAAGGTAGGGACGCTGCATTGCCAGGATGGGCACTACATGGGAGGTTGGGACCACTGGAGGCATATACAGGTCACAGTCATTTTTTTAAATCACTGTGACATGCTTATGTTGGAGACACAAGAGGGACAGAGATTAATGGGGACATACTGGTACACAACACATCTCACACACATACACAACTGTCATTATGGTGCCTGTATGCATTGGCAAATAAATGCTGGAACCACAATGATGGTACATTCACACCTGTCAACTGTGTCCATGTGTGCACATTGCCACGGAATCTGTTCCTGTCATATAGTGCTGAGAGTTGTGTGTGTGAGACACTACGTATATGTGTGTATGCAATGTGATTAGCTGGATGAGGGGAGGGAGCTGGAGTGGGTGATGTGGTTGCGTCCGTATGTGTGCCACTTGCATGTGAGATCGATGTTGTTGTATATGTTGATTTGCCATGTGACACATTCAAGTGAGTGTGGTTGTTGTGTGATGGACATTGTCATGATGTGTGTAGCTGTGCATGTGTATGAGTGTGTTTGTGTAGCTTAGTGTGCTGGTTGTTGAGGTTGTGTCATGTGTGAGTGCAGAGTTAATGGTGTGTGTATGTTGTGGCATGAATGGGTGTCAATATGTGTTTTTGGCATGTACGGTTTGTTGTGTGTATGTGGTGTGTTGTGTAGTGTGTAGTGTGGGGGTACACCTATAACTAAGGGACAGTGTACGTGTGTGTGTGTCACACACCTCTCTTCCATAGCCCCAGCCATTGTATAAAGTCCATTGGGTCCCACCGTCGTCTCCCTCCATTAGCAATCTTCCGTCAGTCAATCCACTTGCAGAGCTGTAACATCTAAATATGACAGGTAGAAGATCATCAATTCGATGGTCTTCTTGGGTCTGCGGCTGACATGGCTTAGTGGGGCGACCACCAAGATCTAAATCATACTCTAAGTTGTCAGCCTTTTTCTTTTCTTCACTCTGGTCCCCTACAGTCAGCTTCCATCTGATCCTGTCCTCTGTGTTTCCTCTGAAGGCCTCCTTCCAGGGTACTGGACACCTCAAGCAAAACACACAAAAGGCATGGGTAAAGATACCTGTTATTATGTTAATACTTTACTGTTTTTTTCTTCTTCTTCTTTAAATCACTTTCATCTCTTTTTCTTCCCTTATCTCATTGTATGCCTTCAGTGTTTAACTATTCTCTCCTGTCTTCTTGAGGCATAATTCTCTTTTTCCTCCTGAGAAGACAACAGAACCTGGAGATTCTCTTATTCACTAGAGACTCAGCGTTCTCTTCTGCTATCTGGTAGAATGTTACTGTAAAACTCTCTAGAAGTCTATCTCTTGTATGAAAAAAATAAACAAACCAATATGTACCCCTTCTGAGAAAAAAATGAAAACACAGAGCAGTAACTGTTTATTTTCCTACTCTATTTCATCCACTCCTTCTAGCTGCTCCATATTTACTCCATCCCGGACCCTTTACTTCTAGTTTCAGCTGCCAGCCCCATATACCATCACTAACCTGGCAAAACCACACTCCTTGGTGAGCGTGGCTAGGGATAAGCACCTCTTCAGACCCACTGATGCTGGTGAGGCACTATGACGAACATGGGAGCTTCTCCGTCATTCTCCCCGGAGTCTTCTGTGTGTCAGGTCTCCAATTCCACCTGCTTGGGTTCTCTGACATTCACCTCACTCCTCCTCCTGATTCTCTATGTCTTCTGCTTTGACTCCTTGTGCCTTTGCACCTCCTCCTCATTGGCCAGTCCCTTTTCACTTTCCTCACCCTTGCATGACTTCTGTCTCTCTCCTCACTGTCTTTCCTTCTGCAGAAAAAAACATACATCTGTTCCTGGTCTTTCTGGTGTTTTCCTGCCTACATGTGTGTCCTTTCCTCTTCATTAATGATATTTCTTGTTTTCCCTTTTATCTTTAGGACTATGGAAGTCAGACCCTGTGAAGCCTGTCTCTGGAATATGAGGTAAGTACTCAACTTCAACTACTTCTTGATTGTTCCCATTCTCACAAGGGTGCTATTTTAGGTAAGGGAAAACTAGCTTTGTCAAAGGGCCAGAACACCAAAAGAGAAAAAGAGGCAGGCCTATTGACTTTATCAAGGGGTCAGCATATCAACATATATAAAGCAGACCTAATGGATTTATGAAAAGTCACCTATCACTAAAACTAAATGTTTATTTTATAAATTTACATACTGCAATGTTCGATAATAGTGATTGTCACAAAATATTTTTTTTAAACATCATTAACAAAAGCATCTAAGAACATTAAACATGTATTTGAATCTTCTTTTAACATTTTTCAAGCCACAAAGTGCAACCATAGAGCCACCCACAAGAAGGTCCCTGCACTCCAGCTGAAGAGTATGCAGTTCCAGCTCCAAGTGCTTTCAAAACATATAGTAAACTCTCTTGTGATCATGGATTCAATGACGCAGGAGACCTACTCTGATTTTTTTAATATTGCTGGGGGCTGGTGCACTCCCTCCACCTCTTCAAGACAATAAACAGTGTAAAGTGGTGCCCCTTCCCCTTCAAGGGACACCACCATCTCCCGAAAATATATTTAAGCAGGGCATCATGGTGCTTCCTGCTTGGAGCAGTCAATATTAAATAAGTGGCTCCTACCACTCAGTTATTAATCTTCTTTTTCTTTTTTTGTTCTTGATTTGTAGGTCCCCTGGTCCCCACCCAGAGCACCTACAAAATGGCAAATGTTGGGTGAAATGGGAGGAGCTCCTAGGACCTCTCAGCCTTGCCAGCTCCTTAGCCAGCACACACACCTGATGCCGACTAGGAGCAAACTTTAATTAACTGCCTGGGAGAGTGAGGGCAGAGAATGCCTGCATTCTACCAGGCCGGGAACAGCAGTGTCCCTGGGGATGGGCCCCTCTCCCCTGAATATCTGCCCCAGGACTTCAGAAAGTCTCAAGGAGGAGGCTGTATACCACCCTCACAAAAGCAATTCATTGCACAATACCCAGGAGCCTGACCCACATAGGGGGTCTCATTTATGAAAACGGCTCTAAGGTGCTGTTAGAAAAAAGTACACTTTTGGCACTGGGGTTGTAGGGTCTCTTTTGGACTCCCCCACCAAGCCTAGGGGTGCAGGGTATACTTATCCTGCCCCCTATATGCTTCTTTTAACCTTTGCACAGGACACAGGACTGAGCACACAGATCCTAAAAGGGCTGCTGCCACATCTTTTTTTAATGTGGTGGTAGTCAATCAGATCTTATCTTTTATCCTGTTGGATCTACAGATCCTTTGCAGCCTGATATATACATAGGTATTGAACCTTAATTTCTCAAAAATTACTGAACGTATTTACAATAAATCACAAAAAGCACACTTTCTGGGCCAAGATCTAGGCTTCTGCCAAATTCAGTATAATTCCATTCAGCTATTTTTGCAGTATTGGTGTATAATTTGCTTATCAATAAGTGCATGGGGAAATGTGCTTTACCCACCCCACACTTTGTTTTCATGCCTCTCCCCACAACAGATCACCCCAAAACATTCCAATAGGAAACTGAGTTGGATGAATTAATTTTTTTACTTGAAAAGTTTTGTGACGATTCGTCAACGGTGCCAATGTTATAAGTAAACCAAGAAATGCTTTTTCCATAGAAATGCGCTCCTAAATATAACCACACATAAATTCTGGATTCATTTTTACTCTTAAATTACTTCCAGCACAACCTACACAGGACTTTCCGAAAACTATGGCAAGTGCTTTTTAGGGTCGAGCCTGCGTTGCATGCGCTCGGGCATGCGTATCGCAGCGAGACTCTTTTGTATTTAGAAAAGGGCTCGGAGCCCTGTCAACTTCACGTCAGTGTTTTATTGGTTCGTGGGCTTCCCTAATAAAATCTGCTTGTTTTCATTAGTCGAAGGCACCCATATGTCATGCCTTTTCCGGTGGCTATCCCTCCTGGAGCGCAGCGGGCAAGTACAGAAAACATGCGAGGCTCGCTGTTTTCCATCGGGCTCGTGGACTTTTTTTTCTCTAATTTAGGAGCGCGATCTCGCTTGGCAGAAGTCGAGCGCTTTACATACTTGATTTCACTTTTTCGGGTTATGTATGTAAATGCACTTTTGCCCGATAGGTGAAAAGTCTGTTTAAGAGTTTACAACGCGATCAGCTCTAACATGAGCAAACGCGAGACCCGTTGCATTGTAAATGCTTGTTTAAATGGCAAGTGAATTATTTATTCAGTTTCGGTAGTATGTTCCAAGCTAGTTGTCTGACAATTCGCGTGTAGTACGCACTTCTCCTTTTCTAATTCCAGTCTGAATTTCGTTGTGCCTAATGTAGGCACGTGAGCCCCTAATTCTCCAAACTATTTTTTGCTTGTCTGCGGTGCATATGCCGGCGCGCTAAGTGCAAAGCTTTTCCATGGGTGCCAATAAGAGCCTTGCCAGTGGGTGCCCGCAGACTGTGTCTGCAATCCTTAATCGTCAGGATGCGCACACGATTAAGCTTAGAAAACATGTATTTTCTCTATGCCAGGGTCTGACCAGGTGCAGACCGGGAACAAAAGCATTTGCAGGGAACAATAAAATCACAATTCAATAACATATGAAGCCCCTTATATTTTTGCGCATATGGTGCATGAGCGCTGCTAGATATGTTTCAATGTGAACACTTCGTTAGTAAAGGACATTAAAAGGCATTTCAGAAGACGGAACATTTGAGACCCGACAGCCAGGGACAAAGACGCACTTGCATTGCCCATCTAGGTGATTGGTGAGGTTCCCATTGACTTTATGAGGCCATTGGCCATCTTTCCTTATGGGAAAATGTTAATGAATGAATACCTTTTTAATTTATATCTGATACTAAATTCTCCTCATTGCAATTATTTAAATGTTGCTTTCCAGTTAAAAGGGACTTGAAGCTTACACTTGTGTTAAAGTCCATGAGGGAATAAAGAAATGTTAAACCTTTACAATTTAGCAGAAACACAAATACTACAGTTTTGCGTAGGGGTTCCAAAAGTCTTGTGAAAAAAATCAAATAAAACAACAAAATTGTTATGATTGGTTTGAACATGTACAAATGCATCCAGTTTTAAATGTTTGTTATTGGTCCGACAAATCATATTTAATTGAGCATAAATTGCTCCAGAGTGTAAACAAGCAGGGAGAATGCACTTTATTTATGTTAAATTCCTTCAGGCGTTTAAGCCACCCACATACCGTACAAAGCTCCGATTGAATAAGGGATTTCCATCATCTTAATTGTATATGGAAACCCATCATTTAAAATAGCCTTTAATTGAAAGCATTTTGTTATGCCTGTCTTCTTTTTCTAGCTTTCGGTCATCCGTTTAACAAACAGAGGAGCATATTTATACTCTGCGCTGAATTAGTGTTGTGTTATTTGTTTTACGCTAATTCAGTGCAAACTCAATGCCATATTCATATTTTGACACTAGACACATCTAGCGTCAAAATATTAGTGTTAACGTAATTTTTCAGACGCGTGAAACCTCCTTGTATCAATGAGATAGGCAGAGTAGGCGTCCTCTTACAAAAAATGACTCAAACACCCTAGCGGCGTATTTATCCACCAAGGCAAAAATGACGCAGGGGTGGGAGGCAGACCCAAAAAATGACGTTAACACTGATTTGTGTCAAAATGTAATGCCTGGGTCAGAGCAGGCATTAAAATGAGGTAAACACACCACTACTTAAGGAGAACACACAGAACCAACATTACAACCCACAGGAGAAGATGGAGATGATCATGATCCAGCTTGCTAGACGGCGCAGAGGACAACAACAACTCCTGCACTGACCACCATGACAACGCAGCCCACAAAGGCAATGCAGAAGTCAGGAGAGGGTCTTCAGAACCAGGACAACCCTCCTTGGCCTCAGGGGCCTGGAAATTATTAGGACCTACAGACTGAACCAGCAAGCCATACTACACATGCTGCACCACATTGACCAACAAATTGCAGCTAGCCTGCAGACCCCACACAACATACCACCGGTGGCAAAGGTGCTCGTTGTCCTGCACATTCTGGCAAGTGGTTCCTTCCAAGCAATGGATGCACTGGTTGCTGGTGTCTCACAGCCGTCGTTCTCTGCATTTCTGCCAAAGGTGTTAAACGTGATCATCTCCCTGACACCCCACCACATCAGCATCAGCACCCAGCAAAAGCAGCAGGAGAACAAGCAGGGGTTCTATCAAATCCATGGCTTTCTGCATGTGCTTGGTGCAATTGACTGCATCCATGTCCTGCTCGTACCACCTGCAACAACTAAGCACTTATACTGGAATCACAAGCACACACATTCTATTAATGTGCAGGGCATAGTGGACCACCGGGGACTATTCATAAACCTTGTGGCCAAGTATCCTGGGAGTGTCCATGACGCCTACATATTCTGGCACAGCAGGCTCAATTAACAGTTCCAGGATGGACAATTTGGAAATTGCCTACTTGTGGGTAAGTCAACAAATCTAGCAATGTACACACAACACACCAACTCTGGTGGACACACAAGACATACACCACGACAGCAACATATGGCCAGTGTAACACAAATGTGTAGGTGATGACACATATGCACCATGCTGCAGTCCAGCACAATCAGTGCACAACACTAATACGTACACCCACATGTACTTAACACACCCACAATTTGAAAGACACACCACGGGAAGGGCAGGTGCAGACATGTACCCTTTGCTAACAGCAAAACTACACAGACCACTGCAAGTGCCCTCAGGGTACGTACTACGTACACATCACACACAGTACACCAAACAAAGAATAGCACAGACATGTCAATGGCATACATGTCATGTAACTTCCAAATAGGCACAGATGCCTCAAGTCATGCTGTGCAAATCATTGCCAGAACAAATATTAAACACCACACAACTTGCACCTATATCAACTGCATCTCATCAACACATACCTACCTTACCTGTAGTGTGCAGAGACATCTGCCTGACGCAATGGCTCACACACATAGGAATACAAGATCAATGTCCATCACATACCATGTACCAGATGTGTGAGAAATGATACCACACCTACAGTAGTGCAACCTCACATGCAACACTCACTGACTTCTCACACCATCATGTCTGTACCAGATACAATAAATGGCCCAACAGGGGGCAGAGTCACTGTCAGACAGTGCAGATCATGGATGTCATAGTGGGACCCAGTAGGAGAAAACCGGACATCACTGACCTCACATGCACTGTGCCAAGGGACACATTTGCTAAGTAGCTGAGCTCCATCCCATAGCCTGCACTGTGCATGTGTCAACAGTATAAATGTACATTAATGTGTTGGAAGATAGGAGAGACACTGGTAGTTATGTTGATCATCCTGTAACAATGGAATGCACACCCTTAGACACCTCATGGCTCCCACAAACATTAGCTGCCACTCTGGAACACCAGGGGACCTATGTAAAAGCCCACAGTTCCATTGCCATGGCCTGCACTGTATGTACAACTCAGCAGATGACCATTTCATAATGACTTAAAGCTACATTGTAAATTGGCCAACCTCCCATGCTGTATGTAGTGTGGAAAGGGTGTGCAAAGTTTCTTGCTGCAGGTCTGTCACCACAAGATACATAGCATGATGATGCTGACTCACATATAGCAGTCACCTAAAACCTGACTAAGGGCCTGAATACAACTTTGGCGGAGGGGGTTAATCCATCCCAAATGTGACGGGTATCCCGCCCACCGTATTACGAGTCCATTATATCCTATGGAACTCGTAATACGGTGGGCGGGATATCTGTCACATTTGGGACAGATTAACCCCCTCCGCCAAAGTTGTAATCAGGCCCTAACTGCCAACAACAAACACCACCCCAGGGGTGCTGTATGCAGGTTGCAAAAAGGGAGTCGACTGTGCTATGAACTCAAATAGTTGTGGCACCAATGCATGCTGCATACTGCTGCACACACAGAAAGAGACAATTGGCCATCAAAAAAGCATATGTGCAGGGTGGTGTACAGTCCTGCACAGATACATCCACCTCCACAAGGCAACTAGCCAAGTACCCTGGAGCAGGGTAGGTAGTGTCGGTGCATGGCTGCACATGAGTAACTGCCACAGGGGACAACAAAGGGTTGCCAAGTACCATGTCACACATGTGGCATTCCTGCATAGTCGAAATGTTGCAGGACAGTGCAGCCAATTTAGGAGACATGTTATGCATTCTTAATTACCAATTTCAAAGGCCCTAAGTGTCACATATCATCTGCAATGGCACATGTCAAAAGGGATGGATGGAATGTCCAGGCTTTGTAGTGCTGCCATGCTGCCACCACATCGGACTCCATTGTGTTGTGAGGATGTGTCATGTCCCCTCTAGTGATAGCACACTGATACAAAGGTTCACTATACAAGGTATGGTACATATATAATGACCATCAGTGTGGAATACAAATCATATGTTCCAGGTCCTTGAGCCAAACACAAGATTGTCGTGCCCAACAACCTAGTGCTGAGGAAACATTACACAAGAATAGGAACTCACACTATACCACAAATACATATGAGGCACAACCAGCTCTAAATATCAACTGCTATGCTCCATGACATACCTGTTGCAAGCCCTAACAACTTACTCCTTTAATCTTTTGCAGCCGATCAGGGTTATGGCATTCAGCCATGGATAATGGCCCCATTTCCTAACCCGAGCACATCAGCAGAGGGTGCATAAAATGAGGGACATCGTAGAACATGGATTTTTGTGGAGAGGACATTTGGCATCCTAAAGTCCAGATTCCTGTGCCTGGACATCCCAGGAAGCAGCCTCCTACATGCCCCACACATCATCTGCAGGATAATCTTGACATGTGCCATCCTGCACAACATATGTGTGCGGATGAACGTCCCCTTCTATGATCAGATTGATGACATGCCTGAGGAAGAAAGGAGGATGGTTGAGAACAAAATGAGGGGGAACAGCACAACACAGCTGCTGGGATACACCGTAGACTTCCCATTGTTGAAAACATCTTCACTCAACAATCAATTAACTCACCTTGTAGATTTAGTATATAAACAGCTCACTTATTTACACAATACGGCTTTGGTGTCTTCAGTCTCTAAAACATATACCTCAGGATTGTGAGTCTAACCTCAGGGAGCATTACTGTAGTGACATCACATGTGAAGCGTAAAAGTGAATGCTACCATCACACACATCACAATTAGCCTCATCACTTGAATGTGACAACTGAAGCACACAAGCACACAGTCTATGGACCACAACATATTAATTACATCCACGTTACCAACTTGTACAATAATAGCTCATCACAAACAACTGCAACATGTCCAAATAGGAGGTAAACAAGGGGCTCACACAGGAGGCAGTAGATTTCAAAATATGGTGAGATTATAATGTTTGAACAGACCACTAACCCAACTCAGTATAAGTGTTGCAATAGCTGCATGGAGCATGTGTGATAAGTGGGGGACATCATTGGTGATAATGGTCAACATGATTAGCCCACGTATGATAACCAATGGGAGAAATGGAGCCTGCGCAGTACATCCATGGAAATCACTCCTGCCACTGCCATGGGGCCCAATCCTTTCACAGGGTACACATGACCGTACACTTTGGACGGACATGTCTGTGGAATGCACATCAGAATGGATGAGAATATATGCAGCTATGGCTGCAGGTCCACGATGAAAAAAATATTATTACTCTGCAAAATGTAATGCTTTTCAACTGTCTATTGTATTCAAAACGTGATATGGTTGGAATGTAGGCACAGTGTGTCAATCACAGTATGTACCAAATATGTACACATGTCAGACATATGCGTAGTCCACACACAAGTCATCCATATAATCAAGATCAACATATGGAGACAGTTGTCGGGTAACATTTGTCAGATTGCATTAATCAGCCATCATCAACCAACAATGCCTGAGTTCTGTATGTCGTCTGAAATGTGGTGCTGTATAAGACAACCAGACACAGGACATCAGTGAACACAATTCACAATCACATACCATGACTCTTACATATTACTGACTGCCATGCATATGTGGATACACTGTTGTCACACATACATACATATGCATGACGTGTATACATTTGCATGCTGTTGATTCTGTAACACACACATTGGTGTAACAGACCAATCACACCCAAATCACATTGTTTCATGGACTACCACATGTGGCTATACACAAAATGCCATACTGCAGCCCAGCCCATTCAATTTGTATGTTGATACAGGGTGCATCCAATAACAATGGACAAAGTCACTCAATCAGGAATAGAGTAAAAAAATGACGTAAATGTGTCAAAAACATCCGCAAACGCAAAGTATATGACCCATGGGCCCTTAGCGTGATTTCCACCTTCGCACTCATTGAAATGCTGATTTACTGTTAAATCGACGCATAGAGGTAATGCGTGAATATAAAAAGATATACGTAAGTCATGCATCAGAAATACGCAAATATCAGATACATCAAAAAATACACGCATTACAGAAAGCGTGACGCAAGGGGACAGGAAGTGATGTAATAGGATATTCTATTTACAGGCATGGTACAGTGGGTGTACTTTCATTTTCCCTTTACAGTCTATGCCTCTTTTGACTGTGTGGTTGTGTCTTGAAGTTGGTGGTATCTTAGTGCTTTTTTATGTATCTTGTAGTGTCCCTCCTGTTGTGTTTTTTGTTGTATTTGATTGCTATTTGTCCCAGTGTCTGTGAATTTGTGTGTTGTGTGTTTTTTGTATTTTCTTGTACCTGTGCTGTGGGGTGTCTGTCTGGGTTAGTTGTATAGGTGGGTTAGTTGGGATTGTTATTTTTTGGGTGCTAAGTTTCCTTTACTTACTTCTGTTTATTACTAAATTATTTTTTAATTTTCAACGTGTACCCAAGTGCAATGTCTGGTAGGGGGAGGCAGACCAGAATGTGGGAGGAGGAGGTGGGAGGCTTTGTGTGGCTGGTAGCCCACTACCTCCCATTAATTTTGTAGATGGGTGGCCCAGACGGTTGCGGTGGGGCAAGGTGCTTGCTCCACCACCTGAAGAGGGTTCACCACAGCAGCCGCAACGACAACCAGCTAAAGCATAGCTGAGCTGATCTGGTGGCCAGGGAGCAGGATCTTCTGGACCATCTTGGTGTGGTGATGGTGGCCCTGTTGGTGAGTCTCCAATTTGCAAACTATTTATTGTTCACCGCACTTGAATGGCAGTAGCAGATGTGTTGGCGTGCTACATGAAATGCTAGTGGGCAGATTGCATGCAACCAAAATGAAGTGTCACTATGCCAGTATAGACATGGGTTTCATATATCCTACACTTTTACCAGTGCTAGTCAGATGTTAGGTGAGTCATGCCCAACCATCACTAAGTCACACAATTCAGGGGCCATGGCAACACCTGTCCCCCAGCATTGTATGATAGGCCATGACACAGCCAGCATAGCATATGTAACTGGATTGTTAATACAAAGTAGGCCAATCCATGTATGGCGCAACATTGTCGGAATTTCACATACATCATCCCTGCCATTATGTATACAAAGGGGGCATACCTGCATAGGGGGCACTGGTAAGGGGCATTTGATACCATCAGCCAACTGTGACACATCAGTCATGGATTACTCGACGCACAAAAATTGCAGACTAAAAAAAAGACAAGCCAGAATACCTGACTCAGTTGCCTTGCATAGCACCAGGGTAGTATCATGTATGTGTCCCCCAACTCCGCCTCATTCCATGGAGTTCCATCTTCTACAGATTGGCCACAGATGGTTGTTTCAGGGTGTAGCACTACATGAGTCTCAGGCCCAGTTTAAGAGTGCAGATGTGTGACTCTCACTCACCTGAGTGTCAGTCTCATTATGAGTTTTCAGTGGTGTGTCTGTTGCACTGTCCACAACCTGGATAATTAGCTCACTCCTCTGAAATAGTAAACACTGTAACATGTTGTCCACTAGTAGTGACTGTGATATGATCCTAACCATGGTTTTCCATCCATATATTTCAGGTGGACCTGCCTCCTACACCACAGACAAAGTGGCAAGACTTGAGGACCCAGAGTTATCCAGTAAGTGTGATTTTGTCTGTTCTGTGTAGTGTGAGTGAGTCATGTGTGTTGCACCAAATGCTAGAAGTGATGAGCTGTCAAATGATCAGAAATCAAAGTAGGCTGAATGGTGACTGTGTCACATTTAAGTGGTTCCCCATGCACATGCAGAGAGTCATATCTTGTGAGGCTTGTGGCACTCAATGTGCAGCATTGTGTATACAAGGTGATAACAAGCCACATGTAGGCCCATATGTGACTTAGATGTGCATTGTGAAAATAATGACACTTGCACACAGCGTCATTCTCACAACACAGTGATGCACCAATTAGTAGACATATTGGTGCATCCCTGTATTGTAATGTACATGTAGGACTGGGTGGGAAATTGTCCCCCAGCATGGTGCCACTTATATTGTACTCCACTTACATGACACTTATATGGAATGTAATAGGCGTGCATGCAGGTCAAGTCCAATTGTGTGCTGGCATGGATATGGATGTGTGAGGAATGGTATTGGCTGAGCAGGTATTGATGGATGTCTACACGTGGACACATGCATGTAGATGTCATAGACCTATGGATACCAGCTTCCTAGTTGTTATCACCTAACATATGGTCCACCCCCTAACTCAATGTATGAGTGGGCATTCCTTGGTGGATGACTGGACAGTTGAGATGATGATCTGCATGGCCATCCCCCCTGAGGCACAAGGGGTGGGAACAATACATTTGTAGGTAGATTTGATTCTCACGGTGTAGGTGACAGTCATTTAATCAACCATGCATGTATACCTATCAACAGTGACCTCTTATGGTTCCCAACTGCATCCCATACTCCTAGTAACAGATACAAGTACTGGTGATGTATGTTTGAAAATTTGACACAGATGATGATGAATAGTGGCCCTGATCAAGGTAAAATTGATGCTGCGTTTGCATTGCCACACATGGTACAAAATCAATGCACATCTAATTTTGTTTGTTTTCTAATCTTGTTGTGGGTGGCTATGGTGTCAAGGAAATGGTGCTAAGGCAGCGTTGTCATTTCATCCATCAGGGCCACTGTATTATCCGGAATGTGAGTAGGACTGCATATGCAAATCAATGAGGATAGTTATCTGTACATACTCCACACAATGCTGACACTGATGGTTGCCTGTCTCAGTTTAACAGCTGCCAACATGAATAACGACAAACTCCGTGCCTTTCAGAAGAGGGCAGTGTGATATCGGCACATATTGGCAGTGGAATCTGGGGTCAGGACAATGGCATGCCGCTATCGCTCGGAGCAATCCACTGGTGAGTGGAGGGCATTCAGCCAAAGGTGACCCACACTACCCACACAGGGTGGATCAAGCACCATAGCTGTGCAGGGGGCCACAGCTGCCAACATCATAATTGCTCCAGCTGCTGCACCATCAACTTCCGTCCCACAGCCAACCACACCTGCTGCCATGGACATGAGTTCCATCAGAGACTTACAGAGGGATGTGACACAGGTCCTCCAAAAGTTAGACTCAATTGAGAAGGAGGTGATCAAGAACTCTAAGACACTCCAGTACATTAAGAGGAAACTCAAGAGGGCCAACCTCTGAAGGGCATGATGTCACTCTTCCCAGGTTTAGTCCCCTTCCTCCTCATTTGTTCTAGGTTTTAGTGGGTGTTGGAAATGGCCCTTCTGCAGGGTTATCCCCAGACTTTTTGCCTTCCTCCTTCTCTTTTTCTGACCTCATTTTTGCTGGTTTTTAGACTCTGCGCACTTTACCACTGCTAACCAGTGCTAAAGTGCATATGCTTTCTCCCTTTGAACATGGTAACATTGGATCATACCCAATTGGACTATTTAATTTACTTATAAGTCCCTATTAATGTGCACTGTATGTGCCTAGGGCCTGTAGATTAAATGCTACTAGTGGGCCTGCAGCACTGGTTGTGCCACCCACTTAAGTAGCCCTTTACCTTGTCTCAGGCCTGCCATTGCAAGGCCTGTGTGTGTAGTTTCACTGCCACCTCGACATGACATTTAAAAGTACTTGCCAAGCCTAAAACTCCCCTTTTTCTACATGTACGTCACCTCTAATGTGTGCCCTAGGTAACCCCTAGAGCAGGGTGCTGTGTGGGTAAAAGGCAGGACATGTACCTGTGTAGTTTACATGTCCTGGTAGTGTAAAACTCCTACATTTGTTTTTACACTACTGTGAGGCCTGCTCCCTTCATAGGCTAACATTGGGGCTGCCCTCATACATTATTGAAGTGGTAGCTGCTGATCTGAAAGGAGTAGGAAGGTCATATTTAGTATGGCCAGAATGGTAATACAAAATCCTGCTGACTGGTGAAGTTGGATTTAATATTACTATTCTAGAAATGCCACTTTAAGAAAGTGAGCATTTCTCTGCACTTAAATCTTTCTGTGCCTTACAATTCACGCCTTGCTGGGTTTAGTTGACAGCTCCTTGTGCATTCACTCAGACACACCCCAAACACTGGGTACTCAGCCTCACTTGCATACATCTGCATTTTGAATGGGTCTTCCTGGGCTGGGAGGGTGGAGGGCCTGCTCTCACACAAAGGACTGCCACACCCCCTACTGGGATCCTGGCAGACAGGATTGAACTGAAAGGGGGCCTGGTGCAGTTCTAAGCCACTTTTTGAAGTCTCCCTCACTTCAAAGGCACATTTGGGTATAAAACAAGGCCTCTGCCCTACCACCTCAGATACTTGCTGGAGAAGAAACCTGAACCAGAACCTGCATCCTGCCAAGATCTGCCTGGCTGCTCAAAGGACTCACCTGACTGCTTTCTACAGAGGACTGCTGCCTTGCTGTTGGCCTGCTGCCTTGCTGAACTCTTGCCTTGCTGCAGAAGTGCTCTCCAAGGGCTTGGATAGAGCTTGCCTCCTGTTCCCTGAAGTCTCAGGACCAAAAAGACTTCTTCCTTTCAACTGGACTCCTTGTGCGCCGAAAAATTAGACGCACAGCTTGCTCCACAGTGAAAAATTCACTGCACGCCGATCCGGAAAGACGCCGTTTGACCCCCCAAGGAAAAGATTGATGCGATGCCTGCGGTGCGACCGGAACTTCGACGCACGGCCTGTCTGGACAACGCCGCCCGACTTCCAGAGAGGAAACCGACGCAGCGCCTGCCGTGAGGAAGAAGATTCCACGCACAGCCCACTGGAATGACGCGCAGCCGGACAACAAGCCCAGGATTCCACGCATAGACCCCGGGGCGTCTGAAAATCCCGCGACCCACAGAGGAGACCTGTCCGCGTGCTGGAAATCGACGCACGTCTTCCCCGCGTGAAAAAAGAATGACGCAAGTCTGTGTGTGAAGGGGCGAAACCAACGCACACACACAATTTTTCCACACATCTCCTCCTCTGCAGCCCTTTGCAGAGATTTTCCACTCCAAACCTGGTACTTTGTGCTTGAAAGAGACTTTGTTTGCTTTTTAAAGACATAAGACACTTTGGGGGTCATTACAACATTGGCGGTAAAAGCCGCTTACCGCCGTGCAGAAGACCGCCAATACACCGCCGCGCCCGCGGTAGACCGCCACAGCTATTATGACACACATCTCGGAATCCGCTGAAATTCAGACACCCACACAACACCGCCACACCAAAGGTCAGCGAAAAACTGGCGGAAACAAAACCTCCACCTCCACGCCAACAGAAACACGTCCATGCTATTACGACCCACGAATCCACGCAGCGGTCTATCAACCGCGGTATTCCATTGGCGGTACACACCGCTGTGCTCAAAATACACCCACCTATCCAAAACACCGCTACATTGGACAATTCAAAATACACACACCTGATACACATACACACACCACTCCCACACACCCAACACTATATAAAACACACACCCACATCACCCACAAACCCCTACAACCAGAAATTCTGAGAGAAGGCCAGAGAGAGAGCACAGCTATTGACAACCCCATCACACAGAGGCACACAACACCATCACCCACACAACATCCACGCACAAAACACCACATACCACTACACTCACCACACTCATCAACACATACACCACCCCACACATCACACACAACACCCCATGTCACGCGAAAGACACCCCCGCTTCTCCGAGGAGGAGCTCAGGGTCATGGTGGAGGAAATCGTACGGTAGAGCCACAGCTATTTGGCTCACAGGTACAGCACACATCAATAGCCAGGAAGATGGAGCTATGGTGCAGAATAGTGGACAGGGTCAACGCCGTGGGACAGCACCCAAGAAATAGGGAGGACATCAGGAAGAGGTGGAACGACCTACGGGGAAAGGTGCGTTCAACGGTCTCCAGGCACAACATCGCGGTGCAGCAGACTGGCGGCGGACCCCCACCTCCTCCCCCACAACTAACAACATGGGAGGAGCAAGTCTTGACCATCTTGCATCCTGAGGGCCTCGGAGGAGTCGGTGGAGGATGGGACACTGGTAAGTCAATTCTTAACTATCACATCCCCCACCCTACCTGCATGCTATCACACACCCCCACCCTCACACCCTCCCCTATCAACCCAAATCCTCACTAATCTACTGATGACACCAACCACCCATCCCAACACCAAGCCCTGCATGACACAACTAAGCAAGGACACCCAGCACTAAAGCATGCCCACTGCACATACCCAGAACACCCCCCCAACCATCACCACACAAGCCCCCACACAGGAATGCCTGCACTGGGGATCACGCACACCCAACCATTGCACACCATTACACACACAGATGCAATTATCATATTCTTATACCCTTGCAGGAACCCGAAGGAACGTCACCACACCAGAGGGTCCAGACAACACCACCCCACCCCCAGAAGAGGCCCACAGTGACGACAGCAGCTTTGCCCCACTGGATCCTGATGACCAGCCCGGACCATCGTGGGCCTCAGGACAGTCGGTTCCCCTTGCCTAGGCACAGCCTAATACCGAGCTGCCACCCTCTGATAACACCAGCACAGCACCCACCCAGCGGGCCCAAACCTCCCTACCCAGGACAGGTCAATCAGCGGTGTGTCCACCACTACAGGGCACCCAGGCTAACCCACCACCCCAACAACAACAGGGACCTGGGGGCAGTGGTAGTGGGCACACGGTCCAGGGGACGGAGGCACAGGCCACCGGGGAACTGGGAGGGCTGCTGTGCGACAGGGAGAGGACAGGCCAAGGGAACCAACTCTCCACAAGGCCCTATCCTCCATCATGGAAGCATACCACCATTCCCAGGAGACGATGGCCACGGTCCTGGACAAGTTGCAGGAGACTCTGCGTCTGCAGGACGAACAGTATTTGGGGTTCAGGGAGGAGCTCAGGACCATCAGCTCCGCCCTGGGCACCATCGTAGGGGTGCTGACGGACATTCAAAAGACCTTGAGGGACAACGTGGCACTCCAAGGGGCCCCTGACACTAGCCAGGACGACGAACTGCCCACCACCTCTGCCGGCGCTAGTGGACAGGACGCCCCGCCACAGGACCACCACACCAGCACCCCATCCCCTGCAGACGGACAACCACCACGCAAGCGGGCCCTGAGATCCAGGAACAGGACAGAGCAAGATGGCAAGACCCCCGCCAGGAAATAAGACCACCCTGATTGTCATCCTACTGTCCCACTTTGAAACCCTGTCCAGATTGGAACTGCCCCAGCTCCACTTCCAATGCACAGATGGGCAGTGCACCTGTGAGACTAATAGACTGGACTCTGCCATGGACATTCCTCCACCATCACCCATCACCATTTTACAACCTTCCTTGATTTTTTTAGCACTTAAATAAACACCCTTGAAAGCCAAAAAAATCTGGAGTCAGTCAATGATTTTGAACTTTGGATTATCAATTACAGTGTCATAATGGGTTACCCATTGTAAAGCTAACATACCAATGTCACACATCACAAGCCCTTCAAGGATGCAAGCAGTTGACACGTAGGTTACCACACTTGTGAAACTGAAATGGAAGGGTACAACTCAATTAACAAATAGTGAGTGAAATGTAGGTACAGGATAGAGGTAGACGTGTGAAAGTTAATGTAATGTTAAACCAGAAAATGTTCTCACCTGTGTGTCACTGGAAATATTGCTGTATGACTGACTCCCTGTTGTTGTTTTCTTCATCCTCAGCTTCATCCTCATTACTGTCCACTGGCTCCACAGGCTCCACAGGCTCCACAGCTGCCACGACACCGTCATCTGGATCATCCTCCTGCAGAAAAGGCACCTGGCACCGCAATGCCAAATTATGGAGCATGGAGCAGGCGATGATGATGTCGCACACCTTCTTCGGTGAGTAGAATAGGGATCCACCTGTCATATGGAGGCACCTGAACCTGGCCTTAAGAAGGCCGAAGGTGCGTTCGATTACCCTCCTAGTCTGCCCATGGGCATCATTGTACCGTTCCTCTGCCCTGGTCCTGGGATTCCTCACTGGAGTCAATAGCCAGGAAAGGTTGGGGTAACCAGAGTCCCCCAATAGCCATACACAGTGACTCTGGAGTTGACCCATCATATAAGGGATGCTGCTATTCCGCAGGATGTAGGCGTCAGGCACAGAGCCAGGGAACATTGCATTTACCTGCGAGATGTACTGGTCTTCCAAATAGACCATCTGTACATTCATGGAATGATAACTCTTCCTGTTTCTGTACACCTATTCACTCCTGCGGGGGGAACCAGAGCTACATGGGTCCCATCAATGGCACCTATGACGTTCGGGATATGTCCAAGGGCATAGAAGTCACCTTTCACAGTAGGCAAATCCTCCACCTCAGGGAAAATGATGCATCTCCTTACGTGTTTCAGCAGGGCAGACAACACTCTGGACAGCACGTTGGAAAACATAGGCTGGGACATCCCTGATGCCATGGCCACTGTTGTCTGAAAAGACCCACTTGCAAGGAAATGGAGCACTGACAGCACCTGCACGTCAGGGGGGATTCCAGTCGGATGGCGGATTGGTGACATCAGGTCTGGCTCCAACTGGGTACATAGTTCCTGGATTGTGGCACAGTCAAACCGGTAGGTGACGATGATATGTCTTTCTTCCATTGTCAACAGGTCCACCAGCGGTCGGTACACCGTAGGATTCCGCCATCTTCTCATATGTCCCAGCTGACGGTGCCTAAGAAGGACACCAGCGAAGAACCAGTTACTATTCCTCCAGGTATGTACCCACAGTTACACACAAGACTACACCAGACAAAAAACCCTTCCTGTATGTGTGTTGAATGTAGGCCTAGATGTGTGACGCAGTAGTAAATGAAGCCATGTGGGCCCCTGAAATGGCGGCTGCCTGACCTCTAGACTGGGACAATGGGATTGTGGGATAACTGTGCTGGTGTTGCACACCGTCGCGGTAGGCGGTCGTAGACCGCGGCGCAATGCTGCATTGGTTAACATTGGACCCTATGGGTCCCTGGAGCCAATGAACAGGTGCGCCTGCGGTGATGACGCGCACCGCCGCGGACGTCACCGCCATTTTCTATCTGTTCACTCACTAGATACCTGACCTTCGACAGGAGAGGACCTACACTGCAAGTGCTGCTGAGACCTCGGTCTGGAAGCGACGATGGCTGCTGCGTCTGGGGAAAGGGCCCCTGCCTTCACTGCACAGGAGTTGGAGAAACTTGTGGATGGGGTCCTCCCCCAGTACACGCTACTCTACGGTCCTCCAGACCAACAGGTTAGTACACAGGGAGCACGTTGTATGGGCTAGGCCTGGGTGGAAGAGGGAAGGGGGCAGAGTACATAGAACAGTTATGTATGGGATGAATGGGCCACATGGCCAGAGTAGGGAGGGGGCTACTCACAACGACGGTGCAGTTGGTAATGACTGTTCCTCTTACCTTGTGCATGTCATGTAGGTCAGCGCCCACCAGAAGAGGGACATTTGGCGTGCCATCGCCAAGGAGGTCCGGACCCTGGGGGCCCACCAGAGACGGGGCACCCACTGCCATAAGAGATGGGAGGACATTCGCCGCTGCAGCAAGAAGATGGCGGAGGCTCAGCTGGGGATGGCCTCCCAACGTGGAAGCGGTGCCCGTCGCACCATGACCCCCCTGATGTTCCGGATCCTGGCGGTGGCCTACCCGGAGTTGGATGGGCGCTTGAGGACATCACAGCAGACACAAGGGGGTGAGTACAACCTCATTCAGCGGACTTTGCGTGCAGTGGAGGGGTCTGGGTGGGGGAGGTGGGCTGTGGGTGTCCCTAGGCCAGGGCGAGTTAGGTAGGCAAGGCCCCTCCATAATGTAGGCCATGTGGCACTCAACCCCACCTCAGCAGAGTGCCAAGTTGAGGTATAGTTGCCCCTGTGGCATCCATGTGCGCAGATTTCCACCATTGCCATGTAGGGCATGTCCCAGAAATTGCATGTGCAGAGGTCAGGAGCACGGCGTAATGCAGGGGGCTGCTGCGTCTGTCTTGTCCGCCAACGGTAGCGGCATGCCATACACTAAAACTCTCTTTGTTCTGTCTCCCCCCCTTTTCCTGCTCTCCCTGTCCTTTTGTACTTCAGCATCATCAGGCGGAGGTACAGTGGAACCGGAGCACGAGGGAGCTGCATCCCACATGGCCATGGAGGGCCACACCACAGACTCTGAATGCACCAGTGGGAAGGAGGGCGAGGGGAGCTTCACGTCGGCCATCAAATCACCAACCAGCAACACAGACTCGTCCGCCGATGGGAGCTCACCTGTGGTGGCGGCACCACCTGTGCGCCCCACTTCTACAGGTACAGCCGCCACCCCCCCTACCAGCACCGCCCTCCCAGCAGCCCCTCAGCGTTCGCCCCGTTCCTGCTCACCCAGGAGGCTGGGCATCACCTTCGCCCCAGGCACCTCAGGCCCTGCCCCAGTCACCCCTGCTGCCCTCCGTGAGGAGGCCATTGACCTCCTCAGGTCACTCACTGTTGGGCATTCTACCATTGTGAATGCCATCCAGGGTGTAGAACGAGAGTTGCAACACGGTAATGCATTCCTGGAGGGCATTCATTCTGGTCAGGCTGTCCTTCAGCGAACCCTGCAATCTCTGGCCTCAGCACTGATGGCAGCCATTGTCCCTGTGTCTAGCCTCCCCCCTCCAACTTCCTCCACCCAGACCCAATCTCCTGTACCCCAGCCCATCCCAAGCACACCTACAGACCAGCATGCACACAAGTCACCACACACAAGTAGCTCAAGCAAACATAGGCACCACACACACCACAGGCACTCACGCAAGCCTCACCCACATACAGACACAGCAACATCCACTGTCTCCACTGTGTCCCCCTCCTCCTCTTCTCCCTTCTCCCTCCCAGTCTCGTCTACACACACACCTGCATGCACCACATCTACAGGCACTAGGACTCGCACCAGGACACCCATCACCACAAGCCGCTCACCTGCACTCACCACCTCCACTGCCATTTACACGTCCCCTGTGTCCTCTCTCAATGTGTCTGTGACGCCCCCTCCCAAAGTACACAAACGCCGGCAATCACTCACCCAACATCCATCCACCTCACGACAGCCTCCAGTACCTGCACCTGCACCCAAAACAGCTAAACTGCACTCCCAGACCCCCTCCAGCTACCCTTCCCAGTGTCCGTCAGAAACTGTCCCTCTGTCAAATTGACCTTTTTGCCCCCACTCCCCCCTCCAATTCATCAGTCCTGTCAAAACACATCCAGTACCAGTGGTGCGTGTTCCAGGTTTTTGGAGTGCACCGGCCACCAGGGCAGGCAGTAGGACCCGGAGCCAAGGCACTGGCAGCCCACCCCCTGTAAAGGCTCTGAAAATGGAGAGTGGACGACGGGACCGTCTTAAGACTCCTGGTGGGACAACAAGTGACACGGGATCGAAGGCGATTGGTGAGTCAGCTGTAACTCCAACAAAGGTGGGGAAGGTCCAGAGGAAGTCTGCCCAGCCTGTGTGAGTGTCACGGCGGAGAAGTGCGCCATCATTTCCGGCGGTCCAGACACAACCGCCAGCACCGTCGTCACTGGTCCAGAAACCACAGCCGGAGTCACAGCCCAGGAGGGCCCAAGTATTGTCACTGGTCCAGACACCACCGCCAGAGTCACAGACCAGGAGGGCCCAAGTATCGTCACTGGTCCAGAGACCACCGCCAGAGTCACAGCCCAGGAGGGCCCAAGTATTGTCACTGGTCCAGAGACCACCGCCACCGCTGGAGTCACAGCCCAGGAGGGCCCAAGTATCGTCACTGGTCCAGAGACCACCGCCAGCGTCACAGCCCAGGAGGGCCCAAGTATCGTCACTGGTCCAGAGGCCACCGCCGGAGTCACAGCCCAGGAGGGCCCAAGTATCGTCACTGGTCCAGAGACCACCGCCAGAGTCACAGCCCAGGAGGGCCCAAGTATCGTCACTGGTCCAGAGACCACCGCCACCGCCGGACTCACAGCCCAGGAGGGCCCAAGTATCGTCACTGGTCCAAAGACCACCGCCAGAGTCACAGCCCAGGAGGGCCCAAGTATCGTCACAGGTCCAGAGACCACCGCCAGAGTCACAGCCCAGGAGGGGCCAGGATGCCACAGCCCCGCTGGGCAATGATGGAACGTCATGCCACACACCAATGCCCATTTTAGAGATCGTCATGCCACACACCAATGCCTAGTGTAGAGATCGTCATGCCACACACCAATGTCCGTATCAGAACCGCCATGTCAAAGCACCGCTGAACAGGGCAAAGACTGCCATGGCAAAGCACCGCTGAACAGTCCAGAACCGCCATGGCAAAGCACTGCTGAACAGTCCAGAACCGCCATGGCAAAGCACCGCTGAACAGGGCAAAGACTGCCATGGCAAAGCACCGCTGAACAGGGCAAAGACCGCCATGGGAAAGCACCGCTGAACAGGGCAAAGACCGCCATGGCAAAGCACCGCTGAACAGTCCAGAACCGCCATGGCAAAGCACCGCTG
This sequence comes from Pleurodeles waltl, assembly GCF_031143425.1. Classification (NCBI taxonomy): domain Eukaryota; kingdom Metazoa; phylum Chordata; class Amphibia; order Caudata; family Salamandridae; genus Pleurodeles; species Pleurodeles waltl. The sequence continues at coordinate 607,413,247 of NC_090437.1, read as the reverse complement.
AACAGTCCAGAACCGCCATGGCAAAGCACAGCTGAACAGGGCAAAGACCGCCATGGCAAAGCACCGCTGAACAGGGCAAAGACTGCCATGGCAAAGCACCGCTGAACAGTCCAGAACCGCCATGGAAAAGCACAGCTGAACAGGGCAAAGACCGCCATGGCAAAGCACCGCTGAACAGGGCATGCACCGTGTAGGAATGATTGGACCGCCACATCAGGCATCCTTATCCCATGTGCAGCTGGGACAGTGACAGGACAGGTACTTTCACGTGGAGAATCATCCAGTCTGGGCACCAGTCCCCCTCCAGAACCAGTGGAGACCTGCATCTACTTGAGAGACTGTGGCTTTGCACTCCCCAGGATGGCACAGTGGGCAAACCACCCACTGTAGTGACTTGAGAGACTGTGGCTTTGCACTCCCCAGGATGGCACAGTGGGCAACCCACCCACTGTAGAGACTTGAGAGACTGTGGCTTTGCACTCCCAAGGATGGCACAGTGGGCAAACCACCCACTGTAGTGACTTGAGAGACTGTGGCTTTGCACTCCCCAGGATGGCACAGTAGGCAAACCACCCACTGTAGTGACTTGAGAGACTGTGGCTTTGCACTCCCCAGGATAAAGCAGTGGGCAACCCACCCACTGGAGAGACTTGAGAGACTGTGGCTTTGCACTCCCCAGGATAAAGCAGTGGACAACCCACCCACTGGAGAGACTTGAGAGACTGTGGCTTTGCACTCCCCAGGATACATCAATGGGCATGGAGCCCCGTCGTGGATCTGGCTTTGCATTCATCTGGCTGAGGTGCCCCCCCTTTCCTTCCCCCTGAGGTGCCTGTAGTGCTTCTATCTGATGCCCCGGCAGTGTTCTCTCCGATTTTGGTCAGGTATCTATTGTGGGCCTCGCCCATGTATTTTTGGACTGTTGGTGCACGGACATTGTTGTGTACATATCTGCACTACTTCTCGGATTGTATGTGTAAATAAGAGTGATTTTTAGATATATATCTTTATATTTTTGTATGACATGTATATTGGCACATTACAATGTTAGCCCGAATTTCGCATTGTCTTTGCATTCTTCCGGGGGGATTGTGGGTTGTTACTGTGATTTTTGCGACTGCATTGGTGTGTATGTTGTGATATGCAAGGGTGGGGCTGGGGGTGTTTGGTGGGTGTCCCCCTAACTTTTGCCTTCCCCGTGTCGTAGGTGCAGTACTCACCGGTATCTTCTGCGCCTACGTAGCTGTTGGTCGTAAATGAGCAGAAATACAAGGGCAGGTAGGATTTGTAATTCCGGCTCCATGGTGTCCTCGTTCCTCGTGGGATGTGTTCAGGTGAGCGTTTTCCCATAGCAAAAGCTGTTTCCGCCGTGTTTTTATCCACGGTGAATCTGCCCCGGAAAAGGTGGCGGATTGGCGGGTTGTAATAGTGTGGGCGGTACATTGTCTCCCGCCTGTCTGTTGATGGTGCTCGCTGCGCTGCTTGTCTGTACCGCCGTGGTGGGCGGTGTGTTAAAGTGGCTGTCTTTGTTGCCGGTTTCCGCCAGGGTCATGATTCCCTTTTTTTGTCCGCCGGCCTGTTTGCGGCATTACCGCACCTTTAACACCGTCGACCAGGGTTGTAATGACCCCCTTTATATCACTTTTCAGTGATATCTCTACAATTTCATATTGCATCTTTTATCATTTTGACCTGCAAATATCCAGATAAATATTCAATATTTTTCTAAACACTGTGTGGTGTATTTTTTCTGTGGTAGTATATTGTGTTATTGTATTATTTATTGCACAAATACTTTACACATTGCCTTCTAAGTTAAGCCTGACTGCTCAGTGCCAAGCTACCAGAGGGTGGGCACAGGATAATTTGGAGTGTGTGTGACTTACCCTGACTAGAGTGAGGGTCCTTGCTTGGACAGGGGGCAACCTGACTGCCAAGCAAAGACCCCATTTCTAACATTGGGCATTAAGGGGTTAGTTGTAGGTTAGAGTAGGTTAATGGGTTAGATAGGATAAGTAGGTTGGGGGTGGGTTTTCTACTTTTTTTCATTTCATCATGTGGGGGGTGGTGGGTGATGTTGTGGCTTTTATGTGTTTATTAAAAAACAAAATCAGAATTACCAAAATAAAAATGTGTTCAGTAATAGTTAGTAAATGTGTGGCTTAGTTTATGTTGTCCCTCATGTGTCTTGTGATATGAGGGGGGTGGGAGGGCCGAATTTTTACAGTGTGTCGTTAAATGTGTTAGGTGAGTGTAGCATAGAGTAGTTAGGGTCTGTTGTGGGTTATTTATAGTTAGGATAGGTTAGGTTAGGTTAGAATAGGTGTTCATAATTATTATTAGTTTTGTTAAAATCAAAATAAAAAATTTCGGGTACCCCCATACTTCATGTGTCATATGCTTGAGTCTTAGGGTCTTCCCATGGGCGTACAGTGAAAATTGTGTGTGGTCCTAGGGACTCTGTCCTGAATCTAGATCCCGCTCTTGACATGTTCATCACCTTCTTATGACTGAGCTGTCACATTGGCAGCTACTTGTCTGTGCTTCTGCCATCCAGTGTACCCACCACTGGAGGTGACTATGTTGACCATGTATGAGACAGGTAGGTGTGGTAATTCAGCTGTCATTGTATGGGTTTTGTTTCATAATATTGGGCACTGTGGGACATTTGCCAACAGCCTATATTTCATCCCTGGTTGGAGATGTGGACTCCCAATTCCCAGCAGCTGCCATCTGTGGTACTACATATGGCATCACTGCAGCAAGGAGGAGCTTCTGATTTTTAAGTATAGCTGCAACAGCCCTGTGTTAGGCAGCCATTTCTGCCTTGGGGGTGACTATTTCCCGGTGCATAGAGTCCATTTTGTCCTCAAGCACGCTGATGCCGGTTTGGGAGGGCAGTTGCTGTGGCCTCCTCATCAAGGCAGCAGCTATGTCCCTCAGACACTCCTGGACTCTACTCATTGGGGAGTGTGTGCGTCAGTTGGCTGCAGTCTGTTCTGTTGCCGTAACCATGCACCTTCGCATCCCCTCATGGCTGGCTGCCATAGTTTGCATCCCCACCCCCTTGGCCAGCTCCCAAAGGAATCCTACCACTGTCCTCTCAAAGCTGGTGCTTGGGTCCTCAGAGTCCCCTGCTGTGTCGGTACTGGCAGGTCATACTATTGGGGTGCTAAGTGGGGCCTGTGGGATGTCTGCTACAGCAATACTCCTCCTTGCGACTGCAGGTTGTGTCTGGAGGTTTACAATGACTTCTTGGAGGTTCTCTTGGCTGATAGTTGCCAGCTGGTCATCCAGGTCATCAGGGTATTCCAGGACAGGCAGATCCGCAGGAGAGCCATCATCCTCAGCAATGAGATGGTGTAAAATCAATCTATCTGTGTTGTGGCAGTTGACAAGTCACGTCACTGGCTTTATAGTTGAGGCTCATTGTCATATTAGGGCCATATTTATGTGTAAGAGGTGTAGCACGATGCTGTGCAAAAATTGTCAGCGCCATGCTGAGTCACTTTGGTAACACAAGGATGCACCATATGTGAGTGAATACGGGGCACCCCTTTGTTGTCAGGTTCAATGCAGGCATCCTTGCATCATTGTGCAAGGATGTATGCATTGAGGGGTGTGATTGTTTGTATGCGTGAAGGTGTCCCTTCCTGCACATTAACAATCACCTATGGTGCTTTGGCACTTCTGTGTGAGCTATAGAATGCAGCACACACAGAAGAGTCAAAGCGTCATTTACATATGATTGTTTATGTGCAGGAAGGAACACTATGTATTCCTCCTCGTTTCACCCAGCTAATGCCACGCCTGGGGTTGGCGTAAGAGTGTTGGCCATGCCTCAAGTTGACAAATTTCCATTTATCTGAGGCAGCATCAAAATGCAATGGGTGCTGCTGTGGCACACCCACAGCAATACCCATTGCACCACCTTCCACGCTCAGTGATGATCAGGAAGGGTCCGTATTTACAAAGTGACATTAAGCCACAAAAAGTGGCTCAACGCCACCTTGTCAATACGGCACAGTGCTTAGCGCCACAGGAGCATGACGCCCCTGTGGTGCTAGGGGCCTATGATGTGTCACTTAGTTCCAAAGGATTGCTCCTGTACATCATAGCTGCAGTCTACAGCCCTATGCCCCACCTGCATTTCACATGAATGGAAGCCCAGCTGGCATAATTGGCTTCATCATATCTTCTAAGTGTGCTGTCTATCCTTTTTGTGGCTTGATGCCATCTTTTCATGTTCTACCCTCCCTTTGCACCCATTTGCATGGTGAGGCCTTGCAATGGGTGTTGCTGAGCTCACGTCACAGCACCACACATGGCAATTTTCACCTGTCACAGTCTTACATGTTTCACTTACACCTATGCTGTGCTGAGTCCTTGCATCGCCCCAGGGATGGCATTGCCAAGACATGTAGCACACAAACACAAACACAAACAACAACATGAGGAGCCATGCATTGATGGCTCCTAATGTTGTTGTATGTGGTTGTGTGCTACATTGCATGGCACACATGGACCTGGCAGAGTTCAGTTTTATCTCCTGTCTGTGTAGGTTGTTTGCCTCACTAAACACCCATGTCCTCCCCCTCAATGCAACCCTACTTGCCCTATGATACATGAGTGCAGCATGGTGACAGTACAGCTCATTTGACACAAGCACAGGGTTGAACCCAGGGATGGGCAGTATAGGTATGAAATTTCTGCTGTGTACATCATTCTGTATGTGACAGTGCCTGATAGTAAATGAGTCTATGGACATAGCCATTTAACTGGAGTTGTACTTAGGTCAGGGCCTGAAGCGAGTTCTCATCTCATGTGTATCTGTCCAAGGGGCACCTGACTGCCATTGTGTATTTGACCACTCCCAACAGCACAGGTGGTAGTGGCAACTGTTGTCGATGTGGAATGTCCCATGGGTCAATGGCCTGGACATGGCAGGTTACCAGCAGCTTACAGACTGGCTACGGCATCTGTCCTGTGACATCAGACCAGTGTTACGTTCAACACTATCTTTCAGGTCTGTTTCGGCATTTCCACCAGCCTTTGCATGGCGGTTCGGAAGGGCAGTTGCTGTGGCCTCACCATCAAGGCAGCAGTGATGTGGTGTGACCCTGGGTGCCCCTTTCCACTGCCTGATTTGCAGGGCTGAGTGCAGCATGTCCTGTTACACTCAGTGGAGGCCAAAACTGACCCTGACTCTATTTGATCCATGAATAATCTTTACTAAGTGCCCCACAGAGCTAATAAGAGAATCCAGATTTCCAGCCGTCATCCCAACATATGACTCATACTGCCAAGTGCAAAGGGTACACTGCAATGGCAGTCTTACCAACACCGGGCTTGCCCATGCAACATCCCCTGCCTGTTGAGGTAGAGTTATCCGCCATTATATTCACAGTCATACCCCATGTGTTGTATGTGTGTGCTCATTTCCCCATTCCCATGTGTCTGACATGGTTGTGTCAGAGTAGTTGTGGGCTCAGCCTGTGACTGCTGGGACCTACTGTTTGCTATCTGTGGTCCATATTTTCTGTAGGGGCACATTTCAGTTCAGCATTAAGATGTGTGGTTCAACACAACTTCATTTCACTTGGTCTGGGTATGTCTGGGTATGTTACCAATGATACAGGTCCAGCCTGCTATCCCCCCAGTGCCTGTTGAGTTCATTGTTCCATGCACCCAGGGGACTCCCTGACTGCATGATGTAGGGATGGCTGCCTCATGTGAATGTACTGTCTATGTGCAGTGTGGTGGTGCTACCATCACATGCCTGGGTACTGTTGGGACAGTTGGAATGACTTTTGTGCTGTGAGATGCAGCACACATGCATTTGGGCAATGAGTCAAGGCAATTGCAAGTGTTACTGCAAGGGACACCACTATGAAGTAACCCCAGGAACGGTGTTGGCTGACTACCTGGTCTCTGAGGTTTTGCTCATTATGGTGGTGTTGATGTGACTACATGCAAGGGATATTGTGATGTCACAACTAGTGGCACAGTGATTATACATGCCATCCAGCCCATGTGCTGCATTTGTACATGTAGGTATTTAGGCGCAATGTTCTAAATATGTCCAGGCTGTGTATGTGTCATAGTGCATGGCACTACCAAGGCGTAGGTACATGTGTAGCTTACGTTGGCATGGTACAACTTGCTTAATGTGCACTGTGTCCCCCTGCACTCCATTGACATGCATTGTGTGATTCCTATGTGCCACCCCCTTCTTGCACTTGACATTTTAGCATATATTTCCCCCATGCAACTTACCCTGCATTTGTGGTGTTTCCTGCTATTCTGTGCTGTCCTGTCCTTGTATTCCTGTTACGATTTCATCCAGGATGACCGCTGCATCCATCTCCTCCATCCCGTCCAAGACTTCTTGTGGTGCTGGACTCCCACCTTCAGTTTGCAGTGCTGCCTTCCTGTTCTGTGCCATTTTTTCCTTTGTCCTTCTCTTGCAGTCATGCCAGCTTTTCTTGCACTCAGTCATAGTTCTCCTGACCTCTGCCACACTGTTGATCTTATCCACAATCTGCTGCCTGATTGCCTCTCTCCTTCAAATTGACAATTTAGAGGTGATCAAGAGTTGAGTTTGATGTTCTGTCACCTCTCTCACTAGTATTTCATGCTCCTCTGCACAACACATCTTCTTTTTCTTTTTCCTCCCCTGGGTCTTGTCTGTGCCTGTGTCCTCCTGGCTGGTTCCTGGTTGAATGAGGTCTCCTTGATATCTCTCCTGGCTTCCTGGATCCATTTTGGGGCTCTTTCGCACTGTTTTCTCCATTAGCGTCTGTTTTTGATGCTATTGTGGGCAAAAATGGTGCATTTCCGTTTTGCGACGTTTACATGTCGTAAACCAGATTAGAGTTGTTTTTCCTCCATTTAAGTCATTTTGCCTTACGTCAAAAAGTATAAATCTGGGCCTGAATATATTTAGTTAGCATGCAGGATTCACAAACAGAACAACATTCTGGGAATAACTAAACAAATATTTTTCTGGTGTCTTCTACTCTCATAATGTTGAAAATGTGATATTTTTCAAGATCAAAACTTTAAAAAACTATGTCAAGATGCTTTTGATATACTGCTTCACAACAGTTGCGATATATTCCCGAAGGGCAATACATTTTAATGTAAATAAGCACTGTTCACACACTCATTGCGTCATTTACAATAAATGAGGAGAAAAAGGAATATTTATAAATATGCTCAATAGATACATTTAGTAATGTCGAAGCAGTGCTGATCATTGTATTTACCTGATCATGATTGCTCTCTTACTGTGATGTTAACATCCTACACAGGAATGATTGATAGCTACTTTACGACTTGCTTTCTTCGCCATGTTGTGCACTCTCTCATAAAGTGCGGTCATTGCATAATGTCTTCTCATTTGTCCACAATTCATATTTTTGAATTGAGTTTGCCTTGTTTTGGCTCAGATAACTACCATTTACGCAGTGCAGCACTGCGGAAAAATCTGCTGCTCTGCTTTACATAAATGTTCCGAAATCGAGGAGCACCCAATTTACTGATGACCACTCTCGCACAAAAACCTATTTAGCATAACACTAAGGAGCATATTTAAGAGCCCCTAGCGCCACTTTAGTGCCGCCATAGCATAATTTTTGATGCCACTTTGTAACCCCTTGCACCACATTATGCTTACCCAGGTATAATGTATGCAAGGGGGCATTCCCCCATTGGGGGGTGCTGAAAAAACAGTGCACATAAATCTAAAGGATTTGTTTGCGCCATTTTTTACAACATTCTTAGTGCCTACACAGAGAAGGCATTGAAATGAGGCTCCCTCTAGATGCTTTTCCGGATTAGCGTCAAAATCCGGCAAAGTGCCAAAGTAGCATAAAAAACATTGACGCTATGCTCTAACTGCCACCATGGTGCGCCGATTTTAAATACAGCACATGCATGGTGGCGTTAGGGGGGTGCTAAGGGTGCAAGGAAAGTGGCGCTGCACTGGGTGCAGCACCACTTTGCTTAAATATGCCCCGAAGCATCGCGTTAAGGGACAAGGTTGACATGTCGAAATAGAATGCAACATTCCACCACCCCTTTGTATGTGCATGGTTTCATTTGATATTATGATCTAGGTCAAAGTTAGGTCTTGCTAGCTGAGAAGGTCTGGTTTTGCTCCAATCCTACAGGTATTGTTGATGGTGAGGGATCATTTTCCCCCTTTGGGTATAGTACATGATATTAGTTTCCCACAACAAAAATGTAATGCACACCAAAGGATTTTTGGCACTGCCCTTCTATCCAGGTTAACTGCTAAACCACATTTGTTCCAGAAACTTTATTAACACTCCAGTTTGCACAACTCTGTTTTGCAAACAGCAGATTCAGGCCCTTATTATGAGCCTGGCAGTCCCGACTGCTGCAGTTTTGACAGTCCAAATGACAAATTAAAAGCTTGGAGGTCGGACCGCCAAAAGACTGCTGTCTCCGCCTGGATCAGTGATCCAGATGGGATGACGGTGGTCATGGTTGTAATCAGCTGAAATCAGCACTGCCATGCTGATTACAACCTTGTTCTCCACCAGCCTTTTCATGGCAGTTCACTCGCCATGAAAAGGCTGATGAAGAACAAGTGCAGGGGTCCACCTGCCCAGCACCTGTGAAATGTGCACTGTCTCCTGGTCCTGTGTGCGGCAGTATTGCCGCCGACTCTATTATGAGCTGGGCACCTTTCCACTGGACTGACTATTGGAAACCTTGGCATCTGCCAGTCAGCCTTGTGTGAATGTTTTAATGGGGCCAGTGGGGAGGCCACAAGGTGGCGGTCTTCTCATCGGGATTTTGGTTGATGGATGTTTCTGTCCGCCAAACTCCTAATGGCCCCCTTTAGTGTTGCATGAGCAGCCACATAACAGAGTAGGAAATCAGAAACTGAGTTTCAAGTGGTTATTTTTCTGTGTTTTGTTGCAGTGATAAACATGAATAATTTAATATAAAAAAAATGTTTGATGTAAAAATTAACTGCTCTGAGATTAGGAAAATTGAGGACAGTTTGATATTACCAGCAAGCGGGACTGAGATCTTTGAATTCCAGATCATGCAAAGACATTAAAACATATTCATCAGAACAGAAAATACGATGATATTAATCATAAATCACGAACCAGTTCCTATTTCTTCCTCCTGATCTGTGCATAAACCATGAGAATTGACAAAAGTAAAACATTTTAGTCTGGCGTTTATCTGTTTCTAATGTGCTGGAGAGATGCACATTGATACAGCTTCACAACATTTAATAGCACTTAGATCGAGGACGCCGCAAACACGAGTTCAAATATTACATTTTGCACTTTTATGGGAGGATAATGTTGCTTAATTTATATATCCAAAACACTGCTGGAAAGACTGACACGATCATTACAAAACTTAAAATGACTGTTCAGTTAGGAGCCCAAACAAAATATGAATCGACTTAATCCCCTGGGGAACCAAGATTAAGTAATATGGTAATTAGGATCAATGGTGTGACATATCACATAAATAAAGACTAATTTAGCACTGAGGTTTGCCACAGGTTTGGGCTGACTGCTTTCTTAAATAGTTGAACAGCTGAAGCACTAGTAATTTATCACCTATAACATTGGTGAATGGTTCCCTGTCACTTGAACTTTCAAGTCACACAGTACTTTTGGATTGAAACATGCAACATGTGTTGACATATGTAAGGCAAGCAACAAAACATGACAAATTACAGCTACATGAGAGTAGCCCATTGACCTCTGGTTGTTGAGTCACTCCCCCTGCCTGGCTCCTTGAGACCAGTACTTGCCTCCCGAGTGCAAAACTCCCTGCTCGATCCTGCAGTCTGCCTTCTGCCTCCCCTGGTATTTTCAGGTTCTCCTTGCATTTTTTTAATGACGCCTCTTCTGTACTGTAGTGCTAAGTTAATTAATCTGTATTCAGTTAATTTTAGGCTGTAGTGCGCTGCTGTTGACTGCCATTTCCCACTCTCTCCGCTCCCACTGTCCCTGCCCAATTTCCTGCTAAGCCACTCACAACCCTAGGACTATTTATGGAGGCCACTGCACAGCTCCAGTAGTAGCCCATTGACCTCTGGTCTTTGCGCAAGTCCCTCTATTTACTGGGCATTTAGGGGAGCACCTAGTTGTCATTGGTCATCTGCCTTAGGCTGGCTACATCATGTGACCACTTCCTTTGGGGAGAGGTCACTTCCCTAGCAGACTAGTAGACCCATTGGTCATCTACCTTAGGCTGGCTAGATCATGTGACCACTTCCTCTGGGCAGAGGTCACTTCCCTATTCCTGATATGCTATTTTCCTACCATGCAAGATGGAGAAAAATAAATTAGATGGGTTGACTCGGATGCAACATTTTAGGGGTGGTGCAGGCTGGTGGTGGCTACTCCTGTTCTTGTGTGTTTTCTCACCATTGCTGCCCCCTAAACTGGGGGTGTGCAATGGTGGCAGTCATCTGCTGCTAGCCACAGGCCTGGGGGCCAAGTTTCAAAGGTAGTTAGCCTTTTGAAGCTCAGTATCAGGGCAGTAGACATTCCTGAGGATGGAGGTGTAACACCTCCACCCAGGAAGGGCTTTGTCCTGGGACCCAGAGAGTAGGAGTTCTCACCTCATGCTTCCAGAACCTTGGCTGGTGGTGGGAGGCTGGTTGTGACTGGCCAGCAACCATGCCAGTGTTAGTTAGCTTGCAGGGGTCACTTTTAAGGTGGCCTCTGGGTAAATTTTGCAATAAATCCAATACTGGTACCAGAGTGGATTTATCATTCTGAGTTGTTTGATACCAAGCAGCCCCCATAGCTCAGAGTAGCCATCACGCAGTTGTGAAACTGTACTTAAAATGGCTGCTCTATTCACAGACGATGGCCCTCATTACAACCCAGGCGGACGGTGGTAAAGCAGCGGTAATACCGCCAACAGGCCGGTGGAAAAAAATGTGTAATCACGACCATGGCGGAAACCGCCAACATAGACAGCCACTTTAACACTCCGACCACCACAGCGGTAGAATCAAACACTGCGGCGGTAACTGGCAACAGACAGGCGGAGGACAAGGTTCTGCCCACTGTATTACAAATCTTTTCTGGGGCGGAACCAAAGCTATCAAAAGCACGGCGGAAACAGTACACAGAAGGGAAACCACTCACCTCTCGATACCCAACGAGGAACCAGGACTCCATGGAGCCCGAGTTACACGTACTGCCAATGCTGGGCTTCCTCCTGCTCTATCAGGAGCAGGACAGACACCGTCAACGACCGCAGTGAGTACTGCACCTACAACACAGGTGAGGGGGGAGGGAAAAGAGAGTGACACACACATGCAGCACGCAATACCCCCACCCTCACCCACAACACCATACACACAAATACATGCTGCAACATTACATATACACCCCCTCACCCCTTGGAAAAATGCAAGGACAAAATTAAATGAGTTTAACAATTGTAATCATGAATAATCAGATAGTGAAAGTTCAAAAATCAGTACATACAAATATGTACACCAACTACAGAAGTCAGGATAGTGTACCAATGATTGTCCGTGGACCAGTGGTCCCAAAATGCATGGGCGAAGCCCACACAAGATACCTGACTCGAAACGGAGAGAACACTGCAGGGGCATCAGTTCGAAATGAAACAGGCACCTCAGGGGGAAGAGGAGGGGGGGCACCTCAGCCGGATGAACGCACACTGCCACTGCTCCTCGAGGGGGCTCCAAGCCCATTGCTGTATCCTGGGGAGTGTAAAGCCACAGTCTCTCAAGTCTTTCCAGTGGGTGGTTTGCCCACTGCTTTATCCTGGGGTTTGCAAAGCCACAGTCTCTCAAGTCTTTCCAGTGGGTGGTTTGCCCAATGCTTTATCCTGGGGAGTGCAAAGCCACAGTCTCTCAAGTCTATCCAGTAGGTGGTTTGCCTACTGCTTTATCCTGGGGAGTGCAAAGCCACAGTCTCTCAAGTGGATAAGAGTCACCACTGGTTCTGGAGGGGGCTTGGTGCCCAGAGTGCTTCATCCTGCCAAGGACTGAGGTAGTGGATGTGATTCTCCACTGGTTCTGGAGGGGGCCTTGTGCCAAGAGTGCTTCATCCTGCCAAGGACTGAGATAGTGGATGTGATTCTCCACTGGTTCTGGAGGGGGCCTTGTGCCCGGAGTGCTTCCATCCTGCCAAGTACTGAGGTAGTGGATGTGATACTCCACTGGTTCTGAAGGGGGCCTTGTGCCCAGAGTGCTTCATCCTGCCAAGGACTGAGGTAATGGATGTGCTTCGCCACTGGTTCTGGAGGGGGCCTTGTGCCCAGAGTGCTTCATCCTGCCAAGGACTGAGGTAGTGGATGTGATTCTCCACTGGTTCTGGAGGGGGCTTTGTGCCCAGAGTGCTCCACATGCAGTGTGACCGGTCCCATTCCTTCACCTGGATGTGTGTGCCACGAGATTGCCTACGAACAGGTAGCATGATACGCCATGGAGGCAGAGACATACCCCACCCAGCTGCGGCTTCACCTGCCACCTGCAGGTGCAAACAGTGATGAAAGGCATGCCTCATGGAAGCTGAGCAGGGTCCAGGACGTCTCCACCAGGCTCGGACGGCTGCCCAGTGGTGATTGCAGCCATGTCAGCTGTGATGCCACTGTCCGAGCACGTCGCGGGGCTGGTGGCGGTGCTTGCGGTGGTGTCTGTGGCGGCGGTGCTGGCGGTGGCGCATGTGTCAGCACCTGTTGAGGGACATAGTAGGACGTCTCCTGCAGCCTCAAGCGGCTGCCCACTGGGGAATATACTGGGGACTGTTGCTGAGGCTGAAGATGTGCAGGTGGTGGTGCAGGTGGCTGTGCAGGTGGCGGTGCTGGTGGCGGTGCAGGTGGCAGGGCAGGTTGCGGTGTTCGCCGCCATACAGGTTTGTGTAGTCGTTGACTGAGAGTGACACTAGTCCCTCAGTCGGTGTCACTGTGCCCTGTCCTGACCAGCTCTTCTGCTTTTGTCCCTTCCCCACCTTTGATGGTGCCGCAGGTGTCTTGCAACTGTCCCCTTTTGTTTTGGCGGAGCCCTTGGTGGCTGGAAGGTGCGGCTTCTCCCTCCCGGATGTGGGCACCTTCTTCACCTTGGCAGGTGGCGGAATGTCCTTGGCCTCACAAGGTGGCACACTGGCAGCCCTGATAGGTGGGGCACTCGATGACCCCGCAGTTGCTGGCACCACTGTGCCTGGGGATTTGGTGGCTGAGGTGCTGGGCTGGGACCTGGAAAGCCTGGCCCTAGGGGAAGGGCAGGGGGGAGATGTAGGGAAGTGGTCAATATTAGCCAGGAAAAGCTTCTTAGACACACTGGGACGAGGAGATGGAGGGGGTTTGGGAGTGGAGGAAGAGGTAGTGGTTTTAGGAGGTGTACGCATGCTGAATTTGGGTGAAGGTGCATGGGCCAGAGGCTGTAGTGAGGTGGATGGCTGTTGGGTGGGTGTGTGCCTGCGTTTGTGTACTTTGGGAGGAGGTTACACAGACACACTGAGAGAGGACACAGGGGATGTGTGCATGGTAGTGGGGGTGGTGATTGCATGTGAGTGGTGCGTGGTGATGGGCGTGCTGGAGGTAGTGGCTGAGGATGTAGTGCATGCAGGTGTGAGTGGAGACGAGACAGGGAGGGAGAAGGTGGACGTGGAGGAGGGGGACACAGTGAAGGCAGTGGATGTTGCTGTGTCTGCATGGGGATAGTGTTTGTGTGAGTGCCTGTGGGATGTGTGGTGCTTATGTTTGCCATGTCCACTCTTGTGTGTTGATGAGTGTGCATGCTGGTCTCATGGTGTGCTTGGGATAGGCTGAGGTACAAGGGATTGGGTCTGGGTGGAGGAAGTTGGAGGGGGGAGGCTGGACACAGGGACAATGGCTGCCATCAGTGCTGAGGCCAGAGCCTGAAATGCTTTCTGTTGGGCTGCCTGCCCAGAATGAATGCCCTCCAGGTATGCATTTGTTTGTTGCAAATGCCTCTCAACACCCTGGATGGCATTCAAAACGGTAGACTGCCCAACAGTGAGGGATCTCAGGAGGTCAATAGCCTCCTCACTGAGGGGAGGAGCAGGGCTGACTGGGCAGGGGCTGAGGTGCCTGGGGCGAAGGAGATGCCCAACCTCCTGGGTGAGCGGGCATGGGACACACACTGAGGGGCTGCTGGGAGGGCGGTGCTGGTAGGGGGAGTGGCGGCTGTACCTGTTGATGCAGTGGACACAGAGGTGCCCTATGCACTAAGCTATGCACTAACAGTTCCTAGCAAATTCACATGCCCATGGGGGATGGGGCCTAAGCCCAATTGCTGCACACCTGTAAGTCACAGGAGCCTGACTAGGTGTAGATGGCTATTACCAGTAGTGGGGTTCGGGTGCCACAGAGCCTGCCTAACAAGGGACCTAGCCTACCAAGTTCTCCCTGACTTAGGGGAACCAACAGCCCACCTCGACCACCAGGACACCTCGTAAAGCGCAAGTCAGATGAATGAGAGTGTACTCACCCACTTGTGGCTGCTGTGATGCCCTCAAGCACCCATCCAACTCCGGATAGGCCACCGACAGAATCCGGTACATCAGGGGGGTCATGGTGCCCCTTCCACGTTGGGAGGTCATCCCCAGCTGGGCTACGCAGTCTTCTTGCTCCAGCGGCGCAGGTCCTCCCATCTTTTACGGCAGTGGGTGCTCCGTCTATGGTAGATCCCCAGGGTCCGGACGTCCTTGGCGATGGCATGCCAAATACCCTTCTTATGTTGGGCGCTGACTTAGAGGAAAAGTGAAGTAAAAATGGATGTTTCTAGCCCGTACATTTCATCTCACGAATTGCCAAACACCTCCCACCCTGGCCCAGACATACATACACACACAATCCTGACATGCTGGACTGTCCCCCTCCCCACCCTCTTCCATCCATGACACTCCATACACTCAGGTGCCATCCACCATGCTCACAGTGTACTCACCTGTTTGTCTGGAGGACCGTACAGTTGTGTGTACTGGGGGAGGACCCCATCCACCAGTTTCTCCAATGCCTCCGAAGTGAAGGCAGGGGCCCTTTCCCCAGACACTGTAGCTATCGTCGCTTCCAGACACAGGTCACAGCAGCACTTGCAGTGTATGTCCTCTCCTGTTGAAGGTCAGGTATCAAGTGAGTGAACAGTAAGAAAATGGCAGCCACATCTGTGGCGGTGTGTGCCGTCACCACCGGCGTACATCATCATTGGCTCCTGGGACCCATAGGGCCCAATGTTAACCAATGCTGAATTGCGCAGCTGTCTTCGACCGCCCACCGCAACAGTGTACAACGCCAGCACAGTTACCTCATTTCTCCTTGTCCCACCTTACAGGTCAGGCAGCCGCCACTTCAGGGGGCCACATGGGATGGAAAAAAACTGCATCACACCTATCTAAGCCTGGAATACAGACAGATACCGGCACATTGTGATTTTCCAACGTTTTAGCAAATAACACATTGTGATACCTACATGTTGGATGACCCTCTGCTCGCTGTTCTCCTCCAAAGGGCATGTCTGCTGGGGCAGGTGATGAGATGGCGGGATCCTCTGGTGTACAGACCCCTGGTGGACCTGTTGACAATGGAAGAGAGAAACATCATTATCACATACAGACTTGATCGTGCAACAATCCTGGAACTGTGTGCCCAGTTGGAGCCAGACCTGATTTCAGCTATCCTCCATCCCACCGGATTCCCCCCTCTAGTGAAGGTTCTGTCTGTACTCCATTTCCTGGCCAGTGGGTCTTTTCAAACATCAGTGGCCATGGCATCAGGGATGTCCCAGCCAATGTTCTCTAACGTGTTGTCCAGAGTGTTATCTGCCCTGCTGAAACACATGCTTCCAGACACAGGTCACAGCAGCACTTGCAGTGTAGGTCCTCTCCTGTTGAAGGTCAGGTATCAAGTGAGTGAACAGTAAGAAAATGGCAGCCACATCCCCGGCGGTGTGTGCCGTCACCACCGGCGTACATCATCATTGGCTCCTGGGACCCATAGGGCCCAATGTTAACCAATGCTGAATTGCGCAGCTGTCTTCGACCGCCCACCCCAACAGTGTATAACGCTAGCACAGTTACCTCATTTCCCCTTGTCCCACCTTACAGGTCAGGCAGCCGCCACTTCAGGGGGCCACATGGGATGGAAAAAAACTGCATCACACCTATCTAAGCCTGGAATACAGACAGATACCAGCACATTGTGATTTTCCAACGTTTTAACAAATAACACATTGTGATACCTACATGTTGGATGACCCTCTGCTCGCTGTTCTCCTCCAAAGGGCATGTCTGCTGGGGCAGGAGATGAGATGGCGGGATCCTCCGGTGTACAGACCCCTGGTGGACCTGTCGACAATGGAAGAGAGACACATCATTATCACATACAGACTTGATTGTGCAACAATCCTGGAACTGTGTGCCCAGTTGGAGCCAGACCTGATTTCAGCTATCCTCCATCCCACCAGATTCCCCCCTCTAGTGCAGGTTCTGTCTGTACTCCATTTCCTGGCCAGTGGGTCTTTTCAAACATCAGTGGCCATGGAATCAGGGATGTCCCAGCCAATGTTCTCTAACGTGTTGTCCAGAGTGTTATCTGCCCTGCTGAAACACATGCACAGCTACATTGTTTTCCCTCAGGTGGAGGATTTGCCCACAGTGAAAGGTGACTTCTATGCCCTGTGACATATCCCCAACATCATTGGTGCCATTGATGGTGCACATGTAGCATATGTCCCCCCCTCCGCAGGAATGAACAGGTGTACAAAACCCGGAAAAGCTACCATTCCATGAATGTGCAGATGCTGTGTTTAGCAGACCGGTACATCTCCCATGTGAATGTCAAGTATCCTGGCTTTGTGAATGACCCTTACATTTTGAGGAATAGCAGCATCCCTTATGTGATGTGGCAACTCCTGAGGCACCGTGTGTGGCTAATAGGTGAGGCCAAGGTCCCAATACAGTTGACATAGGTGTCTGGGTATGGGGTTGTCCCTAAGGGTTAGTGTCTGTCTAACACTTGTCCCTCGACATTTGCAGGTGACTCCGGTTACCCCAACCTGTCATGGCTACTGACCCCAGTGAGGAATCCCAGGACAGGGGCAGAGGAGCGCTACAATAATGCACATGGGCAAACTAGGAGGATTATAGAACGCACCTTCGGCCTCCTGAAGGCCAGATTCCGGTGCCTCCATCTTACAGGTGGCTCCCTATACTACTCACCAAAGAAGGTGTGCCAGATAATCGTGGCCTGCTGTATGCTGCACAACCTGGCTTTGCGACGCCAGGTGCCTTTTCTGCAGGACGATGGGCCAGATGGTGGTCTTGTGGCAGCTGTGGAGCTTGTGGACAGTGAAGAAGAGGAGGCAGAAGAAGAAGATGTCGACAACAAAAACAACATCATCATGCAATAGTTCCAGTGAGACACAGGTAAGAAGATGTAACTGCTTCCCACATCTCATACTAGTGTTGGAGCTAGCATAAGTCTGTCATTTTCACTCAATGTATGGACCCTGACTTGTTACTTTGCCTTTCCATTTCACAGATCTGGGTCCCACTTTGTGGCCTTTGCTATGTTTGCTGCTGGCCTACAGCTATGTTACATTGGTATGTGAACAAGTACATTGACATTGCAATATTCCAGATTTTTGCAATTACACATTAGTGAAAGCACTGATTGACTCCAGATTGATTTTTGTTTCAAGTGTGTTTATTTCTGTGCAAATGAGTAGAGGGGGTGTGAAATGGGCTGGGGTGATGGTGGAGGAATGTCCATGGCAGAGTCCAGTCTATTTGTTTCACAGGTGCATTGTCCAATGGGGCATAGGATGTGGAGCAATGGCAGTTTAAGGTGGACAGGGTGACAAATTGGGACAGAAGGGTGACATTCAGGGGGGTCTTATTTCCTGGCGGGGGTCTTGGCAATGTTCTCTGTCTTGTTCCTGGATCTCAGGGACCATTTCTGGGGTGGTTCTCCTTCTGCAGGGGGTGGGGTGCTGGAGGCCTGTTGGTCCTGTGGCAGTGCCTCCTGTCCACTAGCACTGGCGGAGGTGAAGGGCTGTTCATTGTCCAGGCTAGTTTCAGGGGCCCGTTGGTGTGCCACTGGGTCCCTCCTGGTGTTGACAAGGTCTGCCAGCACCCCTGCAATGGTAACTAGGGTGGTGTTGATGGACTTCAAGTCCTCCCTGATCCCCAGGTAGTGTTCCTCCTGCAGCCGCTGGGTCTCCTGAAACTTGGCCAGTACAGTGCCCATGGTCTCCTGGGAATGGTGGTAAGCTCCCATGATGTTTGAGAGTGCCTCGTGGAGAGTGGGTTCCCTGGGCCTGTCCTCCCCCTGTCGCACAGTAGTCCTCCCAGCTTCCCTGTTATCCTGTGCCTCTGTCCCCTGAACCGTGTGCCCAATGCCCCAAGGTCCCTGATCATCCTGTGTTAGTGGGGTTGCCTGGGTTCCCTGTAGTGGTGGACACACTGCTGACTGACTTGTCCTGGGGACAGAGGTATGGGCAAGCAGGGTGGGTGCTGTGGTGGTGTTTCCTGAGGGGGCGGTTCAGTGGTGGTTTGTGACTGTGTCAGGGGAACCGCCTGTCCCGAGGTCTGTGATGGGCCGGGCTGGTCATCTTGATCCAGGCGTGCAGAACTGCTGTCATCACTGTGGGCCTCTTCTGTGGGGGGACTGGATATGTCCGGCACCTCCTGTCCAGTGATGTTGGGTATGGGTCCAGTTGGGGTGTAAATGCATAGTTATTTTATCTGTGTGTGCCATTGTGTGCAATGGGTGAGTTACCCTCTACTCCTGTGCTTGCATTATTGCCGTGGCCATTGTGTGATTGGTGACTTTGGGGCATGAGTGAGTCTCTCTACTGGACATGCTTTGGTGATGGGTGTCCATGCATTGGTGTTACATGCAGGGCTTGATTTTGGGATGTGTGGGTTGTGTTAGTGGGGTATCTGTGGGTTGTTGGGGTGATGGGTGTGAGGGTGGGAGTATGTGATGGCATGCAGGTGGGGTGGGGGGGATAAAGTAGTAAAGATTTGCCTTACCAGAGTCCAGTCCTCCTGCTACTCCTGCGAGGCCCTCAGGATGCATTATTGCGAAGACCTGCTCCTCCCATGTTGTTAGTTGTGGGGGAGGAGGGGGGTGGTCCACCACCAGTCCTCTGTACAGGACACAGTAGGGGCATATTGCTCATTCATCTTTGCCCACAAATATAGTATAGTACATCCTGCCTTAGGGGTAAAAGGCATGCCAGAGGGGTGACTACCTACATTGCATGCAGTGTGTAAACAGGGCACACAGGTTGTGTACCATGTTGAATTTCAATTTTAGGACTGCATCAGGGCACTCAGTCTACAAAGGGGTGCTCAGTGCATCTGGATGCATGGCCCATGAAGCTGGCACAATCTGCTTACCCTTAGTATCCAATGCCCTGGGTATCTAAGTACCATTTGCTTGGGACCTATAGTCACAGCTAAAGGTGATGCCAATTGAATCAATACCTTTGCAATTTTAGAGAAAGAACACTGGCACTGGGGAACTGGTTAGCAGGATCGCAGAGCACTCCAGTTCAAGTTGCATCCAGAAACCAGTCAAAAAGTCAGGGGGAACTGTAACAGGGTATTGATTTCCCACTTCAGTCCCATACCCACACCTGAAATCCAGACCCTGCCTCCGGACATATCACCTGCTTTCTGCTCAGTGCTAGATCGCTCTGTAAGAACGCCATCGAAGTCTGGGACACCATCTCCACTCCCACTGCAGACGTGGTCTTCATCATGGAAACCTGGCTCACTCCAGCATCCAACCTGGATATCACCACGGCCCCTTTCATCGGCCAAAAAATGAGACACAGAGACCACACCAATAGACACAGAGGTAGCATTGTCATCATGCATAAGGAATCTATCTGGTGCTCTATCGCCAATGACGAAACCACACCGATGATGGAAAACATGAATTTTCAGCTCCACACCGATGCCAACACCATCATCAAGGGCACCCTCCTATACAGGCCACCAGGACCGTGAACCGGCCTCAGCGACGCCATCATGGAATTCATCACCCCACTCACCATCAAATCAGAACACTTCCTGAAAGACCTCAACTCCACCTAGATGATTCATCCAACACCAGCACCATGAACTCCTGGAAAGGCTGGACAACGTATAGCCTCAATCAGCTAGTCCTCGACCCCACGCATAAAGCAGACACTAGATCCCGTCTTCATGTCCAGGAAAACAATCAAGTATAGCCAAACTTCAGAACTTACCGGGTTGGACCACTTCACTGTACACTTCACAATCGCCAAACCCACCCACACCCCTCCCAACAGACACAGGGCCCACTCCTGAGGCTGGACCAGAGCACTCAGCAACAGTGGACAGATACCCTTAGCTCCATACAGCCCAAACAAGCCATCAAAGCAAACCAGGCAGTACAGAACTTCAGCAACTGGATCTCAAGAACTGCTGACCAAGCCCCCCCCACCGAACCTGCCAAAATGCACAAACCTTCTAAACAGACCAGCTAGTATACCCAGGAACTAGGCATGGCAAAACACAGGTGCAAGCAATTAGAAATAAGATGGTACACTAGCAGGAATAGCACCAACAGAGCCATTTGTAAACTGGTCCTCAATAACTAACACTGATGGATCAAAGATGAAAAAAGGAGGCCCTGCCAAATCAACACTAGCACCAACCAAGGAACTCTTCACCATCATCAGAGAGTTTGTTTGCCTGTCAGCCACCGAAAACTAAATCCCCGCAACACAGAAACTCTGCAACACCCTCGCCAACCACTTCCACAGCAAGATAGTAACCATCTATAAAAGCTTTGACCACCAACCCTCTAACCACCTCAGCCACCAATCACCCACCACTGCTGAACACCCGCTCGCAGCATTGGAACAACTCACCATGCCACACACAACCACTCTGATTAACACCATCCACTCAGGAGCACCCACTGCCCCATGCCCCCCACAGACTCTTCAGTCTTGGTAGAGAAGAGATTAGCCACCAACTTACCACCATCCTCAACACCTTGTTAACCATGGCCATCTTCCATGATGCTTGGAAGCATGCCGAGGTCAGACCGCTCCTCAAGAAATCATCGGCAGACCCCAGCGAGCTCCAGAACTACCGGCCCATCTCGTTGCTCCCGTTCCCCACCAAAGTTCTGGAAAAGGCTATCAACTGCCAACTCACTGAATACTTGCAAAGAAACAACCTATTGGACCCCTCCCAATAAGGCTTCAGAGCCAACCACAGCACCAAGACAGAACTGATTGCCTTAACAGACGACATCTGCACCCTACTTGGCAGAGGAGATTCGGCCACCCTGATCCTACTTGACCCCTCCGCAGCCTTTGACACCATCTCTTATCATAAACTCATAAACTGCCTTTACCAGATTGGCTCACAGACAATACACTCAGATGGATGGCATCTTTTCTCAGGGGACGTACACAGAAAGTCTGACTCCCTCCCTTCACATCACAATCCAAATACAACATTTGCTGCATCCCCCAATAATCACTGCTTAACCCAGCCCTCTTCAACATTTACATGACACCCCTTACAGTCATCATCAGATCACACAACATCATCTCCTATGCCTATGACAGCTCATTCTGTCACTCTTCGCCGAGGCCACCGTGACGAAGACCAACTTCCACAACTGCATGAAGAACCTTTCAGCTTGGGTGAGAAACAACTGCCTCTAGCTTAAGAAGGACAAGACGAAAGTCCTCATCTTCGGCAAACACACAGCCCTCTGGAATGTCTCTTGGTGGCCATCAGAACTGGGATTTAATCCATCCCAAAAGACCACGTCCGCAACATCGGCATAATCCTTGCCAGTGAACTATCCATGAAGCGGCAAGTCAAAGCAGTCTCCTCAGCCTGTTTCCGCAAGCTCCACATGCTCAGTAATATTTTCAAGTGGCTACCCATCAGCACCAGGAAGATGGTAATGCAGGCCCTCCACCAGCCGATTTGACTACAGCAACACACTGCCTGCAGGCACCTCCAACAAACTCATGAAAAGACCCCAAACAACTCAAAATATAGCAGCCAGACTAGTTCTTAACCTGCCCAAAAGAACCCACACTACCCAGCACCTGAAGGACCTCCACTGGCTTCGGGTCCAGAAGAGATGTCATTTCAAGCTCCTGACTCAGACCTACAAAGCCCGCCATGACCTAGGACCCACCTACATGAACCAATGACTGCACTTTCACTGACCACCCTGAAACCTCCACTCTGTGCACCTAACCCTGGCAGAGATACCCCACTGATATCATAGCTGCGCCGGAGGAGGGTCTTTCTCTCACCTCACTGCCAAAGCCTAACACACCCTCCACTTCCACACTGCTCCCTTCCTCACCATCTTTAGGAAAGGGCTCAAGACCTGGCTCTTCGACTGAGAACGGAAGCAAGCTCCTGAGTACCCTCACAGGTGACAAGAAGGACGCTCTATAAGTACGACTTGATTGATTGACAGAGTGACATACCAACACAATTAAACATAACAGGGCACAGCACAAAACAGTCATGGATTGAATGCAGCACTATAGCTACAGTACAACACCGCAGCACCACATTACAGTAATAAAGCATAAAAACCAGCATCACTAAGAAAAACAAAAATACTCATCACCACCTCAAAGTGCTGCTCAAGAAATATGCACGCACATTCTTGACTCACATTACCATCTCCAGAAACCTGCTTTCAAAACAGAGTGGTAAAAGTTGCTTGCACCAAGCAATGCCTTAATTTACTATAGAGGACGTGAAAAAGTGCCAGTCAAAAAGGCTTTGTGTTCCGGACAGGGGGAAAAGAACAGAAACTTCCAGAGCCTTTTTACTCTGAGTATCAAACTCATTTAATTTCTTCTTGCCTGACTGAAGTCACAATAGTTCAACATGAGCGCTAGAATAATTTTAGCACCCATATATGCCATGACACAATAATAAGACAGACAGAATGCTATGACACAATGATAAGACTAACAAAATGCTGACATTGAACACCCATCATCTTAGGGGGTTCTCTCTCCAGGACACCATTTCCTTTTGTAAGTAGTCTTAATAGGTTACACTAAAATACAAAAAACTAAAATACCAGAATTTAAATAGCAAAGACTTTAACTATAGAAAAACAATTCTCTGCCACCATTGTGCAGGGCCTGCTTGAGGTCTTCCTTGAGCCAAGGGAAAGAGGAGTGCTGGCACCCACCATGAGGGAGGGGGACATTTGTATGTTACGGAAACCAGAAGGAGACAAGACTGACCCCACTGAGTGATATGGCTAACCATTGTCAATGCAGATGTGAAATTCTTGTGTAGGCTGGTGGCCAACCACTTGAATCCTCATATGACCAGCTTGGTTCATGAGGAACAGTGCTGGTTTATCCAAGGCCACAACACTGGGGTGACTCCCTGGCAATTATCTCACATTAGGCATGAAGGTGAGCATTATAAAGGGGAGATGGTCTTCGTCTTCATTGACCTGGAAAGGGCCTTTGACACCGTGGACTGAGGACACGTTTGAGGTCCTATGGGTCTTGGGGTTTGATCCCTAATTTCGGGGCTAGGTCAAAATACTTTATACCAATCCCAGTGCCTGGGTAAGGGTGGGACAGTGCTGTTCTGGGCCGAGGGATGCACTGGAGCTGCCCCCTATCCCCGCTCCTCTTTGCTCTTGTCATGATGCCCTTGGTGGTCTGGGCTTGCGGCCTGCGGACCCTGTTGCATGTGGAACCCTACTGGGGCTCTGAATAAACTGTGGCAAGTCCCTGTTGTTTCCCCTGGTGTCACTGGTCATAAACCCCATTGAGAGGTTGCCTGACATTGGATTGCATTGGGAGTTGGCCAAATTTAGATACCTGGGGATCGCAGTCACACACGCCTGGAGCAACAGCCACACTTCAACATGTACAGAGTGTTGGACTCCTTGAGAGCCTCAGTCATATTCTGGAATACTCTTCTCCTGTCACTAATGGACTGGCTGGCCATCTCCAAAATGGTGCTCCTGATGCATTGTTTACACATCCTTCAAAACTCTTAAGTGCAGTTAGACTTGATTCTTGTCTCTTTGTTCTGGGAGGGCAGATGCAGCATAGTGGCTTTGGCCACACTGACAAGACTATACAGGGAGGGTGGCCTGGAGGTGCTGTGGCTAGACATGTATTACTACACTGCACACATGCAGCACGAGGTGTGCTGGTTGGAGCCTGGGGCAGTTGGGAGAAGCACCTGTTAGCAGGGATGGTCGAGGTCGGGCAGTTGCTGATGATTCTAATGAAGGGGGCTAGGGTCCGGCCAAAGTACCATACCTGGTATAGCAGACAGTGCACATCTGGCACCCCTTGTCATCATGGTGTTTACACATGCCTCGTTCTACCGGGAGCTGCCAGTGTGGATTCTAGCACTGGTTCAGATAGTTGGCCCATCATATGTCCTTCCAAGCATGTAGGGATGGGAGATGCGTCTTACTAGGGGACCTGTACCCCAATGACTATTTCATTACCTTTGAAGATGCACAAGCGGAGAGTGTGCTGGTGCCTGGCCACTTCTTACACCAAGCCGGACTGGCAGAGGTGGATAAACAAACTTGAACCATTTTTCCTGCTGCACCCGGGTCTTCTAACATCCTGATAACCGTGTTATCCTGCGGGTTCAGTAGACATTTGATTGCCCTGGTCTACAAAGCTACAAGATGAAAATGATAGGGGCATGCCCAAGTAATCCTGTGCACATCTGGGCATCAAGAACAATGAAGAGCAAGACAGGACGTGCCAGAAACAAATTGCCCAAAGATAATTATCTCAATGAAGCCAAAAATCTTTGCTGGAAAACCAATACAAATGGTTAAATGTAATTATTTCCTTGTATTATTTGTAGTCTAAGGAGTGAGGTTAAATATATACACACAAAACCTGTGGAAAGAAACTCATCCAGAGTGTCTCTACAGTTAAAAACAGCACAACTTTTCCAGAATTTGATTCCTTTCCAACAGCTTTTAAAGTTGGTATGCCTTACAATACGATTGCCAGTTCAATTATGTGGCGGTAGTTGCAGGAGGGTAGCAGAAGAATGGGGAATGATGGCCCTGGAGTATGTATTGCTGAGTGACAATACAACAGTCCTTCAATTCAGTCATAATTATAATTCTCCTTCTCCAATAGGATGTTTACACATGTTTGCCCGAGTGAATGAGGGCTTCCTCAGTACATAAACGGAAAATGAATCTTGTTAGCCAGCCTGTGACAAATCAATATGCACATGCAAAAAAGTGGCAAAATCCAATATAACTACAGAGAATTGGGTTGACCCAGTGGCAGGGACCTATAACTTCACCGAGTAGCATCATAACAGGATGCAGGAATCCTCTGCATCCTACAAGTCCAGCTGCACTTCCTGCATGCTAATAGCTATGAGTATCTTTGTGTGTGGCTCATTACACTATTACTTTGTATGGATCTTATTCATCATTGTGGGGAAAAAGAGCAAACTGCTGCCGTTTGTTCTGTTTTTTGCTCTTAAATGCTACACCTATGTCTTTTAGAGACTTGAATGGCTATATATGTAAGAAGCTGTATATCCCTAGCTTTAGAGCCAGAGGATCAAACATACTCTTAGAAACTACTCAATCAATTTCCTTTTCCCATTTTTCTCCACCAGAAAAATATTCTTTCTGATGGATAAATTGTTTCCTCCACAAAGACTTTAAATATTTACAGGTTTGTATGTTTTGCACATTCAAATTGCACAAATGTGCGAACATTTTTTGGCACTAGGGGCCCAAGTTACAAAAAGAGGTGTGACCGAGGACTTTCTTAAATTTCACTTATATATTTTCTTAATTTAAACCGTTTGGGTATTCACTAACCTTCTTCTACCAAACTGATAGGATAGTTTGAACACCCAGGGCTATTGAAGGATTTTGAGAGACAGAGAAATATGTTATGATTTCTTTATGTTAAGACAATTATCATCATTCAGAGTTCTTAAACGTATGCAGAATGCCAGACAGTCAGGTGTCCATTCACAACATTTAGGGGTCCACCATACACCTAGGTCGCACAATGGCACTCAGCAGTCTGGCACTCATCTGTCAGCTAACAGTCTGCCAGTCCTTATCATCCATCACCTGTTACAATTGGTTCAGCAAATATCCTTCTGACATATTTAGTGCCAACACTTATCAAAGATTGACAGATGGTGCTCTTAAGCAACGGGTGGCAGTAGTAGATGTAAAGAAAAAGTATGATGACTTATCTAATTTAGACATATATTACTCCATGGAAATTCACGGTGGAACATCTGCTAAGGGACATATGCTGAATGTTAAGCAATGCACTGCGTTTGTTGCAACATTTAATCAATTGGCACAACCATTATGCTCAAAGTCAGATTGAAAGGGCCTCCCATCTCACAGAGTATCACTGTGGTCAACAGAACATCATTCAGGTTAACATACAATGAGCTAAGAGCTAAAGGTGAAATTGTGAAGGTGGAGCCATGGCTGTTTGGAGCTGAGGTTCAGACAGCTACAGTCAACCAACATAGGGCAATGTGAATCAGAACTGTGGACAGGTTGAATGTTGTGTTCACATACATCTGAAAGAGATGGAATGACTTGGGGGGAAGAGTATGTTACTTGTGTATGTGGTTCCAACAACATGCAATGGGGAATGGTGGTGGGTCGTCCTGGCCCCTTGAACTACATGCATGCAATGATAAGGTTTCAGTTATCTTGCACACCAATGGCATTATGGGTGCTGGAGGGAGGAGGAGTGAACACTGGTAAGCACACTGTGGAAATAATATGGAGTAAGAGGGCCAAGACATAAAAGTGGTTGCCACACTATGGTGGTCTAACCTTTCCCAGAAAACAAGCAGGATAACAAAGAATGTTTGCAGGCCTGACAACACCTGGTTAGCTCACATATCACTTCCAAAGTTGCACAAGGCCTTCAACCATAGGCAGCTAAGTACAAATCATGAATCACTAATCATATAATAATGCAGATACCACAAAGCATCTCCTTGACAGCACAGCAAAAAAACTCAGTACTAATTAACACGGCAATATAGAACAAACACCACCTGATCAGAACATACATGAACTGAACCACCTACTTCTTGCAGTAACACTACAATCACACTCACATTTGTCATATATGTTACAAACCAAACACCAATGGACAGCAGGAAATAGCACCTCTCTCAATGTTCCATACAGTAAATTCCGGTGCACACATACCCCAACACCAGCCGTTGAGTGGTGCTGCTGCAAAGCAGACGTATGAAGAAAAAAATGTGGGAAGGTGCACCCAATGATGAAAAGTACAAAGTATCCAATTTGTTTAAAGAGTCTTCCTTATTTTTTCTTTCTTTATTTCATGTTCATAAAAAACAACCAACGTGATTCATTCTAAATGAACTTCTTCAGGGCTTTCATATGGCTTTGTATAATCACAAGATGAAATGATGGAATTTCTCTGTTCCTGAATTGTTATAATGCTAGTCTCCACATGCCATGATACACCATGAAATTGCAACATCCAGGTAGAAATAGGGTATAGTGTACCCAGTAGAGAAACCCATATCCATGACAAGTACATGTGCTAGGTGTTACATGTCCCAAATGACAAGGGGAGTCAATTGGAACATGTGATGCAATTCTGGAACAGAGAAATTCCATCATTTCAAATAGATCAATGGACACAACAGACCAGTAACTGCTCTAACATGAAGTGTTACATTGGACATGTGTGAGCTCTCATCCACTTCAAACACCAGAAAAACTACAAACTGAGCAGGCAATGCCTGTCAAGTGTTCCTTATGAACAGCATGTTTGTAGTATTTCAATAGTGTTATTGTACATCTACTAAATTACTACAAAATACAGTTTATGTACAGTCTCCATAAGGTTTTTGCACTGTTATATAAAGGTTCACAATATCACTGTGCTGGCACTCTTGGATGAAGAAGTAATTGTTCAACAGTACTGATGCAGCTAGGCTAGTCAGCTATGGAGGCATTGTGGAAGGAGTACCACATCATTGCAAGAAAGTCCAGAACTGCCACTATGTGGAAACCTTGAATTCATGGATATGGAGCACACACCACTATGAATGTTTGTGTCAGGTTCAGTTTTATGATCCTCTTGGGTTTAGGGTGATCATCAATGAGACAATTTGCAGCATACATGTCATAACATCTGCTTCACACACACCTGTTGAATAGATATACCTTTTTATGGGTGTGTTTGATAAGCACATGTTTTTAAATTAGTGGGCCATTTCTGTTACTTGTTGTGCCTAATATGCATTGTGTGTTTGTTTCCCCGGTTAGATGCTAATTTACCTTTTTTCCAATGCAAATGCAGCAGATTTTCTGTCATGAAATCACCTGTGGGAGATGCACTCTTTTTTTTCACGTTTGTTTATTAGTTTTCAATATTTATGAAAGACAGTACAATATATCACTCCGTTGATCACAATGTCATTCTTACAAATAGTATCAATGTGCATATAATTGGAGATTGTTTAGCCAGAGGCGCCCCAGAAAGCATCCTTGTACAGATGCTTACCCACATTTGTTACATGCATCAACAGAACTTTAAAACAAAAATAACAGAAAAATGCTTCAGTGGGCTTACATATGGTGTGGTAGGATGGGGGGAGTGTTGCTTACAATGCACTGCTAAGTGACTAAGGATAGGGGTATGTGATGTAGGCATTTATTGTAGGCATCTTGATGTGTACGCACATGGGGCACAGTAATAAACATAACAATGTAGAACTCACATCTCAGAGTGGGTGTAAATTGTTTTTGGCCTCCATGTTAAGCACCAGGGGGTCCCAACACTCCACCCCCGTATGGATAGTACCACAGGCATGAATCCTTCGGAGATGGTGGGCTTCTGCTTTGGCCCAAGTTAACAGGTCCCTTAAACATTGGGATATAACCGGAGGAATCAAAGATTTCCATGACATACCAATCCTACAATTAAATAATATGAAGGCTAAATCAATGATACTGTGAAGGTATTTATCCGCTCCTTTTTTGGGGCGAATCCCCAGTAGGCAATCGGTATTATGGGTAGGGAATGGTTGGTCAGGTCCGCTACCATCACAGTAACCTTGTGCCAAGTGGTTTCTAACACCGGGCATTCCCACACCATATGGTAAAAACCTGCTAAGAGCAAATTACAATGTGGGGAACCCAGGCTATGTGTGGGGTGCTTGCAGTGGATACGTGGGGGTCCAGATCTGTGTAGTGTATGTAATTGAATTTTGTGAATCTGAACCTGGCATTTCAGCATGTCTCTTTTAATGACTGCAATGCCTTGCTCCATTCCGCTTCGCTAATGGTTGCAGCAACGCCGCATTCCACCGTGAGTGCGCAGTTTGTAGGATATTGACGTCGGGTGCATGTAATGCAGCATACAGGGTGGTAA
The DNA here is from genome assembly GCF_031143425.1 of Pleurodeles waltl. Classification (NCBI taxonomy): domain Eukaryota; kingdom Metazoa; phylum Chordata; class Amphibia; order Caudata; family Salamandridae; genus Pleurodeles; species Pleurodeles waltl. The sequence continues at coordinate 607,383,762 of NC_090437.1, read as the reverse complement.
TAACGCACTGAGTGCCCCTGGTAGACAGGATGAAATGTAATGCATGAGATGTGGGAGGTTCTGTATCCATTGCGCTCCATAGGCCGCGCATGACTTCTATTATAACATAATGAGTAAGAAATTGTCCAGGTACAATGTCGTGTCCTGTGATAATGTCCTGAAATGACCTAAGTGTACCTTCCGAAAATAAATGTCTCAGCCGGGTAATCCCTTTTTTAGTCCATTGGATGCGATCATGAGCTTGTGTTTTCTGTGTTATCCCGGGCACCTTCCAGATGGGAATCTCCGGTGAATAAGGAATATGGGGGACCCTAAAATGTATGAAGCGGTGTCAGTATGTATGTGCTACCTTCATTAGTTGGGTCATAGTGTTGCGAGGGCCACTATTGTCTGTTAGCCAAGTGTATCTTTGCAACAGTCCCTAGACGAGCTTGTATCACACGTGCTTCTGGGTGCAGTGGTGAGGATGACCAGGCTATGGGCCATTGTAAGTGCTGCTGCATAATAGAGCTTGAATTTTGGGGACCCCAGTCCACCTTCCGTCAATTGTGTTTGGAGTTTAGGCAGGGCTAATCTGCGGCATCCATCCCCCCAAATCAAATCGAGGACAAGCTATCAAGCGTCTTGAAGAAGGCGCGTGGTATCGCTATAGGTAATGCTGAGAATAAATACAGCAGCCTAGGTAGGATTAACATCTTGGATATCGCCACACGGCCAATTGGCGATAGCAGTAGAGATCGCCAGAAAGTGAGGGAAGTACGTATATTCGCAACCGCCTTGTGTAGGTTACCTTCAAGAAGGACACACTCCGCATGATAAACATTAACTCCTAAGTACTTGAAGGTATTGTAACACCACTGCAAGCGGGAGACAGCCATGGTCATTCTATCAGCAGGGTGGCTAGGGCCAGCAGGAACACACAAGACTTAGACCAGTTACCCCGGAGACCCGAGATCTCCCCAAAGGTTGCCAGTAGTTGTTTAAGCTTTGGTAGTGCGGTATGCACATCAATAAGGTAGATGAGTGCATCATCAGCATAGAGAGACACAACGTGGAACTGCCGCGAGTCCTGTATACCCCAAATCTCAGCCCATTCAGGTAAATAGCAGGCCAAGGGTTCCATGGCCATGGCAAAGAGGAGAGGCGAAAGTGGACAACCTTGACACGTCCCCCTTTGTATGCCAAAGCAATTAGATATCATCTGACCCATCTTCACCCTAGTCAGTGGTTCCCTGTACAATGTGTTAACCAGTCTGAGAAGATGAGGTCCGAATCCATGCTTTCAAGACACGCAAGGAGAAAATCCCATCCCAGAGTGTCAAAGGCTTTTTCTATGTCTAAGGAAACTGCCACTTGGTGGGGATCACCAGGTGGGGGTATTATAGATGATATGCAAAAGGTTCCGTAAATTGAGAAAAGTAGTGCGGCCTGGGATGAAGCCTGATTGGTCATGGTGAACTAATATTTGCATTGTAGGGAGTAATCGGTTAGCTAGTACCTTCCCTAATATCTTATAATCGAAGTTTAGCAAGGACAGGGGACGACATAAATGAACGCCTAGTGGATCACGCCCCAGTTTCGGTAGCACCACTATTAGGGCTTTGCGTAAAGATTGCGGTAAGCGACCTTGTTTAAATGCCTCTCAATAAACCTCCAATAGATGTGGTGTGATAGCAGTAGAGTAAGTAGCATAATATTTTATGGGTAATCCATCTGCACCTGGCGTTTTATTACAAGCAATTTGTGATATGGCTTCTTTGATCTCCTCAATCTGAATGGGCTCCTCCATAGCATTGCATTGGGTGGTAGTGAGCCTAGGAAGGGATACCCGTCAGAAAATCCTTCACAGAGCTCATGTCAGAGGTGGCCGGCTTCTCATAGAGATGTAGATAGTAATCACGAAAGGCATCTTTAATAGCTAATTGTGATGTAGCCATAGTGTCATCAGCCATTCTAATCTACATAGTTGGTGCACTGCGGTGTTCACCTCAGAGAAACCAGGCAAGTAACCTGCCCAGGCGGTCTCCTTGGGCATGCTGTAGAGCCATTCGGAAGTCATGCTAGCTCAAGGCAGATTTCGCCTTGCCACGACGGATACGGTATTATCGGAGCTGTGAAGGCGACACAGCACGCCCTGCAGCGTGTACTTCTGCCTGACGTAGATCTCATTCCACTTCAAAAGATCCCATAGCAATTGCAGTCGGACCCCCCCAGGTGGTTGCCAAACAATGTCCTTGAATTGCCACCTGATGAGTCTCCCAATCCATCGCTAGAGAGAAGGCTGACCCAGCATTCGTTTTGAAGAATTGTCAGATGGCTTACGATGGTCTCACAAAATGGAGGATCTGATAGAGACTTCGCTTGGAGGAACCTATTGGGTATGGTGGGTTGCTGTAATCCCCAGGACAGAACCGCCATCAATGGGTTATGGTCCGAGTGTGTTCGTGCTATGTATTCCGACCGATCTAGAAGAGGCCCAGAGTGAGTGGTGCTAAAAACGATGTCAATCCGAGTGTGCAGGTCATGAACGGGTGAGTAAAACAAGTACTCGCAATCTTGCGGGTGACCCAGGCGCCATATATTACTAAGCCCCATATGAGCACTCCAGCACTTGAAGTGGTGAGTGATGTGTTTGCTTGCAGCAGAAGGTCATGGGGAGTAGGAACGGTCTAAATGCAAATCCAAGGTGCAATTATTAAAATCTCCACCCCAGTTAGCAGGTCTCGAAAAAGCGCAGGTGTTAGAGAGTCTAGGAACTGTATTTGAGTCTATTAGGGGGATATATGGCCACTAAATTGATAAAAGTACCATCTCATCGACCCTCCAGAATGACATACCAGCTTTCTGAATCTATTTTTTGAGTAGTTAGGGCAAAGAGGACTCCAGGAGCTACCCATATGAGAACTCCCCTGGCATAGGCGGGGGTAATAGTACCATATGTTTGTCCCCACCACCTAGACCATAAACGATCCAGCTATGTGGCCTTAAGATGTGTCTCTTGAAGCATTTCAATATGAACTTGCCGGCACTTGAGATATGAGCATACCCTGTGGTGCTTGGTGAAGGATGCCATGTCCTGCATATTCCAGGTCAAGATTCTATATTGCGGTTTGTGTGTTAGTGAAGGCGTGTTAGATAACATATCCAATACAATGAGTGAAAGAAAATACCTTCTGGGCTACCAGTTGTGTCCTGACACTCATTCTCCCCCATCTCCAGCAGTAACTATCACTCATAATCATCCACAGTGGTATTGTTCCACGCGCATTGTAGCCGTTCTGTACACAACATTACAATATAAAACATGGTATAACAAGCGCATAAATCGAAGAACACCCCAACCTTACTAACAATCACCCAGGGCCGAAACCACAAGGTATACCGCCCAATACACATAATTATACGCAAAATAACATTTGCCATGATAACATGGTGAACAACGTGTCCAAATATGCATCACGTGTGGGCGTACTTAGCACATGCATTCTGGTGCCCTGCGTTACGGCCCGTGTCTTATTGTGAAAAAGCTCCCTAAAGGAATCAGTGTCAGCATAATTGCCCTGCCCGTAGTCAAGAGGTAACCTGGAAATGACAGCTGATGGACAGCAGAGCGGAACATATTGACATCACAGAATCAAATACTATTGTCTACTGATCCAAGAGTGAAGTGAGGGTCTTTATTGCTGCAGATCGAGTAAATCTCTGATTTGCCAGTCTCGAATCCCAATGCTCTTATATAGTCTGAGCGAAGAGCGGTGAATGGGTTGGGTCGATACTGTGTCACTGCTTTGACTGCTCGAGCTTGCTCTGCAGCCACTTGATCATGATCAGGTCGGGCTCTTGGTGGTTTCCTGCAATGTCGTTGTGGTTTAGGTGTCACCCATGTGTCAGTTTCTTCCTCCTTCCCAAGTGTCACAGCTAGGCCTTTGGCATGCAGCCATGTTCACACGTCCTCTGAAGGACGTGTGATTTTTAATTGTCTATAACTTTAAGCTTCGCTGGGAAGAGGAGGGCATACTTGATCTGCAGTTTGCGTAACTGTATTTTAACCTTAGTGTAGGAACCATGTTTGCATTGCACTTCCATGGTGTAGATGGGGTAGGCAGAGATTGTGGTGATGTCAAAGTGCCATTGGTGCTTGGTACGGAAGTGTTGAAGGATAAGATTGCGGTCGCAAAAGTTCAGTAGGGGAGCTATGAGAGGCCGTGGTGGTGCTCCCGCTTTGGGAGGGTGTCCTCGTATGAAGTGGGCCGGTTCTACAGAGAAGAAAGGAGGTGTTTTATGCTTTAGCACGGTGTTCAGGAGCCACTCCTCTAAGAACAGTTCAGCACAGGAAAACTGAGCATTCAGGGAAGCCAATAAAGCAAATGTTGTGTTGCGACCGTCCATCTTTGTCTTCTGCTCTGCGTTGGAAGCAGATATCTCTTCCTGCATATTTGTTTTTTGTGTTTGCATGGACTTGAGAGTCGGCAATATAGTTTGCGTGACTGATTCAGCTTGGGTAACTGTAGTATGCATAGGAATGTAGAACTCTTGAGAGTGGATTGGAATCTGGTGATGTCATGGCTGAGGTGAGACAGAGAGAGCTTGGTGAGGACAGGCTGACAGTTGGATCTTGGCTGGATGGGACCTCCTATATATTGGAATAAAGCTTTCTCGTGACTACATGCAGTTGTACATCTTTATTTCATCTGGAAGAACATCATGATTCATTACACTGGCGACGGAGGATGGGATGCGTTTCTTTTAGCCTTCTACATCATCTAAACGGCTGGTTACATGGAGGTCTCAACAAGGGATTTTGATTCAGAACTCAAGGAGTACTAACGGGAGAAGGTGACTTTTGTTTTTATTGTTCTCCTGTTTTTCATTTTGTCCTTTGAACGCTTGTTTGTTGAGAGGAAGGACCGTGCGCGTTGACTCCCAGCATGCGTTGTTTTTTTTTCTTTCTTTCTTAACTAAACAGCTGAGCGCGCGCCGGCTCCACGTGAGAGCTTCGTTTGATCTAATCAGCTGGCCTGTGTACGCGTTTCTATAGAAACCGTACAGCGGCGGAGCTTTGGACCTGCACATGAGCTTAACAACGACTGTAACGCACAAGCCCGTGCGCCAGTTTCTTCATGCTAAATATATATAAACATTTGTATCATAGCCCTAATCCTACGGAGTTATCTGGATCAGATCAGCTCATATTAACTATAAAGCAACCAGTCAGCTACACATCAGCTTAAACGCACACACTTCCGCGTCAGCTGTTTCAAGCTCACCAATAGTTTGGCCAATGGATAATGCAGCTATTAAAAGATTTTTTTTTAAAAGGAGACCATTTTTTTTTTCTACCAAGCGCAAAGATACGTTTAATATAACTAATATAACGATCTATTTAAGACCTTAAAATTAAGGATTCAGAGACAGGAGTTTGTGAGTTGGAACACACAATTATGCAGAATGTTACTGCACCCTCGTTTTTCTTGGCTTTGCCAGGAGAACTGCCTATACAATGGCAAAAGTGGAAGAAAGTTTTTGAGAGGTACGCAAAAGTGTGTGGTGCATCACTTAGCGTTGAAAGGAAAACTGCATTATTGTTACATTGTTTAGGATCAGAAGGTCAGGACGTTTTTGATAATCTTCCAGACATATTTGACGAGAACCTAAATGAATATGAAACGTGCATAGAAAAGTTGGATAGACATTATCTTCCAAAGGTTAGCACCATACTCGAGAGATACCACTTTGGCAGGAGAAATCAGGAAGAGTGTGAAACCGTAGAGAGCTATATTACAGCCCTTAGGAAACTGGCATCATCGTGCAAATTTGGGCCACTTTTGGATGAGAGAATCAGGGATCAGTTTATGCTGGGCTGCTACATTGAGAAGGTCAGAGAGGAAATTTGGCAAAAGGATGATCCGACACTAGATGAGGTTGTAATACTGCCAAAGAAAATTCAACATTCCATCAAATATGTCGAGGCAATTAAGAAAGAGGAGAACAAATGTGACTCTGTACATCTCATCAAGAGCCATGGAGACAAACATGAAATCTCTCTGAAACAAAATTATAGAAAGGAACAGAAAAACTTTCAAGGGAAATGTTTTCGTTGCGGTAAGCAGGGCCACGGCGAATGATAGAAATTGCTCTGCCATTAAAGTAACATGCAATTTGTGCAAAAAGAAAGGTCATTTTGCCAGTGTTTGCAGAACCAAAAGTAGGAAAGGAGGTATCTATGAAGTTAATGATGATTCAAACAACATGGATGGAGATGATTTTGAGTGTGGCCAAATTATTCTCCAAGTTGGCAATGGGAGGCGAGGGCCCATTGATGAAATTCTGGTAGATGGTGAAAGAACAAAGGTTCTTTTTGACTCTGGAGCGAAGATTATCATCATATCAAAAGAGTTCTATTTTGAAAAACTCTTAAACAAAGTTAAGTTATACAAACCTGATATCACTCCTCGTGCGTATGTTGGAAAACCTATCAAACTGTATGGTTATTTTAGAGGTTTACTGGAATTCAAACACAAGTTGATCAATGCAAAGATCTATGTTTCAAAAGAAGGAGACAGTATCCTGAGTTGGTTTCATCAGAAAGATCTTGGAGTGATACTTGATCCTAATAGTGATCCTCCTGTGAATATCAAAGATCAAGATGAGATAAACGAAATTAAGGAACGTGATGAATCTGTTGTCCAGGAAATTAAAAAAGACAATGACTTTGTGGAGAAACTAAAATTGAAGGTTCCTTTCGTGTTTCAAAACAAATTAGGGTGTCTTCAGAACTATTCTCATCATATACACCTCAAGGAGGGAGCTAAGCCGGTGTGTAGTAAAGTTTGTGGTGTACCTGTGGCCTTGCGTGAAGAAATGAAGGTAGAACTGGAGAGACTTCAGAAAGAAGGAATTATTGAAGAAGTTGAAGGAACTGAATGGTTGGCACCAGTCGTTGCAGCCAGGAAGGCGAATGGCAGTCTACGTTTGTGTGTGGACTTGAGAGAACTGAATAAAAATGTGATTGTGGATAGATATCCCCTACCAAACATTTCAGATATGTTAATGTTATTGCAAGGAGCGAAGGTTTTCTCCACCATAGACTTAACATCAGCATATCATCAAATCAGACTAACTGAAGAATCTAAAAATCTTACTGCCTTTGTAACTCCATTTGGAACATTCAGATACACAAGATTGCCATTCGGGCTGATTTCTGCAGCGTCAGTCTTTCAAAGAATTTTGGAAAGGGTTTTGAAGGGATTTGAAGGTGTAAGAATATATCAAGATGATGTTTTAGTTTTTGGGAAAGATGATGCTGAACATGAAGAGAGGGTATGTAGAGTTTTGATGAGGCTGGGAGAGTGTGGTCTAACCATAAAAATGGAGAAGTGCAAATTCCAGAGGGACTCCATTGAATACTTAGGTCACATGGTCACAGGAGAAGGCATATCACCGAAGAGAGAACTAGTAGACACCATTAAGAATTTGCAATCTCCTTCAAATAAGGAAGAACTGATGAAGTTTATTGGAATGGCCGAGTATTATGGGAAGTTTATTAAGAATTTTGCGGATTTTTGTGTGAATATGAGGAGGTTGTTACGAAAAGGTGTCGAATTTGTGTGGTGTAATAATTGTGAAAGAGAATTCAGAGACATCAAAGAGAAGTTAATTTGTGCTCCTAAACTAAAAAATTTCAACCCTAATCTTCCTTCAGTTCTGATTACTGACGCCAGTGCGAAAGGTCTTGGGGCTGTGCTTCAACAAGGTAATCATAAGTGTGAGGAAGTGGTTTTATTTCTGTCACGAGCTTTGAAAAATGCTGAGCTGAATTAGTCTGTTATAGAGAAAGAAGCTTTGGCAGTGCATTGGGCAGTGAAGAAACTAAAAATTGTATTGTGGGGCAGCAAATTTGAAGTCAGGACAGATCATAAACCACTTTGTGAGATATATAAGAGGAAAGGGGTTGATGCGATATCAAGCAGGATCACAAAGTGGGTGATATCGTTACAGGATTTTGATTTTGAAGTAAAATACATTCCTGGAGTACAGAACATGGTCGCTGACACATTATCAAGGTTGGTACAGTCTACAGGTAATAGTCAGGAAAGAGAAGGGAGTGATGATGATTCAGACGGTGAAGCGGTATGTGAAATAGGAGGCAGTAGTTTTGATAACGATGTGGTCACAGAAGAGAGATGGAGGAGAGAATGCGCTTTGGATAATACAGTAATAGAAGTGCTTTCTTTGCTAGAGAAAGATTGGTGGAACAAAAATAATGGGAGTGCACAGACACAGAAGTTTTGGCATGTAAAGGGGGAATTATCGAATAGAGACGGCCTACTGTTTAGGGGCACAAGGTTAGTTCCTCCTACCACGCTTAGACAGGAGCTTATTTCTCTTGCCCACTCGGGTCATCAGGGAATTTCTAAAACCAAAGGGCGTTTGCGAATGACATATTGGTGGCCAGGAATGGATAGGCAGGTGGAGAGGACCATTAGGGAGTGTTTGCAATGTGTGTTGAGTGAGAAAACAGTCAAACCTAGAGTTCAACCCATGGAGATTAGAGAACGCCCCGCTGAACCCTGGGAAGAAGTTGCATTAGACATTCTGGGACCCATTCGTGGAGGGGGTGTGGACGTATATCTCCTGGTGCTGGTAGATGTTTTTTCAAGGTGGCCGGAGATCAAATTTACCAGAGGTATTGAGACGAGGCATGTAATTGAGTTTCTGAAGGAAGTGTTTGGGAGAGAAGGGTTTCCAAAATCCATCCTCACCGATAATGGTGTGCAGTTGGTGTCTAGGGAAATGGAACGGTTTTTAGCAGACTGTGCCATACGACACAAGAAATGTGCACTTTACCATCCAGAAACCAATGGCATGGTAGAGCGTTTCAACAGAGTTTTGAAAGAAACAATTGTGTTGGCCAAAGACAATGGTATGGATTGGAAAAAAGAAGTAATTAAAAGGATTGAGGCATACAGGGTTTCACCGCACTCCACCACGGGAAAAACACCTTTTGAATTATTTAGAGCCAGACACCCAAATACCTTAGTAGCTCCCAGTTGGGTGAACGATATGGAGTCAAGATCAGGAATGATTGTGTCAGATGACAGCTGGAGAGAGTGTGAACGAAAGAAAGTAGAAGCTAGGAAGAGATATTTCGACTCAAAAAAATCAGCACGAGTAACCAAAGTTAAAGTAGGAGATTGGGTACTTATTTGTGGCCCGGTCAACAAAGGCAGAAGTACACATAAATCCAAGCCTGTAAAAGTGGTGAAGTTATTTAAGAATGCCATAAGAACAGAAGATTCAAAGATGTGGAATCTCAATCGAGTGGTGGTTCTCAAATGTAATATGTTCAATTAGTTTTTTTTTGCTCTTTAATTTTATTTTGCTCTCTTAATGTATTTTATTGTTTAATTTTTTGTTGTTGTTGTTGTTTGTAAAAGGGGGGAGGTGTGTAGTATGCATAGGAATGTAGAACTCTTGAGAGTGGATTGGAATCTGGTGATGTCATGGCTGAGGTGAGACAGAGAGAGCTTGGTGAGGAGAGGCTGACAGTTGGATCTTGGCTGGATGGGACCTCCTATATATTGGAATAAAGCTTCCTCGTGACTACATGCCGTTGTACATCTTTATTTCATCTGGAAGAACATCATGATTCATTACAGTAACCCTATCTGCTAGCTTACAATGATCCGCTCTCAATAGGTTTACCTCCAGGGACACCGGGTCAATTTTAGCCTCCACTGAGGTTTTGGTGTCCAGTATCTCGTGCAAGATTTTCTCAAATTTCTCAGAGTGGTTATTGAGCGTGGATTCGAGGTGTAGAAAATTATCCGCTTCTGACAGAGGGTCTGATGAAAGGTTGTCCCCTGTTTGCATGGTGACTCCTGCTGTCTTGGCTGGGCGAGGTTTCCCCATGTCCTTGCAGGGGGAGGAGATATGCAAGTGATTATGTGCTGGTACTACTGGTTCATCTGTGAGATGGCTCTTCACTCTGTCTTAGTTATGGTGACCGATTAGCTTTGACATACCAGGAAATGAGTGATAGTCCACCCGCCTTCGGAGCCCACAGAAGCCACTCAGAGATATCAGGTACAATACAGCAGAGACAAATCTGTGATACAGGGTGGCCAATAAGTAATAATGAAGGTGTAACCATTTATCCTGTACGTGTTACCTAAGTTCCTCACATGTATTATTTCCTATGAGGTTTTCCAAGGGAAGGCAACCACTTCCCACCACCAAAATCTACAGATGGCAATGGGTGAGCCTGCGAGTGCGTTCAGCTCGGCTAGCCTTCCCAGCACGTTTCCACACGCGCTAGTAACTTTACCTGGACCTTCTCCGTAACGCCAAGCAAGTGCTCCAGGTATCTTTCAGGTTGAATCCAGTGCTCACATCAGCAACTCGTAGCAGTTGGCAACAGTGGTTCCAGGCACCCCCTTTTTAGGAAGTACTAGCAAACTTATTACCTCTACCAGAGGTGCCGTGCACTTGCATCATGTGGTTCCGCTCGTAGCTCCCATGAAGTTCCGGCCAGGAGCAGTTGGTGGATAGGCCAGTTGCGTCATGTCTCCCTTTCTAGCACAGCCGTGGTTAACAGGGCACCTCTGGAGCTCCCGCTGATCCACGTCGGGTGGGGCTTTAGCTGCGGGGTAGGTAATGGTCTCTCACCGCCCCCCCCCCCCAGACGCCACCGATTTTCATCTCAGTAGCGGGTCGCAGTGTCATTACGCAGCCTCCGCAGTGTCAGGCGACGCAGGCCCGTAGCACTATGTGCTGCCCCATTGCAGCCTTCTAAACACCGTCGGAGTTGGGCTGGATGTATCAGGTCCCCACAGTTCACTCATGGGACCTTTCTGCCCTCAAATTCAGGATATTTTATGGGCCCAGCACAGAGCTCTCCAAGAAGCGTCCGATGCGGTCGCCATCTTGGCCACGCCCTCTGGGAGATGCACTCTTAATGGGGCAGATGGATCTCAAGGTTTTGGTCATTCATCTGAAAATATGTGGCACTCTGTCCTTTGATGACAGTGTTCATGTGCTGCAGTTTGCCTTCCAAGTGTGTGCACTCCAAAGCCCTTTACATGAATCACCTTACTAACTATGATACTCCAGGATGTAGAATTTACCAAGTAAGACACTCACCTATGTTAGACCTGACATCCTCGGCATGATATTTTCCCAAACCTTTTGCCTTCCCTTAACCAATGCTAAAGTGCTTGTACTCTCTCCTTTAAACATGGTAAAATTGGGCTACACTTATTTGGCACAATTTATTTATGTGTAGTCTCCTGTCAATGGTACTCTGTGAACCCAGGGCCTGTAAATTAAATGTTATTAGTATGATACATACTGAAGTAGCTTTTTAAAACATGTCTCAGGCTTGCCACTGCAGCCTGTAGTGCAGTTTTATACTGCCATTTCAACCTGACAAAATAATCCTCTTGCAAGGTCTAAACTTTCATTTTTGATACTTACTAGCCACCCCTAATCATAGGGAGTGTGCACCAGCTTCAAAATACCTGGGGCTCAAAAGGGCCGCCGCAATCATTCCCTCAATAGACAGTGGACAAAAGGAGACAAAAGAGACAGAGGGCTGAAGTTCAGCAGGTGGCATCAAACATAATATGGAGCCAGGGCTGTAGCAAATCCTGACACTAACACTGGTTTAACTTATAACATTTAATAAATACTAACTGGGCGCAAGTAGAGATATACTATTGGCCTGGGCAGAGGTCACGGAGTCACACACCGTGGAATTCTGCCGAGCTGATTAAAAACTCAGTGGAATTCTATGGAGGTACCAGGTTAGCCAGGCCCCACCCTGCTTAGTGCTTCTAAGATTGGGTGCATTCAGGAGGGGGCCGTAGACAGTAAAAGCTGCTGTTTGAGGCCTCTTTTGCACCGACCTGCACTGTGTGCACTGCACACGGGGCAGGCAGTTGCACGAAGGGCTTGAAATTACAGCTTTCTTTCGCTGCCTGCAGCCCTTGCCCGAATGCAGGCCAGAGCCATGGGCAGCAAAAGCTGCCAGGCATCTTGCTCACTGGTCTGCCCAGTGGACTGCTTACGGGAAAGCCCGGTGCACAAGAAGCCTGAAATGGCAGCTTTTGCTGCCTATGGCTTTGGCCTGATTTCAAGCCAGGGCCGCAAGCAGCAAAAGCTGCCGTTTCAGTCCTTATTTATTCACCAGTGTGCACAAACAAGCCCCGCTGCAGGGGCTAGCTTAGTTTATAGACAAACTCCATTCGCCAGGCAGAGCGCAGAGTGCCAAAAACTTTGTTAGCTCTGCCAGTGGAGCGGAGCTCCCCACCAACCTCTAATATACTGTTTGCACTTAATTGAATCTCAATTTAAAATCCTCTTTAAAGGTGAACTCGGACTTTAAGTTACAGTTCTAAATATGTCACTTTTAGAAAGTTGCCATGTTCTTGCCCTTAACCAACTGTGCCTTTCTGCCAGTGTTCTTGGGGGGCACATGACTGTGCATGGCTCTGCTCTTGGGGTTTGTGAATTGCTTCCAGGCAATGAGACAAAGGGGCTTTGGTGTAGCAGGATGTAGCAGGATGAGCCATACGGAGAGGATGGCTGGGGAGGGGTTGTACCCATCCTCTTTTACACTTCAATGGACTTTGCTTAGAGCACACACAAAGGAACCTGACAGCAGGTCTGCTCTGCTTTTTGTCAATCTAGACAATGTAGATACTGGACCAGGGGAAGAACTGACGAAAAACAATGTAGGGGTTAGGTAAGGGAGTTCCCCCACAAAAAGGCTGGAACCAGGCATAAGTGGAGGACCTTCAGAACCACTCAGCAGACAACTCAAGAACCTGAGGAAGATTCAGAAGAAGGACTACCCTGTTGCCAAAAGTACTGCCCTGCTGCTTGAAGGCCTGCCTTTCTGGCTAAAGAAAGAAATTTGGACCTGCTTCTCTTGATCCCAGGCTACCCACAGTGAGTAACCCCAAGGGTAAGTTGACTGACCTCCTGTGTGAGCTCCAGGGGCACAACAAGCTTCCAGAGGCCTCCCTGTAAACGCCCAATAGATCAGCCTTAACTGGACCTGCCTGATCCCTGCTGCTGGCTTCTCCTGGAGTGAAAACAACAAGTGATGGACGGAATGCTGAACATTGTCAAATACTCACCCCCAGTCATAGATCTGGGTTTAATCCATCGTTCGTTCCTCATGGGAACAGTCCAGACCGAACTGCCAAGCCAGGTCCTCACTGGACCGGAAACAAGCATCCTGGGACCGGTTTCGGGGTTTCACCCCTCATCAGCCAGGCTAGCTTGAATCCAGTGGCATGGGAAGCACGGGACCCACGTCTGGGCATACCCTTCCCACTTAGGGCGACAAAGCAAAAACAACAAGTGATGGACGGAATGCTGAACATTGTCAAACACTCACCCCCAGTCATAGATCTGGGTTTAATCCATCGTTTTTTTGCTCACCATGCCACCCCAGCCATATGCAAATCAGTCTTGACCCCGTTCCTCATGGGAACAGTCCAGACCGAACTGCCAAGCCAGGTCCTCACTGGACCAGAAACAAGCATCCTGGGACCGGTTTCGGGGTTTCACCCCTCATCAGCCAGGCTAGCTTGAATCCAGTGGCATGGGAAGCACGGGACCCACGTCTGGGCATACCCTTCCCACTTAGGGCAACAAAGCAAAAACAACAAGTGTTGGACAGAATGCTGAACATTGTCAAACACTCACCCCCAGTCATAGATCTGGGTTTAATCCATCGTTCTTTTGCTCACCATGCCACCCCAGTTTGGACCCAGCCATATGCAAATCAGTCTTGACCCCGTTCCTCATGGGAACAGTCCAGACCGAACTGCCAAGCCAGGTCCTCACTGGACCGGAAACAAGCATCCTGGGACCGGTTTCGGGGTTTCACCCCTCATCAGCCAGGCTAGCTTGAATCCAGTGGCATGGGAAGCACGGGACCCACGTCTGGGCATACCCTTCCCACTTAGGGCGACAAAGCAAAAACAACAAGTGATGGACGGAATGCTGAACATTGTCAAACACTCACCCCCAGTCATAGATCTGGGTTTAATCCATCCTTCTTTTGCTCACCATGCCACCCCAGTTTGGACCCAGCCATATGCAAATCAGTCTTGACCCCGTTCCTCATGGGAACAGTCCAGACCGAACTGCCAAGCCAGGTCCTCACTGGACCGGAAACAAGCATCCTGTGACCGGTTTCGGGGTTTCACCCCTCATCAGCCAGGCTAGCTTGAATCCAGTGGCATGGGAAGCATGGGACCCACGTCTGGGCATACCCTTCCCACTTAGGGCGACAAAGCAAAAGTGATGGACGGAATGCTGAACATTGTCAAACACTCACCCCCAGTCATAGATCTGGGTTTAATCCATTGTTCTTTTGCTCACCATGCCACCCCAGTTTGGACCCAGCCATATGCAAATCAGTCTTGACCACGTTCCTCATGGGAACAGTCCAGACCGAACTGCCAAGCCAGGTCCTCACTGGACCGGAAACAAGCATCCTGGGACCGGTTTTGGGGTTTCACCCCTCATCAGCCAGGCTAGCTTGAATCCAGTGGCATGGGAAGCACGGGACCCACGTCTGGGCATACCCTTCCCACTTAGGGCGACAAAGCAAAAACAACAAGTGATGGACGGAATGCTGAACATTGTCAAACACTCACCCCCAGTCATAGATCTGGGTTTAATCCATCGTTCTTTTGCTCACCATGCCACCCCAGTTTGGACCCAGCCATATGCAAATCAGTCTTGACCCCGTTCCTCATGGGAACAGTCCAGACCGAACTGCCAAGCCAGGTCCTCACTGGACCGGAAACAAGCATCCTGGGACCGGTTTCGGGGTTTCACCCCTCATCAGCCAGGCTAGCTTGAATCCAGTGGCATGCCAGTTCTCCTGGAGTGAGTCTTGATCCCAAAGTGATGCCCCCAGATCTTGGACCCTTGGCTGGCATCAGTGAGAGCAGCTCCTGAAGACGAAGGTGAAAATCCTGAAGGTTAACCTCATTGCAACCGCGAGCAGACGTTTTTGCACTGAAACTCTGCTGCCTGCGATGACTGTCAATGCGAAGCACCAGTGAGACCTATTGCTCACACTGTCAATGACCATCCATTGCGACTGGCAATGCCAGACCTGCAATTTGCACTACAGTAATGACAGGCTGCTGTGACTGCCAGCGAGAGGCTCCAGTGATGACCGGATCTTCATGCTTCAGCAGTGACCATCCGCAATGCTCAACCTGCTTTTTGTGCCAAAAGCCATCTCCTCACAGCCTCCTCCAACGCGAATGGAACTCTGCCCTGTGCTTCCAGTCCTAGGCTTTTCTGTTGCTTTTCTTTGTGTCATTGCATTTGATTTTTTTTAAAAGACCAAGACAAGAACATGATTTGATGACAATAGAAAGGTGGCAAACCTACCACTTTGCTCTCAATGGACAGTGCGGAAGAGTATTCACACAGAGAAGCGAAGCATAATTCAGTTATGTACATTGACAACAACAGATTTTCAGGGAGGACGACATGCACATTTGAAGGCACGTAGCCTCCGAATAACAGCACTAGCTTAAATAGTACGCAATGTATAGTATATTACCACTCCTGAACATGTTTGTGTATACTGAAAACAATGTGTTTTCCTTCAGCCTCAGGAAAGAATTCCTTTCCAGTGCAGCTGTTTCTTCTTGATAAAACATACAGTAGTTTTCCTTTCCGCATAACCCTGGGACCGAAGTGCTCTCGCACAATGCTTCCATTTTTTGCAAGTTCTGGGTGAGATAGATTATCCTCCATTTTGGAGTGCTGGCATCTCATACGTAAATTATCTCATCTCCCAACGGTGCACATTGGCATTCATCGTACAACACGTGAACATGTTCGTCTCCAGCTTTCAAGATGGCCTTGTCAGACTCATCAACATTCCTCTTCAGTCCAGGCAGTCCCAGCACGGACAGCATTTTCTAACAACAAAAGTATACATTGCAAAGATACGACTAAAGTCATGGAAATATTCCAACATATTGTTGGACAACGATATAAGATGTCATTTGCAAGCTGTAAGGCCTTATATTTTGTCTATTAAAACGGAGGTTGATTTATGGGCGCTGTCACAAATATAAGTAATACTTCGTTGTTTTGATGAGGTATATGACTGTTGTAAGACACTGTGCTATATCGTATCTGGAGTTTATTTTTCTTTTAGGGCCCTTTCTAGACCATGAGCTGTATCTATGGTGAAGAATCCATAGAAGTTACACAACTCAAAGAATGTTAGCAAATTGTCAAAAGTTCGACTCCATCTTTTCCCATCTTCGGTAGCAAATAGAAGCCAATGAGGCATCAGTGGAGGAACCGCATTGGAAGTACCCTGTACTGTGCAAAACAAGTGGTGTGCACAATTCATAAAATGTTTCCCGGATTTAAAGTGCACAAAACATCTATGGGATAACTCAAGGCCTGGGCGAACATCTCGCGAAAATTCACTGATCTCTTGGTAAGAGTTGGCATTTCTGCCAATCAAGTTTGTCATGAAATAAAAAAAAAACTCCCGGAAACACAAATGAAAAAGGAGGAATGTTTTAAGCGAGGCAGAGAAGGGGTAAGTGGGAAAAGAAATGGTTGAAAGATGAAAGCGTTTGGATGAACAAATGTTCAGGGAGCAGATAAGACAGCAGAACACCATAAACAATGTAATAAGAAGAGGGTTCAGTTTGTGTGTGCTGCAGAGCTCGATCTGTCGAAGACAGGTGCCAGGTTTTACCCTGTAAGATAGCTCAGTGTGCTAAGGCACCAGATTCAGAGATCAATGCACAACTTTCACTTTGCAGGTTGATAACTGTTCCATTTTGCCATTATGTTTTGAAATATCAGCAACTATTATTTTTCAATACACGTGCTTGTTTATTTTACTAGGCTATTTAAAATTTTCTATATCTTCTAAAAAAGTTTCATTTTTTATTTTAATTTAAATTCTTGCTTCTTCCTCTTCCAACTGACCTTGCTTTTGGTGAATAGTTTCGTGCAGAACCTGCAGTTATATTTTCTCCAGTTGTTAACTGAAACTTCGACATGGTCCTTCAGTAGTGCTTTTCAAGATCCGACCCCCTTTAAAACGTGGCGTGTAATTAGAGCATGTTAGCCAGTCAGGCATTTCACTTTCACCCTGCTTATATATTATTACATACTATGGAGCAGAGCATTCAATAAAGAAGGTTGGTCTACATGGCTACAGACATTTTAATGAACCACTATGACAGCTGACCGTCTGTCATTAATTTTCATTGAAATAAATCATAAAAGGTACGAGAGATGGAAATCAGTGACATAGAACTTGGGGTTGGGATACGAACTGTAGATGGGATTGCAGTAGTGGAAATCAGATTATCTCTCTCAGGACAAGAAGGTAAACTGGGGCACATGCCCATTAACTGATAAAATTGTAGGCACTACATTTTTGCAATAGGTCTGGGGCCAATGCCTTCTGTAAGTAGAAGTTTAAGGATGCCACTGCCCAGATTTGGAACACAACTCAGAGCACACATGTAGGTGGACAGCAGAAATTGATTGGAACATGCCATAGCATTAGCAGTAATACAACTCGGAGCATTGTGTGAGTAGGGGATGAAAGTTAGAAGAGAGGGTGTGTAGAATGACGGGGGAGTATGAAATGATTTGTTAAACATTTTTTATTGTTGATTTTTTTTCAAACTTTGAAAGAGAAATTTGCAAATTGTTGCAGAACGTCTTTACCTTTTAATGTCCGTAGAAACAGCTTTTGGTGTATCA
The DNA here is from genome assembly GCF_031143425.1 of Pleurodeles waltl. Lineage (NCBI taxonomy): Eukaryota > Metazoa > Chordata > Amphibia > Caudata > Salamandridae > Pleurodeles > Pleurodeles waltl. The sequence goes on along the minus strand of NC_090437.1, from coordinate 607,365,972 downwards.
CCAGCCTCATGCTTTCCTCCCCAAAACATAATAAAAATGCATTTTGAGGGGCTGTTCTCATATTCTTTCATATCAATTATATTAGAGGGACAGTGGTAGGTGCATCCTGGATCTCAAGAAAGGGCCTAAAACACTGTAACATGGTACACAAGCACATGATTAAAGAGTGACACCTACTAACAACTTCAGCTACTACGGATTTGGGAAAGGCTTTCCAGTCAGTTGTATCTGACTCACAAGGCACATCTAGTAATAGTACTAGAGATTTGTGAAAATAAAGACCTGTTATCCTTGTCAATGTGTTTATTATATATTGTTCTTGTCCAGAGACAGTTGTAGCTCCTCACCATTCTCATGTTGCCGTAACTATTCCCAAACTTAAAATATCCATCCACCTAAACCACCAACCCGCCCGCCCGCCCGCCCGCCTGCCCGTCTGTCTGTCAATCTATCTATCTATCTATCTATCTATCTATCTATCTATCTATCTATCTATCTATCTATCTATCTATCTATCTATCTATCTATCTATCTATCTATCTATCTATCTATCTATCTATCTATCTATCTATCTATCTATAAAAGGGGGCTATAGTCAGCTCTAATCATTTGGTCTTTTGAAGTGTAATTTACAGTTTGCATCTGTGAGAAGCTGGCTCTGTATGTACTATATGAAAATGAGATATAGGGGGTCATTTTGACCTCGGCGGTCTTTTTTATCTATCTATCTATCTATCTATCTATCTATCTATCTATCTATCTATCTATCTATCTATCTATCTATCTATCTATCTATAAAAGGGGTCTATGGTCAGCTCTAATCATTTGGTCTTTTGAAGTGTAATTTACAGTTTGCATCTGTGAGAAGCTGGCTCTGTATATACTATATGAAAATGAGATATAGGGGGTCATTTTGACCTCGGCGGTCTTTTTTAAAGACTGCCGAGGGACCGCCGTGCGGAAGACCGCCATTGATGGCGGTTTGCTGCTCGGCCTATTATGACTGTTGGCAGCTCTCCGTCCTTTTACGGACGGAGAGCCGCCAACAGCCATACTCGCGTGAGGCGGGGAAGTGGAGGTTGCTCCACCTCCACCGCCACCCCAACAGAACACCGCCCAGCGAATCACGTCCTGTGATTCGCCGTAGCGGTGTTCTGTTGGCAGTGTGGTGTCAGCGGAGCTGCCCCCATGGCTCCCATCCCCTCCCGGAGGATCGTCGGACCAGGTATGTCGATCGTCCGTGAGGGGAGGGGGTGGGGGGGTGTTGGGTGTTGTGTGGGTGCATTAGGGTGTGCGTGTGTGTATGTAGAGGGGGTGTGTGAATGCGTGTATGCCTGCTGGGGTGTTGTGTGTATGGGAATGAGTGTGCGTATGTCTGTGGGTATGTCTGTATGGATGTGTGCGTGTATGTTTGAATGTGGGTGTGTGTGTATGACTGTGTGTTGATGTAGGCATGTATGTTGGCGTGTGTGCGTGTAAGTATGTAGGTGGTGCCTGCGTGCGTGTCGTGTGGGTATGGGTGAAGTGATGTTGGGGGTCGGGGTGGGGAGGGGTGCCCTGCCACCTTTGGGGGGTGGCAGGGGTGGTGGGGGGGTAGGGAGGGAGTCGGGTGGGGGTGGGGGAGACCTCTATCCGTGCCAGGGAAGGAATTCCCTGGCACTGATAGTGCTTACCGCCATGGATCAAACCGCTGGAAATCCACTACGGTAAGCCGGGTCCAAATACCGCCGGCGGTATACTGACGGCGACCTGGCTGACCGCCATGGTCATGATTCCACAAAGTAAGACCGCCAGCCTGTTGGCGGTCTTACTGCCGGTTATCCGCCTTCCGCCAGGGTCATAATGACCCCCATAGTGTGCACAGACTCCAGGGGTTCCCCAGAGGCTTAAAAGAGGCTAAAGTAGATAATACTAATGCTCTCTTTTGTGGTAGTGTGGTTGAGCAGTTAGGATTATCAGAAGGTAGTGAAAAGCATTTGTTGTACAGACACAGTCTCTGGAGGTTAGGATGTCCACAGGTTGGGGTATACGTTAACCCCAAACACAAGCAACATGGGGCTAGGTGGATGCAGAGGTCGAAGTCGCTGTTGGAGTTACAACAGGATCCTATGGAGACCGGGGGCACTGAGAATCAGACCTTCCTGCAGGTAAGTACCAGTGTCTTCGGAGGTCAGACCTTGGGGGTTTAGAAGAGCACCAGGGGGCAGGGGGCACATGCAAGCACCAAACGGAAGTCGAGTTCCCCAATGCCAGGGGGCTGCAGGTGCAGTGTACATTTTGGCATCAGGTGTCTTTGTGCGGATTCTTCATGGGCAGGGGGGTCCTCTGGTTTTAGTCTGCAGGCATCGCTGTGTTAGACAGGAGGGGTAAACCCAGGGTAGACACTAGGTCAGGATCGCCTGCGGACCAGCTCGAGTCGGTTGGGCCCCCTCACAGATCTGGGGCAGCTCTAGAGTCCTTGTTGGAGTTTCTTTTTGGATGGGGCTGCTGTCCACTGGAGATCTTGGCGTTCTGGGGTGCAGGCAGTCCTCTTGAGTCTTTTAAAAAGTCACTGGTCCTGCAGGATGTGTTGCCTTTTTGTTGTAGGGCTCTAGAAGCTGGAGACAGGCCTGTAGGCCTGGGACCAAGTCAGTTGGTGTCTTCAGATTTCTCTGCTGGGGGTCAGCTTAGCAGTCCTTCTTTTTTCTTCTTGTCTTCTTCTTGAGGTTGCAAGAAATCTGATGAGCTAGGTTCAGAGAGACCCTTAAATCCTGGATTTAGCGGTGTTACATAGTTCAGGGGGCAGTGGCCAATGGCTACCGAATCTGAGGGTGACAACACCCCTCCGGTGTCCACTCCATTTGGGGAGGGGGAGCCACAGACCTAACCCTATCGCTCCCTGTCCTCCAAACCAAGATGAAGGATCCTGTAGGGAGGAGGTCACTTCAGCCCTGGACACCTTAGGGTGGTCCTAGCTGAAGTGGTCACTCCGCCTTGTTTCTCCTAACTTTCCCACCGGACTTGCCACTAAAACTGTGCGGGTATCTCCACTAGCTAGAGTGCCCTGGAGCACTGCAACAGGACGCCTGAGCCTTTGTTACAGTTCCTGCAGTGGGGGGTGTGAAGCACCTCCACCCAGTGCAGGCTTTGTTTCTGAGCTCAGAGAGCACAAAGGCTCTCATCCAATGAGCCAGAAACTTGTCTCTTAGTGGCAGACTGGCACAGACTGGTCAATCCTACACTAAAGGCCTTGGTAAAATAGAGGGGGCATCTCTAAGATGCCCTCTGGGTGCATTTTTCAATAAATCGAACACTGGCATCAGTGTGGGTTTATTGTGCTGAGAAGTTTGATACCAGGTGAAAGTTACTTTTTAAATGATGACCTGCAGATCCCAGTTAAAACCCTCCCATATTCTGTCCAAATTATTAAGAGAGCGTCAGCCCCTAGCTTTAGCCAATGCCAGTTCAGACTCGTAAACTTGTTGTATAACCGCCCACCATTCAGTAACCCAGGGCGGGATTGGCGATGCCCATGATCTAGCAATACAGAGCCTGGCAGAGACAATGATTAGGGACAGCTACCTTCACACCCAGAGATCATATTCCATTCTATATCTCATCATTATCTCCTTAAGGGTAAAATGTGTTACAAATCCAAGACATAAAGCTATTAATTGAGTCACCCCTTCCCAAAATTCCTGGAGGGCAGGGCATGTGACAAACATATGGAGAGTACCGGCTGTGGGGCAGCCACACTTGAAACAACGAGTTTTGTCACCACCGGGATTCCCATCTCACTATGTAATTTTCTCTGGTGTGTAACATAACATGCAAATGGTCTTAAAGTGCTGTAGCTTTAGGTTTACGGAATGCACCAAGCTATCCACTGTGTCCAGGGCACTGTAAAATTCTGATGGTAAAATATCACAAGAGAGCACCCTGCTCCACTTAGCAGCTAAGAGTGGGCTGGCATCAGTCCTAAGCTCACAGAACCCTTGACAGTTTGTTCTAATTAAAGATTTCGTACTTGCCCAATGCATGCAGGTCACATTATCAGATCTTTCAGGAGCTATTTGGACCTTGACCCAGATAAAATAGAATCCCTTAAAGGCAAATATTTGAAAGAAAATTGATGAGGGAGATCATAAGGTGCCCTGCAAATCTGTGAAATCCATTCAAATAATAGAGTTGCCCACCCGTTTCTACACCTAACCTTTGCCACGCCCTGCAGATTGGATTGTGAAATACTTCTAGGAATGCTGGAGTGTCCCACAGTGGCGTATCAGTGTATTAACTTTGAAGAGTATTTGGTACATATTTACTGCGAAATGTGCCTGATGCCCCCGATAAATTTAAATTTGACACTCTTATAATAGTTGGGGTCAGTTAACCTATGGAATAAAAGCCTACATTCATACCAATTGTTAGACCAGGCAGCCTTAGCCCTACATTTTTGCCTGCCTCCCTCCACTTTTTAGATACAGTTCTTGATGGTTTTTAGACTTTGCGAACTTTACCACTGCTAACCAGTGCTTAAGTGCATATGCTCTCTCCCTTTAAACATGGTAAGACTGGGTTACACCCAATTTGGCTATTTAATTTATTTACTTATAAGTCCCTAGTAGAGTGCATTATATGTGCCCAGGGCTTGTAGATTAAAAGCTGCTAGTGGGCTTGCAGCACTGATTGTGCCACCCACCTCAGTAGCCCCTTAACCTTGTCTCAGGCCTGCCATTGCAAGGCCTGTGTGTGCAGTTTCTCTGCCAATTCGACTTGGCATTTAAAAGTACTTGCCAAGCCTAAATCTCCCCTTTTTCTACTTATAAGGCCCCCCTAAGGTGTGCCCTAGGTAACCCCTAGAGCAGGGTGCTGTGTAGGTAAAAGGCAGGACATGTACCTGTGTAGTTTATATGTCCTAGTAGTGTAAAACTCCTAAATTTAAATTTGTTTTTACACTACTGTGAGGCCTGCTCCCTTCATAGGATAACATTGGGGCTTCTCTTATACATTGTTGAGTGGTAGCTGCTGATCTGAAAGGAGTAGGAAGGTCATATTTAGTATGGCCAGAATGTTAATACAAAATCCTGCTGACTGGTGAAGTTGGATTTGATATTACTATTTTAGAAATGCCACTTTTTAGAAAGTGAGCATTTCTCTGCACTTAAATCTTTCTGTGCCTTACAATCCACGTCTGGCTGGGTTTAGTTGACAGCTCATTGTGCATTCACTCAGACACACCCCAAACACAGGATACTCAGCCTCACTTGCATGCATCTGCATTTTGAATGGGTCTTCCTGGGCTCAGAGGGTGGCGGGCCTGCTCTCACACAAAGGACTGCGATACGCCCTACTGGGACCCTGGTAGACAGGATTGAACTGAAAGGGGACCTGGTGCACTTCTCAGCCACTCTTTGAAGTCTCTCCCACTTCAAAGGCACATTTGAGTATAAAAACAGGGCCTCTGCCCTACCACCTCAGACACTTCCTGGAGAAGGAACTTGAACCAGAACCTGCACCCTGGCAAGCTGCCTAAAGGACTCACCTGACTGCTTTCTGAAGAGGACTGCTGCCTTGCTGTTGCCCTGCTGTCTTGCTGCTCTCTTGCTTTGCTGCAGAAGTGCTCCCCAAGGGCTTGGGTAGAGCTTGCCTCCTGTTCCCTGAAGTCTCAGGACCAAAAGGACTTCTCTCCTTCAGCTAAAATCCCCGTGCGGCAAACATTCGACCCACCGCCAGCCAATAACTGAGTTTTAGGTATGTTTAACTTATAGCCTGAAAATGTTCCAAAATTGCCAGCCTCTTCTTTTATATTATTTGATTCCTATTTCATGAAAACAGTCTGTGAAGGGTTTATGTACATATAATTTATAATATTTATAATATTTATAAAAGACTACTCCTTTTATCAGTTGGGGCTTTTCTTATGTGTACTGCCTTTTCAGTATGGATCAAGCTTCCGATCTGTGTTTGTTTGTTGATCCTTCTCTTGCACAGTGTGATCACGTACCTGATAGAGCACCATAAAATTGTTTTGTAGACCTCATGTATATGTTTGTTAATTGTACGTAATTTCTCTTTTATCCATCCAAATCTGAATATAAGGAATGTAAAAAAATGCCTCTCCTAAAAAACGTTTTTTAAATACACCCTTGACAAACTGCTTGCTGCAAAATAGGAATTATCACTATCCTCAAAGTGTGTAATTGCTTTGTTCTCTATGATACCTAGTATGACTGTTGCTGCTTTTTTATTTACATTACCCTATCTTCCTGAAGTTTTTGTGTAGCTCCTGTAGCTTTTACATATAGTATCTTTATACGCTAGCATTAGCATGTTTACTTTGCATTGATAAAAACACACACACATCACTAAGGTAGAGAAGTGGAGTTTGCAACTTAACATTTCACAGCTACATTCATTCTGTTATGTATATCTCTAGTAACAGTCTAAGGAAATGCAGTCTAATACAATATAAGTTTGTGTGTTACACAAGAGAACAGCTACATCATACTTCAAATGTTTATTTTGCATGCAACATATATTCTATTAATCAGTGAGTGGTAATAACTTTGTATGTTATGATGCTTTCACCATCTCCGACAGCATACAAAAGATGTACTGAAAACCACAATATTGGCAACCATTATTATAAGCCAGGATTGCCATATTTCTTTATCCTATAGAGAAAAACAAATAATTAGAGTAGCAAGTAAATATGCTCATTTATATATTGAAGCCATGTCCTTTGTATGAGCTGCTGTGCGGACAATAAAGCACAGTCAAGTTTGTTGTCATTGCTTCATGTTACTTTAAACAAAAGGAGACATTCAAGTGGTCTGTTCTCTTCATAATTCTCTTATTTTCTGAGATTGAGAGGGCAGTGGTGAACATCTATAAGAATGCTAGTAATGGCCTAAGGTACTACAGTGTGTCTGAGTAAGCATTTTTACTTAATTCCATAAGGGCATCTAGTAATTGTTTGAGCTATTGTATATCTCTAAAAGTCATTTGAAACACTTGCATCTATCTTGAAAGTGACATCTAATAATAGTTTGCTGTACTGCAGATTTGTGAAAGACTTTTCAGACACTTGCACCTCAATCAAGAATGGAGACATACAACAAGCATAAGTTTACCAGGCACCATCTTACTAGTTCATAACCATTTTACAGTGACCAGGAAGTGATGTACTTTATCTACGAGTCTTGACCTGGAAATGTCTATCTGTTCTTGGACCTCTTTGTGTGAGGCTGAAGCCATGCATAAGTAGTGAACAGTTTACAGCTTCTTCTGATCTTTTGTGACTCTCTTGCACCAATCTGAACAGGCTTGGACTTATGTCTCCTTCCCATCATGTTCCTAGGTTAAATCCTGAATGTACGCCTTGGGATTCCTCTTCCCTCCTGACCTTTGCTTAGCTTATGGGGATGTGTAGGATAAAAGGCATTAACCACTCTTGTGAGAAGAACGAAATTCACTGGTTCCCATGATCTCTCAGAAGGATCATATCCATTCATCAGATACTAGAGGCTCTCTTGATGAATTCTAGGGCCTAAGATTGGCTCAGCATCATAATCTTGCAACCGCTCTACCAGAACTGGTGTTGGAGGGGCTTTAGATGACCCTGATATAGCAGCCTTAAATGGAATACATGTACTATAGGATGTTTATTCCTTCTACCTCTATAGCCAGATGTAAGGCAGGAGTGTCTACACAGTGATTGATCTGCAAAGGGAAAGGGCCCACATATCAGGTTGAAAACTTTGGATGGGTCTCAGGATTTGGGAGATGTGTATTAGAAATCCAAACATTTCCACACCTCATAATTAGGGACAAGTATGTTATGATGCTCAAGACATCTCTTTCGTATGCTTTGGCCTTCACAAAATGAGCAATAGCTTATTTGAGAGTCTGATTTTGCCTTTGAAGTCATGTTGTAACCCAGGGTACTTTTGTAATGGCTAAGGAGAAAGGCCATAATACTGGAATGGAACCAATAGGTGCAAAAGAAGGACAATACCACAGAGGCTCTATGCAGAGAGTTGTAGTAGGCAAATCAGCAAAAGGAAACTATAAAGCCCCTTCCTTGGGATGTTCTATGATGAAACAGCTTAAGTTCTGTTCTGAAAATAGGCTGAGTCTTTCTGTTTGCCAGTTCATCTGAGGGTTTTAACTGGTGGATTTGTAGTTCCCAGTTCCCAATGACTGTAACAATGTATTACAAACGTTCTCTATGAACTGCAATCCTCTATCTGCAATTATAATGTTATGTTATGTCTAGCGTGGCTAACCACCAATGAGGGCATATTGTTGCAAGACTGAGGGTATTTGGGTTCAGCCCTTATGAGTTATCAAAGAGACAAGTCTCCAGATTCTTGCTGAATTCAAGAAGTAAAGAGGAGGCCCTGATAAATTGGGGAAGATCATTGCAGATCTTGGGTGGGATGTAGGAGAATGCTAGACCTTCTGTTCAGTTTTTGCAGATGCGTGTGTATGTGTGTGTGAGTGAGAGAGATGCTGTGGTGTCCGGTGGGTTGGTGGAAGTTAAAGTAGCTGTTCAAGTACATTGTGTAGTGATTTGTTTGCATGCATGAGGTGTTTGCATTGGAAGTGTTTGTGTATGAAGAGCCAGTGGAGTTCTCTGAGGTGTGGTGTAATGTGGGTGCACCCTGGGAGGTCAAGGCTGAGTCTCCCTGTGGCTTTCTAGATAGTCTTGAACCGATGGAGGAGATAGTTGGATATCCGGGTGTACAGTGCATTTACATAGTCTAATCTGCTTGTGACATAGATTTGCATGATGCTGTGTCTGATGTATCATTGGAAGTCAATTCAAGATCTTACAGAGAATGTGGGAGGAGGAGCTGTGCTATCATGTTGAGCTTGTCACCCAGAACGATTCCCAGGTTTCTGGCATGGTTTGTTGCTGTGGGTTTGGGTCTGCGTTCTGATGACCACCATGTGGAGTCCCAATGGAAGTTCTTGTTCCCAAAGATCAGCACTTCCATCTTGTTGGAGTTTAATTTCAGGCAGTTAGATCTCATCCATTCTGCTACATTACCATGCAGTTAGAGAAGATGGTTCTGGTAGTGGTGGACTTGTTGGTCAGAGAAAGATTGAGCCGGGTGTCATTGCCATAGGATATGGTGGAGATGCCTTCTGAACTGATGTTCTTAGTGAGTGGTGTCATGGAGGTGTTAAACAAATTGTGCTGAGTGAGAAGTTGGTTCTGGTAGTGGTGGAATTGTCTGACAGAGAAAGGATGATATGGATGTTATCAGTGTTGGACATGATGGAGATGCCTTGTGACCTGATGATCTTAATGAGCGGTGTCATGTAGATGTTGAACAGGGTTGAGCTGAGCCATGAACTATAGGTGACCACAGATCAGGTTCTTGGATTCCGATATGTAGTCGCACAGTCTGAATCACTGTGTTTTTCCTGTAAGGAAGTAGCTTATCCAATTGAGGACTGATACTTGGGTGTCTCTGTTGTGCAGTGTTCTGATGAGTGTGTGGTGGGAGACTGTATCAAAGGAGATGGTGAGGACAAATAGGATGGGGGCTGCTTTTTCTCTATGGTCCAGTATTGTGCATATGTTATCTGTAGCTGCAACAAGTGCTGTTTCCGTGTTGTGGTTGCTTCAGAAACCTGACTAGGTATGGTCCAATAGGTCCTGGTGCTTGAGGTGGTTGGTGAGTTGTATGTTGATGGCTTTCTTCACCACTTTGGCTGAATATGGGAGCAGCGCCATGAATAAGAAGTTTCTCAGTTCGCTAGAGTAGGCAGATAGTTTTTTGAGGGGGCATTGAGGGCTGCATGCCTCCAGTCTTCTGGGAAGGTAGCTAATTTGATGGAGGTGCTGATGATGTGTTTGAGGATGTTGGTGAACAGTGGTCAGCTGATGTTGGAGATGTGATGAGTGCATGGTTCTTTTCAGTACCCTAAGTGTACCATTTTCTTGATTGCTGTGGTGTCTTCTTTGGAGAGTTTTTTCCATTGGTCAGGTGTTTATCTTGGTTGGTGGTGGTCAGGTTTGTGATGAGATCTTTGGGGTCTGATTGTTGTTCACAGTTGTTGTAGATCTTTTCTAATTTGCTGTGGAATGATTTAGATAAGTTGTTGCAGACTTCCTTTGATGGTATGAAAGTGTTGGCTGCGGTCTCAGGGGTGGGGAATTCTTTGGTCTTTAGTGAGGATCTCCTTGCAGCTGCTGGAACTTGTCTCTATGCGTTTGGTTAGTGCCCTCATTTTGAGTGCCTGAGTGCAGCTTTGTAGATGGTTATGGCATTGGCCTGAGGTTTGGATTTCCATTTTCTTTCTAGCTGCTTGCAGTGGTGTTTAGATTCCTGAAGGGTGTCTGTATACCATCTGGCTTGTTTGTTGCTTTTGATTGGTATGATGGAGCCTGCACAGTTCTTGGTCCATTGGTTGAAGGTGATGATGTCCTTGTTCAGGTTGTTGGTAATGTTTGGTTGGTGTGATTTGAGGGTGCTGAACCGATATTATTTAACAAAAGGTTTGGTCTTGGCCTCCTCCAAATCACTATGAAACCTATAAATGGCTTGTCCAATACCATGACATTGGTTAATAGTTGAATATATGCCCCTATGTTGGCTTGGCAAACTGTCAGAAATGCACCTGTTCATGAGAGGGAGAGTCAGGCTCTAGATTTAAAAAAGGCAATCAGGCTCACTGGGTATTTAAAATGAGATGACAGTAACAAACCTCAACAGCACAAGGAAATACCTAAAGGCCCAGAAGCACCCAGAGAATCATCAGGTTCCAGACCCAGAACCAAGAGAAACCAAGAATAATGAAATAGTGTAATCTAGCAGGACAGGAGGTAAGACAGCCACAGGAAAGGAAACACAAAAGGTAGAAGGAAAGAACAGAAAAAGTGAAAGAAAAGTGATACAATGACACACTAATCAAGAATGGGAGCCATGCAACATACAATCAGAAAGTTGTCAGACACCATTTTGAAAGTTCATCGCCTTTTTATAGTGATCAGGAGGTGCTGTGCACCTTTTACTGGCCTTGACCTAAAATGTCTGTTCTTGATCCTCAGTATATAGGCCAGCCACCAAGTCTCCAACCTCTTCTAGACCTTTTTGAATGTCTTACACCAATCAGACCAGGGTTCTTCTTATGCCTGTTTCCTAGCATATTCCTAGATTAAATCCTGACATCTACTTACTAATCTCAGACACACCTACACATACACATCCACATCCACCTCCACAGAAATAACCCTTCACTAAGATACATACTTAGGCAATACATCAGCTGTGACTTCAGAACTGAATGTAACATACCAGAGTTGCTCAATATTTGAAACAATTAAAACAATGATGCAAATGTGACCTTCAGAATTGAGATTAATATCCTTGTGTGTGTTAGTCAAAAGTGTGATGCTGCCAGGTCTGTGCTGTACAGGGTCCATTTGTATGGAACTTTGAAGAATGCTTCCTGTGCTGTAAGTGTCAATAGTATGTACCAGTGAAGCTTTGCATATCCTTTGAGGTATACCAATGCCGATACTATGAACGTTCTCAGTGTGTTTTACACTGGTTTGAGATCCTTTAAGCAATTCTGAGTCTCTGCAAGAATCTAGTATAAGTGTGGTGATTTTTCCATCTGAATCTAGGTTTAACACAAGAACAACAAATGCTAAAAAGGACTGTAGTACTTATGCGTATCTAGAAAGCTATTTGTATGGGTTAATTACGTGTATGTCAAGTTATTACATGAAACAGTTTAAGATTCATCATTGGAAAAAAATAAAGTATGGTCACAAGTGTATAAACAAATAAGGACTTGATTTAGAGTTTAAACAGCACAGTGGCATTCAAAGGTGTCATTTAGAAAAATCAACAAATAATTTGAAAGGCTATATAGCCATCTTCATATAATGCTGCCACCATTGAACCGTGCTTTTAACCACCGTAAAGATTTCTGAAGACATTTATCATGTTTATTAATAAAAGTATTAACAAATCACATATACAGATCTTAGTGAAATCATGTGCAAAGTGTCCCAGTGGAAAAGAACCACAGTAAAGAGAAATTAAACAAGTTCCTATGCGATAATAGAAATGCATGTGCGGTTCTCATAACAACCGCATTAAACCCTCAATAATGGTAAATGTGCCTTACACAGGCGTCACATTGTTTGCTTGTTATAGTTGTTGACGATGTTTTGGTCCAGAGTAAAATGACCAGATCTCATAAGGATATGAATGACAAGGAGAATATCTGAAACGACAAATGGATATGAATTAGCAAAGGAGGGAATCAGGTGGTGTGGCTTAATGTGAATTAGAGAAGTGTAGTGAATATTACCCTACAACCACACATTGGTGAGGGCTGCAACAATCTGCAGATTTTATATAGTCACTCTGATGAAATGTCTGAATAGTTGGCATTTACTGATGGGTCAAAGGGTTTACCAGCAGACATCAATATGAGAATTAAGATACACTTACGTAATTATAAAATGCATATGTTCAAGAAGACACTTACCCACATAGGTTTGAGCCTATGTGAAAGGTCCCTGGTGCGCCAACGTGTACGGGAAGGGCTGCGAGTGCATGCACCTTTCCCACGTACACTAGGAAGTGGCGTTAGCCAATATTTGCATATTTGCACATTGGTGTTTTCATATATACTGAGTCTAGCATCACTTGCCAATGTGTGTACAGTTGCATATATTGGACCTGGCACAGCTAGCTAATATGTGTGAACTTACACTACACTGTTTTAATATATACAACTTGCCAGGGTGTGCACACTTGCACACTGGTATTTATATACATGCAGAGCCTGTCACAGCAGGCATGTATGGACTTGAACCTTTTTGGTGATCTTAAACTTGTGTCTAACCTGTCCCTGCAGGCTTGTGCATGCATATGGGTGCATGTGCTGAGGGAGTGCAGAACACCCATGTGTGTTCTAATTGCCCATGAGAACTGCTATGCCCATATGTGAACATGGGGGAAGTGTATAATTAATCCTTGCTGCAAAAGTGAATTTAAGTGGAGAGCAGCCTCATGATGTTTGCTACCATTGGATCCACAATAAAAAACAAAACTCCTGGTAATGGTGATTTTGTCATTTATACCATAGGAATGCCACTTCTAGAAGGTTTCTGTGTTCTAAAGACTCTTTTTGTGTGTCTTTAAATTCAGTCTCATTCCACTGGAAGCGGGGGTAAAGTACATCTTTGCATTCCCTAGTGACACCTATAAAACGTAAGCAACTGGGACGATGGGCCTCTGCCATTTGAAGGCCTGGCTGAATAGGTTCTGATACTTGGCCTCTTGGAGCCAGATCATGGCACCACTAAAGATAAAGATCTGCATTCCACAGCCCTACGGCTGACCAGATTAAAATTTAGGGGAGATATCTGAGGTTCAATGGACACCCCTTTAAACCACCCCCAATTTCAAAGGCACACTTGAGTATAACTACAAGTTCCACACTTCAGCAACTTTGAGATACTCTAGCAGGGACTTGGGACCGGTACAGCTAGACCACCTGGTGCACACTGCCAGAGGAATCTGTTGTGCACAGGAGTATTTAATGTCCTTGGAAGCAATTCATGCACCCCTTCTGGATCGTGACTGGCCTAGGCAGACTGCCTGCTGCTGTATGGCACTCTGAAATGTGCTCTCAAAGGAGTTGTTGGCTTGTCCTCTGTTCTGTCTGGAGGTCTGAGGGACATCAAAGACCTTTAGCGAGGGACCTACACATCTACTCGTGTCATCTGGAGAGCGGTGCCACGCCTACATTGTCTGCAGGACTCCACCTGGTAGCAGCAGTGCGAGCATAGAATAATTATTGCACCTGGAGACCAGAATTGCGTAGGGAAGAGCCTTCAAAATATTGCCCGCACTTACAGAGTATGGTCCATCATTGTGGATCCACTGCATGCATCACCGTCTTGTTTGTTGTGAGCAGGTTCACCAGTTACGGGACCCCTCGTGGGCTGCTTTTGTAGAGTGCATTGCATTTCTCTCATGTGACACCCAACTCCTTGCTGATTGTGTGCGGTGCCCGATTCATAGGTTGTGACCCTCAGAGTTGGGGGTGCATCCTAAGCAGTGCCACATTCTACCTCACGTGGCACCACTGAACTTGTGTCTTTGTGGGTGACGTGCTTGTCTGGTGCAACTCAAGTTATCATGCACCCAACATTGTGCCTCATTCCAGGGAGGTACGGATCTGAAGTTCCTTGTGTGTGACCGGATTGTCTGGTGCTAATCAAGTCATCGCACACCAGATGTTGTGCCTCATTCCAGGGATGGACAGAATTGAAGCTCCTTGTGTGTGACCGGATTGTCTAGTGTAACTCAATTCGTTGCACACCAGATGTTGTGCCTCATTCGAGGGAGGTACAGCATCAGAGTTCTTCATCTGATTGTCCTAAATTGTCTGGTGTAACACAAGTCATCGTGCCCCCAACTAGTACCTCATTCCAGGGATATACTGCATTGGGCACCGTTTTGGTGTGATCATATTGTCTGAGTATATTCCAGTCAATGCGCCCCAGATGTGGTGCCTCATTCCAGAGAGCCACGGTATTCAGCACTTTATGTGTGGGATTAGAATCATCTGGAGCGACTCAAGATCATCATGCATCATATGTTGTGCCTCCTTCCACAGAGGTACGGAACTAGTAACTCTTCATGTGCAACCAAAATTGTCAGGGCATCTCAAGTCATCATGCCCAAGATGTATGCCTTCTTCCCGGGAGGTATGGATTTACTAACTATTTGAGCATTGGAGTGCCTAGCTAGGCTGGGCACCACTATGACTAGTGAGTGGACCCAATAACCCTCCCCCGTACTTTGCAGACCTCTGAGTCTACCTTCCGATTGGTGTCCAAACCTCTATTTGTTAACTGTTGCCTGATCAACTGTTATCTCTGTCTTTCCCCCACCTTGTCCCTGGGATCCTGAGAAGTGTGTCTTTGCTTCAAGCAGCCTAGTATCCAGGGAAAAGCTGCTTCATTTCCAGCTCATGGGGGTGAGGTAGCAGGAACTGGTTGACGGGTGGAGGGCAATTTGGGGCCTCAGGTGTTTGTGAACAAAGTGACATTAACTTGCCGGATATCAGTGCACCGCATTAGAGTGCTTGGACCAAGTGCATACGAGTGTGTGTATGAGCCACCTGATATCTGTAGAACCGCGTAGCAGTGTGAAGTGAATGTAAAGGAGTGAGTGCAGGTGATTGATAGAACAAGACAGTGGTGTTTCCGTGCCTGTTATTTGTTGCCATAGGCCTCTCAAAGTTGACACTGAGTTTTATTTGTAGCCCAGGCCACAGAGCTAATTAAAAGTGCTGCAAGTCTTAATATGTAAGTCAGCTAATGTTGTGAGCTGGGGTGCACCCAGCAACAGTGTATTTTTGAATTGGGATAATCTTCAGAGTGGGTCTTGTGCTGACAATGTTTGGCACAGCATGCGGGTGCTGTGATGGAAAGTATTATTTCTCTTGTGGTTACATACTGTTTATGTTGTTTAACACAGTTGGGCCTAGTACTGCAAGTAATAAATCTAAATGTGATTTATGCCCAGATTCACGTGATGATCATGTTGTGTTAATAATGTGTGTGTTGAATACAAATTTTATTTACACACACCTCGTGTGAAGTCTCTTTTGTGATGCGCAGTGTAAATGTTGTGTGGGAGTGCTGTGCCATTGCTTTACATATTGCCTCTGTGATAAGCCTGACTTCTCCGTGCCAAGCTACCCAAGGGTGAGCGCAGGTTATACAGTGAATGTAATTACCCACCCTTGACGGCACTGGTAGGTTCTGCCTGGCTAGGCCCTCACCTCAGCCAACCAGAATGTGCTGCTTCCAACTGTAAGCCTATTACTCCATGCAGAGCAGTGTGGTGCAGAGATAATCGTATAAATTGGGCATGAGCTCACACGGACACTGAGCGGATGATGCACAATGTGTTCCAGCCATCTCTGACAAGGCCCCTTTTTGGAGGGGGCCTGCAAGATGCTAGAAAGGTCATGATATCTACAATGAGTGGATGAGAATGCCAAGGTAAAAAATTAGACTAGTGAATTTAAGGTCAGGAATAGAACGAAGTCTTTCAAAATGCAAAAAGGGTGAACCACAGCGTAAATTAAAGTGGATTCCAATCTGTTCCATATTGAAAACCCAAGGTTAATCACAACAATGTTCAGCCATAAACAACAAGACTCATGGTACAATAAAATTGCACAAATCAATCAACAATAAGGAAAGGAATAAAGAAAGGAATGTTGAGTTTCCTGCGGTCGAGGCCTAGACTGCAGGAGACTCAACATTCCTTATCTAATTTGACAGACTGAGTAGAAACAATACTGAAACTCCACAGTTTTCATTACTGCTATAATACTTTTGCCCAACTTTTTCATAAAGACCTACAAGTACACACATCAGGAATATTTCTGACTCCACATTAACATGTGGAAGGTATTTGACCCCTGCTTAAGTACTGAGGGCCATATTTATACTTTTTGACGCAAAACTGCGCCGCCGCAGATTTGTGTCAAAAATGTTACCACCGGCTAACGCCATTTCGTAGCGCTGTGCGGGCGTCAAATTTATACTTTGACGCACGACGGCGCAATCAACAGGTGGAAGTCATTTTTTTTTATGCGCATCACGGCGTCAAGACGTAAAGGAAAATGACGTTAACGCAGCGTAAATGACTGTGGGTCGATTTACGACACCGCAAACAGGATATGCGCCGTTTTTTTTGATGCAATAGCGTCAAAAATACCCGCGAACACTGCAATTTCAGCAGAGGAGAGACAAAATGGATCCCAGATGCCACTACAGACCCCAGGAAGATGACAACAGACCAGGAACCAGCCAGGACGATCCATACAAGAACCAGGAGATATATAGAAAAAAAAGAAAGTGTCGCTTCAGTGCAGAGGAGCAGGAAATCCTGGTTAAAGAGGTGACGGAACACCAGCACCAACTGTTTATCACCTCTAAGTTGCCAATCAGTAGGAGAGAGGCCATATGGCAACAAATTGTTGACAAGATCAACAGTGTGGCTGAAGTATGCAGGACAGTCACCGAGTGTAAGAAACGCTGGCATGACTGCAAACGTAGGACAAAGGAAAAAATGGCCAGGAACAGGAAGGCAGCACTGCAGACTGGAGGTGGGAGTCCAGCACACCAGGAGGCCCTGGACCCCATGGAGGAGATGGTTGCAGCCGTCATCCCCGAGGAGATCGTCACAGGGATTCAAGGACAGGACAGTGCAGACTACCACGAGACAACGCACATGCAGGGTAAGTCGCCTGGGGATTAAAAATACAATAATGTTGACTGTAAGCAGGGGGGGAAATACCTACTACACATTGCATGTAAGTCATCATATACATGGAGTGGCATGGGTAAAGGGGCACGGCAGGGGGGCATGGCCGGCACATACAGAAGCTGGGGCACAACTTAACACTACACCAACAACAGTCCCATGGGGGCATCCTGTCATGCCAACAATGGAGCAAAGGGAAAGCCTCGACAGGAGGGAAGGCCACTACGTCAAACTTACATCCTGGCACTCGTCAGCCAAAATATCTCCTACATTAACTAGGGCCCTATCAGCAATCCTCTAGCCAAAACAACAACTGCAATGTAACTGCAACAACAGTTGACACTACCACCTCTGATCTCTGTGCAGCTGTAGTAGCCAATGGCAGTAACCTCCCCATGGAACATACCTACCTAAATTAGGGGGTGAGGATGACATCTGCAACAATCCCCTGAAACAAGACAAAGGCCCCAGTACACTCAAATGTCAATGCCCATAGTTGTCACATACATCAGCCAAAGTAAACAGCAATAGGAGCGACACAGCACTAAGGACACACCCATGCTGCATATGTCAGGGTCCATCCTGTGCCTGGCAAACAAGGCAACATCACAAAAGTCATACTGCTCAGACAACAGCATTGAGGAGGGGACACATAGAACTGGTCACTGAAATACACCTGCACAGTCAGAGGGGGAAATAGGACACTGATACGATAATCAGGGCAATCCAATGTAACACACATTACCCAACATCAGCAGGACATATTAACAATATCAACATCCATATCACATCATAACATTGCCATGCATAGGATATGCTACATGTCAATTACATTTAAGTCAATGTGAACAATCAGGGATTGGGGCATGTCCTGAGAGGCAATTGTGCTGCCAGGACCATCAGAACATCCACAGCCAGTGAAAGGTCTCACCATGAGAATGGATATACATGGAGGGTTGAGTAGGACAAAAAGCTGGCTATTCTCTATTTGGTATAAAGCAACACCTAGAGGCAAGTAGGCAGACAAGTTTGATAACTCAATATCATACATGTGACACACAGGTGGGCCATAGGCCTATAACAATGCCAATATGAAGGACAGCAGATACCAATACCAAACAAGATCACAAAGTGAATTCATCAAAAGGCAGGCATGTTACGTCAAAATTGTCACAATACAGACACACTAATTGTACCCTGTTTCATTGCAGAGGAAGATGGATCTCCTGCTGATATGCCTGTCCCTGATTTTCCTGATGACATGGATGACGAGCCCATAAACTTCCCCAGGAGACCATCCAAAAGATCCTTGAAACCCTCCAGACCCCACCTTCAGTCACAAGGAGGAGCACAGAACAAGCAGCCATCACAGAAGAACCACCCACCACCCCAATTGCAAGACCTGCCAGCTCCTATACAGCTGAGGACTCTGACAACACTGGCACCAGCTTTGAAAGAACTGTAGTTGGAGTACAGCGGGAGCTGGCCAAGGAGGTGCGGGTGGGGATGCAAACTATGGCAGCCAGCCTTGAGGGGGTGCGCTCGTGCATGATGTCATCTGCAGATCAGGCAGCAGCTATGCAAGCCCTAACATCCATACTGCAAGGACTACAAGAAACTGTCAAGGAATTCACCACTGCAGTAAGGGAGTTGCCACAACACCTCACACCCCAAACTTTCCACTGCATGCACAAATGCAATCATGACTTCTTCAGGGCCGACCTGGCTGCCTACCATCGTGATGTAGCTGCTATTCTCAAAAACCAGCAGGCCCTCCTTGCTGCAGTACTGCCCTTAAGACCTTCACAGGGAGCAGCGACCGGGATGTCTGACTCCACGTCTTCTAACACTGAGGTGTGTGTTGCCCCTTCACAAACAACAACAACAAGGACGAAGCAGGCAACACACACATCAGAAGATGAAGACATGGAACAGATCACATTCACGAGGAAGAGTACCCGGAAGCACTAGTCCCTGCACCATGGCCTACTTTGACCAAGGTCCTACGTTTTGTCAAATGCCAGTCTCACTACAACTATACTCAATGACTGTTCTGCTAACCACTGTATAACTTGTCAGCATTGCCAGTGAATGTCTCTCTCCTACTAATTGGCAAATCCTGTCCCTCTGCACTGTTGGTAACATCACCCCAGCATGTCAGGAGCATTATCCACACCCCTTCTGTAGGATCGCCATGTGAGATTGAACTAGAACGGACTCAGCAGACATAGACAATGTACATATTGCACTACAGCACCTATCAATAAATAGCACTTGCACACCTAATATGTCTCTGTGTAATTTGACACATCAACTGTGCAGTAGATAACTCAAAAGTACCTGTGTGACAACCATGTAGCTTGTCAATACAACTGTCCTGACATCATGTAGTCAGATACATCTGTGCAGTGGCCAGGATTGCATCATAGCCTGCCCATCCTGAGGAGATTAACTGATGAAGGGAGAAACCACACACAATCATGCTGTGTTGGACAGAATAATGCTCCATCAATAGAAATCAAAGTCAACTAATGGTGGCTGATAAATGTTGTCACCATGCAATACTAATACATTGAATTATGCAGTCTAATCTAAGCAAACACAACTAAACACAGCATCAATCAACCTTTCTGAGTAAACTTCCAAATAGGTACTCATGCTGATTTTTTGCACACATGATCTATGTCAGTAATGAAGACAAGAAGACAAGAGTGTTAACAACACCTCATCTTCAAAGATGTCCCTGAACATCACACTGCAGTCCGGCCTAAAAAATTCCCCACAATACCAAGTCTGGAAGCACACTTTGTTGATGTAGAAAACATACTCATCAACACAAATCCTTTGTGATCCATATAAACTCCAAATGGTGGTTCTATCAAATGGTGGATACTTACCAAGTTAGCACAGGGGTAGCTGCCATTTTAAACCTCTTTTTTCTTTGGTTTGCAGCATAGGACACAAATGTCATAGAACAACAATCACCTACACTGATGGCAAGGCCATGATCAAGTAGCAGTTAACACATAATTCAAAGGGTTAACTATATATTTATTCATAAGTAATCACACCAGAGGCAACTAAGGGAAAAGTCATACCTACACTAATCTAACCTGACTACTCCTTACCCACAACTGTCCCTAACTAACCTAAGCTAAACTTACTCTACACATATAACGAATCGATCTAAACATCAACCCCCCACCCACCATTATGAGACAGGACACATGCAGGACAACACATACTAACCTACACACATACTATACTATCCTAAACAATCATATATTTTTTTGGATATTTTTGTTTTAATTATTATTTTATTTCTTTTTTCTAAACAGACAGGAACCCCAACATTGACTCCCACCCACCCACCCACACACTTAATAATGAAAAGTAGAAAGAATAAGGACCCCCCACCCTCCTCCCTAACACTAAGCTAACAACCTATACTAACCTAACACTAATCCCCCAAGCCCACTAATCATGATAAAAAGGAAAGAGGAGGGAGGGGAGGGATTAATTTAAGTAGACCATATCAGTCCTAGAGGTTGGCCCTCCGGAGGGTCCGCCTGATGGACCTGACCCGCTTCTTGATTTAGGCCACATCCTCGCTCATCTTGTCCACCTTCCTTATGAACTTGTCCATTTTGCGGTCCAAAGCCTGGAATGCCGCAGGGTCAATTGGAGGTGCTGCTGCTGTCTGGGTCCCGGCAGAGGTGCTCTGTGTGGGTGTTGAGCATAGCCCACTGGACTGTCCTGCAGCTCTCATAATGCTGGGTCCTGGTCGTGCTGCAGAGGCAGGGACAACTGTCCCCGCCGTTGCTGGGGCCACTTGGGGAGAACTGGTGGTTGTGGTGGTGGTGGCTGTAGTGGGCAACGTTGGGACACCCTGTGGTGAAGCCCACCATGCTCCGAAGGCCAGATCCGCCTGGTATTTTCAGGCCATCCGTAAGAACCCCGACTGCACCTGCCGGATGTGTCGGTACCTCATGGCCCGCCTCTCAAATTCATGCCTCTGTGCGGCACTCATGTTTGCAGCTGTGAAGAGAAAGGGCCACATGTTTTGGCCTCCACACACACACCACCAGTGAAGGGCTATCAACAAATCGGAGTCAGCTAAACCTTGTCCTATCCAAGGTCCACACATGTCAAAATGTACTGACCTAGGCCAACATCAAATACTTCCAGTGAGGCATATTTTTCTACAGACACAGAGGAGCAAGAACACCCATGATCATGAATAGCATGTACACCTAGGCCGTTGCACTGTAGTCCCACACACTTCTAGTACAACTTGTGGAAAGTACATGCCCCCGGAAGATCCAACCTACAGTGTACTCAGTACATCGTTTACTAGAGAAGCAGAAGATTTCAGACAAGCCATTTGCAGAAGCTGGGAGAATGTCAGTCTGACATGCAGACTCAGTGCGAGACGAGTCCCAGAGCAACTCTTACATTAACTAGTGTATTCCACATGACTCACCCCATTTCCCATAGCGGGCCCTACAGGAATGGCCTACAGACCCAAATTCTGACAAATGGATAAGCATAGGTCAACTCAAAATGAAGTGATAACTGAAATCCCACTAATGGAACAAGACTAATGATTGGGCAGCGCATCAAACCTTGCAATCTGTTCAACACACAGTAGTCCATCACGCATCACCAGCAAACACAAAAAATACCACACATGCAACACTCACTGTAGGTGTCGGGGTCCTCAAAGTGAGCCACCTCTCCCACTGTGTACGGTGCAGGTCCACCTGTAAAGCATGGAAGGAAGAATATACTCAGAATCCGTGCACTGACAAACAATTGCAAATACAAAAACAATGTGATAATATGACATGAGTAATGAAACACTTTCACACATGCTCATACTGCATGGAATTATTCATGCGCAACATTTACATCGGATGAGTCTCCTGCTACAGTTACACACACTACTACACACATGCAATGGCCCGGACTGTCATGTGGTGGCAAAGATGCACCTCCATTAGTATGCACCAACAATATAGGTGTGCATTAATCTCATCATGTGCATCTAAGAGAGACATCCAAAAGCTGGTTACTTGAGGACTGCCTGACCTCTCAAACAGCCTATGTGGTCATGACACATATGTGACTGATAGGTACATGGTACAGAGGGCCAGGTACTTTGGCAATACCTCATGTTGTTACAGTTTCATACATTGATGTGTCCAAACAATGGTGATTGGCACCAAACATAGATGTTTGTACCCTAGTCCATACCTTTGGACTGCCATCCCTATACTGATTTGGGCACAAGTGACAATAAATACCTGTCTAAAATGTTAGCTGAGGGCACCTGAGTCCTTAACAAATATGGTTCATGCTCAGATCTGGCATGTAACAATTAAATGTGAAGGAGCACATTTATCACAACAAGGCATGGCACTTCCAAGAACATTTTCCCTACACACCAACCAGACACACATGTGACATATGTGTGGGCCACATTGCTAACTTCAATTGACGTGAAGGGAGCACTCATTTTCAGCATCATGTAGGGTTTACAAATGTCAGTCTAGCTATAGCGTCAACATATGTAGGTATGATGTTTCTACATCCATACTTCACTGGCTATTGTGACCTGTAGAGTCTTAATTGCGTCATTAATGTGTCGCTTGTCTGACACAAAGGCGGCACTACATTACATTCTGCTACAGGCAACCTGTATGTGTAGAAAACATGAGCTACCTAACTGCTGGCATTTGTCATCCTTCACGTAGTGCATCAATTACCCTGTCTGTTTCCCTAGCATTACACACAGTCAGCTCCTTATCTGGCAGATTGGGTAACAATCATCACATGTCACAACACAGCTTTAAATTGTGCACATTTAAATGATCTGTACTCACCAACATGGCCACCAATCCTGATTCCCAGGTGGTCCAGCAGATCTTGCTCCCTGGAGATCAGATCAGCCCAGAGGTGCTTCAATTGATGGTCATTCCTTTGGCTACCAAGTGATGGCGCACCTTCCCCCACCGGACTTTAAGGGCCTCCGTGTGATACCCCTGTATCACCCTACCCCCAGCCTCCAACATAAGTGGGAGGAAATGGCAAACAAGCCATATAAACCCCCCCAATTCCTCCTCACCCATCCTGGAAAGCCGTGGCCTACCAGACATGTCAGCACTGAAAAAGGGGAAAAAGTAGTAGAAAAAAGGAAAAGGGGGAAATGGGGAAAGGTAGAGTGGGGAAATACAAAGAAAACTTAACAAGAAGAAGAGCCCAACTATCCCCTATATTACAGTACCCACAACAGACTCCCACAGACAATATATACAACACTGGACTTGACAAATTAATACAACACAGACTCAGACAGTATTCTACAACAAGATAATGATGACAAAAGCACAAGTGAGATGGCACACTGGACACAAAAGCACTAATACACAGGACAACACTTTGCACACAGCCACACAGTCTAGAATAATCTGAGACTGCAAAGTGAAAGTGAAAGTACAACCACTGTACAGATTCTGTAAACAGGATATCCTATTACATCACATCCTGTCATATTTTCACGCATACAGCTTGTGCGTCATATTTTTTGATGCACAGGAGTGGAAATAATGCAGAGTCAAATATTTTTTCTTTATTGGGATTTAATATTTGTTTGAGGCATATTTTACAGTTCTAGGGGTGAAAATTAAGCCGCAGCAAATTATGATACATCACCAAAGTTTCACATCACAACCATAAACCAATTAACAATAACTATATATATATATGTGCAATGTTCCACCCTTGCCTCCAAACGTGAGAGAAGACAAAGCCTCATTAGCAAATAAGGTCTCGCACTGGGTGAGACATGTCAGGGGCTGTGGTTCAATCATCCATGATGACGTTGCATCTGTCGAACGATCTAATGGCCCCCCTGGTCTCTTTGGTCCCAGTGCCTTTATAACACTTAGCCTTAAAAGTCCCCATTTGGTAGCAGGCCTTTTGAAAATGGAAGCACGGACCACAAGTAGGAAGTCTTCAGCAATTATTCTTTCAGCCAACTGTCCCATTGCCAGCCATATGTGTCTGAATCCTTCCATTAGATCAGCCAATTCGGTCTCGAACCACTCCACAACTATTCAAGATTTAAGACCAATAGGCCATCAGGCTCAGAGAGATCCACTACCTGATCTGGCCTCTATGACCTGTTCCGGTCCTGCTTCAAGGACCCATCCAACACATGATCGTGGGGCTACTTCGGACATCGACTGACTATGTCTCACCAACTCTTGCCCAGTTACAGCAGCTATGAATTTTCCATCTAATCCACCTAGCCCGGGTCTTTTTTTTCCACTGGATTCACAACCTGGATCTATCAATAAAGCCACAAATTCATCTAAAGGGAACCCTGCTGTCAGCTACGATCAAGCTGATACTACCACAAATTTAAGCATCTCTAGCGCCCAGGACACAGCAAAACTCTTGTCCTGGAATGTGGCCGGCATTAACAGCAAACTTGTTGACATTGAGTGGGGGGCATTTGTCGGAAATTTTAATGTCTGCATGTTCCAGGAAACATGGGCAACACATTGCACATACAAACAAGGGTATAGTTCCTTCTTCAAACCTGCTAAGCCATCTTCAGCTGGCAGGGCGGCAGGGGGTCTAACCACATGGGTAAAATCTACAGAGGGGAGATGTTCAAAGGAGATATATGTGGATTCTCATGATATTTTGGCTGTTGCCGTCCATCCAGCCTCAGGCTCTCCTGTCCTTTGTGTAAATATTTATAGTAGGCCGGGACCCTCCAATCACCGCTCTCCCACCATCGAGATATTGAATATCTTAATCTCAGACCTCCGTCTCAAATATCATATTATAATAGCTGGTGACTTTAATGTTCTACTTGAACTTAATGCAGATCACATAGAGGTCATGCAGCCCGAAGATAGTGTATGGAATATCCCTTCTCCCGTGATTTCTCATCTCATCCAGCAAAACTCACATAAACCATGTGTTAGGGCCACACAGATATTGGATCTTATGATATCCCATGGCCTCCGTTTGGGTAATGGCCGCTTCCCAGCGGACATTCCGGCCAGATCAACCTTCTTCAGGGGTTCATACAGCAATAAATTGGATTACATCTTTTTCGACTTAAGAGTTTGGCACTACATTCTAGATCTGGAGGTGGGCACTCCCCATACTAGCGATCATGCTCCCCTCCAGATCACATATAAGAGACCTCTCCTAGCAGGGGTCGTGCCTCCCCCTGTCTCCTCTACTTTTATGGAGCTGTCTAGTAATAGGCGTGCAGTTAGGTGGGACTCTTTTGTGCAATCAAACAAGCTTCAAGGAAATCTGCGTGCCTTAACTTCTTCTCACCAGTTATTTGATATTAATCTCATTCTGGCTCCACCAGAAGTACTGCCTCTTCACTTGGACCTCTTTGCTACCTTGAAAGAGTTGTTTACTAAACGTCCTAGGCCACTGACTATCTCCTGTATTCGACCACACACCAAATGGTTCAACAAGAGGTGTAGGGAGGCCAAAAACACTTTGGCCATTGCGCTAAGGACTAAGGATAGATCAGGTATTATCAATGCTAGACGCCATTATGCCTCTATTTGTAATAAAAGCAAACTCGAGTATGAAGAGGGGCTATGGAGCAATCTACTTGAGGCAGCTACCGTCCATGACTCCAAACAGTTCTG
Organism: Pleurodeles waltl; assembly: GCF_031143425.1. Lineage (NCBI taxonomy): Eukaryota > Metazoa > Chordata > Amphibia > Caudata > Salamandridae > Pleurodeles > Pleurodeles waltl. The sequence continues at coordinate 607,339,970 of NC_090437.1, read as the reverse complement.
GCTTTTAGTTTCCTGCGGTGATCAGAACCGAGCACCTCACTTGGAGTCCCATATCCCTCCTGATATTTGGCTCTCCTATTTTAAGGAATTGTATGGCCCTTCTCTGGCTAGCTATATCCCTGACATAACCCCGGGGTAGCTAATAACTTTTGACGAGCCCACGCCCTTTTTGCCTCCTTTTTCATTGAACGAAACAGTGTCGGCCATTGCAGCCCAGAAAGCGCCGAAAGCCCCCGGGCTGGATGGGATCCCCTCTGATATGTTCAAAGTGGACCAGAGCACCTGGGGCCCATATATCAACAGGCTTTCTAACGCCATCTTGATTACCAGAATTTATCCTGACTCATGGAAAGAGGCAATTATAGTGCCCATCCACAAGAAAGGAGGGAGGAACATTCCGGGTAATTATAGACCTATCAGCCTCCTCGACAACCTCCAAAAAAATTTCTGTTATCAGTTGTTGAGCAGGCTGAACAAGTGGTTAGTTGAAAACCAAATCTTAAATCACCTTCAAGCGGGCTTCAGAGGAAAAATTAGCACAATAGATCAGGTATTCCGTTTTACTTCTATCAAATGGAAAGTCGTTGATGTTGACTCAGGCCACCTTCATGTAGCATTTGTAGATCTAAAATCGGCCTTTGATCTAGTTCCCCGCCACAAACTGTGGGAAGTTTTGTCTAAAACAGGTGTCCCGTGCCCTATCTTAAACATTATCAGAGATCTCTACACTGGCAACTATGGAAGAATCAGATGGGGCCCTCAAGGTGAATTAACAGAAAAATTCCTTACTGCACGAGGTGTAAGACAAGGTTGTGTGCTTGCCCCTACCTTATTCCTACTTTTCATAAATGCATGCATCCCTTATCTCATGGAGTGCTCCAACGACTCTCCTAAATTAGGAGGGCAGAAGATTCCCTGCCTCCTATTTGCCGACGACACCCTGCTGGTATCTCAAACAGCCACAGGCCTCTCAACTCTGCTCTCAAGATTTATGGACTTTTGCAATGATTATGGCCTTGAAATTAACCGATCAAAAACCAAGTGCATGGTGTTTGGCGATAGGAAAGGCAGAATGCGACGACCTATTTATTTAGAGGGTGCCGCATTGGAAAGAGTCAGCAACTTTGATTATTTAGGCCTGAAATTAGAAGACTCGCAGAAGTGGCAGTGCCACATCCAGAAGGCAACCCTACGATTGCAACAGCGAGTGAGTGGCATTGTAAGATTCGCAGCTAGATCCCCCAGCTTTGCCATGACGCCCGCTGTAGAAATCTATAAATTACAAGCAAGAGGGGGAGCAATTTACGGAGCTGAATTGTGGGGCCATTGTTGCTTAGATGACTTGACAAAAGTGGAAAACTCTTTCTTAAGGTCACTGCTAAGAGTTCCTTCCAGCACCCCACTGCTTCCAATACGAATGGACCTAAATCTTCCTTCCATCAGCCAGATCGTTGCACTTAAGCCCCTGTTGTATTGGATTCGCTTATGGTCATCAGATTCTCTCGTCCACTATAGATGCGCGCTAGTTAACGTGATGGCCAATAACACCAGCTCCAAAATCAAGTGGTGTGCATATGTAGAACGGACCCTCTCGCTACTTGGCTTGGGGTCTTATTGGAAGGATCCATCATCCATTCCAAAGACATTAAAGGATGCATTTTGGCTCCACGTTCAACTTTCACAACTGTCTGCTGTTTCGCCATCATCCATGACAGGAAATTTTTTACATTTTAAATGCCACTATGAATTTGCCCAATATATGGATATAGTATCTTCTCCGTTTGCTCGTGCATTATACATCAGATTCAGGGTGGGCTCCCTTCCTTTGCGTTCCGTTACATACAAATGGTCTAATTTTAGTTGTTCCTCTAAGATGTGTCCGATGGGCTGTGCCAGAGAAGAATCAGTAACTCATATTCTCCTTCAATGCCCCGCTTACCGTAAACAAAGAGCCCGTTGGATCATTCCTCTATGCAGGATAATGGGTTTTAAAAATTGCTTGCTAGCTCTGAGATTACTTAAATCTGACTCATCTGTTTTAGTGGTTTGTTGTCTGGCAAAATATTTAAATTCAATCTGGCGTATCAGATTGAACACGCTCAAAAAAGCAGAGGGAAATTTAATAATGAATGTGGGGAGCAGCAATTGATGAATCTATTATTGTATGCACCTACTATTTTAATTGGTCTGTTCCCCATCTGCTTTCTTATTTCGTCTTGTTTTTAGATATTTTTATATTTTTAAATAGAATTGTCTTTTTTATCTGATATGTTTTGCCAGGCTTGTATTTTGACCTCTTAACACCCATAATGTCCTTTTAAGTAAAATTATAAGGTGTGATTTTACAGTAGGGAAATGCTCATGTTCAAACATTTTCCTCTTTCTTTTCTTTTCTTTTAACTCTTTATGACTAAAATTGTTTATTATGTAGTTTGTTGTTCCTTTTTTAAATGTGATGTGCTTTTATGGTATTTATATTTACCGAAATAAAGCTAATGATGATGATGAAATTATGATCTCTATTTATGAAAAATATTTTTGACTCAGCATTATCGGCACTCATGTGTGTCAAAAATTATGACGCACAAGCTCTATGCGTGGAAATATGACACAAAAGGGCAAAAAATGGAGGCCATGTTATGCAGGATATTATGATATCTATTTATGAAATATATTTTTGACTCAGCATTAACTGCACTCCTGTGCGTCAAAAATTATGACGCACAAGCTGTATGCGTGGAAATATGACGCATTATGACAAATATGTCTTTCATTTGTCCAAATGAGAAATGAATTTTGTCATGACCAAACGGTGCTAAGTGATAAACTTTGGGGTTAGCTATAGCAAATGTCCATTATAGGATGTATAGAAGGTATTCACAGTGCAATAGTAATGATTGGCCAGAATGGATAGTACTCATAATTGTACACATATGTAGGTAATTGCTGATTGCTAATTTCAAAATATGAAAGAGATACCAGGATGTATTCCTTAGCAAAATTGTGTCCACATGTATCAAGTTATTCAAAATTGCATAAAGGCCACTTAGGTAGTGCAATTGTCGGCAACTTTTTTTTGGGGGGTAACCATGTCCTATTTCCGAGTTAATTTATCTAAAATGTGTTTCACTTTTGACATGTAGGGCACACATGCGCCTTATGCATGTGTGTGCTTCACAGGTGCATAGAAAATGTATATTTGGGGGGTAGCAGAAGGGGACTTAGGCCCCCAGCACCCTGGGGTTTGCTCTTCCAGACTTGCAACTTTATCCAAGGGTTTCCCAAATTCAGTAATGCAAAACCATTGGCAGCAGGCCCATGGAAGCAAATTGGGTATGATTCACTGTTTGCTAATCTGTAATCCCATTTGACCATTTGACGTTTGACCTATTGATTCTTTGGAGAATTCTGACACACCATTTTGCATTGATTTTATAGCAAAATCTCAATGTTCCTTATGTCATGATAGCAAATAGGTTGTTGATGTATGTGGCCCTTTATGCATTACCTGGTTTAGTGGCATGTTTCATTCTTCCTGCTATGTTACAACTGGGACACTACTGTGATAGGCTGCTTGCAACCATTTTGTTGATTGGATGGTACATGTACATGTGTGTGGTCCAATATTGATCCAGTATCAACTGTCAAGGTGTATGTTGTGACTGTAATGTCCAGGTCTCCTCATGAGTTAGTGGCAGCTAATCGTGTATCTAATGAGTATCGTTTGTAGCAAAATTTGAGAAAAGTCATTGAGGACATGGTCACCTACACGTGGATGGTCCCACCCTGTCACTGAAGACGTGTAATGAGACTTTCAACTGGGCAACCTTGGTGTGCTGAGTGAGAGAATGTCTCAGGTGTCTGGATCCGGCATGTGTCATTGCAACATTTGTACTCAAGTTGGCCTCTGTGGATGGTAATGTATCAGGCAACATCATAGCCTCTGTGCAGAAGTAAATGGCTGGTATTCAGCACACACGACTCATCTTTATTATTTGAACAATGTAACTCTGCGTGTGAACTGTCAGGGTCCTCATATGTGTTGACTTTTCATGGACATTATCTGAGGTTGCTGGTTTGGCTGGAGGCCATGTACACCATCAAACGCTATGGTCCAGGTACACTGTCACACTTTGTAGTTTAGGCATTAATGAGGCCCAGACAACAGAAGGGCCATGATTTAGCTATTCAAGGGCACTGTCACAAATATGATACAAATAACAGTCAGATGATGCAATACTATGTATTTGAGTATACATTGATGAGGCAAATGACAAATTAGTGTCTGAGGTACAAGAGGTTTTGGACAGCACGTGTGGTCCATAGTTGGACCCCAGGTATCTTTAGGGTGAACCACGGACAGGTGCCAGTCAGGCTGACAGGATGCTGGGTCAATCAGGAGCCTGTTCTTTCAGAAATTACATGATCAGTGGTCTGACTAGGACTGGTCAGAGGGAGCAGTAGAAAGTTGACATGTCACACTGTGTATGTCCTGTGTTGTTTTGAAGGTGACACATGAACCCTGATAAAGTGTTACACGGCAACATTATTAACAATGCTTAATGATGTAATTGCCCAAATGCCAACATCTATGCTGTAGGAGGCATCAGCAGGGACCTGGCATGTACATTTGGGTGGTGTGCATGGAGGGGATCACTGGTGTGGCCTCCATCAGTGTCTCACTAGTCCTGTCAGATGAGATTTGCTGAAAATTAGCCTACAGTACCTTTCAAACGAGAATCAATCTACAGGTGATACCAGGCCTTAAAAACTCCAAGACAGTGTATTATATGAGCTGAGTTCCATGCAGTGAGATGGTACTATAACAATGGTAGGCATAGGAAAGAGTGTGGCACAGTGGATGACTCTTGTGAGTGTGTGTGTGTAGATGAGGGAATCTCTGTGTACACATATCAGCATTCCAGGGACCTCTTCAGACAGGGGGGGTGTGACCAGCCGCATATGTGTGTAATGTTTTTAGAAAAGAGCTGATATGTAGATGGGTAGTGATGTGCTGGATGCTTGTCATATGTGTAGCACTTGTGCTGTGTATGTTCTGCTTATGTGTAACTCTAGTGACAGATAGTCATTGCACAGATAGTAAGTAGTTGGAATTACTGTTGCCAAGAGTCTGGTAATACATTCCTGTTCCTGAAGCATAAGCATGTGAACTTCCTGATGTATGAGGCCTGTTTTCCCCTAGTTGACTGATGGTTTTTTAGTTGTGTGCCATCTGCTGCGATGATCCATGTTTCCTACATGTATGTGTGTCATATGTGTGGTCCTCAGCTATTGCCCTTCAAAGGTGAACTGTACAGGATGTCAGTCATTTACATTGTGTGTGTATGTGACCATTGTATGGTGGCCATTACATTTGTTGTGTGTTTTTCTGTGTCCTGATTGTTATATCATTATTGCTCAATGAGACGACATTCTTCTTCTGATATTTAAAGCTAAAGGTGGGCAGAAATGAATAGGCCAAACCATGATGTGGTGTGTGTTATCAGTGTTTATTTACAATAGTGCATTAAGTGGTGATGGTGATAATTATGAATAGAAATTATTTACAATCTGTTGGCACCTACGCACTCCAGCAGCCGTGTTTGGTTGTTCCCCCTCCTGTTGCAGGCCAGCATCCTCCTCTTCTTCGTCTTCAGGCATGTATGGGTCTGGTTCGAGGAGGGGAATGTTCCTTTTGACACAAATGTTGTGCAATATTGCACATGTGAGTATGATCCTACAGACCATCTTGGGGGAATATAGTAGGCTACCACCAGTGATGTCGAGGCAGCGGAACCTTGACTTGAGGATGCTGAAGGTCCGTTCGACAATGCTGCGTGTCCTCTTATGGGCGTCGTTGTATGCCCGCTCTGCAGCAGCACTCGGGTTCCCAAATGGTGTCATTAGCCATGGCTGGATGCCATACCCCTGATCAGCTGAAAGAAAAAAAAGAATGGGGTCATGTTGATGTACCTTGCATTATTGAAAAGACCGTTCATGGCAGTAGTTGTCTTGTGTTGTCTGTGACTCTTTTGTGTACTGATGTGACATCCTATACTTATAGGCTATACCATCTGCATTGTGTTTTTACCTTGGCTGAGCACGTGTTTGTCTGCTAACCGTTTGTCATCAGTATGTTTGGTGTTTTCAGTGCAGTGTGCCCTCCCTAACATTGTGACTTGTGATACAGGTCTCCTTGTGTCTTCACTTGGGGTGAGTAGATAGTTCAATGTAGAGTTTAATTTATAAGTGTTGTTAGCACGTTCATATGGAAGTACCCTGGACATCCCATACCTTTAGACTTAGGCAGTGTATTAATGTAAAGGTCATTGTGAGACTTACAATTTGCAAGGTGACATTTCGGCTAGCACACTCATTGACGTCTTCACTTTAGGCTGTACAGTAAATTCTGATGTGTGACAGGTTCAATGGTGACTTAAGAAACATGGCCAGTGATGTCAGGACCTCAGTGGTGTTCCTGTTCACATGTTGCTGTTGTGGTGTATGTGTTGTGTGTCCTAGAGGGTTGCTGTGCAGTGTGTGAATAAGTAGGTTTTAGTACTTACCAACAAGTAGTCCATTGCCATACCGTCCATCCTGGAAGTGTTGGTTGATGGTACAGTGACGGAAGATGAATGAGTCATGTACACTCCCAGGATATTTAGCCACGATGTTTGTGAACATTCCTTGGTGATCGACTATGGCCTGCACGTTGATTGAATGTGTGTGCTTCCTGTTGCGGTAGAGGTGCTCAGTCGCAGCAGGTGGCACAAGGCGTACACGTGTGCAGTTGATTGCACCAAGGACGTGTGGGAAGCCACTGATTGCGTAGAACCCCTGTTTAGTTTCCTGCTGCTTCTGCAGTGTGTTAGGGAAGCAGATGTGGCGGGGTGTCAGGCGAATGATGGCATCCAGTACTTTTGGCAGAAATGCAGAGAATGATGGTTGTGATATTCCGCCAACCAGGCCATCAGTTGTTTGAAATGAGCCACTTGCCAGCATGTGAAGTACGGCAAGCAGCTTTGTTTCTGTTGGTATGGTGCGGGGTGTCACCAAAATGGGGGCCAACTGCTGTTCAATGTTTCGCAGCAGCTGCTGGATGGCCTGCCAGTTCAACCGGTACCTCTGTATGATGTCGTGTTCCCTGAGGCCCTGAAGGGTGGTTCTTGGGCGGAATATCCTCTCCTGCCTTCTGTGCTGCCTTTGGGGTCCCTGCTGGTGTTGTGGTAGCTGCTGTTGTTGCTGCTGGGCTCTGCGTCTGCGTGCACGCTGGATAAGAATCACCTCCATGTCTCCCTGTTGCTGCTCTGCTGCTCTGCTGTTTGTTCTGTGTGTTCTGATTAAATACAGGTGTGTTTGCCCCATTTTAACGCCTGCCCTGACCCAGGCATTACATTTTGATGCAAATCGGGCTGTGCACCATTTTCTGGCTCCGCCTCCCGGCGGAGCGTCATTTTTGCCCGGAAGCATAAATACGACGCACGGCCGTTTGCGTCGTTTTTTGGACGGGAACACCTACCCTGCATATCATTAACGCAGGATGGGTTGCCGCATCCAAGAAATGACGCATGCGGCGGAATTTTGTCGTCCGCGGGCTCCGGCGTCAGAGTTTAAATATGGGGCAACGTTTGGGCTGATTGTGCGTCCAATTGTTTGACGCACAATCGGCGCAAACGGAGTATAAATATGCCCCTCAAAGCCTTGACAGATCTGCACACCACTATGGGGGGAAACACGTGTTGTCTGTTGTCGCTTCAAGTGAAGAATACAGAATAAGTATTTATCCTACTTTAAACTGAATTTTCATCACTCTTTCTTCTTTATGGCATTTTGATGAATGTTGCAATTCTTGTATAAAATTTGAAAACGTTTTTGTGTTTCCATTATGTTATATTGTTATCAAATGTATATATTATGTTAGCAACTACACATACAAACGATGTAAAAATGCATCCCTAAATTTTAAACAACTATACAGTTATTCGGCAAGTCCCCAACCTGAGCTTTGCAAGGCCTTTGTGCACAGATGTTGTCAAATACCTGCACCCCACCCCTGCTGTGTATGGCTGAAGGCCATGACCTTAGGGGGTTAGATGCCAGTAGTGGGTGAGACGTAGGGCCTGGACTGAGGACAGGGCCTAGCACAATTCCTCAGAGTAGCTGAATGCCAGTACAATGTGGGTAAGTCACCAGCAGAGAGTAGAACAATGGGGCTAGTTGCAGAACATACCCTGTGCATCAGAGTTGCAGTTTATTGATCAATGACATGCACCATTATTCTTTTTTTGTAATACATAGGGCCCACACATCCTCTGAGAAATAGTTCCAGAGCTAAGAGAAAAATGTGTGAGTATTGTGTTGTTTATGCACAATTATGGGTAGAATTGTATACATGTGCTCAGGTTGCTAAGGAAGTTACTAATCACTCCTGGTATTAAATGCGCTTCAACTCTTATGAAACATCCAGATATGTTTAACAGGATGTTGTTATTGTAGATGGATTCTATGCCATGGTCCAAGGGGTATGCAGGATTCGGTTTGTTGATATGTGTCCTGGAATTCTCTATTTGTAGACAAAACTGATTGGGCCATTGCCACATCTGCCTTTTACCGGAAAAGATAAATGCTTAGTGTTATAAACTTTCTAAAGCTTACTTTAATTTAAAATAATAAAGTAACTCTAGTAATTGTGCATAAATCATTGTCTCCACAAACATTGCATCTAGCTACTTACTAAGGTAAACGTTAGTCATTTCAATCTGTGGAAGCCTATGTAACATCTAGATTAGCCAACTCTGGATCCTTGTCAGCTCCATAAGTTTTTGTATACTTGTACTCATGCTGCCGAAGACTTTGAGATCCTCACAGAAGGAACAGCAGAAGAAGAAGGCTTTACCAAGAAGCAGTAATTTGCATATGAAAAAGAGTGATTGCTGTAATTTACTGCATTGTAATTGACTTCTGTCTCTTCACTCAAACAAAATGTTAGGTGGCAATAAGGATGTAGTGAGAGGTAAGCAATATGTTGTGACTGTCTTGCAGATGAAACAGCTTCACGATCTTAGATTCATCATGCACCAGAAAATATAGGCCCTCATTACAACCCTGACGGTAAATGCCGCTTACCGCCATGCAGAGGATCGCCAACATACCGCTGCGGCCGCGGAATTCCGCTACAGCTATTACGACCCACAGCTCGGAATCCGCCATAATACAGACACCCACACAATTCCGCCACACCAAAGGTCAGTGATAAACTGGCGATAACAAAACCAACGCCGTCACGACAACAGGAATACGCCCAAACTATCAAGAATCAACGCGGCGGTCTTTCAACCGCGGTTAACCATTGGCAGTACACACCGCCACGCTCAAGATACACACATATATACAAAACACAACCACATTGGACAATTTGAAATACACACACCTGATACACATACACACACCACTCCCACACACTCACAACACTATGAAACACACACCCACATTACCCACAAACCCTTACTACCAGAAATTTGAAAGCAGGCCAGAGAGAGACACTACCTAAAACAACACCAGCATCCACAGACACACAACACCATCACTTACACAACATCCACGCACCTCAAACAACACACAACACATCCCCTCACACATCACAACACACACCACCTCACACATCACCCACACCACATCATGGCACCTCTACGACACCCCAGGTTCTCTGAGGAGGAGCTCAGGGTCATGGTGGAGGAAATCGTCCGGGTAGAGCCACAGCTATTCGGATCACAGGTGCAGCATCCCTCCATTGCAAGGAAGATGGAGCTATGGCACAGAATTGTCGACAGGGTCAACGCAGTGGGACAGCATCCAAGAACACGGGATGACATCAGGAAGAGGTGGAACGACCTACGGGGGAAGGTGCGTTCCGTGGTCTCCAGACACCAGATTGCTGTACAGAGGACTGGCAGTGGACCCCCACCCCCTCCTCCCCCACAACTAACAACATGGGAGGAGCAAGTCTTGGCAATACGGCATCCTAAGGGCCTCGCAGGAGTAGCAGGAGGACTGGACTCTGGTAAGACATATCTATATTACCATATCCCCCAACCCACCTGCATGCCATCACATACCCCCAACTTCACCCCCATCACTCCAACACCTCACATATGCCCCACGACCACAACCCAGCCATCCCAATAACAAGCCCTGCATGCAACACCTATGCATAGACACCCATCACCAAAGCATGTCCATTACAGATACCCACACAGACCCCAAACCAACTATCACACAAGGACCAAGCCAAGAATGCAAGCACTGGAGTACAGGGTCACTCACCCATTGCACACAATGGCACACACAGATGCATTAATCATGCCTTTACACCCCTACAGGACCCATACCCAACGGCTCTGCACAACTGGATCAAGATGACCAGCCTGGCCCATCAGGGACCTCGGGACAGTCTGTTCCCCTGACACAGTCCCAAACCACCACTGAACCTCCCCCCGCAGGAAACTCCAGCACAGCACCCACCCAGCGGGCCCATCCCTCTGTCCCCAGGATACATCAATCAGCAGTATGTCCACCACTACAGGGAGCCCAGGCAACCCTACTAACACAGGAAGATCAGGGACCTGGGGGCATTGGCAGTGGGCACACGGTTCAGGGGACAGAGGCACAGGAAAACAGGGAAGCTGGGAGGACTGCTGTGCGACAGGGGGAGGACAGGCCCAGGGAACCCACTCTCCACGAGGCCCTCTCCAACATCATGGGAGCCCACCATCATTCCCAGGAGACGATGGCAACGGTACTGGCCAAGTTTCAGGAGACCCAGCGGCTGCAGGAGGAACACTACCTTGGGATCAGGGAGGACTTGAAGTCCATTAACAACACCCTGGTCACCATTGCAGGGGTGCTGCAAGACCTTGTCAACACCAGGAGGGACACAGTGGCACAACAAGGGGCCCCTGACACTAGCCTGGACGATGAACAGCCCTCCACCTCGGATGGCGCTAGTGGACAGGAGGCACCGCCACAGGAACACGACACCAGCATCCCACCCCCTGCAGATGGAAAACCACCCCGCAAACGGTCCCTGAGATCCAGGAACAAGACAACGAACATTGCCAAGACCCCCGCCAGGAAATGAGATCCCCCTGAATGTCACCCTTCTGTCCCACTTTGTCACCCTGTCTATCCTTCAACTGCCATTGCTCCACTTCCTATGCCCCTTTGGACAATGCACCTGTGAAACAAATAGACTGGACTCTGCCATGTACATTCCTCCACCATCCCCCCAGTCCATTTTACAACCCCCTCCAATTATTTGCACAGAAATAAACACACTTCAATCACAAAACATTCTGGAGTCAGTCTGTGCTTTCACAAACGCATAATTTCAATAACCATGGAATATAGCAATGTCAATTTACTTGTGCACATACCGATGTAACACAGCTGTAGGCCTGGATGAAATATAGCAGAGGGCACAAAGTGGGACCCACATCTGTGAAATGGAAAGGCAAAGTGCCAAGTCAGGGTTCATACACTGAGTGAAAATGACAGACTTATGCTAGCTCCAGAAATTGCATGAGATGTGGGAGGCAGTGATATGTTCTTACCTGTGTCTCACTGGAAGTATTGCATGAATATGTTGTTTCAGTTGTTGATATCCTCTTCATCTGCCTCCTCTTCTTCACTATCCACAGGCTCCACAGCTGCCACAAGACCACCAGCTGGCCCATCCTCCTGCAGAAAAGGCACCTCCGTTGCAAAGCCAGGTTGTACAGCATACAGCAGGCCACGATGATCTGGCACACCTTCTTTGGTGAGTAGTAGAGGGAACCACCTGTCATAAGGAGGCACCGGAATCTGGCCTTCAGGAGGCCGAAGGTTAATTCGATCCCCCTCCTAGTTCACCCATGTGCCCCATTGTAGCGTTCCTCTGCCCTTGTCCTGGGATTCCTCACTGGGGTCAGTAGTCATGACAGGTTGGGGTAACCAGAGTCACCTGCAAATATCGAAGGACAACTGTTAGACACACACTAACCCTTAGGGACAGCCCCATACCCAGACACCTATTCACACTGTATTGGGACCTTGGCCTCACCTATTAGCAACACCCTGTGCCTCTGGAGTTGCCCCATCACATAAGGGATGCTGCTATTCCTCAAAATGTAGGCGTCAAGCACTGAGTCAGAAAACTTGGCATTCACATGGGAGATGTACTGGTCTGCCAAACACACCATCTGCACATTCATAGAATGGTAGCTCTTCCGATTTCTGTACACTTGTTCACTCATGCGGGGGGTACTAATGCCACATGTGTCCCATCAATGGCACCAATGATGTTGGGGATATGTCCCAGGGCATAGAAGTCACCTTTCACTGTATGCAAATCCTCCACCTGAGGGAACACGATGTAGCTGTGCATATGTTTCAGCAGGGCAGACAACACTCTGGACAACACGTTAGAGAACATTGGCTAGAACATCCCTGATGCAATGGCCACTGTTGTTTGAAAGGAACCACTTGCCAGTAAATGGAGTACTGACAGGACCTGCACTAGAGGGGGTATCCCTGTGGGATGGCTGATAGCTGATATCAGGTCTGGCTCCAACTGGGCACACAGTTAATGGATTGTTGCACGATCAAGTCTGTATGTGACTATTATGTGTCTCTCTTCCATTGTCGACAAGTCCACCAGGGGTCTGTACACTGGTGGATGCCGCCATCTCATCACCTGCCCCAGCAGACGTGCCCTATGGAGGAGAACAGCGAGCAGAGAGTCAGCCAACACTGAGGTATCCCAAAATGTCATTTGCACAAATTTATTAATCCGCAATGTGCCTGTAACTGAGAGTATTCAAGGCCTACATAGTTGTGACACAGTTGTTATTAATGCCCTGTGGCCCCCTGAAATGGTAGCTGCCTGACCTGTAAGGTGGGACAAGGGGATAGGAGGTAACTGCACTGGCATTCTACACCGTCGCGGTGGGCGGTCAAAGACCGCGGCGCAATTCTGCATTGGTTAACATTGGGCCCTATGGGTCTGAGGAGCCAATGACGATGTACGCCGGTGGTGAGGGTTCGCACCGCCATGGACGTGACCGCCATTTTCTGTCTGTTCACACACTTGATACCTGACCTTCAACAGGAGAGAACCTACACTGCAAGTGCTGCTGTGACCTCAGTCTGGAAGCGACAATAGCTCATGTGTCTGGGGAAAGGGCCCCTGCCTTCACTTCCAAGTAGTTGGAGAAACTAGTGGATGGGGTCCTCTCCCAGTACATGCACCTGCACGGTCCTCCAGACAAACAGGTGAGTACACTGTGAGCATGCTGCATGGGCAATGCCTGTTTTGAGTGGTGTAGATGGAAGATACATGGGGGGCTGAGGCCTGCAAGTGCAGATGGGGAGTGTATGTGCTTCAGGGCAAGGGTGGGAACGGGGGGCAATGAGTATGATGGTCCGGACGGGTAAGTAATGTCCTTTCCCCCTGTACCATTCCTCTAGGTCAGCACTCACCAGAAAAGGGTATTTGGCGTGCCATCGCCAAGGACGTCCAGACCCTGGGGGTCCACCATAGACGGAGCACCCACTGCCGGAAAAGATGGGACGACATGCACCGCTGGAGCAAGTAGACGGCAGAGGCCCAGCTGGGGATGGCCTCCCAAAGTGGGAGGGGTGCCTGTCGCACCATGACCCCCCCTGATGTTCTGGATCCTGGCAGTGACGTATCCGGAGTTGGATGGGTGCTTGAGGGCATCACAGCAGCCACAAGGGAGTGAGTACACTCTCATTCGGCTGACTTTGCGCGCATTCCGAGGTATCTGGGCGGGGGAGGTGGGCAGTGGGTTCCCCTAGGCCAGGGCGATCTTGGTAGGCAAGGTCCCCTGTGAGGCAGGCTATGTGGCACCCCAACCCCACTAGTGGTTAGAGCAATCTACACCAGTCAGGCTCCTGTGACTTCCAGGTGTGCAGTAATTGGGATTAGGCCTCGTACCCCATGGGCATGTGATTAATCTAGGAACTATAAGTGCATGGCGTAGTGCAGAGGGCTGCTCACTGTCTGTTGTGTCTGCCAACGGTAGTGGTGCTGCATGCACTGAAAATGTCTCCCCCCCCCACTTTTTGTGAACCCCCTGTTCTTGTGTGCAATAGCATCATCAGGCAGAGGAGCATTGGCACTGGAGCAGGAGGGAGCTGCATCCCACTTGGGCCTGGAGGGTGAAGCAATGGAGTCTGAAGTCACCAGTGGGAAGGAGGGTGAGGGGAGCTCCACCGCGGGGACAGAAGCAGTGACAGAGACTCCTCCTCTGATGGGAGCTCCCTTGCGGTGGAGGGCCCCTCTGTGCCGACCGCATCAACAGGTACAGCCGCCACCCTCCCTACCAGCACCGCCCTCCCAGCAGCCCCTCAGCGTGCGTCCTGTGCCCGCTCACCCAGGAGGGTGGGCATCTCCTTCACCCCAGGCACCTCAGGCCCTGCCCAAGTCAGCCCTGCTGCCCTCAGTGAGGAGGCTATTGACCTCCTGAGATCCCTCACTATTGGCCAGTCTACCATTCTGAATGCCATCCAGGGTGTTGAGTGGCATTTGCAACAAACAAATACATACCTGGAGGGCATTCATTCTGGCCAGGCAGCCCAACAGAGAGCATTTCAGGCTCTAGCCTCAGCACTGATGGCAGCCATTGTCCCTGTGTCCAGCCTCCCCCCTCCAACTTCCTACACCCTGACCCAATCCCCTGTACCTCAGCCTATCCCAAGCACACTATCAGACCAGCATGCACATACATCAACACACAAGAGTGGTTCAGGCAAACATAAGCACCACACAACCCACAGGCACTCACACAAGCATCATACCCATGCACACATACCAACATCTACTTCCTCCACTGTGTCCCCCTCCTCCACGTCTCCCTCCTCCCTCCCAGTCTCATCTCCACTCACACCTGCATGCACTACATCCTCCACCACTACCTCCATCTCCAGCACACCCATCAACACACACCGCTCACGTGCACTCACCACCCCCACTAGCATTCACACATACCCAGTGTCCTCTCCCAGTGTGTCAGTGAGCCCTCCTCCCAAAGTACACAAACGCAGGCACTCACCAACCCAACAGCCATCCACCTCACAACAGCCTCCAGCCCATGCACCTTCACCCAAATTCAGCAGACGCATACCTCCTACAACCACTGCCTCTTCGTCCACTCCCAAACCCCCTCCATCTACCCATCCCAGTGTGTCTAAAAAACTTTTCCTGGCTAAGATTGACCTCTTCCCTACACCTCCCTCCCGTCCTTCCCCTAGGGCCAGGCCTTCCAGGTCCCAGCCCAGTACCTCAGCCACCACATCCCCAGGCACAGTGGTTCCAGCAACTGCGGGGTCATGGAGTGCGCCAACCATCAGGGCTGCCAGTGTGCCACGGAGTGAGGGCAAGGACATTCCTCCACCTTCCAAGGTTAAAAAGGTGCCCACATACCAGAGGGAGAAGCCGAAAACACCTGCCACCAAGGGGTCAGCGAAAACGAAAGGGGATAGTGGCAAGACAACTGCGCCACCATCAAAGGTGGGGAAGGGCCAAAAACTGAAGGGCAGGTCAGGAGAGGGCATGGTGGCACCGACTGAAGGACCAGTGTCACACCTTCTGTCCATGTCACGCCAACCTGTACGGCGGCGAACTCCGCCACCTGCACCGCCACTGCCACCTGCACCACCTCTGGCACGTCTACAGCCGCTGCAACAGTCCCCAGCCTCTTCCCTGGTGGGCAGCCGTCCGAGGCTGCAGGAGATATCCAGCTTTCTCCCTCAGCAGGTGCTGACACATGCCCCGCCGCCACAGACACCGCCGCCAGCACCGCCACCACAGACCCCACAGCCAGCATCGCCGCCACAGACCCCACCGCCAGCACCGCCGCCACAGATCCCGCAGCCAGCACCACCGTCACAGACCCCGCAGCCAGCAACACCACGACTGACACCGCCACATTCACCGCCACGACTGACACCGTCGCAAGCACCACCAGCGGCCCGCGACGTCCTCGGACAGTGGCACCACCGCAGACATGCTTATCCACCCAAGTGGTCAGTCATCCAAGGCAGGTGGTGAGTTCCAGGACCCTGGACAGCTTCCATGAACCATTACTGTCATCACAGTTGTCACCTGCAGGTGGAATGCGAAGCTGCAGCAGTGTAGGGTATGTCGCAGCCTCCATGGCGCATCATGCTACTTGTACCTCGGCAATCTCGTAGCAGAAACACTCAGGTGAGGGAATTGTACTGGCCACACTGCACGTGGAGCACTCTGGGCACCAAGTCCCCTCCAGAACCAGTGGAGATTCACATCCACTACCTCAGTCCTTGGCAGGATGAAGCACTCTGGGCACCAAGCCCCCTCCAGAACCAGTGGAGATTCACATCCACTACCTCAGTCCTTGGCAGGATGAAGCACTCTGGGCACCAAGCCCCCTCCAGAACCAGTGGAGTATCACATCCACTACCTCAGTCCTTGGCAGGATGAAGTACTCTGGGCACAAAGCCCCCTCCAGAACCTGTGGAGAAAGGCATCCACTACCTTAGTCCTTGGCAGGATGAAGCCCTTTGGGCACAAAGCCCCCTCCAGAACCAGTGGAGTATCACATCCACTACCTCAGTCCTTGGCAGGATGAAGCACTCTGTGCAGCAAGCCCCCTCCAGAACCTGTGGAGATTCACATCCACTACCTCAGTCCTTGGCAGGATAAAGCACTCTAGGCACCAAGCCCCCTCCAGAACCAGTGGAGAAAGGCATCCACTTGAGAGACTGTGGCTTTGCACTCCCCAGGATAAAGCAGTGGGCAAACCACCCACTTGAGAGTCTTGAGAGACTGTGGCTTTGCACTCCCCAGAATAAATCAGTGGGCAAACCACCCACTGGAGAGACTTGACAGATGTGACTTTGCACTCCCCAGGATAAAGCAGTGGGCAAACCACCCACTTGAGAGACTTGAGAGACTGTGGCTTTGCACTCCCCAGGATAATGCAGTGGGCAACCCACCCACTGGAGAGACTTGAGGGACTGTGGCTTTGCACTCCCCACGATACATCAATGGGCATGGAGCCCCCTCATGCAGCAGTGCCGTTGTGCGTTCATCTGGCTGAGGTGCCCCCCTCTCCCTCCCCCTGAGGTACCTGTTTCATTTTGATCTGATGCCCCTGCAGTGTTGTCTCCGTTTCCAGTCAGTTGTCATGTGTGGGCTTCGCCCATGCATTTTGGGTCCAGTGGTCCACGGACAATGATTGGTGCATTATCCGGACTTGTGTAGTTGGTGTACATAATTGCGTTTACTGGATTTTAAACTTTAGTAATGAGATTTCACATCATTACATTTGTTCAAATCAATTCATTTTGTCCTTGCATTCTTCCAGTGGTGGGGGGTGTATGTGTACTGTTGCTGAATGTTTTTATGTGTATGGTCATCTGGGGGTGTTGCGTGTTGCATGTATGTGTCACTCTCTTTTCCCTCCCCCCTCCCCTGTGTTGTAGGTGCAGTACTCACTGTGGTCGTCGCTGCCGTAGTTGGTGCTCCTGATAGAAGAGAAGGAAGACCAGCATCGGCAGTATCTGCAATTCATGCTCCATGGCGTCCTGGTTCCTCGTGGGGTGTGGAGAGGTGAGTGTTTTCCCTTCTGTGTACTGTTTCTGCCGTGTTTTTGTTCGTGTTGGTTCTGCCCCAGATAAGGTGGCGGATAGCCATCTTGTGATAGGGTGGGCGGTGTCCGCCGCTCTGTTTGTTTGTACCGCCGCGGCGGTCGGAGTGTTAAAGTGGCTGTCTATGTTGCCGGTTTCTGCCACGGTCGTAATCCAATTTTGTTTCCTGCCGGCATGTTTCTGGTATTACCGCTGCTTTAACACCGACCGCCAGGGCTATGGTAAATGCAGCTTACCGCCGTGCAGAAGACCACCAACACACTGCTGCGGATGCAGAATTCCGCTACAGCTATTACGACCCACAGCTCGGAATCCGCCATAATACAGACACCCACATAAGTCCGCCACACCAAAGGTCAGTCATAAACTGGCGATAACAAAACTGACACTGTCACGACAACAGGAATACGCCCACACTATCATGACCCACAAATCAATGCGGCGGTCTTTCAACTGTGGTAAACCACTGGTGGTACACAATGCCGCGCTCAAAATACACACACATATACAAAACACAATCACATTGGACAATTCGAAATACACACACATGATACACATATACACACACCACTCCCACACACTCACAACACTATAAAACACACTCCCGCATTACCCACAAACCCTTACTACCAGAAATTTGAAAGCAGGTCAGAGAGAGACACTACCTAAAACAACACCAGCATCCACAGACACACAACACCATCACCTCAAACAACACACACCAACACACCCACTCACACATCACAACACACACCACCTCACACATCACCCACACCACATCATGGCACCTCAACGACACCCCAGGTTCTCTGAGGAGGATCTCAGGATCATGGTGGACGAAATCGTCCGGGTAGAGCCACAGCTATTCGGATCACAGGTGCAGCATACCTCCACTGCAAGGAAGATGGAGCTACGGCGTAGAAATGTCGACGGGGTCAACGCAGTGGGACAGCATCCAAGAACTAGGGATGACATCAGGAAGAGTTGGAATGACCTACGGGGGAAGGTGCGTTCCGTGGTCTCCAGACTCCAGATTGCTGTACAGAGGACTGGCGGTGGACCCCCACCTCCTCCCCCACAACTAACAACATGGGAGGAGCAAGTCTTGGCAATACTGCATCCTGAGGATCTCGCAGGAGTAGCAGGAGGACTGGACTCTGGTAAGACATATCTTTTATTACCATATCCCCCACCCCACCTGCATGCCATCACATACCCCCACCCTCACCCCCATCACTACAACACCTCACATATGCCCCACGATCACAACCCAGCCATCCCAATACCAACCCTGCATGCAACACCAAAGCATGGACACCCATCGCCAAAGCATGTCCACTACAGATACCCACACAGACCCCAAACCAACTATCACACAAGGACCAAGCCAAGAATGTAAGCACTGGAGTACAGGGTCACCCACCCATTGCATACAGTGGCACACACAGATGCAATAATCATGCCTTTACACCCCTACAGGACCCCTCCCCAACATCACCGGACAGGAGGTGCTATACATAGCCAATCCCCCCACAGAAGAGACCCACAGTGATGACAGCAGCTCTGCACAAATGGATCAAGATAACCAGCCTGGCACATCAGGGACCTTCGGACAGTCGGTTCCCCTGACACAGTCCCAAACCACCACTGAACCTCCCCCCGTAGGAAACACCAGCACAGCGCCCACCCAGCGGGCCCATTCCTCTGTCCCCAGGACACGTCAATCAGCAGTGAGTCCACCACTACAGGGAACCCAGGCAACCCCACTAACACAGGACAAACAGGGACCTGGGGGCAGTGGGCACATGGTTCAGGGGACAGAGGCACAGGAAAACAGGGAAGCTGGGAGGACTGCTGTGCAACAGGGGGAGGACAGGCCCAGGGAACCCACTCTCCACGAGGCCCTCTCCAACATCATGGGAGCTTACCATCATTTCCAGGAGACAATGGCAACGTTACTGGCCATGGAATATAGCAATGTCAATTTACTTGTGCACATACCGATGTAACACAGCTGTAGGCCTGGAGGAAATATAGCAGAGGGCACAAAGTGGGACCCACATCTGTGAAATGGAAAGGCAAAGTGACAAGTCAGGGTCCATCCACTGAGTGAAAATGACAGACTTATGCTAGCTCCAGAAATATTATGAGTTGTGGGAGGCAGTGACATGTTCTTACCTGTGTTTCACTGGAAGTATTGTATGATTATATTGTTTCTGTTGTCGATATCCTCTTCTTCTGCCTCCTCTTATTCACTGTCCACAGGCTCCAGAGCTGCCACAAGACCACCAGCTGGCCCATCCTCCTGCAGAAAAGGCACCTGCCGTCGCAAAGCCAGGTTGTGCAGCCTACAGCAGGCCACGATGATCTGGCACACCTTCTTTGGTGAGTAGTATAGGGAACCACCTGTCATATGGAGGCACCGGAATCTAGCCTTCAAGAGGCCGAAGGTTTGTTCGATCACCCTCCATGTGCCTCATTGTAGCGCTCCTCTGCCCTTGTCCTGGGATTCCTCATTGGGGTCAGTAGCCATGACAGGTTGGGGTAACCAGAGTCACCTGCAAATATCGAAGGACAACTGTTAGACACACACTAACCCTTAGGGACAACCCAATACCCAGACACCTATTCACACTGTATTGGGACCTTGGCCTCACCTATTAGCCACACATTGTTCCTCTGGAGTTGCCCCATCACATATGGGATGCTTCTATTCCTCAAAATGTAGGCGTCATGCACTGAGCCAGGAAACTTGGCATTCACATGGGAGATGTACTGGTCTGCCAAACACACCATCTGCACATTCATAGAATGGTAGCTCTTCCGGTTTCTGTACACTTGTTCACTCCTGCGGGGGGTACTAATGCCACATGTGTCCCATCAATGGCACCAATGATGTTGGGGATATGTCCCAGGGCATAGAAGTCACCTTTCACTGTAGGAAAATCCTCCACCTGAGGGAACACGATGTAGCTCCGCATGTGTTTCAGCAGGGCAGACAACACTCTGGACAACACGTTAGAGAACATTGGCCAGGACATCCCTGATGCAATGGCCACTATTGTTTGAAAGGAACCGCTTGCCAGGAAATGGAGTACTGACAGGACCTGCACTAGAGGGGGTATCCCTGTGGGATGGCTGATAGCTGATATCAGGTCTGGCTCCAACTGGGCACACAGTTCCTGGATTGTTGCACGATCAAGTCTGTATGTGACTATTATGTGTCTCTCTTCCATTGTCGACAGGTCCACCAGGGGTCTGTACACTGGTGGATGCCGCCATCTCATCACCTGCCCCAGCAGACGTGCCCTATGGAGGAGAACAGCGAGCAGAGAGTCAGCCAACACTGAGGTATCCCAAAATGTCATTTGCACAAATGTATTAATCCGCAATGTGCCTGTAACTGAGAGTATTCAAGGCCTACATAGGTGTGACTCAGTTATTATTAATGCAATGTGGCCCCCTGAAATGGCGGCTGCCTGACCTGTGAGGTGGGACAAGGGGAAATGAGGTAACTGTGCTGGTGTTCTACACCGTTGTGGTGGGCGGTCAAAGACCGCAGCGCAATTCTGCATTGGTTAACATTGGACCCTATGGGTCCGAGGATCCAATGACGATGTACGCCGGTGGTGAGGGTACGCACCGCCGCAGACGTGACCGACATTTTCTGTCTATTCACTCACTTGATACCTGACCTTCATCAGGAGAGGACCCACACTGCAAGTGCTGCTGTGACCTCAGTCTGGAAGCGACGATGGCTCATGTGTCTGGGGAAAAGGCCCCTGCCTTCACTTCGGAGGAGTTGGAAAACTAGTGGATGGGGTCCTCCCCCAGTACACGCAACTGTACGGTCCTCCAGACAAACAGGTGAGTACACTGTGAGCATGCTGAATGGCAATGCCTGTTTTGAATGGTGTGGATGGAAGATACATGGGGGGGCTGAGGCCTGCATGTGAGGATGGGGAGTGTATGTGCGTCAGGGCAAGGGTGGGAACAGGGGCAATGAGTATGACGGTCCAGACGGGTAAGTAATGTCCTTTCCCCCTGTACCATTCCTCTAGGTCAGCGCCCACCAGAAAAGGGTATTTGGCGTGCCATTGCCAAGGACGTCCGGACCCTGGGGGTCCACCACAGACGGAGCACCCACTGCCTGAAAAGATGGGAGAAACTGCGCCGCTGGAGCAAGAAGACGGCGGAGGCCCAGCTGGGGATGGCCTCCCAACGTGGGAGGGGTGCCCGTCGCACCATGACCCATCTGATGTTCCGGATCCTGGCGGTGGCGTATCCAGAGTTCGATTATTACGAATAAGAGCACTTATTTTCTGTTATGTTCATTGGTCATTAAGTAAATCTAGTCTCTGATTTTTGTCTCTCTTTTAATGCAGCAGGTTTTCTTTTGGAAGATCTTGCCGGAATCTTTCTCAAATCAATTTCAAAATACTTGAGTGTCTTGAATTTGAGCTTCAACTTCAGCTACCATTTACAATAAAGAATCAGTATTGCCAAGGAGATTTCTGTGCCCTTGTGACTTTTTCTTCATAGGTAGGACACATTTAAGCAGACACTTGATACATTTCATGTATACGTTACCATGCCGGGTGACATGGCTACTGGGAGGAGTCATCTTTTCCTTGGGTAATTGTAAGAAAGTGGATTCATATTTGGAGTGGGAGGTCACCCACCTCAAGGAATAATGACATTAAATTGTCAGGGTGAAACCTAAAGTTTGTAAATTTACTTGAGCTCAACCCCCTGGTTGGTATGGCACAGAGCAGACAGACATAATATGGGGCAATGTGTAAAGCATTTATGCATTACCAAAACAGTAATAAAGTTAAATAATAAACAAAGATAACTCAACTTAGATTAGAAAAATAGAGTAACATTTATTTTACCTTCTGACAGCAGAATGACAAAAATCCAATAAGGGGAATCTGCAATATGAATATTTAAAGTTTTAAGTGAGACTAGCTCTGAAAAGTGCTCAGCCTCTATGAAAGTTGAATTATCACTGTAGACTGTGACCTAAGTGTTATTTCCAGCTAACTGCAAGGGAGCATGGGTTGAGTACACCAACCAGGTATATCCGAGTCAAAGATTTTACCTTCTGGCTAAGAGCCTGATTTAGAGTTTGGTGGAGGGGGTTTCTTCGTCACAAATCTGACGAATATCCCGTCCAATGTATTACAATTCTATTATAGCCTATGGAACCTGTAAAACCGCGGGCGAGATATCCGTCACATTTGTGAAGGAGTAACTCTGCCACCAAACTCAAAATCAGTCCCTTGGTCTTTAAAGTCTCAATTATTGAGGGTTTCTGATGCAGTTTCTCTGTGACACTTCCAAGGCATTTCTTGGCTAGGGCACAAGTTACTTTACGGAACAAGTTATAGTCACTTAAGATAACAATACCTGGTGTACTTCAGTGGTTTTGTTAATTTAAGCCAGTATGTTTTAACTGACATTTCTACCTAACTGTAATGCTAATTTAGCCTTTGTTTGTTTTAGAACATTTCTAAGGTATTTTTATGCAGAGTAAGAAATTATTACCATACCCAACTATAACTTCACTTTAACATTTATTTTTTTGTGCAGTGAATTTCTAGGGTTTTTGTTAATGTTCAGTAATATTTCATTGCCATAGGGAATGCCAACCCCATACTGCGCACAATAAAACAAGGCCTGGCCTTTGTCTGTCAGTTGGGTATGTTTTCAATTTTTCCTTTTCTACTGAAAGTGATGCATATATTCCTAAACTAGACACACCAATCTGAACTAGAAGTCTAGCTTTAAGGGCTTTCTTAAGGGATAGAAGATAGCAATCATTCTGAAACTTCTGAAATACCTGCTGGCACACTACTTTTCACAATAAATTCAGGGATCTCATTGACTTAAAGCTCAGCAAACAGGTCAGCAATGGCAACATACCAGTTAAAGAGGTCTTTTGTTGTACCAAAAGTTGTCTAAGTTACTGCTGATCTGGTTGAAATTTGGGAACCAACACTGCCAGTATGGCCTAATTCTTGGTCTGGAGAGGTTAGATCTTCCTTTTTCAGGCTTTGGGCCTGGTTTATGAAAAGTTAGCTCCGCCTTTACGTCATTTTTTGACGCAAAAGCGGTGCAAACTTACAAAATATATTTTGTATGTTTGTGCCGATTTTGCATAAAAAAATGACGTAAAGACGGCACTAACTTTTCATAAATCAGGCTATTAATGTCTGAGGTGGGGCTCATAAACATGTCCCAAAGTACCGGTTAAGATTAACATGGTTAACCATCTGACAGTCTTCTTCTCAGTATTGAGTGCACTGAACACATCTGCCTCATCAAGATATTCCAGTCACCATTTCTTCGAAAAAACTAGCTGAACTTTTATATGTAAAAAGGTTATGTGAGGTATTAGCCGTGTCTGAATATGTATGGCATAACAAAAAAAAGGATTTACATGGACGTACAGGGACAAATGGACTTCAAGACCAATGCTTCCACAGGAAAGGGCTATTTATGTATTTTTCTCATGTTAGATGAAACACATGAAACATACAGTCTGTGCCAAGGACGGAGCACTTGAACTCCAGGCTGTTGTGAGGTATACTTTTGGAGGATGACTATGTGGTCTAGTTTATGTTCTACAAGGTGTCAAAACACCTTTGATTAGGGTAGTGTTGGAAATCTGTTTGTTCTCACATCATCAATCGTCATGGTTGAGTCATTGTCATCGATAAAAATTTGTTCATACAGTTTTTGTAGCTGAACATAGGACCCTGCGATTAACTTTCTCAGTTAACAATATAGAGAAGATGACAGAGTGTCAGGCACCAAAGTATGCAGAATCAGGGCCTGGCTGCACCTATTCACAAATAAGTTGAAGGCACATATCGTTAAGGGCCAAATGTATTACAGGATTTTGCATTCACAAACGGTGCAAATCGGTAAATTTTACCGTTTGCGAATGCAAAATCGACTTTTACGATGTATGAAAGGTATTCACAGGTAAAATTTAAGGAATCACAAAAACAGCGATTCCTTGCAACTGCAACATGAATTTATGGGTTGCATTCTGCGAATTGCAAATTGCGACCTGAATTTGTGAATCGCAGAATGCGAATCGCAAATTCCGTGTCGCAATGCAATGCATCAACAAATCGCAAATTGCGAATATTCGCAGAATGGCTTTTTGTACATGCAATTTACCACAAATTGAAATCAGGTGGTAAACAGGTGCAACCTATATGAAGAGGCCCAGAATGACTCAGCCTCTTTTCCACAATAGCTGTACTCTACGTCATCGCGAGAGGATGAGGATCCTGGGAGGTTTGAGGAGAGGGAGGAAGAGACAGGAGTGCATTACCCTTTTGACCAGACAGAGGAGGAGATATTTGATATGTACAAGTTAAACTCAGCCATGATACTTGACCTGATAGCTGATCTACAACCCCTACTACAACACAACACACACAGACCAATAGCATACCCACCCACATGCAGGTATTATGCTCTCTGCACCTATTAGCCTCAGGGAGCTATCAAGGGGTAATAACAGCAGCTGGAGGTGTCTCAAAGAGTGTGCTTTCACACTTCTTCAATGCATTCCTCAATGCCATGCTTAGCAAAATCCATCAACACATAAGATTCCCCAACACCCCACAGGACTTCTACCAGATTGCCCAATTACCACATGTCATTGGCTGCATTGATGGGATACATGTAGCTATCTGTCCACCATCGGCCACAGAGTAAGTGTGTTGGAATAGAAAGAATACACATTCCATGAACATACATGTCATAAGCAATGCCTCTAACGTTATTACGGATCTTGTGGCCAGATACCCAGGTAGCACACATGACTGCTACATCTTCAGCCACAGTGGAATACACATAAGACCACTTGCTGGGGAGTTTGGCGACAGATACCTAGTTGGTAATGTAATAGTTGACAATGTCGCCTTGATGTAAATGTGATGTCACGGATAACAAATACTCATGTTACTTTCCTGTCATTCTAGGAGACAGTGCATATGCAGTGCGCTCGTTTATATTTACACCCTATCTGAACCCTGCAACACCAAGTGAAAGGAGGTACAATACAGCACACAGGATGACACACAGCATTGTAGAGAGGACCTTCGGCCTACTGAAGAGCCGTTTCAGATGCCTGCACAAGAGTGGTGGTGGACTGCAATACAGCCCTGAAAACACATGCAAAATTGTGGTTACATGTGCTATGTTGCACAACATTGTAACAATGAGGGGCATACCAGTAGAACCCACAGAGCATGACTTAGATGAGGATGACGATCCCTTGCCACCCCTTCAGCCAGGAGACAGAAGCAGTGCAGCAGAGGGCAGACAAAGACGTGCTGAGATGAAGCGCAACTATTTTTTAGGTAAGTAATGACAACACAACCTCAACATTTATGTATTGCTGTAGGTAGCATCTTTATTGCCTTGACTTCAGGTAATATATGTGTGATTAGCACATAGGTAAGCACTATACACATACAGGTGTGAGTTACAGTGTAACACTATTTGCATCATAGTATCACTGCATTGCTATATGATATGCTAGTCCTCTGTACCTCTCAACATTACTTCCTACATCCACACACTCCACTTGAGTGCTCAGTGGACTCAGTGGCACCCCTTGCTGCGGGTTTAAACCCTACTGTGTCTGGTACTGCCATACCTAGGATCAATCACAGGGGCTGTGAGACTGCTGAAGCTATAGAGCTCCTCACTATCCCCTCCACCTAGTTTGATGTGTGTAGCACTCCATGCTGTCTGCATTGTCTCCAAAACATTGGTGATTTGCACCAATCCCTGTGCAACGTCCTGACTGCACTGTGCCATCTCCACTTCCATGCCCACAGCACGTCGCGATACCAAAGCAGTTGTGGTGGTGAGACGATTGACAGATCTGCAGGACCCATCCAACCTGCCCATCAATTGGTGATGGCACCTACGGTGGCTGACAAGCTCCTGCTGCATCACAGTACAGAGTTCCCTAATGGCATTTGTCATCTCCTTTGCATGTTCTGCTGCTGTTTGCTGTCCCTCATGGAGCTTGCACATGTTTTCATTGAGAGACTCCAGCTGCTTGTGCATTGATCCCGTGTTTTCTTTGAGGGACTCCAACTGCTTCTGCGTTGATCCCATGTTGTCATTGTGAGACTCAAACTGCCTGTGCATTGCGCCCATGTTATGATCGATTGACACCAACTGCCTGTGCATTGACCTCATGTGTTTACATTGCAGGCGCTGCACTTTCAGCATGGATGCCTCAAGGCCACCAAACACTGATGGGCCCTCACCTTCCTCTGTGCACTGTCTGCCTGCTTTGCGACGCTTCCTGAGGGGAGTGGACTGACGCTGGGGCAGGGACTTCTGTCTGTCGGTGCTTCTAGCTTCTGGGGGTGGTGTGGGTACTTCATCCGGCATTTCTTCAGAGTCCAGATTTTAATCAGGGAGGGGTAGCACTCTTGCCCTGCATCTAGTTGGTGCTTGAATGAACGACTCACAGGTGTTTGAGTCAGACTGTGGCTGACTTTCGCTATCCCCCACATTTTCACCTTCTGCTGCGTCAGGACCCGGAACATCTGCAACAATATTGTGCAGCATGTCATTCTTGGACATGTACTCAAATAGTTGCGGAAAAGTATTCAATTTACACTGGCATAGTATTACTGAGAGTCTTTTGTGTTGGCTCTCTTTTTGATTTTACACTATCTTGCTATTTATGTGGTAGTTTAAGGGTGTGGACTACTACTCCCATAAGGCATTGTTGTGTTGTATGTAAGATACGGCATGGACTACTTATCACACTGCATAGTGCCATAGCTATTTTCTAAGGTCCATTTGTACATGCACATCTGGGGAAACACATCATTACTGCCCTTACCTTTGCTGGTGCTGCTTCAGGAAGCAGAGTGTACACCACCATGTCTTCCATTGGTGTAGACGTGTCTGGGTGGGTGGTCCTCTTCCGGTGCTTCTTGCCTCCTTCTGCCTGTTTGCTACCCTCTTTTTGGCATGTGAACGCAACTCGTACCATCACTTGCGTATTTCCTCGGTGGAGCGCTGTGCAACACCCAATGCGCATATTTTGGTCTGGATGTCTGACCACAGTTTTCTCTTCTCACTTTCAGGTGCCTGTAGTGAGTGTTTTGCAAAAGGTTTGTAGTGGTTCCTGACCACCTCCTCGGTGAGCACCTCCAATTCCTGCTCACTGAATTTGAGTTTGCGCCTCCTCTCTCCTTTCTTCTTCACATTCCCATCAGTAGCCATAATCCTGTTTGTTCCTGGCTGGCTCTCAAGACTGCCTCCCTGGTGCTTGGCTGGGTCTCTCTGCCTGCTCCTGTGGGTAGGGCTTCTGGAAACAGCATGGACTGACTCACTTCCTGGTTGTGATGTCATCAGGCTGTTCCAAGTTGCCGTTTTTGCAATTTGTGATTTGCAAATACCGATTCGCTATTTTTTGCGAATCGGTATTTGCAACTCACAAATTGTGATTGTGAATTTTAAGAAATCGCTATTACCGACTCACAATTTTCAAACATCCCATTTTGCATTTCTTAAATAGCGATTTCTCAAAAATTGCTATTTAAGAAATGCAAACCGGGAGCTTGATACATCTGGCCCTTGACCCTTTATGAACTGGTTAAAGTCGTTCTATAATTTGTTGAACTGCAAGCCAAAAGAAACGGCAAAGCAAGAGTAGGAGCTGTGTCAGCCAATCACATTCAAGCCATAATGCAGTGCAGATTACATATATGAATGACCAGTTCAGAGAACAGCTAGACGACAGAAAGTAAATTAGAAAAGAAAAAAAGCAGTGGTGAGCAGCAATGAGGATGGCACTTAAGTAGCAACAGTTATGTGATGTTCTAATCTTAAAACAAAGCTGCTGTAAAGAGCCATGTGGACATATTTCAGGTCTAGTGGGAAATGGCACCAATATTAGTTTTATGGTTTTGCATCATGACTGAATTACATGACTTTACTGTATACTCAGTTTCTGTCAGTTAACAGTTTTGTCATTGGTCTTGGTTGCAGTGATTCTTCCATCCACGGCAATAATGCCGCCACCACCAACCAGAGCCGTGATCTAGTGTCATCTTGCTGCCAACTAATGTTCATCATAGCATTTCTTGCGTGACTATAGAGAGGGCAATGCTTTAAATGGTAATAATGCTGCATGATTATCCACGTATTCAATTAGGGGGTCTCACTCTTTGGGGAAAAGAACAACACAATAGTTATCATATGGTTGTAGAAAAACGATGTTAGAATATATGAAAGAAAAAGTGAGTTACGATCCTAATGAGCATTCTTTTAAAGCAAATAACACGAAAATCACAAAATATTTGACGAATCCAGCTCCAAGTCTCCACACTGCAGCGTTCCAAATATATCAGGAAGGGCACTGGAGATTTCGGTTCCAGGTTGTAAAATGTAACGCTATTTTAAGCTTTAATTTCCTGAATTTCTAGCTATGGCTTACAACATTGAATATTTATGTACACATTAATTTAAACATATGTACGTGGTACTGAATTGTGCCAGCAGCTAGCATGAGATGGGGGATCCGGGAATAAAAACACAGCCTACTAATTAAACATGTTAAACACTGCTTTATTAAGAAAAACATTTGTTTAAAAATCAGTAACACGAGTAGAACAATCAATGCAAAAATGCAAACCTAAAGCCAGCAACTAGTATGGTCTCCAAATGATACAAAAGTACATGTGATGCATCTGCTGTAGTGAACTAAAGTGAGTTTTAAAGGGACCTTGTTGTGACATAGACGTGTTTCAAATGGGTGGGATATGGGATACTGTCCCAAGAGTCACACAAGAGCTTTTTACAAGTATAACCTGCTCTCCTTGCTGACATTTTATCGTACTCATCCAGTAGAACTGCTTGTGCCATCAGATTGAGGTGAGTGGTGTTTCTTGTTTTATTAGCCTTGTATTTAAAGCACTTGGGAAACCTCAGTTACTTACTGTGGTCTCCGTTACTCTTAGTCCAACTCGTTCTTATCCCAGTCATTACAAAATGAGGATGTTTACCAATCTCTAAATCAAGAAACAAAACCGGAATGCTTTAATTAATCCCATTCACCCTCAGCTGGGTACTATAAAAAGGTAGTATCCCCAAGTACTTCCTGTAATCCAAAACCCTGCTGAAACCCTGGACCTAGGGAGTTTGGGAAGGTCATCAGCAGTGGATGAAGATTACTGGTAAGTAATACAAACAGTACCTATACTCCCTCGTCCTTGTGCCAGTTGTTCCTAATGAAGTATAGAAAGCCACATAACCTTTAACAGAAAACAATCCCAACCATCAAACAATGCTAAACTCTCTGTTGTAATAGCAAAACATCAGTGCTCAAATTCAAGGAAAACCCAAAAACAATACTCATGGTTTTACAGATTGTAATATTCCAAGATCAACTTGGTATAATGTTTAATCATTTTAATTTAGATTTTTGGCCTGAATTAGATCTTGGCAGTGTTTCCACTGAATCGCCGCAAAGGTGGACCAATGAAGAGCATCAAGTTGGCTCTGTTTCGCCTGCCATATTTAGATGTTACAATCCTGTAGGCGGTGTACTAGCGGTGGTTTACTGACAGAGGGAAGACATTGCTGGACCCAATGGACATCTGACAAAGGATATGGAATAGAGGTAAGTCTCACACACACACACTGAACCTTTGCCATATGTGTCCCCCTGCATCACACCTAACACAACACAACACATATACACCATTATCTACCATAATACAACATGTAAATGCCGCAAAAACACACTATCGTACATCCATGACACAACATACACCCCCACACGGCACAACCACAACAACCAACACAACCACACACACATCTACACAAATGCAATCACACAACATCACAACTACACACATCACAATGACTGCCACAAAATGACACTCACCTCAATGTTGCACACAACAGCACAACACACAACATATACACCATCAATGCCATATGAAAGTGGCACACATACTGACACAGCCACATCGCCCACTCCAGCTCCCTCCACCTCACAGGCCAATCACATCACACACACACATACACGTACTGAGTCACACACACAACTCAAAGCACATAATGACACGTACAGATCCCTTTGCAATGTGCACACATGTACACAGTTGACAAGTATGATTGTACCATCATTGTGGGGTCAGCATTCATTCAGCAATGAAAACTGACACCAAATGACAATTGTGTATGTATTAGATATGTGTTGTGTATCAGTGTGTCCCTATCTGTGTCTGACCCACTCATGCTCCCGACATATGCATGTCACAGTAATTCTAACAATTACTCTGACATGTATATGTCTGCAGTGGTCCCGAGCTCATGTGCAGTGACCACCCAACGTACACAGCCAATGCGGGTTCCCTACCTACCTCTGTGTCCCGCAATGGGGAGTTATGTTTTCTCCATGGCTTAGTGGCAGCAGTGACTGGGCATTGTCCAGCTGTTTCCAGCCAGAAACAGAAGTGGAATCAGGAAAAAAGGTGCTTTGCACCCATTTTTCCCCAGACTGCCAATTCAGAAGTGGAGGTCGGACTGACATATTTTGCTTGGAAGTAAGGCACATGCAAATCTGCACAGTGGTACATTATCCCATACGTTCTTCTCTATGAAGGGCTTACTCTATGCTTGGGCCACATGTAGAGCTACTGAATGCCATGATTATACTCAGGTGGCCACTGATGCCTTCCACCTAGTCGTGGCTGCTCTGTAGGCCAGGAGGAGGCCCAAATCAAGGAACCCAGAAGGTGCCCAATGTTTTTGGGAGTTTCAGCATATCCAGAGTTCACAGATTACCCAAGATGGCTGGAGGGGTGTCCCACCAGTACAGCTGACCAAAACACAAAATACGTGGGCTCATTCAAATATCACTGAAGAGCAAGCCTCTATCAAATGAAACTAATCAGCCGATGACGATTTGCAGTGTGACCAAGAGGCGGGTGCCCTGGGAAAATTCTATGGATCTAGGTGGGGCACAGATAAACTCAGTGCAATATAAACAATTGTATTAGCTTAATTCAGTCATTGCGGGGTATTGTACATGAATATGAAAGTGCTCTTGCCCACTTCTTCTTGTGCAGTACCTTTTTAAATTCTGCCTCCCAGGTTTCTTCCAACATTTGTAGTGATGTTTGAAGGTGGGAGTATTGTGATCAATACAGCAAGCTCACACAATGTCTTCCAATGCCTAACATTTATATTAAATGTGTTGGTTGGTCAATGTCAGGTTCTTTGTGCACTATTGCCTGTGTCGTGCCCAGTATGTATACAAGAGTAAGCCACATGTCAAGGTTTGTACCTCATATAGTGGCTAACAATTTCTCAATGCCTGGAATAATTAAAATCAACCATCCTGGAACAGATCCCCTGCCACTTCCAGACCAACTGTCATCCATTATGTGAGTCTTTGATTATCCAGTAGAGAATGCAGGGCCGAGAGGTCCAGTTACAGAATCTTTGGAGTGTACTGGGCTTTATATTTAGTGAATAAATAAAGCCTGACCAGGCAACCCATCACCACCTCAACTAATTGGGGCAGTCCTCGGGTCAATCGAGAAGTAGGGAGAACTAGATTAAAGATTATCAGTCGAGCATAGAGGCACAGGAGTTGTCCCATTTTCCTCCAGAGCCATTCCTTCCTATCAACTAGATAGCCTCTGCAGTTGAGCCGTCAAATAATAAGCCTTCAAGTGAGTAACTGCTGAGCCACCCTGGCCTATCAAGTGACTCAGTACAGATAGTGTAATCCTAAATCACCTGATTGACGACACCAGACCTCCTAATATGGCATCCCAGTAGCAGATAAAATGCATAGTAAGGAAATAAGGGAGATTGGCAAAATAGTACAGGACCCTGTGTAGCATTACCATTTCTGAAATGGCAATGTGTCCTATGGGTGACAGTGGGAGAGTTCTCGAAAAAGTTGTCTGGCTTTTCAGGGAGGTCACAGCTTTCATGAATTAGTCATTCCACCAGAACCTCATTCGTGTGAAAAATCTTCATAACCATGTAACTGATCTTTTTGCCTTCCCACCTTATTGGTCCACTACCCTCTGTGCCCATTATTAGGTGGGTAGCTTGACATAGAGAAAAAAAACAGAACTTGCCTTTATTAATGAATAGGCCTGAGGCAGCACAAAATTACTCTAGGACCAGTGGTACAGGTCCAAATCCCTCATGGACATCTTTTATACAAAGGAGGATATAACCTGAGTAAAGAGAGATTAACTGCATGCCATCAAGGAGGAAATACCCCAATGTCAGCCATTTGAGCTCAGGCAGCAAGGGGTTTCATGGACAAGGCAAAAAGAAGTGGGGGGGCAGACAGCCCTGACAGGTCCCCTTGCCAATCGTAAATGGGTCAGATATATTCCCTATGAGTTTTACCCTGGCTACTGGTTGGGTATATAAGAGATGCACCATTTGGATAAATCTAAGCTCAAATCCAAAGTTACAGAGTACTTCAAAGAGGTAAGTTCTAGGTCTCTGACTAGAGCTGCAGAATATGGCTAGCGCCAAGGAGCTTCACTCAACATCCGATATAGACTCCAGATGTTATAGGAAATGTTTCTACCCAGTACAAAGCTGTTTTGATCTGAGTGGGCAATGTAGGAAATTATGCAGAGGAACCGGTCTGCCAGAACATTACTTAGTATTTTATAATTGGTATTTAAGAACATTTTTGGCCTCCCCCAGCAATGGCGGCAGTGTACAGGTGTCCAAGGCCACTTGCTGTAGCTGTGATAATTTGGAGGTGAGACATGAAGAGCAGGACTTGTGAAATTCAGTGGTGGTCTTTAATTCTTGAGGAGTAATAAGGCCTTCCATCTCTTCTCAGAGATCGGCCAATCTGAGGGTATTTCTAGTGCAGCTTAAAAGTATGGTATGTCACCAGATGTGGAATGGGGTGTTCTGTATAGGTGACTCTAAAAGTGAAATAACATTTGACCCATCGTCAGTTGGGAAAAGGCAAGATTGCCCTTCTCATAGTGGAAAGCACTAATGGGGCATCCACCTCTATCTTCTGATAGAATGCAGGCCAAAAGGTGGCCCTATGTGTCTGTTTTAAAGTGTGACCTGGCAGTGTAAGCTGCCCAATCAGTTTCTCAGTCAAGGCTGCTGCCTCTTTGTGAAGCTCACTTAGGTCTGCCATAACAGTGGGGTCAGTTGCAACCCTACATTCAGTTTTTACATAAGGAGACTCTACTGAGAGCAAATCCCACTCCAACAAGCTATGTCTGCCCACCACCACATGGATACAGTGTCTACCACCTTCATCGTCTCTAACTTCAATGCTCTAAAGGATGCTGAACTTGCATTCTCATCATTTGATCAAAGAATTCTATTAGTTGAGCAGTTAGAGTTTCTATGAGGACTCCATCTTCTAAAATGAGGACTGAGAGGCACCAAGGGCACGATGTAAGAAAAGTGGTACTGCACCCAGTGCAGCACCACTTTTCTTGTGCCCCTTAGTGTCCCCCTAACACCACCATGTGTGCGCTGCATGTAAGATACTGTGCAACATGGCAGTAGTTGGGGAACTAGAATCAACATTTTTTACGCTAGTTCGGAGTTTTTCAGGATTAGCGACAAAAAGTTTGATGCTAATCCTGCAAAGCCCATTGAGGCCCAAAGTAAACAATGGTGTGACTCCTTTTAATGCCTGCTCTGAGCAGGCATTAAAAGTGCTGAAAAAATTATGCAAAAAAATCTCTTAGATTTCATTGCGCCATTTTGATTTTCGATGTCCCTAGAAGGGAACACCCCCTTTGCTACATTATGCCTGGTGCAGGCATAATCTAGTGCAATGGGCTATAAAGTGGTGCAATGCGTGCATTGCACCACTTTGTAAATTTGGCACTTTGATTTTGGCCTCATTGGGCCTCTTTAGCATAAAAAATGTATGTTAATATGGCGCAAGGGGAGCTCTTAAATCTGCCACCAAGTCTGAAAGGGTGACTGAGGCCTAATCCAATCTAGGATCAATGGGCTATGATCTGAGATGGCTTGTCCCAGATAGACCTGGTGTGATCTGAGGGCACAGAACATTAAGACAGATCGCCCTGTTCTGTCTCTAAATCATGAATTAGTGAATAGAAGGAACAAAGATGCCCTCTTAAAATATCTGAGAGTGTCCAGTGGCAGGACCAGTGCATCAATATTTCAGCATTCGAAATAGTTTGTATCTTGTGGAGTGGGGATGCTATCTGTGAAGGGCCACATATAGGATGCAATTAAAATCACCCTCAAATAACTGCAAGATATGTGCTCACTCTTCCAAATGCATGGAAAGTTGATCAAGGAAGGTTAGTTGATGCACATGTGGTTCATAGATATTACTTCTAACAACAGAGTCACTGTCTAATCAGGCATCAAATAATATAAATCTGATCTCAGGATCTACAGTAGATCTATTGATGCTGAAAGGAATCCATGCCCTAATCCAGATCAGAACTCCCCTAGAGATTGTGGAAGGATTTGTACTGAACATTTGTCCCCATCAATACTTTTAGAATCCTGTTACCTTAATCTTGTATTTTCTGGGATTCCTGCAAGAGTGTTACCTGGACTTTGTGACACTTCAATAGGAAATGAACACTTAGGTTAATCATGGCCCAAATATTCCATATGATGATGGTATAAAAGTTAAGGTGAGACATAGGAGTCATGAGTGATTATTGTTATGCACCTCCCCTTCCCGCCCACATGTGTCCATATCCTTAGGCTTTCTCATAACACTGCATCAAAGCTACAGTTAGAGAAAGTAAATAATAACCAATCAGCCACAGCTTGAGCTATGTGCTATCTCCCTCAGTCCCCAGAGGCACACAAACAACATCCTTTCATATGCCTCCACTCTACAGCCCGGCAGGTATAATCTACATCAAATGTGTCAAGGGGCAAAGAACACCACTTACCTCTTCTTGAGGCCCACCGCACCACAGGGGGAGGGGCATTTGATCAATATTCACAGGCAATTTTGAGGACGGCATGGGGAGCTGAAACACTCCTCAGACTCTCTGTTCCAATCTGGAAGTATGTGGTCCTCTGTGGTACCTGGACGCCGGTCTTGGTCTTCAAAGGTTCTGAACTCTGCTTCAGTGTCCTGGGAGGGGCATCTATCATTGCACTGTCACATAAGTCAATCCTTGTAGAGAGATGTCAAATGGCTGACCCTCTTCCACTCATCAAACAGGCCATCCCACATCCTAATGAGGCATGCACTGGCTGCCCCAAGGGTCTGGTACACCGCTCAGAGAAGGGAGGAGATCAAGAGGGTCCCCTGCTCTAGTCATCTCCCCAAGGCCCCAATGGCTGCCTCCTCTCCTCAGTTCTTTTGGGTCTGGGCTGCAGAACACAGGTAGGCCCCCTGCAAATGGGGAGGCCACCTGGATACCTTCACTTCCCTTTGAAGTTGCAATGCTGCTCCTTTCAGCGATCCGGATCCAAAAATTGGAAAGGGTGAAGCACTCCAAGTTCACTATGGATGTGCGAGCAATAGGCAAAAGCTGAGCTAGAACACTACTGACATGTTGGGCTGCCAGTCAGGCCTTCCCAATATCATGTGTTGGTAATAGTGTCATGCCAAAGGTAAAAGCAATATGCCTTGTTGGTTGATGAGTTTTTAATGAAAAATTATGACAAAGACAGTAGGCCTGATTACTTACTGTGAAGAGTGCGTTAATGGCAATAGACTTTTAAGTGTGCATTGTAATTAGACAGTATTAAAGTCCTTTGGTAAATATTGCTTTACATAGAATCACACAGATTACCATAGCAGCAGGCAGGTGGTTTGCTTTTGGTGACCCACTCAAAAAAAAAAAAAAAGCGGGGGTAGGAGAATTACACTATGTTGATCATTTTTCAGGCTTCATAGGAGGAATTTTATGTTGTCTTGACAGTTGTAATTTGGAACAAATTTGAAGTATTATTACATTATACCTGATGGGTGCCTTGTGGGAAAACTTATGCTCAGCACCGTAGGTCTGAGCTGGTTACGGTGATAAGTAAGGGACAAAGGCTTAAGGCCCAATTGGTTTGTGAAAGTTATTTCAGATGCCATAGGTCTGACCTTTATTATTAATTATTATCCCCTTCGCTGCTGGGCCTTTTCCCCCTCCTGTGCCGAACCTTTTTTTGACTATTTGGAGCAGTTCGCGCTTAGGCCCTCAAAACTTTTTGTTCACATAAGCTACCCACGCCAAATTTGCGTCCTTTTTTTCCAACATCCCAGGGATTCTAGAGGTACCCAGACTTTGTGGGTTCCCCTGCAGGAGACCAAGAAATTAGCCAAAATACAGTAAACATTTATTTTTTTTTCAAAACAATTGGAAAAAAGGGCTGCAGAAGGCAGCTCGTGGTTTTTTTTTTCCTGAAAATGGCATCAACAAAGAGTTTGCGGTGGCAAGATCACCATCTTCCCAGCTTTCAGGAACAGGCAGACTTGAATTGGAAAACCCAATTTTTCAGTACAATTTTGACATTTTACTGGGACATACCCCATTTTTACTATTTTTTGTGCTTTCAGCCACCTTCCAGTTAGTAACCAAAATGGGTGAGAAACCAATGCTGGATCCCAGAAAGCTAAACATTTCTGTAAAGTAGACAATATGCTGAATTCAGCAAGGGGTCATTTGTGTAGATCCTACAAATGTTTCCCACAGAAAATAACAGCTGAAATAAAAAAAAACATTGAAATTGAGGTGAAAAAACTGCCATTTTTCTCCACGTTTTAGTCTGTAACTTTTTCCTGCGATGTCAGATTTTTTAAAGCAATATACCGTTACGTCAGCTGGACTCTTCTGGTTGCGGGAATATATAGGGCTTGTAAGTTAATCAAGAACTCTAGGTACCCAGAGCCAATAAATGAGCTGCACCTTGCAATGGGTTTTTATTCTATACCGGGTATACAGCAATTCATTTGCTGAAATATAAAAAGTGACAAATAGGTATCAAGAAAAAATTTGTATTTCCAAAATGGCCACAAGATAAGGTGTTGAGAAGCAGTGGTTATTTGCACATCTCTGAATTCCGGGATGCCCATACTAGCATGTGAATCACAGGACATTTATCAAATAGATGTCTTTTTTACACACTTCCTTACATTTGGAAGGACAAAATGTAGAGAAAGGCAAGGGGCAATAACACTTGTTTTGCTATTTTGTGTTCCCCCAACTCTACTGATAAAAATGGTACCTCACTTGTGTGGGTAGGCCTAGTGCCCACGAAGGGAAATGGCTCAAAACACAACTTGGTCACATCACATTTTTTCACAGAAAACAGAGGTGTTTTTTGCAAAGTGCCTACCTGTGGATTTTGGCCTCTAGCTCAGTCAGCACCTTGGGAAACCTAGCAAACCAGCGTATTTTAGAAAACTAGACACCTAGAGGAATCCAAGATGGGGTGACTTGTGGGGATCTGACCAGGTTCTGTTACCAAGAATCCTTTGCAAACCTCAAAATTTGACGAAAAAAAATGCTTTTTCCTCTCATTTCGGTGACAGAAAGTTCTGGAATCTGAGAGGAGCCAAATATTTCCTTCCACCCAGCGTTCCCCCAAGTCTCCCAATAAAAATGGTACCTCACTTGTGTGGGTAGGCCTAGCGCCCACGAAAGGAAATGGCCCAAAACACAACGTGGACACATCACATCTTTTCACAGAAAACAGAGGTGTTTTTTACAAAGTGCCTACCTGTGGATTTTGGCCTCTAGCTCAGCCGGCAACTGGAGAAACCTAGCAAACCAGCGCATTTTTGAAAACTAGACACCTAGGGAAATCCAAGATGGGGTGACTTGTGGGGCTCCGACCAGGTTCTGTTACCCAGAATCCTTTGCAAACCTCAAAATTTGGCCCAAAAAACACTTTTTCCTCGCATTTCGGTGACAGACATTTCTGGAATCTGAGAGGAGCCACAAATTTCCTTCCACCCAGCGTTCCCCCAAGTCTCCCGATAAAAATGGTACCTCACTTGTGTGGGTAGGCCTAGCGCCCACAAAAGAAAATGGCCCAAAACACAACGTGGATACATCCAATTGTTTCGCAAAAAACAGGTGTTTTTTACAAAGTGCCTACCTGTGGATTTTGGCCTCTAGCTCAGCCGGCACCTGGGGAAACCCAGCAAACCAGCGCATTTTTTAAAACTAGACTCCTAGGGGAATCCAAGATGGGGTGACTTGTGGGGCTCTGACCAGGTTCTGTTACCCAGAATCCTTTGCAAACCTCAAAATGTGTCCAAAAAAACACTTTTTCCTCTCATTTTGGTGACAGAAAGTTCTGGAATCTGAGAGGAGCCACAAATTTCCTTCCACCCAGCATTCCCCCAAGTCTCCCGATAAAAATGGTACCTCACTTGTGTGGGTAGGCCTAGCGCCCACGAAAGGAAATGCCCCAAAACACTATCTGGACACATCAAAATTATCAAATACAAAACTACCTGTATTTGCAGGGGGGCACCTGCGTTTTTGGTCCTGGGCTCAGCAGCCTTCTAGGCAAACCTACCAAACCCAGACATTTCTGAAAACTAGACACCCGAGGGAGTCCAGTGAGGTGTGACTTGCGTGGATCCCCCAATGTTTTCTTACCCAGAATCCTCAGCAAACCTCACATTTAGCTAGAAAATCAAATTTTCCCACATTTCTGTGTGGGATCACCGCACTGGGACACATTTCATACCACCCAATGTTCCCCTCAGTCTCCCAGTAAAAATTATACCTCATTTGTGTAGCTGGGCCAAGTGCTTGTGAAAGGGAAGAGCCAAAAACATGTCGATATTGAGGGGGAACAAAGGGGGTCCAAATGGGCAGTTTGCAAAAAAACATTTTTAGGCTGACAAGTGCAACAGAATTTTTATCGGTTTGGATGAGACAATGCTGGGTGGTTGGAATTTTGTGGATTCCTGCAGATTCCGGAAGGTTCCATCACAAAAACATGGGAAAAATGTGTGATTTCCAGCAAAGTTGGAGGTTTGCAGGGGATTGTGGGTACAAAAATGGTGCGGGGTCCATGTGAAACACACCACCCTGGAATCACCCAGATGTTTAGTTTTCAGATGTGTCTAGGTCTTGTGGATTTTTCTACATGGCAGCGTCCCAAAGTCCATAAAGTGCAGCCCTCACCATTCCAAGTGGGGCGATTTTGAGAGTAAGCCAAGTTCTCATATCCAAATGTAAAACTAAAACCCAAAATAATCAAAAGTCTCCTTGCTTGCTGTGGGATAAGATGTTTTAGAGTGCAGGGGAGAGCTGAAAGACTGTTACCCCCTTCAGTTGAGGTGGGGGCGTAACCAGGCCCATACTGGTTGGTAGTCACCACCCCAATATTTTTTTTTTAATTCCCTGGCATCTAGTAGACTTCCTTCCCTCCCCGGGGTGTGGATCAGGGGTAGTTGCCCCATCTGCCCACTGGTGGGCAGAACAACTTTGGCACCATTTATTTGGGGTGGGGGTATGGCCATACCCCCACCCTCTTATTTTTAAAAAACAAACTTCCCTGGCCTCTGGTGGGCTTTCTGCCCCCCCTTGGGGGCAGATGGGCCTTCCAAAAATAGGCCCATCTGCCCCCAAGGGGGAAGATATGGCCAACAGTAATGTGCCCCCATGGGGAGTGACCCTTACCCAAGGGGCTGCCCCCCTAAAGAAAACATACCATACACACACACCAATCCCTGGTGCCTAAGTGGTTTCTGCCCTCATGGGGGCAGATTGGCCTAACAAAAATCGGCCGATGTGCCCCCAATGGTCTAAATACAATATGCAACCCAGGGAAGCGACCCTTGCCTAATGGGTCTCTCCTCATTTACAAAAAAAAACCACACATTTTTTTTAGCCCTGGTGCCTAGAGGTTTCTGACCCCCCTGGGGGCAGATCGGCCTAATAACAATAGGCCGATCTGCCCCTGGGTAGAAATGTCCTAAAATAAATTTGCCCCCACCACCCCCCCCCAACCCCAGGGAGAGACCCTTGCCTACGGGGTCGCTCCCCTTCCGTGACATTGACGCAAAAAAAAAGATCCCCGGTGCCTAGTTGTTTCTGCCCCCCTTGGGGCAGAGTGACCCAAAATCGGCAGATCTGCCCCCAAAGGGGGCAGAAATGGACTAAATACAATTTGCCCCCCAGGGGAGCGACCCTTGCCTAATGGGTCGCTTCCCTTCTCTAAAAAAACAAACAAACAAAAAAACACACAATTTTTTTTTTATCCCTGGCGCCTAGAGGTTTCTGCCCCTCCTGGGGGCAGATCAGCCTAATAACAATAGGCCGATCTGCCTCCGGGGGAGCAGAAATGGCCTAAAATAAATTTGGCCCCCCAACCCCCCTGGGGAGAGACCCTTGCCTACGGGGTCGCTCCCCTTGCGGGACATTGGTGCAAAAATAAAGATCCCCGCTGCCTGGTTGATTCTGCCCCCAAGACCTAAAATCGGCCCAAGGGGGGCAGAAATGGTCTAAATCCAATTTGCCCCACAGGGGAGTGACCCTTGCCTAATGGGTCACTCCCCATCTCTAAAAAAACAAACAAACAAAAAAAGAAAACACCCCAAAAAATGTTAGCCCTGGCGCCTAGAGGTTTCTGCCCCCCCCCGGGCAGATCGGCCTAATAACAATAGGCCGATCTGCCCCCAGGGGGGGGCAGAAATGGCCTAAAACAAATTTGCCCCCCATCCCCCTGGGGAGTGACCCTTGCCTACGGGGTCGCTCCCCTTGCGTGACATTGGCACAGAAAAAAAGACCCCCTAGTGGTTTCTGCCTCCCTTGGGGCAGATCGGCCTAATTAAAGTAGGCTGATCTGCCCCATAGGGGGCAGAAATGGCCTAAAATAAATTTGCCCCCAGGGGAGCGACCCTTGCCTAAGGGGTCGCTCCCCTTGCGTGAAATTCACGAGAAAAAAAAAACCTCCCTGGTGTCTAGTGGTTTCTGTCCCCCTTGGGGGCAGATTGGCCTCATAAAAATAGGCCAATCTGCCCGCAAGGGGGGCAGAAATGGTCTAAATATAATTTGCCCCCTATGGGAACGACCCTTGCCTAAGGGGTCGCTCCCCACCTTTAAAAACAAAAACAAAAAAATATATATATATATCCCTGGTGCCTAGTGGTTTCTGCCCCGGGGGGGGCATAAAAGGCCTTAAAAATAAATGCCCCCCCTGGGAGGTCCCCTCATGCCAGTTTCCTTTTGGAAAAGAAATCCCCGGTGTCTAGTGGGCATTTCAAAAGCCGGATTGCTTCACAATCCGGCTTTTGAAATGCTCAGAGAGACTTCAAAGGGAAAGAAATTCATTTCCTTCCCTTTGAAGCCTCTCCAGCCTCCTCCATGTGATCGGGAGAGAAATGCAAAGCATTTCTTTCCTGATCGCACTGGAATCTGAGCTTCCAGCGCGATGGGAGGAGGCCTCTGTTACAGTCAGCGCACGATGATGCTGTCGTCACAGGGTGTGGGGGGGTCGGGGGTGGAAGGGGAAGGGCTTCCCCTTCCATCCCTGCCTTTACCCCACAGAGGGAGCGCTAACGCTCCCTCTGGGCTCTGTGCCCAGGACGTAATGGTTACGTCCTGGGCACACGAGCACTGTGTCTCAGGACGTAACCATTACGTCCTGGGCACAGAAGGGGTTATGAAATGAATGTGTTAAAGCTAATATACCTTTAAGGCTGGATTGTATTTTGTTACATGAACTTTCACAGATTATCTATGTAGGGA
Source organism: Pleurodeles waltl (assembly GCF_031143425.1). Classification (NCBI taxonomy): domain Eukaryota; kingdom Metazoa; phylum Chordata; class Amphibia; order Caudata; family Salamandridae; genus Pleurodeles; species Pleurodeles waltl. The sequence goes on along the minus strand of NC_090437.1, from coordinate 607,297,539 downwards.
AGGATTTTAGTATTGATCAACCTTTTTGACATATCATAAGTGATAGAAGATCTACACTTTAATAATTCTTACTAGAATCACTTCAGAAAGAATTACAGGCTTAATTGAATTCCAAGATCCTATAATAAAAAAAAAGATAGAAATGCATACATGGATCACAGTGAGTTCTTTTAATCCCCAGCTCCCTTCTGCCCAGCACTGGTCATTGTAGCTGGAGATCTGCAGCAAAAATATATGTACATTTTGAAGCTTGAGTTTTGAAAAACAGCTGAACATATTTCTATCAACGCGCTCCTTGTGCTGACCATGAGGTGAGAGACTGCAATTCCCTGAAATCAGCAAGCATAGGAGGAGGGACTTTCAAATTCAATCACACTCTTAAGCGCTGGGACTTCCGTGGACATGGAACGTGACCCTTGTGCTGCTGTGATGCCGTGGGGTGAGGGACTACTACTCCCTGAAATCAGTAAACTGAGGAGGAACAGCTTTGAAATTCAATCACACCCCTAAGTGCTGGGACTTCTGTGGGTGCAGGACTTGCTCCATGTGCTGCCATGCTGTTGAGAGGTGAAGGATTGCAACTCCCAGAAATCAACAAGCCCAGGAGGAGGGGTTTTCAAATTCAACTGCGCTCTTAAAGAGCTGGGACTCCCACAGGCACGAGACACTCTCCTTGTGCTACTGTGAGGTGATGGACTGTAACTCCCAGAAATCAGCAAGCATAGGAGGAGGGGCTTTGAAATTCAATCGTAATCTTAAGTGCTGGGATTCCAGTGGGACTCACATGGACGCACCCAGGCCCAGGCAAAAACCAGGACAAGAGCGGACCCATATTTGTCTTTGTCATCGGCCGAAAAATGTTGGGCTACCACTCCCAGACCGAGACTGTAAGATCTACTTTGGTGAGTGGTACCTCTCCCTGTACTCTCTGCTAAGTCTGACTTTAATTTGGCTGATTTGGGGAGGGCCAGCCCTTTCTGACAGATGATTTGGGAGGTTCTGGCAAGCTACCTCCAAGGAGACCATGATCTTTATTTTCTGTTCCTGAATGGTAAAAAAAAAGATGCTGGGGTGAAGGAACTTGCTAGCTCTCAATGTGAAACCCATAGTACCATCTTGTACTCTTTTTTGACCAGAGCAGTAGGGATGGCTACCAAGGAGATAGATCCCACAGAACAGTGGCTATGCCATAAACTCTGTGAATGCCAGGAATCTCCTGTTTTAACCCCTTCATACCAGTAAGGTACTTGAGGACAATTTGGATTTGGAGGGTATCCCAGGTCTGAGTTGGAAGGAGAGGGCTGTTTGCAGATACGGCTTGGTTTAAATGGCACAGCTGCTTCATTGGACAGTCTTGAAAGACCCCCAAAAAAGAGGAAACAACATTCTAAACAAGCCTGCAATGCGAGTAAGAAGAGTGATACATGCCGTAATATTGACCACCAGGCCCAAGTATTCCATAAGGCCCATGGGTTTATTTCTAACAATAATATGTCTGCCCACCTCTTGGAGCAATTCTAACCAATTATCTTAGCCACTATGGCTCTTATGATAGGAAAGCAGAAATCTCTGGAGTCAGCTGTTTCAGGCTTTATTAGAATGTGTAAATCAGAGGCTAGGGCATCAAGTTCTGCTATGCCTGCACCTCTGAATGACACAGCTAATGACACTGCTATCCAGGCAGCTACTCCAATGGAGGGAAGAAAAATCTGACGCTCTGGTTGCCCCAATGTTGCACCTCTTGAAACCCGGAAAGCACCCCCAATGAAATGACATTTCATGTTGGGATAGCTAACCCAGAAGGGAATATAGTGGGACCATGTGTTGGTGTAGAGAAAGTAGGGTCAGACGCAGGACCATATAAGGAGAATCAGTTGCATTTAAATTTTAAGACAATTGCTATTCATATGTTGCTGTCTTAACAAATGTTCTTTCTCTGTCACCTTCGGCTGAGGTCCCCACCACCCAACTCAAGAACAAAGTTTGTTTTTGGTTAAGCCAGAACTCTGACTCTCACCCTCTGGAATATAAGGACAATTTATTTGTCAGAAGGATTGGATGGATTGGTCCAGCAACCAAGCAGCTGAAAGGGATCACCTTGCCATTAACTGCTGCTACCCAGAGTTTTGCAATCTGATTTTCTCCAATAAGCAACAAAGATGGATGTTTAATGATAATAATTTGTCACCATTGGGATTTTTGTAAGCATTTACAGCCCAGGTTGGTGCTTGGCCCATAGCGATTAAGGTTTAATGAAAATGTGGATGATGGCCGCTTTAATCTCCCAACCAGCAACAGGTTTGCCACCCTCTCAGGTCTTGAGGACAAAAATTGACCATCTTCAAGTGGTAACTCGTTAGTGGATTGTGGGTCTCAGATTATCCTCAATACTGGAGCTGCCCTTAGTCAATCCCCAAAGGGAAGACTTTTCTCTCCTTTTTGTATGTTGGAATGTGGCTGGTTACCAGTCTGAGCTTGAAGACAAGGATTGGGCTGCTTATATTTTATATTTTGACATATTGTTTTTGCAAGAAACCTGGTTCGCAGGAAACATAATATCGGATGGTTATGAGAGCTTTATAGTCCCTGCTGTTGCTATGCTGGGGTACAGGGCAAAAGTGGGCCTGGTGACCATGTTTCATATCTCAAAGATGTGCCTGCCTGTTCAAACTGCTTGCAAGTGAGAAGGAATAATATGTGTATGGGTGATTCTTGCTAATAAGCTAAATTGTTTTGTTTTTACTTTTTATAACCCTGTTTGTAAGCTAGGCTGCCAGATTGATTCCCTATTTTTTTGTGCTGACCATTTTAAAATGTAGATCCGTTAACATGTTTAATGTATTTCATGCGGTAGTAGGTGGGGGTTTCAATATTAAATTAGACAAAAACACTACCTTAGAAGACCCATTTGCGGTGGAAAATAAAAAATTGTCATGCTCAGGCAGTCGACTGTAAAGAGATGAAACTCTCAGAGGCCCTCCTAAATTTTGGTCTGCTTAATCTATTTGAAAAGGTTGGTGACTTATCAATGCAATCTCCCACTTTTGTGGATTGGGAACATGGTACCATAATTGACTATGGTGGTCATTCTAACCCTGGCGGTAAAAACCGCAAGGGCGAATGACCGCGGTAGCACCGCCAACAGGCTGGCGGTGCACCGCTGGGCATTCTGACCGCGGCGGTTCAGCCGCGGCCAGAAACGGAAAGTCGGCGGTGTACCGCCGACTTCCCGCTGCCCTTGAGAATCCTCCATGGCGGCGGAGCGTGCTCCGCCGCCATGGGGATTCTGACACCCCCTACCGCCATCCTGTTCCTGGCGGGAGATGGCGGTAGGGGGTGCCGCGGGGCCCCCGTAAGAGGGCCCCAAAAAGAATTTCAGTGTCTGCCTAGCAGACACTGAAATTCGCGACGGGTGCTACTGCACCCGTCGCACTCCAGCAACTCCGCCGGCTCCATTCGGAGCCGGCTTCATCGTTGCTGGGTCTTTCCCGCTGTGCTGGCGGGCGGCCTTTTGGCGGTCGCCCGCCAGCACAGCGGGAAAGCCAGAATGGCCGCCGCAGTCTTGTGACCGCGGTGCGGTCATTTGGCGGTAACCGCATGGCGGGCGGTGACCGCCGCCCGCCGCGGTTAGAATCACCGCCCATATCTTTGGTACAGAGAAGTTGAGCTAGCTTGCTTCTACTGGAGAGGTTCAGGTATCATGAGCGTAGTGATTATAACGCATTAGAACTGGTACTTGTGGTACCTGATAGCAGATGCCCCCCCACAAATTTAGGGCCGACAGATTTACGTGTCAAAGATAATGGGCTCAGGGTTATCTGGAGAAGAGCCCAATCCTCTCTGTGTTAATTGCTCTGGTGAAATGTAATTGTTTGGATGATGGTGGATTGTCTACTGGCAGATAACTCCCCCCTTATGACATTTTACTATCTATTGGGTAACCGAATAATTCTGTTTGGGATCTGACCAATGGAAGTGGTAGACCCATGAGGAGTCCTTACCCATTTTGATTTGACAGCTCATGTATAGTTGAAAATAAAAGGCTATGCCTTGCGCTTAGCTGTAACCCTAGGAACAAGGTAAATGGTTGTAACTGCTTTGCAGGAATATAAGCAAAGTATTGAGAACCGGAAGTCAGGGATCAACATGAAAAAATGAGATAGTCTTGTGTAGGCATGCAAAACAAAGGAGACCCGGAAATTCTGGGACATTGTTGATAAAGGGAGCCATATTATTATAACCACGGATGGGCTAGGATCTCTTTTCACCCCCAAAGGTTGGCAAGATCATTTAGGTAAATTTATTCCTATGGGGATAACCTGAGAAAGACTAAGATACTCACTCCTCCTCACTTTCCTTTGGAGATCAGATTTTAACTTGACAAAGTGGTAGCAGCCCTTGAGACTAGTTCATTCAATAAGGCTCCAGGCCCTGACAGGAGAGAACATCCCCATGTGGGCACCCATTATCACTAATGTTCATAACACCACCATCTCCCAGAAAATACCTGTAACATGGCAAATAGCTTGTGCAGTAGCTGTCTTTAAGAAAGGTATTAGGCAGGATCCCCGTTGCTATAGGACTATTTATCTGTTAAACTCTGTGGTCAGAACAGTGGTAGCATTATTTTATATAGTGTTGGGGTTGGGCCCAAGACAATAACATCCTCAGTTTTGTGCAATTTGGGCACCGTGAAGGGCTTGTAACACAAGAGCAGTGTATAAATCTTCATCTTCTGATAAGGAAATACACAGTTGCTAAAAAGGGTTAATTATATCTTGCTTTCATGTATCTTAGCAGCACTCTTGATTGGGTAAATCATTTTAAACTTGGGGTACTTTAGCTAAACCAGGTTTGCCCTACCTGATAATTGAATTTTTACAGGCATTGCATAAGGATATCAGTGCATCAGTTAGGTATGGTATGTAAGGCGAGTGTACCAAATCTTTTAATTATTTTAGGGGTGTCCATCAGGGATGTGCTTTGGCCCCTATTTTGTTTCTTTCATATATTAATGAGCTGTACTGTTTTTTGGCCCTTCAAGGGAAGAATCTTCTGAAAGTAAAAGTAAAGTGAGTGCCAGCTCTGCTATATGTGGATGATGCGGTATTGCTCTTGCGGTGGCCCAATGGTTTATGAGGTCTCACTGATGCCCTCGTTAAATTCATGGATGACTTAGACTTAAAAGCCAACATCTACAAAACACACTACATGGTGTGTGGCAAACCACATCATCAAATTGGGCCCATAGTGATAAAGGGGAAAACTATCAGAGGGGTTAATTGGTTTGACTATTTCAGAGTAACTTTTGACTCAAGGGGTAGTTGGTTGCTATGCTTATCGAAGCACTGATTGAGTTTTAACACCTCCATGGGGGTGGTTTTTGGGTTGCCATCTAGAGTCAGTAATAAACTGATCTTTCCCTTACTGGAGGTATATAAATTCAAGTGTTTACTGACCATAATCTTTGAGGCATAAATATGGGGTTATTGGGACTGCCTTAGCCTACAGTAGCAAGAGAACCGCTTCTGTAGACGATTGCTCAGGGTAGGCGCAGGTAGTCCCCATTTTTCACTACATATGGAATTGAACTCAAGTTATGTGGAAGACTGAATTAAGCTTGTACCACTTCTCCTTTGGATTGCAGTGTGGAGGAATATACACACTGCATTTAAAAAGAAGATCATCTCTCACTGTCTGGCATGCTATCTGGGGCACAATATCCCATGGTTAACTATATCAAGAGCAAGTCTGGGAAGGTCTGAGATGGTTTTTTTTTACTCTACATGCTGTATAAAAAGGAAACTGGCTTAGTAAAGAAGTTGTTCATGAGATTTGCATCTGCAAGGGAACTGGAGAACCCATCTTTGAGAGTTTATAAAATGTTAAAGATATGCCTGTGTATTGAACCTCATCACTCACATGTCATTAATAATTGGGAAAGATCACGTTTGACCAGGTTCTGGCTGGGCTCTATTAGATGCAATCTATGTGTTCTCTTGGGACAGTATGATATAAAATGTATCCTTGTGTGACCCTGTGATCGCACTTTCCCTCAGTCACTGAAGCACTTTACCCTTTTTATGTAAGTATTATGAACCTATTGGACATTTTTATTGTCTGTTTTAAAAATTTCCGGAATGTAGGCTTGCATTTTATTATCTTTGTTTGGTAACTGATTATGCTATGTGCTCTTCTGTCGAGGCCTTTTTGAAAAATGCATTACAATGGCGTCATTCTAGCTTATTTGATGTTTTAGTGTCTGTTTTATATGCTGCTTGTTCTTTTATGATAATTTTAATAATCAAATAAAGATGACCTGATGATGATTTATTGACATACATGCTTACATACATACCCCGTGTGGACACTGCCCCTATGTCAAGCAACTCATATGGAATGTTATTTTCCCTAGGACAGTGCATGCTGAAACTTAAACAAACTTTCCACTACAATACAGTAACATTGCAAGGGGGCTATCACGGCTATATTTTCTTTAAGTTGATTTTGCTTACATATATCCAACATGCTTATATCGTGGAGGTTGTGTGTGTTTCAATATAGTTGTGTAAGTTGATGAATGCAGGAATGAGTCAGTAAGTGGAGAAATGAATGTGCAAGTGCAAGGATGAGTGAGAGTGTATGCTGGCTGACTTTATTAGTGCTTATGCCCAATAAATGATTAAAGAAGCACGTTTAATTACTTGGCAGCCCTATTGATATTCTTATTAATATTCCCAATGCTTGATGAAGAGCCAGTTTTTAAAAGATGACCACTACCTCCTTGGAAATACTCTAGTATTCTCCAGTTAGGTATTTCAAACTCTGAAGGACTCCTTGATGATAAGTTTAAAGATTTGGAAATACAAATCTGCCATGTGGCAGCTGGCTTTGAAAATTATCAGAGGACGAGTTTGAAAGACAGCAGGGAGCAAATGACCATGGTCGAACCTCTTCCTTATTTATTCTGGCATCATGTTTTGTACGGAGTGAAGAGCAATAATATGTTTTCATTCAAAACACCACTACTATTCAAATCTTGTCAATTGTGAAATGTCACAGTCCATGGTGAAGGGATGCACATTTTAATACAATATGCTGGTTTTGCATATGAAGGTGAAAATTATTAATAAGAAATATGGTAACCTAAGTGGTTTTAGAATCTATTTTCAGCACTGTCATTATGATGGTCAAAGAACAGATAAGAGTACCGATAAGTTTGAAATTCCATCAATGTAGTTGAGCAATAAACCATGGTCTAACAAGGAGAGACAGCCAGTGCTCAAAACAATGTGGAGTGAAGTGTCACAGCGACAGAGAAGGAACACTGCTAGAAAAAAAAATCCATTTATTCACGTTTTACACTGAAGCCATCACATGCTTCTTCTAAAGACTGCCTTTGTTCAGACCTGTATTGACAAATGACAATGTAGATCTGACTATTGATTGTAGAATATTGAGTGGTCGGAATATTGTGATCAAAATATGTAGACCAAGATATTGAGAAGACTTTCTACACTTAACTGCACATGTATCTATCCTGGCTCTATACATAGTGTCAAGGTACATCAATGTGGAGTTAATGAGTCTAAATCTATACTTACCTATAGACATTTATCTCCTCAATATTTTGGTTTTCTCTATTTTGGCCACAATCTTGCCTCCACTTATTGTTATATCCTTAATATTCCAGACTACAAATCAGTAGGTCTGAGAAACGAAGTGTTATATACACCTGGATCACTAAAAGAGCAAAGCTTGAAACCAGAAACCAGAGTGAAAACGCTAGTGTTACAAGACAGTATGGTAGGGTTGTCAGTTTGTAAAAATTAAAGTTCATCATCATTCGTAGTCTATGGTGGTCATTATGAACATGGCAGTAAACACTGCCCCGCTGGCGGTGGCAGTAACTACCGCCAACAGGCTGGCGTTCCGGACCTCCAAATAATGAAGCACATGAGAAACAAGTAGCGGTCCATCCACACACCGCCATCTTTGTAGTCCCAACAAGGATGGAGGAGGCTGCCTACAGGCTGGCGGAAAGGCCCTACCTGCCCACGAAATAATGAAACACCAGACCGCCAGCAGTTCCGGGGCGGGAACCACCGCCAGGCAAAGTGTGGTGGAAACTAACAATATAAAAGGAAACACTCACCGGAGGCACACAGAAAACACTGATGCAGACATGGAGCGAGAGTTGGAAATAATGCCAGTGGTGCTCCTTGCCATATTCCTCCAGGACTGTGATTGATGAGGGTAAGTACCACAGCCTAGTAGACATGGGAAGAAAGGGCACAGTTACACATACACCCCACCCACCCTGCAACACACTCCCAACTCCTCCCACGTCCCAAGCCATACATGCCAAAACAAGATGTACTTACCAGATACAAGGCAACAATATCCTGCACCAAAGTACACACATGTGCACATCACACCCCCATAGTGAAACCCTGAACAACGGCACTATATTGTGCCAACAGCACTGTTTGGCACTGAGATTTTATTTACATCAAAATAAGTAATGTCCAAATAAGGCCATTGGCCTACCCTGAAGTGCCCTTGCAAATACCCTGAAGGGCCAAAATAGGTCGAAGTTGACTTCCACATGTGCGAAGGGTACTCCACTCAAAAAGGGTATCAATGGGGCAGCCAGACACCTCAGGGAACAGGGGCAGGGGATGGCAGGGGTGGGAACTTACATCTGGAAGGGGGGTTTTTGCTTAGGTTTTGGAGGTGGAGGTAGAGGGGGTTTGGGCTTGCCCTTGGAAGGAGGGGGAGTGGGCTTGGACCAGGGGGTGGCAGAGGGACCTGGAGCAACACAGGGCCTCTTCCTCCCTGGGGAAGGGTCACAGGAATGGAAAGGGCGGACTGGGACAGACTTGGACGAGGAAAGAGTGGACTGTGAAAGGACATGGGCACGTTTAGGGACAAGATGGGGTGGGCCAGTGGGTTCAAACAGGTTAACAAATGCTTCTTAGGTGCAGTTACAGGGGATTTGGAGGCAGGTCTGGGAGTGGAGGTTGAAAGAGTGCTCGTACCAGGTGTAGGTGTGCCGGACGTGGATGCAGGTGCCTGTAAAGTATGCTTATGTATGGTAGAAGATTGTGGTGTGGATGTGGTGCAAATGTTTGAGTGTTTTGGGAGGAGGGGGGATGGACACAGTGGGAGAAGACAGGCTGCCAGTGTACATGGATGTTGTCTGGGTGTCTGCAGGTCAGGTGAGTGTGCTGCAAGTGTCTGTCAGCGTAGTCGTGGTGAGTGCAGGTGTGGTGTCTGGGGTGCATGTCTGGATGTCAGATGTTGTGGTGACTGCATGAATGGGGCCAGCAGCAGTGACTGAGGATGTGTGGGTGTACATGGTGAGGTGACAGAAAGGGTGGTGGGGGAGGTCGTCACACTGGGGGAAGTGGATGTTGTTGTGTGTGCTTTTGTACATTGGGTGTGTGCATGCCTGTGGTGGGAAGTCTGGTGGTTGTGTTTTTCAGTGTGCTTCTTGTGTGTTGATCTGTGTGCATGGCTGTCTGTATGTGTGCTTGGGATGAGTGAAGGGAGTGGGGTGCTGGAAGGGGTAGAGGTTGTGGGAGGGGGGAAAAGACCAGGGACACTGGCTGCCCTCAAGGAGGAGGCCAGAGCCTGAAAAGATCTCTGTAGGCCAGATATGGCACTGTGAATGCCTTCCAGGTATGCATTGGATTGCTGCATCTGGGATGCTAGCCCCTGGATGGCATTCATAATGGTTGTCTGCCCTACAGAGATGGTCCTCAGGAGGTCAATAGCCTCCTCCGTGAGGGCAGCATGGCTGACTGGGGCAGGGAATGAGGTGCCTGAGGTGAAGGAGACGCCCACCCTCCTGGGTGAGTGGGAACGGGCAACTGGGTGGGGAGCAACTGGGACGGGGGTGATGGTATGGGGCATGGCAAAAGATGGCAAAGAATGGGTGGGCCCAGTAGGGTCCGCCACCACCAGGGAGCTGCCATCGGAGAAGGTATCAGAGTCACTATCTCCAGCTAATGTACACAAAGGACACAAGAGCACAGGGGTCAAGTCCTGAATATATGTACAGTCTGGCTCACATTACCACTCAGGTCACACACGTACTGTCAGCACAGACAACATATGCAATGAATATGCCCCTGATTAGTGGGCATGACCCACAATACACCAAAGAAACCCTCACAAAAACACGACCCTGATACACTGTGTGAAGTACACCCACGAGAAACCATGCTCAGCCAATGCACTTATAAATACATAAGGCCACAATGAATACCAGATGACAGATAGGGGACCTCTCATAGGCCATTAGAGGCTGCCAAAACTAGCCCTTAAACCATCAAAAGGACTTGGAGGGGGCAGGATTGCAGGGACACACCTGTCTAAGTGCCTGGCACTACAATGCATACATCCCACAGCAACCAAATACATCCATCAAAGTGGTATCACAACAGTGTTGGTACTCACCCCCTTGTGACTGCTGTGCTGTCTTCAAGCACCCATCCAGATCTGGATAGGCCACTGACAGTATGCATGCCATTAGGGGGGTCAGGGTCCGACAGGCACCCCTTCCTCATTGGGAGGCCTTCCTCAGCTGGGCCTCTACGGTCTTCGTGACCCAGCGCCTCAGGTCCTCCCACCGCTTCCTGTAGTGGGTGCTACACCGGTTGTAGACCCCAGGGCCCTGCACTTCCTTGGTGATGCCTTGTCACAGGCCTTTCTTTTGAAGGGCGCTGACCTGCATGGGACACACAGAGCAAAGAAACAGACGTCAGTATGTGTGCACCGAATACAAATGCCATGTCGTTCCATATGGAATGGCCATTGTTGACATAAATGTTTTCAACTCACAGGCAGAACATGCCAGACAAACTACGGCTGGGCAGTCACACATCGAACCCACATGCATACAGGTATCTGCCACACTCACACACATCTAAGGATGACAGATGCCAGCTCACCTGCTTCTCTGGTCGCCCATATAACTTCATATACAGAGGTAGGTCCCCATTCACTAGCTTCTCAAGCTCCTCCCCGGTGAAGGCCCGGGCCCGTTCCCCTGTAATACGTGCCATCTCAGGGACCAGATTCAGGACACAGCAGCACACGCAGTGGAGTACTAGCCTTCACGGGAATCAGGAGTCAAGTGTCAAGGGTGTGACAAAATGGCATAGGTAGCACGGCGGTGTGCTCCGTCACCGCCGGAAATGATTATGATTGGCCCAGGTTCCCCATTGACAACCATGTAATCCAATGATCAGGTGCACTGCAGTGAACACCGCCTTCTGCCATGACGAATAACGTCAGTGGAATGAAGTCACTTCCACTCTACCATACCTGGTTGGCAGAAAGGCTGCCATTTTACTACCACCACGTCTCCATAGCCTGGCCAGGGGGCTCATCCAGGGCCCCAATCTCTTTCCCCTTCGTCAGTTGTTGACATCATTCTATAATCCTCACATGTACCCATCTTTGGAAGTGTGTCCACACTGTGATGTCGTAATGACAGAGTTAACTCAGCACACATTTGCCTGACAGTGTACCTCATTCTTCCTGTTTGTGTGTGTTACCTACGTGTCACATTTTGGAAAAAACAGTGACATCATGGGATGCAAGTGTGAGTTGACACTCAGAATATGTTCTTTCCTCCCCCATATGTACAGACAATGTGGCAAGGGATGGCCCCATCTGTACACAGACCCCTGGTAGATCTAGAAACTATGGAGGAACATCACATCATTATCACCTACAGACTCAATAGAGCTACAATCCATGACCTCTGTGCATTAATGTATCCTGTTCTGAAACTGGCAAATCTAAATTAACATGCCATGCCAACAACTGTGCAAGTGCTATCTGTGCTCCATTTTTTGGCTACGGGCTCCTTTCAGGTGACAGTGGGCATGGAGGACAAGCAATGTGTGGCACCTCTCTAATCAAATATAACACTTTAGAGTAGTTGTTAGAGAAACACACAATTAATTTTAATACAAGTTTAAATTATCCACACTAAGCACAAATTAAAGATTATAGCACTTTGAAATCCATCCGTGGTAATACAGTTGTGATCTAATGATACAATTTCAGCCAACACGTGTTTCGTCATGGGAAATTTCCTTTCTTAATATTCCCGAACAACTTCTTCAGGGCTACAGATTATAAACAAATATCAAATATTAGAAACCAAAATGCTCCAACTTACATGCAAAAATATTTACCAAAGGAGCCCCATTAAAACCAAAGTAAAGGTCTCATAAAGGAGACCAATGTGATGATTCTTTTAAAATTAGTGCAGACACAACATGCAAATCAAAATAACGTTCTAACAAAGTGCTCCCCACACAAATGACCAGACTAATCTTATGCTCACCTTCATCAAACTAGTCAAACCAGTGATACCATGCATCTACAATTTGAGTGCCACCACACCCTAACGTCAAAAATTCTCCTCTTAGGACCTCTAAAAGGTCTCCTAGAATACCTTATTATTAGAACACGTCACCGCAAATTCATCGTCGTTGAATCAAAAAAGGACATAGGCGTATTGTCATTACATAGTAAGCTGACTCGATCTAATATATAAACACAGAAAAAAAACAAAGAACCTAATGTAACTGAATATTTCCAATAAACCATGAAGTCTACAACCACCTCTCCTACATTGTAAATCACACCAAGCCCCCTTTGTGAGGTACCTGACATCCAGTGGTCAAATGGTCATGTGTATCTGTCTTTTATATCTGACTGTGGAAGAACTGAACAATTTCTATAAGTAACGACTACATAAACCAACACAACTCCAAATCAAGCTCCTCAATAAACACTATCTTTTCAGAGAAATCCAAATTGAACCTTTCAACGCTCACCTCATATTATTGGAATCTCTGCATGCCGGCGTTGCCTTAGAGTGGAAACGCCGCGACGCGAGTATGCGTCTCGTGTGTATTCCGTGATCTGACCCGGAAGTAAATATACTTGCGGGGCAGCCGTCCAAACGTAATCATGGAAATAGAGAGAGGACCCGCCTATACGAGGATATGCACCTCAAATCGCTATGTAACTTCAACGGAAGTATAACGCGTTACCTAGGTAACCAAACAACGCTCCAAAGTAAAGACGAAAAGCATGAAAGAAAAAGAAAGGGACTAATCTCCATAAATCCTAGGTTGTGCTGTCCGAAAGCTAAATATGAATTTGAATTGAGGGAACAAAATTGCAACCAAAGACACGGCCCAGATTTTAGAAGAGACAATTCCAACACATCAGTCAATCACTCGGCACATTATAACTGTGACTAAATATCATAATTGCCATTAAACCTTGGTTTACACAGGTTCAGATAGAGCCCATCTCAACTAGTATGATGTCCCATATATCCCATATATTAACATATTGGAGAATTTTAGTTCATGGTAATGTCACAAAGCCTCCATCAGTAAAACATTGATTTACATTCAGTCAGATTACACAATACAGTAAAAAATCAGCAATAACAAAGGGCAATCATTACACAGATATTGATCAATTAATCGCCTAAAAAGAACTCCAATTCCCTATCCGAATTGAGGCCTGATTCAACAGCTTTCAACCTCATGATCCAGAGAGCTTCCTTCTTACGTAGGGCTAGTTCTCTGTTACCACCCCTGGGATCTTTAGGGATATGTTCCAGTCCGAAAAATACAAAACTCTTATGTGTAGTTTGTGCATCACAGTCAGCAATATGTGCTACCAAAGGGTATCTCACATCATTATTTTTAAGTGCTCGAACATGTTCACCAATTCTAGTTTTGAGTTGACGTATTGTACTTCCCACATAGATTTTGGAACATTTACAACGTATTATGTACACGACAAACGTGGTGTTGCAATTGATCAAAGAGCTTATATTAAAAAGTCTACCTCCCTCAGAAAATTGGCTAATGTTGTGGCACGCCCAACGGCAGACTCCACAGCAGCCACATTTGAAAAATCCAACCAATTTAGTGGAAAGCCATGTTTTATGAGGAGCAATGGAAGTAAAACTGGGACATAAAATACTTTTCAAGTTTCTACCTCGTCGGTATGTATGTATGGAACCTGGAATGTTAAATTTACGTATCATTATAGTGCAATGAGCATTTAATTTTTGGATGTGGAGATTTTTGTCGCAAATGGTAGAATTCAAAGTAGACTCTTTCGCAAGACCACGGCGTGCAACTCTATTCTGCATGCAAACAGCTCACACCCTAGACATCAAATAGCCTCGATTCCCTTTGCAGAATTAGTGAGGGCCAGACGCAATTGTAGTTTGGATGATGAATTTTTACAACAGGTTGAGGATATGGGCAGAAGGTTTGTAGCACGTGGCTACTCGAACAAGCTAGTGAAAGAAGCTAAATCTAGAGCCGTATGTTTGAGGAGAAGTGACACCTTGAAAACTAAAGATCGGAGGGAGGTGTTGGACAAATCGAACAAGATCCGATTTATAACTGATTTCAATGATGCGTCCCGGATTTTAGAAAACTGTATGAAGAAACATTGGAATATACTGCTACAGGATGAATCCGCGAGAGATTGTTTACCTGATAAGGTTCCAATAACATACCGACGAGGTAGAAACTTGAAAAGTATTTTATGTCCCAGTTTTACTTCCATTGCTCCTCATAAAACATGGCTTTCCACTAAATTGGTTGGATTTTTCAAATGTGGCTGCTGTGGAGTCTGCCGTTGGGCGTGCCACAACAATAGCGAATTTTCTGAGGGAGGTAGACTTTTTAATATAAGCTCTTTGATCAATTGCAACACCACGTTTGTCGTGTACATAATACGTTGTAAATGTTCCAAAATCTATGTGGGAAGTACAATACGTCAACTCAAAACTAGAATTGGTGAACATGTTCGAGCACTTAAAAATAATGATGTGAGATACCCTTTAGTAGCACATATTGCTGACTGTGATGCACAAACTACACATAAGAGTTTTGTATTTTTCGGACTGGAACATATCCCTAAAGATCCCAGGGGTGGTAACAGAGAACTAGCCCTAAGTAAGAAGGAAGCTCTCTGGATCATGAGGTTGAGAGCTGTTGAATCAGGCCTCAATTCGGATAGGGAATTGGAGTTCTTTTTAGGCGATTAATTGTTCAATTTCTGTGTAATGATTGCCCTTTGTTATTGCTGATTTGTTACTGTATTGTGTATTCTGATTGAATGTAAATCAATGTTTTACTGATGGAGGCTTTGTGACATTACCATGAACTAAAATTCTCCAACATGTTAATATATGGGATATATGGGACATCATACTGGTTGAGATGGGCTCTATCTGAACCTGTGTAAACCAAGGTTTAATGGCAATTATGATATTTAGTCACAGTTATAAGGTGCAGAGTGATTGACTGATGTGTTGGAATTGTCTCTTCTAAAATCTGGGCCGTGTCTTTGGTTGCAATTTTGTTCCCTCAATTCAAATTCATATTTAGCTTTCGGACAGCACAACCTAGGATTTATGGAGATGAGTCCCTTTCTTTTTCTTTCATGCTTTTCGTCTTTACTTTGGAGCGTTGTTTCGTTACCTAGGTAACGCGTTATACTTCAGTTGAAGTTACATAGCAATTTGAGGTGCATATCCTCGTATAGGCGGGTCCTCTCTCTATTTCCATGATTACGTTTGGACGGCTGCCCCGCAAGTATATTTACTTCCGGGTCAGATCACGGAATACACACGAGACGCGTACTCGCGTCGCGGCGTTTCCACTCTAAGGCAACGCCGGCATGTAGAGATTCCAATAATATGAGGTGAGCGTTGAAAGGGTCAATTTGGATTTCTCTGAAAAGATAGTGTTTATTGAGGAGCTTGATTTGGAGTTGTGTTGTTTTATGTAGTCGTTACTTATAGAAATTGTTCAATTCTTCCACAGTCAGATATAAAAGACGGATACACATGACCATTTGACCACTGGATGTCAGGTACCTCACAAACGGGGCTTGGTGTGATTTACAATGTAGGAGAGGTGGTTGTAGACTTCATGGTTTTTTGGAAATATTCTGTTACATTAGGTTCTTTGGGTTTTTTCTGTGTTTATATATTAGATCGAGTCAGCTTACTATGTAATGACAATACGCCTATGTCCTTTTTTGATTCAACGACGATGAATTTGCGGTGACGTGTTCTAATAATAAGGTATTCTAGGAGACCTTTTAGAGGTCCTAAGAGAAGAATTTTTGACGTTAGGGTGTGGTGGCACTCAAATTGTAGATGCATGGTATCACTGGTTTGACTAGTTTGATGAAGGTGAGCATAAGATTAGTCTGGTCATTTGTGTGGGGAGCACTTTGTTAGAACGTTATTTTGATTTGCATGTTGTGTCTGCACTAATTTTAAAAGAGTCATCACATTGGTCTCCTTTATGAGACCTTTACTTTGGTTTTAATTGGGCTCCTTTGGTAAATATTTTTACATGTAAGTTGGAGCATTTTGGTTTCTAATATTTGATATTTGTTTATAATCTGTAGCCCTGAAGAAGTCGTTCGGGAATATTAAGAAAGGAAATTTCCCATGACGAAACACGTGTTGGCTGAAATTGTATCATTAGATCACAACTGTATTACTAAGGATGGATTTCAAAGTGCTATAATCTTTAATTTGTGCTTAGTGTGGATAATTTAAACTTGTATTCAAATTTATTGTGTGTTGTGAGAAACTGGGGCTGATTGCAGAGGCCCCCTAACTTTTTGCCCCCATTTTCCACTTTATGCTGGTGTTTTCCTGACTCTGATGGTGCCCTGGGTACTGCTAACCAGTCCCAGGGCCTGTGCTCTGTGTAAAATGGATATGCAAATTAGGCTAATTATAATTGGCTAAGTTAACCTACCTATAAGTCCCTAGTATATGGTAGGGCATGTAGGTTTAGGGACCACAGCATAGGTGGTGCACACCTAGGTGCATTGCTGAGGTGCCCAGTGTCATTTTAAAAGCAAGCCTGCCTTGCTGGCTGCTTTTAAATTAAAGTTATATGCAAATTCGACTTTGGAATTAAAGGTACTTCCAAAGTCTTAAACTACCTTATTTTTACATATAAGTCACCCCTAAGGTGTGCCCTATGTGCCCCTAGGGCAGGGTGCCATGTAACTATAAGCAGGGATTTTATAAAAATAGATTTATAAGCCCTGGTGAGGTAAAAACAGCCAAATTCGTTTTTCCCTCATTGAAGTAAATGGCCTTCATAGGCTAGAATGGGCAGACTTTATTTTAAATTTTAAAGTCTCCTTAAATGTTACATACCAAGAATTTGGTATCAAATTGATTGTTATAATAAATCCCACAACTTCCAGTTGTTGGATTTAATATAACTAGTGCAGGTAAAAAGTTTAGACTTTACCTAAAAAGTTGCCAATTTCAGCTCTGCATTGTTTTTGCTGCTGTGCTCTGATTGGCCAGCCTGCAGCAGCTTCTGCCAGGCTACTTTAATGAGGTGTGAAGTGGCCTGACTTCACACAAAGGAATGTGCTTGGGGGAGAGAATCTCCCCTCAGCAGATGGTGAGGCAGGAAGGGGGAGGGCTGCCAAACTGGTCTTCAAAGGCAGAGAAGGACATCTGGAGCACCCAGCAACATCCCCACATCCTGCAACCCCAGACAGCTAGGTGCCCCCTTGTTTAGATTAGGAGAGGGCAGGAGAGGGGTGTGTTTATGATTTTTAGCCACACCAGTGGGTGGGCTCAGCCAGATCTCTCCTCCAAAAATCAGATTCATCCATTTTGGATTTTTAGAGACTGTTGCCTTCTGGGATGGATTTTTGCCACACTTCCCAGGAAGTGGTCATCACAGGGGGACGACCCTGTCCCTGATTGGAGAACCAGGGCCCCCCTGCTTTTCACCCAGGAGCAAGGATAAAACTGGCAGACCTGCACCCACGCCTCAGATCCCCTCCAGAATTCAACAAGAAAGGAACTAAAGAAGAAGAAGGACTGCCCTGCTGGACCCCTGGCCTGCACCTGGACCCTGCACTCAGAAGGACTGCACCAGCTGCACACGTGGGCTTCACCACAAGAAGGACTTTGCCTGGCTTCAATTGGTTCAAGGAGGGACTCCCTGTTTGCTACAGGTGAAAAATTGCTAATCAGAGTCCCCTGCACCAACTCCTGAAAGAAGCGACCAGCTGACCACTGCCCAGTGGCCAAAAAGGAGTTTGCGCCAGGTGCATTCTGGGAGTTGAAGTCCGCACCCCCAAGGACCATCACAGAACTTCTGGACCCTTGGGGTGAGCTGTGGACCCCAAAAGAACCTTAAAAGAACATCTGGGTGAAGCCCCAGAAGTTTGGAAAAGATTGGAGAATTTTTGAAAAAAAGCTCCATAAAGTGACCGACCCGACGCGGAAATTCTAGCCGGCTTGCCTCAACCGCGACCCGGCCTGACTTCGTGGTTCGTCCCGGTAAAGAAAAACATCCAAAAAAGAGACTAAGTCCGAACGTAAAAAGTTGACTGGGACCTCCCAGCCATCGTATCCGAGAAGGGCTCCATGGACGTCGGATCAAGATCCAGGTTTACCCCGGTCGAAGGATTTTCATCTCGAAAAAACGACTAAGTCCGAAGGTAAAAATCACCACCGAGGAAACCGACTTCGCGTATCCGGACAAGGGCTCCAGGAGGTCGGATTCAACTGGCAGGTTCGTCCCGGTGAAGAAAAACTTCAAAATAAAGACTAAGTCAGAAGGTAACTTTTTAACCGAGGCCTACCGCGACTTGTAGCCGAGCAGGGCTCCATCGCGGTCGGCCTGAAAGTTTGACTTTGCCCCGGTCCTGGTGCAACCAGATGACCCGATTGGCGCTTTTTGTTTCTAAGCGCTAGAAAATAATAATACTTTAAAAATTCATATCTCCGGTTCCCCTGAACCGATTTTAATCGTTTTTGTGTCATTTTAAAGATAAAAATATAAGCTATTTTTATAAATTGGTTTTGGATTTTTAAACTGTTTCCTGTGTTTTATTTAATTACTGTTTTGTGATATTTGAATGCTTTACACTTTGTCTCCTAAGTTAAGCCTTGACGCTCGATGCCAAGCTACCAAGGGTAGAGCTGGGATTAATTTACTGAGACCTAACTGTACTTATGTGGAGGTTTGTGGCTTGTTGCTAGGTGTAGGTACCTACCTGCCCTACCAATAACCCATTTTCCAACATGTGTTTCTCTAACAACTACTCTAAAGTGTTATATTTGATTAGAGAGGTGCCACACATTGTTTGTCCTGTATGTTGTTTTTTTTAAAACTTTAAGGGGTTGGGTGTTTCCCCTGTGTAGGCACATTTCATTTCCTCTTCTGAATTTGCTCGATATAGGATCTTGAGCGCCCATTCAACCCTAACAATACACCCTACATCTTTTGGGACAGTGGGCATGGATGCAGGGGTCTCACAGCCAATGTTCAGCGAAATCTTGTGCAGATTTTTGGATGCCTGCGTTCAATACTTGCAAACATATGTCCAGTTTCCTCAAAGGGCTGAACTCCCTGGCATCAAATCTGGATTTTATGCCTTCACCAATATCCCCCATGTGATAGGTGCCATTGATGGAACCCACAAAGCTCTCATACCCCCAAGAGCGAATGAACTGGTTTATAGGAATCAAAAGAACTATCACTCCATGAATGTACAATTGGTGTGTACTGCTAATCAGAATCATATCACATGTCAATGCCAGGTTCCCTGGCTCAGTCCATGATTTATTTGTCCTGAGAAACAACAGTGTGCCACGCATGATGGAACAACTACAAGGGGAGAGCGGTTGGCTCCTAGGTGACTGTGTATGACACTGGTTAGTACCTTGCTGACACCCAAGCTGTATGCAAGTAAAGGCAGTTTGTTCAAGTCCTCTTTTTACCAGTTTTGCAGGTGATTCTGGCTACCCAAACTTGCAATGGCTACTGACACCAGTGAGGAATCCCAGGACAGATGCAGAGAGGAATTATAATGAGGCCCATGGACATACTAGGAGGGTGATTGAGTGCACGATAGGTCTCCTGAAGGCTAGATTTTGTTGCCTCCATCTCTCAGGGGGACCCCTGTGCTATGTCCCTGACGAGGTGTGTAAGATAGCGGTGGCCTGCTGCATGCTGCACAACTTGGCTGTGAGGAAAGCTATCCCCCTTGTGGAAGAGGAGGGTGCTGTCCAACCAGCCCTGCAACCTCAGAGAGGGGATGAGAGTGATGGTGAGGAAGAAGAGGGGGAAGATCTCAACTCCTGGACCCAGAGGATCCGCCTATACTTCCAGTGACTCTAAGGTACTGATCAAATGATGCTGATGTCTTTACTGCATACTTACCATCTGACTCATGTAATAAGTACTGTGGTGTCTTTTGTCAGAGACAATGGTTAATGATGACTGAAGTGGCATGTGCCAGGGAACCCAATATTAGGTACAGTGTGACATAATTCAGATACTACAGTCCGTTGAATCCCCTCCTGCAATAAAGGTGTGATTATGATTTTAACTGGCTAATGCATACACACTCACAATTCATATCTCATATTGAAGAGGGACATATGATTTGTGTGCATAGGAGTATTTATTTAATGGTAAAATATACATAAGTGTTGGGACAGTGAAAGAGAGTGGGCCCGAATACTTGCTCAGGTACATATGCTCATCTGTCGGTAGCACTGTGTTTTAGGCCATGTGGCCATTGAAAGATGGTGTGATGGCAGTGGCATGTCAACAAGGTATCTCAGTGGCACACAAGGGAGACAGTTCAGGACAGAGTCACTTCCTGGTGCTGGGCTTGGTCTTGGCGGGTGTTTCAGTGATATCTCTGGAAGCACATTTGTGAAGGTGCAGCTGGGCTGCAGGGGTAGGGGTTCTGGTTTCCTTTGTGCTCTCTGGCAGTTCCACCAGTCCAGTAGCTGCTGCAGATGTAGATGGCAGGGCAGTGTCTTGGCTAGTGGTCAGGCCTTGAGGTGGGTGGAGGACTCAGGCTGGCTGTGGTACTGGTACTGCAGCTCCCCTGCAATGGAGGCCATGGTGGCATTGAGCTGTTTCCATTGTTCCATGGCCTCCTGGTGGTGTGCTATCTGAAGCCTCTGATTCTGCTCCAGGGTGGCCAGGATCTGACCTATCCTGTCCTGGGTATGGTGGTATGCTCCCAGGACCTCAGATATCACCTCCTGGACTGCAGCATCCCTCCTTTGGCCCCTCCCGGGCCACTGATGCCCTCCCACTGGCCATAGCCCCCTGTGCCTGTGTCCCCTGCACAGGTCTGGTAGTCCCACTTGCAGGTTGCCCTTCATCATACTGCCTGTTGGTGGGTGGAGACTCTGGCCTCTGTACATGTGGTCTGCCAGTCCATGGATGGAAGACAATGGTGTGGGGTCGTTTGGCCAGTGCTGATGATGATGGCTGGGTGGTAGGGGTGTCAGTGGTGTCCTGGGTGGGGCTTCTGGAGGGTGAAAGTCCAGGACTGTTTGATGGGCCTGGGAGTTCCTCTATTTCCAGACATCCCTCTGCATTCTCCTGAGTGGGGCCCCTGTCCTCAGGTGGAGGCTGGCACTCATTGAGGTCTCCGTCCGGGTGGCATGGGTGGTGGTGTCTGTGTGTGGGGGAATAGACAGGTGGGTGTCAGGTATTTTATCAGCAGTTGCTGCACTGCTCTGCACTATTTGATGGTTATATTCCCCTGTTGTGGCGTGCAAGGTCCCTTCGTGTACATTTAGTTGCATTTTATGTGGGGGGTGGAGATACATTGTGGGTTCTGTAGTGCCACTGGGATTCCATGCAGGGATAGGTGACTGTGCACAGAGGACTGGATGGAGATCTTTTGCAGGGAACTAGGATGTGGGTGTTGTGGACTGGGTAGGGGATGGGGTCCTGGTGGTAGCGAGAGGGATGGGGGTGATACATGCAATATACGAGGGATGACTGTTAAGTGTTGTAGTTGACGTATCCGAGTCCAGTCCTCCAGTGAGTCCAGTGACGCCCTTTGGGTGCAGGATAGCCAGGACCTTCTCCTCCCAGTCTGTGTATTCAAGGGGAGTGGCTTCTGTACGGCGATGTTGTGCCTGGATGCCATTGACCGAACCTTCACACACAGGTCGTTCCATCACTTCTGGATGTCGTCCCTTGTGCGTGGATGTTTTCCCACTGCGTTGACCTTGTTGACTATCCACTGCCATAACTCCATCATCCTGGCCACGGGTGTCTGCTGCACCTGTGCCACGAATAGTTGTGGCTCGACCCTGAGTATTTAGTCCACCATAGTCCTTAGCTCCCGATCTGTGAAGCGGGGTGCTTAGGGGGTGCCATTGTGTGTGTTGTTGGTTTATTGGTGAGGGTGCTGTTGTGTGGTTGTGTGTGGGTCTTGTGATGGTGTTTGGGGTATACATCTGTTTTGATGGTATGTTTGTGTGTGTGACTTGTGTGATGTTGGGTTCAGTTTTATGCATGTTGTGTTGTCAATCTCTGTCGTACTATTGGCGATGCAAAGGATTGTGGGGTGTGTATGTGAGTGTTTTATAGTGTTGTGGATGTGTGTCAGGTGTGTGGGTTTCAGACTTGCCAATGTGAGCTTTTGTTGTTGTGGGTCCCATTACTGGCCGGGGCGTCCGTACTGCCAATGATTGTTCGACATTCACTATCTGCCATGCAGATTTCTGCATCATTATTTGGTGGGCGGAGGGTTTGTCTGCATGGTGGTGGCGGGCTGGGGTGTACTGCCTTTCTGCCATTGTATGACCTGGAGGTGGGTGGAGGTTGCAGGATTTTTGGAGGTTTAACTTTTTGGCATCCTTATTCGGCGGTGTGGAGTCCACCGCCACTGGGGGTCTTCTGTTCACCGCCTCCAAAGCGGTTGGCGGTGATTACCACTGAGTTCATAATGAGGGCCTATGTCATTGAGTGGGTAGTGGGTAGTGCTACATGTTCATTGAAGAAGAGGATATTAGAACACATATCGGTGATAAGCAATAAAGATTCCAGTTATGCCATGGCAAAACATTATATGAAAAATCATGAGAACATTTGGTGAACCATGAGGTACTATGGCATTACCAGTGTCCCCAAAAAGGAGAGGAGGGAACTGGATACTATAAATTTGCTGCCTAGAATCCAAGTTCATAATTAGACTGTAAACAAAATGCCCATTTCGGTTGAACATGGATGAAGAAATGTGCGCTTATGGGACAAAACAACAAATAGGCCTTTCTGTAGGATAAATATTGCTAATCTATTTAAATATATGTCAAAAAAACCTTCTTATGTGAAAATGTAACTTACGGCACAATAGGGCACTTAAACCCTGAAGATATGCTATACTACAATACAAATGGATAAACAATAATACAATGTGTGAATTAAGCTCTTTTCACATAATAAATGAAAAATAACTCTAAAAGATAGACATCCAAAAGCGAGCATATGTCGAATATAGGATGATAACTGTCAATAGAATATAATCATATTTTTATTCTATGTAAACATTTCATGTCACTGCCGCTCTGCCTTCCAGGTTGAAGTTTTTTATAACTGAAGTACATTACCCAGAATACTTCATTAAAAGCAGGATAGGTGGTAACATATACGCAACAGTAACGACGGACTCACACACTGTAAAAAAGATGTGTTAGTCAAAACATATCAGTGTTTGCCACATTGTTTGCGCCTTAAATAAATTGTTTATTTGGAGTTCTTGGAGTGCAGTAAAATGTACTTGGACTCAAATAATTCTTGAGGGTGGGTATCCCTCAGTTGCTGGCACCAGCAACAAGAGTGAACTGCAAACCTAAGACCATCTCTAGTCACATATATATATATATATATATATATATATATATATATATATATATATATATATATATATATATATATATATATATATATATATATATATATATGTGTGTGTGTGTGTTTGCAAAAACCTGTTGGAGTATCAAGGAAAGTAGTGGGTAAGGAGGGTCATTTCAAGTTTGGCAGATGCAGGACATCTGTCAAAAACTGACTGATGGATGTCACTTCCTCCATACTTAAAGTGTGTAACCATGCATAGGTTTACAATCTAAACCTACTAGGTATGAATATGTGGCCCATTGTTCACTGCCTTGCTGATCAGTGAACAACATGGGGTATTCTCTGTTGTCCCTTATTGTTTTTGTTGTGTTATGCTCTTCTTACTGAAGACATTTCTGGGCCCACAGATAACACAACAATCGACATCTGCCTATTTGAGGCATTTACCTGTCTTTTTTGTTTCATAGAATTGGATGCCACTTAAAAGTATTTGTCTTCGCAGTTACCCTGCTTAAATGGTTGAGGGTGAGTCCTTGAGAGAGACAACATTCCTCTACACCTGAAGAAAAGTTTGTTTCCTCTCTTTCTACCTGAATGGTATTTCTTTTTTTACTGCTTGCTCCAGGGCATATCGATAAATCCTTCAATTCATCCATGAATGTGACTTGTAATTATTGGTATGGATTACTATGATCAAGGTATATGAGTAGTTGGGAGCTGAGTTTCTAGCAGGTAGCCAGCAATGCTCCACAATGGGTATAGCTAGCTCCTGCAGTAACAGGTAGGTGTTGCCCTTACATCCCTTCTACAGTAGCACTTTACGCTGTCTTTATTTGGGATATAGCACAAGCAACTTGGCACATCATCACACAGGACAGGACTGTGACAGTAAAAATGGGCAAGTTGGCCAAGAGCAGGTTACGTACCTGTCTTTACTCTGAGATCTAGGGCCAGAAAACAAAACATTTTAAACTGGTGCAATTTCATGTCCTTAGTGGTAAGTTGAGGCAGTGGTTGGGCTACCAGTCAGCCCAATTTGAGACAAAGACATTTGGCCTGATTTAGATATTGGTGGATGGGTTACCCCATCACGAAGGCGGCGGGTGTCCTGTTCACCAAAATCTAAGTTCCATTATTTTCTATGGGAATTATATTTCGTCGGACGGAATATCCGTCCACGTAGTGAAAGAATAACCCATCGACAAATACTCTAAATCAGGCCCTTTGTCTTAACTTAGCACTCCTAGTGCCCACTTTATGTGATAATACTTTAGTGTTTCTTGTCATGGTACCGATTCCTCTTCCTGCCCCTTCCTTTATGCAGCATCCTATGGTTGTCATCTGTGTGGTGTAGTAGTGTAGTAACAGGTTGTAGAAATTGGTTGGAAGAAAATTGTGGTTATAGGGTGCAAAAAGCAGGCATATAAGGGAAGAGGGGCTCTTCATATAAGAAAGAGCCTTCTTACTGACAGCAAGTCATGAGGTTCAGTGAGGAGTCCTCACACCTGTAACAATGAAGATGAAGAATTCAGAGTAAGTATTTAGAGTAAGTAATCAGGTATTATGCAAGTCACTGAGAATAAGAGATGTGCGTTGAGAGAGCTAGCTGCACACCACACTCTTCTGTAATCTGGCCAGGAAATAAACTGCAAATTTACAGAGGCCTGCATTCTTATCATTGAGTAATAATAGGTAATGAGATGGAAGTTCGTGGCCATAGCTGATCCTTCTGGGGGATTTTGTCCGTGATCTAGGTGACTAGGCTAGAAGTGGCAACATCAAAATGTGCTTCAATAAAATACCACAGTGGCCATGTATTTGTGCCAGGCCTCTCATTTAACAAAGATTCTGTTTCTTTGGTAAAAAAGTACACTTGTTATGTCTCTCTTTTGCAGGAATACAGACACCATAACATAGAGAAAGAGACATTAGATGACACTAAGGGCCAGATTTATACTTTTCGACTCAAAACTGCGCTAACGCAGTTTTGAGTAAAAAGGTTTAGTGCTGGCTAGTGCCGTTTCTTAATGCCACCCGTGCATCATATTTATACTTTGACGCTGGGGGGCGCCAAGAATAGGTTAGTAATTTTTCCTGACACTAACCAGTGCATCTTGTTGTATGGCAAAATGACGTTAACGCAGTAAAAATGACTCTAATAAAGTTTACGACATGGAAACACATCGCAAAACGGATATTCACCATTTTTCACTGCAACAATGTCAAAAAACGGTGCAAATGGAGCAAACAGTGCTAAGGAGCCCGAAAATGGATGAACAATCAATGCAAGGCCTCACCATGCAAATGGAAGCAGGGGGAGGGTTGATGAGGACAAGAATGTGGCAAGCCACAATTTGGACAGGACCCACACCTAGAAAATGTGATGCAGACAATTGCCCAAACTACCCACACTACATGTGACATGCAAGTGAGGCATAGGGCTGAGAGACTGCAAACATTAATGACTGACAGGAACAATGCATGGGAACCAAGATGAAAATGTACCACCAATAGGAAGCCAGTGACGTCACATTACAACTGGCACAACACAGACACATTAATTGTACAATATCTCATCGTAGAGGGCAATGGCTCTCCTGTGGATCTGCCTGTCCTGGACTACCCTGATGACCTGGATGACCAGCTGACAACCATCAGCCAGCAAACCCTCCTAGATGTACTGGGAACCCTCCATATACCACCTCCAGTCGCAAGGAGGAGCATTCATGTAGCAGCCATCCCAGAGGACCACCCCAATGGAGTCCAACAGTGTGTGAGGGACCTAACCACTGCTGTGAGGGAGTTTCCACAACACCTGCCCTCCCAATCTTGCTGCTGCATGCATGACAACAAGCTGGACTATGTGCACCGGGAACTGGCCTCCCTCAGGACAGACATGGATGCCTACCACAGGGATGTTTCTGTCATACTCAATAATCAGCAGCTCCTCCTTGCTGCAGTGATGTCATATGTAGTCCCACAGATGGCAGCTGCCGGGTATTTGGTGTCCACTTCTCCAACCACTGAAGTGTGTGTTGCTCCCTCAAACCCACCAGCACCACCATCAAGGGCGGTGGAGACAACACACACATCAGAGGATGAAGATGTAAAACAGATCATCTTCACCCGAAGGAGTACCCAGTAGCACCAGCTCGTGCCACATGGGCACTGATTTTCCTTTGTCCTGTGCTTGACAACATGCCAGGGTTGCTACAGTTGGTGACATACATCCTTCACCGACACACTGTTAACCTTTCCACTATGGACTGCAATTGTCTCTCACTAATCAATTGGCAATTCATGTTCCTCTGCACTGAACAACACTTCATCTCAACATGCCCAATGACATGTCCCTCAACCTTGCACGTGTGTTGTGTCACAATAGAATGCTTTACACTAATGGGGTCACTATGTAAATATTCAATTAAAGCACTTTAAAATAAACAGCACCTACACACCCACTTTGTCTCTGTGTAATGTGACACATCTACTTTGCTGGAGCTTTGTGATGCGTGTAACATGCCTATGGTCACAGAGTGTCAATACCAGAGTGCAGAAATAATGTGGACAGATATCTACGCACAAGGTATCTACAAGATGAAAGTTAATGCTGGCCACATCCCCTACAAGCAAGTGACTGCGTATGTGACATTTGCTTTAAAACATACATCTCTCACCCACAACATACAGCAGGAATGGCTGTGTAAGAGTGTTCAGCCAAATACATCAGCTGGGAGTACAAGTAAAACACATTGGTATGAAATTTGTATACTTGACCTCATCTGAAATTGGCACTACTCAGTTTAGCAGTGTTCACATGAACTTCATGCTGCAGGCAGACGTCCTACAGTGCCCAACATCACGAAACAGGATCAAAACAATTACAGCTGAAAAAGCACACCTACCTGTCCAATACATGGGAACAATAATCATGTTCCGTGGTGGGTACAATGGATGACTGATGCACTGAGATTTAGATTTGTTGTAGCTCCCAATGTGACAACTCAGTTGGAAGTGGGAATTAACACGTCAAGAGAAGGATGAGGATGCAGGAAGGAATTCACAGGACAACAGACAATTGGCACTGTACACTCATGCAAAGACCCTGAGCCCCAAGCATATGACACATGCAGTAAGAGAGTTCCTAAATTTTTAATAACTATGCATGGAACAGACCATAAAACTATGTAACACACCTATTCTAACCTTATCTATCCTAACTATACATTACCCACAACTGGCCCTTACTACCCAATGCTAAGCTTACTTACCACATTCAACAACACACTCTAAACATTTCCCCCCCACCCCTCTTATAGGACGAGACACATGCAGGACAACATATACTAACCTAAACATATACTACCTAATACTTTTTTTTTTTTAATACACAAAAGCCGCAACATTAACCCCCACCCACCCATCCACAAACTAACATGTAATAATATGAAAAAACACCCTACTTATCCTATCTAAACAACTACCATACTCTAACCTATCACTAAACCCCTTAAACCCACTACAAAAATGGATGAGGAATGAGAAGGGAGGGGACTGAATTAGCGGTCCGGGGAGGAAAGAGTTCACAGGTTTGCCATCCTCAGTGTCTTTTTAATTGCCTTCAGTCTCCGTGTATTTTAGTACACATCCTTCTGAATGGTGTCAAGCTTTTTTAACACCTTCATCATGCCCCTCTGGAGCTCAGAAATTACAGCCATGTCCATTGTAGCAGGTGTGGTGGTCTGTGTTGTAGAGGTTGATAGTGCAGCAGGTGTGGTGGACTGTGGTGCAGAGGCTAACAGTGCAGCAGGTGGGGCAGGTGTGACGGTGGCCACTGTGGTACTATGTGTAGCTGTGGTGGTGGCTACAACCTTTGTGGCCAATGCCGGGCCCCCATAGCTGAAAGCCTGCCATTCCCCTGCCCTCTTTGATAGCGCCTTGCCATCTTTCGATACCCAGACTCCACATCCAAGATGTGTCAGTATCTCACTGCCCGCTCCTGGAAATCCCTGATTTCCTCTACATCCATGTTGGCAACTGTAAAAATGAGCCAGGCAACCATCAGTGTCATCATTGTGTGATGCTTGTACAGATGATAATCTAACAATCTGCCTCAATTTACACATGCAGTCCAAATCACAGTCCAGATAATAGATGTCCCTGATGAATGTAATGTCAACGCTGCCTACCCATCATGTCTTTTACACCACAGCAAAGCACAACAAGAGTTGGACCAACGAAAGTGATCTGTGCATTGATGTAGTGCAATGTGTCACAATGCAAAGGCAGCAACTACTTCACATGGGCCAGGCTAACTAATCTTTATCATCTGATTAAACTTCAAAGCACACAAGACCAGTGACTTGTAGATGTGATTGACAGGATGGTATGCAGTTGCTAATCATAAGGGGTCAGTGTTGTTTGGGCACATGCATGCTTGAATGAGATGAATGTCATCTACACTGTGACCATCACATCTACCTGAATATATGTTGTTCCCCTACCCCTGTATCTCCGGGGGATGGGCATGCAATGCATTATCACAACTGTTGAGGGCAATGTTCACTTCTACATGGATTTATTGAGTGGAACACATGTGAGGAGGGCTGCCACCTAGGAATAAGATATCAATCGGTCATTCACATCTACATTCATGTGTCCAGTTGTGGACAACCATCAACACCTGATCTGTCAACACAATTCACAAAACACCCACATTGATGCCAGCATAGGTCTGGGCTTGACCTGCTATCACGCCTATTGCATACCACATAAGTGTCACGTAAATGGAGTACAACTTATGGGGGTAGATGCTGAGGGACAGTTACCCATACAGTCCTACATGTACATTACAAAACAAGGATGTAAACCTTTGTGTGAAAAACTGATGCATCACTGTGTTGTGAGAATGAGGGAATGAACCAGTGCCAATATACTGACACTGGAGCACTTCCAAGTCGCATGTGGGCCTACATGTGGCTAGTAATCACCTTGTTCACAAGCTGCTTGTTGTTGCGCAGCACAAGACTCCCAAGATATGACTCTCTGCTTGTGAATGTCGAACCCTTGCATGGAACACTATGTCAACATCCATTCAAGTAACATATCAGATCATGTGTCAGCTCATCATATCTTGCAATGAGTGCAACACACAAGAGTCACTCACACAACAGCTGCAATCACTACACAGGACAGTCATCATCACATTTACTGGATACGTCTGGGTCCTGAAATTGAGACACTTCCCCGATGGTATAGAGGGCAGGTCCACCTGTAAGACATGGAAACGAAATATATGCTGAATGTCAGATCACTGTACAAATGTGTGGACAACATATCACAGTGTGTAACATTTTACATTAGTGAGCTGGTTATCCTGAATGTAGACAGTCCAACAGACATACCACTGCAAACTCACATTGACACTGATACTCAAGTGAGTGATAGCCACACATCTGCACACATTCACTGGGCCTAACAATCATGTGGTGCTAAACCCAACTACAACCGTTTGTGGCTAATCCATTTCAGATGGTACTCAATGTCATGATTTGTATTTTGGTGACAATTTCAATGGCACTTCCCTGGTGCACCGCAGTGCAAGTGACTCAGGTATTGTGGCTTGTGCATCAAGGGACACTGAGTTACTATGTGATGGACATGTTGCTCCATTTTCAGTCTGCAATTATCACGCATTCAGTGGTCCATGACTGATGTGACACAGCTGTATGTAAATAACAAATGCCCCATTGGCAGTGTCCCCTAAGCCGTGAATGCTCCCTTTTCCAACATAATGGTAGGGCTCATGTGTGTGTAATGATGACAATGTAGCACTAAACATGGATTGGCCACTTTGCTATCCTGATACAGTGAAATGTGGCATGCTGACAGTGTCTTACCTGGTCATCATTGACAGAATGCATGGGCACAGGTGCCTGATACAGTGAAATGTGGTATGCTGACAGTGTCTTACCTGATCATCATTGACAGAATGCAGGGGCACAGGTGTTGCTATTGCACCTAAAATGTGTGACTGAGGGCCACATGTACGAAGATTAGGTTGTGAGAGTCACACATTGCGAGACTTAGCAACTCACAATATGCAAGTAGGATAATCTGATGTACAACACTATCAATGAACTGTTTGCAAATCACAAATGGGGAAGCAAATGACCTACTTCATGAATTTTAAGGAGGTAGGTCTAATTTTGCAAACCCCTTGGGAATGGCAGCACTCACAGGGATGCTGGCCTTCTGGGCTCAGCAGACCACCATGTCTATGAATGCTTTCAAATAAATATGTATTTTATTTTTAAAAATGCAGCCTTGTTTCATTAAAGGTAAACAGAAAGAATGTCCAAAACAAATATTATAACTTTAATTTTTTTTCAAGTAGACAATGGTCCGTGGGACCACTGCCTGCTATGAAACAATTTTTTGGCATGCATTCACAAAGGGGAGGGATCCCAGGGGGACCCCTCCCCTTTTGTGAATGGGTTAGCACCAACTTGAAACTGGTGGTAACTGCAATTGTTTTGTTACAGCATTCGCGGTCACCAAACAATCAGCGGACTGCGACTCGCAAATAGAGAGGGAATGCCTCTTCCTAAATGCCACTAGCAAACCCTGTTTTGTGATTCGGCAGAATGGCAAAATTGGGTATGTGCATTGGAATAAACATTTTTCCTTGACGTGAACACACAATTCTGATAACTAGGCTGTTTGTGACAATTAAAAATAGCTTCATACATGTGGCCCTAAGTGATAGATAGTCGTACATGACTCAACAAACCTCAGGACTGCATTGTTAAGATGTATAGACGTGGACTCCATCGCAATACTGGGACACTAACACTTTGTTTTGCTTGCATTCAACATGGCCACAAACATTGCATGCAGCACGTCACGACATCTGCAACAGTCACTCAGGAGCATTCTACTTTACACATTTATCAATGTGATACTCACCAACAGGGCCACCGATCACCACAGCCAGGTGTTCCAGCAGATCCTGCTCTTTGGCCACCAGGTCAGCCCAGCGATGCTTCAGCTGGTGCTCATTCCTGCTCGTATGGTAGACTCTTTTGAGGTGGTAGAGTACCTTGACCCACGGTAGCCGCCTTGTCTCTGTGTGATACCCCTGTATCACATGCCCACCCATACCCAGCATCAAGGGAAGGAAGTGGCACACCAGCCACACAAAGCCCCAAGCTCCTCCTCTCCCATGCGGGTCAGCCTCGCCCTTCCCGACATGTCCTTGCACAACAAATCAAAACTGCAAAATTGTAAAGAAAAAAAGGAAAATAAATGTAAAGAAAGGAAACTTACAGCCCAAACCTAAGAGCCCCAATCTATTTAGGAGGCTGCCTCCTGTGATGTCCAGGCACCAGAATCTGGACCTCAGGATGCCAAACATCCTTTCCACAATGGTGTGTGTCCTCCGATGTGCCTCATTATAGGCACGCTCTGCTGCTGTGCTTGGGTTGGGGAATGGGGTCATGATCCATGGCTGGATCCTGTAACCCTGATCCGCTGAAAAAGATAATAGGAGTGAGTATTTTTTTAGTGCTTGCAACAGGAATGTTATGTAGCATGACAGTTGAGATCTTGTGTCGTCTGTGACTAATATGTATTTGTGATATTGTGTGAGATCCTGGGCTTCTGTGAGGTTTTTTCTGCAGTGGGTTGTTTGACTTGACAACTTGTGTTTGGGTCATTGACCTGGGATCTATGATTTTGTTTCCAAACTGTTGGTCAGTATGTATGTACCATGCGTTGTGTAGTGTCCAACATGTTTTAGTGTGCTTTCACTGGAGGAGACATGATGCTTCCACACACACAATAGATTCCGATGTGGTGGTAACATGGTTGCACTATATGGCCGGGACATCCCATCCAATTAGACATATGTCATTGCAGATGAAATGCAACAGTGAGGCCCTTTGATCTTGCTAGGTGGCAATTCATAACACATCTCCATAAGTTGGCAGCACTGAGGTGTTCAATATTGACAATGCCCATTGTCCCTTGTGTGACTTGGTACTGGGCAAACCTTTGTTATTCCCTTTGCCAGTAGCTCATTTTCAGCCGTGCACCTACACTACCAAACTTGTTCGAGGTAACCTGGCCATCTGCCTTGTGGAGGTGGATGAAGGAAGGGCCATATCCCTGTACATATACTATTTTGATGGGTATATGGCTCTTTCAGTGTGTGCAGCAGTGTGCAGTTTGCATTAGTGCCACATCAATATGCGTTCATAGCACAGTCCACTTCCTTATTGCTACCTGGCAACAGCACCCCAGGAGTGATGTATGATGTTGGGACTGCCTCAGTATTTCCGTGTCACCTACATGTGAGTCAGCATCATCATGTTATGTGTCTCATGGTGTTAGACCTGCTGCAACACACATTGCACTCCCCTTCCACGCTACATACTGCTTGGGAGGGTGTCAGATTGACTATGTGGCCTATTGTAATTGGAAATGGTTCATCTTCCAAGTTGTACTTCCAGTGCAGACCATGCCATTGTCACTGTGGGCTTTGACATTGGTCCCTTGTTATTCTAGAGTGGCAGCTAATGTTTGTGGCAGCCGTCATTTGTCGATAGGTGTGTATCCCATTGTGTCAGGGTGTACAACATAACTACCAGCGTCACACCTCATGTGTCAATGCAGTGGTGTATGGTTTGTGTGTCCTACAGGATTGTTGTGCTGTGTGTATTTTGCTAGGTTTATGGACTTACCAACAAGGTCATTGCCATATTGTCCGTCCTGGAAGTGCTGATTGATCGTGCTGTGGTGGAATAGGAATGAATCATGGACACTCCCAGGATACTTGACCAAGATGTTAGTGAACAATTCCTGGTGGTCAACTATGGCCTGCACATTGATCGAATGCATGTGTTTTCTGCTCCAGAATAGGTGCTCTGTTGCTGCAGGTGGTATGATCCGGACATGGGTGCAGTCGATTGCACCAACCACATGCGGAATGCCATGGATTTGGTAGAAGCTCTGTTTTATCTCCTGCTGCTTCTGCTGGGTGTTGGGGAAGCTGATGTGGGAGGGTGTGAAGGACATTATGGCATAAAAGGACCTTGGGCAGGAAGGCCGAGAATGAGGGCAGTGATACCCCAGCGACCAGGGCACCCGTTGTCTGGAAGGAGCCACTTGCCAACATAAGCAAGACAGCTTGCAGCTTGGTTACCGGTGGTATGTTGTGTGTGTCTTCAGCTTAGCTGTTAGCTCAATTTGGCGCAGCACCTTCTGTATGGCTTCCCAGTTCAGTCGATAGCGCCGGATGATGTCCTGTTCCCTCAGGCCGTGGAGGGTTGTTCAGTTCCTGAAGATCCTCTCCTGCCTTCTGTGTTGCCTTTGTGGGCTGCGTTGGGTTAGTGGTGGCTGCTGCTGTTGGTCCTGTGCTCGGCGTCGTCTTGCAAGCTGCATCAGTAGCACCTCCATGTTGTCCTGTTGGTCTGTGATGATGCTTGTGTGTGTTTTCCTTAAATAGTGTGTGTTTGCATCATTTTAACTCCTGCCCTGACCCAGGTGTTAAATTTTGATGCTAATAGAGTTTAGTGTCATTTTTTGGAACCGCCTCCCACCTGTGCGTCATTTTTGCCCTGTTGGATAAATATGGCGCTAAGTGTTTGAGTAATTGTTTTGGATGGGAATGCCTACCTTGCATTTCATTGACGCAAGGCGGTTTCACGCATCCTTAAAATGACGCTAACTCCATATTTTTTTTTTGCAGGATGGGTCTAGCATCAAATATAAATATGGAGTTAAGTTTGCGCTGGATTTGCGTAAAAAAACAGGGACGCAAATCGGGCACTTAATATCTCTCACGATTACTAAATGCAACTTTACAAGATAATCACAGAATATATGACCAGGATTTGCTCTATTCCTGAGTTGTGTGCAGCATAACATCTAATATGAAATCTCCAAATGTGAGCTCCTTCTTTGCTCCACGCTCACTGTCCGGAGGGCATTGGTTTAAATGCCCTGCCCATCACTAGGTTGTCTGGCACCACTCCAGTCACCGGTTCTAAAGCATTAACTTGATAGAAATAAATTGCTGCAAAATAGATCTGTGTGCTATTAGGAATCGAATTTCTAACTACTGATTTGCATCTCTAGTTGGACAAAATCTGCAGCAGGTCTGCGAATGGAACTTTTACAGTAAAAACATAAATAACTCAGTATTTTGGCTCCGAGAGATCAGAAAAACAGTATGGCCTAGGTCCAAATGCTGATGGAGTTACTGCAATAAAGAAGCTGCCAGAAGGAGCCTTTAACTCTTGACACTACGTGAAGTTACAACAGGGGAAATCAAATTTTGAAATGTTTTTGCCTGGGTCGTAAAAAAGGCGGTTGCTCTATTCTTGCCTTTTATGTGTCAATAATTGTTATTTAGCATTTTGGATCCTTTCACTTTATATTCACTCCGGGTCTCTCTGTACAGCAGCAAATATTTTAGATGTCGGTGAAGCGGTAGGTCGGGCCTTAGAGCTGAAAGATCACTCTTGTGCGTGTTTCAGCACTCATGGGGCAGTCTCTTTGACTGCATTAAAATATTAATGTGTAGTGCCAAATTTCGCTTATTGTAATTTTAACTTTTTAAACATTGTAAATCGTTGGCGCCGTGTTTAATCTTATAAATGAAACTAAATGTATACAGGCGTTCAGATTAATTTGTCATTTTGCAGTACTTCATCACCACTTACAACAAAACCAGATTTAATAAATAACATCGAAGATATTTATGAATGCCTGTCGAAAATTCTAAAAAGCAAAACGCAATTAAATGCATGAACTTATCACTGACCCGTCCCATGGTTTTGGAGTTAGTGCAGACCTCGGGTATATTCCAAGATTGTACTTGAAATAGACTCATGCTGGTCATTTACTCTTCATTTAATCGATTTAATGATTGTCCTGAGCGGAGGCCAGACCACCAGTGGCAAGTGAGTAGTTTTAGAATAGCATTGTGAAAACAGCAATTAAATAAGTAACTGGGAGTAAACCTACTGCAAAAAAAGACGAACGAAGGAATATATGAAGGCACTGGGAGTGTCCTTGAATCACACATACATGACATCTTTCATAGTCAACCACATTCCTACAGCAAACTCACTAAGGGGCTTCCTGGTTGACCCTAGACTCCATTATCCCAACAGTGCAGCATTTGCCCCTCCCCAAGCACTGCCAATAGCTCCTACCCAAAACCACTGTCCCAGAGAAAGTGAGAGATCAGAAGACTACTAGACCAGAGACTGGAAGCCTATCAATAAGTAATACAGGTTCTGCTCATACACCCCCACCCCCGTGAGTGGCGACAATACCTACCGACAGTGAAGTAAGAGGGAGGAACAACCATTCATTTCCAGCAAAGGACTGAGGTGGCCAAAACTGGAAATGGTGGTAACAGGAAGTTTCTTAACTGCAGCATAACCTTTCTCGCCTCTTATGCTCTCCCACACATCTAACCACACATCCTTTTCATTCCCACTCTCACCTCTGTCCCCAATTCAAACTCTTACCTCATGTAGTCTTGTACCCTTCATATCCTCCCTTTCTATCCCCCCTCAACCCATTGGTTCTCCCCATACGGAGTCTTTGACAACCTTGGCCACCTGTGTTACCTAACTCTACCAGACCCCCGAGTTGCTGGCTGCCAAGAAACCACATGGAGTGAGAACCTGCTTCTTGCTCACTACTTACTCCCTCTCACATAATAAAATAGACAATATCATAAGCAGTAACTGAGTTACTATATTGGATCAAATATACAGAGCAAATTCCCTTCCAGACCATGGTCATGTGAAAGAGTCTGTGTCCTAGCTCTCCAGAGGAATTACAACCTTTCCCCATCCTGGGGCTCAACCAGCATATCACCAAATTCTATATATTTATTCCCACACTGGACATAATCCAGCTCTCTGCCTCTGCAATGTTTGAGGTGCCTGTATTGCATGTATCTGGCACAGGTTTACTTCTCAGTCTGTGGCTTTTGTCCACTAGAGTGATCCAACAATGCTGAGCATTCTTCTTTCGAGCAAGAGGGAGTCATTTACCAGAGTGCTACACTACTGTTAAATGTCCATACCCCTATACTGGCCCATTTCTTCTCATCTTTTTATAATACAGAAATCCATAAAGAATCTCTATGATAGCTAATGCAAAATCTATTATTCCTTCCTTGGTCCACCCCTGTCCCCTGTGCTGTGCTGGGTATTAGCAGCCCATTTCTCCATTTCTTTTGTATTAGATAAACAACCCACTTTCTTGTTTGTTGGACTACCGCCAGCTTTAGTTTCACTCAACACAGAAAGATAAATTAGGAAGGTAAATCAAAGTAGCACTTTACACAGTATATTTCTCCTCTTTAGATGTTTTTTTTGTTGCCTCTCCAGACCCTTTACACGTGTGTTGAAACTGAGGTCAGTCTTCCTAGAGGGAGAAGATGCATTTGAGCTGCTGACCACTGCATTCTCTCTATTATAGAACACTCCATCTACTGACTTATGGCAATTTCAAATATGGTTAAAGTCTATTAATGTTTCATTTTATGAATCTGCCTCCACTTTTCCAAATTCAACATCACATCAATTTCTGTTAGCTATGTCATCGGAGTTTGATGGAAACCTACTCATGTTATCAGTGGGTCTAGAAAGCTACACTAACCTAAACAGATTGCCATATATATTGGGCTAAACACTCACCCCTGCTTTTTGACTGTGACAAGACCATCTGGGGTGAGAGCTGAAGAGGAGCATGTTTAGGTATCTTGGCAAAATAACCTCCAAAATGAAGCATTACTGGGGCGTGAACAGCTTTCAAAGGTCATCTGGATGGTGGTGTGCTTGTAGGCAATGTCACATAAGGTAATTTCTCTAGTAGTTCCTCAAATCATTACATTTTGTGAACAGGGATCAAAATGCAAACACAGAGTAATCTCCTACTCCTTCATAAAATTATGAGAAAGAAAAAATTAACAAGGAGACATTCTATAGCCTAGGGAAATTAAGGCATTGATTGGGCCTTATCTTTGTCATGAATGCCTGAGGAACTGGAATCCCTTCTCTATTCTTAATTACCATAGTGAATATGTGTTTATACTGTGCCTTCACTATGTCATTGACAGAGTCATTACCATGTGTAGCCCTCTACATCCCCTGTGTAACACGTTCCTTTGTTAATTTCATTCTTACCGTTTTTCATTGCTATGAACTGAAAGGAGACATTCAGCCTCTGAGGAGAGCCTGGTCACCTCTTGTCAATAAGAAAAAAGTCTCGATCACTTATGTAGCATTATCTGGTGTATAGTACAGAGGGGCTGTTTCGCCAGAGATCTTCTATATGTTTAGTAAACATTAATTCTCAGCAATCACGCCAATCTTCCATTCTGGGTGAGCACATCCGCTTCAAATAGTATAAAAATCGCATAAACTAATTTGGCCATCTAGCACAGTTGCAGTTTTCTCCTCATGATCCTCCAGTTGTTGCCTTTGGGCCCACAAGAAGCTTTCAGACCAGAACCACTTAACATATCGTTTTCCATACTGACCTTTCCCTAAACCTATATATCACTGGGTCCTGCTGATGGTGTTATGGAATAAGTGCGCCCCTTTACTGCATTGAGCAGGTCCTCTCTCCATTTGGCTGTTAGATCTGCCAAGATGACCACTGAGCTGATGTCAGAAGGGCTTAGGTCCGTTCCAGCACTAGCATCCATTTCACTGCTGATTTTGCTCTTTCCTCCACTCCAGAAGGGTTTTTGTTCTAGGTGGCATCGCTTTCCCCACTACTATTTGTACCAACCCCCTTCACTAGAATTTGCAACTTCCTATATAGTGAAGCACATTTCACCATGCTCTCATCTAATCCGCTGAAACAATTGGTTGTTCCTTGAATATGCTGGTCTTGTGCTTGTGTCCTTCCTTCTGGACATGTTCCAATGCAACTGCCAATAGCTCTGATTATTGGGCTGTTTGTTGAAATGTGTGGGACTTTTTTACATTCCTAAGCAGTATCTTTCCACTCGGCTGATATTGGTATACCACTACTGTTAACATCATTGATGTGTCTACTTCCCCTCAAAACCGAGCACTTGCTTCTGTGAAGCATGTCCCTGAATACCTTGGCACCCAGTCCTGGGAAGTGCTCCATGAGACAGGTTGTTTGGCATCAAATGTGGTTATTGCATTGCAGTGGATTTGGGTGTAGTTGCACTTTTGTAATGGTTCATACCTCTTTTGAAGGGCTGAAGTGCACTAGCAGGAATATCATGACACAGCATGGTTTGTACTTGGTTCGAAGGGTGTTGGTTTTGAATAATGCTCATGTAGGAAGTGTTTGGGGATAGTGTTGATGACCTTTTAGTTGCTCTTATCCTGTGGTGAAGCTAATGGGATGGAGTGTTAGGATTAAGTTGTAAGGATGTGAGTTTGAGTGTGTTTGATGTGGCTTACATTGTGTTGAATGTAATCCTAGGCAACCACATGACATGCATAGATATGTCCAACCAGTTTCATACCATGCACAGATGGCTCACCAATAATTAATTCTCATTATAATAACTTTATTTTGATTGCCACAGATTATAAAGATACACATAAAAATGCAACTACAACAACTTCTTTCTAAATACAGATCAGACCATCAAAAATGGAAACCTTATATTGCTGTGCTAATAGGCCGGTGAAAATTACCAATAAAGGGCACATTTTTCAAATGAGTTCAGTCTACCAGTCCTTTTAAATTCAAAAAACTTGTGCAAAATGACAATAATCAAAAACACCTATAAAATAAAAATAGGATCTTTGATTACTCTCCAACCTGTATACACTTCCCTCAACAAATCCAAGCCGGCATAATGAATCACGAGATGTGTCAGTGTTGCACATACTGTAAGCTTCAATATATCAGCTTGTGCCCAGTTTCCTGCATGCAGGTGCAATCCTTTTAAGGTGTTTGATATACATAAGCAAGTCAACAGAATATTATTATATGTATCATTGACTCAAATGTCCCTTCATAAATGTAACAGTCATCTTGCATGGATGATACATGAGCCCACTTACTGCAAAAGGATCTTGTTGGTATGGGGTTGTGTCTAAAGAGCATACATAAATGATGAGCAAGTGGAGGAGTAATTTCATCAATCATAATCTCATACAAAGGAAACGGTTTAAAATCAATAAACTCCACTGTCAATGAGCCTTTACAGCTGTGAACGATTTGGACAAACATATATTCCCAGTACAAGGCTTTAGTAGCTGCAGTGGAGAGTGAATTTGATTCCTCTGGGTATACCCATAATTTCTCCAGGCGATATTTCCCCACTGATGCTTTAACTAAAGTCAGCCACAGTATTTTTCAAACACAGGTAGGGGACATACGATCACTTAAACCTGCTGGATTTACTCCTCGTTATACTCCTAAAGCAGTCTAGGCCCATAAGCAGTGCCAATACATCAAAGGCCTGTAATCAATTTCTGTACAATTTTCTTTATTGCCATATCCAAGTACACAGGAGTCAATAGAAAACTCGATGGGAGTGCCAAAAGGGATCATATACATTTGTTTTCTACCACTGTCAGTATGCTGGCATTACCACATCCCAAAATTTCCAGTCCATACAGGGCTGCTCCCAAAGCCTTATCATTATGGGCCTCATTACGACTTTGGCGGTGTTTTAGCAAGACCGCCGTGGTGGTGGCTGACAAAAGACTGCCATGTTGGCAAATATCTGACCACTGTATTAAGAGTCACACAGTGAAAACTGCCAAAAAACAGCCAAAAATCTGACACCGCTGGGACACTAGAGGGCGGGAAACGGGTGGTTCCACCATCAGCACCACCAGCCCTACAACTTTCCACCCATCACATTACAACTCACAAATCACCACAGCTGTTCTACCATGGCAGAAAACCATTGGCGGTCCGAACCGCTGCGCTCAAGAACTCACTTCAGACAGAGCACACATTGGACAGTTCAAATACCCCACACCTGAAGCACATACACACACCAGACACACACACTCACAGCACTATATAATACACCCCACACAACCCACAATCTTTTGTGATAAAAATCACGTACACAGACAGCGAGGACCCACAAACTCATTATTAGCACATATGCACCATAGGCACGTACACACTTCACACTCAACACACACCACATAACTGCACGCTCAACACTATACACACATCACAACTGCACACTAAAACCACAACCAGGGGCGTGTCCAAGATGGCTGCGAGCTAGGACATTCCCGTCTGCGCTCCGCTGCCTCGGCCTGTAAAAGTGCTTTCCGGCCCAGTGGGGGGAAGTCTGGAGGCTCCCCCCGAATTTTGAAGTGCCCCTGGGGGTACCTGGCTGCTTGGCTGTTCCCCTGGCCTGGATCGCGCCGCTCCCTTGGGGAAACAGAAATCGGCCCTGGAATTGGGGCGGGGCCGCAGCGTGAGAGGCGGCCTGGGCTGAAAGGAGAGCTTTCCCCCAGCGGACTGGTGAGTGTGGTGCCGGTGAGTAGTGGGGCCTGGGGGGCTCACCCTGGGCCGTGGGAGCGGCTGGACCTCAGAGTGGGCCTCGGCCCCCAGATGTCGGAGCACCCTGAAGGAGAAGGGCGCCCTCGCCCTTGCAATTGGACTGGGGGCTGCGGGCCGGTGCTCTCCACCCGGGTGCCCATGAGC
The DNA here is from genome assembly GCF_031143425.1 of Pleurodeles waltl. Lineage (NCBI taxonomy): Eukaryota > Metazoa > Chordata > Amphibia > Caudata > Salamandridae > Pleurodeles > Pleurodeles waltl. The sequence continues at coordinate 607,256,089 of NC_090437.1, read as the reverse complement.
CAGGCTGCGTAGAAGTTTGATGCCCCGACAGACGACGTGGGGCCCTGCTGACTGGCCCCAACATTGCCGCACTACACCACCCAAACTGCAATTAAGAGTGGGCCCGCACATACGGTGGAAGAGGCAGCTGAAGCGGATCTTTAGAGGTGGTGCTGCCGGGAGTTGGATTTGGGAGCGGACCCTGGCGCGGTGGCACTTGGTGGTCGGTCTCAGAGGGAGACTTTGGAGGATCTGCAGGGTTGATTCGGCGAATCGTGAGTAGGCCAGAGCGACATGGCGACGTCTAAACCCAAACGTGAGCGCACAGTGAGGGACATGCTTGCTGCGCCGTGCCCGACTTCTGGGAGTACGGCGGAGGACTTACCTGCGGCGAGGGCCCTGGAGAATCAGGTGGAGCCAGACCCAGATGAGAGTTCTCCCATCACGAAGGGCTTTCTGACTTCCCTGTTTGATTCGCTTTGGGCGATATCCAAGAGCTGCGTAGGGACATCTCTCAGGAGGTGAAGGAGTTGCGAGGAGAGGTTACCTCCTTGGGTGAACGAGTATCGCAGCTAGAAGATGGTGAGGTCCCACGTGGTGAAGAAGTGGCAGCCCTGCAACAGGGGGTAGTACGCCTCCGAGAGCAGCAGGACATCCTCCAGATAACGGCCGAGGATTTGGAAAACCGCTCCCGGCGACAAAATATTCGTATTAAATGTGCTCTGGTTGGGGCTGAAAAGGAGAACATTGGGGACTATGTGGCGGACCTTTTTCGCTCTGTACTCGCCCCGGACGAGACACAGGAGGTGGTCCTGGACCGGGTTCATCGTGTCAGGCATGCGGGTGGCCCTGGAGACCGCCCTCCTGACATTCTAGCCTTCCTCCATAGTTTTGTTCTCAAAGAAAAGATCCTACAGCGGGCCCGCAGTCTTCAGCAGGTATTCTTTCGAGGGCATGAACTCCAACTATTTCACGATTTATCTGTGCGGACTTTGCAGTGGCGGAAAGAATTTAGACCGATCACTTGCGAGCACACAATGTGTCCTATTCTTGGGGCCACCCGTTACGCTTGGTCTTCCGCTGGGAGGAGCAGCTCCAGCAGGTGAAGTCTGTTTTGGAAGCCAGCCGTATCCTGGGTCTGGAGGATTTAGGTGGGGAGGCGAGAGAGGAGATGATCCGACCAGTGGGGGGTTCTCCCTGTTGGCAGAGGAAAGAGAAAAGAAGGAGCTGCAATGCCCAACGGCCTCGGAGCTGAGGTCGGAGAGAGAATCTGTTTTGAACAGTGTGGCCGTCGGAACTTCAGCCTAGGGAGGGCCGCCGGGGGTGCCCGGGAGTGCTTCTGGCCGCGTTGCTAACAACATGCTGATCGTTCAAGAGTGTCGGGGCGGCAGGGGCGATGGACTTGGTTACCCAACATGGTTGGATATAATGCCCCGTGAAGTCTTCACCTCGCGAAGAAAGACGATCGAGGACTTCTGGTTTCTAGGCACCTGTTGTGTGTGTTAGTTGCTTGTTGTTGTGTTTCCCTGCGTTACTGGCTCCTTGTAGTGACACCCTTAGGTCTGGGTGCTTCAGATGCTCCGGATCTTTATGTGGGAGGTGGTCCCCTGGCGCGCTCTCTTCTCCTTTGCATGTTCCCCTCTGTATAGGATATGATCATTAAATGCATAAGCTTAAATGTTCGGGGACTAAATAATCCAACCAAGAGGTTAGCCATTCTATCTGCCTTGGAGAGATCGGGGAGTCATATTTGTCTCCTGCAGGAGACGCACCTTGTTTTCAACAATACTTATCGTATGCGCTCTAAGTGGTTCCCCAGACAGTTCTGGTCTTCGTTACCATCAAAGCATGCAGGGGGGGGGATACTTCTTTCACGTTCATTCCCTGGGGAAGTGATATCCAAATTGCATGAGGTTCCAGGGAGGCTTCTAGCAATGAGGATCAGACTGGGGGGCTTTTCCTTCACTATTGCTTCCCTATATGCGCCTAACTCCTAGCAGGAAACCTTCCTAAGACAAGCTTTGACTCCGCTGCTTCAATCTCCTGATGGTGCTGTCCTGTTGGGGGACGATTTTAATTTGGTGATGGACGGGAACTTGGATCGCTCAGGCCATCGGTATGGGCAGACGGGGTCTTTGTCGAATGCTGGTCGACAGTGGCTGAGTGAGTGTGGCCTGGTGGATGTGTGGAGTAGTGCGCATCCCACGTTAAGGGACTATTCCTTTTACTCAGCAGCAACTAAAACATATGCTAGGTTGGACCTCTTTCTGGCAACACAGGAGCTTCTCCCCCGGGTTAAGGACTAAGCGATTGAGCCGCGAGCCTTGTCCGACCACCCTCCGGTCACAGTTGAAATTCATATGAACATGGTGCAGGTAGGCGCATCGGGTGGCGCTTTAGGGATTCGATGCTCCAGAATGGGGCAACGTTAGAGGCGATCCGAAGGGCAATAATAGATTATCTCAGCTTTAACGATGATGGGATAATAAGTGTTGCAACGCTGTGGGAGGCACTGAAAGCTGTGCTGAGGGGCGAGGTGATGTCGCTTTCTGCTAGGGAAAATAAGGCAAGGAGCCAACTCAGGGAGGACTTAGAGCAGCGAGTGAGGGTCTTGGAGCGTTTGCACAAGCACACCGGCGCCCCTAGAACCTGGAGAGAGCTTGAGAAAGTGAGGAAGCAGCTGAGGAGGTTGGACTGGGACAGGGCAGAATATGCGGTGGTTCGCCTTAAACAAAAGTATCATGCAGGAAGTAACAAGTGCAGGAAGTTATTGGCGCACAGGTTGAGATCGCAGTGCGTGGCTTCACTGATAAAAATGGTTCGCTCGCCCTCGGGAGCAGAAGCACATACGAGTGATCAAATAGCAGAGGCTTTCGCAGAGTTCTATCGAGGTCTATATCGGGCCGAGGAGCCCGGCTCCATAGCTCCAGAATCTTTCTTAGAGGGCATAGCACTTACTCCCTTGACTGAAAGGGAGGCAACCTCGCTAGATCAACCTATAAGGGCAGAGGAGGTCATATCAGCAATTGCACAGCTGCAGACCGGGAAGTCACCTGGCCCGATGTTTTTTCAGCGCTCTTTTATAAATCCTTCTGTATGGAACTTGTACCAGTGCTGGTGCGACTCTATCTCCTTTCGGCAAACCGGTACCCTCACGCCTAGCATGTTAGACGCTACTATCGTGGTTATCCCGAAGCCGGGGAAGAACCCCGAGGAATGCGCTTCATATTGGCCGATCACCCTCCTGAATATTGATGCCAAACTATTTACTGGCATTTTGGCACATCGTCTCAACTATTATTTGCCGGGGCTTGTGGATCCCGACCAAGCGGGATTTATACCGCATAGGCAGTGTAGTGATAACACCAAGCGACTTCTCCATCTGCTGGATAAAACCGAACGCTCTCGCAGGGAAGCGCTCTTCCTATCCATCGATGCTGAAAAGGCGTTCGATAGGGTACACCTTTTCAAGGTTTAAGGTGCTAGAGCGCTTCGGGCTGGGTCCTGGCTTCATGGCATGGATCCGTTGCATTTATCAGGCACCCCGGGCGGCGGTTAGAGTCAATGGGACGCTCTCTTTACCTTTCGCAGTCCAAAGGGGGACCAGGCAGGGGTTCCCGCTTTCACCCCTCTTGTTCGCGCTCTACATGGAGCCTATGGCGCAGAGGCTCCGGGACAACCCTCAGATCACAGGCGTGAAGTTTGGGGGGGATGAACATCTCATATCTTTATATGCGGACGACGTCATTTTTACTCTGGCGGAGCCTACCACCTCTTTGCCAGCATTAATGGGTGTATTAGAGGAGTTTGGACGGGTCTCGGGATTCCGGATGAATACGCTAAAATCACAGGCTATGGGCAAGTTCCTCAGTGCTGAACATGAAAGGGACCTGAAGGCCCGATTCCACTTCATGTGGTCTTCCTCAGGGCTTCCGTACTTGGGGATCGAGCTGGGCTCCACAGTCGCCGGCACAGCGTCGTTGAACTACGCGAGACTTGGGGGAGACTCAAACTTTCTTGGTTGGGCAGGGTGGCGGCAGTGACGATGACCATTTTACCACGTATACTGTATCTGTTTCAGGCGTTTCTGCTGGAGCCCCGCCGCGAACGATAGCGACCCTCCAATCGACGGTCCTAAGATTTATTTGGGAAGGGAGTGCGGCACAGCTACCGCGACAGGTGCTGTATCGCCCTAAGCAGAAGGGCGGGCTGGCGGTCCCCTGTCTCCTCCGATACTTCCAGGCAGCACAAATGCGTTTCCTCTTGGAATGGAACCGGCCGTCTTCTGAGAAGCATTGGTGCTTCATGGACCAGGCAGTGGCTGGCTCCCACATATGGAAGGAACCTTGGCTTGGGCGCCGACACAGAGCGCGGGGGCTGTATGTTTCCCCGGTCACGGAGGTTAAGATGGGAATGTGGGATTGGGTGGCTTCCAGGGCAGGCTTGACGACCTTCCCGTCCCCAATGACTCCCTTGGGTGCAAACCCTGATTTTGGCCCGGGCCTGCAGTCTGAGGCATTGCGTCAATGGTATGAGGGGGGCTGTAAAAGGGTGGGATATTTATTCGATGAGCAGGGGGTTATCCTCTTTGACCAGCTGAGGGAGACATACGGCCTAACTGAGGCCGATAGGATGATGTATTATCAAAGACGACACTGGGCCCTGCTTCCAGCCAACAGGACATTAATAGACAGGCCGTTAACACCGTTTGAAAAATGGATTCTAATGAAAAAGGGCGATAAGCGTGTGGTTTCTGAGCTCTATGCTCTCTTGCGGGGGAGGCCCGCCCGCCCAAGACTAAGGGTCAATTGAGATGGGAGAGGGAACTGGAGAGAGAGCTATCGGAAGACGAGTGGTAGAGTATTTTCTATAGGGCGCACCACACAGCTTACAATGTTGCAGGCACAGAGACAGCCTACAAAGTGGCCTCCTCCTGGTATTACACCCCAGCAAGGATCCACGCATGGGATCATGATAAATCTAGTCTTTGCTGGAGGGGGTGTGGTGGAGGGGGGTCGATTGTGCATTTATTATGGCACTGTCCCAAATTACATCGGTACTGGAAGAACATAATAGATACTATTGACACAACTTTTGACACTCAGATCCCTAGATTCCCTGCGTATATCTTGTTGGGCCTTCCCAACCCTCTCACTTTTCCCCTGAGATCATTGAAGGGACGGCAGATGGCCTTAGCTCTAAATGCTGCAATACAGCTGTTGCTATCCGTCTGGGGACCGAGCAGATCCCGACAACAGTTTCATGGCTACACAAACTCTGGTTTATCCTCGCTATGGAAAAGCTCACCCTGACCTCTCAGCAGCGGAGCGGGGACTTTTAAGAACTTTGGCATCCATTCTTACGAATTTTATCTGGGGAGTTCTCAGAATTGTCATGTCCGACTTACTTGAGGGTTCTGAATTTGAATTGAGTGAAGGGAGCAATCCTTTAAGGGGATGTATGCATAGGACCAGGACTATAATGTAAAGGAGCTTGGAACTGTATGATTCTTGTATTGTCAGCCATCTGCGGGGAAACAAAGTTGTATTTTGTATTCAAGGTTATTTTTAATTTCTTTTTTATCGTTGCGCATTAAGTAAGTTGTCTATGAACCTAATGGTATTACTTTGATGTATTGCGTATGCGATGTTTTATAATTGAAAAGTCAATAAACAGATTTGATCCATAAAACCACAACCAACCACCACACACAACCAAATAACCCCACCCAGCCAAGCACCGTAGACTGCACCCTGATACACACAACACCCACTCACCCACAACACAACCACCATGTCCTGTCAAAAGCACCCACGCTTTACAGACAAAGAGTTGAGGGTCATGGTCGATGAAACCATCAAGATAGAGCCACAACTGTTTGGAGCACAGGTATAGCAAACATCCATTGCCAGGAAAATTGAGTTATGGCAGAGAATAGTCTTGTACCCTTATGTGGGACCCTTGTGTGGTTGTGGTGTGTGTATGTGGTACCCTTGTGTGGTTGTTGTGTATGCATCTGTGTGTGCTGATGGCTCTGTCATATGCATTTTGTGTTGTGCCGGCCTGATGTGACAAGTGGAACGTTCTATAGCAGTGTGCTGGTGTTGATTGGTTGTGTGGTGTGGTTACGTGTTGTCAATGTGTGTTGTCAGGTGCAGGTGTGCAGTGTGATTGCTTAGTGAAGCGTTTGTGTAGTTGCTGTGATGTTGGTGATCTCGGAGGTGTTGTGTATGATTGTATTGGACAGTGACAGTGATGTGTGTGCAGTTTGGGTGTGCGTGTGTATAGTATGTGTGTGCACGTGTGTATGTGTGTTTGTATGTGTATGCAGTTACAAGTGTGTGTGTGGCGTTGCAGACCGTCCTGGGTGTGCATGTTGTGTGCGCGTGTATACTAATGCCTTTCTCTCCAGTGTGTCCTAGGAGGGTGTACTTACGTTTGCTGTCATTGTCGCTGGTTCTAGAGTCATTGTGCGAGCAGGAGCAGTGGGAGGACTTCGAGTTCAGGTCCCATGGCAGCTCCGAATGGGTATGGCTTACTGAAGGTGAGTGTCTTCTTTTACTCTGTTGGTTTCTGCCAGGGTTTTGGTAGCGCTGCGACCGTGGTGGAAATGTTTCGGATGTGCAGCCTCGTAATGTGTCGGGCAGAAACATGGTCCTTGCCGGTCTGAAGGTTTCTACTGTCATCCGTGGTGGCCTGACGGCACTGGTGGTAGTTTGGCTTTGTTCTGTTTGGAACACCGCCATGGTCATAATATGAGACTGCCAAATGCATAATGACCCCCTAGATATATATATCAACTTTCCTAGATACAGTATTTTTTAAAATCTTGGACATGTCTATTCCAGTATACTGTACTAAAGTTATTTGGGATTTTTGTATTTACAAAGCCAAGCTTAAATTTGGGGTCAGTCTTAGCCCATAGTAGTCAACGTTGGAAACCAAATCAGTTGGGCCCACTCCCACATACATTTTGTATTTACAGTTCTTTAACATTGTGGAATTAAAGATCATGTATTTAGTCTTTGAGCTATTTAGTTCCAGCCCCCGCTATTTAGTCAGTAGCTTCTGTAAACCCTGTGGAGTTTTGGAATGCATATGGGTGTCATCAGCAAAAAGCAGGGTGGGTACTCCCCAACCTGCCAATTCTGGTGAACTGCACCCATCCCTATCCAGCCATTCCATAACCCAATTTATACACAACAAAAACAAGGTATGGGCGAGGACACAGCCTTGTCTAACTGCGTGCCTAATCTCTATTGGGTCACTTGATTGGCCTAGGTCCCCCCATCTGATTCATGCATAGTTGTCTGTATGTAAACACACAAGAATGGTCAACAGGTTTGGGGGAATACCCATCCCATCGAAGACTGTCCACAGCTTTTCCCTGGTACCAGGTATAAGGCTGTGCGCAAATCAACAAAGGTGACATAGAGTCTGCCCATGTTGATTGCTGTAGTCTTCCAGTAAATACAATTAAATCAAAACAAAGTATTGAAATTATCTATACCACCTCTACAACCTGCATGGAAATCCAACAACACATCATTATTTTTTATTCACTCTTGAAGTTATGCTAGTACCTGTTTGCAGAAAATCTTCTGAAATACATTTACCAAACAAATTGGCTGATGGTTGCTAGGATTGTTATGCTGGCTTTCTTAAATATAGGTATAATCTCTGCCATCTGCCGAGAGAATGGTGTATCTATGCCCTTCAAAATTAATTTAGATAGATTGTTAATATAATCCAGATGGACCAGGTAAAGATCAGTAGGGACCTTATCAGGCCCTGGCACTTTAGATGCTAGGCTAGCCTTAATGGATACCAAAGTTTTGCTCATCTCAAATTGTAGGGCATTCTGGTTTTCCAATTTGGTGGCCTGGGTCAGAGCAACACCATCTCCACATTGTTCCTCCACACCAAGTACAGATTGCTAAAAGGGACCACCCAACCCTGTGGCTGGATCAAATATTTCAATTCCCTCTGGTTATAGATAATTGTCATGGCAGATACTCTCCAAAATGTTTTATTTCCTTTATTATTCATTGTACAGTGCAGGCTTTCCTGTAGCGTATTTTCCCAGGCTTTCTTAGCTTTGGCAAGTTGTGTCACAATAAACCCCTACAACAACGTTGTTTGCTTAGAAATTTGAGTACTGCTGACATTCATCTGCCCACAAAAGATGTCTAGTAGCTGTGTATGGTGAGACGTCAATGCTAGATTCTGTCCTCAATCAGTGTCACGGTCTGCATGTCTCTTACCACCATTGGCTGAAGAACTTGAAGGAAAAGCCAGTCTTTTACTGGTTATGGACTGGCCAAGATAGGGGCTACCCTTTCTAGTAGCCACAGTGCTGCTGACTGGAAAAGACGCCAAGGCAGAACGTATCCTCCAGAAGGAGTCCCAGAGGAAAAACCCAAACATTTGGAAAAAACCTCTACCTCCGGCCCTCCTAAAAAAGAGGAAAAAGAAACAATGAAAAGGGGGAAGAATTTGATATAATCTTGCAGGAAAAAAACAGGACCACGGAAAACAGGAGCGAGGGTCACCATCGAAGCGGAAGTGTTTGCAAAGCAAGCAAGAAAGGAACTGAAGTACTTATATTCCGGAAAACAGGAAGAGACACAAGAGAAAGAAAGTACAACACCATCTTGGATTGGGAAAGACGATATAGAAAATAACAGAAAAAGTAACCAAGTGGAAAAGGAAAAGGAAAAAGAAGAACACCAAGGAGGAAGACAACATGGACACCAAGAAAAAAGAAGAAACAAAGACAGAACAAAAAGAAAAGGAAAAAGAAAAAAAAAGAAGGAAAGAAGAGGAAAAAAAACAAAGGAGGTAAGTAAAGAAAAAATCAGGGAGGCTGGCAGGGGCTGCGATGCGACTCAGAGCAAAAAATGTGCCTCCTGGGCCACATTGCAGAAAAATGCAAGCAGAAAAATGGGCAGGAGCGGTGCTGGCGCTCCAAAACGTGAACTGCCGGCCCGACTGCAGTGCGATGAAGAGACGCCGCTGTAGTGCGCAGCGTCACAGTAGGCCCCCTTCCCAAGGCCCCAGACTTGTCAAGAAAAAGAGAGAAGAAAGTGCAAACCAAACGGAGTACATGAACTGAAGAAGCATCTTCCCATGAACAGTCACTGAGGGGATAACCTTTCCAGTGGATTAGGAATTGGAGTTTGTTCCAAAAGATTTGTGAATCGCAGATCTCTTGTACCTCATATTCAGGATGGCCTTCCACAGAAAGGGGAGGAGGACATTGAAAACGCCTATGGTATGGATCAGTAACAAAAGGTTTAAGCTGTGAGACATGAAAAACTGGATGAACCTTCCAAGTCTGTGGTAAACGTAGCCGAACAGCAACAGGATTCAATAACCGCAGTATGCGCAAAGGACCATAAACGCGGGGTTTGAACTTGTTTTGATAAAAATAAAAGGGCAGAAATGTTGATGAAAGCCACACTTTGTCTCCTGGTTGATAAGATGGTGCCACCCGATGCTAGCAATCAGCCTTTCTTTTCATAGTTTGTTTGGAAGCCGAAACAGTAGTACGGATCAGGTCTTGAATATGACAGAGTCGTCGTGCAAATGATGTAACCGCAGGAACAGAAGACAGCACACGAGGAATAGTGGAAAAAGTCTTGGGGTGAAAACCATAGTTGCAATAAAAGGGTGTTGATCCTGTTGCACTATGCACCATATTATTGTAGGAAAACTCAGCTAAAGAAAGGAAATCCGACCAGTTACTTTGAGTGGCATTACAGAAACAACGTAAATACTGTTGGAGTTGCTGATCAAAGCATTCAGTTTGATTGTTAGTTTGTGGATGAACTCCTGATGAAAGGGAAACATTAATATGCAGTAAAGCGCAAAAAGCCTTCCAAAACATGACACATATTGGGGTCCTTGTTCTGACAATAATCACTTGTGGAAGGCCATGTAGGTGAAAAATATCTTGCATGGATATATGACTCATTTCTTGAGCTGTAGACAATTTCTTTAAGGCTGTGAAATGCGCCATTTTGGTAAAAGATTCAACAGTTACCATAATGACCTGATTTCCTGAAGAAGACGGTAAGGAAAGTATGAAATCTGTAGACAGGGAGTGCCATGGAGCAGAGGGAACAGGCAGGGGCATCAATAATCCTGCTGGTTTGGTCCAAGGTGTCTTGGTTTGGGCAAATACAGGACATGATGTTACATGGGATTCGGCATCGTTCTTAAGAGTAGGCCACCAAAAAGAACGTAGAAGCAACTCCTGTGTCTTTTTAATTCTACGATGTCCAGCTATGGGAGAATCATGGCACATTTGTAAAGCTTTGGTTTGTACTTTCTTAGTTGACAAAAATAGAGTGTTTTGATAATAGAAGTAGTCCTGATCCTTTTGTAGTTGAGGACTCAATTTATTTCATTCTTCTAGTGGAAGATACAGGTATTCTGATTCAACACGATCAAGAAAGGACTGAGTGACCCCGATGATTCAACTGGATTCGATTATATTTGGAGAGGAAGTGTTAACGCTTTCTGGATGGTGATGGGATAATGCATCAGCTACTAAGTTCTGGGATCCGGGAATGTAGGTTACAATGAAGTCATATTGACTAAGAAAGAAGGCCCATCTCTGCTTGACGGCTGTTTCGACACTGGAAATTCCGGAGACATTGTAAATTACGATGATCAGTTCTTGCTTCAAACGGTTCTTTGGTACCCATTAAGAAATGTCTCCATTCTTTACAGGCATCCTTGAGAGCTAGTAATTCCCTTTCTAACACCAAATAATTGCATTCAGCTTCTGTCAGTATGTGGGATAATTAGAAAATAGGATATTCCAAACCATTGTCTTCTTGTTTTTGAAGCAAGCCTGCACCAATTGCTCTCTCAGAGGCGTCACTTACTACTATAAACTTCTTAGTAGTATCCGGGTGTCATAAAATAGGAGCTTGCGTAAAGGCCCATTTCAGATTTTGAAAGGCCCTTTCAGCACTCTCTGTCCAGACAAATCCCTTCTTCAGATTTTCACTCTTGATGGTGTAGGTGATAAAACTTTGTTGATGGGCAAAGTCTGGTATGAATTGTCGATAAACGTTTGAGAGACCTAGGAACCATTGTGTTTATTTAACAGAAGAGGGAGAGGACCAATCAAAAATGGGTTGTACTTTATCTGGATTCATGGCTATTCCAGTCGGATTGATGCAGAACCCAAGATAATGTACTTCAGTCTTGTTAAATTCACATTTTTCTCGTTTACAATATAACTGATTCTGTTTGAGTCTTTCCAAAACCTGAAGTACATGCTCAGCATGCTGATCAGGTATACAGGAGTATACTAGGAAGTCGTCCAAATAACTTACAACACTATGATTCAATAAGTCAGAAACCACGGAATCCATTAATCGTTGAAATATGGAGGGTGCATTTGTTAAACCAAAAGGCATGACTCGGTGTTCAAAATGGCCAAATGGAGTACAAAAGGCTGTTTTCCATTCATCTCCTTCTTTGACACATGAGATGATAGGCACCCCCCAAATCCAATTTTGAAAACCTCTTTCACCTTGGATGGCGTCCAGTATATCCCTAACAAAGGGTAAGGGATAACCATCATTGATGGTTATTTTGTTAAGTCTGCGAAAGTTAATACAAGGACGCAGATCTTTCATTTTCTTTGGAACAAAGAAAAGAGGAGCCCCAGCAGGAGATGAAGTAGGGGCGATTAAACCATTCTGTAGCTTATCATCTAGGTATTCTTTAAGTACCTTTTTTTCTTGTTCAGTCAACAAATACATCCGTCCAAAGGGAACCACTTCTCCCGGAATCAAAGGGATGGCGCAGCCATAGACCCGATGAGGAGGTAAAACAGGTTTCCAAAGCTTCTGGAATACATCACAGTATTCTTGGTAACAACTTGGTACTCCCTGTATCATGGTGATAGAGCAGTTTGTATCTTTAGGAGAAAGACTTAACCCTTTTGGAGACCAATAAGAGTTTGTGGAGTAACAGTTCTGTTGTGCAAAACTGTGATGATAAAGATATTGTTCTTGTCTCCAAATTGATATATGGGTTATGCTGAGTTAACAAGGGAATTCCTAATATCATGGTATGATTAGGAGAGGATAGTAGATCAAAGGTAATGTGTTCCTGGTGCCTCCCACAACGCAGACAGAGAATGGGTGTAGAATCCACCACTGGTCTTGAGGTTAAAGGAGAACCATCAACTGTTTGAACTTGTTCTGGAACTTCTTTAGGAACTCGTGGGATACCTCTTTCTTTGGCCCAGGTCTAATCCAAATATATACTGGTGGAACATTCCAATAAAGCAAAAACCTGTCCTTTGTGACTTTGAGAGCACTGTACCATAACGGACAGTATGAACAGAGGGGAGATATTCTCTTTGGAGGAACATATTGAAGGTAAGTCTACTACTCCCATCCCCTTCCTCCTCACAGGGGGCAGGAGCTGGCATCTCCCGAGGGTCTGGAAGGACGGACAGGACACATCCAGATCAAGTGACCAGCTTTGCCACAACATAGACAAAGGCCCTTTCACCGCCTATCCTCTCTTTCTGAGTCAGATAAAGGACCATAGACTAGGTCAATCTGCATAGGTTCTTCTTCTGTGGACTTAGTTGCTTCAAGATGGTCTTCGTCAGAACGTCGGGTTGTGGAACGGGGTAATCTGGACTGATACTGTAAGCGAGTCTTTCTCTATTCCATCTTACATTCCCATAACTTATATTCAATGCTTGATCCAGCAGTTCTTTCAGAGATCTAAATTTAGTAGAATGCACCAATTCATCTTTTATTTCTTCTCGAAGTCCTTGGCAAAACAGGATTACAAAAGTGCGTTCCACCCAAGTGGTCTCAACTGCTAGCTGATTAAACCGGGTTATATATTGTAATACATCCTGATTGCCTTCCTGTATATCACATAATGCTTCTTCAGCAGCTCACTCCAACACAGGTCGCTCGAACATCTGCTTAAAGAGTTTACAAAAGGCAGGACAAACATCTAAGACAGGATCTTCAGCAGAGACCAAGGGGGTCACCCAAGCTAGTACGGGCCCAGGCAAGACATTGATCAAATAACCCACCTTGGTTTTGTCAGATGAGAATTTTAAGGGTCAAAAGGTAAAGAAGACTGTCAAAGAGTCCAGAAATTCCTTTACTGTATGCGCATCTCTGGAATATTGAGGTGTCGAAGAGGTATATCCACAGGTCGAGAAGACAAGGCTTGCTGTAGTGCGGTATTCTCTGTCTGCAGTTGTTGTAATCCTTGAACTTGTTGCACAGTATGGAGCATGGATTGTACATTTTCTATGATGTCATCCTGTGGTCCTTTCATGGTCGTCACCCGATGCAGATTCTTTGGGTGTTGCAATCTGTCACAGTCTGCACGTCTCTTACCACCGTTGGTTGAAGAACTTTAAGGAACACCTGGTCTTTTACTGGTTCTGGACTGGCCCAGATAGGGGTGACCCTTTCTAGTAGCCATGGTGCTGCTGACTAGAAAAAGACACCGAGGCAGACCGTACCCTCCAGAAGGACTCCCAGAGGAAAAACTCAAACAAATGTGAAAGAACCTCTACCACAAGAACTCCTGAAAAAGAAACAATGAAAAAGGAATAAATTGGATATAATCTTGCAGGAAAAAACAGAACCATGGAAAAAAGAAGCGAGGATCACCCCCAAAGCGGAAGTGTTTGCAACGCAAGGAAGAAAGGAACTGAAGTGCTCATATACCAGAAAACACGAAGTGACATAACAGGAAGAAAGTACAACACCATCTTGGATTGGGAAAGACCATAGAGAAAAGAATAGGAAAAGAGACCAAGTAGAAAAGGAAAAGGAAAAAGGCATGCTATGAAGAAGAACACAAAGAAGGAAGACAACATGGACACCAAGAAAAAGAAGAAACGAAGACAGAAGAAAAAGAAAAAAAAAAGGAGGAAAGAAGAATATAAAAAAACCAAGGAGGTAAGTAAGGGAAAAATCAGGGAGGCTGGCAGGAGCTGCGACGCGACCCAAAGTACAAAATGTGCCTCCTGGGCTGCATCGCAGGAAAATGCAAGAAGAAAAATGGGAAGCAGCAGTGCCTCCACTCTGAAACGCGGACCGCTGACCTGACCACAGTTTGATGAAGAGAGGCGGCAGTAGTGCGTGGCGTCACAATCAGATACTGACACATCAGCAAGTCCTGTAATACAACCAACATGGTGCACAATTATTTCATCCCCAAAGTTGTGAGAATCTGTGATACACATGGCACAATGACACGGCTCCTAACGTCCTAAAGCACAGCTGTAACAAAAAGGTGACCATTGAAAACTCTAGGACATATTCACAAACTGCATTTTAAGCTATGTTTCGTAGTTTTACAATAATACTTGTAACATACAACAAAATGATATTCACAAACATGTGTGGAGGTTCATCTTCTGACTCTTCTTTCCTTTCTGTGCAGAGATCTCCACCCTGAGTGCGGAGGGGCCTCACATGTGAGTGTACGTTTTAATAGTAAATGTGGGAGGGATAGTGGGCAGTAGTTGGAAAATGGGAATTATTTACTACAAAATGGAAGTGGTTAAGGAAGAAGGGGAGGTTTAGGGAGGAACGTACACTCACCCACAAAAGAGTAGGGCCATTGCTATTCACAAACTGCACTTCTGAAGTGACCACAACTAAAAAGAACCTAAAACAGTTGCAGATGTGTTCCAGCTTGGAGTTGGAGTAAGTCCAGCAGCACACATGGCTCACCAGTTATAAAGTAACACCTTCCTATAGAAAATAATGTTGGTAAGGACTTTAAATGAAAGTCCATATGAAAGGTTAGATGAAATTAAACTAAACTAAATTCAATAAAATGAAACTATACTAGTTTAAATATTAATGCATTTACTTTAATGTTTAAAATCAACTATAAATAAACCATATTTTTCATTTACATGTTACATGATTTAACAATAATTTTTACTTTTAAAAATGAAAGTAACATTATGTTTAACTTAGAATGCAATCACTTTTGATTAATTCTGTACATCACTTTTAATCATTTCTATTCATAAAAAAATATGTTTTACTGTAGTTGCATATTTTCATGATATAAACAATAGAAAAATAAATGTAATTTAATATAATTACAAAATAATTACATTTTGATCATCAATTAGTTCATTACTGCTGTACGTTTATTATAATGTTCCAATGGCTCATCTCCTATTTTGGTGGGTAGAGACATAAAAGTCTATATTTTTGAGTACCTTTAAGCTCGTAAATGGTGAAATTCTAAGAGAAGCAAAAGCAAAAAGTAGTAAAGTAGTAAAGTTACTCAAAAGTATATGAGTAAACAAACATGTGTAGATTTACTCACATGTAAGTTTACCTTACTCAGTAGGCTTTTTTTAGCTAGACAAAGGAAAACTTTGCTTTCTACAGTTCACATTTAGCCAATATTCCAGTTTCTTTAAGAGCAGCCCCAGCCACCCTTATACACTCTAACTCTGATTTGGTGGACCCCACGGCGTTAAAAAAATTGAATAATTTTGTCCTGGTATGACACCATACTCAGAATTATCTTCATATTCATCTGAAAAATAGAAGGACATTTTGGGCCAAATTACGAGTGTGGCCATCATCGGACCACCACCCTCGGTGTGGCTGTTGGATCGCTGCCACATTACGAGGTTGGCGGGCAGCCCCGCCTACCTACTGCCGTCTCTCCTGGGATCGGAGATCCCGAAGGACTGACCGCGGTGCAGATTGGAATCAGCCAGGGTGGTACTGAACTTACAACCTGGTTCTCCCCCAGTCTTGTGATGGCAGTTTCACCGCCACTAAAAGGATGGCAGAGAACATGTGCAGGGGGGGCCCCGTGCCCAGCACCCTCGTAATGTGCACATTGCTCATTACGAGGGTGCTGGTGCCCCCTGCAGGCGTCAGCATTGCCACCAACTCAATTACGAGCCAGTGACAACGCTGTCACCAATTTCCCACTGGGCTGACTGGCGGAAACCTTGGTTTCTGCCTGTCAGCCCAATGAGAAAGTCTTAATTGGGCCAGCGGGGAGGTAGCCAGCACAATGGTAACCACCCCGTCGGGAGCATGGCAGACAGGTGTTCATGTCCTCCAATCTCATAATCAGGTCCTTATTGTTGCTCTGTCAGATGAAACCCAGTTCAAAGTATCCACATTCCAATGGAGCACTTTTAGCTACATGACATTTTGTGAGAGGAAGATGTCCTTGCTTATTTTCCTATGAGCACAGAGAAGACACATTTCAGTGGAGTACTCTTTACTTTTAACTGCAGGAATGGTGCCATCACAGGTGCTGCTGTACATTGCTCAGTTCAAGATATACTGCCAAAAGGTGGCCGACACATGTGTGGGAACCGTTTTTCCTGTACTTCATGCCCCTCCAGCCAGTACCATCATTTTTAATGCAGGCTACCTGAGTGCTAAGAATAGTGTTTCTTGTTCTGCTCTCAGAAGGACACATCTTTTTAGCAGGTCAGTCATCATGTCAATGTATAGGATACTATTTTGAGCCAGTGGGAGTGCTCTCTTGGTCCTTTTAGCACAGTCAAGATCACAAGCACCTCCGCTCTTCCAAGTTCAGTTTAAAGGTTAAAAATAGTTGTTTGTTGTAACAATTCTCTGATTGCTGAGAAATTATCGCTTTAGATAACCATGCCTGTCAGAATTCACACATTACTGCCAATGAGGTGTCAAAACCCGACCCCTCTTTTTGCCTACCCATAAAATTGTGTTTGAGAGATTAACTACCAGCCACAATTCCCACATGAAGTGGTATCTAGGATATCTTCCTTTTTCCTCAGTCACACACAAGTACTCAATGAGCTGCATCCTTCTGCTCCATTGTAATGAGAGATATTATGCCATAAAAGGTGTCCCACCTAACTTAACCAGTGTCATGGTGATATCGATCAGTAGATCAGAAACACTGAGCACTCCTCGCATATAGTGGACCCAAATCAAGCAAAAATACAAAAATAAGACTTCCTCAACCTTTGGATCAGTCACCTGATGTCTGTTGTTCTGTAAACCAAAGATTGACACTTGTGTCAGTCTTATTGGGGGTGAGCTGTAAATGTCTTAATAGGTTTCCACCAACAGTCTTTCGAGGCCAGTCCACGCTTCTTATTGACACAGATGTCATCAACAGTTTTCCACCAACACTGCTGTATTTGACTTCACCAGTAACTCCATTTTTATTTACCTAATGCATTTGAACAACTGTGATAACATCTATCATGTAGTGTTACTCCACTTTTTGCCATAGACAGCTTGTATTTTCTTGTCAGCTGATTCTGCAGCCTTCTGGCTATGCACAGACTCATTGTTCTCTTTAGAGTCTATGCTTTTTCTTTTATAAATTGCTGCCACTGCCTCTCTTGAAAGTCACCTGCCTCTGTGTAACCTGTAACAGTACAAATATAGTATCCAGTAGTATAAATGCAAAATAATTTCTAACTAAAACTACAATGTCTATGTTAGAAATTACCCTTTCTGCAGGGTCAGCCTTTTTGCCTTCCTCCTCCTTGTTTTCTGACATTGTTTTTATTGGCTTAAGGGCTCTGTGAACTTTACCACTGCTAACCAGTGCAAAAGTGCTTCTGCTTTCTCTGGAAAATATGGTAACACTGGCTTATACACAATTGACATATTTAATTTACTTGTAAGCCCCTAGTAAAGTGCACTCCATGTGCCCATGGCCTGTAAATTAAATGCTTCTAGTAGGCTTGCAGCACTGATTGCACCACTGAGAACTTGTGTGTGCAGTCTCAATCTGCCATTTCGGCCTGGCAAGTGCAACCACTTGCCAGTCCCAAACCTTCTATTGTATTACATGTAAATCATTCCTAAGGTAGGCCCTTTTTAGCTCCAAGACAGGGTGCAGTGTATTTAAGAAGCTGGATATGTGCTTTAAGTTTAACATCTCCAGGTCGTGAAAAACTCTTACATTCATTTTTCAATGTTGCAATGCCTATCTCTCCCATAGGATAACATTGGGATTACCTTAAAACATATTTTCCAATTGGGGAAAAGTTAGAAATGTGTGGTTTGGTATCTCTGGACTCATAATTTAAAATCATAATTTATGGTAAAGTCGGATTGTAAATTGTAAGACTGGAAATGCCACTTTTAGAAAGTCAGCATGTTAATACTTTAACCATTCTGTGCCTCTGCCTTTCTCTGAATACATGTCTGGGATGGGTGACAGCTGGAATTTGTGACAGTCAGACACAATTGGAGTTTGGGTGTAATATTTGCATCCTGATGGCCTATCGCCAGGCTAATGGGCCATTAACTGGCTAGATGAGGGTATGAAGCTTAGCCCTGCCTCTCCCCACACACAGGGCTGCATAACTTCTTGTAGTGTGTCTGGAGCCAGGGAAGGAAGGGCAGGGACCTTGTGATCTTCAAAGGCCTCTTTGAAGTCTTCCCCACCCTCCACCACAGTAGGCTTGAACTTTGGATTTGCACTGGTCCCTTGTGATCTCAAGTAACCTTTTGCTAGTGACTTCTTAGCACTGTTTTCACATTTAGGGCCTGATCCAAACCTCGGCGGATGAGTTACTTCATCACAATGGTGACAGATTTCCCGTCCACTAAAATATAGTTCCCATTATATCCTACGGGATTTATAATTTGGTGGATGGGATATTCATCACCATTGTGACAGAGTAACTTATCAGCCGAGATCTAAATCATGCCCTTAATCTTTACAAATTAATATTTCAACTTCTACCTATTGGATTTTTGTTGTTTGGTCTTATTTTATTCAGATAAATAGTCTGTATTTTCCTAAACTGGTGTGGAGTTTTTTAGTTTTTTAGTGGTGTCTTTTACTGTCCTACTGTAATTAAGTGTTGCACAAATACTTTACACATTACCACTTAAGTTAAGCCTGACTGCTTTGTGCCAAGCTACCAGAGGGTGAACACAGGTTAAATTAGGGTATGAATCTGACTTACTCTAATTAGGATTGTGGTCCCCATTCTGCCAACTAAAGACCCAATTTCTAACAATCTAGTTTAGGTTGCATATTCCACAACCTGCCACTGCAGCATGAGCCTATCCTAATTTAATAACACAAGATTACAGTCTGGGGACACACAAATAGACCACGTCCTTTTCAATGTATAGACAACATGTGGTATCATTGGTAAAAATATTAATAGTGTCAATCTCTCAATAATACAGTCCCAACTTGCCAAAACTCTCCAAAATGTACTAAAATGTCTTCTGAGCTGAGGAGAGAAATAACAACAACCAGAGAGAACCTCAGGGTTAAGCCTCTTCATATACCAACATTGTAGTAGACTCACCTATTAAATGAGCCGAGGAGGGTACCAAGTATTATAACCCATATGCCCCAGATTCAAGCAGTCAATATCTGAGTCTAATTGCCACATATGTCGACTAAGTTATTTCACACACTCTAAAGCCTTGTTATTAGGGATATGTGGTTTATAGAAAGCTCAACTGGCATCCAATTCAAAACTCCATCCAGCTTTTCAGGAGAAACTAACTAGCAGTCCAAGTCTGAAAAGCAGACTTGATTTATATAGGAAAGCATGTCTCACCACACTCCTCACTCAAGTTTATAAAGATGAGATGTTAAAAAAACAGATTGTTACTATTGTTATCAGCCACCATGGTCACAGAACCAAATAAATAGACACAATTTTGGCATTATATTTCTACCTAACAGGACAAAGAAGCCAACAACAGATGATGTAACAGAGACCTGGTAGAATTAAGAAGTGACTTCTAAAATGGGAGCATCAATGCATAGATCACTGAGACTACATGTAAGAATCTCAAGTACTACCAAAAAGGAGAGCTAGGAACAGGTGATGTAACATTTCAAAACCTCAAGGAAATGACCAACCTAAATGCACTGAAGAATACCCTATGTGCAGGCCACAACACTCTTAAAATCTGTTACTGCACCTCAAGGCAAAATCACCAAGATCCAAGCCTTCATACTATCCTACTGTCTCCTCCTACATACAAGGTAATATTTTACCACCCTTAAGCCTGTGGCTGAAATCGAAATCACAAACCTTGCAGCAAAGATAAAAGTAGCAAATCTATCAGTAGATACCTGTTATCATGCTTTCTAAAAAAATAATATATTGCTACCAGCATATTTAAAATGAAGAACTCACCATTCTTACTGAGATTGGTCAGGAATCAGCTACAACAGGCAATCATATCACATTTCCAGAAAATAAACAAGCAGCAGACTCATAAGTTCTAATCAACTAAAGGACAATTAGTATCCTAGTATACCAAAACAAAATTCTGGGAAAAGTGGCCACAGCACAACTTCACAAATACATGGAACTAATGTACTGTTTCATGATCTCCAGTTCAAGTTCAGTCCAGTGCAATTAAATGACTTAACTCAGGCTAATATCAGAATGGATCTTTTTAATACTGTCAATGAAGATTATTCAGCGGCCCTGATCCCCATTAACTTTGTGCATCCACAGTCAAACATAGTATCCTACATCTACTTTTGAAGAATGGGCAGAGATATTCATATCGCCCTAACATTTCTATTGGACTAATAGAATCCTTTACACAGAAGACATATTGCTGTGTACCCCAGAGGCCCTCACTCTATCCTCATGTTCAATGTTAAATCTGCTTTTAGCAGCTACTTCCAAAAGCAAGCTGATCAAACACAAAATTACATCCATCTGAAGGATGACTTTGCATTTCCTATGGGTAGGCAGCTATAACAGAAATTAAGCTGAACTCCTTTTAATGTCTATTCAACTTTTGTGAATTCTGTAACCAAGAATTACTCTTCTTCAAAGGAGCATCTCCAAACTTCATGCTAAGATTTTAATTTTCCAGTATTTACTTTTCTGTGTCTGAGGTTTACCTGCATTTCACCTACATTCAGACTCTTCCCAAATGTATAGGAGCACATCAACTGACTGCTCTGTCCAACTTTAACCCCACCCTTCCCTGGGTCACCTTGATGTCTTAACGTTTCTACAACTGCTTTCAAATCAGCCTTGCTCCATGACCCATATCACCTTGAGCTGACTGCTTTTGACCAATGAGGAAGACACACATTCCTGACCAATGGAGGGCCCTTACTCATTTGACAAGGGCCCTTCACCTACAGTCACCATTGCGATTTCACCTTGGTGCTACAGAAAGATTCAAGCCTATATAACAAGCTCATTCACTGTTCCAACTCCTTCATCTCTCCTGCTCACAACTCCCTTCTGTAGTCCCTTTTTCACCTATTTTGTTTGTTCATAATCTCTTAACTGTCCAACCACTTGTACATCTTTCTGCTATCCACTATCTTATGGTCGATATCTCGGGCTAGCGTTTTTATTAGCGAAACAACCTTAGAACATGTAATTTCACCAACAAACTAATCCTTTGACCAATCACAACTAAATCTAAATCTAAATCTACTCTCATGTGTTCTTGCATCAATCAATATCTCTCCATCTCTCTAAACATGACTCATGGGACTACCTTCAAAATATTTACCTTTTCTACAAAAAACAGTCACAACTCTTTATGCATTCTCATCCATTTTTATAATCTCTATCATGAGAATTATAAAGGTAATCATAAATAGGCAGACATCAACCCAGACTGGAAGCAATCATTTTTGGGGAAAACAGATATTAAAAAAAAGATTGAGAATTGACCCTATTTACTCAAAGCACTATGTGACACTGGCATGAACTGATGAGCAAAACGAAATTAACAGAAAAGATACATTGACACAGTTTCATATTAAGATAGCACAAGACTAGGCCCATTTCTGGAAATATCCACTGGGACACGAAATTCACAGGGAGTGAGAGTTCAGATATGTGTCACAGAGATATATAAGACAGATGGAAGATCAAAAATAAGAGTAATAGTATACCTTTGACTCACAACCAGATAATGGCACCCTTAAGGGGTCAATTAGTACTTTACCATTAAAGGCAAGGCCAAGCTGGTAAAAGGTTCATGGACTTTCACAAAACAGTACAGTGAAAAGATCAGTTTTACACAAGTGCCCCAACAAAATTCATGTACTACGTGCTCATAAAACAGTGTAGAATGATGTAAAATAATAAATATATTATAATTATAATAAATTATCTGTGCTGATGTTATAAACTGTAAGAAGGGAAGTTAGCAAGCCCTGGTAATGCCAATAGGTCTGGTGTATGAATTAAAATTCCTTTTGTGTCATTTATAGGTTTGGTTAGACACTCAGTAAGTCATCATGCATGCACTGGGTCACTCATCTTTGTACTCATACTTCCTTTCAACCATTCACTGACTGATTCTTGCATTCACCCTATGTCACAACCACACTAAAAAACAAACTCAACAACATATGCAAGACAAATTAAAAGAATACAAGTAGAAAAAAGGAAACCATGTTGCTCTATAAACACGGTGAACACACACTTGCAATAACAAAATTACAGATAGCAGCAAGTATTCATCTTAAAGTGGTATTGTACATAGTCTATCGTTGTTTTACAGTTTCAGCACGGCCACCATGTTTAGAATCAATGAGTTAGCTGTCTTGGAATGGTTAAACAATTACACACTATGGACAACACAATGGCATTCCAAAATGGCCACCTGATTTTAAGGAAGTGGCCACTTGGAATGTTTCACAAAGCAGATGAAATGAGTGGCAGGTAAGTGGCCCAGTAGTTCTACTACCAGGGACCCTGTAGTATCTTCTTAAGGAAAACTAAATAAAAGGAGTTAAAACAAAGAGGTGAACAGGGAAATATAAAAGGAGAACATTGAAAACTGGTCTATTAGCCCTGACACTGAAGTGCACTCATTTTATTGTGGATGTGAACCTCTGACCAGAAAATGCCATCATTCATTGGACAGGAGAGCCAATGATTAATGTGCAAAGAGTCATTACCCTATGCAGTACCCTCTTGTGGGTGGTAGCAAAGTGTACATGACAGTTAGACAGACCAGTGGCTCAATAAGATGTACCCAAAAGCCCTCTATATACCTTTATGGATAAATATTTATATGTGTGGATGCATGTATTATTAATTTTTTTTTTTAGAAATAAGATTATGGCAGGCAGCTAACTCTGTGTGGCCTTTGAAGAAAACAACTACATTGTCAATCATCTACCTGCAGGGTTTGTCAAAGGGGGTAAGCAACCCCAAAATTCTACTCTACAAATGTAATCTATGAGTTTTCATGTAACAAAATATCTGACTGCAGGCTTTAACATGGTGCAAAAATAATATCCCCTTAGAGGTCTATTTGGTTTAAAAGATGAATTATATGTTATAAAAAAGAGGCTTACTGGTTTTTCTTAATGTTTCATAAAATCAGGCGTATGGCATATGCTATACCTTTTCCTAGTGACCCAATCAGGCCTTTGGATGTTATCATTGGCTTGTCACCATAACCATCTTGGGCCTGCTATATTGAACTAAAGCTTTCTCACAAGGTAACAGTCATAATACAATCAGAAAATTATAAAAGTATACAAAATACAATTTCACAAAGTAAAACAATATGGCCCTAATTATGACAGTGGTGGTAAATCCTTCTTCCCGCCACGCTGACGGCCACCAACTTACCGCAGCGGCGGCAGACATCCGTTCACCGTATTATGACACACAGACCAATTAGACAGAATACAGCCACAGACCAAAGGTCAGTGACAAAGTGGAGGTATCAAAACCCACACTGTTACGCCAACAGAACAACGCCCACCACAATATGACCCACAAATCACCATGGCGGACATTCAACGGCGGTAAACCATTGGTGGTACATACCGCCACCCTCATAATGGACACCCACAAACAAAACAACAACACATTGGACAATTCAAACAACTCACACCTGACAGCCATACACACAGCACACCCACACCACTATAAAACACACACCCACATTACCTACAACCCCTTACGAATACAATTCATTGGCACTAGACTGACACCAAGACCACTTAGCCAACTAGAGCTACACACCACTCACACCCATACACCACTCACACACTACGCATCACACACCCCAAAACATTACCCAACACACCCTCGCCAACACACCTCACTTAACACCCATGGCACCACAAAGACACCCCCGTTTCACAGAGGAGTTAAGAGTCAAGGTGGAGGAAATTGTCAGGATAGAGCACAGCTATTTGGAGCACAGGTGCAGGAGGTATATATAGCCAGGTAGATGGAGCTATGGCAGAGAATCGTGGACAGAGTCAATGCCATGGGACAGCACCCAAGAACAAGGGATGACATCAGGAAGAGGTGGAACGACCTACGGGGTAAGGTACATTCCATAGCAGCAAGACACCAGTTCTCTGTACAGAGGACTGGGAGTGGACACCCACCTCCTCCTCTACAACTCACAGCATGGGAGGAGCAAGTCTTGGGAATGCTGCATCCTGAGGACCTGGCCAGAGTCAGAGGAGGACTGGACTCTAGTAAGTCAACTTTCAACAATTATCACCCCCACACCTGCTTGCCATCACATACCCTCACCCTTACTCCCATCACTCCACTCCGTCCCACACTCCACCATCACATTTCACTAATCCCAATGCCAAGCCCTGCATCCTGTACAAATACATGGACACCCCTCAAAGCCCTGCATGGACACTCATCACTAAAGCATGCACAGCATAGGGATACTAACAATCCCACCATACACCAACAGACACAAGTAAAATCTGCCAGGGCAACACCAACCATAGAGGGGATGCCAGGGATGTACAATATCTCATACACATCAACCATAAGACATCATCACCATCCCCACAGTTACCCCTGCCAATGTCACCTGAGAGGAGGTACCAGCACTATCCAGTCCTCCAATAGAAGAGGCCCACAGTGATGACGTAACTCTGGACTTCAGGATTTGGACGATCTACCTGGCCTATCAGGGACCACTGGACAGTCGGTTACCCAAGCCCAATCACAGACCACCACAGAGCCTCCCCCATTAGGAAACAACACCATAGCACCCACCCAGCGTACCCAAACCTCTGTCCCCAGGACACGTCAATCAGCAGTGTGCCACGTATACAAGGACCCCAGGCTACACCTCGCACCCAAGACCATCAGGGACCTGGGGTCAGTGGCAGTGGGCACATGGTTTAGGGGACAGAGGCCCAGGCCAACAGGGACACTGGGAAGACTACTGTGCACCGGGGGAGGACAGGCCCAGGGAACTGACTCTCCAGGAGGCACTCTCCGAGATCCTGGGAGCCTACCAACATTCCCAGGACACAATGGGCCAGATCCTGGACAATGTGCAGGAGAACAGGCGGCTGCAGGAGGGACAGTACCTGGGGATCAGGGAGGACTTGCAGGCCACCAATAACACCCTGATCTACATAGCAGGGGTGCTGGCAGAAATGGCCAACCTTTTGAGGGAGGCAGTCTCACACCAAGGGGAAGCTGCCACTGGCCAGTCATCTGAACAACCTTCCACTTCCACTGCCGCTACTGGCCAGGAGGCCCTGCCACAGGACCCACAGGCCACCAGCACCCCTCTCCCTGCAGAAGGTGAACCACCCCGCAAACGTTCCCTGCAAGCCAGACAGAAGCCAGAGACACTTGCCAAGACCCCTGCCAGGAAATGAGACTCTCCTGATTGTCCCCCTTGTGTCCCACTCAGTCACCTTGTCCACCGTGAACTGCCATTGTTCCCCTTCCTATGTCCCCATGAACAATATACCTGTGCTATAAACAGACTGGAAGAATACTCTGGACATTCCTCCATCAACACCCCATCCCATTGCACTTACCCACTTTTAGACTTTTCATCCTTGGTGTTGTCTTCCTTAACTTTTTGCCTCTGTTTTCCAGGTTGTTGATGTGTGCTGGACTCTGTTTTTGCTGTTTTTGTTACTCTGGGCACTTTACCACTGCTAACCAGTGCTAAAGTGCAAGAGCTCCTATACAAAGTGTGTATATAATTGGCTTATACATGATTGGCATATTTGATTTACTATTAAGTCCTTAGTAAAGTGCACTTGAGGTGCCCAGGGCCTGTAAACCAAATGCTACCAGTGGGCCTGCAGGACTGGTTGTGACACCCACTTAAGTAGCTCTGTAATCATGTCTCAGACCTGCCACTGCAGTGTCTGTGTGTGCAGTTTTAACTGTACCCACTTGCCAGGTCTAAACCTTCCCTTTTCTTACATGTAAGACACCCCTAAGGTAGGTCCTAGGTAGCCCCAAGGGCAGGGTGCAGTGTATGGTTAACGTGGGACATATAGGCACTCATTACAACCCTGGCGGTCGGTGTTAAAACGGTAGTAATACCGCCAACAGGCCGGCGGTAACAAAAATGGAATCATGACCACGGTGGAAACCGCCAACACAGACAGCCACTTTAACACTCCGACAGCCACGGCGGTAGCAACAAACACCGCAGCAGTAGCCACCAACAGCCAGGTGGAAAACAATGTACTGCCCACCGAATTACAACCCGCCCATCCGCCAGCTTTCCTGGGGCGGTACCAACCCATCAAAAGCACAGCGGAAACAGTAGTTTCAAGGGAAACCACTCACCTCTCGACACTCAAGGAAGAACAAGGACACTATGGAGCCCGAGCTGCAGGTCCTCCCCAAGCTGGTGTATCTGCTCATATGCCAGGAGCACCAACACCGGCGACGACGACCACGGTGAGTACTGCACCTAGCAAACAAGGGAAGGGGGGAGGAAAAAGAGAGTGACACACACGCAACACGCAACACTCCCACCCCCACCCTCACCCCAACACCATACAGACAAACACATGCAACAACATTACATATGCACCCTGTAACCCTCTGGAATAACGCAAGGACAAAAGGAATGGAGTCAAATGAGTGTAACATTAGAAATCCTTAGAAATACATACATAAGTAAATGAACAGTATGTACAATATATACAAAATATACAAAATGAGGGACAATGTCCACACAAAAATAATCTGTGGCCCACTGGGCCATAACACATAGGCCAAGCACACACTTGACTCCTGCCTCAAAATGGAGAGAACACTGCAGGGGCATCAGGTCGAAAACTCACAGGTACCTTAAGGGGACGGGGAAGGGGGGCACCTCAGTCGGAAGATGGTAGTACGCCACTGCTCCTGGAGGGGGGTCCATGCCGACTGCTTGGTCCTGGGGAGTGCAAAGCCACAGTCTCTCAAGTGGGTGGTTTGCCCACTGCTTGGTCCTGGGAAGTGCAAAGCCACAGTCTCTCAAGTGGGTGGCTCCTCCACTAGTTCTGGAGGGGGCTTGTGCCCAGTGAGCTTCATCCTGCCAAGGAGGGGCTGAGTGGATGCCTTCTTCCACTGGCTCTGGAGGGGGCTTTGTGCCCAGTGTGCTTTATCTTGGCAAGGAGGGGCTGAGTGGATGCCTTCTTCCACTGGTTCTGGAGGGGGCCTTGTGCCCAGTGTGTGCTTTAAAAAACAACCCTGCCTAGGTTTGGCCAGGGCGCAACCTGTTTCATAGGGGAGGGACATACACCCACCCTCCCCAAGCCTCTTCTAAGACCCTGGAGACCACATCCCCCAAAATTGATATTTAATTAAAGTGGATGGGGTGTATGGCCCCCTTCCCCAAGACTTTACAAGCCCAGTGACCCCATCCCCATGGCTAATAATTAAGTAAATGAGAGGGGACTTACTTCATGGGCCCCCAATAAAAATGATGGTGTGAGGTGCTGGTTGGTGGGGCCTGGGTCACCCTACAGTAATTAAAACAATTATTTTTTAATGTGCTGCCAGCTCCTGCTCAGCTCATAGGGGTGTTTGCAGGGAGACAGTGTGGTCATGGGGGCCCTAGGGCTCCCCCTGTGGACTACAACAAAAAATAAAGATCTGGATGTCCTGAGCTTTAATTAAAGGAGAGGGGCACACACCACCCAGGTCTGAGCCTTTTTGAGGCCCCAGAGTGCCCATCCACAACGTGATATTTAATTAGAGGGTCAGCAGTTTGTAGCTACTCTCCCCAAGTCTTTGTCAGACCCTGGGGACTCCACCCCCAAGCTGATAATTAAGTGAAGGGGAGTGGGTTTCATGGCCTCCTCCCTGATGTCATTGTAACGCCCAGGGGGCCCATCCCCAGGGCCAACTCTTGTATGGTGACCCGGGGACCCAGAACACCATGGTCTCAAGAACTGTTTTGTGCTCCCATTCGGCAGGAACAGAAAGCTGCTCTCGCCAAGTGGGAGAACATAAGTCTCCCTGCCCGTGCATTCAAGGGCAAGGTAAAGAGGAGTTGCTCCCACCCAGTGGGAGCAAAAGAAAACTGCTCCCATAGGGTGGAAACATTGCTGGCTCCTGCTACACACTAAATGGGAGCAGGCAGGGGAGCTTGCGGTGCTGCGGTGACCATACCACAGGCCAGACCCTGCAGCAAGGCGCTGTGACCAACCCCACACCAAAGGCCATGTATGGTATTGATATCCAGTTCTCATGGACAAAGTAAGACTGTGTTTTTAGTCAACATGAACGTTAGGTGATTGGGACTCAGTTTATCCATACCATTGAGGAATGTTGAGACAATTCATAGCTAGCTCACAGTGCCCCACCTGAGTCCCTAAACATCAGGTTAACAGATGGGTTCTGCAGCCTTGAACATGACTACTCAGATTGACAAGCAGTCAACAGAACATAGGCTGTCCACATTGTAACCAAACTGGTTGAATCAACAGGGACCAATTTAAATTTAGCTCCTGGAGCAGGGACACTCCAAAGCACTGTTTCATGCAGCAAGATGTATGGCAGATTCAATTCCATTTGGCTTTGTGATGGAGAAACATCCATTGCAGAGTAGAAAAAACAAAACTAAAAAGGTGATAACCAGGAAAAGGACAATTGGTATCCCTCCAAAAACACTAAAAACCAAAGAGTCCAGAAAGGACACAATCACTCCAATATTTGTCTGGAATGTGCTCAGAAAGCCAGCCCCAACCTTTTTTAAAAAGTGTACTATGCCAGCCACATTTGAAGCATTGAATATTCAGTGAATAAGCTCACCAAAATGCTGAGGCAAGTTAGTACATAGGAGCAATTGTACTTAAGCAAAATTCAAAGGTCTCTCTAGCAGATGGTAAAGCAGTGTCATTCTGAAACAATAAGGCTTTCAATCTGGTCAGCTTCTTGAAATATACACAGAAAATAGGGATGGAAGGTCAAACTGTATTTTCTCTTCCTCTATACCTGGGTGGAACTAACGCATTGCTATAGCAGGTTACGGCCCTGGAGATTGTCACCACGTGTGAGACTCCTACTTTCATCCCACAACAAACTTGATCATTCAGGACCAGATAACTCCCATGCAAGAGCAATCAGAACAGTGGGTGATCAAGGATACAGATGCGCCTTTCAGGTTATACACTAAGGCGGTCATTCCGACCCTGGCGGTCATTGACCGCCAGGGCCGGGGACCGCGGGAGCACCGCCAACAGGCTGGCGGTGCTCCCAAGGGCATTCTGACGGCGGCGGTACAGCCGCGGTCAGAAACGGAAAACCGGTCGTCTCCCGCCGGTTTTCCGCTGCCCTGGATTCCGACCCCCTCACCGCCATCCTGTTCCTGGCGGTCGTGACCGCCAGGAACAAGATGGCGGAGAGGGGTGTCCTGGGGCCCCTGGGGGCCCCTGCAGTGCCCATGCCAATGGCATGGGCACTGCAGGGGCCCCCGTAAGAGGGCCCCTAAAAGATTTTCAGTGTCTGCATTGCAGACACTGAAAATCGCGACGGGTGCTACTGCACCCGTCGCACCCTTCCCACTCCGCCGGCTCCATTTGGAGCCGGCTTCCTCGTGGGAAGGGGTTTCCCGCTGGGCTGGCGGGCGGCCTTCTGGCGGTCGCCCGCCAGCCCAGCGGGAAACACAGAATAACCGCGGCGGTCTTCTGACCGCGTAGCAGTATTCTGTTGGGGGAACTTTGGTGGGCGGCCTCCGCCGCCCGCCAAAGTTAGAATCACCCCCTAAGTTTGTCATGGATGCATTGCACACACCATGCACCGTATCCACTTTACAAAGTAATGAGTGGCCAAGCGAAGTTTCACATTCGTTCCCACTAAGGAACACTTTGGTTTTCCCACCCACACATCTATAATTTAAAGGCAGAACCCAGGGTTCATGCACAAAACTATCCCCTGTGGTTTCATATCTACCCAATTAGTAGTGTATCAACAAGATGCAAATTGGTAATGAGATTAGTCCATGGATCAATCATACGGCTGCTGGACTCTTGGCTACTGAAAGGGGTAACTTTTTTAAAAGCTCAATATTAAGCATGGTGTAACTTGCACCTCTATTCACCATAATCTTCTCAATGTGCATTAAATTAAATGGCAGAAACAACTCTGTTGTGTTCAGGTATTTCCAGGGCACGTTGTTTGATTTTAAAACCTGCAATGTTTAACTCAATTGCATAATCTATCTCAGCTGGTTCTGAACATGCTGCATCAGAGACATAACATTTTGTATGATATTGAATGCATATGAAATAATATTATTCAAATAATAAATTTGAGTTGAAAGAGTGGTCATATCATTGTCCACAACAGCCAAGGCTTTTAGTATGTTTTCTCTTTCAATTTCTCTTGAACGTTCAGCAGTATCTTGTTGAGAGATTTTCCAAATCTCAAAATATTTTGTATAGAAAAAGAAGCGTTTTCTGATGTGGCGTTGTAGGACCTAACAAAAAATCTTGTAAATCCATGTAGTTAGATAGGAGAGATAGATGTGGCTTCCCTGCAGCTAATATGGAATGTTGTAACCATTGTTGGAATAACTTGCCCACGCTGTAAGTGGCCACTACTGAATGTTGTGACTGTGACTATCGAAGGTCAGGTCTACTAGCTTTTTTAAAACCTAAGGTTGAGTTAAAAAAAAAACATTGGTGTCTACTGGCCACATTAGCCACCCATCTGGATCCGAAACTGAAGAATTAAAAGTATTATTCTGTATCATGCCATTCAGTTCATCATCAGAGTAGTTCGCAAAATGTTGCTAATTTTGAAACCGTGCACTAAAGGGGATGCTATGTGTAGTCATGTCTTTAATTTTAGCCAGAACCATGCAGGTTGTTTGTTGCACTGTTCTGTTCAGGCATACTATTGTTACCTCCGATGCTCTACCTCGCAATATCAATGCCCAATTCTTGTTCAGAAGGAGTGTTTTCAATATGTGTGGCATATTTAACAGAAGTTGAAATACCTGTCACTTTCTCTTTCTTGAATTGGTTTTTGTTGTGGATTTTCTCTTCCTTTTTTATGACGATATCAGATGAGAGTTGTGAGTCCGTTTTGGATTTCACAAACTCTTCATGCCTGAGTGTGGATCGATCTTCTCTATCAGAACATTTGTCTGGTGAGTCCTGAAAGGAATGAGAAATATATGTTTCAGTATACTGATACCTATCAAACTGATAGGTATCAGTTTACTGTGCAAGAACTTGTGCGAGTCATTGGTGCACTGCCAGAGCTGTTGCCTCCCCTATGATATTACTTTCAATAATTGGGGAAACTATAGCAAAATTGTGAATAGATTTAATCCCCAAGTCCAGGCAGGGGCAGTCCATATTAATTTTCAATCTATATAGTACTTCCGGCAAAACAGCTATGGATGGCGTACCATTAGTTATTGTATAGATGGCAACAAAGACTGTGCCCCAAGTGGCACACTCTTCAACAGGAGGAACCATACCAAGTGGAAGGCACATAGCTAGAATCATTTGCTTATCCTGGTGTCCTGTATAAGGAAACACTGCTCAAACTAATTTGTTTTTTTAGCAATCCGAAACAAAATCTCTTCCCGTTTGGTAGGCACCTTACCCATTTTTGTGTTAATAGTAACTAGACTAGTTGCAGGCACAGCTAACCTGAACCGCCTGAACAGCCTGAACAGTCTTTATTGGAACAGCTGTTAGTGTTCACTTAACAAATTGTGTCAGACGTCTATATAATCTTAAAAGATTATTGAATAAGGGATGGAATTCATTAGTATTCAATGTTGCTGTATTGGGATATGGTGTGTAACCTGCTAGTACTGGCCAAATCATTGCTGAGGGGACCCAGTCTCGAGTTTGTAATGCCTGTGAAAGGGCATCTTGGAACAAATTGTGATGTTCCTGATATGTTAATGGTAATTTCTAAGTGTTGATATGGTCCACATTGGTTGGGTGCTGCTGCCACCTCAGTGTATGTATGAAATGTCTGCAGGTTTGCGCCTACTGCAGTTAAACTGCCCCATAAATAAAGAAATTTGCATTTATAGGCTTTGTGGGCTTCCGCCTCAAAAGTAACTTCACCTCCTGTATTAGGGAGATCCTGTTGTGTCAAGTAATCTGTGACAGCATGCTTATAGTTAACAGGAATGTAAACTGCATTCACCATATTTATGAATTTGCTTCAGAGAGGGAACACTGTAGTGGGTTTATCATTTTAATGGTTTAAAGTTTAACAACTGACAGCCTAAAATAGGGATTTCTTATTAAGCTGTGATGGATTAATCTCTAACACCATGGACATCTTTCCATTAGGTGAAAAGGGACAATTTTGGTACTTAACAACTACTAGGGAGACCCATTAGAGAAGTACCTATACAAGAACATGGGTGCCACTGTATGTAAAGTTCCCACAAATAAAGTAGGACTATGTATTTGGTTAACATAAATATCAAGGTATACAGACCCAGCCCATCCATGCTATCGGCGAATGTTGACATGATTTCTAGCTAGCTGACAGTGCCCCGCCTAAACCCCTAAACATCAAGGTAACAGATGGGTTCTGCAACCTCAAATATGACTACTCAGGTCCCCATGGAAATCATGTAAACAGATCTACCCATTTGTTGTCACTCAGAGTACCCATGATTAGACACAAGAAAGAATACTAAAATGTTGTTTAGAACATTTATTGCAAATGTCTTATATTTGTATTGAAAACACGTGCTATGATTATTAGGCAAATGAGTCAGAGCAGGGTAACCAGCATTACAAAGATGGTGAAAAAGATAAACAGTTTAACCATGTTTCTATGACTTTGTTTGTATATTACTATCTGTAACTACCTTTACTGCTGAGAGCACAGTGGGCGCACCCTCTGCCAGATCTATTGAGAACCCTATCCCCCCATACTTTGGTATAATATACCAGAATGTCAGGAAGTCAGTCTGATGTGGTGCGGCTATTGCTTTGGTGAAATGTAGAGGTAGGATAAAGCAGCAGCATCAGAGTCAGTCAAGCTGCAACTTGGGTACTTTGTGCATGCAAAGTTCAACAACAAGCCCAACAAGAGTGCTCCTCTGCCACATATCATGCAGAACGTTTTCATTATATGAGCACTTTCCATGTCACACTGTGTCAGAGATGCAAACTCGATTCCATGATGTGTCTAGAAACACAGGGCTGTTTCTGCAGACCATCAACATGTTCAGGACAGAGTGTACAGATTAGATGGCATACTAGGATCGAGTAACATGTACAGCAATTTCCGAGTACATTATCACATAAATGAGAATCCATATGAAATGTTATAGACTGCTAAATTTAAAAAATGTACATTTTAAAAATGGAATCTCCAAGCAGGCTCTAATGTGTCCTCACTATAGTGTGGGGTTGGCTGCAACTGGGGGTTGGACAGCGGGCCTGGCCTGGATTTGGCATTACACATGATAATAAACCCCTTCCCTGCCATGGACAGTCTTGTCATCAATGACGTAATTTCGGATGTTGAAGTCACGTTATCAATAATGTCATAGATCATGTCAATACTGATTTATTATGTGCATAATTAGCAGTGCATGGTTACGGGCATGAGTTACAGTTACTTGTGATAACTATAACTGATGAACATCAGTGGTTTTGTTAATTTAAAATATGTTTTAACAGACATTTTCACCTAACTGTAGCACCCTTTCCCTTTTTAATTTTTCAGTGAATTTCCACGTTTAAAAAAAATGAAAAGTAAGCTATTCCTACCATAAACAACTATAATACCACTTTAACCTCTTTTTTCAGTGAATTTCTAGGAGTTTCTAAATGTAAAGCAATATTTTGCTGTCATACATAACCACAACTCCACACCCTGCACTTATCCTCGAAGGTCCTCTTGTAGCCGTTTGTATAATGTTGATTTTATTTTTGGGAAGGAATTAAATGAATCTGTCTCTGAATCTTTATTATAACATGTTTCACCCCCCATAATGCATTCCTAAAAAAACCCACAAAAGGGCCCTTCACTCCAGCTCAAGAGCATGGAGATCCAGCTGAGAATGCTGTCGAAAAATATAGTAGATTATCCTGGGGTCATGGATTTAATGACCCAGGAGACTTACTGTATTTTTGTATGTTGACTAGGGGCCTGCTGCACTTCCTGCAGCTCCTCACAGCACTCCAGAAAATGTTGGGTTTTGCCCTTGCCTCTTCTAGGGACATTACCAAAATTTAAATATATATATATGTGAATAGCTCTCTCAGGGCATTATGGGGTGCTATTTGAAGGATCAGTGAATATATTATTCTTTTTTTTTCTGAGTGTTCACGTCCCACCCATGATGTTCACTGTTTTTTTTCATGGGGGCACTGGGACAAGTCTTAGAGCCCCAACAGCCCGCTGACTCTCACAAGTAGACCCATTTCATGGGTCCTCACAGGAGCTGGAATTTTATTTATTTAAGGGGTGCCTTGGTGCCTATCCGGGGCACCCCAGACCATTATTTTTCTTGGGGCTGTAGGGGAGCCCCAGGGCCCCTGCTGCCCTGCTTACTCCCGGCAGGAGCTTCAATTATAACCTTTTTTTCAGTGTTTTAAGTGGGGTGCCCTAGTGTCCACCAGGGGCACACAAAAGTTGGTTCTTTTTCGGGGACGTGGGGGGGGAGGCACAAATCCGTCATAGCCCTTGCTTCTCCCTAGCTCTCCTGTTTTCACCCATCCCGGGAAAGCAGGAGCTGGCATTGCTCCCTTCCAACTACAACAGTTTTTTTATGCTCCCACCTGGCTGGGTGGGAGCACATTACACGTTCTCTGCCTGTCCCGCCCATTTGGGCAGGGAAATAGATGCTGTCCCAGGGCTGGGCTCCCCAAGGCATTGTCCCTGAGCCGGCCCTGGGCGATGGGGTCTCTGGGGCTATTATGTGGCTCCAGGATGTGGGTGCATGGCCAACCTTCCCATTTTTTCAGTTGCGGCCCTGGGGGCTGGGGTTGCCAGGGCTTTTTCAAGCTTGACTACTGGGACCTCCTTTCACCTTGATAAAAATGATGGTCAGGGTAATGAGGTCCCCTGGGGCTTCCTTGAGGTTTGGGGAGGGAGCACCCCTCACCTTTGTAAATATGTTGGTCCTGGGTATGGGAATCCCCAAGTCCTCTTTAGGATTGGGGATGGGGACGTATGCCCCTCCCCTTCATTGAAATTTCAGCCCCAAGGGATGGAGTCCCTGGGACTCTGAAAGGCTTGTGGAAGCCTGCTACGTGCCCCCTCCCCCTAAGTAATATCTTCGCTGTCCCAGAGGCCCAGGCACACCGTGGGAGTGTTTTGGTAAATTGTTTACTTTTGCTTTATTTAAAAGTAGATTAGAATTGTAGGAAAATGTTGAAAAAAACACATCTGGAAGTTTGGTCTCACCCCAGGGAAACACAGACAGAAGCTCAAGGACTGTCAGAAACTTTCCCAACAGACCTGTGTGGATTGTGTAATTCCTTTTGCAAGGCACTGGATGGTTGGGTGAAGGGCAGTAAGGTAAAGGTTTACCAGGGGCTGTACAATTTATTTGCAACATAGCACCTGTTGAGTCTTTGTTTTACAGATCTGCATGAGCACCTTGTGGAGAGTAAGATCACTGACCCCAGAGAGCTTGATAAGGCCGTGTACCACTGGGTTAACACCCAGGTTTATATAAAGGTATCTGTGGGGGATCACCACAGTGGGCATGGACCCCACTAGAAGACAGACGGGGAGACCAAAAGAGTAGGGTATTTTATAAGGGACCCCAAGCTAGTTCTGAAGGGCCAGAGTTTCTTTCTCCCCTCTGAGAAGAAAAATAAATTGTTCCTTGAGAATAACTCTGTAGGGATGGCTCCAGTGAAGTGCTTTGAGTGTCAACAGGAAGGGCACTACAAGGGAGATGCCGAGTGCCCCAAGCAAGCAAAGTCCCCCACTGGTGGGCAGTCACCGGGGTCAGCTAGTGTAACGATAGGGAAGTACCCCAGATAGTTTTGGGGAGAGAGTGTAGAATTGACCCTATTGTCCCTGTGTGATGGAGAGATGATACAGAGAACCCACATGCCTTCCAATACTAAAAAGTACAGTCAGTGGGTATCCATCAATGGCAGAGGGTAGAGACTCTGAGAGACACAGGAGCCAGCATGGCTACCATCAGGTGTCAGCTGGTCTCAACAGAGCAGATAGTCTCTAACACGTTTCACCAAGTTTTTGTTGCTGACAATCATGAGAGCCACTAACCAGTGGCTCCAGTTCCCTTTGAGTGTGGGGGAGTGGTTTTGGGTCTGTTGAAGGTAGCTGTGAGTCCATCGATGCCTGTGGATTGTCTGCTGGACAATGACCTGAAGCACACCATCTGGAAGGAGGTGGAGCTTATGTCCCACTATGGGATGATGGGGTTAACAGAGTGGGTGTGCCTGACCACACAGTCCATGTCAGCTTGAGAGGGTGGTCAGAAGGACCTGGAGCCTGGAAAAATGACCCAGGGTCCTGCCAAAAAAGGGTAAGGGCAAGGGTGTGAGAAACCTGATCCTGAGATTCTCATGGTCTGGGAGGAGGCTGACCCTGAGTGGGATGCCCCAGTATCCACAGGAGAAGATATAGACTGGGGAACCTGCCTGAGATGCCCAACCAGCACCAGGAAAGGTGTCCCACCAGGGAGGAGTTCTGCTAGGTGCAGCAAGAGTTCCCTACTCTTGTGGGTCTTCGACAGCAGACTGAAGCTCAGGCAGCTGTAGACACCCCTGACAAGCACCTGATTTACTGGGAGAATGATCTCCTGTATAGCAAGCCTAGGGATCATGAGACTGGTGCAACCCATGTGTTGGTGGTCCTCCAGTGCTACATTACCTTCCTACTGGTTATGACTCATGTTGTGCCACTGACAGATCTTTGGGGGAAGAGAAGACCTTTCACAGGTTTGTCACTCACTTTTATTGGCCTAAATTAATGAAGGCCTTGGCTGCATACTGTAGGCTTTTTCCCACCTGCCAGGTAATTGGCAAGTCAGGGAGGAAGTGCAAGGCCCAGTGCAACCTTTACTTCTCATTAGCAACCCTTTTGAGCAGGTTGGCATCAACATTGTGGGACCTCTGGATCCCAAGAGAGCCTGAGGCCATCCACCTGAGGAGAGTGACTGCGCCCAGTGTAGCCAGGGATTTTACCCAATAGTTTCTACCAGGTTATAGTATATGACAACAAGGAAGTCACTATCCAGTGGCCCTTGTTCCATTTAAAGTGGGAGGGTCTCAGGTCTTCTAAAAGATGCTATAAGCACTGCCATACCTGTGGACTATTTGTTAGGAAATTACCTGGAACACACTACCAGAAAGGAAGTGTAGCTTAGGTCACAACTAGAAATGTTGGGTTTGCCTGAGTGGGTTTGTGCAACTGCCAGGTCTATGGCTACCCTGGAATGGAGTCAATACAGCCTGGAGCCTGGAAATATGCCCCTGTAAATGTCATTCACTCGTCTGGTTTCAACCGGAGAGACAATGCTGGACCTCGAATTCCAACTGGGGCAGCCTAATGAAACAAGTAACAACTGTCTGGTCCCAAAAACAACAAGAAGCTATATTACCCATTGGTTCCCAACTCAGAATGGTCTATCAATTGTTTACACAATATGTACACTTACAGACTTCATCATAAATATTGCATGAGAGAGTGCAAAAGCCATTTCAAGAATAAACTGGAGTTTGCTGGCACTCTTGTACTTACAGGGTCCAGATTCAACTGGAATACAACTTAAATCTCTAGAACTTTCTCCCAAAATACTAGATACAATGGATGGATGATTGCAGTCTGGTTTGCGTCGCTTAATTCTACCAACAAGCCTTGGCACATGCAAAGCTTGCGGTTAGTGGAAAATGGCGCTGCCTGGGACCAGGAGTGACCTCGTGGCCTCTACCCAGGAGGTGGAGACAGAGGGGGCTTTCAGCAACTCAGAGAGCCCTCAGAAGACCAGGTAGCACACACAGGAGTCCCACAGCATGGGGACAAAGAAGGTGCAAAAGGAGGCCAACACAGCACTACACAAAAGGATCCCATGCTGCCGGAGAACCATGCAAGAGGCTGTGCTTCAAAGGAAGGAGTGCTGGGGGATGGAGCTGCACGGTGCACAAATAACTTTATGGAAGGATGCCAACAAGTGTTGGCCTCCTTTCGCACCTGTCTTGCATGGGGAGGCAAACTCTTACCTCCACCAAAGTTGGACAGTTGGACAGCTGGACCGTCTGGACCTCTTCATTCCATCACCTGTGTTGTTGGATCCACGCACTTCTTCAGGAGAGGGGACGCAAGCCACCAGTTGTCGCTGCAGAGGGGTGCCTGCTAAAGCAGGGAAGTGACTCCTTCACTTCAAGAGAGATTCCTTCATTCTTCCAGTGCAGACTGAAGACTGGCTGTCCTCTGAGGATTCATGACCAGGAAACAGTTGCAGTTGCTGGCAGGAGCTGAAGATACAATGTTGCTTCTTAGATGCAGTTGTAGAGTTCCTGGAGGGTCCAGATGCAGTGTCTGCTGTAAGAAGTTGAATTAAAGGATGCAGAGGATTCCTGCTGGAGGCTTGCAATCCGAATCTTAAGAACCTCAAAAGAGAGAGACCCTAAAAAGCCCTGAAAGGGGGGTTGGTCAGCTAAACAGGGAAGCACCTATAAGGGGAGGGCTCTGACATCACTTGCTGACACTGGCCATTCAGATGCTCTCAGAATGCCTTGCCAACTTGGAATCCAGGATGGTAAAACCCAGGGACACTGTGGAGGAGCTCTGGGCACAACCCCTGGGGTGGTGATGGACAGGGGCGTGGTCACTCCCCTTTCCTTTGCCCAGTTTCACGCCAGAGCAGGGACTGGGTGTCCCTGAACCGGGTGTATACTGGATTATGCAAGGAGGGCACCATCTGTGCCTTTCAAAGCATTTCCAGAGGCTGTGGGAGGCTACCCTCCCATGCCTGTAACACCTATTTCCAAGGGGAGGGGGTGCAACATCCCTCTCCCAAAGGAAAGCCTTTGTTCTGCCTTCCTGGGCTTTAGCTGCACATGCAACAGGAGGGCAGAAACCTGTCTGTGAGGTGGCAGCACTTGGGGCTGCCTGGAAAACCTCAGAAGGCCATAATGGCAGTACTGGGGGTCCTCTAAGGAGCCCCCAGAGTGCATGGAATCATACAACCAAAGCTTGCAAAAGCCCTGGGGTATGATTCCAACATGGTTGATACCAAACATGGCCATATTCGGGGTTACCATTGTGAAGCTGTACACAGGTGGTGCACACGTAAAATTGCATCCCCGCACTCATGAAGTCTGGAAAAATGGTCCTGGATGATGTGGGGGCATCTCTGTTAGTGCAAGGGTGCCCTCACACACAGGTAATCTGCACCCAGCCTTCAGGGTTGGAAGGCCTGTTGTATGGGTGACTTATAAGTGACCTGGTGCAGTGTAAATGCCAGTGAAAGGATGCATGCACCATTTCATAAGGCTGCAATGGCAATCCTATAGAAGCTTTTGCGTGGGCTCCTTATGGGTGGCAAAATAAATGCTGCTGCCCATAGGGATCCCCTATAACCCCAATGCCCTGGGTACCTAGGTGCCATACTGGGAACTTATAAGGGGTGACCAGTATGCCAATTGTGGGTGAAATACTGGGTTACCAGTATGCAGTGAGAGAATGCATAAGCTGGAGCCCTGGTTAGCAGGATCTCAGTGACACAGTCAAACACACTGACAACAGGCGGAATTTGGGGGCAACATGCCAAAAAGAGGGTACTTTCCTAGAGAAACACAGTGGCAAACTTTGAGTTCTAGTACCATAGAGTTCAAAGCACTGCAACAAAAGAGTCCAGAGCTCTGGGCCTGCTGGGGGTTAATACACAAACAATGTCCAATGTCCTTAATTATGCTCAAGCCTTTATAGGAATCAGTCTTTGAATTATTCACTAACCTATGGATGAGTGCACACTAACGTGAGGGGTAAGTACTTAGCCTTGATAAGTACCTTCACTGGAATCCGAAGACGACAGGAGTCTTTGTGCAAGAAGTTCAAGAGGAGGCGGAATTGTAGCTCATGAAGTAAGACACTAGAAGCATCTCAGAATCCAGGATCATGGGATGACCAGGAAGGCTTGGGAGACTAGAGTGCTGGAAGGTCAGGAGACTCAGCAGGTAAGTGCAGGGACGTTGCATGCTCAGGACTGGAATGAGGCCAATCCCTAAAGCAGGTTCAGAGGGAGGTATTTATGTTGGAAGAAAAGAGTGTTCCAGAAGGCATGTGTCCCATGTAGAAGCGTGGAATATTCAAATGAACCTGGGGAAAATCACATGTTACATACAAAAGATATGAGGTCTTGCAGGTGTAAACTGTAATTGTAAACACGTAACATATTTAACAGAACTCCAAGTGCACGATGGTATACTTCAATGGGAAACAATTCAAATGTAACTTATCATTAAAAGACATGTGATACTCTGCATGTGCAAAACTGACTAAACTTGCTTAGCAACAGAACAGGAGGGTCAATGTTTCAGGCCTCCTGGGAGGGAAATTATGGAGTGCTCAAGACAGGAAGGCGCCATAAGTGAGGGATGACTCAGAGTGCTCGGGACGGGGAGGCATCACAAGGGAATGATGACATGAGCCCGATGAGTAAAATCCAAACTGCATAGGGCACAAGATGGAGTCTTGACAACTGAGGAGGATGGGGAGCCAGAAGAGGTCATCCTGAAGTCTATTGAAGTGGGCATTGTCCCCTTTGGTGACCTACCTGAACTTGCTGGGAGGCAATTAGAAAGAGGATGCACCAGGGAAGAGTTCTGTCAAGCAAAGAAAGAGTGCCCAACCTTGTAGGGCATGAGGCAATAGGCTGAAGCCCAGGCAGCAGGCGATGCCTCAGAGAATCACTGCATTTATTGGGTGGACTGCTTCCTATTTAGTGAGCCTATGGATCCTGTGCATGCGGCAACAGTGGTCCTCATTGTTCCCCAGTGCTACAGGGCCTTCCTACTGTGGCTGGCAGAACATCTGGTCCAAGACAAGACCTTTATCAGGCTTGACTCCCACTTTTACTGGCCCGGATGAAGGTTTCCTTTGAGGCTTTCTATAGGACCTGCTTGACCTGCCAGGCCAGTGGGAAGACAGGGCAGATGCTGAAAGGTCCCCTGAATCCTCTACCTGTTGTTGGCACCCCCTTTAAAAAGGGTGGGTATTGACATTGTTGGGCCCATGGATCCTCAGATCACCTATGGCCACAGGATTATCCTGGGTCTGGTGGACCATGCCACATGGTACCCAGAGGCAATCCCCTTGAGGACCTCATTTTCACCTGCAGTGGCTAATGCCCTAATGGGTATTTTTTAGCAGAGTGGTTTTCCCCCAGGAAGTGGTGTTTGACAGGGGTAGCAAGTTTATTTCTGCTTAAATGCAGTCAATATGAAGAGAATATGGAGTTACTCATAAGTTGTCCATGCACTATCATATACAAACCAATGGGCTTGTTGAGGGATTCAACAAGGCCCATAAGGCACGATCAAGGGCCTATCAGAGCCCATGAAGCATAAGTGGGACATCCTTTTACCATGCCTGCTTCTTTCGTACGGAGAGGTGCCACAGAAGGGAGTTGGTTTTAGCCCCTTTGAATTGCTATATGGGCACCCTGTAAGGGGACCTCTCGGTCTGATTAGAAAGTAGTGGGGTCAATCTCCCAGGAACCCCCCACCCCACAGGATGTGGTTAGCTATATGCTAGCCCTCCGGAACCAGATGATCAAGTTTTAGAAGCAAACTTCTAAAAACTAAGGGGCGGGTCAGGAAATAATAAAGCAGTGGTATTACCAGAGAGCTGCCCTGTAGAATTCAAACCTGGACAAGATCTGTGGGTTATGGAGGCAGTGGGGCCCAGGCCCGCCAAGTTTATTAAACTGGGCCATATGAGGTGATTGAGAGGAAGGAGAAGACACCTACTTGGTGGACCTCAAGACTCCCAAACACTCCTTGAGGGTCCTCGATATCAACCGCCTCAAATTTAATTATGAGAGGTTTGAGGTCCCCATGTTGATGGTGACATATGGTGGGGAGGAAGAGGAGAGTGAACTTTTCTCTGACCTCTTAGCTTCCAGAGAGAAGGATGGGTCAGTGGAAGGTGTGAACCTTTCCCCTACCCTGACTTGAGAAAAACAGAGAGACTGTCACCAACTGCTGGGACAGTTTCCTTCTCTGTGTTCCCTCACACCTAGGATTACACATCTGTGTACCTATGATAGTGATACAGGAAATAGCCCCCCTTGGAAAAACTAAATAAATGGGCTGTAGAACCAAGTGAGGGCCAACTTCGAGGATGAAGTATCAAGATGTTGGAGGTTTGGTTGATTGAATCCTTCAGTTACCCCTGGTGCAGCCCTGTGGTGCTGGTGCCTGAACCTGCCCCACCAGGCACTGCACCAGAACTCCAGTTCTGTGTAGATCACAGGGGGCTTAAATCAGTCAAAAAGACTGATACTTATCCCATTCCCCAGACTAATGAGCTGATTGACAGGTTAGGGGCTGCCCAGTTCATGAGTACATTTGACCTTCTTTCAGAATACTAGCAGACTGTCCTAACTGATGGAGTCAAGGAAATGTCAGCCTTCTCCACTCCACAGGGCACTACCAATTTTTTTTTGGGGACTTAAGAATAGGCCTGGAGTTCTTGGAATTGCACTACACAAAACTCAGTGGAGTAGTTAAAAAACTCTGCTGTGCTACGTGGAGTTCTGTGGGTGGGTGGAGTTTCCCAATTACAGCCTTTCTCATTGAGTTTATGTCAAATGCTATGCGGAGTACATTGTAATGTTCAAAATGGCACATGAACGACACTACATGGTTTGCATGGGGGAGCGGCCATCTTGTTTTCTATTCATGGTGTTGGGCCTGTTTTTTTAAGCCTTTAAATCCACTTCTTATCTTTTCAATCCTTTGCCCTCCTAATTGATCTACCCCTCATTTTTATTAAATGTATCAGTGTGTGTTTTTGTGGGTCTTGTTTTCATTTTTCATGTTTTTCGTGACTTTATGTATTTTTGTTTATTTTTCCCTTTACGTCCCTATTTCTTCCTTCCTTCTGTGTTTTTTTCTTCACCCCATCCAGCACCATAGCAGAGCAGGGAGGTGAACAGGGGAGCGACATTGTCAGGCCCTCCCCGAATAGCCAGCAGCAGCCACCTACCCTGAGGACAGTGGCGCCACTAAGGACTTAAGCCCTGGACTATGTTTTGTGAGGTGGAGGTGGCAGCAGTGGTTTTTTATGTGCTGCACCACCTCCCCACGGGCTGGCAGCAGGCCTGACAGTGGGTACCCCTGCAGGAGTATCGGCTGCAATGAGAGAGGGTGGACAGTGGTATGCGGGTCACCAGCCAGGTCCAGTGCACCACCCAGCAGCTGACTCACCACTGGGCAGATATCCTCGACTGGGAGACGGACCTTCTCAATGTTGAGATTCCGTGGCTCAGTGAGTATTAACTATATTATTTTGTTGTGTTTGTGTTATACAATGCTAACTTTTTTTCTGAATAGCATACTGCTCACACTCACGTTTAGTTTATGTTAAGAATATAATGTGATCTAGTTTGAGCTAGGAAGGTCCTGGACGCTTTCTCATCGTACTTGTCAGCACTCACTTTGGCTGATTATTTGAGAAGCCATTGCAATGAAGACTCATCTGTCCTCCTGTCACCATAATGAATTGGTGAAATCAGTTAGCGTTCTCTGTGACTTTCTTTATGTAGTTCGTACAGTCCCAAGCAATTTCACACTGTGTAGTACTAGTATGGATCTATGCATTGGAAAAAAGGGAGACTGAGTTGGTCCATCAAGGGGGTTGGAAAATGATAATAGATTCAAAGATCATTCATTGCAATGCAGCGATCTGATTTAGATAAGTACAATGTTATTGTGTTTGCCTGTTATAATAACATTGTGGAGATTAACTCCTGTACTACTCATCTTTTTTTATCTTCTTAATTTCTTACATCAGCACCCAAAGGGAAGAAGAGGGGCAGCAAAGAGATGGGTTCGGCAACAGCTGGAGAGGAGGCGACGACTACGAGCACCAATGCTGAGGGTTCTTTTCACCCCAGTAAGTCCTATTATTGATTACAGCATGTTCTGAGCACTCAATGTAAGAGTATAATTCAATGTCCCAGCAGTAAGGCTTCTTGGTGCTTTTATTTCAATGTCTTCTCACAGCAATGAGAGGTTTTCAATGTAAATTTCTTGACTGGATCAAACTCGAATCATTGTGCAGTATATCATATCAGTATTCCCTATAATAAACAGCTATAAGAACAGCCAACACGTGTTTCGTCATGGTAATAAGCTGTGACTTCTCCAGGGCTGTAATAAAAAAGAGGACTTCAATACAGACAGAACAAAAGGTTAAAGAAAGAATGGGTGAAATGAATGAAAATAAAGGATGCGTGGGAGAGTGAAAGGATGCAAGGGTAAGTATTGGGTAAGTGGATGGATGGGTGGAAGGATGGTTGAAAGAAAGGGTGGATACTGAATGGATGGATAATGGTGAAAGACTGGATGAGAGAAGGTAAAGCTTAAATCATGGTGGC
The DNA here is from genome assembly GCF_031143425.1 of Pleurodeles waltl. Taxonomy (NCBI): domain Eukaryota; kingdom Metazoa; phylum Chordata; class Amphibia; order Caudata; family Salamandridae; genus Pleurodeles; species Pleurodeles waltl. Next base: position 607,211,288 of record NC_090437.1, on the reverse strand, counting down.
TATGAGTCATTATAGTAAGAAGAATAGAAGAATGATTGAATGATTGCTTGGATGAATAAACAAGGGAGCTTTTCTGGAGAGGCATGATGCTCATCTACTTCACTTCCTTTGTTTTATGGTTATCAAAGCTTTGGTTCAAAGTGGGGAGGGGGGTAATTTTGTTCCAGTTTCTTGACTCACTGTATTTGTTAAGCGAGGCAGATGTGTATCCCACCCATCATCATTCAACAACGCCCTCCCTGCCCATGGCATTTTGCCACCCATAACTGAAATGCACTATGGTTCAATCTGTGACTGCAGTGTGGCTGTGCAATTTGTGCCTGATACAGTTAATATGGCATTTACAAAGATTGCAATGCATTCCAAACAGAATACATTAGGCGTGTTTCCCTTCCTCCCACTCAGTCACTTCAGTCCTTTTTTCATTCCTAAGTTCTTTTGTCCCAGCCTACCAAAAAATTGAAAAGTTGATTCTTGGCAATTGCCACATTTCTCCTGCCATGTGAAGTGATTCTAAAATATATTTCATGGTTTCCCATTACAAATTTATTTTACACCAGTTCAGAGTTTCGTATATTAAAGTGACTGAATAAGCCAAAGCTTAGGCATAGGCACATGATAAATTGATGATCAGTGACACCCCTCTATTCTAGCAAAAACTCCACCTACCTGCCTAATCCTTCATTAGAGTAAGTCAAGTTTGCTTTCCCTACCTACTGTCCAGCAAATTAATTTGCTTGAAAGAATTTGTGGTGGTGGAAGAGGCCAATGAGTAAAGCGGGACTAAGTGCCTGATTTGATTTCAAATTTGGCATAAGGGATACTCTGTCACAAATGTGACAAATACAATCTTTCTAGCCCATTTCTTTCCCTGTAGTGCTGTGTGTCATTTTCCTCACAGTCTACTTAGCTCAGACAGGATAATAATATCCACATTTTATATGAGACGTTTGTGATGTAGCACCTTATTTTTTATTCCTCTGTCTCTTTGAAGTCAGGGTAGAAAGTGAAAGTGATTTGGAGAAGAGCAGGGCTATTGGAATTAAAGATAGATAATTGTCCTAGCTGCAGGCAGTAGCAAAGTACCCAAGCATTGGCTAGCACGCCCCCATTAATTTAGCAGCACAACAACTTGTACTCCATAGTGCATAATGAGAGATCATTTATTTTTATTTTTTCACTCAAAGTTTCTGTTTAGTTACTAGAAAATATGTTAAAAATAAAAAAATAAAATCACAGTTTTTTTTAAATCTTGTGCTACTCTGCCTTAATTCTTTTCTGCCAGATGGTCAGTTCTTTTTATGTGTGACAAGTGTGGGTAAAAAATTAAATTGGCCCTGTGACTCTCCTAATCATAATCACATCAAATTCCAATGGCCCTATGGGCCCAGCAAGGTACTGCTACTGTGACACCCACTACTAATTTTAAACGTGTTTGCACAGGGCATTGTTTACAATGTGTTTTTTTTCTTTTAGTTTTTCTCGATATGGTTACTCTTCCTGGTCCACCAGCACTACCCGGCAGGCAGGGAATAGTGGCCCATCTCCAGTGGCAGAGATTGGAGACCATCCAGGCCAATGGTGCTTCTGAAGGCGGAAGAGACAGGAGTACAAGCTGCCTCTGACCCAGGCCCCAGAGCCACAAGCTGGCCCCAGCCTTCCAGCCATTCCATCATTGCTGCCAATTGTCAGGAACTGCTGCCGCCCCTCCTGAGCAAACACACAGAGGACAACGCTGCAGCCCATCCTGTAGTGGCTGGGCATGCCTGGAGAGACAGGTGGAGAGCTGGGTAGAGAGGATCGAGCGGAGACTGGATGAGCTCCAGACCCAAATTAACAGTGCACTCTTTGGAGCTCTTTTTTAATTTTTTGTTTTGATTGGAGGGACTTGTTCTGGGTGGAGGTGGTTGGGACCAGGTTTTAGACTTTAGACTTTCATTGTGGACTTTTGTTGTGGAATTCTGTTGTGGACTTTGGGGGACGAGGCATTTGTTTGAGTCGAGGGGTGGACCTATTATGGGAGGATGGGTGTTCTATTTATAAAACTAATAGAGGTAATCTGTTTTACTTGATTTATCCCTCAAATTTGTATCTGGGTGTTTTACTTTGCACTGTTTATTTTTAGTGCAGCCTGTTTTTATTAAATCTGCTTAAAGAAATGTATATCATTTACTTAAACCCTTGCCCTACTGTCTTCTGTAACTATATTGATCACTAGGGGATGATTGCCATTGCCTTTTTTGTCTACAAAAGCCTAGACACACACAAACAACATCTTCAGTAGAAGTTAACTACTATCTAATTAAGTTCACTTCCATCCATAGTTCTTCTCCTACCTGAATAGGTGAAGCAGGATTCTTACTGCACGTTTTTTCCCAAGGTGGCATATTAACGGGGTGGAAGTAGTAGTAGCAGACTAGCACACCAACAGGGAAAACACAAGGTGCCACTCCCACCTATGCAAACTCCAACTGCAGGATTGATCAAAGGGTTATCCATCACTGTCCACTAGATGCAAAGAAAACAGAGAGTTAGTGGGCCATATTGTAACTTTAGGAAGACCAGACTACCACAATGACAGTATTTGACGCACAACAAAGAAGACTTGATATAATAACAAAAACTAGCAATATCAACTTCTTCTGAGCAATGGGGAGCTAGTATCTAAAAACGAAACTTAGGAAATTAAATCTTCAAGTCAGGAGGAGCAGGCTCAGAGTCAGGAGTGGTTGGACAAGGGTAAGCGTTTATGGAACACACAACACAAGGCCTTAATGATGATGTTGACGAGGCTGGTGTAGAATATTGCTCAGGTAATAGAAGGTCCTGCAGCGAGTTGGTATCACTTTCACCACATCCACCCCAGCAAGTGTGTTATCCATTTATGGTGTAAACTTAAGTCACACCTCAATAAATCACACTATCTGGGTAAAAAGGGTTGGAGGCTTGATGAATGAATGGGAAAGGGGACCCAAGATAGTATGGGCGAGAGATATCAAAGCTTTTTGCATTCACAAATGGTGCGAATCCAAAGTTCCACTGTTTGCGAATGCAAAAATGCCCTTCAGAATGTATGAAAGGCATTCGCACTGCAATTTCAAGGAATCACTAAAATAGTGATTCCCTGAAATTGCGACTCCATTTAGGGAATCGCAAATTGCGATTCCCTAAATAGGAAATCGCAAATAGGGAATACCTATTTGCGATTACCAGTGCACATGTATCATGCATTTCCTAAATGCGAATTTGGCATTTAGGAAATGCAATTACCACAAATTGAAATTTGGTGGTAAGCATGTGCAATTTTTAAAAATGCGCTTTACATGTCCACAAATATTTTTTGGGGGTGCATAAAAGGGGGGCTTAGGCCCCTAGCCCCCTGGGATTTGCATTACCTAATTTGCAAATTCCTAACAGGAATTAAAAAATCAGGAAATGCAAAACCATTCGCACCTACAGGCCCATAGGGAAGAATGGAGTCCCATTCCCTAATTGCCATTCGCTAATATCAATTGCGATTTTTAAGAAATCGCTATTACTGAATCGCAATTTTCATACATCCCATTTTGCATTTCTCAAATAGCAATTTCTTACAATTTGTTATTTGAGAAATACAAACCGGGAGCTTGATACATCGAGCCCCAGATCTCTAAATGTTATGTCTTCTAGGTTTGAAAAATACAGATTAAGGAGGATTGAAGTCAACCCACACAGTTCTAAAAAATTATGACTGTTAAAAGGAAAATGATACTGTATTACCGAATTGGGCAGTGCATCTCTATTCTTCTTGGAATGTCTGTGCAGTGTATGTGCTGGAGTGTGGAGCTTTCACCAAGTTTTGCTCATGCAGGAGAGGTCTAGGAGAAGGCCTGCATATTGAAAGCCAGTAACTGTATTATAGAGTAAAGGCGAAGGAGAAACCGAAGCAATGTAAGCTTTAGGAGGAGTCAGGAGTGTACCAAGAAGACTCAGAGGCAGAGCAAGAACATAAAGAGGATTTTCACTTTTGAGTCAGCAATGAAGCAAACTCATACTGAGCAGCATTTCTCAAATTAACGCACCTCTCTCCAGTCCACAGAGTGAGTACTAGGCCTTAAAGTCATCATTATGGTTTTTCTTTGAAATCGATAATTTTCTCCTTCTAGTTTTCAAGGTAGTCCCTCCTTCTCTTGATTCTGAGTAATTCTGTCCCAATCCGAAACCAAGCGAAGTAGATCTGTGTATTGCACTGCTGTTCAAGAACAAATAGAAAAACAGAATTGGAGTATTTTATGATAATTTGTGTTTGGTAATTAAAGTGGCTGGTCTGGTCACTGAGGAACCAGAAAAAAGGAGTGGACCCTGCAGGTAAATTTCAATAATTTTGAAAGGCCAATCATTTTGAGAAATAAATGATCACCCATCAGCTGCCAAAAATTACAAATCATGGAAATTAAGTTTACAAATTTGTTGAACTAGGCAGTGACATATGAGGGAGGCAGGCATTGTCTCCAATGCCTAAAGGGATGTGGAGGCTTCTTCACTGCACACAACATGGGTCCAACTCCAATCCGGCTATAAATGTGACTATAAAGTGGCAGGGCAGCATAAATCTGACACAAACATAATGTTCAGCTAGCTATTATTATTATTTTTTTGTAGAGAAAGAAGGAAAGAAGTTCAACAAGAAATAATTAAAAAGCACTTGCACACTCAGTCCGGGAAGTAGAGTCCACCCTCAAACTCAGGTGGTTCACCCAGAAGTTAGTCAGCAAACACACTTGATTCTGACCAATCATCCTCTTCCTCCTCCTGTGGTGTTTCAGGAACGGTGTAATCAGTTGGTATGACATGCTGGTTCATTTTGATCATGGTTAATCTCTCGACTTTTAAGGCAAGAAACTAGTCCTTGTCACTATAACAACTGCTCCAGCTGCACTGAACACACATTCAACAGACACCCTGCCTACAGGACAAACCAGATACTTCATTGCCAGCCTGCTTAGCTCTGGCCATCCCATACCAATACACCAATGAGTTTTGATCTACTACCACCTCATTTAGGCCATCCAGATATTCCAGGAATATCCTCTAAATTATCACTGGTACTTCCACTTGCTTGACCGCTTTTGCCTTTGCCTCTGCACTGGACTTAAGCCCTGCCACTTGACACCAAGCCAATGCAGGGGTAGGGTCCTATTCTTCTGATGCTGTAGTAGCTGGTGTTCTTGTTGCTGGCATGGGCTGCTGTGAGACAAGACTGTTCTCTTTCGAAATTGAAGGCAGCACCCCAGAACTGTGGAGTGGGACCTCCAAGTTCCAGCCATTCTTCTTCCAGTTCTCCAGCTTGCTCAATAATCCAGCTCTTGAATTTTGAAACATTTCCTTCTGAAAAAGGAACAAAAGTGTAAATATTTTTTTTGTAGCATGGATCACGTAGGGTGACACAGATGTACTCTTTGGACAAGATAATGTCATTTTGCAGCATTACATTAAAAGCCAAGAGAAGGATTAAGCTCTCAACTAAGGCATGCACTCCTGGGTTTTAGTTCACACCTCTAAGGGTGAACCTTTCAGACACATTCTTTAGCTGCTCCTGTAGCAGATGGGATAGCTTGGCTCCTTGTACTGTCCTTTTTGCTAACTTCCCATGTGAAAATCTCAAAAGGGAGCAGCATCTGTGTCAGTCATTTGACAAATCCCCATTTGACCACATCCATGGTATAGGCTTCGCAACTGCATCCCCTCCTTGATCAATGACATATCCATTGATATGTCTGTACTGCTGAAACAGACGTTGCAACATATAAAAGGTTGAGTTCCAACATGTTGGCACCTCCTGTTTCAAAGCTTTAACTGGTACTCTGTTACCACACTGAATAACCCACAACTGCCTCCGGACTTTAAAAGAATCACTGATATGAGTGCAGATTCATTTGCAAGTGGTCAGTATGTTGCTGACTATGTCCTTTTTGAGAAAGTCTTGCACAACCAGGTTGATGCAGTGCGGCAAACACAGGACCCTGAAATAGCCACCATCTATCATGGAGTTGACTATGTTACTGCTATTGTCTGTGGCAACAAATCCAATTCTGAGACCTCTGGGTCACAGCCACTTAGACACCTTGCTATTAAATTCATCCAAGATGTTTGCAGCTGTATGTGATTTCTCCAAGGTGAACATGGTTACTATTGCATGCTGACAAACCCTCCTAAAAATGTCTTCAGGATCAAGACCCGTAGATAGCTTTTGTTTTATCCCCACTAAAAAGATCCAGTGTGCAGTGATGCACATGTAATCAGTAGCCTGACAACTGGTCCACATGTCTGTTGTCAGGTGGATAGTGTGGGCTCACAATGCAGCGCTGAAACAGCAACTCTGGCAAAATAGTTCCAACTTGGAACCTTCCATTTTGGTAAGATGGCTTCCACAAACTCTAAGAATCCCTCTCCACCCACAAAAGAAAAAGGGAGGAGGTCCAGCGCTAATTTTTTTTCCAGATTCCCATTGTACAAAAGTGCCATTGGGTAGTTGCGGTTGTAGGGCCCCTCCTACCTAAACATTCCCATAATAGTAGCCTGGATTTTCTTTTCTGTGGCCACTGACACAGGCGAATTTGGAGATTTAGCTGGTGGTAGACTCAATGTGCACTTTGGTGCAGTCACCGAATGCCATGGTGTCTCCATCTGATTCTGAGTTTTCCTGGGCCGTTGTGAGGTCGCTGAGGTGGGTGATTCTGGTGTACTGCTGGGGACAGGGCTGCTTTGCGTCAGTATCCACAATGATTTGACTAGTTGTAGCTGATGTTTTCCAGCTCTCCTCATCTTCCCCACCGCAACCAAGTTCAGCAATTTTCTTAAGGTGCTCCACCCACTGGATTGCATGTTTTTTTTTCATGTAGGTCATCTGGCTTCCAGTACCATAATGTGAACCGGGCTTACCTCAGCGAACACTTGCATGGCAAATGGAGTATTTTTCAATGTTGTCCTCAAGCTTGCTAAGCGTTTGCTAAGCGTAAAAAGTCACAAAGTGGGGATAAGTATTATCTTAGGGGGCCACTGCCAATGCCTGAAGAAGAACTAGAAAGTAGATTGCGGTTTCGATTGCTTCTCTGCAGTGCGTACGTCTACTGTAGAGGGGGTTGGTGCAGGACTCTTCTGGGCCATACAAATATGAGAGCTGGCGGTGCTGCCTGTGCCACATCCCTGTCACAGAGATAAGGTAAGATGGTAGGTTGGATAGTAATGTCGAACTCCTTTGTGCCAGCTTTAACAATGACTGGCTCATCATCATTATCCTCCTCATCATCTTCCCCTTCCATGATTCTAAAGGCCTGATTTAAGAAAAGAGGCACTGCACCCAGTGCAGTGCCACTTTTCTTGCACCCCTAAGTGCCCCCCTAACTCCACAATATGTGCGGCATATCTGAGATATGGCGCACCATGGCGGTAGTAAGGGAAATAGCATCAAAATGTTTTACGCTAGTTCCGCGCTTTGCAGGATTAGCGTCAAAAATGTTTACGCTAATCCTGCAAAGCCCATTGCGGCCTTTTGTAAATAATGGTGTGCCTCCTTTTAATGGCTACACTGGGCAGGCGTTAAAAGTGCCTAAAAATGATGCAAAGAAATCTCTTAGATTTCCTTGCACTATTTTTGTGTTCCCCCCACTCCCAATGGGGAATGCCCCTTTTGCGTACATTATGCTGAGAGCAGGCATAACTTAGCACAAAGGGTTACAAAATGGCACAATGAATGCCTTGCACCACTTTGCAAATTTGGTGCTGCGATTTTGGCCTTGCCAGGCCACATTAGCGTAAACAAATTACACTAATGTGGCCCAAGGAGGCACCAGGGGCTCTTAAATCTACCCCTAAGGTTTTCAGGAACTTTTCTTTTCCTTTGCCTCTCCTGGCACCTTCCAGACTAAGCCAGGGTCGAATCCAAGTCCCTATCATCATCATCATAAGTGGCTCTCAGAGAAGATGGTGGTGTAGTAACCTTCCTTTTTCTTGCTGGAGATCTGGTGGCCATTCCTTCTCAAAGAGGAGGTTCTTGCTCAGGAGGAAGCTCGACCTCCTGTTGTGCTACAACTTTGGGAAGATCTACTATTGCTGCCTGTGGCTGCTGTCTACTTTGCTTTGTTTCCTAAATAAATTGGGCACTACTTTGCGAAAGGAAAAAATCCAATTCAACATCGCTGCTCGTCAGCATCACCATAATTGCAGTGGCTGCCTCACTGACAGACATGGTCTTAGGCTTATTCTATTGATGTGGGAGTGCTTCTCCCACTTTCCTCCTCGGACTCTGGTGTGGTAGGCACACGTCTCCCACAAAAGGTGGTGGTCGGCACGCCACTGGTTGAAAGCTGCTCTTTCTCACTGGCCACTTTCTTGGGAGCACATTTCTTTGAGGGCCATCTTAAAGCTCTCAGTTGGTAGTGGAACTAAGCTGCACAAGCGGAAAATATTGGGGTACTTAACTTTACAGGCCTTCTTTTTAGAAGTACTGACGGTAATGTAATGTCTCTTCTCTTGTGCATCTGAAAGCAACCAAGGAAGAAAAACATGTAGTTAGTGAAACATGGCATTGTTGCAGGTTGAAATAGTACAGACTAATGCAATATTAGTGTGGTTGGTTACTTATTTATTAAATACCAATTTACACAAACATTGTAAAGTCAAACAACACCACCACACCATAAACTTGCATTTCAAATCAGACAGCACAACATGCAGATGTAGCTCTTTGCTTTAACTCCATCTGTTTTAAAGCAGACACCTGTGTTAGTCAGAGAAAGGTGCATGGATAAATAGAATAATCTTTGAAAGACCTCTGGCAAGAAGGTGATGCAGTGGAAATTGAATAATCATTAAAAATAAGTTGTGCTGCTGAGGTGTCTGTAGTGCACCATAGCCAGGGTGTCCAGGAGGAAATGGAATTATTATGTACCTAAAGAACGAAAACACTGCAGTACAGCTGTGCACCTTTGTTTGATGGATGGATGAATGGTAGACGTAATGGATGGATGGGTCAAGGCAAAATGTTGAATTAAATAAAATGAACAACTAAATAAAAAATTTAAAAAGTAAAATTAAAATTAAAATAAAAAAACAAGAAATTAAAAGCAATTAAAATAAAAAATAAAGTAAAAAATAAAAAATACAAAATTAAAACTAAAATTCAAATGAAAAATGAAATACAAAATTAAAATGAAAAGAAAAAGAAAAGAAAAAAATAGCAAATTATTTTAAATCATTAAAATATAAACTTAACACATGATCAATAATTGCAGATGTTTGTATGCAAGCCCATGGCAAACGGACACTGGCTGGATGCACAAAATGGCTGATAGCCACATGGTCAAACAACAACAATAAGGAGCAAGGAGGCATGGCAAACAAAGAACACATGCAAGCCTATAGCAAAGGAACACTGGCTGGATACACAAAATGGCCGCCAGCCACATGGTCAAACAACCAACAAGGAGCAAGGAGGCACAGCTAACAAAGACCACATGCAAGCCTAATGCAAAGGAACACTGGCTGGATACACAAAATGGCTTCGAGCCACATGGTCAAACAACAAAACCAAGGAGCAAGGAGGCATGGGGGAAGAGCACATGCAAGCCTAAGGCAAAGGGAAACTGGCTGGATGCTCAAAATGACCACCAGCCACATGGTCAAACAACAAGGAGCAAGGAGGCATGGCAAACAAAGAACACATGCAAGCCTGTCGCAAAGTGACACTGTCTGGATACACATAATGGCTGCCAGCCACATGGTCAAACAACAACAAGGAGCAAGGAGGCACAGGAACAAAGAACACATGCAAGTCTATGGCAAGGGGTCACTGGCTGGATGTCCAAAATGACCACCAGCCACATGGTCAACCAACAAGGAGCAAGGAGACATGGCAAACAAAGAACACATGCAAGTCTATGGCAAAAGGACACTGAGTGGGTGCACAAAATGGCCACTAGCCAAATGGTCAAACAACAAGAAGGAGCAAAAAGGCATGGGGAACAAAGAACACATGCAAGCGAATGGCAAAGGGACACTGGCTGGATGCACAAAATGGCTGCCAGCCACATGGTCAAACAACAAGGAGCAAGGAGGCATGGTAAATAAAGAACACATGCAAGCCTATGGCAAAGGGGCACTGGCTGGATGCACAAAATGGCTGCCAGCCACACAGTCAAACAACAACAAGAAGCAAGAAGGCATGGCAAGCAAAGAAAACATGCAAGCTCATGGCAAAGTGACACAGGCTGGATGTACAAAATGGCTACCAGCCACATGATCAAATAACAAGTGTGAACAAGGAGACATGGAGAACATAGAACACCTGGAAGCCTATGGACATAGACTACACAAAATGGTTCCTGGCCACACAGCATGGAGAACAAGGACAAATGGTGGACAATGACAAACAAATAAGAACCAAAGGGATACAAAGTTCCAATTGAAGATACTCCATGTTATCAACTCGGGCAGGAGTCAGTAGGTCTCTGCAAGCACTATGTGCTAAAAACAAGGGCCCTCACTTGCCATCCAATGACATGGATGGGGCTCTTTGCCAGAGAACTTTTAGATATATTTGTCGGAGATGAATGCAAGAATGTGGGATTAGAATGAAAAAATTGACTTAGGGAGTCTAAAGGACAAACCTGTAATATAACCTGACATCCCTGTCAGGATTAAAAACAAAAGCAAAAATGGGGGAAGCGGGATATAATGATCTAGTTCCCCTACCACAAAGTCTGATGCATGTCTTACACCTCAACTACAGGTGTCTACAGAAAAGGGGGTTGTGTGTGGGTTTTCCTACACTACCTACCTTAGAAACCTGGACAACATATAGCTTTCATCTTTAGGAGGTTATTTCCCCGGCAACAGAGGTGGAGTACTATTGAGAGGAAAGCCTTTGCTGAGGTATGAGCACTGAAGAAGCTAAGACTATTCCTGTTTGGGACTCACTTCTGGAAGACCACAGGCCCCTCAGGTGAATAATGGAAATGAGGGGTGAAAATCAAAAATTGGTGACGTGGTCAGTCACCCTAAAGGGAATGGACTTTACTGTAGAATACAGACTTGGGTCAGTCCACACCCAGTGGCAATGATCTCTCTAGATTCTTCTAGCTTAGTGATGGGAACTCCCAGGAGGTTGAGTAGTTCTCTCCACTTTCAGCTGGGGGGCACGTACTAAACCTAACATCCTTAGGCAGATCTTCCCCTCAACCCTTTGCCCGCTAATCTCACGTTTTTGCTGATTTCTTTTTGTTGGCCTTAGGACTCTTCACTTTATCACTATTGATCAGTGCGAAAGTGCATGTGCTCTCTCCCTAAAACATGATTTGATTGGTATATGTACCTAATTTGCATAGTCAATTGATAAGTCCATAATAAAGTCCACTATATGTGCACAAGATCTGTAAGTGATGTGCTACTACTGGGCCTGCAGCACTGCTTGGGTCACCCACTTAACTAGCACTTTTAAACATGTCCCAGCCCTGTTGTTGCAGCCTGAATGCAGTGTTACATGACCATGTTGACTTGACATCTAAAACACCTTGCTAAGCCCTAAATTCCCCTTTCTTCACATATAAGTCACCCCTAAGGTAAGCCCTAGGTAGCTCATAGGACAGGGTGCTATGTAATGACAAGGCCTACCCCACTCCATAGGATAACATTGAGGATTCCTTATTACATTTAATAAGCTGTAATTTCTGAATGGGAAAGGGAAGACCTGTTATGCCTTGTACCCTTGGAATTGTAATGATCCTCATTAATGGTAATGTCAGATTTATTGTTACAATTTTAAAAATACCGCTTGTTTTTGCTCTTAGCCCTATGTACCTGCAGCCTGTCTAAAATACACGTCTGGGCTGTGGCGGCAGCTGGACTTGTGCATTTCCTCTAGACAGCCACACACAAAGGGAGCCTAGGTGTGACTGATGGGCCATCAACAAAATGATTTGCCATTCTGGGCAGGATGGGGAGGAAGAGCTGGCCACAGCCTCATACTTACACCTAAATAGACTGTGTCAAAACCCCACACAAAGGACTACTTAACCCCTTGTAGAGAGTCCAGAGACAGAGTATGAAGGGAGGAACCTCTGCACACCTCAAAGCTCCTCTTTGATGTTTCTCCCACTTCAAAAGCACCATTCGGTATGGGGACTCGACTTCTGGCTCTACCAACTCAGTACACCTTTGGTCCTGTGGGTACTCCGCCAGGAAGATGGACTGTTGTGCTGCTACTAGGACTGCTACTCTGCTGGACTGCTGCTCTGTGCTAACCTGCTATCTGCTGCCCTCCTTGCCTGAGTGAGAATAACTGGACCCACAACACCTGAACCCAGAGCCAGAGTGACTCTAAGAGCTTGCTGTCTTGCCTCCTTTTCTTCTGAAGTCTCAAGGACACAAAAGAGTTCTAACTCATCATCTATAGCACCCGCACTCTGCGATCTGTGAGTCTTGCTCTACACAGTAGTACCAATCTAGTCCTGGGCTTTTGGAAGTAGACTGGTGCTCCAGTTCAAAATCCATGCATTGACACCATTGTGCTGTTTGGAACCTGTGCATCCCCATCAACTCTGAAGCATTACCACTGCTGCAAGGATCGAGAACACAGCACTGGCAACTGCGCAACGCATCACCTCATTTCCCAAAGCAGTTTTTTCTTTGCATGGTTCAGAGTCAATGCATCGTCGACATCCTCGGGATCAACTCTAACACATCGCTTCCTTTGCTCCACGCATCTTGTTCTTGACATCGACACAACTCAGAACCAAGGAACTGTATCAGCTGGTTAAGGCTGGTCCCTAAATCCGACCCATACTCCATCGTGGTCGGCATGACTTTTCAGACTTGACCCAGTCTAGCACGACCAGATGGGCCCGGTTGGAACTTTATGCTTTCAAGCAGTACAACTTTATTCTTTAAAAATTCATATCTTGACTTCTACTTATTGAACTTTTGTCATTTTGGTCTTGATTTATTTATTAAGACCATCTCAATTTGTCTAATCTGTTGTGGGATCTTTTTGTGTGGTGCTTTCACTGTTTTACTGTTTGAAGTGTTGCAAAAATAATTTACACTTTGCCTCTTAAATTAAGCCTGACTGACCTGCGCCAAGCTACCAGGTGGGGAGCACAGGTAAATTTAGGGTGTGTTTGTGACTTACCCTGACTAGAACTGCGGTTCCTGCTTGGACAGAGTGCATACCTCTGCTAATCAGAAACCCAGGGGCAAATTTCCATGCCCTTTGTGCCACCACAGCATCACCTTTTCTGACCCTACGGCGGTGCAGGACAGTCCTCCAAACCACTCTGTATTTACAAACTGCATCTATTTGTAAACCTTTGCGCCACATTATACTTGCACCACATCATGGCACCTCAAAGACACTCCAGGTTTTCTGAGGAGGAGCTCAGGGTCATGGTGGAGGAAATCATACGGGTCGAGCCACAGGTTTTCGGATCACAGGTGCAGCACACCTCCATTGCAAGGAGGATGGAGCTATGGCAGAGAATCGTCAACAGGGTCACTGCAGTGGGACAGCATCCAAGAACACGGGATGACATCAGGAAAGGGTGGAACAACCTACTGGGGAAGGTGCGTTCCGTGGTATCAAGACACCAGATTGCTGTACAAAGGATTGGCGGTGGACCCCCACATCCTCCCCCACAACCAAAAACATGGGAGGAGCAAGTCTTGGCAATACTGCATCCTGAGGGCCTCGCAGGAGTAGCAGAAGGACTGGACTCTGGTAAGTCATATCTTTATTACCATATCCCCCCACCCCACCTGCTCACCATCACATACCCCCACCCTGACCCTCACTCCCATCACTCCATCATCTCACATATGTCCCACTAACACAACCCACACATCTCAATACCAAGGCCCTACATGCAACACCTATGCATGGACCACCGTCACCAAAGCACGTCCAGTACAGATACCCACACAGACCGCAAACCAACTATCACAAAAGGGCAAACACAATTATGCAAGCACATGAGTAGAGGGTACCTCACCCAATGCACAAGATGGCGTCCACAGATACTAAAATTATGCATTTACACCCCAACAGGACCCATACCCAGCGTCACCGGACAGGAGGTGCCAGACATATCCGGTCCCCCCACAGAAGAGGCCCACAGTGATGACAGCAGCTCTACACGCCTGGATCAAGATGACCAGCCTGGACCATCAGGGACCTCTGGACAGTCGGTTCCCCTGCCTCTGTCACAAGCCTCCGCAGACCCTCCCCCCTCAGGAAACACCACCACAGCACCCACCCAGCAGGCCCATCCTCTGTCCCCAGGACACATCAATCTGCAGTGTGTCGACCACTACAGGGAACCCAGGCAAACCCCCCAACCCAAGAAAATCAGGGACCTGGGGTCAGTGGCAGTGGGCACACGGTTTAGGGGACAGAGGCACAGGATAACAGGGAAGCTGGGAGGACTGCTGTGCGACAGGGGGAGGACAGGCCCAGGGAACTGACACTCCACGAGGCACTCTCCTCCATCATGGGAACATACCACCATTCCCAGGAGTCCATGGGAACGGTACTGGCCAACCTTCAGGAGTCCCAGCGGCTGCAGGAAGAACACTAACTGGGGATCAGGTAGGACTTGACGTCCATTAACACCACCCTGGTCACCATTGTAGGGGTGCTGGCAGACCTTGTCAACACCATAAGGGACACAGTGGGTCACAAACGGGCCCCTGACACTAGCCTGGACGATAAACAGCCCTCACCTCCACTGGCGCTAGTGGACAGGAGGCACCGCCACAGGACCAACAGGCCACCAGCACCCCACCCCCTGCAGAAGGAGAACCACCCCACAAACAGTCCTTGAGATCCAGTAACAAGACAGAGAACATTGCCAAGACCCCCGCCAGTGTTGCGTGGGCTCTCATTATTCTAAATGAGACTACTGGATTTCTAGGTAGCAGGATCTATAACGGTGTGGGGGACTGAGTCTGACCCACGTGTAAAGAACTCTGTCACCCTAAATCCGGTTTTTGCTCCGGCTAACTAGCAGTGCCTCATTCCTCCCATTTGGAAGGAATGATTTGGCAGCCGAGCGCATGACATCTTTGGAACTTCTCAGGGAAGTCGTGGTTACTCAGATACAAACCAATTCTCTTATTTACAATATGATCTCATATACAAATGACAAAGACAGTATAAGTTTTATATAATGTTTTAATAAAACGACTGTATTTTAGATATTAAGGCGTGAGCCGCAATAACCAGAACGATACAACACAGTAGGATTGTAATAGTTACCAGGAGAGTAAAACATAAAAACAAAGCTATCATATTGTCAAACAGTTTCTACTCTCCCTCTGCTTGTTTTATCTAGAGCACAGCATGTTAAGCTTCTAGCTTGCCTATTAGAATCACTGTGGATACATCAGCCCTCATACCTGAGCAAAGACCTGTGATCTTGGTTCAGCATCTGCAACTAGGCAGTCAGCGTCAAGTTGTGGTTCCCTGGTCGGAATCTCCCTCTCGCCTGTATTGGGACAAGGAAGTGATTTTCTAACTAACATGTCATCGTGATCACAAAATGTCCCTACGCAGGAATGCCAAGTCTAAACTCTTACCACGTCTATCGGCAATGTACCAGACTGTATCCTTGACTGAAGCACAGAGTAAATATGTTATGGAGAACTCCAGTGCTGAAGTAGGCAAAACAGTGTGATATGAATAAAAAACAACACCGTAGAACTGGCTATTTGAAAAATAACAGTACGAAGCCTAATATAAAGCATGTAGAGCAAAGTGCACAGAGGCTCTAAGCTGTCAGCAAATGAATAAAATATATTCAGGGCAAAGTGCACAAAGGCCTACAGCCTGAAGCTAAAGCGCAATGAATACGTAAAACTAACCACACTACACCCTCCCCTTGTCGGTAGCAAGTGGTTCCAATAATATAAAAGGATGCCCTAAATACAAGCAATACCTAAAACAAGTATTTCGACAAGGTGAGAAGACAACAAAGTCATAAATTTAGGTAACATGTGATCATAAAACCAAATTCAATATAGTGTCAATTTCGTAAAAATCCAATCGTCAGATAGAAGCAATAGAACGCAGGAGTTCCTCCACTTCGATATATGTCAATGTCGGAAGATCCACGCCACAAAGTACCATGGAGCAGGTGTGATCCAAAGCCCCAAAACCATTCAGGGCGGCACCCCGTGCAGGGCCTATGAAAGAGACAATACCATCTTCCTCCAGGAAGGGAATCTCATAAACTGCCTCACGAAGAAAGCGCACCCGTAGTGCACAAGTCTGGGAATGAGCCCTAATCGGAACATCAACAGATCAGTATCGACTATTGGAGGGCGCTGCAATGAGAGACAGAGAGCCAGTGCATGTTCAAACGAGCACCAAAGGCATCGAAACACGGGTTGCACACAATCCAAAACCGGTCTGAAGGACAGAGACGAGTCGCACTCCAAATGTCCCAGGAGTGTTGCTCCAAAATGCTGCATCATGCGTTCACGACACAGCTGCGCTGATGGGAGCAGCAATACAGGATCTCGTTGTGACGGGACAGCCATTGCGAAAAAATAGCAACAACAGCAAGACTCCAGCCAATAAAGCCAAAGTAATCGGGAAACCCCCAAAAATGCTTCCGAAAATAGAATGTATAGCCGAAGGTATCAAACCGAATATGGAAGAGAAGGTATGAGCAAAACCAACACCAACGACTTTGAAAAAATGTGCAATACCAGCAGTGCTGGATGCATTAAATTTACGTCCCACAAGTTCACCGAAGTGATTCGGAAAGTTAGTATTCAAAAGGGACTGTATCTCCGCCGATGACCTTGCCACCTGAAGTGCGTAGGTCTCGCTAGCAGATGTAAGGGCCACATGCTTTTGAAACAATAAAGCTTTTAGCCGACTCAACTTGTCGAAATCAACCTTGGAAGTAGCAATATGAGGCCAGATGTCTGCTACCTCCCTAAATTGAGTGGGGGGAAACAACACATTCCTGCAGCACGTAACGGCCTTGTTGACAACGACGATGTAAACTATTCCAGCACGCAAGCCACAGCAGCATTCGCTGTTAAGAACAATGTAACTGCTGTTAGAAAGCACCTGGAAAGTGTTTTTAATAACCGGGACAGGAACTCCCTTCAGATAACAAGCTAAGTTAGCAATCGAAGCGTTACACGCCCCGTGCAAGGACAGCTGTTTACAAACCATTGAATGGCTGACAGAAGCTTCGCATTCGCTGCCGCTAAGAAAAACCTCCTTCAAACCATTAACACATCTGTACTGAAAGGGAAGGTCCCACACCTTGTGTATGTAACTGTCTCCCAATAGTTCATATCTACCCACCGGAATGTGCTTCAAACACGAAGTAAATTGCAAAGTAGAGATAGGCAAATTAATAACCCCATGGATCAACCATTCAGCTGACGGAATCTCAGCTACCGTGAAAGGCAGTTTCTCTAATTTCTCAATATTTAACATAACATATGTTGCTTCCTTTTTAGCCATCAGTTGTTGTTGACGAGTCAAATTAAAAGAGATAAAGATCTCTCTGGCACGAACGTGCTGCCATGGAACGCGACCCGCCTTCAAGGTCTGAAGAGTCCAACCCAGCTGCATGATGGACCGCGTCTGACTCTGCCCATGATATAAAGAAGACATGTCCGATTTAATAATGTCAATGGCAGAGGAAACAATGCTGTCAATCGTGTAAACACGTTCAGAAAGGGTATGCATGCCATTATCAACAACAGACAAAGTCTGCATCAGATTTTCTTGATCAATCTGCCTCAACCGGGCTGCAGCCTCTTGTTGTGAAAGCTTCCAAATCTCATTATAAACCTCGTATAAGAACCTTTTCTTCCGTGGTACTTTGGGACCTGACAAAAAATCCTGTAAATCAGTATTATTAGACAGTAACGTGAGATGTGACTTAACTGCACCCAGCGTGGATGACTTCAACCATTGCTGACAAAGCTTCCCCACACTGTATGTAGTTATAACATCAGCATGTTCTGGTGAAACGTAACGAGGGTCTGCCCTACTAGTCCTGAACCCCCCTGAAGAGGTGACAAAACGTTGATGACACATATTAGTGTCTACAGGCCATAATAACCACCCGCCTGGATGTAACGATGAAGTGTTAAGCATACCATTCTGGACCCAATGTGTAAAGTCACTGAAAGTAGCATTCACATAGTGCTGCCAATTTTTTAATTTAGAAGGGACAGGTATACTAGGCAAAGTCAACTCCCTAATCGTCGCTAAGCCCAAACAGCTAGTCTGTTGTACTGTGTCATTGAGGAAAATCATCTGCACAGGGATAATACATGCTCTAAATAACGTGTCCCTGCCTTGCATTTGCCAATTTTTCGTACCCCAAACACTTTTCAAGTCAACAGTTTTGAACCAGTATTCATATCCCTCGACCGACAGTTTAGATACAAACAAATTGGAATACAGTAATTTAGTATCGGTCAATAACATTTGCTTATTAGAATACGGTGTTGCTTTAAAATAGTAGGACCTAGCATTACGTGGATCATGCCCTGCAAAATTTGCACATTTTTCATAATACGTTTTTGAACTCCCTTGTGGAGGAGTTGAGCAATGTTCCCATTGCACATAATTAAACATGGGCTTAGGGCTACTAGCTTTATGAATAAAGTGGTGTCCATAATAGTTGTAACAAAACATGTCACCATGATTATCTCTAAACTGGTAAGCATCTTCATCGTCATAGACAGTATAATATTGCAAATCCATTAGCATAGAATCCACTGTCTTCACATCCCAATCATCAGAAACAATGCCAGGTATAACAATATCATTCATTGATAATTTGAGGACATACGGTATTTGAATCAATTCAGTGGGACCATATATATCAAACATTACTTTATCCCACACAATTCCATCCGGAACTGGTATAGCAGAAATGTTCACTGTGGACAAGTCTCTTCGAACCATATGAGACGAAAAATGCGGTTTTAACACAGTCTCCACGTGCTCAATGTCAGATCGATCAGGAAGAAAATGACCATGTATTATCAGAAAAAAAGTAACCACAAATCCCAACCATAATAAAATAGTCATCACGGCCAAAAACAGCCAAAAATAGTTCCAAAGAAAAACAAAATATGTTTGTTTAAGCCATCCCAGCAGCCGTCGTGGACCGTGGACAGAAGACATCGAGGACGAGGAGCCGGACACATCATTATCAGCGTCGTTGAAGCAGCCAGAAGCAGTTCTAGCAAAAGGTGCAACTGTGAACGAAGAAGCAGATGGAGGCTCTCGCCGTGGCACGCTATAAACCACATGTTCAGAAACGTCAGTAGAACGTACAGCAATTTGATCACAAGATTCCATATTAATCGCCGTCGGTGGAACAATCGCAAGATCATCATCCACCCTCCCCAAGCTCGGAGAGGAAACAGTGTCGGTGAAAATCACCTGCAGCGGGACTTCTTCCCCAGTAGTGAGAGGGATTCCGGAACTACTGGGTGTCCCTCTTGGTCTGCTGTGCAGAATCGGCCACATGTTGTAACTTGACATTATCAAGGGAAACAAAGCGATTTCCTTTGGCCCCTCGCAGCGGCGGTAATATCACAGTTCTCGTGCCGCTTACCCCTAACACAGTGACAGATTCTCGATAAGAAGGACCAAATTCTTTTTTAACTGCGACCTTTTCACGCACTAGATCCCCAATCCTGGGTATCCAACCAGTAGGTGTTACTGGCTCATCCTTAATTCCTGAGGAGGCAGCACTGGCAGAAGAGTTATCTTCACGGAATTGTTGTAAATCCTGCAAAACAGTGACACGATCATTTATGTCAAAGGGCGTATCCGCCGCCTCCACACCAGGACCATCTAGATCAGGAACATACATTCGTGTTCCAAACAGGCACTCATATGAAGTACGACCCCCCAGTGACCTTCTAGGCAAGTTATTAAGTGCTCTTTGTACTCCATATAGGTGGGCTAGCCAACCACGACCCGTACCTATAACTCTGGCCGTTAAGGACTGCTTTAAATCACGATTTAAACGCTCCACGACAGAATTTCCCTCGGGATGAAATGGAGACGAGAATTGGAGTTGGACCCCCAACGAAGCCATGGTGTCCCTGAATGCCTTAGAGGCAAAAGCAGGGCCCTGGTCCGAATGAAAAGCCGCAACTGCAAATATATCGACAAAGATGCGCAAATCTTTAATAACAGTGCGAGCGTCAGCCGAGCGTTGTGGCCATACCCATACAAATCTGGAGCACGAATCTACAGCAACCAATATATATTTGTATGCACTATCAGGTGTCAGCGGACCACAATGATCCAAGTACACACACTGTAATGGTTTATTCGAAATCAGAAGGGGCGTCTGCTGCGGGCGTCTAGCCGACGATGCTTTAATTTGTTGACAAACGTCACAACAAAGGACATACTCCTTCGTCTCTTTATAGAGACCAGGCCACCAGTAACGGGCCTGTAAAAGCGAAATCGTGGCAGCCACCCCAGCATGTGCAGAAGCCACCCCCTCATGTGCTGCAGAAATCAATCGAGGTCTCTCAATCTTATTGGGAATTTCACGTACACCAATGCCTGGAATTGGAACAGTAGCATTTAGCGCACCATTCAAGCAGTAACTATATTTTGAAGGAAATCCTTTAGGAAAGGGCATGCCATCAGCCGTAGCCTTTATGGCAGCCAAAATTTCTGTGTCTGGTTTGGAACTCGAACGAGTCACTGCGGCCACAGTGGCGACAGCCACTGCCGATTTCGCGGCTTCATCAGCCAAAGTATTCCCAGCAACGTGTATTCCAACGCGCTGGTGTCCAAGTGTATGCACAACATGGACTTTAGGAAGCGTTTCCTTCAGATCCGCAACCTTACCCCACAACATTTTATGCTTAATGGTGTTGCCTTTAGAATCTCTGAACCCATTCATCTTCCAATAGTGTAAATATTCGTTGAAAGACTGCACACAGTAGTAGGAGTCACAGACCAGCAAGGTTAAAAGTGCCGGATCCGCGTGCTCCAAAACCAACAATAGAGCTTTGAGCTCAGCCAGCTGTGCCGTGCAATCTCCCAAGGTTTTAGTATAAGTATGTCGGGGGCAGAACACTTCCCCCTCCATAGTGCCGCTCACCACCGCACATGCAGCAGAATACTGTTGTTTAGTCCCAACCGCTGGTTGCGCAGAGCCATTAGTGACCACTTCATATTGGTCAATAGGCAATGTACCAGCAGGAACAGGGTATTCCATTTCGTATTGAAGAAATTCTTGATTCTGCAGTTTAGGGACAAATACTTAATCTACATCAGTGGCTGTCAAAGACGTAGCCCATTGTATCCATCGCGGGTGTAAAGCTTTCGAATTAGGAACACTCGCTTTAGTAACAGCCTCTAAGGCCGGAATCGGGGAAACGACAACAGTGCGTTGACCCTGGGCCAGCGGTCTTTCTTTAATAACAGCCATCTGTACTGCAGTGAGAATTTTCTCAGTTTGTGCAAAACGTTGCTCTGCAGCAGAATACAAGTGAGACTTGTATGCAATCGGGACAGTCTCCCCTTCATTAAAGGTGACATAAGTAAACCCAACAGCCCCAGGTATCACCCTGATCACTAAATGTGTCTTATTGTCCCGTGTGTGTAAGTGTTTAACTGCTAAGAGATCACTCTGCAATTCTCGCAGTATGTGTGTATGTTCAATCGTCCAAAATTTACTCGAAAAATTCGGGCGAATCAACTCGTAAAAGGGTTTTATACGCGTTGCATAATCAGGAATGTAAGTTCTGCCAAAATTCAGAAACCCCAACAATGACTGGAGCTTCCGAACCGTATTAGGAGTCTGCAATAAAGCACATTTCTCCAAAAAATGTGGCACTAGGCTCTTGCCCTCACTCGACAACTCATATCCCAGGAAAATGACGCTGAGGAAGGCAATCTTTGATTTCTTAAAATTAAACTTATAGCCAATATCAGCAAACCCCACAACAATGCGCGATACACGCCTTAGATGTTGCAGAATCTCATCATCTGTCAGATATATGTCATCAACATATGATAATGCTTCAGGGTCGAACTCATGCAGCATTTCAGTTACATGAGCCGAAAACAGTCCTGGGCTATTCTTATACCCCTGAGGCAAACGACAAAAAATTTTCTGAGAGCCAAACGCACTGAAACAGGTTTAGTCCCGACTCTCGGGCGCTATATTCTGGTAGAAAAATCCATTCGAGATATCCAATGTTGTTTTGTATTTTTTACGCACTATATTATTCATAAGCGCTGCGCTATGTGAATTCTGTATTGCATATGTGCGTGTATGACTATTCAAATGTCGGTAATCCACCACTATCCTATATGAATGGTCTGGTTTAGCAACCGGAAACAAGGGATTATTCATCAGCGAGACACAGGGCTCAATCACACCCTGGTACTCCAATTGTGTAAGAATTTTCCTAACCGATGCCCTTGCTTCAAATTTAATAGGATACTGCGGTTGTGGCTGAGGTTCGCCCTTTATCAGAATTACATGATAAGGTGATTGTCTATCCCACCCCACGTTATTTCTATACAAGGCGGGAGCCTGTGCTAGAGCCCATGATCTACTATAGGACTCCGCGAGTTCTCTCTGAACAAGTGGTGAGAAGGAAGGTGTAATAACCTCCTCCCCAACTGGACAGTCGCGAACAAAGTCAGGTGGCCAATCCTGTTCGGCCAACAGAACATTATATGATTTTACCACATGGTCCCAAAAAATGGCGTTTATAATACGATCAATGTCCCCTTCCAATCGCAGAGTCACTTCATATACTCTATCAGGATCAGAGACACGCATATCCGCCGTCTCGACTTGTATGAAGTCATCAGTTGCTTTCACCTCCAGATGCTCTAGAAGACTCCGGCGAACTATTGTGACCTCTGCCGCGCTGTCTAACAGAGCTAACGCCCATGTCTTGTTCGTCAAAAGAACTCTCTTCTTGAGCGGCATGTCTAACCGAGACTGCTGCCACTTTCTTCTTCTTAAATTGCTGTTTTTGTTGCAGCGGTTTCTCTTCTTGTTTAATAGAAACCTCCGCTGAGCGTTGTGAATCCTGTCTCGGTTTCACGTACTCCGTCCTCCGCTCTGACCGCCCACCTCTCTCACTTCTCTTTTCCGAGGAGTCCTGAAAGGAACGAGATTGGCGTGTATCAGCATATTGATATCTATCAGGCGTCTTCAAAGTATCCCTATTCCTGAGATTATACTTATTTTGTGGGGTCTCCGGCTGCGGAGACTGCCCACCATCGTTCTTCGGTGTTTGCTGTTTCTTTTCCCAGCGCTTTTTCGAACCCTCAGGTTGTTGCTGTTTAGCATTATCTTTATTATTTTTACCCTGTAACTGGGGTTTTTGTGGCCTAGCCCCCAGGCTATCACGAGCAATACTAGAATATGTTTCCGCTATTATTCTCGGAAGTTCTCGCTCCTGATTAAGCAGCGGAACATCCCGAAGACGCATTCGCACTACTAGTGCTACTGCCTCTCCCTTGAGATTACTCAAAATAATAGAAGAAACTGTGGCAAAATTGCCCAGCAACTGCATGCCCAAATCCAAGGCAGGGGCAGCCCCATATTCATCCTGAATCTGTTTAAGTACGTCCGGTAAATTAGCTAATGTCGGTGTACCGTGTGCCGTAGTGTAGAGCGCGGCAAACACCGTGCCCCAGGTATTACAAAGGTCCACCGGAGGAACCATCCCGTACGGCAAACACATCGTCAAAATTCTATGTTTATCCTGAGGTCCCGTATGGGGAAATACTGCTTCCAGCGAATTAATTTTTTGCGCCAGCCAAAACGGAGTCTCCTCTCGTTTAGCCGGTACTTTACCCATAACTGAGTGTACAGTGGCCGGATTAATACCCGGAACCACAGCCTGTGGGTGCGCCGGAGCAGCACGCGCTGCATTCGTATTTAATGTCTGCATGACAAACTGAACTAATCGTCTATATGTAGCCATTAATTCTGTATATAAACGACGAACCTCAACCACTGCCAATTGAGCAACCGCAGGATGTGGTGTATATGTAGCCAATAAAGGCCAGGTAGGACCATCATTACTCAGTGGACCTAACCTTACTTGTGCTATTGAGTGTGGGAGGGCGCCATCAAGCCAATTATGGTGTTCTTGATAAGATAGAGGTATTTCTAAATAAGCGTAAGCCCTGTATTGTCCAGGGACATTCGCAACTGTGTACTCGTGAAAAGTATTTGTTCCCCCATCCACTGCTGGAAATGCGACCCAATAAAAGAGTTCCGTTCTATAGGCTGCATGGGCGTCCACCACAAAAGTGACTGGACCCCCCTGGACTGTCAGTCCATGTGTCAATAGATGTCCCGTGAGCGGATGTCGCATATTAATTGCTATGTTCACTACATTAGGATTCGCCATTTTATAAAAAACGGCTGCAGGTCAGAGAAGGCACACCAATATCGGGGTTTTTTCCTTTCAAAGTTCAAGCTTGAACAACCAACCACTAAGCAATAGGAAGCACCTACGCCGTGGCGGCGGAAACCCTCAGCCCCACGGACGTCTCCGTATACGGAACCGAGGAGTCAAAATATATATGAGACCAAGAGAGGCAGTCGGACCTAATCATTAGAGCCAGACCAAACGTTGGCGGCGCCATGTCGCGTGGGCTCTCATTATTCTAAATGAGACTACTGGATTTCTAGGTAGCAGGATCTATAACGGTGTGGGGGACTGAGTCGGATCTATAACGGTGTGGGGGACTGAGTCTGACCCACGTGTAAAGAACTCTGTCACCCTAAATCCGGTTTTTGCTCCGGCTAACTAGCAGTGCCTCATTCCTCCCATTTGGAAGGAATGATTTGGCAGCCGAGCGCATGACATCTTTGGAACTTCTCAGGGAAGTCGTGGTTACTCAGATCCAAACCAACTCTCTTATTTACAATATGATCTCATATACAAATGACAAAGACAGTATAAGTTTTATATAATGTTTTAATAAAACGACAGTATTTTAGATATTAAGGCGTGAGCCGCAATAACCAGAACGATACAACACAGTAGGTTTGTAATAGTTACCAGGAGAGTAAAACATAAAAACAAACCTATCATATTGTCAAACAGTTTCTACTCTCCCTCTGCTTGTTTTATCTAGAGCACAGCATGTTAAGCTTCTAGCTTGCCTATTAGAATCACTGTGGATACATCAGCCCTCATACCTGAGCAAAGACCTGTGATCTTGGTTCAGCATCTGCAACTAGGCAGTCAGCGTCAAGTTGTGGTTCCCTGGTCGGAATCTCCCTCTCGCGTGTATTGGGACAAGGAAGTGATTTTATAACTAACATGTCATCGTGATCACAAAATGTCCCTACGCAGGAATGCCAAGTCTAAACTCTTACCACGTCTATCGGCAATGTACCAGACTGTATCCTTGACTGAAGCACAGAGTAAATATGTTATGGAGAACTCCAGTGCTGAAGTAGGCAAAACAGTGTGATATGAATAAAAAACAACACCGTAGAACTGGCTATTTGAAAAATAACAGTACGAAGCCTAATAAAAAGCATGTAGAGCAAAGTGCACAGAGGCTCTAAGCTGTCAGCAAATGAATAAAATATATTCAGGGCAAAGTGCACAAAGGCCTACAGCCTGAAGCTAAAGCGCAATGAATACGTAAAACTAACCACACTACACCAGGAAATAAGACCCTCCTGAATGTCACCCTCCTGTCCCACTTTGTCACCCTGTCCACCTTAAACTGCCATTGCTCCCCTTTTTATGCCCCATTGGACAATGCACCTGTGAGACCAAGAGACTGGACTCTGCCATGGACATTCCTCCACCATCACCCCAACCCAATTAAGCATTGGTTATCATTGGGCCCTATGGGTTCCAGGAGCCAATGACGATTTACGCTGGCGGTGACAGTACGCACCGCTGCGGACGTGACCGCCATTTTCTATCAGTTCCCTCACTTGATACCTGACCTTCAACAGGAAAGGACCTATACTGCAAGTGCTGCTGTGATCTGTGTCTGGAAGCGACAATGGCTACAGTGCCTGGGGAAAGGGCCCCTGACTTCACTGCGGAGGAGTTGGAAAAACTGGTGGATGAGGTCCTCCCGCAGTACACGCAACTGTACGGTCCCCTAGACAAACAAGTGAGTAAACTGTGTGCATGGTGGATGGCACATGATTGTATGGAGTGTTGTGGATGGAAGAGACGGGTGGACAGGCCACAATGTGAGGATGGTGTGTGTATGTATTTCTGGGCCAGGGTGGGATGTTTGTGCCCAATGTGTGAGAAGAACTGTATGGGAGAGTTACTTCCATTTTAACTTCACTTTTCCTCTAGGTCAGCGCCCACCAGAAGAAGGGGATTGGGCATGCCATCGCCAAGGAAGTGCAGACCCTGGGGGTCTACCATAAATGGAACACCCACTGCCGGAAAAGATGGGAGGACCTGCGCCGCTGGACCAGGAAGACGGCAGAGGCCCAGCTGGGGATGGCCTCCCAACACGGAAGGGGTCCCCGTCGCACCATGACCCACCCTGATGTACCGGATCATGGCGCTGGCATATCAGGAGTTGGATTGCCACTTGAGGGCATCACAGCAACCACATGGGGGTGAGTTCACTCTCATTCAGCTGACTCTGCGTGCATTACGAGGTATCTAGGTGGGCGAGGTGGGCTGTGGGTTCCCCTAGGCCAGGGCAGACGTGCAAAGGTAGATCCATTGATTTGCAGCCTCATTCCCTGTCCAACCCCAAAGGTGGTGTTTGCCCTCTACACCTAGTCAGGCTCCTATGGCTTACAGCTGTGCATAATATGGTTCTCGACAGAGTCCCCTAGGGGCTTGTGCTTTTCCCCTGCCCTGTCAGTGCATGGCTTAGTGCCTTAGTGCATAGGGCTGCTCCCTGTGTGTTGTGTCCGCCAATGGTAGTGGTGTTGCAGGCATTGACCATGTGTCTCTTCTGTCTCCCCCCCTTTTTCTTTTGTCACCCTGTCCTTGCATGCATTAGCCTCATCTGGCGGAAGAGCAGTAGCACTGGAGCAGGAGGGAGCTGCATCCCACATGGCCCTGGAGGGGGCAGTAACGGAGTCAGAAGACACCATTGGGATGG
This sequence comes from Pleurodeles waltl, assembly GCF_031143425.1. Classification (NCBI taxonomy): domain Eukaryota; kingdom Metazoa; phylum Chordata; class Amphibia; order Caudata; family Salamandridae; genus Pleurodeles; species Pleurodeles waltl. The sequence continues at coordinate 607,184,152 of NC_090437.1, read as the reverse complement.
AGGGTGAGGGGAGCTCCACAACGGGGACAGGAGCAGACACCAGGGACAGCGACTCCTCCTCTGATGGGAGCTCCCTTGCGGTGGCTGGCAACTCTGTGCCCACCGTATCAACAGGCACAGCTGCCACCCCCCCCCCTACCAGCACCGCCCTTCCACCAGTCCCTCATCGAGTTTCCCATGCCCGCTCACCCAGGAGGGTGGGCATATTCTTCGCCCCAGGCACCTCAGCCCCTGCCCCAGTCAGCCCTGCTGCCCTCAGTGAGGAGGCTATTGACCTCCTGAGATCCCTCATTGTTGGGCAATCAACCATTTTGAATGCCATCCAGGGTGTTCAGAGGCATTTGCAGCAAACAAATGTATACCTGGAGGGCATTCATTCTGGCGTGGCGGCCCAACAGAGAGCATTTCAGGTTCTGGCCTCAGCACTGATGGCAGCCATTGGCCCTGTGTCCAACCTTCCCCCTCCAACTTCTTCTACCCAGACCCAACCCCCTGTACCTCAGCCTATCCCAACAACACCATCAGACCAGCATGCACACTCATCAACACACAAAAGTGGACATGGCAACCATAAGCACCACACATCCCACAGGCCCTCACACAAGCACAATCCCCATGCAGACACACCAACATCCACTGCCTCCACTATGTCCCCCTCCTCCACGTCATCCTCCTCCCTCCTTGTCTCGTCTCCACTCACACCTGCATAAATTACATCTTCATCCACTACCTCCATCACCCACTACCATTCACACGTCCCCTGTGTCCTCTCCCACCTCACAACAGCCTCCGGCCCATGCACCTTCACCCAAATTCAGCAGACGTGCACCTCCTACAACCACTACCTCTTCCTCCACTCCAAAACCCCCTCTATCTTCCCATCCCAGTGTGTCTAAGAAAGTCTTCCTCGCAAACTTTGACCTCTTCCCTACACCTCCCCCTCCCCCGTCCTTCCCCTCGGGCCAGCCTGTCCAGGTCCCAGCCCAGCACCTCAGCCACCAAATCCTCCAGCACAGTGGTCTCAGCAGGTCCGGTCACATCGCGGCCGGCACCCATCAGGGCTACCAGTGTGCCACCTAGCGAGGCCAAGGAGCAGGCCATTCTGCCACCTGCCAAGGTGAAGAAGGTGCCCACATGCTGGAGGGAGAAGCCGCACCTACCAGCAAGCAAGGGCTCCTCCAAGCCAAAAGGGGACAGTGGCAAGGCACCAGCAGCGACATCAAAGGTGGGGAAGGGACACAAGCCGAAGAGCAGGTCAGGGCACGGAGGATCCGGCTGAGGGACAAGAGTCACCCCTTCTGTCAACCACAACATCAACCAGTACAGCGGTGGACACCACCACCTGCACCGCCACCTGCACCTGCACTGCCACCTGCACTGCAACGTGCATGTCTGCTGCCTCAGCAACAGTCCCCAGCATCATTCCCAGTGGGCAGCTGTCCGAGGCTGCAGGAGACGTCCTGCTGTGTCCCTCAACAGGTGCAGACACATACACCACTGCCAGAACCTCCACCACAGACACCGCTGCAACCACCGCCACCAGCCCCGCGACTTGCTCAGACAGTGCCACCACAGCTGACATGGCAATCATCCCCAGTGGCCAGCCGTCCGAGGCTGCAGGAGACGTCCTGCTGTGTCCCTCAACAGGTGCAGACACATGCACCACCGCCAGCACCTCTGCCACAGAAACCGCCGCAACCACCGTCATCAGCCCCGCGACATGCTCAGACAGTGCCACTACAGCTGGCATGGCAATCATCCCCAGTGGCCAGCCGTCCGAGGTTGCAGGAGACGTCCTGGACCCTGCCAAGCGTACATTAGGCATGACTCCCAGCACTGTTTGTACCAGTAGGTCGCAAGCAAAGTCACAGCAGGGTGGAGTGTGTCTCTGCCTCCATGGAGTATCATGCTACCTTTTCTCAGGCAATCTCGTGGAACGCACACCCAGGTGAGGGAATGGGACCTGCCACACTGCATGTGAAGCACTCTGGGCACAAAGCCCCCTCCAGAACCAGTGGAGATTCACATCCACTACCTCAGTCCTTGGCAGGATGAAGCACTCTGGGCACAAAGCCCCCTCCAGAACCACTGGAGATTCACATCCACTAACTCAGTCTTTGGCAGGATGAAGCAATTTGGGCACAAAGCCCGCTCCTGAACCAGTGGAGATTCACATCCACTACCTCCGTGCTGGGCAGGATGAAACACTCTGAGCACAAAGACCCCTCCAGAACCAGTGGAGATTCACATACACTACCTCAGTCCTTGGCAGGATGAAGCTCTATGGGCACAAAGCCCCCTCCAGAACCAGTAGAGATTCACATCCACTACCTCTGTCCTTGGCAGGATGAAGCACTCTGGGCACAAAGCCCCCTTCAGAACCAGTGGAGACAGTTATCCACTTGTGAGACTGTGGCTTACCACTCCCCAGGATAAAGCAGTGGGCAAACCACCCACTTGAGAGACTTGAGAGACTGTGGCTTTGCACTCCCCAGGATAACGCTGTGGCAAACCACCCAATTGAGACACTTTAGAGACTGTGGCTTTGCACTCCCCAGGATAAGGCAGTGGGCAAACCACACTGGAGAGAGTTTAGAGACTGTGGCTTTGAACTCCCCAGGATAAGGCAGTGGGCAAACCAACCACTTGAGAGACTTGTGAGACTGTGGCTTTGCACTCCCCAGGATAACGCAGTGGGCATGGAGCCCCCTCATGGAGCAGTGGCGTCCCCTCACCCTGAGGTTCCTGCTTATTTTCCAGTTGATGCCCCTACAGTGTTCTCTCTGTTTCGAGTCATGTATCTTGTGTGGGCTTCGCCCATGCATTTTGGGACACTGATCCATGGACAATGATTTCATTTATATCCGGACTTGTGTAGTTGGTTAACATATTTGTATATACTGATTTTTTAATTTGGCCTATCTGATATTTAATTGATTACCCTCGTTAGAATAATTTCCTTTTGCCCTTGCCTTCTTCTGTTGCTGCATGTATTTGTGTGTATGGTGTTGTGGGTGAGGGTTGGGGGGGATGTTGCGTGTGTGTGTCACTCTCTTTTCCCTCCCTCCTCCCCTGTGTGCTAGGTGCAGTACTCACCGTGGTCGTTGCTGGCGTCTTTGCTGCTCCTGATACAAGAGGAGGTAGATCAGCATGGGCAGGACCTGTAGTTTGGGCTCCATGGCATCCTGGATGTTCGTAAAGTGTCAAAAGGTGAGTGGTTTCCGTTCTAAGTCCTGTTTCTGCTGTGCGTTTGATGGTGTTGGTACCGCCCCAGAAAAGGTGGCGGATAGGAGTGTTGTAATACAGTGGGCAGAACCTTGTGTTCCGCCTGTATGCTGGTGGTTACCGCTGCGGTGTTTGTTTTTACCGCCGTGGCGTTTGGAGTGCTAAAGTGGCTGTCTTTGTTGGCGGTTTCCGCCATGGTCATGATTCCATTTTTGTTTACGCTGGCCTGTTGGCGGTACTACCGCTGCTTTAACACCAACCGCCAGGGTTGTAATGAGAGCCTAAATCACCTACTTGTTGTTTATTCAATCGATATATTGAGTTTTTTTTTATTACATACCACACCCAATTTTTCCTGGCACCTAACTTGATATTTACAGCCAACCCCCAGCCCATGTAGGCCTGAATATAATGGCAGTCACACTCTGTTCTTTTATGGCTTTGCTTTTTTTTTCACTAGAGTGCTGAGGGCCCCTTTTTAGACCTGGGCGGAGTGAACCAGGTCCGGCTTCACAGAAGTCTGCAGAGTTGAAAAAAAACTCTGTGGAATTCTGCAAAGCCAGATTTCCGTACCCGTGGGGTCCTCCTTAATGTGCCAATCTCAGAAGCTCTAAGCAAGGTCAGGCCTGGTCAGCTAGGCCCAACCCTGCTTAGCGCTTCTGAGATGGGTGCATTCAGGAGGGCAATAGGCAGTGAAAGCTGCAGCTTCAAGCCTCTTGTGCACCGGCCTGCCCAGTGTGCACTTCACATGGGGCAGGCCGGTGCACAAGAGGCCTGAAATGGCAGCTTTCATTCACTGCCTATGGCCCGGACCTGCAAAAGCTGCCATTTCAGTCCTTGTTTGCGCACCAGTGTACACAAACGACAACAAAAGAGATGAGGACTTACATGGGTCTTCCCGGGGGGGGTCCCTCCTCTCTTAGTTGTCCAATGGTGACGAGTTCTCTCAGTAGCTACCTCCCTCCTTTGCTCCGATGCATGCTGCAGCCCAGTTATAAGCCGCACAGTGCAAACACAGACTGCCTGCACTTGCACTGTGCAGCCCATACTGGGCTGCAGCACGCATCAGGTGAGCTCTGCTCTAAAGGCAGGGTTAATGGAGTGTTTTGGACAACTTCACACTCCAAGCAGACTGCGGAGTTCCAAAAACTCTGTTAGCTTCACCAGCGAGGCTCCCCGCACCTCCATTCCCCTTTTTGGGTGATGGAGAGTATGATAGAATTTTTTCCTGTGTCTGTCAGCCAATCAGAGCTCAGTAGATTCCCCAACTGGATTTGTGAAGGGAGAATGAGAGTAGAAAATGTATTTGTGCAACTGAATCCCTTATTTTTTATTTGGATTTGTGAATCTTCCATGGATTCTTGAACCATAAAGGAAAGCCCAGTACTATTTTTTTATGTGTGGCATTCTCCACCCAACTGCAGAGAAATGAAATTGCTATTAGTAAAATTAAACTTCTAGTTTGTGAATACCAAAAAAAAGTAAATCTATACAAAGTTGTAAGCTTTCCTCTATGAACCATTCCCTATGATACTGCAGTGAACATTTATATTATTCAATACCAAAAAAGCGGCAGTTCAACATTGTGCCCCACAATGATTTGGTAGTCTCTATATTTTAACCACAATATTATGTTCCAATAATATTTTGTAGTCGTCATTCAGGTACTGTATCTTACTGGTGCTGTGATGGGCCCGATTCACAAAGGTAAACTTAGACCAAAAGTCTACATTTATAGCAAAAGTCTAAGTTTAGACCTAAAGTCTAACTTTACTCTGAGTAAACTTAGACTTTTGGTCTAAGTTCAGAATTTTTGTCAAAGTTTAGGCCAAAAGTCTAAACTTAGACTTTTGGTCTAAGTTTGCCTTTGTGAATCTGGCCCACTGTTTGCATTTTGTCCACATAAACAAAATATATGGAATGTGTTTTGCTGCAACAAGACAACAATAACTAGGAATGGGTGATAAATTATGCGCCACCAGCAGAGTTGGCAGACTTTTTGACACTGCATTACGCTTGAAATGCAGAGTTCTGGCCGAATTCCGCCAACCGCTACATGGCAGAGTTTTTTCTTGTGTGAGAATTTGTGTCCCCTAGTGTGATTTCTAGGTGCTGGGGGTCACCCGGCAAGACTTTCTCACCACAAATTGTGATGGGCAGTGAGAAAGCTGCAGCTCGTGTAGAAAATCTACTAGAGTGGCAGCAAAATAAACTCGAGCAGTAGAGCCCTCTGGCATCCCTCGTGGTGCCATTCACACTGGTATTTCAGTGTGGAATGAGCTCCCTGCACTAAATGTCGGCATGAGCAGCAGGACATGCCAACTTCCTCCCGTTCGATTAACTTTGTGGAATATCGTGATCGTGGAGTTTTCATATAACTCAGAGGAATTCTGTGGAGTGAAACTCTGAGAATTCCACCCACCTCTGACTGTAACCTTCAACAAAAGACACATACAAAAAACAACCAAAAAAAACTTACAATATGTAATATGATACTAATTAACAACACAATACAAATAATCACCACTCAGACAGTTTAAGTAATCTGGCTCACATTCAACAGCATATTATTTAACATCACACCTTTACTCTGCTGAGGTCTTTGCATTTAACAAAGAGTCTGAATGCACGTAGCTTGCACATTAAGGGACACCATGGGGGGAGAGTAGTTGGAAATATTTTCCAACATCCAACTCTTTTCAGGGTCTGAGGCAGTCAATGCTAAATATATTCATACATCACAAACAGCTTTTGCGGTGTCTTCTCAATAAAGCAAGTATCCATATGTGTCTATTTATAATTATTCTTAATGCCTAAAACAGGAGCTAGGATGTGTTGGGTGAGCATACTGTGTTGGCCACACCTCTCTTTGGGAGTGAATATTGGGATAACAAATGTTAACACAGGCTTAGCTGTGAGAAATAATAAAATCACATCCCAGCAACATAATTTTGCTTTGAAAACTAGTCAGAAATGACACCATATAACATTGTAACTTTTAATTGGCTTGTAAATTGTGTGTTTAATCCACCAAATGAGCCAATATTAACAGGGCACTGCAGACATTTAATTTCCAAAATCAAGAATAAATGTGGATTTGTATGTCTGGCCCTGAAGTAATCATTAAACTTGGTATGATGATCTTATAGCAGCCACATGTCAGACGTAGCCAAAAGTTCTACAATATTACATTAATGTTGGATTGCATACCAGACCAGCAGGTTTATACTCAGAAAAAGAACACTTGATTTGTACATCTTTATGACTTTTCATTTTAAAAAAGTTTATATTTGGAAGAGGATTTTCTACAATTCCTTTGTACTACTCTCACATGTCTTTCTCATATCTCATAATTATGGCAGCAAAGTTGGTATAATTATTTTGTTCTTTATTTCATCAGAGACTACTACCAAGGTCTTCTGGTGATTTTGGGCCAGATGCTCTATGGGACTTTTAGTCACAAATCTTGCAATTTGTAATATCTCATGGTTTGTGGCTACCTAATATTTTTATAAACCCATTTTACAAGTTTGTAAATTTTTAACAAATCCTAAAATTGGGTTAGAAATGGTCACTGTTGGAAATGCCATCTTTTGTATGGTATTCTCCCAGAGTTTTGGCTTCTGTTGCTGAACCCGTTTTTGTTTTGACTAGGACTCTTTGCACTTTACCCCTGCTTACTTGTGCCCCCCTTTCAAAAATGTTAAAATTGGTATATACTTGATTGGCACATTTAATGTGCATGTTTGTACCTATTATATTGTATCACCTGCACCCTTTGCCTGCAAATTAAATACTATTAATGGGCTGCAGCACTCACTGTGCCACCTGCTAATGTAGCATTGTAAAACATGTCTCTAGGATGTCCACTGAAGCCAGGGCATGCATTTTTAAGATTAAATTTCGACCTGACAAAATAAACCTTTTGCCAGGCCTAAACCACCCTTCTTATGGACCTTTAAGTTAGACCTTAAAGGTCCATAGGAAGGGTGCAGAGAATTCAAATGTAGCATGTGTATATTTAACGTTTTACATGTTCTGGGAGTGAACAACATCCAAAGTAATTTTTCTCTAAGACGAGGCTGGCATTCCCATGGATTAACATTGGTTTCCACTTTTACATTGTATAAGTTCTATATTCTGATTGGAAATAGCTAGAAAAATATTTCAAGGACTCATTTTATCAGTAATGTAAAATCCAAATAAATGGTAAAGACAGATTATATTTGCATATTTTGGAAAACACACTTTTACAAATGTGTCTAAATTCAGAATGCTTTCCAGCCAGTGTCCAGCTGTCACCTGACCCTGATGGTTGCCCTGTAGGGAGATGTGTATTTCTACCAGTCAGTGCAAAAAGGGCTCTTGGTGTGGTGAGGGGGTCTCCACCCTAGACAGGAAAGTCTAGGGATAGTGCTCAGTCCCTTTCTGAGCTTCATAGGATATGTGCCCTGTCACTGGCAGATAAAGGCCTACATCACCTCCCATTTGACTCTCTAGTCAGGCTAGCTCCAAACCCAGGGGGAGTGGACAAACTGAGCAGAAGGGCAATCTCTTGTCTACTGAGGATGGGCAAGGGACTGCCTTCCACCAACAGGCTGGCACTGAGTATAAATGTGGATCCCCAAAGACATCTCCTCAGAACACTCCTGGAGCTGTGAAGGACAGTCCTACTGTCTGAAGAATCTAAAGGAGTACTGAACCCGCTTGCCTTAAATCAAGGACCCCAGAAGTGACTCAAAGGGTCAGTTGTCTGACCTCCTGTTTGAGCCAGAACAATACAACAAGCTTCCAGAGGCCTTTCTCCTTGTAACTGACCTACTGTCCAGTTCCAACTGGACCTGTACTAGACTCTGCTGATGGCTTCTTGTGGAATGAGTTCTAACCACCAAGAGGTGCCCACCAGGTCTTGGACTCTTGGCTGGTATTAGATTCCACCCCTCCTGTCCCCAAACTGAAAGAAGTGGGACTTAGAAATGTTTTGACAACTTGTTGCCTGGAGAACTGATAGAGACCAAGGTCACCGTCAAAACTATAGCTGTGGCTGCCTAATCACTAGTCAGCCTAAAACTTTCCAGGTTGCTCTGCTGATGGAGATCTGAATTCCATCAAGGTTTCTAGGTCCCAACATAGAGGGTTCCCCTGGACTAACGCTAAACAGCAGCCGATGATGCCTTGACCTTCCTTGGCATGGACATAAGACTTTGCCTACTCGGAGCTTTGATCACACTAAGTCCTCACTCTTAAGCCGCTCGTCATTGTTGAACCCTGCTTTGGATCCAGATTACCCAGATGAAGAGTCGTAAACCACTTTTTCTTGATAAAAGTTTATAAGTCAAATGGCAAACTTTCCACCAGGACTAACCTGTTCCCTGTGTCCAATCCATCGCTGTTGATGTTAACTTTTGACTTTTGCCCGGCCCATACAGATACCTGTAGTTGGTGCTTTGTGCTTTTTTTCTCCATTTTCAATTCATACATAAAAAATTCATATCTCCAATTCAACCTATTGAATTTTTGTTGTTTTGGTGTCACTTTATTGATTAACATTTTCTCTAGTTTTCTAAATCGGTTTGAGATTTTTGTTGTGCTGTGTTTTCACTTTATTACTGTTTGAGTACTGCATAAATTCTTTACAATTGACACTATGCTAAGCCTGACTGCTACTATGGGGCTGACGTCAGGTTAATTTTGTGACTTTGCTATTTCCTCCTGACATGGATTGTGAATAATATTTAAAGTAGGTTCTCACCTCCTTCAACTAATACTCCAATTTCTTACAGTGACTCATTCGCAATTTGGAAAGGGAATATTTTGGTGGTTTTTCTCCAAATTTTGAGCCAATACCACACTCATCAATGGTTTGCAGCCTTAATTGTGGTTGCAAACCATCGTACAGTTACTGACTCCCAAGTTGGGATGATAACTAATTCAAAGGAGAGGTAGTCTTCCTTCTACGCTTTCCTTTCTAAGAAGAAAGGTAAAAAAAATTCCGAGAGGGATAGGCAGTGCTATCCTTTCAGGAAAAAGTTTTCAATTTTTAAATACAACCACGGAGATGGCTGGGTGCTGTCACTTGTAGTTAGCCATCTCTGTGGTTGTAGTAATTGTATGTTATTGCAAAATGTGACCTGCATAATTAATATTCAGTTGGCAGGTCATTGTGCAACCCCCTACAGTTAATTATTTTGCAAAACATCTGGTCTCAAGTTGTAACCACTTTTTGTAACCAATATTTCAGTACACCTGTCCTTAGTTACAAATATATTATACTGATAACTCAGCCTCACTAACCAATACATCAACTCTACCACTGAAAGAAAATAATGTGGAAGCATTTCTCACCTGTGAAGAAAGAACTGAGAGAAATTGGGGGTTGTCATTCATTTAGAAACTACAGAGGTGTCGAAAAAAAAGAGCAGAGCACTCAAACTATTTAAGCATATTATGTTACATTGTGCATAGCAAATCAGAAATGGTAGGAAAATATGCTTAACAATTGCTTTCAAAGCTGCAGCTGCACAAACATTTAAAACACCTCAGAGAATATTTTGAGACCAACACGCAGGTAACAAAGTAACTGATAATTATTGCTCATCGACTAGTGGTAAGACCGCTAATGCTTTTTATGCTAGTCACTGAAAATTTGAAGATATTTTTGGAACTTACAAATAATTATTTATTCGGTATTCAGTCACAAATGGGTTACCAACTGTTAGCAATGGGGTCTCTAGTTGGCAGAGGTATATTCCCTTGTCCAAGTAGGGACCAGAATCCTAGTTAGGATAAGTCACTCACAATCCAAATTATCCTGTGCCCACCTCTGGTAGCTTGGCACTGATCAGTCAGGCTTAACTTAGAAGTCAATGTGTAAAGTATTTGTACAATAAATCAAACAGTAATACAGTGAAAACACCACAAAAATGCACCACACAGGTTTAGAAAAATAGATAATATTTATCTGAATAAAGTAAGGTCAAAACAACAAAGATCCAATGAGCATAAGTTGAAATAACACTTTTAAAAGGTTTGAAAGAGTTTCAATCCTTAGAAATAAACAGTTGTCTCTTTGTTACACACAGTACCTGGTATGCATAAAAAATAACGACGCACAGAGGTCACAGAGGAGGAGGTGCTTGGAAAAATAAGTAGTGTGTCAGATTTTCTGATGCGTCACAGACGGTGAGTTGTTTCTTTCCATGCTGCAAGGGGTTTGCTTCATTTTTTTGGCATGTAGTCTTGGTTCCTCACTGCGATGTGGTGATATTTTTACGCCCAGGAATGGGTGAAAATCCTTGATGCGCTGGAAGAAGGCACAGGCACTGCATCGTTCCAGTAGGTGATGCGTTGAGTTTTTCCCTCGCAAGGTAGGCACTGAGTCGAATTTCCAGTCTGGAAGTCGGGCTGCGTCGTTCAGGTCGACTGTGCAGCGAATTCTAAGTCTTAATGTAGGCTTCGCTTTGTTTTCGGCAGGCATTGCATACATTTTCATCTTGATAGATGAAGTCTTTGTTGGCCCTGAGACTTCAGAAACAGGAGGCAAGCTCAATCCAAGCCCTTGGAGAGCACTTTTGGAAGGAAGGCAGAGTCCTTCCAGCAAAGTCAGAGGCCAGCAGGGCAGCAGTGCAACAGCAGGGAAGCAGTCCTTCTCAGCAAAGCAGTCCAAATGAGTCCTTTGGGCAGCCAGGCAGCTTCTCTGACAGGGTGCAGGTGTAGGTCCAGAAGTGTCTGAGTTGGTGGGGTCATAGACCCAGTTTATATGCCCCAAAATGCTTTTGAAGTGTGGGAGACTTCAAAGAGTAGTTTTAAAGTGCACAAATTCTCCTTTCAGTCCAGTCCTGTCTGCCAGGGTCCCAGTGAGGGCTTATCAGTCTATTGTGAGAGAGCAGGCCACTGGCCTTTAAAATGTAAGTGTTTGGCCCTTCACCCTTGCAGCCCAGGAAGAGCCATTCAGTGTGCAGAATAATGCAGATATGACTGTGTTTGTGGTTGTCTGGGTGAAATGCACAAGGGGCTGTCAAACAGCACAGACCAGACGTTAATTGGAGACAGGCTGTAGGGCACACATTGTTTTAAGTGCAGAGAAATGCTCACTTTCAAAAAGTGGAATTTCTAAAATAGTAATATGAAATCCAACCTGACCAATAAGCAGGATTGTCTATTACCATTCTTGCCATAATAAATATGATCTGGTTACCCCTTTCAGATCAGAATCTACCACTGAAAATGTATATGAGGGCAGTCCTAATGCTAGTCTATGGAGGGAGTAGGCCTCGCAGTAGTGGAAAAGGAATTTAGGAGTTTTCCACTACCAGGACATATAAAACACATATGTACATGTCCTGCCTTTTACCTGCATAGCACCCTGCCCTATGGGTTACCTAGGACCTAATTTAGGGGTGACTTATATGTTGAAAAAGGGAATTTTAAGGCTTGGCAAGTACTTTTAAATGCCAAGTCGAAGTGGCAGTGAAGCTGCACACAGAGGCCTTGCAATGGCAGGCCTGAGACATGGGTAAGGAGCTACCTATGTGGGTAGCACAATCAGTGCTGCAGGTCCACTAGTAGCATTTAATTTACAGGCCCTGGGCACATGTAGTGCACTTTACTGAGGACTGAGAAATAAATCAAATATCCCTATGGCTGCTGCAAGTCTAGTGAATGATTTGCTAATTTCTTGCAGCCTGCCTGTCAAATTTATGCTGACTTCTATGGGCAACTGATTCATCTTTATTTGAGGCACACAAACCATTTAATGCCTTGGTTATATTGCACATTGCATTTGCCAATACTATATACCCCCTCGGCAAGGCAGACATTCCCTCCTCATAATTTTTCCTAGTCCTTCCATTTTCCTTCCCATTGTTTTCATTGCTTTTAATTGACTCTACTGGACATTAAGGAAGAATTTCTCCATTATTCTGAAGGGCATGACTGCAGGTCCTGGCTCATGGACATATTGCACACTTAGAGGCTTATTTACAAGACCCATGCACTGCCAAAGTGTCACTTTTTGTGACGATTTGGTAGCACAGCACCATATTTACAAGGCAGCATTAAGCAACTTCTTGTGGGCAGCCTCCACACATGCCTTCATTCTGGAAATGATGCAACTCAGCGCAGCAAAGTTGCTTGTGGCACCGAGCTGTGCCATTTCCTAGTAAATAAGGCCCTGGGGGCCTCATTTACCTGGCCCTTGCATCACCGGACCGTCATTTTTAGCAACGCTCCGGTGGCGCATTGCTCTGGGTCATATTTACAAGGCACCATTAAACCACTTTTTGTGGCTTAACGCTGCCTTGAAAATATGGCCCCTTTACATGCATCACTTAGCGCGAAATGAGTATGCAATGGGTGTTGCTGTGGGTGTTCTACCGCAACACAAATTGCATTTATACTTCCCCAGATTTTCAATAAATCATAAACCAGAGGCAGCACCAAAAACTAACACCACCCCGTGGTGGCATTATTATGGTGCAACGAGGAGAAATACTTTTATTTCTCATTATTTTTGCTTTTTCTATGTGTGCTGCATTGTGCAGCACACATAGAGCAAAACATAATGACTGGTTGTTTATATGCAGGAAGGTATCCCTTCCTGCACATAAACTACTGTTAAATTATAACGATTTGCTACTTCTATCTGTTCTACATTCATCAGCACACATAGAAGTAACAAATCACCATTAGTGATTGTTTATGTGCAGGAAGGGACACATTTCAGCACATAAACAATCATTCCCTGTAACTTAGGCACCAGTGCTGGGGAAAACACAGGGGTGCACCGTATTGTCTTAAACATGGCACATTCCTGTGTTTCTGAAGTGACGCAACATGGCGCTGCCAAATTAGGTGCACTGCTGCGCTAATTTCTAGTAAATGAGGCCCACATTGCCCTTGCCCTATTGTAAGCACTTTCCCCTCTACATTGCCTCATATGCTGCAGTTTTGCCCTTATGTTTCCAGACCATCTTCTAAACGGCGCAGGTGGTGTCCTGAAATTAATCTTTGTCTGTGAAGAACAGGGGTAGAAGGGCAGAGGTAATAGGCTCTGAAGTTCATATTGGTGGTATAGTGGTGTTGCTTTCTCCATTTCAAATTTAACCTCATCCTTCTCATCTAGCTTGGCACCCTCCAGTTCCTCTGGTGCAGCTATATCATCTATGGAAAAGTATAAATAATTCTATTAATTTACTGAACTAAATAAATATTTCACAAATATATGCTTTACAATTTTAGTATTAAATGTTCAAACTATTATCATTTTGTTTGAAAATAAAAACAGGAGGGCATATTATTCATCTAACTAGCCACTTATAATTCAGGTATGGGAAAATCAAAACTAATTTAGTCTTAAGTGTACTAATTAGCATTTTTTTTCTAAAAATCGACAATTCCCTCTACTATAAAAAACTACACCTACCACTTTGTGGTTGATGCAAGGCAGAAGTATCAATATCGGTGATCCCAGACAGTGCTTTCTGTGCTAAAGTAGATTTGACCAGTTCTTCCAAGCGACTAGGCTGACTTTCAGTTGAGAGTACTCTACAAGTAGCAACTGCTTCCTTAAACCCGGTAGCTAGTTCTTAGGTGTTGCCTGCACAGAATGTGCTGTGCTTGTGAAGTCTATTGTATTTAATATAAATATTAAAAGGGGCTTACATCTTGCCTCCTTGCTTTTCTTGCTCTTTTCATTGGTTCCTGTGCTTGCCACTTAATTTCCCTCCATTTGTATTGGCTGTAGCATACTGTTTCCCAATCTTCCTCATGTTGTTCCTTGTGTGCTTCTCTTATCAGTTTCCCACTGACCAAGTACTGTTTCCATCTGCTTTTGCGGAACTATTTTTTAAGGTTCTTTAAGGTTCTGCCTGCACAGTGCTCGTGCTGTGCTTGTTTTTATTTATAAAGTGCTTGCATTTCTGAATGGATGCTTAATTTGTTTGTCAAAGGTTTTAGCAATCCGATCTGGTGTCATGCTGTAAATTTTATTTCATACATGAGGCTCACTTTGCTGCTGCACCTCGCAAACCCCCCTCAATGTGGCCCCCCTCTCATAGGAACTGTGGTCTACGACTGCTGGAGGTGTCTACTGCAAAGACTCAACCTAGGGAACTTCAGCATGATGGACTTGTCTTCCCATCGTGGACTTAATGCGGTCCCTGTGAGATGTTCGCACTTTTTCTCTAACCACAGTTGTCCTGCAATAATCAACCAACATCTTGGGGCACTACTGAACTCTTCGTTTATTTCAACAGCATTCCTAATATGCTCCTAAATTGACAAGTTAACTTGTGTACATTCAAGTCAGATCCATAAGGTCCCTGCAGTGCCGCAATGCACTCTCAACGATCAGAGAAAGTGAAGCCTGCCAGACTTGCATAATGTCACACAAGAGAGAGTCACTTAGCAGTTTCACATTCCTTCTGCTTGTGTTCTCTTCTTTGTAATTTACACCTTTGCACGCTCTCTGCCAATGATTCATTAAAGATCATTACTAACATCTTTTTCCCTCCCACCCTACTGCACAGTTGTCTCATCCACCATATGTGATGTGTTTCTAGATAACTCATGCACATCACCCGATGCCCTATCACACACTGTCCTCCATAAGTTCTTTTTTCATGTATGCATCTGACCACCTCATATACTGTAATCTCCTGTCAATGATCTTGTTTGTGTTAGTGTTTCCATTATTGAATTGCTCTCCAAATTATTGCTGTTCCAAGAGTAACACTGTTCCTTGTCCAGGCAAGGAAATGCTGTTACTCTACTCTCTCCTTTAATTGTCCACTAACGGGTATAGTAAGTCTCTTAAGCTCATGAGCCAAGTAGAGCAGCTCATGCTGCACCATTGATAACTAGCTCCCTTTCCTGCATAGAAATGCACACAATGTCACCTTTGATTATTCGCCTTTCTCAATAAACAAGTCATAAACCTTTTACGATGATCTTTTAAACTGCTCACCAAGCTAAAACTTAAAACAAATATATATTATAACTCACATAGAAAAAAACAATACATTTACCAATGCTTGTTCTCTTTTGTTCCAATTATATCATATCAGCACTTTCACACTTTATCAGTACTGCATTCTGTGACTTTTATCACATTTTTTGGATCTTCTATACATAGCCAAGGCCTTTTTTAGGTGGGTTCAGGAATTACATGAATTTTACTTCCCAAAAATGTTGTCATTGTGGATTGCACACTTCTCGGCCAAAATCTCTAGTTCCACATCATAAAACCTTTGTTTCCTCTTTTCAGCCCTCTTCTTTTGGTCTGTTTCCTGTGTAGTCATTGTGATAGTTGTCTCTATGCTCCAATCCCACTTGAAGTTGCCATAGTGTTCCATCTGGATTCACTAATGGCGTGTCTTTTAGGTCAATTCTACCCTTAGTCTCTTCTTCAGTACGGAGAAAACAATCATGCTGTTCAGAAACATCTCTCTCTTCTGGAAGAGGCAACAAAGTAGCTGGATTCAGGGTATTACATCGTTTGATGTGTATGTGACTAGCCAAAAGCGTCAGCTCATATCCGGACAACCGAGCACTCGTAAGATGCTGCGTTTTTGTCCTATTTAGTAAAGTATCCACTGCATGTGGCACCATAACAATGAGAGTATTATCTAGCACTACTCCAGCAGACTGTCGAATAGAAATTGCTGCTGCCGCTGTCGCCTTAAGACAACTAGGCAATGCTTTAGCTACTGGATCTAACGTAGCTGAGAAATATGCGCATGGTCGCTGTTGATCTCCAAAACGCTGCGTTAAGACTGACAATGCACAACCCTCTCTTTCGTGGACATAGAGCGTAAAGGGCTTACTGTAATCAGGAGTACCCAATACAGGAGCAGAACACAAAGCAATACGCAAATCAGTAAAACTCTTCTGACACTCGTCAGTCCACGGAAGAGGCTGAGGCGTATCTTTTAAAGTTAGCGCCAACAGCGGTTTAGCCAATAAAGAGAAACTCGGAATCCACTGTCTACAATAAGAAGTAATGCCCAAAAAGGCACGTACCTCTCTTTGTGTGGATGGCACTGACATTTGTGCAATTGCCTGAATTCGTTCGGGGGTCAATCGTCGTCCCTCCTTTGACAAGAGATGACCCAAATAAGTCACCTCGCGACAGACATATTGTAATTTAGAAGGAGAAACCTTGTGATTCAGATCAAACAAATGACGCAACAGTGCAACGGTCACGTTTTTGCAAATCTCCTCTGAATCAGCTGCAACTAATAAGTCATCCATGTACTGAATGAGAGCGGCACCGGACGGTAAGGAAAAGGCATCAAGATGACATTTTAGAGCTTGACTGTAAATAGAGGGACTTTCACAATAACCTTGAGGTGTGCGTTTAAACCGGAAGCTTCGGCCTCCGAGGGAAAAACCAAAAATATCTCTACTCTCTTCGGCGATGGGAATACTAAAGAAAGCATTCTTTAGATCAATAACTGAAAACCAAGTCGCTGTAGAAGGTATCATCGTCAACAGAGCAGTGATATCTGGGACTACAGGAAACTGCGGTACGACAATCTTGTTTACCTCCCGAAGATCAATTACAAAACGATAAACAGGAGGCTGAGAAGGATCAGTGCGTTTAAGAACCGGAAGAACAGGACTGTTACATGTATTTCCTCTCGTTTCCTCAACCACACCCTTCTGAATCAAATCATGGACAATTTCCAGAAGTGCTTTCTCACCTTCAGTAGAGATTCTGTATTGCGGAATACGTGGCATTTCAGCATTGGGCTTGAGAGTAACAACATAAGGTGGGATCTCAAGACAACCAACGTCATTCGGACCCGTAGCCCAAAGCGTTTCGGGAAGAGAAAGCAATTCAGGTGGGAATTGATCTTTTGATAAGTACATTGGACTAGTCATTTTCTGTCCTAGAGTGAGGTATACACCAGAAGGTGAACAATATATTGTAGCATGCATTCTTTTTAATAGATCTAAACCCAACAGATTTTCACCACAACCATTCGTCAGAAGAAGCGGAGCTTCTAAATCATAAGGGCCTATTGAAACAGGCAAAGGGCAAGAAACTGGATTGCGAACAGGGGCGCCAGAAAATCCTACAGATACATTCGTTAAGCCAGACAAAGGTGCGCCAGGGAGTTTAGAATGAATGATAGAGCTTCTCATGGCACCAGTATCTAAAAGAAATGGCTCTGAAACACCCATTGTAGTGACATTAACATAAGGTCCATTCTGATCCACTGGAATTGACGTAACCCCCTTACTTTGTCCATGGCTGTCCTATTCAAAATGAAGACTTTCATTCCCTCCTTCAATATACTGATCCTCACTGTAATACTGTGTAGACCTAACATTTTGCTGGTCAAAGTAATTTCCGGAATTTGGAGGAACAAAAGAACGCTGCTCTTGGGTTAACACACCTCGACCTCTACCTCTATTTGCTGACTGAGGACCACTACGACCTCGTGAAGCAGATGTTGCTCCATTACGCTGCAACAATGCCGGACAACTGTTCTTAAAATGACCTTCCTCCCTACAATAAGCACATTGATTGGGACCTAGCAAAGGTCTTGGAATGAATGGTTCAGGCTTTTGATACAACCTCTGAAACTGCGGAGGCTGTTGAAACTGAGGCTGAACATAACGAGGAGGATAAGCCTGTTGCAAGAGAACTTTAGTTTTTAATTCTTTCGTCTTTTTCTCTTGTTTTTCCCTTTCTTCTTTGTCTCTATTTTCATAATATTGTGCAGTAGCCAATATCTGGGCGGAAGAAGAAACTGCCCATGAACTCTCGGGGTCTTTTAGCTTGTGTGATAGTTCAGGAAGCAAGTTATATACGAACTTATCCACAAATAATCGCTGTCCCCCTTCTGTAGCCATATCTTGACCACTGTGATCAATGAATGTCTCCTCGAATCGGGTAAAGAAATCGGAAACACTTTCATCTTTCTTTTGTTTACATGCTGCTAGCTTATCCCAATTAACTCTCAAAGCAGGCATCATTGTTTTCATTAATGTAATAATCCTACCAGGGAGTTCTGAGATCAAAGCGTCGGGCTTTGCACCACCTACTTGACCTCTATCTGCGGCAATAATAGCGTTCCAATCGCCGCCTAATTCTTGAGCGTGATCCTCTCTACGAATTTTAGCCCATATTGTCTGTGGAACTACATTTCCCATCAACATGTCAATATCTGCTAGATTCATAGTACATGCATCAACTGTTTGCGACAACTCTTTATAGTAACCAGCAGGATTTTTGCGTGAATCTGGTAGTGACTGTTTAAGTGCTAAAACTTCAGACCTTTTCCAGGGGACATGTATCCATATGCGCTGAAAATGCGCAGGAATAGCTGGATTAGCACCTGCTGCTGCAACTTCTTCCTTCCATATTGGAGAAACCTCTCTCATGGGATAGTTTTTCAGTGCTGTCCTAACTGAAGGATCAGAATCAGGAAAAGTCTGTGAGAACAATAGGGATCTGAAAGAAATAAGTGTTCTGACAGCGTTTTCAACCTTAGGACCCACAATAAGTCCTTTGTCAAAGTCAGCCTGAACATCTAACAGATCCTGTGGGACCGAACCCAAATTCATATCCTCCCATTCTTTAGCGAGAGTATCGCACATAACTTTAAAAACATATCTCTGCGTAGGTGCATTCCATTGCAAAAAGGTGGACATAATATCAGACGTACTATATTGGGGACCCTTCTTGATCCATCTACAAGCAAGTGAGTCCAATTTTTCTCGCTCTTCGGAGTCTGGGAATTGACTACGAGACTGTCTTCGAGAAAAAGCTGGAGACACATTTAAAGCTTCAAAGAAAGGTGATAAGAGACCAGAGACAGTATCTGCAAATCGCTTACGCATAGATGGAGAATTTGACATAAGGATAGGGGACAAGGTATTAGGTGAATTAACTAAAGGAGCATTAGGAATTGCCAAAGGAGCAGAAGGAGTTAAAGGCAAAACTGGCATAGGCAATACTTGAGGAGGCAAATGTGGAAAAGCTGGAGCAGGCGGAAGCACAACTGGCGGCTGAACAGGCTGTAACATCGGGGGTGCATTAGCACCTTGTACATAGGGCGGAGGCAATTTCAATAAGTGGGACATTAAGGAATCTTCCTCAAAATCTTTTCTCTTATCAAGGGAAGAGATAGGCAACGTCGGATAGCATTTATCTATTGCCATTCGATGCTGTCTGTCTGAAATTTCCATTGCATTATCTATTTCATCATCTTTGAATTGCTGAGCAGCCTGTATAATCGTCATTCCCTGTGTTTTCCTATCTCGTTTCGCTTGTTTAATTTCTCTCTGTTTGGCTTCCTTACGCCAAAGGCGAAAAGAGTCAAACATTGCCGGCCGGGCTTTTCTTTTAAATAACGTTGCTTCTAAATTATCTAGCACATCAGTTTCGAAACTACCATTTTCTGGCCATTTTAAAACACCATCTTTCTTTGTATATCGGGTCCATGTCTTATTAAAGGCAATAGGACCAACACCATGTTTAGAATAGAGCTCATATGTGGGAGTTCCAACCGAAGGAATCGGACAGGAGTCCTCAAGCTGGGAGTCCCTATTACAACCAAAGCAACAAAGTTTTCCAAACTTAGTCAGACCAGACATCTCACGATTTTTACTGGCTGTTCACAAACATCAAGGGGGTAAAACTTTCAGTTTACACAGCACAAATGCACTTACCCCTCGGCTTTGGCCACTGCAATGGCCAAATCTAAGAACCTAAGGACAAAACAAAGACCAAAATTTGTGGGCGCGACCCACCAAATACTTAACTAAGGATGTCTTCTTACACCAACAGAGGCCCGTCTATCGTCTCGCTTTACCATACATCATCAAAGAAAGGGCCAAGGCAGGGCGGCAGTCAGGGCAGCAGTCGTCAGTAGCCGTCAGGAAGGAGTAACCGCGCTGAAAAAGACCTTCGGACCACTTCGACATACAGGGGTCGCTTGACGTGGCTCGCGATTCCTCCAGAATTTTCTTGCGGGGTTCCTCACGACCTTCAGGCAGAACCGGTACCGCTGAAGCCGCCCCACGTTGGGCGCCAGTTGAAGAACCAGAACCTTATGGGCCTGGCGGCGCAGGGTACGCCTGAAATCTCCTTGGATTCACCTGCCTCAACTAACAGAGACACGGGACACTCTGTCAGGCGTAAAAGATCAGATTTTATTAGCTGCAGCTAGTACAGTTGTCCAAGAAGTACACAAGGTATGTTCTCAGGAGACTGCCACTTTACTTTGTGGCGCACAATCTTATATACCGTATAAAAACCATTTATTAACTACATACACTCCCAGAACACATAGAAAGGAGCCAGTAAGAATAATGTAAAGATAGAACAGAGCCAATAGAAATGTCGGAAAACAAGACAGCACCAATAGAAGGAATTGGAAAACAAAGTATCAAAACTAATTCATTAACCGATCCACAACGAAGTTGCATGTGGTGCGATAAGTTTGTGTGCGTTCGGAGGACAGTTGTGAAATGAGAGAATACTAGCAAAGGACAGCGAAGGCCAGACGATAAGATAAGATCGGTGGAGAATAGTGTGAGCCTACAGATAGTTGAAACAAGGATTAGAAAACCAGACAGGGATTAGTGTACTCGGTCAGACCTTAATACCAGCCTTGTAAAGATAGAGGCAGAAGGCTGTTTTGAACACCATGTTGCAGAATAAGCAGAAAAGGCAGAATGGACTTCGTTCGCTGTGCTGCCTGAGTGAAGGCAACATAAAATGGCGGCGGGCCACAAAATGGCGGGTCGATACGATCGTATTAAAAATCGAATTTCCTCACACTCCAGACACACCCCTGTAGCCCAGCACTATGCTCCACAAACAGAAATCCTGGTTGTAGCATCATCATTGGTTTCCAAGACAACATTCATAATTTGCAATTCAAACCTAATTCTTGCCAGTATGCTTTGTACTCCTCGTATTTTTCCTTGACGTTTGCAGCACTCTATTGCTCTATAGCTAGGTGTGCACTTCACAAAACTTACACAAATATAAAGGAATTCCCCTATTTCTTACTGAGTAGGAGTGATTGTTATATTAGTCAGTGCAACAGGTTTATATTGGGTTATCATTGACAAGGGAAAATACTCCAGTGTTGCAGTCAAATACCACATTCATTATACTGGCTGCAAAAATTTTGCTAAAAGGAGTACAAATAACCGGTGCTTCAACTACAGAAAACGTGATATATATTGTTTGTGGCATATGGGGTGCTGGTGGTAGACGATTCTTTAGAATTAACATATGTGGTTTGGTCAAAAAAGGAAATTGGCAGCCCCAGGAAAAGATGAAAGAAATGTTTGCAAGATGTTAGTAGTACAACAGAAATCTCATTTCTTGCAAACTATGAACACATGAATTGCATCTTTGAATATGGGCTCAAAGCAATAGTTGTGATCAGTAGTTCACCTTTAAGGAATTTGCCTTGAAATAGGCATCGCTGCTTTTTGCAGAGATTTCACATCCAAAGACTGTCTATGCAAATGATCTATTAGGAAAGGTCATTCTGCCACTCTTCATTCTCCCTCAGTCATCACTAATTCCTATAGTGACAGAAACAGAAAAATATGCAAATTGTTTCAGTTTTCTGGCTTTTTTAGGAAATGTCTTTATTTGGCTAGTCATGATGGGTGCAGAAAAGAATGACATCTAGATATATTTTGTGAGTGTGTGTGTGTGCGTGTGTGTGTGTGCGTGCATGTGTGTGTGTGTTACTATTCTTGTGGGGACTTGGGTATGATAACCCACTCACACTGTGGGGACTTGATTGCACTGTGGGGACCTGAACCCAGGTCCCCATAAGGTAATGTCTTCTAAATGATAGCAAAATGGCTTCAGCAACATCTGTGTCAATTTTTACAACTTTTTTAAAAAATCACATTGTGGGGACTTGTGTTTCATCAAGTGTATTTATATTTTTGCTCAGCTCTGCCCCTGTAGATAGGAGGTGGTACTGCAGTCTTAAACACACTTTGCGTTTAAACACACTTTGCTCACCAGAAACACACACTGGCAGCAGAAAGGACAGACATTTCAAAGGAAAAGCTGCATGACCTGGTGTTTGTCCAGATATTTTTTCATGCAAATTAACTTTTTCTCTCTTTATTAAAATAAAACTTTATTTAAATGACACTAATTGAAAATGTTTTATCATTTTTGGCAAATAACTTCCATCCATGCTTATTCTTAGATTTTAATGCTTGGACCAGTAAATCAGAGTCTTTATGTTGCTTTGCCTTTGTTTACATATTGAAATGTATTATGTATTATGTTCTTTTAGATGATGGCTAGATGGAAATCTGCCTTTACAATGTTGCCTTTACCATGCAATGCCTTTACTGCAAAGCCTTTACTGTGCATGCCTTTACAATGCAGGTAAAATGTAGTGCATTTACCACACATGCCTTCACTGTGCATGATCTATCTATCTATCTATCTATCTATCTATCTATCTATCTATCTATCTATCTATCTATCTATCTATCTATTTATCTATCTATCTATCTATCTATCTATCTATATATCTATCTGTCTATCTATCTCTCTATAGATATATATAAACATATAGATATACAGTGAGTGGTAAAGGGTGGTAATTGTAGTTTGGGGTTTGGGATGGGTAGTGGTAAAAGGGTGCTAAGGGTAATTTTAGGTTTTGGGGTAGTAGTGGTAAAGAGTGGGAAGAGTAATTTGAGGGTTTGGGTTAGGTAGTGGTAAAAGAGGGTAAGGGTAATTATAAGGTGTAGGGGTGTGGTGAGTCATTCTCTAGCTATATGGTAGTGGTAAAAAGTAGTAAAGGTAATTTTAGGGTTTAGGGGTGGATAGTGGTAAAGGATGAAAGGACTAAATTAACTAGATAGATAGGTAGGTAGATGGACATACAGAGAGGTAGATAGAGAAGGATATAGCTAGACATAGATAGGTATATAGATAAAGCCAAATAGTTAGGGAGAAGTTATACTTATTAAAATGTTATTTATTGTTTCTACACAAACATAACTTAAACCCTGCAAACATTAGAAATTCTAAAGTTAAAGTTATAACTTAGAGTTATAATTTATGCACCACCTTCAATTTATTAATTTACTATAATTCATGCACCTCTGTACACTATCTTGTCACCTCACTAGCGACACTACATTAACTATAACTTGCACCTTTTCCAGGTACTGGAGATACCCTTAAATACTGCATGACTTCTAACATGTGAAATCATGGCAATCTCTACCACACATATTACATTTGAAATGACATAATTTCTGGGAACAGGAGTGCATGAGCGAGTGGTGATTTATAAGTAATGTTGTGTGCTGAGTGAGGTGACAAGACCTTGTGCGGAGGTGCGCTATTTATAGTACATTGAAGGTGGTGAGCACATTACAAATTTAAGGTTTACATGTTGTGGCATGTCATAAAGTGTTGTAAAGTGTCATAGCATGGAGACAGTGGAGTGCCATAGTTTGAATTAGAATATCCTACATTGGAGTAGCGTGGAGTAGAGTTGACTATGGTACAGTATGGAAGAGTGGAGTGGCATAGAGTCTTGTAGAGTTGAGTGGCATAGAGTAGTGTAGAGTGGAGTGGAGTGGTGTAGACTGGAGTACTGGAGCAGAGTAGAGTAGAGTGGAGTAGTGTGCCAGAGTAGAGTGCGGTAAAGTGATGTATAGTGGTATAGAGGGAATAGGGTAGAGTGTTACACAGTGGAGTGGTGTACCGTAGAGTGGAATAGTGTACAGTGGAATAGCATAGACTGTAGTGGCATGGAGTGGAGTGGTGTAGAGTAGAATATCCTAGAGTGGAGTAGCATGTCATACAGAGTTGGAATGTGTTATAGAGTGGAGTAGAGTGTTGTAGAGTTGAGTGGCATAGAATGGTGTGGATTGGGATACAGTGGTAGTAGAGTAGAGTGGAGCAGCGTTTAATAGTGTGTCATAGAGTAGAGTGCAGTAAAGTGGTTTGTAGTGGCATACTAGGAGTTCGCATAGTGTGTTGTAGAGTGTTGTTCAATGGCAGAGTGCAGAAAAGTGATGTAGAGTAGAGTGGAGTGGAGTATAGTTCAGTGTCATGTAGTGGGATAAAGTGTTGTATAGCGAAGTCAAGTGGAGTTCCATAGAGTGGAATGCTGTGGAGTAGAGTGGAGTGGGGTAGCTTAGAGTCTTTTAGAGTGTCAGAGTGGAGTGGCTTTTTGTAAAGTGGAATGGTGTGGCATGTCGTGGAGTGTCAGAAACTGTTGGAAAGTGGAGTGGCATAGACTGGAGTACAGTGTTGTAGAATAGCATGACATAGGGTACACACAAGTTTTGTAGAATGTGGTAGAGTGGAGTGGCATTGGGTGGATTAATGTGTCAGAGTGTGTGGAGTAAATAGTGAAATTTTGTGAAAATAGACCTGCCACAGTTATCAGAATTGTTCTGATTCACAAATGTTATGATCTTTTGCAATTCACAAATTCTGTTATATTTCGTTTTTGTATTTGGTAGTTTGTTTTATACACTGTTGTTTACTGTATTTGTGCCCTTTTACTGCCCGTTTCGTTCTTCTCATTGTAATTTTGCCTGTTGTGTCAAAGCCAGCTCCTGCCGGTTTCCCCGTCCCTGCCGCTGCGTCCCCTGTGGCCCCGCCCCCCTCGAACCTCCATTGGTCTCTCCCCTACCACCTATCAGCTGCTCCTCCCTCCCACCTCCCCTTCTTAATGGTGGCCGCTGCACTGAGCCCTGTGTTACCCCCTGACCTGCTTTAGGCCGGGAGTACACTTTGGCTCCACCAGCCTGCCTCCGTGACCCTGACCACACCGTTTGCAGCTGAAAGGAAGTTTGAGGCCCTCCACCACCCGCAGGCACCCGCCTGCGCCTCATCCCTGATGCCTAGTGGTAGGCGTATCGAGTGTGCTCTTTACTTCTGTTGTATTTCATTTTTGTATTTGGTATTTCGTTTTATACACTGTTGTTTACTGTATTTGTGCCCTTTTACTACCCCGTTTCGTTCTTCTCATTGTAATTTTGCCTGTTTTTCAAAGCCGGCTCCTGCCGGTTTCCCAGTCCCTGCTGATGCGTCCCCTGTGGCCCCGCCCCCATTGGTCTCTCCCCTACCGCCTATCAGCTGCTCCGCCCTCCCACCTCCACTTCTTAATGGTGCCCGCTGCGCGGAGCCCTGTGTGACCCCCTGACCTGCTTTAGGCCGGGAGTACACTTTGGCTCCACCGGCCTGCCTCTGTGCCCCCGACCCCGCCGTTTGCCACTGAAAGGAAGTTTGAGGACCTCCACCACCTGCAGGCACCCGCCTGCGCCTCATCCCTAATGCCTAGTGGTAGGCGTATCTAGTGTGCTCTTTACTTCTGTTGTATTTCGTTTTTGTATTTGGTATTTCATTTTATACACTGTTGTTTACTGTATTTGTGCCCTTTTACTGCCCTGTTTCATTCTCATTGTAATTTCGCCTGTTTTTCAAAGTTGGCTCCTGCTGATTTCCCCGTCCCTGCCGATGCGTCCCCTGCGTCCCGCCCCTCTCGCGCCCCCATTGGTCTCTCCCCTCCCACCTCCCAGCTGCTCCTCTCTCCCACCTCCCCTTTTTAATGGCGGATGCTGCACAGCCACGCCGTTGGCTCGCCGGAAGCGTGCCAGAGGCAAGCCCATCTGCGCCCATCCACACCTGGACCACGCCCGCGCCCATCCCCCTGGCCCATGTTTCTCAAACCCCCGAAGCACGAGTACTCCTCCACAGAACTCCATGCCCTCAACCCTGGCCAGCACCCCGCCTGCACCCAGGCCAACCCCAAACACACACATGGACCATTCACATGACACTCATGCCATTTTTTCTGCACCCACACTAACACCAGCAACATCAACAAGCACCGCAATAACACCAAACCACGTAACCAGCTTAACTGCATCCTCCTTAACACCCGCTCCATCCACAAGCACGCCATCGAGCTTTGGGACCTGCTCACAACATACTCTCCTGACATAGCCTTCCTCACAGAAACCTGGATGAACCCCTCATCAGAACCCGACATCGCCATAACCACCCCAGAAGGTTACAAAATCACCCGTAGAGACCGCATAAATAAACCAGGAGGAGGTATCGCCATAATAAACAAAAACACCATCAAAATCTCCACCAACACCAACGATACCCTAGACAACGCAGAACACCTAGACTTTCTAATACACATCGTCAACACCACCCTTAGAGGAACCCTCATTTACAGACCACCAGAACCCCACCCCCCATTCTGCGACGCCATCGCAGATACCATCAGCTCCCACGCCCTCACCTCCACAGACTACATACTCCTTGGTGACCTTAACTTTCACCTGTAAAGCACCCACGACTGCAACTCCACAGCCCTGCTGGACAACCTCACAAACCTCGGCCTCAAGCAACTGGTCACCTCACCCACTCACTCAGCGGGACACACCCTTGACGCCATTTTCACCTCCAGCAGCCACATCACCTTCACACACACCACCGAGCTCCACTGGACTGACCACTACTGCGTCCACATCTCCTTCATGAAACCCCCCCACCCAACAACACACTACACCCTACCGCAAGTGGAACAAGATCTCCAAAGAACACCTGATCGCCAACCTCACACAAGGTCCACCTCCCAACACCACCACCCCCAACCTCACACAATGGCTAACAACCTGCACAGACTCCCTCACCCCACTGAAAACACACAACAACACCCACACCGTCAAAAACACCCCCTGGTTCACCACTGAACTCCAGGCTTCCAAATGAGAATGACGCAAAATTGAGAAAGCCTGGCGCCAAGAACCCTCAATGTGCAACTTCTCCGCCCTCAAAATAGCCATGCGCAAACACCACCAACTCATCCGGACCACCAAACGGTCCTTCTACAAAGAATGCATAGGCAACAACACACACAACAGCAAGGAGCTCTTTGCCATTGTCAAAGAACTCACCAAACCCAAATCCAGCACCATGAACCCTCCACACTCCCAAAACCTCTGCAACTCCCTCTCTAACTACTTTCACTGCAAAATTGCAGACATACACAACAGCTTCATATCATCAACACCCACCATCACCACAGCCTTCACAACCAATAACACAGCACCCTTCTGCACCAACCAACTACACACCTGGACCCCCTCTAACGACAAAAAAATCTGCAAAACCATGAACTCCATCCACTCAGGCTCCCCAACAGACCCTTGCCCCCACCACATTTTCAACAAGGCCAGCCAAATCATCGCTCCCCAGCTCTGCGCTGTCATCAACAGTTCCTTCGACACCGCTACCTTCCCAGACGTTTGGAAGCATGCCGGAGTCATTGCTCTTCTCAAAAAACCCAAAGCAGATCCGGAAGACCTCACAAACTACTGTCCCATCTCTCTTCTCCCCTTCCCCTTAAAGGTCGCTGAGAAGATAGTTAACGCTGAACTGTCTCACTTCTTAGAAGAAAACAACACACTCAACGCCTCCCAGTCTGGATTCCGCAAGAACCACAGGACTGAGACCGCCCTCATCGCCTGCACAGATGACATCAGGACCAGAGTGGACAAGGGCGAGACCGTTGCCCTCATCCTCCTAAACCTCTCTGCAGCATTCAACACTGTATGCCACCAAACCCTCCGCGCTCGCTTTTTTGATGCCGGAATTCGACACAAGGCCCTGGACTGGCTCACCTCCTTCCTAGCCGAAAGAACCCAAAGAGTTCGCCTCCCTCCTTTGCGGTCTCCAGCCACCAAGATCATCTGCGGGGTCCCCAAAGGATCCTCCCTCAGCCCCACCCTCTTCAACATCTACATGGCCCCTCTCACCAACATCCTCCGCCCCGACGGAATCACCACCATCTCATACGCAGACGACACCCAGCTCATCATCTCCCTCACCAGGGACCCAGCAACCACCAAGATAAACCTGCACACCGGACTCCTCAACATCGCCAAATGGATGACAGCAAGCCATCTCAAACTAAACTCAAACAAAACAGAAATCATCATCTTCGGCCCCAACAAGACGGCATGGAATGACTCCTGGTGGTCCAACACCCACCTCCCACGCATGCAACCTTGGCATCGTTCTAGACTCATCTCTCTCCATGACCCAGAAAATCAATGCCATAGCATCCTCCTGCTTCAACACCCTTCGCATGCTACGCAAGACTTTCAAATGGATTCCTTTAGAATCAAGAAGAACAGTCACCCACGCCCTCATCAGCAGCAGACTGGACTACGGCAACGCCCTCTACGCAGGGACCACATCCAAGCTTCAAAGAAAACTCCAGCAAATACAGAATGCAGCCACACGTCTCATCTTCAACCTCCCTCGCCATGAACACATATCCGCCCACCTCAGTTCCCTACACTGGCTGCCCATCAACAAAAGGATCATCTTCAAAGTCCTCGTCCACGCTCACAAAGCCGTCCACAACACTGGACCGGCCTACCTCAACGAACGAGTAAACATCCACATACCAACCCGACAGCTCCACTCCGCCGACCTCGCTACAGTCCCCCGCATCCAACGCACCACCTCCGGTGGCAGATCCTTCTCCCACCTCGCCACCAAGACCTGGAACTCCCTCCCCACCAACCTACGCAAGACCCAGGACCCCCTAACCTTCAGAAAGCACCTTAAAACATGGCTTTTTGACCAGTAACTGGCAACCTCCCCCCCACAGCGCATTGAGACGCTAATGGGTCAGTAGTGCACTTAAGAAATTATTTGATTGATTGACAAAGGAATATTACGAATAGTATCTTTAGGAGTGTGGAGTCTCCGCGCTCATCAATTAGACTCCACATGTAAAAAGATAGGCAGTCATAAAGATACTATTCATAAAATTTCTTTGTGACTTTCCAGAGATAGGAATTCCCTGGAAATACTTAGCATGCGTGGTAAAGGGATGCATGGTGAAGGCAAGCATTGTAACATCATACAACCTGGCTAGATGCCTTTCACACAGCTTACCCTTAGCTGCTTGGCATTGTGTTGAAATTTGAACTGGAGAACTTCATCAAATAATAATCTCACACAAGACACCACTAGTTTGCCTTTCTGTTATTGTGCAGTGCTTCGAATCGCCTATAAACATACATATAATGATGTAATTGGCATTAGACTCTTTGAAAATATTGATCTGAACGATTTTTAATGTTTGTCCAATGGAGTGAAATAAAATGCTACAGATGTTTATAAAGTACAGTCTCAAGTTTGGTTTATTAAGGTTACAGAATAACAACTACAACTACAGCCCCATGTTTCCGAGCTGTGTAATCTTCAGTTTATAAACTAATTTATCATTATCAACAGTGTAAAACTTTCACTAACGGCCCAACAGAGTAGGCACCATTGGAGTAAAGCCACATGGACAATCGGATGTTTTTTTTCACTATCCATCTTCTTCAGGTATATCTTGGTAGTGAGGGACAGTGAAGAAAGAAAAACGACCCCCCTACTCTATGGGAGGGAACTCCCATAGGGTGGGGGTCATTATTTGTTATTTTTCAAAAAGCAAATATCGCTTTAGAAAAAAATAAAACTTTGGAATTGTTTGACTGCAAGCCATGATGTTTGACAGATCCGCTCTTCAAACTTTTCTTACACTTACAGGCTCTGCCATGATTGTGGTTCTTGCCATGTATCAGGATGTCCACAAGATCAGCGAATATCTCAAAATTTAGTGGACGGACTAAAGGCAGGGTGGTTGACGTAAAGATCTCCACCACCCAAACTGTCCTTACTATATCTGACAAATCAGTTCCTCTGTCTAGCCTGGCACAGTAGGCAAAAAATGACGGTTTTCAATGCTATCCAGAGCGATGCCTAGTGATTAGACTATTAGCAAACACTTGTCCTATCATCTGTTGGGGGTTTGACTGCCAATAGTATGCTTGGAACCCCGAGACTGGCACAGCTTACTAAGCCTACTACTGTCAATGTTTTTGAATTCTAAAAAGTTGCAAATTTGCATCCATTCAAGAAGTACTTCTATGAGTGCAGATCTGCTACTGTTGTTTTTGTAAACTGGTCACTTTATGTTCCTGATCCAAAAAATGAACAAGTTAAAACATGTAACAAACATAGCAGATCTGACTGAGGGCGCAGAGACCCAAATACCAAGCTAAGCATGTATTTATTTGGAGGGAGTCACACCCCAAATAACCCCCATGAAACTACACCCCTGAGATTTATACATGGATATGTTTCAATCCTTCTGAAGATAAATCAAGACAAGAGTGAGATCATATGGCTTGCAAGGCTCTCCCCTTTTTAGAAACTTTCTTGCGCAGCCCATCAAGTAAACTCTGTAGCCAACTTTGTACATTGATGCACCAATACCAGTTCCTCTCCTTCCCACATAAAGTACAGATTCTTAATG
The DNA here is from genome assembly GCF_031143425.1 of Pleurodeles waltl. Classification (NCBI taxonomy): domain Eukaryota; kingdom Metazoa; phylum Chordata; class Amphibia; order Caudata; family Salamandridae; genus Pleurodeles; species Pleurodeles waltl. The sequence goes on along the minus strand of NC_090437.1, from coordinate 607,153,553 downwards.
CCTTCAGCTCAGATTGCCTGGACTACTGCAAGCCACTGTAGCTGGATTTACTGTCATTTAATGTTCGCAAACAGTAGCTCGTGAAAAATTACACTGAATTGCATTCTGCAGCACCCATAAAAAGTGGAATTTGCTTCTAAGGACTTTATTTGTGCAGGAAGATATCCTTCCTACACAACAACTATCCTGCCCCTAACACAGGCACACATGCATCACAGTGCAATGTTTCCTGTGTTGGTGCTAGGCAGCACCCTGTGCCAGCATTAGGAGGCAGCAAGAATGTGCCATATCTTTGTAAATATGGCATATTTCTTCTGCCTTCCTTTTATGCAACATAGCGCTTCATTGTGCAAAATGAGAGTAGCTCTGCTCCCTGATATATTTCTAAAACAGACCAAATTGGCCTTGGTGTCAGCTATTAATTAGCTCCTAACTGTACAAACCTAAAAAAAAACTACATAAATGACACACAATTACCCAATTGCACCCATTAGATAGAGCACCCCAACTAATGGGATGACCCAACTGTCTTCCTACCAAGCTGACTTACAGACTAAGGTGTAATTTCAGACAGACACCTGTGGCTATTCGCATGCCGTCACCATCCCAGACATACAACTGTATTGCTCCACTGTGTAAGGCTTTAATGTTGTACCCTTAGCATCTTGGCTGATGGATCACTTCACTGGCTGATTGCCAGTCAATAGTGAATGTCCATTTGCGATCAACGTTTTTAACATATTCACTCTCCTTTCTCTTTCCTCACCCAAAGTGCTGATGGTGATATATACGGCCCTTGGCAAAAAGAACAATTAAAACACATTTACAGAGCCCTCCATCAATTTTATTTATTCAGTCATGAATTCATTGTTTTTGTAAAGCACTGCATACGATCTTGCAGTAGCCTCAAAGAGCCTTGGATGAGACTCATAGAGAGGAGAATAGATTAAGGTCCATATGTACGAACACATTTCCCCATTGACACAGAATGGGAAAAACCCTTTGCTACATCTGGCCCTAAATTCTGGATGGTGACAGATATCTATTAGAACAGTATTATACATCTACAACGTATGCTTATAGGTAGGTGGTAACGTATTGGTGAAGAGTCAAATAGGGACCAGAGTCTCTGGGATTAAATGATAGATGCGCGACGTAGTAATCTAAAACACTCATTACGACAGGATGGTTGTTAGTGTTTAGTATTGTTGTGCTTTCTATTTTGAGCCCATTGAAAGCCAAACATATAGAATATCTGGGCAGTATTATAGGTGTGCATGGTTCTCTCCAGAGACCTGTGTTGAGTGTTTGTTGTCATTGCTTAGAGGAGAGGGCCACATACTTGTTTCATGCATACATTTGTCTCATGCACTCAACACACGTGTTTCATGGCTAACTGTTTTCATGCATGCATTACATTTGTGCACACTGGTTTTGTGCACCGGTTCCTTAAGTACAGACTCCTTTCATGTTTACAAGCTGGCATATACACATCTTTTTCATTGACAAATGCCTGTCATGCATTAAAGCTGTTGATATATACACTTCTTTCATGCACATACTTAAGTCATAACTTCACATTACTAAAGTACACATTCTTTCCTATCACATTCGAATCCTTGACACACTCCATTCACCAACACACATCATAGGCACTCACTTCGTGAAAGCACACAATTGTTTCAGGAGCACACTAATTTTATTCACACACACTCTTCATGCACACGCACTGAATTTGTGCACAAACTCCTTTGTCCCAAAGACTTTTCAAGCACACTGCACTTTCATATGCACACTGCTTTATGCATCCTCTCCTTTCAAACACACACTATGTGCTGTACTTAAAAGGAATCTTCACTATGAAGGCATGGAAATAATTTAAAGCTCACAAATGCAAGTGTTGCTAACAATAATTTCAACAGGTTCAGTACAGCGTGCTTCTGAAAGGAACTGTTTGTTGTGTGCACACGCCATGTTTAATTCCGAAAACAGATTATTTTATGAAGCCATGTTTTCCTAGGTGTAAAGAGAAAGGGACTTTCGCCTCACACAAACACACTGACCTTAAAATGAACGAAGCAAGAATAATATTGATGGGAAACCCCAAATCTCGAGAAATAGTGGTGCACTAAAATAAAAAAAATGAAAAAGAACAGAATAAAATCAGTACCATAGCTTCTTATATACATTTTAATGAAGACAGCAGCTTGCGGAAACAGAGAGGCATGGAACGCTCTCTCTCACCAGACCCTGGGCATGGAGGTTGAAAGAGGGCTGACCGGAGCGCAGCTTGGGAAATGCCAGGCCTTTGAGTTGCAGCACTTAAGAGAGCGTTCATTCTCACCTCCACACCCTGCATGCATTTGGGGGGCGGGGGAGACATTACAAGACCTGGTAATCAGGTCTTGAAATTAAAAGCCTCTTCTCCAAGGAAGGAGAAACGAGCATCTCTAAGGGTACATTAAATGTTTGTATTGCCATCGCGTACCACAAATTTTATACTATTTGTTATCAGTGAAAAGGCGAAGTAAAACTCCATTCTCAGACCTACAAAAACGGACATTTCTGAACATTGATATGCTCGCTAGAAATTCAGTTTCAAAATCAACCATCATTTAAACGGCAATTTAGGTAAACAGTGTAGAGTACTTTATTAGTAGAATGCAAAATATTTTATTTCATGTCTCTAGATAGTTTTCTGTACTTGTGCATTAGAGAGAAAGTATTTTTGAAAAACACAGACTGCGAAATGCTCTGTATTTGATTAGCGTTTTTACCCCCAAAGATGAATATACAGGTACACTGCCTGAGTTTTATTTACATTTACCATTATGTGCTGCATGACTTCTTAATGCTAAACTAACCCAATCCTCTCCTTGGTAAATTAGAAATGTTGGCACATAAAGGCTTAGCTGTTAAAGAGTAGTTCATGAAATCCTCGTTTTACAATTACATTCTCAAACTTGCAGTTTTTTTTCGTCTTATATGAGAATGATAATCCACAGCGTGGGTAGTTAATCAGCTGCTGCAGTTTCATACTGGGAAATAATATGGAAGTTGCCATTATGGCTGCTGATAACATGCCCACTTCCTTTACACTGAGGTAGGGAAGAGTTTGGCTGCTGCCCGTAAAGTCCCCGTATTGTCTGTTCATGAAGATGGCAAATATTTTAAATTTACGAAAAACAGAAGCTACTGACATTGGTAATACTGATTTCCTCATGCTCCTTTTACAGTTATGTTTATCAATGACTACATTTCAGCAAAGATTGGCGAATTAAACACTGAAGATTGTAATCTAGGTTAGACTGAAGGTCTCAGTGTCACTTATGGAAATGAGCAGCAGAGCATTTTATCCATTTAAGGACAATGTAACGAAGAGCATGTTAGTTTTGGTTATAACATGGACTGATAATGTTCTAGGTGAAGTGCTTGAATAAACTTACTATTCGCAAAATCTTTTATAACAAAATGCCGCGTTTTCCCAATACGAAAGCATGATATTTTGTTTTCTGCTGTCATATATTTAACCCAATTAAAAAATAAAATCACATTCTTCCACCATTTAACAAAACATTTGGACCTGTTTGAAAGACGGACTGGAATAGCGATCAAAGAGTAATCGCCCCTTTGAGGGAACAGCCAGTTAATGGTTCTGTGTTGCACCCATCCCAAACCCTTCCCATGCACACTGTGAGGAAGCCTTGGGGGCTAAAAAGCACACCGTGAGATCGCGTTCAAGGTTTGCCCGTAGCACTCAATGGAACACACTAACAGCTCGGTGGGGGTGGGGTGGCGGAGATTCTCAAGGTGATACACGCTCTAGCTGGGGGGCACTTCCCTCTCTTTCAGGTAATGTTCATTTAAATAAAGAAAACAGGTGGCATACCGATAAAGAGCAGGTTACCCATGAATCAATCCCACGAATGTGTTTGTCTCCAATCATCGTGATTTTTAATATCTATATGCTGCCATTAGCAGAGAATGTTGAGCCATTTGGTCTGAACTTAGTATCATATGCAGATGATACTCAACTTATTGTCTCCCTTTCCAGTACTCAACCGGATTTGGGGACAGCATTAGGTCCTTGCCTAAAAGCAGTTGCTGTTTGTATGTCGAGAAGTAAATTGAAGTTCAATGATGGAAAAACTGAGGTTATGTTCTTTGGGAAGCAAAAAATTCATGAGCTAATCCTAGCAAAACAACAGGAGTGGCCACTATCCCGCCCCCTAAACATCTTATAAAAAGGCTTGGGTATGGTTGGACCCCCAACTCTCAATGTCGCAACATGCCAATAGAGTAGCTGGAACTTCCTTTGCCCTGCTTAGGACTTTGAGGAAGGCTTTAGCAACCCTGCCTTTTCTAGCCAGAAGATTGGTTATTCAGGCATTGATAGGATCTTGTCTTGATTATGGCAATGCTCTGTTTGTAGGATCACCAAGATACGTAATACAAATATTACAGAGGGTGCAAAATGCAGCTGCATGACTGCTTTTAAAAACACCTAAGCAAAAATCCATACGGACCGGAATCTCTTCCTTACATTGGCTCCCAGTAGACAAAAGGATTCAATTCAAGGCATTATGTCATATTCGTAGAGCTTTATTCAATCAAGGCCCTGATATACTCAAAACATTGGCCTCTTTTTTCACTCCGGGCAGACCTCTCAGAACCTCCTCAGCTATGTTGTTCACAGTTCCAACAGTGAAGAAAGCAAGATGGGGAGGAAGGTCGTTGTCATATCAAGGTGCTATACTCTGGAATAGCCTTCCTTTTAATATTAGATTAAGTTCTCAAGAGATCCCCTTCAGGAAGGCCTTAAAAACCTGGCTATTTAGAGCGTGATTTCCTATGCGACTATGAACAGTGATGAGTCTGCGTTGCAGTATAAGCGCTACGAGGCCCCTGGGCAGTTTAGGCGCTATATAAGCAATTTTAACATAACATAACATAACATAACATAACATAACATAACATAACATAACGTAACATTTTAGTTTATAAACATCTTTTGAACTGGTACTCTTTAGAGATCGCTCTTATATACCACAAGCCACTGTGGTAAAAATAAATGTGGGAAAGTGCAAAGGTAAAAGTTGAGTTTCCAAAAGTATCACCAGTATCACTGGAATTATCCTGCAGGGGAGGGCCAAATTATGTGGCAGAGGTGTGTAAATTGAGCAGGAAATTAAAGGAAAATTCATAATGCAGCACATTTGATGATAATCTTACTTCAATATTATGTTATTCTAGAGCCAAATAGCATCAAGCGGAGCGTTGAAGAGTTGAATACCTTGGAGTGGATTGGTGTAAAGTGGAATAGCATAGAGGTGGCAGAGAGTGGAGTAGTGAGGGTGGAGTGACATAGACTAGAGTTGCATAGAGTGGAGTGGAGTAGAATGGAATAATGTAGAGTGGAGTGGTATAGAGTAGAGAGGCATAGATTGGAATAGCGTAGAGTGGAGTGGCACAGAGCTAAATAGAGTGGAGTGGCACAGAGAGGAGTGGCTTAGAGGGGAATGGGGTAAAGTGCAATAGCGTTTAGTATTGTGGCGCACAGTGGAATGGCATAGAGTGAAGTGGCATAGAGGGGAATAACAGCGTGGAGTGGGGAGAGTTAAATAGTGGCATAGAATGAAATAACATTGTGGACTTGTATAGAGTGATGTGGCGAAGAGTTAAATACTGTAGAGTACAGTGGAACTGAGTGCACTGGAGTAGAGTGGAGTGGAATAGAGTGGAGGTGTAGAGGGGAATAGCGTAGAGTGGACTGGCAGAGAGTAGAGTGGCATAGATTGGAGTGGTGCTGAGTGAACTGGTGTAAAGTAGAGTGAAATACATCAGAGTACCATAGAGCAGCATGTCAGAGTGGACTGGGGAAGAATGGAGTGGTGTAGAGTGGAGTAGTGTACATTGCTTTGACATGAAGAGGAATGGCATAGCATGTACTGACATAGAAATGAGTTGTGTGAAATAGGATGGCATAGATTGGAATAGCATAGAGTGGAGGGGCACAGAGTGGAGTGGCATAGAACAGAGTAGAGTAGAGTTGGGTAGAGTGTGGTACTATTGAGTGGAGTGGTGCAGACTGACAAAATGTAGAATGGAGTGGCATACAATGGAGTGGCTAAGAGTGGAACAACAGAATGGAGTGGTGTAGAATTGGCGTAGAATTGAGTGGCATAGAGTGTAGTGGCGTACAATGGAGTGGCGTAGAGAGAAGAGGCATACAGCAGTGTGGTGTTGAGTGGAGTGGCGATGAGTTGAATAGCGTACAGTTGAGTGGCATAGAGGGAAGTGAAGTGGCATAGAGTGTAGCAGTATACAGTGAAGCAGCATGTTGTGGAATAGCATAGAGCGGAGTATCATCGATTGGATTGACGTGAAGTGGAGTGGAAAAGAGTGGAGTGGCAGAGACTGGAATGGAGAAGAGTAAAATAGCATTAGGTGGAGTGACATAGAGTGGAGTGGCGTACAGTAAAGGGGCATACAGTCAAGTGGCGCAGAGAGAAGTGCAGTGGAGTGGTGTACACATGAATAGCTTAGAGAGAACTCAAGTGTAGTGGAGCGGTGTAGAGTGGAATAGCATACAGTATTGTGGTATCTAGTGAAGTTGTGTAGAGTGAAGTATCATAAAGTGGAATAGTGTAGCATGGAGCGATGTAGAGTTGAGTAGTGTACAGTGGAGTGGTATAGAGTGGAGTGTCATAGAGTGAAAGCGCATAGAGTAGGGTAGAGCGGTGTCAAGTTGAGTGGTATAGATTGGAATGGCATAGAGTGGAGTGGTGTAGATAAAAGTGGCATACAGTGGAATATCACAGAGTGGAATGCCGTAGAGGGGAGTGCTGTACACTAGAATAGCATAGATTGAACTGGAGTATAGTGGAGTGGTGCAGAGTGAAGTGCTGTAAAGTGTAATAGCATAGGAAGGAGTGATGTAGAATGGAGTGGTGTACAGTGGAGTGGCATAGAGTGAAATATCAGAATGAAATATCATAGAGCGGAGTGGAGTAGATGTTGAGTTGAGTGACAGAGATAGGAATTGCATAGAGTGGAGTGGTGTAGGTTAGAGTTGGGTAGCATAGGATAGAATGGTGTAAAGAGGATTGGCATAGGGTGTAGTTGTGTAGAATGCAGTGGCATGTGGTGTAGTAGAGTCTAGTTTAAACAGACATAGCATGAAGTGGCTGAACAAATGTAGATAACATTTGGCAGGAATATAGATTATGGGTGGAAAGGGTAATTTTTGGTTGTAGCTCTAAATTGTTTTTTGTTGTAGTGGTAAATTTATAAGCCACAATATAAATAATTATATACTGGGCAGCGGTATGCAACAGTAACTTTGTGGTATACCATGGTACAAGTTGATCCCAAGGCAGTACATCACTGGCTAATTGGTCGCTTCACAAAAGTAAAAGGAAGTGAGGTATGTTTCTCCACACATTTATGGAGTACTGCATTAGTACTTACAAAGTACTGCAGTAGTTACAGGACAAATACAAAATACACAATAGTAGACTATGGGGGTCATTCTGACCCTGGCGGTCATCGACCGTCAGGGTCGACGACCACGGAAGCACCGCCAACAGGCTGGCGGTGCTTCCCAGCCCATTCTGACCGCAGCGTTAAAGCTGCAGTCAGAAAAGGGAATCCGGCAGGTTCCCGCCGGATTTCCCCTGCATGGGCTGAATCTCCATGGCGACGCTGCAAGCAGCGCCGCCATGGAGATTCCGACCCCCTGGGAACGGGTGTCATGGGGCCCCTGGGGGCCCCTGCACTGTCCATGCCACTGGCATGGGCAGTGCAGGGGCCCCCTAACAGGGCCCCATAAAGATTTTCACTGTCTGCATTGCAGACAGTGAAAATCGCGACGGGTGCAACTGCACCCGTCGCACCCCTGCAACTCCGCCGGCTCCATTCGGAGCCGGCTTCATTGTTGCAGGGCCTTTCCCGCTGGGCCGGCGGGAGCTCCCTTGGCGGGCGCCCGCTGGCCCAGCGGGAAAGTCAGAATGGCCTCCGCGGTCTTCTGACTGCAGAGCGGCCATTTGGCGGTTCCCGCCAGGCTGGCGGCGTCCGCCGCCCGCCAGGGTCAGAATGACCCTCTATATTTGTGATATATAATAGTGTATTACAGTGTAATTATGTTTTACAAATGAAGTATTTTAATACTTTCTAGGTAGTACCACAGTATTTTGTTATTTCTTTTTAAAAGTAAATATGTGAAAAAATTGAAATATAATACAGTTCTCTTTTTATTTATAAAATTTTTTGTAAGTAGTGCAGTACTTCATCAGTGATACTGTGGTACTCAGTTACCTTTCTTTAAAACATACAGAAACATACAGAAACATATAAATATTTTTTCCAGCTGGGTAAGGAAAGATATAAAGTCATAAACTGCCTTGGTATTGGCACGTACTGCAAAGTTATCATGGTATACCATGGCCTGAGATGCTGTTGTCGAACCGCAAGTCAGCCTGACCACACTGGTTTGTCCTTCTGAAAGCTCTAAAGCTCTTTGCTGTTGATGACAAGTAAAAAGTCATCCAGGGTTCACCAAGGCTTGTTGCTGCAGCAGGCCGCTGATGTCGATGCGAACTTCTGATTCTAGGACCCGAGCGCTCGAAAAGAAGAAGAAAAGCTCCAAAAAAGTGACTACGTGCAAAGGTAAAATTTTTACTTGGACATACCGCTTAACCTATATGACTCATGCTTCATTGTGGTCAGCCTAAAACTTTGACTTTGTTTCGGTCCAGCACAACCAGACAGCCTCATTGGCACTTTATGGTTTTTGGTGGTATATTGCACACTTTTTGTTTAATCTTTAAAAATTCATATCTCTGGTTCCCCACATTGGTGTAATATGAAAGATAAAGATTTTCTCTATTTTTGTAAATTGCTGTTGGATTTCTGTTGTGTTGTATTATGTCCACTGAACTCCCACTGGACCTGCATGCCTGGATCCCTCTCGCGACAGACGAGACTCGCTCTATCATGAGCAGCATCCACTCCGAAAGCCCTACCAACCCTTGCCCCAACAACATCTGAAACAAGGCCAGTGCCTCAATCGCACCCAAGCTCTGCAAGTCCATCAACTGCTCTCTAGTCGGCCAGTTTCCCTGAGGACTGGAAGCCTACCCCACAGATCTCAAGAATTACCACCCCATCTCGCTGCTGCCTTTCCCAGCCAAGGGCACCGAAAAAGCAATCAGTGCTCAGTTCCACCAACACATCGAGGACAACAACATCCTGGACATCTCCCAATCAGGATCCAGAACTAATCACAGCACCGAGACTGCCCTGCTGACCGCCACAGATTACATCCACTCTCTCCTCAACCGCGGCCAATCAGTAGCCCGTACCCTACTAGACCCATTGGCTGCCTTCAATACAGTGTCCCACTGCACCTTATGCACCAGACTCCACACAGCAGACATACGTGGCAAGGCCCTTCAGTAGACACACTCCTTCCTGACAGGCAGAATGCAGAGAGTCAGACTCCCGCCACACCTGTCAGAACCTACAGAGATCAGCTGTGGAGTACCCCAATGATCCTCGTTGAGTCCCACGCTGTTCAACATGTACATGACCCTCCTGGCCCCAATCATCGGAAACTAGAGACTGAGCATTGTTTCTTGCGCTGATGACACCCAACTGATCAGCTCCCTGACTGAAAACCCCACAATGGCGAAGAAGAACTTCCAAGACGGGATGAACGCAGTCACCGCCTGGATGAAGGAGAGCTGCCTTAAGCTAAACTCTGACAAGACTGAAATCCTCCTCCTGGAACCCTCCTATCCTGGGATGACTCCTGGTGGCCCTCAACACTTGGCAGCCCCCCACCACTCCTACAGACTATGCACGAAACCTCAGCTTTGTCCTCGCCTCAGGCTCACCATGACAAGACAGGTCAACTCCGTTGCCTTCACCTGTTTCCACACCCTCTGACTGCTATGGAAGGTCTTCAGATAGATCCAAGCGACTGCCTCAAAACTGTGACACTCACCCTGATCACAAGCAGACTTGACTATGGCAATGCCCTCTAAGCCGGAACCACCAAGAAGAACCTGTGCAAGCCACAACAATACCAGAACTCCTCGCCAGACTTATTCTGAACATCGTCACCAAGAACACATCACAGGACACCTGGGCGATCTCCACTGGCTCCCTGTCGAGAAAAGGATCAGCTTCAGGCTCCTTGTACACACTTACCATGCCCTACACAGCCTTGGACTCGGCTGCCTCAACTACCGCATCACCTTTTACTCAACTGCCAGATGTCTCGGCTCCGCCCAGGAGTCGCTCGCCACCATACCACGCACAAGGAAGTCCTCGGCTGGAGGGATATTGTTCACCTGCCTTGAGGCAAAATGTTGGAACACCTTACCTCTCCACCTTAGACACTCACCATCGCTGCTCCAATTCAGGAAGGACCTCAAGATGTGGCTCTTTCACTGAAACCTGAGAACCTACCCCAAAGTGCCCTGAGAACCTATGACTGAGTAGCGCGCTTTAAAAATGTTGATTGATCAATTGTGTTATTCTGAGAGAAGGAAGAGCTTTGGGAGGAGACGCTCATTACATGTTTGAATTCTAGAGACAAAAACAACAAAGATGTGACAGTCCTTGAATCTATTTCTCCAGTTTCATAAACCAAAAAGCCCAAAAAGAATCAGCATGGGGAGTGCATTGAAATCAGAAATACAGTTTTATTTTGCTTATGGAGACTTGTTCATAAGGTAGTTGCTAGATGAGAGAATGAGAACTCACATATTTAAGGAAGTGTGACCTTCTGGGATGAACACAGTTTATGTCAGTTGGGCTGCATTTGAAGTGAGAATAATAAATATATGGGATAATTCCAACCTAGTTTTTGTAGGGGCTTGAATGCTGCTATTGTCACTTAACATCATCTAATGTGTAGTTAGAAAGTGTACATTCACCGCTGGGATATCTCAGTGCAGAAAATTGGATGTTTATTGTTACCTAACTCAATGGTGCTCTATTTATCAACCTTGGAAGGATGAAAGCCTGAGCAAAAGCACCAGGTTTCAAACATGTGTTTAGGAGGTAAAATGCAGATCTCTCAAGAGGGTGCACCTAAGTCTACTAAGTCACCAACTAATACTATCTGTTTGGGTTTTTCGACATAACTATCATTGTACAAATCGCTGTGGAGACTTCAACATAACTATAATGACACACTATCACTATATTCACTCACTATCTCTATGGGGACGTAAACATGACTATAAACACATACTATTTCAGTGAGTACCTGGATAACTTCATAATCACACACTATCTCTGTGGGGGTCTGGGCATCCCCATAATTGCACACTATCTCTGTGGGGACCTTGGTATTTCTATAATAACACAGTATCTCTGTGGGTCCTGAGCATCAATATAACCACACATTATCTTTGTGGGGACTTGAACATGACTACCATCACATATAGGCCCTCCTTACAACCCTGGTGGTAAAGTCCGCTGACTGTTGTGCCGATTGCCGCCAACATACCGTGTCCGTTGCAGAAATCCGCTACGGGTATTATGACCCACACTTCGAAATCCTCCACAATACAGACACCCACACAAGTCCGCCACACCAAAGGTCATTGATAAATTGGCGTTACCAAAACCCACACTGTCACACCAACAGTAATACGCCCACAGTATCACGACCCACGAATCAACGCAGCGGTCATTCAACTGCGGTAAACCATTGGCGGTACACACCAATGCGCTCAAAATACACACACATTTACAAGATGAAGCAGTCTGGGCACAAAGTCCCCTCCAGAACCAGTGGAGAAAAGCATCCACTAACCCTTTCCTTGGCAGGATGAAGCACTCTGGGCACAAAGCCCGTTCTAGAACCAGTGGAGAAAAGCATCCACTAACCCGTCCTTGGCAGGCTGAAGCACTCTGGGCACAAAGCCCCCACCAGAACCAGTGGAGAAAAGCATCCACTACTACAGTCCTTGGCAGGATGAAGCACTCTGGGCACAAAGCCCCCTTCAGAACCAGTGGAAGACGCCACCCACTTGAGAGACTGTGGCTTTGTACTCCCCAGGACCAAGCAGTGGGCAAACCACCCACTTGAGAGACTTGACAGACTGTGGCGTGTGGCTTTGCACTCCCCAGGACCAAGCAGTGGGCAAACCACCCACTTGAGATACTTGACAGACTGTGGCTTTGCACTCCCCAGAACCAGGCAGTGGGCATGGAGCCCCCTCGAGGAGCAGTGGCGTTGTACCATCATCTGGCTGAGGTGCCCCCCTCCCCTTCCCCCTGAGGTACCTGTTTTTTTTCCAGACCTGATGCCCCTGCAGTGTTCTCTCTGTTTTGAGGCAGGTGTCATGTGTGGGCTTCGCCCATGCTTTTTGGGACCACTGGTCCACCGACATTTAATGGGACAGTGTACAAACTTGTGTACTTGCTGTAAATATTTGTGTATACTGATTATTTACTGTTCTCTTGGGCTATCTGACTGTTAGAATATTACACTAGTTAAACTCATTTCGTTTGGTCCTTGCGTTCTTCCAGGGGGAGACAGGGTGTATCTGTGATGTTATTGAATATGTGTGTGTCTGTGTTGTTGTGGGTGGGGGTGGTGGTGTTGCGTTTTGCGTGTGTATGTCACTCTCTTTTCTCTCCTCCCCTCCCCTGTGTGCTAGGTGTAGTACTCACCGTGGTCATCGCCACCGCCGTTCATACTCCTGGTAGGTGAGAAGATACACCAACATTGGTAACACCTGCAGTTCGGGCTCCACGGTGTCCCTGTTCTTCCTTGAGTGTCGAGCGGTGAGTGGTTTCCCTTCCAAAGACTGTTTCTGCTGTGCTTTTGATGGCGTTGGAACCGCCCCAGAAAATCTGGTGGATTGGTGCCTTGTAATAGTCTGGGCGGGACATTGTGTTCCACCTGTCTGTTGGCGGTTACCGCCGCGGTGTTTGTTGCTACCGCTGTGGCGGTCAGAGAGTTAAAGTGGCTGTCTGTGTTGTCGGTTTCCTCCATGGTTGTAATTCCATTTTTTTGACCGCCGGCCTGTTAGCGGTATTACCGCTGCTTCATCAACGACCACCAGGGTTGTAATGAGGGCCATAGTCTCTACAAGGACTTTAACTTATCTATTGTAAAAGACTATTCCTAAAGAGACTTGAATTTGACAGTCATCATTCAGTTTTCCTACAGGTCTATTTTCACTATCTCTGTGGGGATGTGGGCATCTCCATAATCCACACTATCTCTGTGGAGATCTGGGCTTCACCATAATCATGCACTATTACTGCAGAATTCTGAGCATGGGTACTACACTATGCAGGGCCTGGATCATGCCTATAATCACACACTATCTCTGTTGGGACTTGAACATAGCAATAATCACATACTATCTCTGCGGGGACTTGAACATAACTATAATCACATGCTATCTCTGCCAGGACTTGAATGTGACTATAAACACACACTATCTTTGTGAGAACTTAGGTAACACAAAAATAATACATCTTCACTATAAGGACCTGGATACCCTTATATTCACACACTTTCTCTGTTTGGGAGCTGGGCATCCCTATAATCACTCACTATCTCTGCAGGGTCCTGGGCATCACTATAATCACACACTATCAATGTGGAGACCTAGGCATCCCTAAAATCACACACTATCTCTGCAGGGATTTGAACATCACTATAATCACATGCTATGTCTGCATGGACTTGACCAGAACTATAATCACACACTATCCCTGTGGGGACTTGAACACACCTGTAATCACACACTGTCTCTGCAGGGACTTGAACATCACTATAATCACGCACTATCTCTGTGGGGACTTCAACATCACTATATTCACATACTATATCAGCAGGTACCTGACCAGAACTATAATCACAGACTATCTCTGTGGGGACTTGAACATAACTATAATCACACATTATCTCTGGGGGACTTGAACGTCACTATAGTCACACACTATCTCTGTGGGTAGTTGAACATAACTATAATCACACACTATCTCTGTGGGGACTTGAACATGACTATAAGCACAAGCTATCACTGTGAATACCTTGGTAACACTATAATAATGCATCATCTCTATAAGGGCTTGCATACCCCTATATTCACAGACTATGGCGGCCATTCTGACCGCGGCAGGCGGCGGTCGCCGCCCGCCATGCGGTTACCGCCGAATGACCGCCCCGCGGTCAAAAGACCGCGGCGGCCATTCCAACTTTCCCGCTGGGCCAGCGGGCGACAGCCAAAAGGCCGCCCGCCGGCCCAGCGGGAAAGCCCCTGCAACGAGGAAGCCGGCTCCGAATGGAGCCGGCGGAGTTGCAGGGGTGCGACGGGTGCAGTGGCACCCGTCGCGATTTTCACTGTCTGCTAAGCAGACAGTGAAAATCTGTATGGGGCCCTGTGAGGGGGCCCCTGCACTACCCATGCCAGTGGTGAAGACCGCCAGAAACAGGCTGGCGGGAAGGGGGTCGGAATCCCCGTGGCGGCGCTGCAAGCAGCGCCGCCATGGCGGATACCCTGGGCCAGGGGAAAACCGGCGGGAAAACGCCGGTTCCCCTTTTCTGACCGCGGCTTTACCGCCGCGGTCAGAATAGCCCAGGAAGCACCGCCAGCCTGTTGGCGGTGCTTCCGCTGCCCTCCGCCATGGCGGTCATGGACCGCCAGGGTCGGAATGACCCCCTATATGTGTTTGGGACGTAGTCATCCTCATAATCACACACTATCTTTGCAGGGACCTGGGCCTTCCTGTAATCATTCACTATTGTTGTGAGGACCTGGGCATCCCAATAATCACACGCTATCTCTGCGGGGGCGTGATCACTATAATCACACACTAGCTCTCTGGGGACTTGAACATCAATGTAACCTCACACTATCTCTACTGGGACATAATATACTTTAGAACTATTAAACACACTGTGTGAGCTTGAAGGTAACTATAAAACACACTATCTCTGTGAATACCTGGGTTACACTATAATCATACATCATCTCCATAAAGTCTTAGACTCCCCTACAATCACACACTATCTCTGCCTGTGATCTGGGCGTCCCTATCGGCACACACTATCTCTGCTGGGGCATGAATATTACTATAATCATAGACATATCTTTGGGGTCTAACATTGCACAGCCATAGGAAGAAGATGATGCCTAGTGGTGAAGTTGGTTAAAAATAAGAAGGTAATCCCAGCCTGGCTTTACAATTAGACCACATTGCAGGATCTTTGGCATCAAATTAACTTAACTATGTGTCTTTTCTTTATCGCTTAAAGTTTATGAGCATTCAGCAACAGTCTACATATCTGCAAATACCAATCCATGCCCCTAACATGCTATGGCTTTCTGCTGAAAAATACATAATCATCAAAGTCCATCTTCTGTGGGCTCCTAGCACAGAACAAGCTATTCATACATGACTAAACTATCATGTAACATGGGTAAATTACTGAAAAATGGCATTTAACCATGTGTTAACAAATGTTTTCAATCACAACTTACATTTTTGGAGTAAGTCCTCACAAGGTTAGTAACACATGTTGAAGTCCTCATAAGGATGGTTCTGTGCGTGTGATGAAATAAAGCTATATTTGTAAATTTGAAGCAGGATCCTGTATCATGATTTTTTTATTAACAATTTTCTATATTAGTTATATTTTTAAGACCATTGGGAAACGCTAGTCCCCATAAGGCAGGTATCCAGACATAGGGGGTCATTACAACATTGGCGGTAAAAGCTGCTTACCGCCGTGCAGAAGACCGCCAACACACCGCTGCGACTGTGGAAATCCGCCACAGCCATTATGACCCACAGCTCTGAATCCGCCAAAAATGAGACACCCACACAAGTCCGCCACACCAAAGGTCAGTGATAAACTGGCGAAAACAAAACCTCCACCATCACGCCAACAGGAATACGCCCACACTATCACGACCCACGAATCCACGCGGCAGTCTTTCAACCGCGGTATTCCATTGGCGGTACACACCGCCGCGCTCAAAATACACACACTCCTACAAAACACATCCACATTGGACAAATACACACACCTGATACACATACACACACCACTCCAACACACCCAATACAATATAAAACACACACCCACATCACCCACAAAACCCTGCAACCAAAATCCCGAAAGAAGGCCAGAGAGAGACACTACAATCTACAACCAAGCATCCACAGGCACACAACACCATCAACCACATAACATCCACGCACCCCACACAACACACCACTAAATATCACCCCACATATCACAACACACACCACCCCACACATCACCCACACCACCCCATGGCACGGCAAAGACACCCCAGGTTCTCTGAGGAGGAGCTCAGGGTCATGGTGGAGGAAATCATCCGGGTAGAGCCACATTTATTCGGATCACAGGTGCAGCACACCTCCATAGCTAGGAAGATGGAGCTATGGCGCAGAATAGTGGACAGGGTCAACACAGTGGGACAGCACCCAAGAAATAGGGATGATATCAGGAAGAGGTGGAACGACCTACGGGGGAAGGTGCGTTCAGTGGTATCAAGACACCACCTTGCGGTACAGAGGACTGGCAGCGGACCCCCACCTCCTACCCCACAACTACCAACATGGGAGGAGCAAGTCTTGGCGATTCTGCATCCTGAGGGCCTCGAAGGAGTAGCTGGAGGAATGGACTCTGGTAAGTCAAACCTTAACTACTATATCCCCCACCCTACCTGCATGCCAACACATACCCCCACCCTCGCCCTCACCCTCATCACTCCTACTCCTCACAAATGTCCCAATATCACAAACCACACATCCCAACACCAAGACCTGCATGCAACACCAAAGCATGGACACCCATCACCAATGCATGGCCACTGCACATACCCATACACCCCACTCAACCATCATCACACAAGGTCCCACACATGAATGCAAGCACTGGGGTACACCGTCACCCACCCATTGCACACCATGGCACATACAGGTGCAGTAATCATGCTTTAACAACCCTGCAGGCCCCTACCCAAGGTCACCGCACAGGAGGGTCCAGACCTGTCCACACCACCAACAGAAGAGGCCCACAGTGATGACAGCAGCTCTGTCCAACTGGATCTTGACGACCAGCCCGGCCCATCTGGGACCTCGGGACAGTCGGTTCGCCTCACACAGTCACAGGCCACCACAGAGCTTCCCCCTCTGGAAACACCAGCACAGCACCCACCCAGCGGGCCCATACCTCTGTCCCCAGGACACTTCAATCAGTAGTGTGTCCACCACTACAGGGAACCCAGGCTAACCCACCACCCCAACAACACAAGGGACCTGGGGGCAGTGGCAGAGGGTACACCGTTCAGGGGACAGAGGCCCAGGGAAACAGGGGAACTGGGAGGGCTGCTGTGTGACAGGGGGAGGACAGGCCCAGGGAACTCACTCTCCACGAGGCCCTCTCCAACATCATTGGAGCATACCATAATTCCCAGGAGACGATGGCAACGGTACTGGCCAAGTTTCAGGAGACCCAGCGGCTGCAGGAGGAACATTATTTGGGCTTCAGGGAGGAAATCAGATCCATCAATTCCACCCTGGGCACCACTGTAGGGTGCTGAAGGAACTCCTCAACACCAGGAGGTGCACTGTGGCACAACAAGGCGCCCCTGACAATAGCCTGGACGATGAACTGCCCACCACCTCCGCCGGCGCTAGTGGACAGGAGGCACCACCACAGGACCACCACACCAGCACCCCACCCCCTGCAGATGGAGAACCACCACGCAAGTGGTCCCTGAGATCCAGGACAAAGACAGAGAACGATGCCAAGACCCCCACCAATAAATGAGACCGCCCTGAATGTCATCCTTTTGTCCCACCTTGTCACCCTGTCCATCCTCAAACTGCCCCAGCTCAACTTCCTATGCCCCTTTGTGCAATGCACCTGTGAGACTAATAGACTGGACTCTGCCATGGACATTCATCCACCATCACCCCTCACCATGTTACAGCACCTCCCAATATTGAGCACATAAATAAACACCCTTGAAGCACAAAACAATCTGGAGTCTGTCTGTGATTTCGAAATAGTGTATTAGCAATTACAGTGACAAAATGCACTTTCAAATGTAATGTCAACATACCTATGTCACACAGCTCTAGGCCATGAGGAAACAAAGCAGATGTCACACAGTGGGACCCTGTGAAATCGTAAGGGACTCAGTGACCATACACTGGGTGAAAAGGACAGACAGTAGAGAGGTAGTAGTGTTATAGTACATGTAGTAGGCAGGTTTGTCTTCTTACCTGTGTCTCACTGGAAGTATTGCAGGATCACAGAGTTCCTGTTGTCGATGTCCTCTTCTTCTGCTTCCTCGTCTTCACTGTCCACAGGCTCCACAGCTGCCACAACACCTCCATCTGGACCATCCTCCTGCAGAGAAGGCACCTGTCGTCGCAAAGCTAAGTTGTGAAGCATACAGCAGGCCACGCTGATCTGGCACACCTTCTTTGGTGAGTAGAATAGGGAACCACCTTTCATATGGAGGCACCAGAACCTGGCCTTCAGGAGGCCGAAGGTCCACTCTGTAATCCTCCTAGTTCGCCCATGGGCTTAATTGTAGCGTTCCTCTGCCCTTGTCCTGGGATTCCTCACTGGGGTCAGTAGCCATGACAGGTTGGGGTAACCAGAGTCACCTGAAAATGGCGAGGGACAACTGTTAGACACACACTAACCTGTAGGGATATCTCCAGACCCAGACAACTATTCCCACTGACTTGCTTCCAGGTGCTCACCTACTAGCCACACACAGTGCCTCTGGAGTTGACCCATCACATAAGGGATGCTGCTATTCCGCAGGATGTAAGTGTTATGCACTGAGCCAGGGAATTTGGCATTAACATGGGAGATGTACTTGTCGGCCAAACACACCATCTGCACATTCATCGAATGATAACTCTTCCGGTTTCTGTACACCTGTTCACTCCTGTGTGGGGGGACCAAGGCCACATGTGTCCCATCAATGGCACCTATGATGTTGGGGATATTTCCCAGGGCATAGAAGTCACCTTTCACAGTAGGCAAATCCTCCACCTGAGGGAAAACGATGTAGCTCTGCATGTGTTTCAGCAGGGCCGACAACACTCTGGACAACACGTTGGAAAACAAAGGCTGGGATATCCCTGATGCTATGGCCACTGTAGTTTGAAAAGACCCACTTGCAAGGAAATGGAGTACTGACAGCACCTGCACTTGAGGGGGGAATTCTGTGGGATGGCAGATAGCTGACATGAGGTCTGGCTCCAACTGGGCACACAGTTCCAGGATTGTGGCACGATCAAGCCTGTAGGTTATGATCACATGTCTTTCCTCCATTGACGACAGGTCCACCAGCAGTCTGTACACCGGAGGATGCTGCCATCTCCTCACATGTCCCAGCGGACGGTGCCTATGAAGGACAACAGCGAACACAGAGTCAACCAACTCAGAGGTACGTAAAGACAGCTTACTCAGAAAACCATTTATAACCCGAATATTGCCTGTATGAGTGTTGAGGCAAGGCCTAGGTATGTGTGACGCAGTTAAAATAAAGCCGTGTGGGCCCCTGAAATGGCGGCTGCATGACCTGTAAAGTGGGACAATGGGATGTGAGGTAACTGCGCTGGCGCTGTACACTGTTGCGGTAGGCTGTCGAAGACCGCGGCGCAATTCTGCATTGGCTAACATTGGAACCTGTGGGTCCCAGGAGCTAATGATGATGTACACCGGCGGTGACGGTATGCACCGCCGCGGACGTGACCACCATTTTCTACCACTTCAATCACTCGATACCTGATCTTCGACAGGAGAGGACCTACACTGCAAGTGCTGCTGTGACCTCAGTCTGGAAGAGACAATGGCTCGTCCGTCTGGAGAAAGGGTCCCTACCTTCAGCACAGAGGAGTTGGAGAAACTCGTGGATGGGTTCCTCCCCCAGTACACACTACTTTACGGTCCTCCAGAAAACAGGTAAGTACACTGGGAGCATGCTGTATGGGAAATGCCTGTGTGGAGTGGTGCGGATGAAAGATAGGGGTGGGGAGAATGATGCGCGCATGAAACGACGGAGAGTGCATGTGCAACATGGCAAGGATAGGGATGCGGGCCAATGACTGTGATAGTGCAGTTGGTAATAACTTCTCTTTTTCCCCTGTACAATTCATGTAGGTCAGCGCCCACCAGAAGAAGGATATTTAGTGTGCCATCGCCAAGGACGTCCGGACCCTAGGGGTCTATCACAGACAGAGCACCTACTGCCGGAAGAGATGGGAGGACATTCGCCACTGGAGCAAGAAGACGGCGGACGCCCAGCTGGGGATGGCCTCCCAACGTGGGAGGGGTGCCCGTCGCACCATGACCCCCCTGATGTTCAGGATCCTGGAGGTGGCGTGCCCGGAGTTGGATGGGCGCTTGGGGGCATCACAGCAGCAACAAGGGGGTGAACACACTCATTCTGCTGATTCAGGGTGCAGTGGAGGTGTCTGGTGGGGGAGGTGGGCTGTGGGTTTCCCTAGGCCAGGGCGAGTGTGCTAGTTAAGTCCCCTTTTTCAGGCAGACCTTGTGGTACCCATCTGGGTACAGTCCCAACTACACCTAGTCAGGCTCCTGTGACATCCATGTGTGCAGATATCGGCCATAGCGTTGTAGACCATGTCCCAGGGATTGTATAGTGGACCCCAAGTGCGCGGCGTAATGCAGGGGGCTTCTGTGTCTGTCGTGTCCGCCAACGGTAGCGGTAATGCATGCACTGAACATGTCATTCTTCTGTCTTCCCCCTTTTTGTGGTCTCCCTGTACATGTGTGCATTAGCATCATCAGGCGGAGGAGCAGTGGCACCGGAGCAGGAGTGAGCTGCATCCCACATGGCCCTGGAGGGCGAGACAACGGAGTCTGAAGCCACCAGTGGGACGGAGGGCGAGGGGAGCTCCACGGCGGGGACAGGAGCTGACACCAGTAATACAGACTCATCTTCTGATGGGAGCTCCCTTGTGGTGGCGGCCCCATCTGTGCCCTCCGCATCTACAGGCCGTCACCCCCACCTCCAGCACTGCTCTCCGAGCAGCCCCTCAGCCTTTGCCCCGTGCCCCCTCACCCAGGAGGGTGGGCATTTCCTTTGCCCCAGGCGCCTCAGCCCCTGCCCCTGTCACCCCTGCTGCCCTCAGTGAGGAGGCCATTGACCTCCTCAGGTCCCTCACTGTTGGGCAGTCTACCATTTTGAATGCCATCCAAGGTGTAGAGAGGCAGTTGCAACAAACCAATGCATTCCTGGAGGGCATTCATTCTGGTCAGGCAGCCCTTGAGCGAGCTTTTCAGACTCTGGCCTCAAAACTGATGGCAGCAATTGTCCTTGTCTCTAGCCTCCCCCTCCAACTTACTCCACCCAGACCCAATCCCCTGTACCTCAGCCTATCCCAATCACACCATCAGACCAGCATGCACACACCTCAACACACAAAGGAAGCTCAGGCAAACATAAGCACCACACATCCCACAGGCACTCACGCAAGCATCACACACATGCAGACATAGCAAAATCCAGTGCCTCCACTGTGTCCCCCTCCTCCTCGTCTCCCTCATCCCTCCCAGTCTCATCTCCACTCACACCTGCATGCACTACATCTACAGCCACTACTTGTATCACCAGCACACCCACCACCACACCCCGCTCACGTGCACTCACCACCCCCACTACCATTCACACATCCCCTGTGTCCTCTCCCAGTGTGTCTGTGACGCCACCTCCCAAGGTACAGAAACGCAGCAACACACCCACCCAACAGCCATCCACCTCACAACAGCCTCCAGCGCATGCACCTTCACCCAAAGTCACCAAACGGACACCTCCTACAACCACAACCTCTTCCTCCACTCCCAAACCCCCTCCAGCTACCCGTCCCAGTGTTCCTAAGAAACATTTCCTGGCCATCCTTCATCTCTTTCCCTCACCTCCCCCACCCCGTCTCCTAGGGCCCGACTCTCCAGGTCCCAAACTAGCACCTCAGCCACAACAGTGGCAGGACCAGTGGTGCCAGTCATCACCGGATGCTGGAGTGCACCAGGCAGCAGGGAAGCCAGTGTGGCAAGGAGCCACAGCACGGACAGTCCCCCACCTGTCAAGAATCAAAAGTTGGCCAGTGCCCGGCGGGAGATGGGGAAGAAAACAGCCAGCTAAGCCGCTCCCAGGGATACAGATGGGAGTGTGGAGTCAGCTGCGATACCTTCCAAGGTGGGGAAGGGGCACAAGAAACCCGGCAAGTCTGGGAAGAGCAGCACAGCGGAGAAGACCGCCATCAGCCCCGCTGCCCAGGATCCGCCCAGCACCAGCCCCGCTGGCCCAGACAGGACCACCAGTGGCAGCCCCGCTGGCCCAGACAGGACCGCCAGCAGCAGCCCCGCAGGCCCAGACAGGACCGCCAGCAGCAGCCCCACTGGCCCAGACAGGACCACCAGCACCAGCCCCACAGGCCCAGACAGGACCGCCAGCACCAGCCCTGCTGGTCCAGACAGGACCGCCAGCACCAGACCCACTGGCCCAGACAGGACCGCCAGCACCAGCCCCACAGGCCCAGACTGGAGCGCCAGCACCAGTCCCGCTGGCCCAGACAGGACCGCCAGCACCAGCCCCGCTATCCAGGAGGCGACTGCCAGCCCCAGCCCCGCAGGCCCAGACAGAACTGCCAGCGACTGAGTCGCTGCCAAGGACACCTCCGCCACAAGCACTGCTGCCAAGGACACCGCCGCAACAAGCACCGCTGAACAGGACACCGCCTCCACAAGCACCGCTGAACAGGACACCGTTGCAACAAGCACCACTGAGCAGGACACCGCCGCCACCAGCCCCGCTGAACAGGACACCGCCGCCACAAGCACCGCTGGCCCATGAGCGCCAAGAACACTGATGCTACTGAGTCCGCCACGAGCAGGATGAAGCACTCTGGGCACCAAGCCCCCTCCAGAACCAGTGGAGATTTACATCCACTTCCTCTGTCCTTGGCAGGATGAAGCCCTCTGGGCACAAAGCATCCTCCAGAACCAGCGGAGAAAGGCATCCACTACCTCTTTCTTTGGCGGGATGAAGCACTATGGGCACCAAGCCTCCTGCAGAACCAGTGGAGAAAGGCATCCACTACCTCTGTCCTTGGCAGGATGAAGCACTCTGGGCACCAAGCCCCCTCCAGAACCAGTGGCAATTTACATCCACTACCTCTGTCCTTGGCAGGATGAAACACTCTGGGCACCAAGCCCCCTCCAGAACCAGTGGAGAAAGGCATCCACTACCTCTGTCCTTGGCAGGATGAAGCACTCTGGGCACCAATCCCCCTCCAGAACCAGTGGAGATTTACATCCACTACCTCTGTCCTTGGCAGGATGAAGCACTCTGGGCACCAAGCCCCCTCCAGAACCAATGGAGTATCACATCCACTTCCTCTGTCCTTGGCAGGATGAAGCACTCTGGGCACCAAGCCCCCTGCAGAACCAGTGGAGAAAGGCATCCACTACCTCTGTCCTTGGCAGGATGAAGCACTCTGGGCACCAAGCCCCTTCCAGAACCAGTGGAGATTTACATCCACTACCACTGTCCGTGGCAGGATGAAGCACTCTGGGCACCAAGCCCCCTCCAGAACCAGTGGAGAAAGGCATCCACTACCTCTGTCCTTGACAGGATGAAGCACTCTGGGCATCAAGCCCCTTCCAGAACCTGTGGAGATTTACATCCACTACCACTGTCCGTGGCAGGATGAAGCACTCTGGGCACCAAGCCCCCTCCAAAACCAGTGGAGAAAGGCATCCACTACCTCTGTCCTTGGCAGGATGAAGCACTCTGGGCACCAAGCCCCCTCCAGAACCAGTGGAGATTTACATCCACTACCTCTGTCCTTGGCAGGATGAAGCACTCTGGGCACCAAGCCCCCTCCGGAACCAATGGAGTATCACATCCACTTCCTCTGTCCTTAGCAGGATGAAGCACTCTGGGCACCCAGCTCCCTCCAGAACCAGTGGAGAAATGCATCCACTATCTCTGTCCTTGGCAGGATGAAGCACTCTGGGCACAAAGCTTACTCCAGAACCAGTGGAGACTGTTATCCACTTGAAAGACTGTGGCTTTGCACTCCCCAGGATTGTACAGTGGGCAAACCACCCACTGTAGAGACTTGAGAGACTGTGGCTTTGCACTCCCCAGGATTGTACAGTAGGCAAACCACCCACTGTAGATACTTGTGAGACTGTGGCTTTGCACTCCCCAGGACTGAACAGTGGGCATGTGGCCCCCTCGTGGATTTGGAGTTGTGCACTCAACCGGCTGAGGTGCCCCCCTTTCCCTTCCCCCTGAGGTGCCTGTTTTATTTCTACCTGATGCCCCTGCAGTGTTCTCTCCGTCATGTTCGGTTATCTTGCAGTGTGGGCCCAGTGTTCCATGGACTTAAATGGTGCAATACCTGGACTTGAATTCTTGATGTACATATTTGTTTATAGTGTATATATATTTTTGCATACTGGATTTAAATAGATTACAATGGTTACACTCATTTTCTTTTGTCTTTGCATTCTTCCGGGGGGGTTGGGGGTGTAACTGTAATGTATCATGCTGCAGTAGTGTGTGTGTTGTCGTGGGTGAGGGTGGGGGTGGGGGTGCTGCATGTGTGTGTCCCTGTTTTTTTCCTCCCCCCTCCCCTGTGTCGTAGGTGCAGTACTCACTATGGTCTTCGCTGGCGGCATTTGTGCTCCTGGTAGAGGAGCAAGAAGATAAAGGCTGGAAAAATGTGAAGCTCTGGTTCCATGGCATCCTGGTTCCTCGTGGGGTGTGTAGAGGTGAGCGTTTTCCCTTCGAAGTCCAGTTTTCGCTGTGTTTTTGTTCACGGTGAATCCGCCCCGGAAAAGGTAGCAGATTAGTAGGTTGTGATACTGTGGGTGGTACTTTGTCCTCCACCTGTCTGTTGGCGATGACCGCTGCGCTGTTTGTTTGTACCGCAGTGGCGGTCGGAGTGTTAAAGTGGCTGTCTTTGTTGGCGGTTTCTGCCACGGTCGTGATTCTATTTTTTTCCGCCGGCCTGTTGGCGATCTTACCGCCGATTTAACACCGACCGCCAGAGTTGTAATGACCACCATAGTCCTCACAAGTGTGGTAACACGTGTGTGTATATATATATATATATATACATATATATATATATATATATATATATATATATATATATATATGCCTGTGTGTGTGTGTGTGCATTGTGATGTATGTGTGTGGTCCTGCACAGGTGTTTGTTTGTCCTTACATAGGCAGACATAGCTCATTATAAGAACCTTCAACCTCATGGAAGTGCTGCTGAATAAATATATTTAAAGAAAGCTCCACACTCTTTGACCACAATAATTAAGAACAAGGTCACAGTCTCGTACTTACTAAAGATATCAGCTCTAACTGTCCAGGAATGAATTAAAATCGAAGAAAGCACAATGTTTTACTCTCCTCATCAGAGCTTC
The DNA here is from genome assembly GCF_031143425.1 of Pleurodeles waltl. Taxonomy (NCBI): domain Eukaryota; kingdom Metazoa; phylum Chordata; class Amphibia; order Caudata; family Salamandridae; genus Pleurodeles; species Pleurodeles waltl. The sequence goes on along the minus strand of NC_090437.1, from coordinate 607,128,040 downwards.
ACACCTGAGATTCCAGCTCTTTTGATTCATGTGATCTCTGTCCTTTAATGGAGTCCAGTGATGTGGCTTCCTTTTGACCAATAGCTGTAAGGAAGAGTCTTGGTCAATTTCAAACTTCCATTGACACGTACCCATGATTGGCATCATTATAATTTAAAAATATATATTTTTATGATCATTTTGACAAGACAAAAATCAGTTACCTTGTACATTTAGTTATATTAGGTCTCGAATTCCCCATTTATTGGTAACTGTGAGTTTGTCAGGGGCCCCACTCGTGATCAAATTGCACGTATCAGGGTGCATGGGGTCTCAGGCCACAAGAGCCCGTCCAGTAACCCACTGGCATTGTCACCCAATTCATGCTGACATTTAACATGTCTTGTAATCTAAGCTGATGAGAGTTTCAATGTCTCCTTGTAGTCTGCCTTAGCCCCTAACATTGAGGGATACAAGGCCTGATCAACTTCCCACTCTCTTTTCACTGTGTTCAGCCTGTCCTCCAAAGCCATCACCTCTCTCTGTAGTTCTTGCGTAAATACATACTGTGTGGCTATACAAACCTCCTGCAGTACCACCTTAAGAGTATCTCATTCCACTAGTCCATCCATAGCAGAGCCCTCGTTACCTATGAACTACTTTTCAATGTGTTCCATCACTTGTCTCCAAAATGGAGCATTCACCAATGCAAGTGATTATGAGCACCACATGGGCATCACCGGAAGGTGTCTACCCACAGGAATGAGACTAACAAAGGACAGTTGCCAAACAACGTCCTGCCTCACTGCCATAGATCTGGTCCATTCTCATGTGGAGAGCACGTAATGCTGAGTAATGGGAGTATTTGCACGTGTGCAGATGTAGATTGTGCCAAATGTCTAGCGTTTGTGTAGTGAGTGCCCATCATTGTAGCTGCATGGTGGTTGTGTGTGATAGCGCTGCTGGCACTGGGGGTGTGGATCAGTCACTCAGCATATCTGGGACACTGTTAAAGTCTACCCACTAGAAGACCGGGGAAAGTACTGATGCAAAGAGGTTCAGGGTTAAGTAGTCAAGAACAAGTGTTGCCCCACATTTGGGGCATACCTCTCCACTAAGGTGAGAGGTTCACCATCCAAGGTATCCTCCACATTTACATAGCAGCCCTCTGGGTCTACCAAGGTGTGCCCCCCATGAAAGGAACCCCAAGAGTCACCCACAGCAGAATGCCCCTAGTCTAAGCCGAGTATGTTGTGCCATATAAGTGCCCATGCCAGCGCTTGTGTATTCTTGTAAGTTCCCCTGCCACCAAATGAGTTTCCTGTAAGCAGACAAACTGGACCCAGCACCTTTTGAAGAATACATGTACCCTGTATCCTTTGCTGTATGTTCCCAGCCTCCTCACATTCCACACCATGATGGGATATTCCCTTGTGACCATATGTGTTGCATGTGTCATGAGCCCCATAGCTCGACGCATGTGGTAGGAGATCGATGTAGGAGAGAGCGTTCAGAACCAAATGAAACCAAACAAAAAAACACAATAAACATTCCCCAACAACCCCACAACCCTGGCTGCCCCCTCAATCGAGCACAAATAATCAGTGTCTGTAATCATTCAGCAATAACCATATTGTCTTTCTGGTAACTGAGGTGTTCAAGCTGGTTCAACATTTCACTGTGCAGTCTGTGACCACACTGCCATAATAGCAATTGTAGTCACCAAAAGGATATCACATTGCTCACGTGCACATCAATACGTCTGCTGTCATTTGGGTGATCATCAAGCTACCACATAGCTCCTCAGGCAATTTAGGACCCTGGGATGTATCCAGTGATTCCCTTGTGTCTCCATCTGATTGTCTTACATCCAAACCAAGCAGTGCTGAGTGCTCCACTGCAACCAGCGCCTCTGCTCTGCCTTTCACCCCTCTGCTTTCAACGGCCTGCCGTGGAGGTTTCTACTAGAGCACCGTCTAGACTGCTGCATTTTCTATTCCTCTGTGGGGTATGATGAAGAAGTACAGTGGAAGTCTTCACATGTCGTGAGCAAAGCCCACACCTCTTTTGGGGAAGAGAAGAAAAGGGTCTTGATCCCTGCTACGACCCTTAGCTTCTCCATCTACAAATGTCTGTGCGGAGACATCGCTTTGCATCCTAAAAGAACTCCCGCTTTTTTAGTACTTCTATTCTATAGTCTGTGAAGATTGGAACAGTACTGTTGTTCACAGTCCAAGAACCCATGGCTCTAGCAATCTGAAGAATATTGTCACGATCTCAGAAATTGAATAGTCTTGCCACTACAGGCCATGGCAGTGCCCCAAGTGTGGGCAGAAGGCCCGGCACCCCATGTGCTCTTTCCACCAAAAATAATGCAGAAGTCTTACTTCCCAGTACTTGTTCGGATAGCCAAGCCTCCAGATATAGATCCATGTTTGGCTCCTCGACACATTCAGGGAGTCCCACCACCCTGATATTATTCCTCCTGGAGCTTCCTTTCACATCCTCCACAGTAGCACTCAGTGTTGCCACCTCTTTGAGTAACTTGAGTTGACGGTGATACCCCATGACTGGCTTGTTTGTGAGTATATGTCAGGGTGTTTTCACTGTCTCACTGGGATCCTGCTAGTCAGGGCCCAGTGCTCATAGTGAAGGCCCTATGTTGTCAGTGTGTTTGTTACGTGTCACTGGGCTCCTGCTAGCCAGGACCCCAGTGCTCATACGTTTGTTGCCTGTATGTGTTCCCTGTGTGGTGCCTAACTTTATCACTGAGGCTCTGCTAACCAGAACCTCAGTGTTTATGCTCTCTCTGCTTTCTAAATTTGTCACTGCAGGCTAGTGACTAAATTTACCACTTTTCATTGGCACACTGGTACACCCATATAATTCGCTTGTATATGCTACTTAGGTACCCAGGGTATTGGGGGTCCAGGAGATCCTTATGGGCTGCAGCATTTCTTTTGCCACCCATAGGGAGCTCAGACAATTCTTACACAGGCTTGCCACTGCAGCCTGAGTGAAATAACGTCCACGTTATTTCACAGCCATTTTTCACTGCACAAAAGTAACTTATAAGACACCTATATGTCTAACACTCACTTTGTGAAGGTTGGGTGCCAAGTTACTTAGGGGGTTATTCTAACTTTGGAGGAGGTGTTAATCCGTCCCAAAAGTGACGGAAAAGTGACGGATTTACCACCAGTCGTATTACGAGTCCATTATATCCTATGGAACTCGTAATACGGCTGGTGGTATATCCGTCACTTTACCGTCACTTTTGGGACGGATTAACACTCCTCCAAAGTTAGAATAACCCCCTTAGTGTCTGGGCACCCTGGCACTAGCCAAGGTGCCCCCACAACATTCAGGGCAATTTCCCCGGACTTTGTGAGTGCGGGGACACCATTGCACGCATGCACTATACAGATGGTCACTACCTATGTATAGCGTCACAATGGTAACTCCGAACATGGCCATGTAACATGTCTAAGATCATGGAACTGTCACCCCAATATTGGGGTGACAATTCCATGATCCTACGGGTCTCTAGCACAGAACCTGGGTACTGCCAAACTGCCTTTCCGGGGTTTCCACTGCAGCTGTTGCTGCTGCTAACCCCTCAGACAGGATTCTGCCCTCCTGGGGTCTGGGCAGCCCCAGCTCAGGAAGGCATAACAAAGGATTTCCTCTGAGAGATGGTGTTACACCCTCTCCCTTTGGAAATAGGTGTGAAGGGCTGGGGAGGAGTAGCCTCTCCCAGCCTCTGGAAATGCTTTGATGGGCACAGATGGTGCCCATCTCTGCATAAGCCAGTCTATACCAGTTCAGGGATCCCCCAGCCCTGCTCTGGTGCAAAACTGGACAAAGGAAAGGGGAGTGACCACTCCCCTCACCAGTACCTCCCAGGGGAGGTGCCCAGAGCTCCTCCAGTGTGTCCCAGACCTTTGCCATCTTGGAAACAACGGTGTTGGGGGCACACTGGACTGCTCTGAGTGGCCAGTGCCAGCAGGGGATGTCAGAGACCCCCTCTGATAGGCTCCTACCTTTCTTGGTAGCCAATCCTCCTTTCTTGGTAGCCAAACCTCCTTTTCTGGCTATTTATGGTCTCTCCTCTGGGGTATTCTTCAGATAACGAATGCAAGAGCTCACCAGAGTTCCTCTGCACTTCCCTCTTCTACTTCTGCCAAGGATCGACCGCTGACTGCTCCAGGACGCGTGCAAAACCGCAACAAAGTAGCAAGACGACTACCAGCAACATTGTAGCGCCAAATCCTGCTGGCTTTCTCGACTGTTTCCTGGTGGTGCATGCTCTGGGGGTCACCTGCCTTCACCCTGCACTGGAAGCCAAGAAGAAATCTCCCGGAATCTTCACCCTGCTAACGCAGGTACCAAAAGACTGCAACACTGGTCCTCTGAGTCCCCTCTCATCCTAACAAGCGTGGTCCCTGGAACACAGGAACTCTATCCAAGTGACTCCCACAGTCCAGTGATCCTTCAGTCCAAGTTTGGTGGAGGTAAGTCCTTGCCTCCCCACGCTTGACTGTAAACCTGTGCACTGCATGATTTGCAGCTACTCCGGCTCCCGTGCACTCCTCTAAGGATTCCTTCATGCACAGCCTAGCCTGGGTCCCCAGCACTCTGTCCTGCAGTGCTCAACCCTCTTAGTTGGCCTCTGATGTCGTGAGAGCCTTCTTTGTGACTCTGAGCCAGCTCAGGTTCACAAATCTTCTAAGTGCCTGCTCCGGTACTTCTGGGGGTGCTGCCTGCTTCTGTGGGGGCTCTCTGAGTTGCTGAGTGCCCCCTCTGTCTCCTCCTCCAAGGGGTGACATCCTGGTCCTTCCTGGTCCCCAGCAGCACCCTAAAACCTCTACCGTAATCCTTGCAGCTAGCAAGGCTTGTTTGTGGTATTTCTGTGTGGGAACACTTCTGCAACCTTCAGCACGCTGTGGGACGTCTTCCATCCAAAGGAGAGGTTCCTAGCTCTCTTCGTTGTTGCAGAATCCTAAGCTTCTTCCATCCAGAGGCAGCTTCCTTGCACCTTCATCCGGGGTTTCCTGGGCTCCTCCCCCCCCTGGACACTATCGCAACTCTTGGACTTGGTCCCCTTGCCTTGCAGGAATTCATCTTCAGTGCTTTTCTGGTGTTTGTGGTTCTTGCAGAATCCCCCTATCACTACTATTGTGTCCTTTTGGGTTAGTAGGGGTTACTTTACTCCTACTTTTCAGGGTCTTGGGGTGGGGTATCTTGGACACCCTGACTGTTTTCTTACAGTCCCAGCGACCCTCTACCAGCTTCCATAGGTCTGCGGTCCATTTGTGATTCGCATTCCACTTTTGGAGTATATGGTTTGTGTTGCCCCTAGACCTACGTTCACCTATTGCATCCTATTGCAATTCTACACTGTTTGCATTACTTTTCTTACTCTTACTTACCTGTTTTGGGTTTGTGTACATATAACTTGTGTATTTTACTTACCTTCTTACTGAGGGTACTCACTGAGATACTTGCGGCATATTGTCATAAAAATAATGTACCTTTATTTTGAGTAACTCTGTGTATTGTGTTTTCTTATGATATTGTGCTATATGATATAAGTGGTATAGTAGGAGTTTTGCATGTCTCCTAGTTCAGCCTAAGCTTTGCCATAGCTACCTTCTATCAGCCTAAGCTGCTAGAAACACCTCTATTCTACTAATAAGGGATAACTGGACCTGGCACAGGGTGTAAGTACCACAATTTTCCCACTATAAGCCAGGCCAGCCTCCTACACTTTGGTGGTCATTACAACCCTGGCGGTCGGTGGTAAAAAATTTGGAATCACGACCGTGGCAGAAACCGCCAACAAAGTCAGCCACTTTAACACTCCGACCGCCACGGCGGTACAAACAAACAGTGCTGCGGTCACCGCCAACAGACAGGCGGAAGACAATGTACCGCCCACAGTATTATGACAGGCTAATCTGCCACCTTTTCCGGGGCGGATTCACCGCGGATAAAAACAAGGCGCAAACAGGAATTTCGAAGGGAAAACGCTCACCTCTACACACTTCACGAGGAATGAGGACACCATGGACCCGGAATTCCAAATCCTACCTGCAATAGTCTTCCTGCTCCTGTACCAGGAGCACGAACGCCGGCGGCGAAGACCACGGTGAGTACTGCACCTACGACATAGGGGAGGGGGAGGGAAAAAACAAGGACACACACACCCAACAGCCCCACCCCCACCCTCACCCACTACAACACACACACTAATACATATCTATACATCATAGTTACACCCCCCAAACCCCTCAGAAGAATGCAAAGACCAAAGGAAATGATTGTAACCATTGTAATCTATTAAAATACAGTATTATAAAATATATATACACTATAAACAAATATATACACCAATAATACAAGTCCAGGTATTGCACCATTTATAGTCCGTGGACCACAGGGCTCAAAATGCATGGGCGAGGCCCACACTCGATACCAGATCAAAACAGAGAGAGCACTGCAGGGGCATCAGATAGAAATACAACAGGCACCTCAGGGGGAAGGGAAGGAGGGGGGGCACCTCAGCCGGATGAGTGCACAACGCTGATCCACGAGGGGGCTCCATGCCCACTGTTCAATCCTGGGGAGTGCAAAGCCACAGTCTCTCAAGTCTCTACAGTGGGTGGTTTGCCCACTGTTCAATCCTGGGGAGTGCAAAGCCACAGTCTCTTAAGTCTCTACAGTGGGTGCTTTGCCCACTGTTCCATCCTGGGGAGTGCAAAGCCACTGTTAGAAATGGGGTCTTTGGTTGACAGTCAGGTTACCCCCTGTTCAAGCAAGGACCCTCACTCTAGTCAGGGTAAAAGAGAATCACCCTCAGCTAACCCCTGCTTACCCCCTTGGTAGCTTGGCAGAGCAGTAGGCTTAACTTCAGAATGCTAGGTGTAAAGTATTTGTACCAACACACACAGTAACTCAATAAAAACACTACAAAATGACACAACACCAGTTTAGAAAAATAGGAAATATTTATCTAAACAAAACAAGACCAAAACGACAAAAATCCAACATACACAAGTCAAGTTATGAATTTTTAAAGATTAAACTCAAAAATAGCGCTTAGAAACAAAAATGCTTAGATGAGGTGTTAACACGGCGTCGTGACGGAGTCGTTCCCAACAAGCCAACACCAGCGGCGCCGGACACGGAGTCGAGTAGACCCCCAAGTACAGTACCTTTGGTCAAGAGTAAAAACAAGCCGATGCGCGAGGTCGCGGATCGCGGCGTCTGTGCGAAAAGTTGAATCCGCGCAATTCGAGCGGCGTCGGTCACGACGTGGTGCCGTGACTTCCACGGAGTCGCAGACTTCAGTGGGGCTGCAGCGGCGTTGGGCCTGCGAAGAGCGTCGCGTTCCAGCGAAGGTCACGGCGTCGGGTGCAGGCGGCGTCACCGGATTCAGCAGCGGCGTTGGTCCGAAGTCGTCCGAAGTAGATTTCCTTGGATTTCCACCAGCTTTCCTTTCAAGGGCCCAGGGACTGGATAGGGCACCACTTGTCAGAGCAGGAGTCTCTCCAGAGACTCCAGGTGCTGGCAGAGAGAAGTCTTTGTTGTCCCTGAGACTTCAAACAACAGGCGGCTAGCTCTAAATCAAGCCCTTGGAGAGTTCTTCACAAGATGGAAGGCACACAAAGTCCAGTCTTTGCCCTCTTACTCTGGCAGAAGCAGCAACTGCAGGATAGCTCCACAAAGCACAGTCACAGGCAGGGCGGCACTTCTCCTCAGCTCTTCTCCAGGCAGAGGTTCCTTCTTGTTTCGAGAAGTGTTCTAAAGTCTGTGGTTTTGGGTGCCCTTTTTATACCCAGTTTCTCCTTTGAAGTAGGCCTACTTCAAAGTAAAGTCTCTTTGGAATGTGAAATCCTGCCTTGCCCAGGCCAGGCCCCAGACACTCACCAGGGGGTCGGAGACTGCATTGTGTGAGGGCAGGCACAGCCCTTTCAGATGTGAGTGACCACTCCTCCCCTCCCTCCTAGCACATTTGGCTCATCAGGATATGCGGGCTACACCCCAGCTCCCTTTGTGTCACTGTCTAGTGTGAGGTGCGACCAGCCCAACTGTCAAACTGACCCAGACAGGGAATCCACAAACAGGCAGAGTCACAGAAATGGTATAAGCTAGAAAATGCTCACTTTCTAAAAGTGGCATTTTCTAAAGCACAATCTTAAAATCAACTTTACTAAAAGATGTATTATTAAATTGTGAGCTCAGAGACCCAAAACTCCACATGTCCATCCGCTCCCAAAGGGAATCTACACTTTAATCAGATTTAAAGGTAGCCCCCATGTTAACCTATGAGAAGGACAGGCCTTGCAACAGTGAAAAACGAATTTAGCAATATTTCACTGTCAGGACATATAAAACACATTACTATGGGGGTCATTACAACATTGGCGGTAAAAGCCGCTTACTGCCGTGCAGAAGACCACCAATACACCGCCGCAGAATTCCGCCACAGCTATTATGACACACATCTCGGAATCCGCCGAAATTCAGACACCCACACAAGTCCGCCACACCAAAGGTCAGTGATAAACTGGCAAAAACAAATCCTCCACCGTCACGCCAACAGAAACACGCCCATGCTATTACGACCCACAAATCCACGCGGCGGTCTTTCAACTGCGGTATTCCATTGGCGGTACACACCGCCGCGCTCAAAATACACACACATCTCCAAAACACCGCCACATTGGACAATTAAAAAAACACACACCTGATACACCTACAAACACCACTCCCACACACCCAACACAATATAAAACACACACCCACATTACCCACAAACCCCTACGACCCAAAATTAGAGACGAAGGCGACAGAGAGAGAGCACAGCAATAGACAACCCCACCACACAGAGGCACACAACACCATCACCCACACAACATCCACGCACAAAACACCCCACACCACTATACATCACCACACTCATCACCACATACACCACCCCACACATCACCTACACCACCCCATGGCACGCCAAAGACACCCCAGGTTTTCAGAGGAGGAGCTCAGGGTTATGGTGGAGGAAATCGTACGGGTAGAGCCACAGCTATTTGGATCACAGGTGCAGCACACCTCTATAGCTAGGAAGATGGAGCTATGGTGAAGAATCGTGGACAGGGTCAACGCAGTGGGACAGCACCCAAGAAATCGGGAGGACATCAGGAAAAGGTGGAACGACCTATGGGGGAAGGTGCATTCCGTGGTCTCCAGGCACAACATCGCGATTCAGCGGACTGGCGGCAGACCCCCTCCTCCTCCCCCACAACTAACAACATGGGAGGAGCAGGTCTTGACCATTATGCATCCAGAGGGCCTCGAAGGAGTCAGTGGAGGAATGTACGCTGGTAAGTCAAATCTTAACTATCATATCCCCCACCCTACCTGCATGCTATCACAGACCCCCACCCTCGCACCCTCCCCTATAACTCCAACTCCTCACTAATGTACTAATAACACAAACCACCCATCCCAACACCAGGCCTTGCATGACACAACAAAGCATGGACACCCAGCACTAAAGCATGCCCACTGCACATACCCATAACAACCCCTAACCATCATCACACAAGCCACCACACAGGAATGCTAGCACTGGGTACACGCTCACCCACCCATTGCACACCATGACACACACAGATGCAATAATCATGCTTTTATACCCCTGCAGGACCACTACGTAACGTCACCAGACAGGAGGGTCCAGACATCTCTACCCCACCCACAGAAGAGGCCCACAGTGATGACAGCAGCTCTGGCCAACTGGATTGGGACAGTCGGTTCCCCTCGCACAGGCACAGCCCAACACTGACCTTCCACCCTCTGGTAACACCAGCACAGCACCCACCCAGTGGGCCCATACCTCCGTACCCAGGACACGTCAATCAGCTGTGTGTCCACCACTACAGGGAACCCAGGATAACCCACCACCCCAACCACAACAGGGACCTGGGGGCAGTGGTAGTGGGCACACGGGACAGGCAGGTACACAAGAACCCGGAAATGGCAGATTTTACTGCCAAGGCCCTGGCCTGAATTCAGGCCAGGGCCGCAGGCAGTGAAAACTGCTGTTTTCAGTCCTTGTTTTTGCACCAGTGTGTACAAACAATGACCAAGAGGAGAGGAGAGGTGAGTAGAGGACTTACCTGGGTCTTCCCAGGAGGTCCTCCTCTTCAGTGGCTGCCCCCCTCCTCTGCTCCAGTGTGCGCTAAAGCCCAGTTATGGGTTGCACAGCTCAAGCACAGACTGAGCTTTCACTGTGCAGGCCAACTGGGCCCAACTGGGCTGCAGCATGCACAAGGTGAGCTCTGTTCCGCTGGTGGGGATAACAGAGATTTTTGGACAACGCTGAGCTCTGAGCTTCGAGCGCGGAGTTCCAAAAACTCTGTTAGCTTTGCCAGCGGAACAGACCACCCCTAGTATATGCACAGAGTTACCATAAAATTGGAGATACAATGGTGACATACTTTCCTTCTAATCACTGACGAAGCAGGCAAAACAAAAAGCACATGATTTAAGTAATGGACAGCCAATTCATATATCAGACGCAAAATGTAAAGGTTTGCTAGGTTTCCCTAGATGCCAGCTGACATATGGCCCAAAATACACAGTTACCCACTTTTCAAAAAAGGGTGAGTTTTGAGTGGAAAAATGTAATGTCTCCATGTTGCGTTTTGGACTGTTTCATGTCACAGGCACTAGTGCTACCCACACACTGGCGGTACCAGGTTTATCAGAAGATATGTGGTAGTATAGAATAGTAGGATATTTACTATTGCCAACTGGGTTTTGTTGTACTTGTGCCTTCCAAATGTGAGCTGGAGTGTAACAAAGAATACATTTTGAAAAATATCTTCTAAATCATATACTCTTAAGGGTACCCTCAAATACAGAGATGTACATATAACCACTGCTCCTAACCTCCATATCCTGTGCTCATTTCAGAAGTGCATAGGTTATCTTGATACCTATTTTTCATTCTAGACATTTCACCATATGAATTGGCTTACACAATGGAAACCATTGTACAGTGCAGCTCAATTTTTGGCTCTGGGTACCTCAGGTTCTTGGAGAACCTACAAACCCTAAACAGCCCACAACCAAAAAGGTCTAACAAATGTGATGGTGCACTGCTTTTGTAAATCAGCCAATGTGACAAAAGGTTACAGATAAAAACATTGTTACAAATAGCTATTTTTTCCTACTCATCTTCAATAATTATTTACTTCAACATTTAGGACCTGATTTAGATCTCGGCAGAGGGAATACTCCATTGCAAATGTGATGGAAATCCCGTCCACCGTATTACAATCCCTCTAGGACATAATGGAATCATAATATAGTAGACGGGATATCCGTCACATTTGTGAAGGAGTATTCCCCTCCGCCGAGATCTAAATCAAGTCCTTTGTTTTTTTGGGAAAACCTTAAGGGTTATGGGCTACCTCTTTGAAAAATGTCAAAACTGATGTAAAAAAATAGTTTTTTTTATTCAGCTCTACGTGCTCCTGAAAGCTGAGAAAATAGAAATTTTAGCACATCAAACCATTAGTTGATGCCACTTCTATGAAAAAAACAGACTTTTAACTACTGAACTTTTTCCTTTTTTTTTTTTTTAACTCAACATTTAGCTATATTTTGGCTATTTTCCTCAAGGAGAATACACAAACCTGGGGCCTCTTTAGAATTCCTGGGATGTTGTAAAAAAAGGATGCAAATTTGGCTTTTGAATAACTTATGTGGCCAAAACGTTATGGAGGCCTAAGAACTAAAGTTTCCAAATAGCCAAAAAACAGGCTTGGTGCTGGGTGAGTGGGGTGAGGGGGCTGGAATTGAAAGGGTTAAATGATAAGCTGCCATGGCATACTGCCTCTAATAGTCATGACTTTCTTCATTCCCTCTACAACTCCTCTTTCCTCTCTCTTCTTTGTCAACCTTGTCTCATGTTTCTCTTTTGTTCTATCCCTCACGCCTGCCCTTTCCAGTCTCTCTTCCTGGCTCTGTGTCATACTTTTCTTTTTGTCTGCTGCTTTTACTTTTCTACCCTTTCTGACTCCTACCTGTGGTAGTCGTCAATCACTTTCCTTGCTTTCTCCTTTCAAAGGTAGCCTTTTCAATACGTATGCCCTCCTTTCTTTGAGCTGCCTTCCTCTATTACTTCTCTCTTTCTATTTCATGTGACTGTGCTGGAATGTTACTTTTTTTCGCTGGTCAACTTTCCCCTCTTGCTTGCGTGTCACGCGGCCACCTCTGCTATATTTCTCTCTGCCACTCTCGCTCTCTCAAACACATAGTTATCTCTCTCTTTCTCGGGCACATTGGTCCATCCGTGGTGTCCTCTCACTTCCGCTGTTTTCTCTTCTGGTTGTTTTTGACCTTTGTCTCACTGTGTTTTTTCACAACCTCCTTGCTTGCATTCTCTCACGTTCTCGCTTTCTCTCTTTGTTTCTTCTCTCTCTGTCAAGTGTTTCTTACATACAAGCCCCCACCCCTCTCTCTTTCGCTACCTCTCTGATCGTTGTCTCTTTTCATTTCATTCGTGCTCACATTTAACTCATTTCCTCTGCTCTTTCTTAATGATTGCACTGTCTTTTTCCTCTCTCTCACTATTTCCTCTCCAGAGCCTGGGGCCCCACCATACCATGGGGTGCATGGCCCTGCATTACGCCCATAATGCCAGCCTGGTACTAGGCGCGCAATGACCATTGAGCTGAAAGGGCTTCAGCCCTCCCCGTTGTGTGCATTAGCCTGGGCTGCTGCTGATTCCAGGACACCGGATTCTTTTAGTTGAAGTGGGTGCATCCATAGTGTACTTAGCAGGCACCCAAACCTCTTTGAAAAGTGAAGGGGCTGTTGTTTTAATACACACAAGCAGCCTCTCTCTCTCTTCTCTTGCAAGGAGTTAAGGATCTGTGGCATGTAAATGGGGATGAAAAGCTAAATAAGCATATCTCTCCATATTGACAAATACAGTGCAGTGGTGCCTTGTAACAGATTCAGTTTGGAAAAGGGGAGCTGAGTATCTTTCCATTAAAATGTATTTGAGTGAGACAGCTCTGTTGTTTATCCTATGGCACTTTACTAATGCTTGTGAGGCCTGAGGCTCTTTTACATCTGAAACAATTTAAGAAGGATTTTGCATCCCAATTAAGAGTAAAACAAATGTTAATATCATTAGAAGTTTAATGTCATATAACTTTTTTCTTAGTGCCTTGAAACTATTCCCAACATAAGACACTATTTAAATAGAATCTTGAGTAAAATTGCTGCATTCTGTCATGAGGTTCTGTAAATAATTTTAATTAATGGCCCAGTATTCCACGTGCATCCTTTTTTCTAAAGTGCAGCAGGTTTGAGTGAACTGTAAAGTGTATCTGCTATTTTCCTTCCTCGAAGCTGCTTTTTGGGTAATTGGTTAAACTTCCTTGCTCTTTCACCATTTGGATCACTGTCATCTCATACTAAAACATTCCAAACAAAGGCCACAATGCAATCACACACTTCTATTTATCCATACATACATGAGAACCAGTCAAGAGCATATATTATTCCTTCTCACTTCAAATTCATGCATAGCCACAGTAACAAGGTGAAAGCACAACTCTGATCATCGTGCACAATATTTCCACAACCGTTGTAGGCCGCGGTACAAATATGCTCAATCAATAGCACTCTCACAAAGCAGCGAGCTCCAGTGCTTCGCAAAGAGAATTAAGCCTTATAGAAATGTAATTAAAATGCAGTACAATATACTTAAACCTTACACCCCTATAGGGCCATATTAATTGCAACATTGAGATAGACAAATTTCTGTTAAAATAAAATATCTCTGCTTTCTATAACTGTACAGATTTTATACTCAGGTCCAGATTCCAAGTTGTGTTTTTCATTTGGATCATATCTCATATGGAAGCCTATGTATCGAATCCGGTTCTAAATTCTGTATCTATCAGTTTACTCCACCATGTCCCCTTGACACATTTTACCAAGAAAAAATATGAAGACATTTATGAGGGGAAAATGCTCATAAATAAATGCTAAACATGCAGTACTCGCAGTGAATGCTGACTCCACATGTTATGCCTCATTCTGAGGTAGGGGACACAGAAAATTACATCAGCTGATACATAAGCTAAACAAGAGAAGCAGTCCTTACTAGGTGCTGTAATTATCACTCAAATTCTGCACAACTCAGAATCACAGTTTGAATCCCCAAAAGATAGCTAGCTAGCTAGCTAGCTAGATAGATAGATAGATAGATAGATAGATAGATAGATAGATAGATAGATAGATAGATAGATAGATAGATAGATAGATAGATAGATAGATAGATAGATAGATAGATAGATAGATAGATACTTGAACCCCCTTAAATTCTTAAGTTTTGGTAAAAGCCATAACTTGTGTAACAGCTACAAAAACAATAAATTGCACACCAAACGTCAGAAAAGGGTTTGGGAGCTCTTGCTGATGGTTTGTGGACCACAGGGGCTTTTCTGGGGATGACCGCAAACCCAACCTCATGGTCTGCAAACCTGGTGGGAAAATTGTGATTTTTAAATAAATCAATCAATCAATAATTAAATAAATAAATAAATAACATGGGGGTTTCTCTGGATCCCTCTACCAGAGCCAACAGGTCATCGGATGATGCCCCAAGCCCTTATAAGCCTTCATTTCTTTTCTGGAGGCCAGGACTAATCCCTGTAATGACAGCTGCAATACTTTTGTTCAAATTGCAGTTATAAAGCTTTGGGTCTGCTAACCCAGCTTTGGGATCACAGGGCCAAAATTAACAATGAAAGAAAAAACTTCTTATCCGATTTGATTTGATTACTTTTTTTCATAGTGGATCTTTCAGATATTTCACAAACCAGGGTTCATAGATCAACTAACAGTCCAGATAGTCTATCCTCCAAAACTTGATTTAACAGAATGGCTTAATTTAATGCATACAAAACCACTTTTCGAACGATAATTTCTCAAAAACATCTGAGTGGATTTACACTAAACCAAGGTAAGTTATTTCTTGAGTAAAGTTCTACTGTTCTGACGTGTTTCGTGTAATTACGTTCACCTATTTTTTTTGTCTCCATCAATAGCTTCCTGTGAGAATTAAAATGAGAAACAACACTATTTTTACTTTTTTGGACTCCGTCCCCATTCGTTTTGTCCCCAGCTTATGAATCCGCATTATACTTGCCAAGCCAAACCCCAATGGATAAGGAATTTTCTTTTTAAAGTTTAAAGACTCATGGAGGCTGCAGCAGACGTCATATTACAAATGCTTTACACTATGAAACAACTCTCTTATTGTCATTAAGCCTGTTAAATGTGATTTTGCTTCATAGCACAAATGTAACCCTTGCATCCTGGTTTTGGTTAATTATCTTCTTTTAACACAAATAAAGAAGTAAACATTATGCACTAGATCGACAATCTATGTCAGAATCTTTTTCTAGAAAAAATGACACAGACATTGGCATACCGAAACAGGTAATGTTTTAAGATTTGGAATTCTTTGGTTCAATACTTATTTGAGATGAAGCAATTGGGCATTATCCCCATGATCACAGATCATTTCATGTATTTGTTTGAAGAAAGGGCATAGGCTATTATTGTGTTGAATATTGTGTGTTGGAGAGGAACAGATATAACTTCATGTATGTATGATATATGTTGGCAGTGCCACAAGTATGTATGGGGTAGGTTGTTGAAGAAAATGGAAGTAGGGATGTTAAACTAGTTCATGCTCGACATTGCAAATTTGTGCGAACATGTTTTTGGAAAGAAGTGTGCCAGTTGATGTAATTGTCATAATAAAACTATACAATTTAGGAAAAGGAGGCATGTATCTCTAGGCCTCTCACAAGAGAGCAAGTCAGTGGACATGGTTATTTGTCTTATACTTCTTAATAGTGACAATAATTAGCATTTATTTTTTCACTGGTTTTGTGTTGCCGATTGACACCCCCTGGATGCAGCACAAGTGGGTCATTTCAGCTGAAAGTTGAGCAGAAGTGCAGTCTTGAAGTTCATCTCTTGCTGATGATTTTTCTGGGATATAAGCTACTATAGGTTGACAACAGAACACTCGAGTCCCTGGACTCAGAGGAAATGTTAGCAAACCATAAATATCTATGTTTTGTAAACTGTGATTGAAAAGCAATAGACATAACTAGCCCTGGTATATTGTCTTCAAGATAGTGCAGAAATGGGTATTTTGAGAATTGTTGAAATGGTGTCACTTTTCTATAGCCTCCCTGTTAGAACTAGCATCCTTGGTGTGGTCTCTCCTGTCTTTTTTTTTGCCTCTGCTTCCCATGTTTTGTCTGTGTGCTGGACTCTGTTTTTACTGTTGTTTTACTCTGGGTATTTTACCACTGCTGACCAGTGCTAAAGTATAAGTGCTCCCTGTGTAAATTGTATGTGTGATTGGCTTTTCCATGACTGGCATATTTGATTTACTAGTAAGTCCCTAGTGAAGTGCCCAGGGACTGTAAATCAAATGCTACTAGTGGGCCTGCAGCACAGGTTGTGCCACCCACATGAGTAGCCCTCTAAACATGGCTCAGACCTGCCACTGCAGTGTCTGTGTGTTCAGTAATAAACTGCCAGTTCGACCCGGCAAGGTTACCCACTTGACAGGTGTAGGAGGCTGGCCTGGTTTATAGTGGGTACCTTTGGTACTTACACCTTATAATAGGTCCAGTTATCCCTTATAAGTGAAATGTAGTAGTGTTCTAGCAGCTTAGGTGGATAGAGGTAGCTGTAGCAGAGCAGCTAAGGCTGAACTAGGAGACATGCAAAGCTCCTGCAATACCACTATAGTTACACATTACTTATACGCAATAAAAGACAATACTCAGTGTTACCAAAAATAGAGGTACTTTTTGTTAGTGACACAAGGCCAAAAATATCTTAGAGGCAATACTCCTTCTGGAGGTAAGTATTATACACAATATATGCACTAGACACCACTCAAAATAAGGTAAGTAAATAGTTATAAGATAGTGTAAACAATAGAAAATACCATAAATACCATAGAATGCAATAGGAAGAAATAGGTCTAGGGGCAACACAAACCATATATTAAGAAAGTGGAATGCTAATCACAAACTCCCCCCTAGACAAGTGTAGTGTGTAGAGGATCGCTGGGAGTGTAAGAAAACCACAAAGGTGAGTAAAATATCCCACCCCAGAGCCCAGGAAAGTAGGAGTAAAGTAATGCAAGTTTCCTTAGGACACACTACAAGTCGTGATTGGAGTTATTGCAAGAAACAAGCAAGACTGCAAGCAACAATTGGTGAATTCCTGGACCTGAAGACCTGTAAAGAGGGAAGACCAAGTCCAGAAGTCGCAGAAGATTCCAGGAAGGACAGGAGCCCCTGGCAACCTAGAAGATGGTTCAAAAGAGGATTCTCTGGTTGTAAGAAGTCTGCAGAAGATCACCAAAGAAGATGGCTGTGGGTTCCTGCATGATGCAAAGGATGTCCCACGTAGAGATATTGGATGCAGGCGGTTTGCAGTTTGTCCAACAAGCCTTGGTTCAAGCCATGTCAAAGATTGCGTCACAATGGTGCTGCCTGGACCCAGGAGGGACCTGGAGGCCTCCACTCAGACTGAGGAGGCAGAGGGGGCTCCCAACACTGGAGGGAACCCGCAGATGACCAGGCAGCACTCACAGAGGTCCCAGGACACAGGGACAAAAAATGTGCAAATTGCAGTTGCTGCAGCACTACAAAAGAAGGTTCCATGCGCCGGAGAACAACTCAGTGAGTTGAGTGACACAGGATAGAGTGCTGGGGACAGGGCCAGGCTGTGCACAAAGGATTCTTGCAAATAGTGCACAGCGGCCTCAGGAAGTGACGATGATGAGGTTCACAGGGGTACTAATGCAAACGGGAAAGGCTAGCTGTTACCTCCTCCAAATTTGGACAGCTGGAACTTAGGACAGTCTGTGTCGAAGGGGTCCACCACCTGTGTTCCAAGGAGCATGCTCATCACCAGGAGAGGAGTCCAACAGAACCAGTCGTCATCTTAGAAGTTGCCTGCTGGAGCAGGGAAGTGACTCCATCACTCCACTGGAGATTTCTTTGGTCCTTCTGGTGCAGGGTGAAGACAGGGAGTCCCCAGAGCATGCACACCATGGAAACTGTTGCAGTTGCTGGCTGGAGCTGAAGTTGCATAGTCGAAGTAGCCCTTCTGGATACTTTGTTGCAATTACAGCAGTTCCTGGAGCAGTCTGCGGTTGATCTGAGGTCAGAGGATGAAGCAGTGGTTGCAGAGGATTCCTGATGGAAACTTGCAAGCAGAATCTAAAGAGGAACCCACAGGAGAGACCCTAAATAGCCCTGAGAGGGGGATTGGCTACCTAACTAGGTATGCACCTATCAGGAGGGGTTCTCTGATGTCACCTGCTGGCACTGGCCACTGAGAGAGCTTCAGAGTGTCCCCACACCTTGGAAAACAAGATGGCTAACGCCAGGGACATACTGAAGGAGCTCTGGGAACCACCCCTGGAGTGGTGATGGACAGGGCAGTGGTCACTCCCCTTTCCTTTGTCCATTTTCGTGCCAGAGCAGTGACTGGGTCCCTGAACCAGTGTAGACTGGCTTATGCAAGGAGGGCACCATCTGTGCCCTTTAAAGCATTTCTAGAGGCTCTGGGATGCTACCCTTCCCAAGCCCGTAACACCTATTTCAAAAGGGAGAGGGTGCAACATCCTCCTCCCAAAAAAAAATGCTTTGTTCTGCCTTCCTGGGACTGAGCTGCTCACACCCCAGGAGGGCAGAACCCTGTCTGTGAGGTGGCAACCGCAGTAGCTGCAGTGCAAGCCTCAGAGAGCTGGTTTGGCAGTACTGGGGGTCCATGGTGAAGGCCCCAGGATGCATTGAATTGGCTCCCCAATATGAGGTTTGGAATGGGGGAACAATTCCATGATCTTAGACACCTTACATGTCCATATTCAGAGTTACCATTGTGAAGCTACATATAGGTATTTACCTATATGTAGTGCATGCGTGTAATGACATCCCTGCACTCACGAAGTCCAGGGAATTGGCCCTGGACAGCATGGAGGTACCTTTACTAGTACAAGGGTGCCCTCACACTTAGTAACTTTGCACCTAGCCTTCAGTAAATGAAGGTTAGATATGCAGGTGACTTCTAAGTTACTTAAGTGCTGTGAAAATGGCGGTGAAATAGTGTTCACTATTTCACGCAGGCTGCAGTGGCAGTCCAGTGAAAGGGTTTGTCTGAGCTCCTTCGGGGTGGCAAAATAAATGCTGCAGCCCATAAGGGTCTCCTGGAACCCCAATGCCCTCGGTACCTAGGTACCATATACTAGGAACTTATAAGGGGGGGGGTCAAGTGTGCCAAATGGAATTGGTAAATTAAGTCACTAAACTATAGTGACTAATTTGGAAGCAGAGTGAGCATAAGCACTGAAGTTCTGGTTAGCAGAACTTCAGTGACACAGTTACGCACTACTGACAACACACACATAGGCCACAAACTATGAGCACTGGGGTCCTGGCTAGCAGGATCCCAGTGAGACAGGCAAACACACTGACAAATAGGGTTTTCACTATGAGCATTTGTTTCCTGGCTAGCAGTATCCCATTGACACAGTAAAAAGATACTGACACACACTGACAAACAGGCCAAAACCTGGTCTCATGTTTCTCTTTTGTTCTATCCCTCATGCCTTCCCTTTCCAGTTTCTCTTCCTGGCTTTGTGTCACATTTTTCTTTTTGTCTGCTGCTTTTACTTTTCTACCCTTTGTGTCTCCTACCTGTGGTAGTCATCAATCTTTTCTTTGCTTTCCTTCTAATCACTGACGAAGCAGGCAAAACAAAAAGCACATGATTTAAGTAATGGACAGCTAATTATTGTAGCAGACAAAAAATGTAAAGGTTTGCTAGGTTTCCCTAGATGCCAGCTGAGATATGGACCAAAATACACAGTTACCCACTTTTCAAAAAAGGGTGAGCTTTGAGTGAAAAAATGTAATGTCTCCATGTTGCGTTTTGGACTGTTTCATGTCACAGGCACTAGTGCTACCCACACACGTGAGGTACCAGATTTATCAAAAGATATGTGGTAGTATAGAATAGTAGGATATTTATTATTGCCAACTGGGTTTTGCTGCACTTGTGCCTTCCAAATGTGAGCTAGAGTGTAAGAAAGAAGACATTTGGAAAAATATCCTATAAATCATATACTCTTAAGGGTACCCTCAAATACAGAGATGTACATATAACCACTGCTCCTAACCTCCATATCCTGTGCTCATTTCAGAAGTGCATAGGTTATCTTGATACCTATTTTTCATTCTAGACATTTCACCATATCAATTGGCTTACACAATGGAAACCATTGTACAGTGCAGCTCAATTTTTGGCTCTGGGTACCTCAGGTTCTTGGAGAAACTACAAACCCTGAACACCCCACGACCAAAAAGGTCTAGCAAATGTGATGGAGTGTTGCTTTTGTAAATCAGCCAATGTGACAAAAGGTTACAGATAAAAACATTGTCACAAATAGCTATTTTTTTCCTACTCATTTTCAATAATTATTTACTTCAACAGTTAGGACCTTATTTACATCTCGGCAGAGGGAATACTCCATCGCAAATGTGATGGAAATCCCGTCCACCGTATTACAATCCCTCTAGGACATAATGGAATCGTAATATCGTAGACGGGATATCCGTCACATTTGTGAAGGAGTATTCCCCTCTGCCGAGATCTAAATCAAGTCCTTAGTTTTTTGGGGAAAACCTTGAGGGATCTACACATATGACCCCTTGCTGAATTTGGAATCATTATCTACTTTTCAGAAATAATCAGCTTTTCTGAAAACTCCCATGCATTTTACACTAACTTGCACCACAAAAAGGAAATAGGTTAAAAAGCACACAAAAAATAGGAAAAATGGGCTACCTCTTTGAAAAATGTCAAAACTGTTTTAAAAAATTAGGTTTTTTGATTCAGCTCTGCATGTTCCTGAAAGCAGGGACAATGGAAACTTTAGCACATCAAACCATTAGTTGATGCCACTTCTATGAAAAAAACACCTTTAACCACTGAACTTTTTCCTATTTAAAAAAAAAAAAACTAAACATTTAGCTATATTTTCGCTATTTTCCTCAAGGAGAATCCACAAACCTAGGGCATTTTTAGAAGTCCTAGGATGTTGGAAAAAAAGGATGCAAATTTGGCTTTTGAATAACTAATGTTGCCAAAACGTTATGGAGGCCTAAGAACAAAAGTTTCCAAAGAGCCAAAAAACAGGCTTGGCGCTGGGTGAGTGGGGTGAGGGGGCTGGAATCGAAAGGGTTAAATGATAAGCTGCCATGGCATACTGCCTCTAATAGTCATGACTTTCTTCCTTCCCTCTACAACTCCTCTTTCCTCTCTCTTCTTTGTCAACCTTGTCTCATGTTTCTCTTTTGTTCTATCCCTCACGCCTGCCCTTTCCAGTCTCTCTTCCTGGCTCTGTGTCATTTTTTCTTTTTGTCTGCTGCTTTTACTTTTCTACCCTTTCTGTCTCCTACCTGTGGTAGTCGTCAATCACTTCCCTTGCTTTCTCCTTTCAAATGTAGTCTTTTCAATACGTATGCCCTCCTTTCTTTGAGCTGCCTTCCTCTATTACTTCTCTCTTTGTATTTCATGTGACTGTTTGTGCAGGAATGTTACTTTTTTTCACTGGTCAACTTTCCCCTCTTGCTTGCGTGTCACGCGGCCACCTCTGCTATATTTCTCTCTGCCACTCTCGCTCTCTCAAACACATAGTTATCTCTCTCTTTCTCGGGCACATTGGTCCATCTGTGGTGTCCTCTCACTTCCGCTGTTTTCTCTTCTGGTTGTTTTTGACCTTTGTCTCACTGTGTTTTTTCACAACCTCCTTGCTTGCATTCTCTCACGTTCTCGCTTTCTCTCTTTGTTTCTTCTCTCTCTGTCAAGTGTTTCTTACATACAAGCCCCCACCCCTCTCTCTTTCGCTACCTCTCTGATCGTTGTCTCTTTTCATTTCATTCGTGCTCACATTTAACTCATTTCCTCTGCTCTTTCTTAATGATTGCACTGTCTTTTTCCTCTCTCTCACTATTTCCTCTCCAGAGCCTGGGGCCCCACCATACCATGGGGTGCATGGCCCTGCATTACGCCCATAATGCCAGCCTGGTACTAGGCGCGCAATGACCATTGAGCTGAAAGGGCTTCAGCCCTCCCCGTTGTGTGCATTAGCCTGGGCTGCTGCTGATTCCAGGACACCGGATTCTTTTAGTTGAAGTGGGTGCATCCATAGTGTACTTAGCAGGCACCCAAACCTCTTTGAAAAGTGAAGGGGCTGTTGTTTTAATACACACAAGCAGCCTCTCTCTCTCTTCTCTTGCAAGGAGTTAAGGATCTGTGGCATGTAAATGGGGATGAAAAGCTAAATTAGCATATCTCTCCATATTGACAAATACAGTGCAGTGGTGCCTTGTAACAGATTCAGTTTGGAAAAGGGGAGCTGAGTATCTTTCCATTAAAATGTATTTGAGTGAGACAGCTCTGTTGTTTATCCTATGGCACTTTACTAATGCTTGTGAGGCCTGAGGCTCTTTTACATCTGAAACAATTTAAGAAGGATTTTGCATCCCAATTAAGAGTAAAACAAATGTTAATATCATTAGAAGTTTAATGTCATATAACTTTTTTCTTAGTGCCTTGAAACTATTCCCAACATAAGACACTATTTAAATAGAATCTTGAGTAAAATTGCTGCATTCTGTCATGAGGTTCTGTAAATAATTTTAATTAATGGCCCAGTATTCCACGTGCATCCTTTTTTCTAAAGTGCAGCAGGTTTGAGTGAACTGTAAAGTGTATCTGCTATTTTCCTTCCTCGAAGCTGCTTTTTGGGTAATTGGTTAAACTTCCTTGCTCTTTCACCATTTGAATCACTGTCATCTCATACTAAAACATTCCAAACAAAGGCCACAATGCAATCACACACTTCTATTTATCCATACATACATGAGAACCAGTCAAGAGCATATATTATTCCTTCTCACTTCAAATTCATGCATAGCCACAGTAACAAGGTGAAAGCACAACTCTGATCATCGTGCACAATATTTCCACAACCGTTGTAGGCCGCGGTACAAATATGCTCAATCAATAGCACTCTCACAAAGCAGCGAGCTCCAGTGCTTCGCAAAGAGAATTAAGCCTTATAGAAATGTAATTAAAATGCAGTACAATATACTTAAACCTTACACCCCTATAGGGCCATATTAATTGCAACGGCAGTGCCACAAGTATGTATGGGGTAGGTTGTTGAAGAAAATGGAAGTAGGGATGTTAAACTAGTTCATGCTCGACATTGCAAATTTGTGCGAACATGTTTTTGGAAAGAAGTGTGCCAGTTGATGTAACTGTCATAATAAAACTATAAAATTCAGGAAAAGGAGGCATGTATCGTCTAGGCCTCTCACAAGAGAGCAAGTCAGTGGACATGGTTATTTGTCTTATACTTCTTAATAGTGGCAATAATTAGCATTTATTTTTTCACTGGTTTTATGTTGCAGATTGACACCCCCTGGACGCAGCACAGGTGGATCATTTCAGATGAAAGTTGAGCAGAAGTGCAGTCTTGAAGTTCATCTCTTGCTGATGATTTCTCTGGAATATAAGCTGCTATAGGTTGACAACAGAACACTCAAGTCCCTGGACTCAGAGGAAATGTTAGCAATCCATAAATATCTATGTTTTGTAAACTGTGATTGAAAAGCAATAGACACAACTAGACCTGGTACATTGTCTTCAAGATAGTGCAGAAATGGGTATTTTGAGAATTGTTGAAATGGTGTCACTTTTCTATAGCCTCCCTGTTAGAACTAGCATCCTTGGTGTAGTCTCTCCTGTCTTTCTTTTTGCCTCTGCTTCCCATGTTTTGTTTGTGTGCTGGACTCTGTTTTTACTGTTGTTTTACTCTGCACACTTTACCACTGCTGACCAGTGCTGAAGTGCAAGTGCTCCCTGTGTAAATTGTATGTGTGATTGGCTTTTCCATGATTGCCATATTTGATTTACTAGTAAGTCCCTAGTAAAGTGCACTAGAGGTGCCCAAGGACTGTAAATCAAATGCTACTAGTGGGCCTGCAGCACAGGTTGTGCCACCCACATGAGTAGCCCTCTAAACATGGCTCAGACCTGCCACTGCAGTGTCTGTGTGTGCAGTAATAAACTGCCAGTTCGACCTGGCAAGGGTACCCACTTGCCAGGTGTAGGAGGCTGGCCAGGTTTATAGTGGGTACCTTGGGTACTTACACCTTATACCAGGTCCAGTTATCCCTTATAAGTGAAATGTAGTAGTGTTCTAGCAGCTTAGGCAGATAGAGGTAGCTGTAGCAGAGCAGCTAAGACTGAACTAGGAGACATGCAAAGCTCCTGCAATACCACTATAGTTGCCCAGTACTTATACACAATAAAAGACAATACTCAGTGTTAACAAAAATAAAGTTTTTTTTTTTAGTGACACAAGGCCAAAAATATCTTAGAGGCAAGACCTTCTGGAGGTCAGTATTATATTATACACAATATATAGACTAGACACCACTCAAAATAAGGTAAGTAAATAGTTATAGGATAGTGTAAACAATAGAAAATACAATAGAATGCAATAGGAAGAAATAGGTCTAGGGGCAACACAAACCATATAGTAAGAAAGTGGAATGCTAATCACAAATTCCCCCCTAGACAAGTGTAGTGTGTAGAGGATCACTGGGAGTGTAAGAAAACCACAAAGGTGAGTAAAATATCCCACCCCAAAGCCCAGGAAAATAGGAGTAAAGTACTGCAAGTTTCCTTAGGACACACCACAAGTCATGATTGGAGTTATTGCAAGAAACAAGCAAGACTGCAAGCAACAATTGGTGGATTCCTGGACTTGAAGACCTGTAAAGAGGGGAGACCAAGTCCAGAAGTCACAGAAGATTCCAGGAAGGACAGGAGCCCCTGTCAACGTAGAAGATGGTTCAAAAGAGGATGCTCCGGTTGTAAGAAGTCTGCAGAAGAGCACCAAAGAAGATGGCTGTGGGTTCCTGCGTGATGCGAAGGATGTCCCACGTAGAGATGTTGGATGCAGGCAATTTGCAGTTCGTCCAACAAGCCTTGGTTCAAGCAATGTCACAGATTGCGTCAAAATGGTGCTGCCTGGACCCAGGAGGGACCTGGGGGCCTCAACTCAGACTGAGTAGGCAGAAGGGGTTCCCAACACTGGAGGGAACCCACAGATGACCAGGCAGCACCCACGGAGGTCCCAGGACACGGGGACAAAAAAGGTTCAAATTGCAGTTGCTGCAGCACTACAAAAGAAGGACCCATACGCCGGAGAAGAACTCAGTGAGTTGAGTGTCACAGGATAGAGTGCTGGGGACCTGGGCCAGGCTGTGCACGAAGGATTCTTGCAAATAGTGCACAGAGGCCTCAGGAGGTGAAGATGACATGGTTCACAGGGTTACTAACGCAAACGGAAAAGGCTAGCTCTTACCTCCTCCAAATTTGGGCAGCTGGAACTTAGGACAGTCTGTGTCGAAGGGGTCCACCACCTGTGTTCCAAGGAGCACGCTCGTCACCAGGAGAGGAGTCCAAGAGAACCGGTCGTCATCTTAGAAGGTGCCTGCTGGAGCAGGGAAGTGATTCCGTCACTCCACAGGAGATTTGTTTGGTCCTTCTGGTGCAGGGTGAAGACAGGGAGTCCCCAGAGCATGCACAACATGGAAATTGTTGCAGTTGCTGGCTGGAGCTGAAGTTGCATAGTCGAAGTAACCCTTCTGGATACTTTGTTGCAGTTCCAGCGGTTCCTGGAGCAGTCTGTGGTTGATCCGAGGTCAGAGGATGAAGCAGTGGTTGCAGAGGGTTCCTGACGGAAACTTGCAAGCAGAATCTAAAGAGGAGCCCACAGGAGAGACCCTAAATAGCCCTGAGAGGGGGATTGGCTACCTAACCAGGTATGCACCTATCAGGAGGGGTCTCTGACATCACCTGCTGGCACTGGCCACTGAGAGAGCTCCAGAGTGTCCCCACACCTTGGAAAACAAGATGGCTAATGCCAGGGACACACTGAAGGAGCTCTGGGCACCACCCCTGGGGTGGTGATGGACAGGGCAGTGGTCACTCACCTTTCCTTTGTCCAGTTTCATGCCAGAGCAGGGACTGGGGTTCCTAAACCGGTGTAGACTGGCTTATGCAAGGAGGGCACCATCTGTGCCCTTTAAATCATTTCTAGAGGCTCTGGAAGGCTACCCTTCCCAAGCCCGTAACACCTATTTCAAAAGGGAGAGGGTGTAACATCCTCCTCCCAAAAAAAAATGCTTTGTTCTGCCTTCCTGGGACTGAGCTGCCCACAACCCAGAAGGTCAGATCCTGTCTGTGAGGTGGCAGCAGCTGTAGCTGCAGTGCAAGCCTCAGAGAGCTGGTTTGGCAGTACTGGGGGTCCATGGTGAAAGCCCCAGGATGTATGTTATTGGCTCCCAATACCAGGTTTGGAATGGGGGGACAATTCCATGATCTTAGACACCTTACATGGCCATATTCAGAGTTACCATTGTGAAGCTACATATAGGTATTGACCTATATGTAGTGCATGCTTGTAATGGCATCCCTGCACTCACGAAGTTCAGGGAATTGGCCCTGGACAGCATGGGGGTACCTTTGCTAGTGCAAGGGTGCCCTCACACTTTGTAACTTTGCACCTAGCCTTCAGTAAATGAAGGTTAGATATATAGGTGACTTCTAAGTTACTTAAGTACAGTGAAAATGGCAGTGAAATAGTGTGTGCACTATTTCACGCAGGCTGCAGTGGCAGTCCTGCGAAAGGGTTTGTCTGAGCTCCTTGTGGGTGGCAAAATAAATGCTGCAGCCCATAAGGGTCTCCTGGAACCCCAATGCCCTCTGTACCTAGGTGCCATATACTAGGAACTTATAAGGGGGGTCCAGTGTGCCAAATTAAATTGGTAAATGAAGTCACTAAACTATAGTGACTAATTTGGAAGCAGAGTGAGCATAAGCACTGATGTTCTGGTTAGCAGAACTTCAGTGACACAGTTAAGCACTACTGACAACACACACATAGGCCACAAACTATGAGCACTGGGGTCCTGGCTAGCAGGATCCCAGTGAGACAGGCAAACACAATGACAAATAGGGTTTTCACTATGAGCACTCTCAACCTCACAAACTGGATCTCCAACTGCGCTGACAACCTTGCTCCCCTCAAACGCACGCATCGACAGACCAACATCAAAAAACCTCTCTGGTTCTCTGACACCCTCAAAGAATCAAAGAAAACTTGTCGTGCCCTTGAGAAGGCCTGGCGCAAGGACCACACCGCTGACAACATGACCGCCCTCAAGAACGCTACACGCGAACACCACCACCTGATCCGCACTGCCAAAAGGAACTTTTTCACCGACAGACTAGACAAAAACAGCCACAACAGCAGAGAACTCTTCAGCATCGTCAAAGAGTTCTCCAACCCCAGCGCCAGCGCCAACGCCGTCACGCCCTCACAGGATTTGTGCGAATCCCTCGCCACTTTCTTCCATCGCAAGATCAGCGACCTCCACGACAGCTTCGGACACCAGACCCAACCATACACCACTGAACCCGCTTCCCCGGACATCACCCTCAACAACTGGACCCACATCAACACGGAAGAAACCAAATCCATCATGAACTCTATCCACTCCGGCGCCCCTTCGGACCCCTGCCCGCACTTCATCTTTAACAAAGCCGACGACATCATCGCCCCGCACCTCCAGACCGTCATCAACTCTTCTTTTTCTTCTGCTACCTTCCCCGAATGCTGGAAGCACGCTGAAGTCAACGCCCTACTAAAGAAACCTACGGCTGACCCAAGCGACCTGAAAAACTTCCGCCCCATCTCTCTTCTACCTTTCCCAGCCAAGGTAATAGAAAAGACCGTCAACAAACAGCTGACCACCTTCCTGGAAGACAACAACCTGCTCGACCCTTCACAAACCGGATTCCGAACCAACCACAGCACGGAAACCGCCCTCATCTCAGTCACAGACGACATCAGAACCCTGATGGACAACGGTGAAACAGTCGCCCTCATTCTCCTCGACCTCTCGGCTGCCTTTGACACCGTCTGTCACCGCACCCTAATCACCCGCCTACGCTCCACCGGGATCCAAGGCCAGGCCCTGGACTGGATCGCCTCCTTCCTCGCTAACCGCTCCCAAAGAGTTTACCTCCCTCCGTTTCGCTCAGAACCCACCAAGATCATCTGCGGCGTACCTCAAGGCTCATCGCTCAGCCCGACACTCTTCAATGTCTACATGAGCCCCCTCGCCGACATCGTACGCAAGCATGACATCATCATCACCTCCTACGCCGACGACACCCAACTTGTACTCTCCCTCACCAAGGACCCCGCCAGCGCCAAGACCAACCTACAAGAGGGTATGAAGGACGTCGCAGATTGGATGAGGCTCAGCCGCCTAAAGCTGAACTCTGAAAAAACGGAAGTCCTCATCCTCGGCAACACCCCGTCCGCCTGGGACGACTCCTGGTGGCCCACGGCCCTCGGCACCGCACCGACCCCCGCAGACCACGCCCGCAACCTCGGCTTCATCTTGGACCCTCTTCTCACCATGACCAAGCAAGTCAACGCCGTGTCCTCCGCCTGCTTCCTCACTCTCCGCATGCTCCGCAAGATCTTCCGCTGGATCCCCGCCGACACCAGAAAAACCGTGACCCACGCCCTTGTCACGAGTCGCCTGGACTACGGCAACACCCTCTACGCCGGGACCACCGCCAAACTCCAAAACCGCCTGCAACGCATCCAAAACGCCTCGGCCCGCCTCATCCTCGACGTACCCCGCAACAGCCACATCTCCGCACACCTGAGACACCTGCATTGGCTCCCAGTCAGCAAAAGGATCACCTTCCGTCTTCTCACCCACGCACACAAAGCCCTCCACAACAAGGGACCGGAATACCTCAACAGACGCCTCAGCTTCTACGTCCCCACCCGCCCCCTCCGCTCCGCTGGCCTCGCACTTGCTGCCGTCCCTCGCACCCGCCGCTCCACGGCGGGTGGGAGATCTTTCTCCTTCCTGGCGGCCAAGACCTGGAACTCCCTCCCCACCAGCCTCAGGACCACCCAGGACCACTCCGCTTTCCGGAGACTCCTAAAGACTTGGCTGTTCGAGCAGCGATAACCCCCCCTTTCCCCCCTAGCGCCTTGAGACCCGCACGGGTGAGTAGCGCGCTTTATACATGTTAATGATTTGATTTGATTTGATTTAGCACTTGTTTCCTGACTAGCAGTATCCCATTGACACAGTAAAAACACACTGACACACACTGTCAAACAGGCCAAAAGTGAGGGTAACCATGCTAGAAAGAGGCTACTTTCTCACACCAGGCCCAAACCCTCCCTTTTCATACATGTAAGGCATCCCTAAGGTAGGCCTTAGGTAGCCCCATGGGCAGGGTGAAGTGTATGTTAAAGATGGGACATGTACTGATGTGTTTTACTGCCAAATTCGGTTTTCACTGTTGTAAGGCCTATCTCTCTCTTAGGTTAACATTGGTACTGCCTTTAAATATCCAGTGTAGTTTGCCTTTGAGATCAGATAGAGATATGGAGGTTGTAGTCTTTGAACTCACAATTTAAAAATACACATTTTGGGAAAGTTGGTTTTTAAATTACGTTTTTGAAAATTCCACTTTTAGAAAGTGGGGTAATTTCTTGCTTAAACCATTGTATGACTCTGGCTGCTTGTTTATTTCCTGTCTGGGTCAGACTGACAGTTGGGCTGTTTGTGAATCCCCCCTATTCAGTGACACAAAGGGAGCTGGGATGTGGCCTGCATATCCTGATGAGCCATCTGGGCTAGAGTGGAGGGAAGAGTGGTCACTTACATCAGACTCCAACCCCCTGGTGTGGGTCTGGGGCCAGACCTGGGCAAGGCAGGATCTGGTGAACAACAGAGACTTTCCTTTGAAGCTTGCCTATTTCAAAGGCAGAAAGGGGTGTAAGTGGTGGACACAAAACCTCAAATGTTCAGATCACTTCTAGAACCAAGAGGAACCTCTGCCAAGGAGAAGAGCTGAAGAGGAGGAGTGCTGCCCCTGTCTGAAGTTCACTGTGTGACTGTGCTTTGTTGGGCTATCCTGCAGTTGCTGCTTCTGTCTGTGAAAGGAGACAAAGACTGGGCTATGTGGTATATTCTTGCTAGAGAAGTGTCTCCAAGGGCTTAGATTGAGCTTGACTCCTGGTTTGAAGTCTCAGGGCCACCAAAGACTTCCCCTGCAAGCACCTGAACTCTCTGCTGAGACTCCTGCCCTGCCAAGTGGTGCCCCATCCAGTCCCTTGGCCCTTGACAGGTGAAGCTGGTACAAAAAGGATGGAAATCCATGCGCAGGAAGCCGTGTGGGGAAAATTTTGAAGCACCACCTGGAACGTAGCTGAAAAATGAGAGCTACCCACTTCGTGGCTGAAATTGATGCCTCACCTGCATCACTGCTGGGAGATCAATGCATCACAGCTGCAGAAACAATGCAACACCCCCTTGCAGCTGCTGACAACGATGCAAACCCCACACAGCGCAGTTTTCCAACAGCGTGTCACTGGCTCATCGCTGAGTGTCAAAGTCATTGTGACTCTGTGCAGATCCGAGGTGCCCTGTCAAGAAATCGACACATCACTCTCTTGAAGGAGAGGAAAACGACACAGTGCCTACCCGACCAGAGAAGAAATAATGCACAGCCTCACTTGCAGGTGAGGAATCGATGCATCGCTGACTTTTCTGACACACACTCGCCCATGCGGCTTAATTTTGTACACAAACCAGGTACTTGTGTAAAATCAATGTTTCCATTGTTTTCTATTGAGTAAGACTCTTTTTACTTTGAAAACTCATGTCTTGACTTGTGTATGCTGGACTTTTGTCGTTTTGGTCTTGTTTGATTTAGATAAATATTACCTCATTTTCTAAAATGGTGTGGTGTCCATTTTGGAGTGTTTTCACTGTATTTCTGTGTGTGTTGGTACAAATACTTTACACATTGCCTTTGAGATAAGACTGACTGCTTGTGCCAAGCTACCAAGTGTGTGAGCAGGGGTTATCTAAGTGTGTATCTCCATTGCCCTGACTCGAGTGAGGGTCCCTGCTTAGACAGAGTGCAAACTGACTGGCAACCAGAGATCCCATTTCTAACACTCCCTCATCCTGGATCATATGTGTATTGAAGGTCCACATATATCTGTGTTCCCCTTTCTCTCCTTTAGTGTGTGGAGTTGTGGAGTACACTATTACCCAGGAGTGACACTAAGCAGGTGAAAGTCTAGCCTTGCCTATCATCTGCTATACGAAGAGCTAGGTCTTTAGCCTGTTGCAGAAATGGAGGGTGTAGAAGAAGGCCTGGCCCGGTATCCAATTCTGTGTATGTGTGGGATGCGTGTGAGTTAGAGTCTAGCTGAGCAATGGTGTCTGGAGAGTTCTTGGAAGAAGCTGCAACTATTTAAGTAGGCAGGGTTGATGTTGTGCAGTGGCATGGAAGTATGAGTGAGAAGTTTTAAGTTTGTGTATTGGGAGCAGGTGGAGCTCCATGAGGTGTGATGTGATGTGGGTTCTGTGTGAGAGGATGAGGGTGAGTATGGCTGCCATATTGCAGATGGTTTGAAGTCTTCTGGTGAGTTGCTTACTGATTCCTGAATAGAGGGTATTCCCATAGTCTAACTTGATGTTGTCTAGGGTGTGTGTGACAGTCTTTCGGGTGATGCTTTGGAGACATTTGAAGATTTTATTTACTAATTTGAGGGGGGAGAGCATGATGCTGTGATGGCATTGACTGTCATGTTCATGTCTAGTTTGTTGCCAATGAAGATCGTGTGAATCCTGGTGTGGGTGCTGGGGTGGGTGTGGGTCCAAGGTTAACTGGCCACCATGTTGTCAGTGTAGGAGAAGTTGATGTGGGGGTGGACAACCCCAATTAGAGGGATCACGTAGGCTTTGAAGAGAGTACGGCTGAGGAATGAGCCTTGTGGCACCGTACAGATACATTTGCGGGTTTCGGATGAGTATGGGGCAAGGCTGACATTTTGTGTTCTGGGGAGCAGGTTCTTGGATGCTTATATCCCACAGGCATTGGATAAGGAGATGGGAAACTGTGTTAAATGCTGCAGAGAGGACAAGGAGGATGAGGATTGCTGTGTTTCCTCTGTCCAGGACCATGCATAAGTCATCTGTGGTGAAGATAAGCGTTGTTTTTGCACTGTGGTGATATGTGGCATGTATAGGTTTCCATTGGTAATTGGTTGCCTACATGTGCTAAATACAGGGTTGATGGCAATTTTGGAATACATCTTGCAGGAACAGTGAGTTGTGCTTCTTATCTTTTGGTGAGAAAGCATTGTCACGTGAGGGTTCCTTTCGGTGTCTGGAGCCTGATCTGTGGTTAGAATGAGAGATAGCTTGGCTATGTGAAGGCTGTATGTAAAATGTATGTGTAACTTGAAGCATAAACTCTGCTGCCTAAATCAAGAACCACAATGATCACTTTCTCATATTGCAAACAGATGCAGAATTTGCTGGAATTGGTGTTTATGGTGTGGCAGTACACTGTAACAACAGCACATCCCTAGGATGGGTACTGCATTACTGTGTCTTAGCTTTTCAACCTAGTGAGGCTTGGCAGTAAAATACGTGTGAATCCTTACTCTGCTGTGGAACTAAATCAAGGCCCATCAATGCAGCATAACTCCAAGCATAACAAGTTACCAATACAGAAGCAATACAAAAGGAAAACACACTTCTTTGTGCACAACATGTTCAGTTTCAAAAAGTTAGTGAGTATGTCATACTTTTTCCTGTAATTAGTATATATGTTTAGGACCAAACTTACAGAGACTGTGGACAATCTTCCAGAAAGGAGTCTGAAGAAATGAGTAACATAAAAGTGCATTTTATGAAGAATATTGTCCATCCAACATTTAACCTCAATTAATTTAGTGGTTTTGACACTGTATATGCAGTGGGTCGTCGAAGAGGATTGACAGCTGCTTGTTAAAATATATGTTATCATGTGGAACCGTAAATGTTTCCTTCAGAGTGACGTCCTCACAGGAAAAAGCACCAGATTGGTGGCTTCCTACATGGATACAGCTTAATCACGCATTGCATGAGAGACCTACTCAATGTAAGATGCTCACATCAATTATGTTGTTTTTAAGGTAGTTCAGATTCATGGCAAAGTGATTAACAAGTTAGAATATTGTTAACTGAGTGCCATTCAGTTTATCTCCTGGGAATGAAAGATGAATCTGGAATCAAACCTGTCCATTGGCCAATTGCACACCCCAATCATGTGTGTTAACCCACTAATCTCATTTTTTGTGACTTGTGCCTGTTTGCAGCCTCAAACAAGCAAGCGTTGCAGCTGCAGGAGGAGCAGACTGTAATCATACAATCAGGCAAGAGCACCTTTCTGAACATGTTATTACAAATACCTAATGACCGTGTTATCCTGCCAAGAAAAAATTGTCAGGGAGTTAGAAAAAGGGCCAACATTTTGAAATTACTGTACAAAAACTGGTGAAACATTCTTTGTACTGAAATCTGACCAAACTGTTTGTTACTTGGGGTATATGTAAGAAAAGTGGCGCTGCACACAGTTTTCTTGCACCCTTTACCGCCCCCCCTACCGCCACCATGTGTGCATCGTATTTAATATATGGCTCACCAAGGCGCACTGTAGGGGACAATAGTGTCATTTTTTATGATGCTATTGATGTACTCTGCAGGAGGAGCACCAAAATATTGGCACTACTCCTGCAGAGTAAATAGGGGCCCATTTTAAATAATGGAAACCCCCTTTTAGCGCCTGCTCTGAGCAGGTGTTAAAAGTGCCATATAAAATGATGCAAAGAATGCATGCATTGCGCCAGTTTGTAAATGAGGCACGAGGATTTTGGCCTCGGGCCACTTTAGCGTCAACATAAATGACACTAATGTGGCAGAAGGTGTGGCTAGGGACTTAAAAATATGCCCATTTGTTTCTCTTAAACCACCCTTTAAAGTTCTCTGTAAGTAGCCTGTAAACATTGTAAAATTCACAGCACTTTTGCTGTAGTATTATTGAGTTTGCCCAAAATGTTTAAAATACACAGCTTGTAACAATTTTGTTAAATTGGTTCTGTGAATAACTCTTCCCCCAACTGTTTAAAGTATTTGCTCTGCCTCCATTGCTTGGTGTGTTAGCTCCCCCCATAGTTCAGGTCTATTGGCACCCCTGATACCAGGTTATTTAAGTGCTACTAGGCAGCACACTAACCGAGAAGCTTGCTAGTCAGTCAGGTCAGCTGAGGCTATGGGGGTAAGCTCCTGCCACATTTAAAGATCTCCGTCTGCCTTGTGGGAATCTCTAACCCTTGAGAGGAATCACTGGTTCATTTGAAGGCTGAAGAGTTTGTTGAGCACGTGCCATACGTTTTGCAGTCCAGTAGCAGTCATTTTTGTTTTTCAAGATTTTCAAGATTAACCTCTCAAAGTGGGAGTTTGTTCTTGGAAAACAGCAAAAAAAAAAAAAAAAATCAATGACTGACGTGAATGATGTTTGTATTCAGCACTTTCCACGTGCAGGGAATTCAACAATGGTCTCCTTTCCTCAAGTGATTTGAGGTGACAGTCACTACCTATAACATGGCAGTCTAGTGGATGCGTAGCTACTATTAATACTGATTTTACTAATGAATATTCATGTATTTTGAGTGTTGAATTTGCTTAGAAAATATAATAAGGTAGGGAAAATAATGCACACATTTGAAGGTGGGCCCACCTGAGTGGCCGACAGAATTCACAAAGTGTACCCATTAATGACTTAATAATATGAAATATTGAGCTTATGTTTTGATGTTAGTATATCATAATTAGAGTTATGTATTAGCTTTATTCATTTTAGGCCTTACCTTAGCGGAGGTCTTGGCCTAGTTCCACGGCCTTTGGCAGGCTGTATTTCTTAAGCGTTTAATAAAATGGCTGCTCATAGAATTAAATTGTGATTTTCCACTGTGCTGACCAAATGCTTTTTGCTAAACGTCTTTCTCATGAGAACTGCTTGCTAGGAGATGATGTACTTTCTAATGCAACATTATTAATGTAATGTGTGTGAGACTGACCTTCCCAGTAGAAGACAATGAAGACTCTGACTGGAGTATAAGCTACAACAATATTATTACCTGACGAGCCGGATGATGAGAACAGTACGAAAGGAGCCAATCATCGTCATGTGAACCATTTACTAGTAGAAATGTGGATCTGAAGTTTTTGTTTTATTGGACAAAGTGTGAGCATGCGATCCCTTGACCAATAGGGACTTGGGAAGTAGCTTTAGGAAATCTAACTTATTCAGATTTGCCCATTTTCCGTCTTGAGAAGAGAAGTGCTTAACTTTATTGCTGAAAAGACGTTGCCGTTTCTGATCTTTGATGCGGAATCCTGATGCCCTGCTGACCAGACTGATGTCCTGATGACGAAGACTGTCACAGCTTGCTGATCCAAACTGATGATAGGTATATTGACTTTTGTTGTTTGCTATGTCTGTTTGCTTTTGTTTCTAGGTACCAACCGCTATTTTGATAGAGCCATAGTTAGATGTTTCCCAAATTTGTGTTGACTAAATTGTTTTTGTATGAAGCACCCACATGCTATTCTATTCTGCTGTTAGTTATGGTCCTCACTAATGAAGTTCAATACATGGAGTAACATTTGATGTATTTTCTTTGCTGGATCTACATGTATATAATATTGTTTGCACAAGTATTCTTCCTATTAAATTGGACTGTATTTTTAGAATGTGTAGTAGCTCAAGCTCTGATTAGAATGCCGTTCTTTCGCCGTTTTGGTCAGCCAGTGTTGTTTCTGTATATCAATTGATTTTGAGATTAACCTACATTACCTTGCTTAGCATTGTTAATATTGGGAAATAAATATTCTAACTTTTACATAAAGGTGTGGTTATTCATGAGTGAAAGGTCATGGTTACTCCTATTGATTATTAATGTTATTGATTGTTATTGATTATTGATCTGTTTGTACGGAATATATGGTGGGAAAACCTAGAAGCAAGTCAAAAGGTTCATCACGTCTCCCTTGTAAGTTTACTTATTAAGGTCTGATGCACTAACACTACCATGTCAAAAATGTCAATCTCCAGAGCCAGCTAAGGCTCCAGTAGTGAGAACCTGCATTGCGCCAGCTCTAAATGAGAAAAGCAAATGTTATGCTTGACGGAGCAGGAGCCACGCCGATTTAAGGAGTACTCCCACTTTATCAAACAGTAAAACAACTCATCAGTCTTTTGGCTGAAAGAGTCAACAAAACCATGAAATTCTGGTTACACAAGACTACTAAAAAAAAATAGGAGGAATACTTGAAGGAATAATATGAACAGTGTGCATTAGCCACTCTGAGAGTCCACTAAAAAAGAAACCGTGAGACCCAGAAAAATGTGACACACAAGTTGAAGTACACATGGTGTTATAGCTTTGTAAAAGGCAATATACTAGTGCTATTTACAAATGTTTTACAGAGTTTCAGCAAGCCTTTATTGGTGTAACTCTCCAAGAGAGGTGCAAGAGGTTGTAAGCTTCCGTACTGAAACTTATCACGGGGCTTTGTCCACACATTTCTGAATAGCATATTTTTCCAGTGTTAGAACACTGCTGAAGCTTTTGAAACGCTAAGGATTGTTTTGTTTATTTGTATTGCCTAATATAGCATCACACGACTGATGAGAAGCTACTTCAGAGGGCTCAAAGTGCATTTGGTTGTGCCTCGTTGGAGACAGTTACTTTTACAGGATAAATGCATTCCCTCGGGCTTCAGGCACTGGGCAGATGTGGTATTTTACAAACAGATCGCTACTTAACAAGAGGCTTGGTAAATGGACTATGTTTAACTCTTTCTTGGATCTGAGCAGGGCTTGTCATAACAATACTAAGGTGAACCTGCCCTAGATTTCTGGACTTCTCATTTCCTTAAGCTGTGACCCAAGGGCCCAGATTTAAGAGGGCCTGCACCTCCTTGTGCCACATTAGTGTCATTTTTTATGAAACTAACGTGGTCCAACGAGCCAAATTCGCTGCATCATAACCCCTTGTGCCACATTGTGCCTGCGCTAGGCATATTGTATGCAAGGGGGGTGTTCTCCCATTAGCGGGACCGCAAAAATGGAGCAGTGGAATCTCAGAGATTCCACTGCACCATTTGTAGCACCTTTTTTTAACACCTGCACAGCGCAGGCGTTAAAAGAGGGCATACCATTGTTTTCAATGGGCCTCTATATACTCTGCAGGATTAGCGACAAAGGGGGTCATTCTGACCCTGGCGGTCATAGACCGCCAGGGCCGGGGTCCGCGGACGCACCGCCAACAGGCTGGCGGTGCATCCAGGCCAATTCTGACCGCGGTGGTAAAGCCGTGGTCAGAAAAGGGAAACCGGTGGTTTCCCGACGGCTTTCCCCTGGCCTGAAGAATCCTCCATGGCGGCGCTGCAGGCAGCGCCGCCATGGGGATTCCGACCCCCTTCCCGCCAGCCTGGTTCTGGCGGTTGTGACCGCCAGAACCTGGCTGGCGGGAACGGGTGTCGTGGGGCCCCTGGGGGCCCCTGGGGGCCCCTGCAGTGCCCATGCCAATGGCATGGGCACTGCAGGGGCCCCCTAACAGGGCCCCACAAAGATTTTCAGTGTCTGCATAGCAGACACTGAAAATCGCGATGGGTGCAACTGCACCCGTCGCACCCTTTCCACTCCACCGGCTCCATTCGGAGCCGGCATCCCCGTGGAAGGGGGTTTCCCGCTGGGCGGGCGGGCGGCCTTCCCTGCGGTCGCCCGCCAGCCCAGCGGGAAACTCAGAATGACCGCTGCGGTCTTTTGACCGCAGTACGGTCTTCTCGCCGCCCGCCAAGATTAGAATGACCCCCAAAATGTTGGCACTAATCCTTCACAGTACATCAATGGCATTAAAAACGTCAACGCTATTGCCCCTACCCTGCGCCATGGTGCACCTTATATTAAATACAGTGCACACATGGTGGTGGTAGGGGGCGATAAGGGCGCAGAGTTTTTTCCTTCAAGAGGTTTTGTAAATTCCCAGGGCATCTATACTGTACATAAGGTGAATGGGTTTTTCTAACCACAGAAGTGTGTGTAGTCCCAGAAGGTCCAGTGTAGCGGAACCATAATTTGAAAAAGTAAAGGGTATATTTACTAAGATTTTACTCTGAATTTGTGTCACAAAAGAGATAGAAATCAGTGCAAAATACTTATTTCAATTTACTTTCAAGTGCATAACTTGCTTTGCTTTAGAAAGTGGCTTGAACTTAACACAAAGCAGAACCTATCGCTGCTTTGAATTACTTGGCATCAGTGGGGGAGGAGGTTCCATGGATTGTGCATGGACAGTCCCAAGAAATCACCTATGGCTTTTGCTGCAAAACTCTATCTTCTAAAATAGGTAGACAGGGCTTTGCCCACAAAAACACTCTCTTTCAAGGTTTTGATATAGGTAAAAAGGAGGAGAAATGCTTTTATTTCTCCTACCTTTTCCCAGTTTCAATGTGTGCTGCACTGCAGAGCACACATACAAAGTAGGAAAGGTTTTAAAGTTAGTTTAAGCATAGTGTTTTGTACTGGAAGGGTTCCATACCAGTAAAAAACCTATACTAGACTCACACAGACAACTTTGCACTATGGTGCAAAACTGTGTGCACTGCGCTCAGCAGCCTCATTGTGCACCAGTAGTAAGGAGGTAACAGGATTGTTCCATATCTGAGTCAATATGGCAGTGTCCTGCTCTCTCTCTCTCTCACGCAGTTCAGCACAGCATTTTTTGGTGCAGTGCAGCTTTGCGTGAGATTTTAGTAAATATACTCTCAAATATTCTCTGAATGGGAGGCAAAAAACGACATAGAGCGCTGGTAAAATATATTTTTTGTTGTTTATGCTCATTTATTGTTGATGCGCTCCTTTGATCCACCTATGGCTTTCCTTTGTGATTCATGAACTGAACGGGTTAAGAAGTGGATTTGCTCTTTGGACCTCTTACACGAGGGGTAGCTCTTTCAGGCAGTGAAAAAGCTGGAAGTAGCCATGTGGGAATTTATGTTACTTTGGAGTTCGAGCGGTTGTGTGGGATTGAAGATCATACTTTAAATATGGTTTTTGGTCACTGAGGTTCGTGAATGACCAAAGATAGAGGCTAAAAAGATAAGACTCGGAAGATTGATGGGCTTCACCATCTCAAAAGTATTTCTTCATCCTGCATACTACATGGGTATCCTATGCAAATGTCTGTTTGTTATTCTGTAAAATAAACATGTGTTTTGTGAATAATATGGACTTCAGAGCTTGTATGATTGGCTGTGCTATAAAATAAATACTATACAATGATTTGAAAGTATAACTGCCAGGGCTGTATCATGAAGAGCTGCACTAATTCCCTGCAGAACTTAGCGGCTGTTTATTTTTTTTTTATTCAAGGTGTCTATAGTTAATATAAATAACTTAGAATTTCTCTGAATTAATGCATGAAATGAGAGTAGCACAGGCGGAAACAGTGAGCAGGGATTGTCTCTCTCTGTTTCCAATTTGTTGTTCCAATTTCATGAACTTTAGACACCTTGGGGCATTTTTATGACAACTGATGCATAGCAGCGACAAGGCAGCGATGCGTCTGAAAAAATTGTGCTGCGGTATGACAGTTACCAGTGCCATGGATGCACCATATTTATGGTGTGGCACACCATGTCCTAAGGTTCCAAGGTGCATCGAAATAATGACACATCAGTGGGGCAGATGCCAGAGTGAAAACTGCTGCATGTGCAGCCATTGTGACACAAAGCTGCTTTGCAGGTCGAAAACCAGTACTTATTTGCTGCAAGTCACCTTTGTGTCACAATGAAGCAGGTCATGCGTCAAACATCATATTAAAGTAATGCATTGGTGAAAAAAATGTTTCATACACCTCAGGGAGAAATGGAGCAGGTAGCAAGGCGGCAGTAGAAGTCAAGGCAACAATCCCCATTTCAGTCAGGATGTCCAGACAGAACCCTAGCGGAAGAGGATTACAAGTGTCCAGGACTACAAGTCCCACAATACAAAGCACAAATACCTGGACTGGAACAGCACATCATGCATGGACACTTGGATCGTGCTCAACCTGTCTGGGACAATGTTGGTCCCCTTGCACCATGAGGTGACTGTGCCTTTTTTGGGCCTATGCTGTTAAATCTTGACTGTAAAGCAATGGATTGGATTGGGGTGAAAGAGGAATAACCCCTCACCTGACCGTGGCTTCAGCTACGATATATGTGAAGTTTCACAATGTAGGATCATGCGAATAGCCTTGTGTATGATCACCAGTGTGAAACTACATTGCATCCAGCTGTCATGATGTGTAGGGTGAGAGCACATAGGAGCCTTTTGCCATCATAGAAACAACACTACTTCCTGCCAACTACAAATTTATACTGCGGATGGTGGTGAATTCAATTAAGGCACATTAGAAGACGATGAGTGTTTGTTGGAAGAATAGATGATGTGTGAGCCTTGTGTGCCCATAGCAGTGTAGTGCAATGCAGCTGTGGCTGGGCACATTGAGCTGGCTTTGTGTCTGAATGTGGAGACATTGCATGGCAAGGATGTGAGTTGTGATGTGTCTACTGAAAGGTAGCCCGAGCAATACTCATGCACTGCTGTGTCTGATAGTGTCACACTCAGTGATGTAACAAAGGCCCTCACATCCCCCGTGGTGTGGGGGGCTCCAAAGCTCCAGGGGGCCCCCTCAGCACAGTACACTGTGTGCGGACAACAGGCCCCTGACTGGTTCCATGGGGGGAAAGTGGACCCCTCGAGGTACTCTGCAGGGGGAGCACCTCAAGCTTTGTTATGCCACTGGTCACACTTGTAGCAGCAGTGAAGGGATGCCAAAGAAAAGGGAATGGGTGTCCTGCATCCTACATTGATGTATCATGTGTGGGAGCTAGACAAAAAACTTCTGACTATGACACATATGTCAAAGCCAGGAGGAAGTGAAACAGGGGAGAATGAAGGGACAAGAAGAGATAGGCCCCCATGACGATATGATGATGTGCAATTTTAAGGGGTGTTTGAATCGTGAACTTTATGGACCTACTTGTGTGACCAACCGGGGGAAATATGTCATAGAATATCATTACTACTAGCATGTGGGACACAGATTAGCCCATATTTCTCAAATACAGGCAGCCACGTTTTTTACTTGCATATGGTAACTTTTAATGTTGGTATTATGTTCAAATGGAAGTTAATGTATGATTGGGGTGGCATCAGTGTGTGACAGTACGTTGA
Source organism: Pleurodeles waltl (assembly GCF_031143425.1). Classification (NCBI taxonomy): domain Eukaryota; kingdom Metazoa; phylum Chordata; class Amphibia; order Caudata; family Salamandridae; genus Pleurodeles; species Pleurodeles waltl. The sequence goes on along the minus strand of NC_090437.1, from coordinate 607,086,610 downwards.
GTCCCTGCATCTAAATGAGGAGTACCAGAGGACTCATCTACAGGTACATGTGAGTGGGGCTGAGTTGAGAGAAGTGGGATACTTCTTTTCTGAACTACGGGGCCAACTGTGTATGTAATAAAGTTACACGTGTTCACACAAATAAGTAAATCCATTGTTTGTACATACATACCCTTACACATACCAACACTGTAGCCAGGTTGTTAGCTAGGTAGAGTTGCATAGATGTGTGTCAAATGTGAGCCCTTGGCCACATAAATGCACAATGTGAATGCAAGACAGGACAACATGGCAAATACAAGAACAAACCGACAGCACTGTACCCGGGGATATGGGCTGAGTAGTGGATAGAGGAGATGTAGGCACCCTGCTGACTTGTGCAATTTGCATAGTAGTGGGTCACAAAACGACAAACATTGAGTATAGCCAAAAAGGAAATTAAAGATAATCAACAAGGCAGTTGTGGACTGCACCTTAACTCACCCTCAGAGGCAGGGCAGGCCAGCACATTGTGTAACTGTGCTTCAATGGGTGGTATAACACGAAACGTCACCCTTGTCACACATTGGTCATGTAAATAATGTAAATATATTGCCATCCGAAGGGCAATTGCACTGCAGCTTTGCCTTATTTCCTAGAAGTCACATAAGTCTTACACAGCAATGTTGAAAAGAAAGTAAGTGAGAATAAAATGTGTATGTCAGCAACATTACTCATGTCAACTTCTAGCCAGGGTCATCAGTAACATATTACTCTTACATTTCAGAGGGAGAAACAACACCTTCTGACCAGCAGCCTGTCTTGGATGACCAACCTGATGGTAAGGACATCATGCACCTCATGGACGAAGACACGTTCCAGCATCTTCTAAGCTCCACTGGAGCACATTCTCCATTCATGACAAGGGATGACATTGCTAGGTCTCCAGAGAATCTGCCTACCACAGGACATGCCCCATCTGCCAGCTCAAGTCCACTTCTGGACTCCAAGGACCCACAAAGGCAAGCAATAGGAGTCCAGTGGCAGCTTGTAGTTTAGGTGCAGGTGGGGATGGAGACCATTGTAGGCACCCTAGATGGAGTCTGTAGGTGTCTCAGTTCCAATAAGGACACCTCTGAGGCAATCAAAGGCAACTACTCTTTGCTTCATAGAATGGATCAGTCTCTGGATGACATTGCTGGTGTCATGATGCAGAGGTGACATCAGTGAGGTCACCACACAGCTGGGGGTCATCTGCACCATCCTCTAATCTATGGAGCACAAGCAGGACTCTTATTTTGCAACCATGGGTACCTTCCACAGTGACTTTGTTAGCTTGTTAGCATGCCATCAGGCACTAGTCAGAGCTGTGCTGCCTTCCTTGCTGGCACAAACAAATGCAGCTGGGGACATGGAAGCCTCATTTTCTGTCCATAATGTGTGTGCGCATTAGATGCCTCCTGCACAAACTCCACCATGCTCGGGGGAGGCACAACACATATCAGAGGATGAAAATGTGGACTCCACCACTTTCTGGTGGAAAACTTCTCAATAACATTTGTCCGTGCCTCTTGGCTAGTTTCTCATGGGACCTATGTTTACCATCATGCCATCTCCCTTGTCACCTGATACTGTCCCCTTTTTCCATGCACACCTGTTAATCTGATCCATTTGTGAACGGTTGACGTGGTATACCATCCCTAATGGCATCTTGGACCTCCTCCTTACTGGAATACTTCTCACTTGTCACATGACATGTATCCACCATGGACTCTGTCTGGACATCCTTTGGCTTTGGTTGTTGCTTCAAGAGCTGCTACTTAAAATTTGCTCATTTACACACCTGTAAATAAACACACTATCATGAACCAACAAGTTGTATTTCTGTTGCATGTAGTAACTAAATAGGCCACAATGGATGTGTATATACAAAAAACACTTCTTAGCATCTCAAGGTAATTGCGCTACAGTTCCTATCACGTGCTCTGGTTGGACATGGCCAAGCATCATGTACCTCCACTGCCATGGCATCAAGTAGAAAATCTCTTTGAACTATTGAGTGCCATGGTGTAGCAATAAGCATCAGTAACTTGAGTGGCATACAGTGAAAAACCCAACTAACCACACTATTTCATACCCACACAAATTGGGTCCGGTGAACATGCAGATACTAATGGCCAGACTCACTCAGATTCTGCATCATACCTACAGCACTGAGTGATGTAAAAGCTCACTGCTACAATTTGGATGTCAGTAAACATGAACTAAAACATCTATGTATTGGGGGTCCTGTGTCAACTTATAAATGGCGTTGGAAGGCACACTGGGATACATAGGACCAATGTGTTCTTCTGCCCCTGAGCGCACTCACATGCATTGTGTGTGAAAGTAACCACACATGACATTGTCGCATTGTGCCAATGAGGCTGCTGCATTTGGGCTGCAGCATCACCTGAATTGTGGGGAACTGAGTTTGATCCCACACCATGTGAAAACTGTCATCCTCATCCATTTCTGGCCAGTTAGCAGAAATGATTTGTGGCAACCAGACGCATGACATTGTGACTTCTCAGGTAAATCGTGGTGGATCAGATCTCATCCTTCTCTCTCAGTTACATTTGTCTCACACATGCAAAGACAAAAAGAAGCAGGGGATGCTTCAATAAAATTTATTGAATCAACTGTGTCCTAGATACAATAACATAAACTTCAATATTTAGGATGCTAAAACACACTAGAAGCAGAATGGTGTCAAGAAAAGTGAAACACAAGAAAGATCCCACCATTCTGTCACAATACAAGATGTGTGATTCCTACCTATGCCACTAATGTTCTATGTAAGAACGCAGCAGAATAGGCCCTTATTCACCCTTCAGTGCCCCTTGGGAAGACATCACCTCCCATACCTGAGTATGACAGTAGTGAAGGAGTCCATCATCTAGAGAGACACCTTCCCCACATAGGCCAGAGAATCCATAGTCTCAGTGAGCAGCTGCAACAAACTCAGACAGCATGTGGTCGTGGTCATCTGCACCTCCCTCTAACATGCAGGGGACAGAGAGATGTTTGTATATAAAACAGCTAATATTCTGAGAAAAGTGTCTCAGTGTAAAAGTATGTATATTTGTGTGAAATGTTAGAGATGTGGTGTATCACTTGTGCTGGCAATCCTATCTTGTTGAAGGATTGAAGAAAGCACCAAGTGAAAGCATGTCAAAAGAAGAAATGTAAATGCTTTCCTAGGTGAAAGGGAAGTGTTAGAAATGGGGACTTTGGTTGACAGTCAGGTTACCCCCTGTTCAAGCAAGGACCCTCACTCTAGTCAGGGTAAAAGAGAATCACCCTCAGCTAACCCCTGCTTACCCCCTTGGTAGCTTGGCAGAGCAGTAGGCTTAACTTCAGAGCGCTAGGTTTAAAGTATTTGTACCAACACACACAGTAACTTAATGAAAACACTACAAAATGACACAACACCGGTTTAGAAAAATAGGAAATATTTATCTAAACAAAACAAGACCAAAACGACAAAAATCCAACATACACAAGTCAAGTTATGAATTTTTAGAGATTAAGCTAAAAAATAGTGCTTAGAAACAAAAAATGCTTCAATGAGATGCTAACACGGCGTCATGACAGAGTCGTTCCCAACAAGCCGACAACAGCGGTGCCGGACACGGAGACATGTAGACCCCCAAGTACAGTACCTTTGGTGAAGAGTGAAAACAAGCCGATGCGCGAAGTCGGGGATCGCGGCGTCTCTGCGAAACGTTGAATCCGTGCACTTCAAGCGGCGTCGGTCACGACGTGGTGGGGCGACTTCCACGGAGTCGCGGACTTCAGCGGGCTGCTGCGGCGTCTGGCCTGCGAAGAGCGTCGCATTCCAGCGAAGGTCACGGCGTCGGGTGCAGGCGGCGTTACCGGATTCAGCAGCGGCAGCGGTCCGGAGTCGTCCGAAGTCGATTTCCTTGGATTTCTACCAGCTTTCCTTTCAAGGGCCCAGGGACTGGATAAGGCACCACTTGTCAGAGCAGGAGTCTCTCCAGAGACTCCAGGTGCTGGCAGAGAGAAGTCTTTGCTGTCCCTGAGACTTCAAACAACAGGAGGCAAGCTCTAACTCAAGCCCTTGGAGATTTCTTCACAAGATGGAAGGCACACAAAGTCCAGTCTTTGCCCTCTTACTCTGGCAGAAGCAGCACTGCAGGAAAGCTCCACAAAGCACAGTCACAGGAAGGGCAGCACTTCTTCCTCAGCTATCAGCTCTTCTCCAGGCAGAGGTTCCTCTTGGTTCCAGAAGTGTTTCTAAAGTCTGTAGATTTGGGTGCCCTTCTTATACCCATTTTTGTCTTTGAAGTCACCTTTCTTCAAAGGGGACTCACACCTACTTGTGAAATCCTGCCTTGCCCAGGCAAGGCCTCAGACACACACCAGGGGGTTGGAGCCTGCATTGTCAGAGGCAGGCACAGTCCTTTCAGAAGAGAGTGCCCACTCCACCCCTCCCTCCTAGCAGAGATGGCTAATCAGGAACTGCAGGTTACAACCCAGCTCCCTTTGTGTCACTGTCTGGTGTGAGGTGAAAAACAACCCAACTGTCAAACTGACCCAGACAGGGAATCCACAAACATGGCAGAGTCACAGAATGGTTTAAGCAAGAAAATGCTCACTTTCTAAAAGTGTCATTTTCAAACGCACAATCTTAAAATCAACTTTACTAAAAGATGTACTTTTAAATTGTGAGTTCAGGGACCCCAAACTCCACATGTCCATCTACTCTCTAGGGGAATCTACACTTTAATCATATTTAAAGGTAGCCCCCATATTATCCTATGAGAGAGACAGGCCTTGCAACAGTGAAAAACGAAGTTGGCAGTATTTCACTGTCAGGACATATAAAGCACATTACTATGGGGGTAATTCTGACCTTGGCGGTCTTTTCGCAAGACCGCCGAGTTACCGCCGCGGTGAAGACCGCCGACCGCGGCGGTATGCCGCTGTGCGCATTCTGACCGCTGGGAGCGTTCCGCCGGAAAACCGCCAGCAGCCACACTGGCGGTCGGCGGGAAAGTGGAGACTGGTCAACCTCCACCGCCACGCCAGCAGAACACCGCCCACAAAATTACGACCCACATTTCTGTGTGGCGGTCTTCTGTTGGCGGTCTTCTGTTGGCGGTCACCTCCCCATGGCTCCTGTCGCCTCCTGGAGGACCAACGCACAAGGTAAGTTGATCGTCCGTGAGGGGAGGGGGTGGGGGGGTGTTGTGTGATGTGTGCGTGCATGGGGGTGTGCGTGTGAGTGTGTAGAGGGGGTGTGTGAGTGCGTGCATGCGGGCGGGGAGTGCTGCTGTGCCTATGGGCAATGTGTGTAGTTCGGCGGGTGCGCATGTCGGCATGTATGTGTGCGGGTATGTGTCCCCGTTGTGTATGTGTGTGTGTAGGGGGTGTGTATATGTGCATGTTGGGGGTGTGTGCATGTCGGGGTGCGTGTATGTGCATGTCGGGGTGGGGGTGGGGAGGGGGTTCGTACCACCTCTGGGGGGTGGCAGGGGGGTGGAGGGTGTGGGGGGAGGACTCGGGGGGGCAGTGGGGGGTGGGGGAGACCCCTATCAGTGCCAGGGAAGGAATTCCCTGGCCCCGATAGTGCCTACCGCCATGGTTCGCATGGCGGTTCCCGACCGCCAGAAACCGCGGCGGTAAGCAGGGTCATGATACCGTTGGCGGTCTTGGGTCGACCGCCGGACCGGAGTGCGCAGACTCCAGCCCGTCGGTCATGACCGCCGTGGCTGTCGGAGTGGGGAAGTGGCGGTCGATCGCGGCGGTGACCGCCGCGGTCAGAATGCCATTTTTTTTACCGCCGGTCTGTTCGCGGTCCGACCGCCGCCTCTCCGCCGACCGCCAAGGTCAGAATGAGGGCCTATATGTCCTACCTTATCCATACACTGCACCCTGCCCTTGGGGCTACCTAGGGCCTACCTTAGGGGTGCCTTACATGTAAGAAAAGGGAAGGTTTAAGCCTGGCAAGTGGGTACACTTGCCAAGTCGAATTTACAGTGTGAAAATACACACACAGACACTGCAGTGGCAGGTCTGAGACATGATTACAGGGTTACTTGTGTGGGTGGCACAATCAGTGCTACTGGCCCACTAGTAACATTTGATTTACAGGCGCTGGGCACCTCTAGTGCACTTTACTAGGGACTTAACAGTAAAACAAATATGCCAATCATGGAGAACCAATTACGTACACATTGTAAACAGGAGCACTTGAACTTTAGCACTGGTTAGCAGTGGTAAAGTGCCCAGAGTAACAAAAACAGTAAAATCAGAGTCCAGCACACATCAACAACCTGGGGAACAGAGGCAAAAAGTTAAGGGAGACCATGCCAAGGATGAAAAGTCTAACACGTGTCCCCACCAGCTAAAAGTGGGGAGCAACTACCCAACCTCATGGGAGTTCTCATCACTAAGGCGGAAGAACCTGGACAGACCATCAGCATTGGCGTGCTCTGTACCAGAACCATGTTCCACCGTAAAGTCCATCCCCTGTAGGGAAATGGACCACCTCAACAGTTTTGGATTCTCACCCCTCATCTGCATTAACCATCTGAGGGGCCTGTGGTCGGTCTGAATCGGAAGTGAGTCCCAAACAAGTAGGGTCTTAGCTTCTTCAGTGCCCAGACCACAGCAAACGCTTCATGTTCTATGGCACTCCACCTCCGTTCCCTGGGTAGTAACCTCCTGCTAATGAAGGCTACAGGTTGATATAGGCCCTCTTCATTAAGCTGTGAGAGTACTGCTCCAATACCATGCTCTGAGGCGTCTTTTTGCACAACAAACTCCTTGGAGTAGTCAGGTGCCTGCAGCACAGGTGCTGTGCACATGGCAGCCTTCAGGGCATCAAAAGCGTTCTGGCAAGCCTCTGTCCTGATCACTTTCTTGGGTTGCTTCTTAGAAGTCAACTCAGTTAAGGGGGTAACAATGGTACCATATCCCTTAACAAACCTCCGGTAATATCCTGTGAGACCTAAAAAGGCTCTCACTTCAGTCTGGATCTTGGGAGGCTCCCAAGCCAGAATCGTGTCAATCTTAGGCTGCAGGGGTGCCACCTGGCCACTCCCCACCTGGTGTCCTAAGTATACCACAGAACCCTGCCCTATTTGGCACGTGCTCGCCTTAATAGTGAGGCCTGCCTTCTGCAGGGCCTCTAACACTCTCCAGAGGTGTTGCAGGTGTTCCTCCCATGTGGAACTAAACACAGCAATGTCATCCAGGTAGGCGGCACTGAACTCCTTCAGTCCTGCCAACACCTGGTTGACCAACCTCTGAAATGTGGCAGGGGCATTCTTCATCCTAAAGGGCATCACGTTGAAGTAGAAGTGCCCATCTGGGGTAGATAATGCTGACCTCTCCTTTGCCCCCTCAGTTAAGGCAATCTGCCAGTACCCAGATGTTAAATCAAACGTACTGAGGTACTTGGTAGCTCCTAACCGATCAATGAGCTCATCAGCTCGGGGGATGGGGTGTGCGTCAGTCTTGCTGACCGCATTGAGACCCCGGTAGTCCACACAGAACCTAAGTTCCGGAGTGGCATCAGGAGCAGCAGCCTTTGGGACAAATACCACTGGGCTGGCCCAAGGACTGCTGGAGTGCTCAATAACCCATAGGGTTAACATTTTGGAAACTTCCTCCTTAATGCAAGCCCTGACCCTGTCAGTCACCCTGTAAACCTTATGTTTAACAGGTGTACTGTCCCCAGTGTCCACATCATGTGTGCACAGGCGTGTGACTCCTGGGATCAGGGAAAACAGCGAGGCGAACTGTCCTAACACGTGGCGACAGTCCATCTGCTGTTCCTCAGTCAGGGAGGGGGAGAGGATCACTCCCTCCACAGACCCATCTTTCTCTCCTGCAGACAGGAGGTCAGGAAGAGGCTCACTCGCTTCCTCTACCCCGTCATCTGTCGCTAGGAGCATGGATAGCTCAGTTCGCTCAAAGTGTGTTTTGAGGCGGTTGACATGTAGGACCCGCAAAGGGTTCCTGGGGGATTGCAAGTCTACCAGATAGGTGACCTCGCTCTTTCTTTCCACCACCTAAAAAGGCACAGTCCACTTATCTTGGAGAGCCCTAGGCTCCACTGGTGCCATGACCCACACTTTTTGTCCAGGCTGAAACTCAACCAGAGTGGCATTCTGGTCGTACCACCGTTTCATATCCTCCTGGCATGCTTCCAGGTTCTCCTGAGCGAGACTCCTGAAGCGGGCAGTCTGGTTTCTTAGTGCCAGCATGTAGCTAAATATATCCTGGGGTGGTTTACTAGGAGCTTTCTCCAAAGCCGCCTTCACCACACTGAGCGGTCCCCTCACAGGGTGGCCATAGATGAGCTCAAAGGGGCTAAAGCCTAGTCCCTTTTGAGGCACCTCCCTGTAAGGGAACAGAAGGCATGGCAAGAGGACGTCCCACCACGCCTCAAGGGCTCTGACCGGCCCATGATCATGCCTTTCAAGGTGCAGTTGAATCTCTCAACCAGACCATTACTTTGGGGGTGGTAAGGTGTGGTGAACTTGTACTTTACCACACACACATTCCACAGAGACTTCATATAAGTGGATATGAAGTTTGTACCTCTATCAGATACCACTTCTTTGGGGAACCCCATGCGGGTGAAAACTCCCATCAAGGCACGTCCCACCACGGGGGCAGTGACCGTCCTTAGAGGAATGGCTTCTGGGTACCGTGTGGCATGGTCCACCAAGGCCAGGATGAACCTGTTGCCCATGGCTGTCTTGGGATCCAGAGGCCCCACAATGTCAATTCCTACCCTTTCAAAGGGAGTACTGACTACAGGTAAAGGTTGGAGGGGAGCTTTGCATTTCCCCCACTCTTGCCACTTGCCTGACAAGTCTGACAAGACCTACAATAAGCAGCTGACTGCTTGTGCATCAAGGGCCAGTAAAAGTGGGAGACAAGCCTCTTATAGGTCTTGTCCTGCCCTAGATGTCCTGCCAAAGGCACATCATGAGCCAAACCCAGTAGGAAGGCCCTGACGCACTGGGGTACCACCAGCATACTAGCTGACCCAGGCTCAGGAACCTTAGGCTCACTATACAGGAGGCCATCCTCCCAATATATCAGGTGAGTACCTGGCGCCTCGCCAGCCGCCTGGGCAACAGCGTGCTGCCGCAGCCCCTCAAGAGTAGGGCACTACTTCTGCGCTGTGCAGAATGCTTCCCTGGTGGGTCCCCCTTCCTGCTGCCATGGTGACAGCTCAGGAACCTCCCCCAGTTCAGCCACCTGCTCCCCTGTAGGTTCAGGGGCGTCACCCTCAGGCTCCGCCTCCTCCCGGACTGTGGGAACCTCGGGGGCCGGTTTCCCGTGCCCCCTGCCCTTCCTCTTCTTGGCGGTCCCCTGGGCCACTGTTTCATGCTCCAGGGGCTCTTGACTACTCTGATTGGCTGCCATAGACCGGGTGGATACGCATACCCACCCAGGCAGACCCAACATCTCCAAGTGAGACCTGTGTTCCACCTCCTTCCAAGGGGAATCCTCCAGGTCGTTACCTAGCAAACAATCAACAGACATGGTTGGACTCACAGCTACTTTCCAGGAACCTGAGACCCCCCCCCATTCAAAGGGAACCTGCGCCACTCTGCAGAGGCGCTCAGAGTTGTCTACCGCAACTACTTGGTGAAGTACCCGGGGATCAATCTGCTCTTCAGACACCAGGTGACTCCTCACTATAGTCACACTGGCTCCTGTGTCTCTCAGAGCCTCCATCCTCTGTCCATTGATGGTCACCCATTGCCTGTACTTTTTAGTGTTATCAGGCACTATGTTTCTCTGGACCATCTCACTGTCCCCTAGTGAGACAAGGGTCATTTCTGCTGATTCCCACCCACCTGAAACCAACTCTTCCCCAAGCGCTACACTGGCCAAACCCTGGGCCAGTGCACCAGTGGGTGCCGGTGTACTTTTGGGGCATTTGGGGTCCCCCCTCACATGACCCACCTGGTCATATGCATAGCACTTACGTGGGGGACCACCTGCCACTGGCTTCCCTTTGGACAACCATGGCTTCTTTTCACTGGGGGGTTGGGAATCCCTACCCTGGGAATCAGTTTGGGGCCCTTTAGAGAACTCCCCCTGTTTGCCCTTTCCCCACTTTCCTCTGAGAGGGACCCTGCCCACCCTTGGCGTGGTCTCCCCATACCTCTTTTGGACCCTGGTGCTCTCCCAGCGGTCCGCTTCCTGTGCAAGATTCCTGGGGTCAGTCAGCTTGCTGTCAATGAGGTGCTGGTGCAGCTCTGGAAAACATAAACTGTACAAGTGCTCCCAAGCAATTAAATTGTAAAGCCCCTCATACGTGTTTACCTTACTGCCCTTCACCCAACCATCCAGTGACCTGCAAAAAGAATCAACACATTCCAACCATGTTTGGGACTCCTTTCTCTTGTAGGATCTAAACTTCTCCTTGTACTGCTCAGGGGTGAAACCATACCTGGTGAGTAAGGCCTCCTTCATGACAGGGTAGGTGAGATCCTGAGCATCCCCTAAGGCTGTCAGTGTGTCCCTCCCCTCTGCCTCAAAATGCTTCCACAGGCCTGCCCCCCAATGAGCTTCAGGGACCAGGTTCATGTGGAGAGCTGACTCATAACCCTTGAACCACAAGTAGATATTATCCTCCCTCTTATAATCCCTCACAAGGTCTTTTGGGATGTGTACCCTTCTCTCAGGCTGCACTGTAGGATTGCTGCCACCATCTCTACTGGACTGGCTTCTATGATCCATCTCTCTCAAGCTAAGCTCATGAGCCATCGCTAACTTCCTCTCCTCAAGGGCTAGCCTCCTCTGATCCAATTGGCACTCCCTTTCTGCCTGTCTGTCCTGTAACTCCTCAGGTGTCAGACCCTTGGATGAGACACTGCTACCTGCCCTGGAGACCTTCTCCCTGGACATAACAGGCCCACCCACAATACCATTGTGAACTGAACACTCTTCCTCATCCTCCTCATCTCCCTCATCCTCTGTGTGCCCTTCAGTGCTCTTGGCTGTCACCCAGGCCCTCAGCGCCTTTTGCAGCTCCTCCTTCTTGGATGTGCTCTTAATGGGACAGTCAAAACTTTTACAGAACTGCTTCAACTGAGCTTTGGTATAACTCTCCAATTTCTCAAGGTCAAAGTCAGCTCCAACTGATGCATCTCCAGCATGGGACATGATGAACATTCAAAAACAAGTGTAAAGTTCCAAAGGCAGAAAAACAAGTTCCCATATGAAGTTCCAAAGAAAGTTAATCAAGGAATCAGGGAGAAAAAAATTAATGCAGAGCAAAAACAGTCCAAATAGAAAAAAAAAAAAAAATCTTAAGACTAGTAGTATGTTGTCGCATAGTGGTCTGAACTCAAACAGTAGTGTACACTTAATTACTGTATGTCAAGTACAGATACAAGTCCAAATCCCAACCGCTGATCACCAATGTTAGAAATGGGGTCTTTGGTTGACAGTCAGGTTACCCCCTGTTCAAGCAAGGACCTTCACTCTAGTCAGGGTAAAAGAGAATCACCCTCAGCTAACCCCTGCTTACCCCCTTGGTAGCTTGGCAGAGCAGTAGGCTTAACTTCAGAGCGCTGGGTGTAAAGTATTTGTACCAACACACACAGTAACTTAATGAAAACACTACGAAATGACACAACACCGGTTTTGAAAAATAGGAAATATTTATCTAAACAAAACAAGACCAAAACGACAAAAATCCGACATACACAAGTCAGGTTATGAATTTTTAGAGATTAAGCTCCAAAATAGCACTTAGAAACAAAAATGCTTCGATGAGATGTTAACACGGCGTCATGACGGAGTCGTTCCCAACAAGCCGACACCAGCGGCGCCGGACACGGAGTCATGTAGACCCCCAAGTACAGTACCTTTGGTGAAGAGTGAAAACAAGCCGATGCACGAAGTCGGGGATCGCGGCGTCTGTGCGGAACGTTGAATCCGTGCACTTCGAGCGGCGTCGGTCACAACGTGGTCCGGCGACTTCCACGGAGTCGCGGACTTCAGCGGGGCTGCTGCGGCGTCGGGCCTGCGAAGAGCGTCGCGTTCCAGCGAAGGTCACGGCGTTGGGTGCAGGCGGCATTACCGGATTCAGCAGCGGCGTCGGTCCGGAGTCGTCCGAAGTCGATTTCCTTGGATTTACACCAGCTTTCCTTTCAAGGGCCCAGGGACTGGATAGAGCACCATTTGTCAGAGCAGGAGTCTCTCCAGAGACTCCAGGTGCTGGCAGAGAGAAGTCTTTGCTGTCCCTGAGGCTTTAAACAACAGGAGGCAAGCTCTAACTCAAGCCCTTGGAGATTTCTTCACAAGATGGAAGGCACACAAAGTCCAGTCTTTGCCCTCTTACTCTGGCAGAAGCAGCACTGCAGGAAAGCTCCACAAAGCACATTCACAGGCAGGGCAGCACTTCTTCCTCTGCTATCAGCTCTTCCCCAGGCAGAGGTTCCTCTTGGTTCCAGAAGTGTTTCTAAAGTCTGTAGATTTGGATGCCCTTCTTATACCCATTTTTGTCTTTGAAGTCACCTTTCTTCAAAGGGGACTCACACCTACTTGTGAAATCCTGCCTTGCCCAGGCAAGGCCTCAGACACACACCAGGGGGTTGGAGTCTGCATTGTCAGAGGCAGGCACAGTCCTTTCAGATAAGAGTGACCACTTCACCCCTCCCTCCTAGCAGAGATGGCTAATCAGGAAATGCAGGTTACAACCCAGCTCCCTTTGTGTCACTGTCTGGTGTGAGGTGAAAAACAACCCAGCTGTCAAACTGACCCAGACAGGGAATCCACAAACATGGCAGAGTCACAGAATGGTTTAAGCAAGAAAATGCTCACTTTCTAAAAGTGTCATTTTCAAACGCACAATCTTAAAATCAACTTTACTAAAAGATGTATTTTTAAATTGTGAGTTCAGGGACCCCAAACTCCACTTGTCCATCTACTCTCTAGGGGAATCAACAATTTAATCATATTCAAAGGTAGCCCCCATATTATCCTATGAGAGAGACAGGCCTTGCTACAGTGAACAACGAAGTTGGCAGTATTTCACTGTCAGGACATATAAAGCACATTACTGTATGTCCTACCTTATCCATACACTGCACCCTGCCCTTGGGGCTACCTAGGGCCTACCTTAGGGGTGCCTTACATGTAAGAAAAGGGAAGGTATAGGCCTGGCAAGTGGGTACACTTGCCAAGTCGAATTTACAGTGTAAAAATACACACACAGACACTGCAGTGGCAGGTCTGAGAGATGATTACAGGGTTACTTGTGTGGGTGGCACAATCAGTGCTGCAGGCCCACTAGTAACATTTGATTTACAGGCCCTGGGCACCTCTAGTGCACTTCACTAGGGACTTAACAGTAAAACAAATATGCCAATCATGGAGAACCAATTACGTACACATTTTAAACAGGAGCACTTGCACTTTAGCACTGGTTAGCAGTGTTAAAGTGCCCAGAGTAACAAAAACAGTAAAATCAGAGTCCAGCACACATGAACAACCTTTGGAACCGAGGCAAAAAGTTAAGGGAGACCACGCCAAGGATGAAAAAGTCTAACAGGCAGCAAGATAAAGGATTTCTAAAAGAATAAACAGAACTTAAATGAAATGTTACTTGGCTAAAGGGCACAGGCAGCAGGCCTAGTGACTAAAATAATGTGCCCACAAACATCAGGAAAATGACTGCACAACAGCATCACTTGTACAATATACATACATTAGAAATCTTAGAAGCCAGATCACAGATCCAGGAGCCAAGCCACATATTCCTAGGGTAAAAGGAAATGGGACACTCATGGTTTACCAACTTAGCAAGCAGTTGCAAAAATTCATGTGCAGGAAGTGTCACACTTAGAAAGTACTCAATGCCAAGGATTAATTACATTTCCGGGCAGGTGGGGGCCATGTTCATGAATACTAACCAGCAAACAACACTGATGTGCTAGTACAATAGTGCAAGGGTGAGTGTGTAGGTAGTAGGCACCAGTGCATGTTCCAACACAGCTGTGAATGGGTACTATGGGATGATAGATCTCATATACATGTAACATTACTTACACACACAGTGCTACAGTAGGCGACTATCTGTATGAGGCTGTGCGTCCATTCACACAAAGAGGACTATTTACAGTGCCCAAAGAATGTTGAAGATTCCTTAAGTGACTCCATTGTAACGTTGACTGCCTCTTGTCCATAGGCGTCTCACAAAGTTACACGTATCTACATGAACTGCAGGGAATTCCTATTTCATGTACTCAAATCAACCTAAGTAATTATGACAACTCTTTTGCAATAAACGATTACGCATTTGTGAGAGTAGAAAAAGTTCTTATATATGAAATTGTCATACTCTAACAAAAATTAACTACCATATACGAACTAACACTATCTAACCTAAGCCAACTGAACCTACCTATCCTACACTAACTTACACTATCTAAACTATGCCTAAAGTAACTTACCCTACCTTTTCTACATTAACTTATCTTAACACAACCTTCATCTACCTAAACTTAGCTTAATCTATGCTAGACATTTAACACAAAGACATGTTAAAAATCAACCCCATCAACCCCTATTAGCATATATAGGTGGTCAACAGGCTGTACATACCGCCACATTATGAGATTGGCGGGTTGGCTACAGCCAGCCCACCACTTCTCCACTCTGGGCCGGAGATGTCTGTCTTCAGCCCGGCGGCCGACACAGTACTGCCCATGGCATTGTGAGCATTAGCAACGCCACAAAAACCATTGTGGTAGGCCCTACTTGTGACAGGGAATTCCTTCCCTGTCACTGGTAGGAGGCTCCCCCACCCCCTAACACTCACCTAACACCTCCACCCCTGTCCATCCATACTCAAGATACACAAACAAACCACCCTCCGATTCACTCACTCACCCCCACCTCCTATAAACGCACACACCACACAACTGACCCCACTCCCACAGCCACACACACACACATCACCCCCACCACTACTATAGTCACAGTACCCCTCACCCCACACACCCCTCCCCGTATACATGCACACAGTCACCCACACGCCATTCTTACACGCATTCACTCACACGCATACAACCACGCAAACAACACAACACACACAGATGCATTTACACACACATTCATACATTCAGGCACACACAGACACACACACACAACACCCCCCACCCTCCCACCCTCTCCACAGTCAGAAGCATGACTTACCTTGGACGTGGAGGTCTTCTGGCAGGGTACAGAAAGGGGCGCTGCTACCGCCAGCAGTGCCCTACCAGCAGAACACCACCAGGCCGTATTACTGGTCACAATACAGCTGGTGGTGTTCTACCGGCGTGGCAGTGCTGGTGTTAGCAGCGCCAGGTTATCACCTTCCGCCACTATGAACACTGCCGGATTTCCACCCTTATTGTGTAGAAGTTAGGCAGTGTTCATAATATGGCGGACGGATAGTAGCCGCCGTGGCGGTATGTTGGTGGCTTTCACTGTGGCGGTAGGCGGTATGTACCGCCAATGTTATAATTAGGGCCATAGCCACACAATACAAAAATAAACTACACATATACATTCACTAACTACACATTAAAATCTAACAAATATATATATTTTGTTATTTTCATTTTGTATTTTTTTTTACAAAGCCAAACTATTATCCCCCCACTAAAGCCTTAATAATACATAAAAATGAAAACCTATAAAATATCATACAAATCCCAAACCTACCTTAAATTAACCTACACAATCTACTAATTACAGTACTACAATACACAGGAAAACAAAATTTAACTACAAATGTTCACAGCAGCTGTGACATCTGCTCCACTGCCTCCTCTAGGTTGGATAAGCAGATGCACTGATGTCCCTGCTCCTCACGGATTGTGCCCACTTTCTATCATAGTTTGGGCAGTTCATGTATTATGGCGTAGTGGAACACTGATTCCCTTCGAGAGTGCCTCCTGGACTGTGTGGGCTGATTCTGTTTGGCTGCAGGGGGTGCCAGTGTCTAAACACTTTGGACTTGCTGTGGCTGGCTTGGGGTTGCTATGAGGTGGCTTTGGCCTGCTTTGGCCTCGCTTGAACCTGCCCTGTCCTGGCCAGTGGGCCATATTGGCATTGTAGGTGTGGTCGGTTGAGCAATGTTCCAGGACCCCGCCACCCCTGCACGCTCTTCCAGCTTTTACATTTTTTGTATACCTTATCGACCTTCCTCACATGTTGGTAACATTCCCAGCACCTTTCAACAGTGTGGGTCTCATCAGATATAGTGTTGTCTAGGGTAGAAAAATACAAATAATCTGTTTGCACTGGCAGTACATGTACATGATGTCTTTAAAAAATAAAATACATTGTAACAAAATCATATGTTCCTGACTAGACCAATAACAATAAGGATAGATATATAGACAATATGTTGTCACTACATGGACATCCTTTACTTGAATCTGGAAAATTGAGTCAAGTGTCATCTGTGTGGTTGCACAAAATGTAACAGTACTGACAATAAAATAGATACCATATCATGCAGGACAAATGTTCACAGTCATGGAGATGTCCTGATCTACAATTTGACTCATGGGGCTAGCTACCCTAATTTGGGGTTTAGAGTTGTGTCCTGCAAATGTGCTGATCATTGGTCATGAACATAAGTGTAAGTGGATAAGGTTATATAGTACAGCCAGAGTGGCTTGCATTTCCAAACCCCAACAGGACGATCACAAAGCTGCACATGTTGCTGCTTTCACTCACTTAGGGGGTCATTCTGACCCTGGCGGTCATCGACCGCCAGGGTCGACGACCACGGAAGCACCGCCAACAGGCTGGCGGTGCTTCCCAGCCCATTGTGATCGCGCCGTTAAAGCCGCGGTCAGAAAAGGGAATCCGGCGGTTTCCCGCCGGATTTCCCCTGCATGGGCTGAATCTCCATGGCGGCGCTGCAAGCAGCGCCGCCATGGAGATTCCGACCCCCTTCCCGCCATCCTGTTCCTGGCGGTTTTTACCGCCAGGAACAGGATGGCGGGAACAGGTGTCGTGGGGCCCCTGGGGGCCCCTGCACTGTCCATGCCACTGGCATGGGCAGTGCAGGGGCCCCCTAACAGGGCCCCATAAAGATTTTCACTGTCTGCATTGCAACTGCACCCATCGCACCCCAGCAACTCCGCCGGCTCCATTCAGAGCCGGCTTCATTGTTGCAGGGCCTTTCCCGCTGGGCCGGCGGGCGCTCCTTTGGCGGCCCAGCGGGAAAGCCAGAATGGCCTCCGCGGTCTTTTGACCGCGGAGCGGCCAAATGGTGGTTTCCGCTTGGCGGGCGGCGCCTGCCGCCCGCCTAAGTCGGAATGAGGGCCTTAGTGTCAGATAGTCAATAAATGGATATGGGGTTGTTGTGTACTTCCTGTAGAACATGATTTGAGGACATTAATAGCATTAAGCCGCAGGAAATAGTACAGAAATGCCACCATTATCTCCAGCTTCAGACTTAAGTATTAAGTATTCTCATGTACACACATCATCCCAAGGCTGCATTTGGAGCCATACATCATGAACTGAACATAGCATCTCAGTTTTGTGCGTCTGCTTGATGGGCTAGGCATTTGACAGAAAAATATATTTGATATGATACATGGACCCTTGCTATAAGGGAGACTCAAGTACCAATGAGACTGGATCACAAAAGCCATAAGTCATGGTAGGCCAACATATCAAATATATGAATGTCCATTCTATGATTAAAAGACACACGTGTAGGCATGTCATTGGTTGTAAGTAATGGCCCAAACACATTACTTATGAAGATGTGGGTCCATCACATTAAACATATGCTGCAACTATTGTCATCTATTGTATTTCCATAGTGATGGCAACCAAGTGCCACTGACATACATGTTGACATATTTCTGCATCCATTTTGTCATACTGCTACAGGGGCAGATATTATT
Organism: Pleurodeles waltl; assembly: GCF_031143425.1. Classification (NCBI taxonomy): domain Eukaryota; kingdom Metazoa; phylum Chordata; class Amphibia; order Caudata; family Salamandridae; genus Pleurodeles; species Pleurodeles waltl. The sequence goes on along the minus strand of NC_090437.1, from coordinate 607,068,662 downwards.
TCTCCAAACCTATAATGCATTACACAGCAGGTATGTTTGCCCATCATTTTGGTCAGTGAAATAGAAATATCTCATCTGGAGATCCCTAACGTATGCTGCATGCCAGAACCCATGATGCTGGATTTCAGTGTAACATGTTTTAGGATCACAATGTGTGTGAATCTGATTCCATGACATCTATCCTGTCCATGCTTGTTAACAATGGCTGTGTATAAATAATGCACATCATCTGGACCAGCCTCCTGCACAGATTGGGAGATTAAAACTCATCCCTACCCGGACTTGCTTAGCAGCACAGATTTCACAGTGCTACAACATCCGTTGACTCCAGTTCTTATAGTTTGTGCCATTTGTTGTACCAGGTAATGTGTTTGTGTGGAACACATGCAGGGTGAGTGCCAGCTGATGCTCAGTCTGCCCAAAGCAACAAGAATATAGATGTGTCTTTCTAAGTACATATTAAAATATACTTCCTGCTTAAGGTTAGTCTCATCCTCTTTCGTTTGGGGGGGGGTTGTGTAAGGAAATGCCTCCTTGGCATGGTTACCCCCTGACTTTTTGCCTTTGCTGATGCTATGTTTTGAGTTGAAAGTGTGCTGAGGCCTGCTAACCAGGCCCCAGTACCAGTGTTCTTTCCCTAACCTGTACTTTTGATTCCACAATTGGCACACCCTGGCACCCAGATAAGTCCCTTGTAACTGGTACCTCTGGTACCAAGGGCCCTGATGCCAGGGAAGGTCTCTAAGGGCTGCAGCATGTATTATGCCACCCTACAGACCCCTCACCCAGCACAGACACACTGCTTACCAGCTTGTGTGTGCTAGTGAGAAAAAAATGAGTAAGTCGACATGGCACTCCCCTCAGGGTGCCATTCCAGCCTCTCACTGCCCATGCAGTATAGGTAAGACACCCCTCTAGCAGGCCTTACAGCCCTAAGGCAGGGTGCACTATACCATAGGTGAGGGTACCAGTGCATGAGCACTGTGCCCCTACAGTGTCTAAGCAAAACCTTAGACATTGTAAGTGCAGGGTAGCCATAAGAGTATATGGTCCGGGAGTCTGTTTTACACGAACTCCACAGCACCATAATGGCTACACTGAAAACTGGGAAGTTTGGTATCAAACTTCTCAGCACAATAAATGCACACTGATGCCAGTGTACATTTTATTGTAAAATACACCACAGAGGGCACCTTAGAGGTGCCCCCTGAAACTTAACCGACTATCTGTGTAGGCTGACTGGTTCCAGCAGCCTGCCACACTAGAGACATGTTGCTGGCCCCATGGGGAGAGTGCCTTTGTCACTCTGAGGCCAGTAACAAAGCCTGCACTGGGTGGAGATGCTAACACCTCCCCCAGGCAGGAGCTGTAACACCTGGCGGTGAGCCTCAAAGGCTCACCCCTTTGTCACAGCACCGCAGGACACTCCAGCTAGTGGAGTTGCCCGCCCCCTCCGGCCCCGGCCCCCACTTTTGGCGGCAAGGCCGGAGAAAATAATGAGAATAACAAGGAGGAGTCACTGACCAGTCAGGACAGCCCCTAAGGTGTCCTGAGCTGAGGTGACTCTAACTTTTAGAAATCCTCCATCTTGCAGATGGAGGATTCCCCCAATAGGATTAGGGATGTGACCCCCTCCCCTTGGGAGGAGGCACAAAGAGGGTGTACCCACCCTCAGGGCTAGTAGCCATTGGCTACTAACCCCCCAGACCTAAACACGCCCTTAAATTTAGTATTTAAGGGCTCTCCCTGAACCTAGAAATTAGATTCCTGCAACAACAAGAAGAAGGACTGCCTAGCTGAAAACCCCTGCAGAGGAAGACCAGAAGACAACAACTGCCTTGGCTCCAGAAACTCACCGGCCTGTCTCCTGCCTTCCAAAGAACTCTGCTCCAGCAACGCCTTCCAAAGGGACCAGCGACCTCTGAATCCTCTGAGGACTGCCCTGCTTCGACGACGACAAGAAACTCCCGAGGACAGCGGACCTGCTCCAAAAAGACTGCAACTTTATCCAAACGAGCAGCTTTAAAGAACCCTGCAATCTCCCCGCAAGAAGCGTGAGACTTGCAACACTGCACCCGGCGACCCTGACTCGGCTGGTGGAGAACCAACACCTCAGGGAGGACCCCCGGACTACTCTACGACTGTGAGTACCAAAACCTGTCCCCCCTGAGCCCCCACAGCGCCGCCTGCAGAGGGAATCCCGAGGCTTCCCCTGACCGCGACTCTCTGAAACCTAAGTCCCGACGCCTGGAAAAGACCCTGCACCCGCAGCCCCCAGGACCTGAAGGACCGGACTTTCACTGCAGAAGTGACCCCCAGGAGTCCCTCTCCCTCGCCCAAGTGGAGGTTTCCCCGAGGAAGCCCCCCCTTGCCTGCCTGCAGCGCTGAAGAGATCCCTTGATCTCTCATTGACTTCCATTGCGAACCCGACGCTTGTTCTAACACTGCACCCGGCCGCCCCCGCGCCGCTGAGGGTGAAATTTCTGTGTGGGCTTGTGTGTCCCCCGGTGCCCTACAAAACCCCCCTGGTCTGCCCTCCGAAGACGCGGGTACTTACCTGCTGGCAGACTGGAACCGGGGCACCCCCTTCTCTCCATTGAAGCCTATGCGTTTGGGCACCACTTTGAACTCTGCACCTGACCTGCCCTGAGCTGCTGGTGTGGTAACTTTGGGGTTGCTCTGAACCTTCAACGGTGGGCTACCTTGGACCAAGAACTGAACCCTGTAAGTGTCTTACTTACCTGGTAAAACTAACAAAAACTTACCTCCCCCAGGAACTGTGAAAATTGCACTGTGTCCACTTTTAAAATAGCTATTTGTGAATAACTTGAAAAGTATACATGCAATTGAAATGATTCAAAGTTCCTAATGTACTTACCTGCAATACCTTTCAAACAAGATATTACATGTTAAATTTGAACCTGTGGTTCTTAAAATAAACTAAGAAAAGATATTTTTCTGTACAAAACCTATTGGCTGGATTTGTCTCTGAGTGTGTGTACCTCATTTATTGTCTATGTGTATGTACAACAAATGCTTAACACTACTCCTTGGATAAGCCTACTGCTCGACCACACTACCACAAAATAGAGCATTAGTATTATCTCTTTTTACCACTATTTTACCTCTAAGGGGAACCCTTGGACTCTGTGCATGCTATTCCTTACTTTGAAATAGCACATACAGAGCCAACTTCCTACAAGTATTTATTAGAGTTGTGTATTACTTTTGCAACACATAAAGTGGTACATGCGTGACACAGGGCAGGTGTGAGGTCACACAAAGCCACTTTGGATAGCTTAGAATAGCCTCCTACAGAGGGAGTAATGCAAGACAGCAGAAAGAGCTGCTTTGCCTTACACTGCACTAGGAAAGTGTTAAATGGGCCTTGTGGTGGCTGTTCCCACGTGACACCCATGAATATTGATGCTTCTCCAGATTTACAAAACCATTTAGACCTGGGGATGCACAAATACCTTATGGCTCACCAGGGAAAGCACAATTAGTAGATATTGCTTGATTTCTCCTCACTTTTTCCTGTTTACATGTGTGCTGCATTCTGTATCACACATAGAAAGAAAAGAAAGGATCACAGGATTGTTGTTGTGCAGATAGTTTCTCCTTCCAGCACAGACATAATGCTTACAAACCACAGGCACCCTTGTACCGTAGTGCAAGGGTACATGAGCTGGTGCTAGTCTGCCAAAATGGGTGAAGGGATAGGAATGCGCTGTCTTGGATGAATATGGTGCATTCCTTTCCTTACACTTTGGCGTCGGGCAGCGCAGTAAGGTTATTTGCTGTGATGGCCTACACCAAATACCCATTGATGAGGCCCTAACGTCCCTTAGTTTACATCATCTCCTTAAGTATATTTATACCGATGTACATGTTGCATGTCGCTATATTGTTGAAGAACACAAAGGATGTACAATCCATGTTTCTGTTTTGCATTCTGGATAAAGGTACATCACACTATGCAGACAGAACATATATGCATAATGACAAGTCCACCAATCTCAAATCCTAGGTAGTCAATCACTTAAACCTCCCTTGAGATGACATCTGCCCATCGGTGTTTCAACTGATGGGCTGTCCGTGCAACCTTAATGTTTGTTCATGGTGCCAGCCCACCCACTCCCATTTCTCCTTCTTGTCCTTTGCAGGGTAGCCCTGGCTCACCCTGCCACCAGCCGAAAGCATTCTAGGGAGGTAATGGGCAATGAGCCATATTAGCTTTCCCAACTCTGGCTCAGAAAAATTGCACCCTGCCAGACATATTCCCAACCCTGCCCAGAAATAAAAATAACCTACCATATATTTAACCCCTTACAGACTATAACTACCCCAACAGACAAAACCCGATAAGACCTACAGTGAACAGAACAGTGGCAAATAATAATACAAAACAATGACATAGGACAAGGTATGTATGGGACAGAGACAACAGATGGGCACAACACACACTGACAATACCAAAATGGACACTTTACTCTCACACACTGTCAACCAACCTCCTTCCACAAGCACAGACTAACAGAGAGTAAGTGAAAGGGAAAGTAACTTCACAATTTCTAGTTTGCAGCCTTCCATGCCCAATGCATAATTCCCTGGCTCTGTTCCACCCATTTGTAACGAATGCAATGTTTTTTCTGGCACAGATCATGGCTTACGACCAACCCTACGGTTGCAATGTGCCACACAAATGGGTCAATGTGGGGGTTCTGACCTAAACAACTGGCCTATTGTCTATGATACACTGTAGTGGATTGTCAAATGCAGGTGAACACACCTTAAGCTCACTTTTCTTGCTCCTTTTGTCTTACTTGACAGGCTTGATTTCTTCAGATGTTTGGATTGTCATTGGTGAAAGTGTACCTGTGTGGGTAAAATTGTTATGCCATATTGAGAGACAACATATTTATGTGAATATCACATATAAATTTGGATGTGTAGAGGCATTCAAAACATTTTGTTGCTTTTGTGGTTCGTAGTATGCTTGGGTACACGTAGGTAGCTATGGAGAATGCCTCCTATTGGTAGAATATATTGCATTGCTATGCCAATGGAGTACACTGTTGTTGGGGGGCATGGCTGGGAGGGCCAACACGGTGAATGTTAGTTAGAGAGCTCCTGCCCATCTGCACAGGTACAGCAGTTTAACTTTGGCGTGGTCCCGTGGATGCTGAGAGGGCCCAGGTGAAAGAGTATTCATGGGCTGCCTTAGCATACCAATATCTAGGAAGGCAGGCCGGGACTAACTGTGTTCTCCCCAGCACGCACTTGATTGATGGGTTCGGTATGCATCTGTGGATAAAGTCAGACCCGACTGGCTGGTGTTGAGGCAGGTAAGAGGCAGAGTGGACTGGTACCAGGAGGCTGGGGAGGTGTTGCTGACTCCCTGGGTCCAGACAGTGATGCAGGGTCAGACCACCCACCCTTGATCCTGTTGGGTGCGCCCAAGTATTGGGAGCTGGATCGGACTCCAGAGTGTCTCCGGGGATGGCCCCACCCCACATTGCAACTGGAGCAACACCAAATGAAAGGTAAGAGCGGCCTGAATTGCTCTGGGCCCAGCTAAGAAAGTGAAGGATGGTCTGCCCTGGCTGCGTTGGTGATGCGTCAGGAGCTGGGCCGCCGGTGCTGATCATGGGTGGCCTTTGCCTGAGGCCCTGAAGAGGGCCTAGAGTGTTGAGAGCTGGGATGTGCCCTGCTGTAGTGCGACTGAGTGGGGGATGCACGTGAAAGCCCCATGGACTGGGCTCCTGTTGGTCCCTTCTGCTGGGACCCGTGCAGTGGATAAGCAGGAATCCACTGGACTCACCCTCACGAGCTTCGCCTTGACGATCTCTCTGCCTTCTGGTGTGCCCAACCTCCTGCATCCTGGTGAGACCTGGGTGCCAAGTGATACTGGACTGGCCAGCCAGGCTCCTGCTACTTGGATTCTGGTGCCTGGGGGCTCATGTCTACCCAGAGGGCCCTTGTTCTGCCACGCTTTCCCACACTATCCTAATCCCTACTACTTGGTGTTGTGGCACACCAATGATTGGTGACAACTGCCTGTGCTGCCCAGACCAGAAGGAAGCAGGTTGGCCCCTGCCTACGGAGACCACAACGGGGGCGGCCCCTCCCAAAGCCACCTGGACAGGTGATCAGAGAAGTACCTGTGGTTGCAGCACCTACCATCTTCACTGTCAACTGAGTGACGCCATGGGTCATGAGAAGGGACAACCGAGTCAGGCTAAGATGAACAGGTACATGGCCCCTGTCGGGGAGAGTGAGGAGTGCCAGGGGGACCTTTTCTCGTCACACCCATCATCAAGGTACTCACAGATCCAAGATTCTGGAAATAGAAATTGGCGAGGCGGGAGCTGATGTTGCCTTGCTGAGCCAGGACTTGTGCCAGACTGTCAAAAGGGTCACAGAGGCAGGAATGTGGATCTCTACCTTGGAGGACATCTCTCCTCTGAGGTGACCCGTCTGTCACAAGATGGGAAACTCAGATGCAAAGAACAGGGCACGGTGCAATAATTAATAGGTTTTCAGGAAGGCATGGAGAGAATCTCCTTCAGATTTCATGCAGTGATGGCTCAAGGCCCGACTTGCATCTGCTAGTTTTTCTTCCTGTTTTTTTTATTGGAAGGGCACACTGCTCTCTGGCCCAAAACCCACTCCTGGGGAACACCCTGGCCAATAATTGCACATTTTCTGCACTACAAGGACCGAGACACAGTTCTCGGGGGCACACGTCTCACCATAGAGCTTTTGTTTCAATCTGGCAGTATACTAATCCATCCTGACTATACCCATAAGGAAGAGATACTGTGAAAATCCTTCAACCAAGTCGAGACAAACTTACGATCCTTGCACATCTTCTATATGCTGCTGTACCCTGCTGTTGGACTTTTGCTTAGGCAGGGTCATCCCGAATCTTTTTGCCTCCTGCCTCCTATTTTTTCTGACCTTTCGCTGTTGGCTTTTGAACTCTGAGCACTTTACCACTGCTAACCAGTGCTAAAGTGCATATGCTCTCCGTGTAAAATGTGTACGTAATTGGTTCTCCATGATTGGCATATTTGTTTTACTGTTAAGTCCCTAGTAAAGTGCACTAGAGGTGCCAGGGCCTGTAAATCAAATGCTACTAGTGGGCCTGCAGCATTGGTTGTGCCACCCACATAAGTAGCTCTGTAATGATGTCTCAGACCTGCCATTGCAGTGTCTGTTTGCGCAGTTTTAACTGTAAATTCGACTTGGCAAGTGTACCCACTTGCCAGGCCTAAACCTTCCCTTTTCTTACATGTAAGGCACCCCTAAGGTAGGCCCTAGGTAGCCCCAAGGGCAGGGTGCAGTTTATGGATAAGGAAGGACATATAGTAATGTGGTTTATATGTCCTGACAGTGAAATACTGCCAATTTTGTTTTTCACTGTTGCAAGGCCTGTCTCTCTCATAGGATAATATGGGGGCTACCTTTAAATATGATTAAAGTGTAGATTCCTCTAGAGAGTAGATGGACATGTGGAGTTTGGGGTCCCTGAACTCACAATTTAAAAATACATCTTTTAGTAAAGTTGATTTTGAGATTGTGCGTTTGAAAATGCCACTTTTAGAAAGTGAGCATTTTCTTGCTTAAACCATTTTGTGACTCTGCCTTGTTTGTGGATTCCCTGTCTGGGTCAGTTTGACAGTTGGGTTGTTTTTCACCTCGCACTAGACAGTGACACAAAGGGGGCTGGGGTGTAACCTGCATTTCCTGATTAGCCATCTCTGCTAGGAGGGAGGGGTGGAGTGGTCACTCTCATCTGAAAGGACTGTGCCTGCCTCTGACAATGCCGGCTCCAACCCCCTGGTGTGTGTCTGAGGCCTTGCCTGGGCAAGGCAGGATTTCACAAGTAGGTGTGAGTCCCCTTTGAAGAAAGGTGACTTCAAAGACAAAAATGGGTATAAGAAGGGCACCCAAATCTACAGACTTTAGAAACACTTCTGGAACCAAGAGGAACCTCTGCCTGGAGAAGAGCTGATAGCTGAGGAAGAAGTGCTGCCCTGCCTGTGACTGTGCTTTGTGGAGCTTTCCTGCAGTGCTGCTTCTGCCAGAGTAAGAGGGCAAAGACTGGACTTTGTGTCCCTTCCATCTTGTGGCTTGAGTTAGAGCTTGCCTCCTGTTGTTTGAAGTCTCAGGGACAGCAAAGACTTCTCTCTGCCAGCACCTGGAGTCTCTGGAGAGACTCCTGCTCTGACAAGTGGTGCCCTATCCAGTCCCTGGGCCCTTGAAAGGAAAGCTGGTGGAATCCAAGGAAATCGGCTTCGGACGACTTCGGACCGACGCCGCTGCTGAATCCGGTAACGCCGCCTGCACCTGACGCCGCGACCTTCGCTGGAACGCGACGCTCTTCGCAGGCCCAACGCTGCAACAGCCCCGCTGAAGTCTGCGACTCCGTCGAAGTCGCCGCACCACGTCGTGACCGACGCTGCTTGAAGTGTGCGGATTCAACGTTTCGCACAGACGCCGCGATCCTCGACTTCGCGCATCAGCTTGTTTTCACTCTTCACCAAAGGTACTGTACTAGGGGGTCTACACGACTCCGTGTCTGGCGCCGCTGGTGTCGGCTTGTTGGAAACGACTCCGTCACGACACCGTGTTAACATCTCATTGAAGCACTTTTGCTTCTAAGCGCTATTTTTGAGTTTAATCTTTAAAAATTCATGCTGAGATACCAGAGACTGTATCCACTGAGTGCAGGTGGCCCTGTCCTACATTAGAGCATTATGAGGCCCATCAGCCCTCCTTTGAATTGACTTTGAGAAGGCCTTTAACGCTGTTGACTGGTCCTTCCTCGAGGAAACACTGTGTCGCATGGGTTTCGGGCCTCAGTTCCATTTCTTATGTCCTGTATGCTGGACCGCAAGCTAGGGTACGTGTCAGTGGGGTGTTGTCGCACTAATTCCAGATCAGAAGGGGCACCCATCAGGGAAACCCACTATCCCCCTTCTTGTTTGTCTTGTTTCTCTTGAAAATAGAACCCCTTTTGACATGGGTGAGATGCAACCTACAGGTATGGGGCTTCGACTGGGGCCTCGCACAGGAGGGCTGCATTGCCTTTTATGTGGACGACATCCTGTTGTTCATGCTCTGCCCAGCTTGTTCAGGGCCCGAGTTCCTTTAAGTATTGTAGCTGTTTGAAGATGCGTTGGGACTGAAAGTCACTACTGGTTCTGCTGCGGGGAGACCGGCAGGATGAGGAGCGGTAAAATCAGGTCCGAATTAGACAACTCAGCTTTCCATACTTGGGTATACACATTTCCTGGGAACCTGGCCTGATCTGGAGTATGAATCTGGGCCCTGTGATGCAGAAGATATGAGAAGATATGAAGCTCTGGGCTGCTCTCGCCCTCAATGTCATGGGCAGGCTGGCCCTTTTTAAAATGATGATGATACTTCCAAGGCTGCTTTATGTCCTACAAAACTAACCAGCATTTATCCCCCAGGTTTGGTTTAACACAGTACAGGCAATGGGGAGATGGTTCATCTGGGCAGGTGGACCTCCAAAAGTAGCCTCCAGAAATACACATACACAACATACGATGGAAGTCTGGCCAGGGCTGACGTGACGCTTTATTACTGGGCGACCAAGCTCTTTCTATTAATTAATGGCTGCATGGGGGATAGGATGTCCCTGCCTACAGGGGAGAACTCGCTCTGCTGGGGCTTGACAAAGTGATGGAAATCCTCTATGGAGCGCCTATCCCCGCTACTCTCCCTGAGGTTACTCAGGTGGTGTTCCATATATGGTGAGCCGTGCTTAGCTTGACAGAGTGGCACCATAGATTCACCCAGGAAACCCCAGAGAAGGAGCGTAAGTGGTTAGGGCAGGGGGCATCACTGGAGGGATTCTGCAGGTGGGACAGCATAGAGATATCAAAGCTGGGGGGGCCTCTGGATCGGGGACCACATGAGACCCTACGAAGAACTTAAAACAGACTTTGGCATGCCATCCTTCCAGCTCTGGTAGGCACTCCCCTCTTACCGCCCTAGGCTTTGGGAGATTCCAGAGTACAGCCCCTTATATTTTAATCTCCAAATGAGTGACCTGGGCAGGGGAGAATGTCCCAGATTTATCGCTCATTGGCTGTGCATTCCCCCAGAACACTCAATGCCCTGAGACAGATGTGGGAGGGCTGGGTGGGTTGAGCCGGAGGAGGCTGATTGGTGAGACGCATGTATGGCACCTCGTACACTGGCAATGTCCACCAGACTGCGGATGGGGCAGTTTAAGTTCCGTCACCAGGCATACCTAGCAACTGCACTCTTGTGGTGGGCAGGCCTTCGTGACTCTCTGAAGTGCTGCAGGTGTTGTGCTCTGTTTGGTGTTTTTCTCCAGCTGCCCCATTATACAAACCTACTGTGCAACCCTCTTGGGAATCCCTTCAGCTGTTACAGGGTCCTCCATTGATTTGCAGTCTAGAATTGCTCTACTTGGTATTATAGAGGATGTAGGCAAACCACATGGAGACAGGTCGCTGGTTGGGTTGGGAACCTTGTTCGCCAAATGATTTATAGCCCGGCATTGGACATCCAATGCAGTGCCTCTCCTAGAGGCATGGAAGAGGGTCATGGATTAGGACTGGTGCGGGAGGAGCTGATTTACAAATTGAGAGGTTGCCCCAAGAAATTGTAAAGGATGTGGAGGAAATGGTGGGAATACCACAGACTGATGGGCAAGTTTCTCGTGGGTGGGAATGCTGTGCGACGGTTTGATCTGTGGGCAATGGTTGGGGATGGTACTGTTGGACCGGGGTGGAGCTAATTGATTACATACTTGAGTGGAGAGCACTGTACATGGCTTTTGGTTGGCATTTTAAAACAATAACGTTTTTCTATAAAGAAAAGGAAATACACTACTGTATTCGCTATTATGTGCAATATCAAAATTCGTATAACCAATGTGCATTCCTCCCATAGGATTTGTTAAGGATGCAATACACATTCAGGGAAGCACAGAGAATGGCTGGTTCAAACAGTCTACAGTGTATGTGGCATTTTGCATCCAGAGTGACTGGATAGATATGATAGGTATGGTGTTAGGCCAATATGACATCTGTGATTGTGGGGCAGACATCAATTAGCAAACTAAACTAGCCAACTTTCACCATGGAAAGCTGTGTTACAGACACATCTGCTGTCTGGGCTTGGTGTCTGAAACAATATGTGTGGCACACGCACAATACAGTGTGGAAAATGTTTGCTAGATCTGTTTACCTATAGTTTGAGCATCAATAGCCCAGCTTGAGTAGGTCAGACAAGTGTGATGAATCCTGAGTGTCACTATATGCAGCAATTCCCTGCATTGCATTACTCTGCACCAGAGAGGGGTTCCTTTACCTTTGCATGTGGGCAACCATTCATATCAGATGGTAATATGTACATTTACTGACAGACAACACCTTACAAACCTGCAATGCTTCAGTGACTACTACCTTCGGAGTGATATGACATGTAATTAGACCTTAACATCTTATCTTAATTTCAATTTTATTTGTGTCCTGTGTACAGTAGCACACATAGACAGAGCACTAGGGCTAACAGCATGTTTAAGTTATCAATAAGATGCACCATCATGGTCATATCCATTGCTGCATCTAACAGTTGCATCCTTGCCCCATAGGGCAAGTTTGGCAGCATTGGCCGTAGGTAGCCAATCCAGCACCCTCATAGGTCAAGAGGCAACATTTTAAACGGTTATGTTAGATACCTTACAATTCTTGCTATGTGTTTGTGAACATATCTGTGGCATAGGGAGAATATCTGTGCTGCACTGTGTGGCCATACCCATTTTATGCCCCTTTGTTTCCACTCGCAGGACATCATATAGACTATACTGTGATCCACATATATAAGACAGAAACCAACATCATTGTCTTACCCCCCTCATGCACCCTCTGTGTAGTTGGCCTAGCATGCAGAGCTCATGTTATGTCACCCCTGTGTTGCTTTATGGGGCGCTACAATACCATGACTGATGTTCCCCAAACCCTCATATTTCTTTACACATGAGTCTGTTGTATTGTCCCTGTGGCACCCTAGGCATTTATGATTCAAAGACTGTTGTTTCCTAATACCCATGATTCAATTGCGCTTGAGTCACAGCAAGATCCCTCAGAACTCTGAACCAATGAGTACTTTGTACCCATGCCATTCCTGTAAGATCAACTTCAGTGTACTAACAAGTTTTTCCTACAGGAGTCTCAGAGAACCTTCCAGGCTGCCACATGAACTGCTACATCTGTTACACCCTGAACTTGGTATAAATACCAGCTCTAAACCTGAGGTCCTTGCTTGGCCTACGCTCCCTGCGGAACAAGCTCCACCTGTCCCACTCACCTGAAGAATGATCCAGACCGAGCAGCGCTTTTGTCTTCTGCAGTCCAATCTGAACCAGTGATTCCCAGGGGCCCAGTTCTCTCAATATCTCATTTATCTCACCCTCCTGCAAAGCTACTCCAGTTCCCCAGTGACTCCCTGAGTCAAGGCCTCAAGGTCTTCTTTGAACACCACATTATGGCACCTCAAAGACACCCCAGGTTTTCTGAGGAGGAGCTCAGGGTCATGGTGGAGGAAATCATCAGGTTAGAGCCACAGCTATTCGGATCGCAGGTGCAGCAGGCATCCATTGCAAGGAAGATGGAGCTATGGCGGAGAATTATCGACAGGGTCAACGCAGTGGGACAGCATCCAAGAACATCAGGAAGAGGTGGAACGACCTACGGGGGAAGGTGCGTTCTGTGGTATCCAGACACCAGGTAGCAGTACAGAAGAATGACGGTGGACCCGCACCTCCTCCCCCACAACTAACAACATGGGAGGAGCAGGTCTTGGCAATCATGCATCCTGAGGGAATCGCAGGAATAGCAGGAGTGGACTCTGGTAAGGCAAATCTTTACTACTACATCCCCCCCACCCTACCTGCATGCTATCACAAACACCTAGCCCAACCCTCACACCCCACAGATACCCCACTATCACAATCCACACATCCCAAAACCATGGCCTGCATGTTACACCAATGCATGGACACCCATCACCAAAGCATGTCCAGTACAGATACTCGCCCAGGCCCCAAAATCACCAATCACACAATGGCAAATCAATCAATCAATCAGATAATTTATAAAGCGCACTACGTACCCGTGAGGGTTTCAAGGCGCTAGAGGAGGAAAGGGGGCGGGGGGTGCTGTTACTGGTTGAAGAGACAGGTTTTGAGGAGTCTTCTGAATGCGAGGAGGTCTTGGGTCTGCCGTAGGTTGGTGGGGAGGGAATTCCAGGTCTTGGCGGCGAGATAAGAGAAGGATCTGCCGCCGGAGGTCTTTCGCTGGATGCGGGGGATGGCGGCTAAGGCGAGGTTAGAGGATCGAAGCTGGCGGGTGGGGGTGTAGAAGCTGAGCCTGCTTTTGAGGTAGGCAGGTCCGGTGTTGTGGAGGGCCTTGTGTGCGTGAGTGAGTAGCTTGAAGGTGATCCTCTTGTCTACGGGGAGCCAGTGGAGGTCTCTCAGGTGGTGGGAGATGTGGTTGCGGCAGGGTACGTTGAGGATCAGTCGGGCGGAGGCATTTTGGATGCGCTTGAGGCATCGTAGGTGTTTGGCAGGGATGCCTGTGTAAAGTGCGTTGCCGTAGTCCAGCTTGCTGCTGACGAGGGCCTGTGTTACGGTTCTTCTAGTTTTGGTCGGGATCCACTTGTAGATCCTGCGGAGCATGCGGAGGGTGTTGTAGCAGGATGAGGAGACTGTGTTGACCTGTTTGGACATGGAGAGGGAGGAGTCAAGGATGAAAGCTAGGTTGCGTGCATGGTTGGTGGTTGTGGGGGGGTTACCAGTGTGCTCGGCCACCATGAGTTCTCCCAAGCTGAGGCGGAGAGTCAGAGGATGAGGACTTCCGTCTTGTCTGAATTCAGCTCCAGCCGGCTGTTTCTCATCCATTCGGTGATGGTCTTCATGCCCTCTTGGAGGTTGGTTTTGGCGGTGTGCGGGTCGTTGGTGAGGGAGAGGATGAGCTGTGTGTCATCGGCGTAGGAGATGATGTTGAGGTCGTATTGGCAGCCGTTTGTGCGAAGGGGGCCATGTAGATATTGAACAGTAACGGACTGAGGGAGGAGCCCTGGGGAACGCCACAGATGATGTTAGTGGCTTTGGATCGGAAGGGGGGAGGCGTACACTTTGGGTTTGGCCGTGGAGGAACGACGCAATCCAGTCAAGGGCTTTGTCTTGTATTCCTGCTTCGAAGAGGCGGGATATCAGGGTGCGGTTGCAGACTGTGTCAAAGGCGGCAGATAGGTCAAGGAGGATGAGGGCTGATGTTTCTCCATTGTCCAGTTGGCATCTGATGTCGTCTGTGGCGGCTAGGAGGGCGGTCTCGGTGCTGTGGTTCCGCCTGAACCCTGACTGGGAGGGGTCCAGAATGTTGTTGTTTTCGAGGTGGTGGGTCAGTTGCGTGTTGACGATTTTTCCAATGACCTTTGCCGGGAATGGGAGCAGGGAGATGGGGGGGAAGTTTTTGAGTGTCAGCTTTGGGCTTTTTCAGGAGGGCGTGGATTTCGGCATGCTTCCAGCTTTCCAGGAAAGTTGCTGTTTTGAAGGAGATGTTGATGACCTTCCGTAGTTGGGGGGGCGATGATTGTGTCAGCTTTGTTGTATATGTGGTGAGGGCATGGGTCTGATGGAGATCCTGAGTGGATGGAGTTCATGATCTTGAGTGTCTCTGTGTCATTGACGTTGGTCCAGGAGGTCAGGTGGTTAGTGCGGGTGGTGCTAGCGGGGATGGGGTCTGGCTTGGTTGTGGTGGAGAAGCTGTTGGGGATGTCGGTGATTTTCTGGAGGAAGTAGGTGGACAGGGAGTCGCAGAGTGCTTGTGATGGTGGGATGTTGTTGACGTTGGTGCTTGAGGTGGAGAGTTCTTTCACGATGTTGAAGAGCTCTTTGCTGTCGTGTGCATTGTTATTCAGGCGGTCTTTGAAGGAGGATCTCTTGGTTGTTCTGATGAGTTGGTGGTGCCTGCGGGAGGCGTCCTTGAGGACTGTGTGGTTGTCTGGGGTACGTTCGTGGAGCCATTTCTTTTTTAGTTTCTGGCAGTCGCGTTTGGAAGCTTGGAGTTCGTCGGTGAACCAGGTGGCTTTTTTGCAGGTTTGGTTGTCGGGAGGGTTCTTGAGTGGCACTAGGGAGTTGGCGCAGCTGGTGATCCACTGTCTGAGGTTGAGAGCGGCGGTGTCTGGGTCGGTGGGGGGGTTCTGGGCGAGGGTATTGTTGAGTTGTTCTACGGTGACTTTGCCCTAGCAGCGGTGAGGTGGTTGTTGGGGGCAGTGGTGCTTTGTGTGTTTCTTGAAGGTGAAATGGTTGCAGTGGTGGTCTGTCCAGTAAAGTTCGGTGGTGTGGTTGAAGGTGATGTGGGCACTTGTGGTGAAGATGGGATCGAGCGTATGGCCGGTGATGTGGGTGGGAGTGGTGACGAGTTGTCAGAGTCCGAGGTTGGCGATGTTGTCGATCAGTGTGGTGGAGTTGGGGTCCTTGTTGTTTTCTAGATGGTAGTTGAGGTCTCAGAGGAGGACGTAGTCCGTGGAGGGCAGGTGAAAAAGAGGAATCTAAAACAGATGGACGTGGCAAAAAACAGACACTAGCACTAGGTTGAAATCAGATAGAAGGACACAGTACAATAATGACACGGGGTAAAACAGGCACAGGCACAAAAGAGTAAAGTCGGGCAGAAGGATATGGCACAATAGTAACACGGGGCAACAAGGATACGGCACAATAATAACACAGGGCAACAAGGATACGGCACAATAATATCACAGGGCAACAAGAGACAGGCACGGGCACAAAAGAGTGGAATCATACAGGGGGATACAACACAATAATAACACAGGGCAACAAGAGACAGACACGAGCACAAAAGAGTGGAATCAGACAGGGGAATACGACACAATAATAATACGGGGCTACAAGAGACAGGCAGAAAGAGTGAAACACTGCACAGATCAAAACAGAGCACAGAATGCAAAAGTACAAAGCAGAGGTCTAGGGATGCTTACCAGAGCCCACTAGACAAAAGGGAATAAGGCGCAGGTGGGTGCCTGCGGGTGGAGGAGGGCCTCGAACATGCGAGCAGCAGCTTGGGTGGGGGTCGGGGACACGGAGGCAGCAAGGTGGTGCTGCGATCGTAGGGGAGCGAGCTCCTGGCCAAAGACAATAAGCCAAGCACAGGAGTAGAGGGTAACTCACACATTGCACAAGATGGCACACACAGATACAATACCTACGCATTTACCCCCCAACAGGATCCCTACCCAACGTCACCGGACAGGAGGTGCTAGACATATTCAGTCCCGCCACAGAAGAGGCCCACAGTGACAACAGCAGCTCTGCACGCCTGGATCAAGATGACCATCCCGGCCCATCAAGGATCTCGGACAGTCGGTTCCCCTGCCACTGTCACAAACCACCACTGAACCTCCCCCCTCAGGAAACACCACCACAGCACCAACCCAGCGGCCCCATCCCTCTGTCCACAGGACACGTCAATCAGCAGTGTGTCCACCACTACAGGGACCCCAGGCAAACCCACCAACCCAAGACAATCAGGGACCTGCGGTCAGTGGCAGTGGGCACACAGTTCAGGAGACAGAGGCACAGGAAAACAGGGAAGCTGGGAGGACTGCTGTGCGACTGGGGGAGCCACTCTCCACAAGGCACTCTCCAACATTATGGGAGCATTCCACCATTCCCAGGAGACCATGGGCATGGTACTGACCAAGTTTCAGGAGACCCAGCGGCTGCAGGAGGAACAGTACCTGGGGATCAGGGAGGACTTGAAGTCCATTAACAACACCCTTGTCACCATTGCAGGGGTGCTGGCAGACATGGGCAACACCATGAGGGACACAGTGGCACACCAACGGGCCCCTGACACTAGCCTGAATGATGAACAGCCCTCCACCGGCATTAGGGGACAGGAGGTCCCGCCACAGGAACAACAGGCCACCAGCACCCCACCCCCTGCAGTAGGAGAATCACCCAGCAAATGGTCCTTGAGATCCAGGAACAAGACAGAGAACATTGCCAAGAACCCTGCCAGGAAATAATACTCTCCTAATTGTCACCCTTCTGTCCCACTCAGTTATCCTGTCCACCTTGAACTGCCATTATTCCACTTCCTATGCCTCCTTGGACAATGCACCTATGATATAATAGACTGGACTCCACCATGGACATTCCTCCACCATCATCCCAGCCTATTGCACAGCCTCCTCCACTTATTAGCACAGAAATAAACACCCTTGAATCACAAATCAATCTGGAGTCAGTCTGTACTTTAACAAATGTGTTATTGCAACCTCTCAGAACGATAGCAATGTCAATGTTCATTTTCACATACCAATGTTCGACAGTTGTTGGGCAGCAGTAAACAAAGCGGAAGGCAGAAAGTGGTACCCAGATCTGTGAAATGGAAAGCCAAAGTGAACTGTCAGGGTCCATACACAGAGGTAAAAAGGCAGAATCATGCAATGTCCTACAGTAGTATGATATGAGAGGAGCAGTGGCAGTCTCTTACCTGTGTCCCACTGGAAGTATTGCATGATGATGTTGTTTCGGTTGTCTATATCTTCTTTTTCTGCCTCCTCTTCTTCACTATCTACAGGCTCCACAGCTGCCACAAGACCAACATCAGGCCCATCCTCCTGCAGAAAAGGCACCTGGCATCGCAAAGCCAAGTTGTGCAACATACAGCATGCCACGATTATCTGGCACACCTTCTTCGGTGAGTAGTATAGGGAGCCACCTGTCAGATGGAGGCACCGGAGCCTGGCCTTCAGGAGGCCAAAAGTACGCTCTATTATCCTCCTAGTTCGCCCATGTGCCTCCTTGTAGCGTTCCTCTGCGCTTGTCCTGGGATTCTTCACTGGGGTTAGTAGCCATGACAGGTTGGGGTAACCAGAGTCACCTGAAAATATCAAGGGACAACTGTTAGACACACACCAACCCTTAGGGACTCTCCCATACATAGACACCTATGTAAACTGTGTTGGGACCTTGGGCTCACCTATTAGCCACACTTGGGGGCATATTTATACTCTGTTTGCGCCGGATTTGCGTTGTTTTTTTTTACGCAAATCCGACGCAAAACGAACTCCATATTTATACTTTGGCGTTAGACCCATCTAGCGCCAAAGATCTAGGAGTTTGCGTCATTTTTTAGCATGGACATCTTCCTTGCGTTAATGATATGCAAGGTAGGCGTTCCCATCTAAAAAATGACTCAGAGGCATGTGCGCCGTATTTACATTCCCGGGAAAAAATGATGCCCGGGAGTGGGCGGGTCAAAAAAACTGACGTCCAGCCGCTTTAGCGTAATTTTTTAACGCCTGGTCAGGGCAGGCGTTAAGGGACCTGTGGGCTCGGAAGGAGTCCAGAGGTGCCCTCCCCTGCCCCCAGGGACACCCCCTGCCACCCTTGCCCACCCCAGGAGGACGCCCAAGGATGGAGGGACCCATCCCAGGGAACTTAAGGTAAGTTCAGGTAAGTATTTATTTATTTATTTTTGGGTGGCATAGGGGGGCCTGATTTGTGCCCCCCTACATGCCACTATGCCCAATGACCATGCCCAGGGGACATAAGTCCCCTGGGCATGGCCATTGGGCAAGGGGGCATGACTCCTGTCTTTGCTAAGACAGGAGCCATTTAAATGGGGGTTGGGAGTCAAAAAAAATTGCGCTAATCGGGTTGAGGCGAAAATTTTGCCTCAGCCTGACTTGCCCCATTTTTTGGCGCCCAAGCTCCATTTTCCCCTACGCCGGCGATGCCTGGTGTAAGTAATTTTTTTTGACGCACACCAGGCAGCTCCGCCGGCTAACGTCATTCCATAAATAAGGCGCCCGCATGGCGCTTTGGAATGGTGTTGGCCGGCGTTACATTTTTTGACGCACAACTGCGTTGGCGGTGTTGTGCGCCAAAAAGTATAAATACGCCCCTTGGTGCCTCTGGAGTTGCCCCATCACATAAGGGATGCTGCTGTTCCTCAAAATGTAAGGGTCATGCACTGAGCCAGGATATTTGGCATTCACATGGGAGATGTACTAGTCCGCCAAACAAACCATCTGCACATTCATCGAATGGTAGCTTTTTCTATTTCTGTACACCTGTTCATTCCTGCGGGGGATACAAACGCCACATGTGTACCATCAATTGCACCAATGATGTTGGGGATATGTCCCAGAGCATAGAAATCACCTTTCACTGTGGACAAATCCCTCCACCTGAGGGAAAACTATGCAGCTGTGCATGTGTTTCAGCAGGGCAGACAACACTCTGGACAACACATTAGAGAACATTGGCTGTGACATCCCTGATGCCATGGCCACTGTTGTTTGAAAGGACCCACTTGCCAGGAAATGGAGTACTGACAGAACCTGCACTAGAGGGGGGATTCCTGTGGGATGGTGGATAGCTGACATCAGGTCTGGCTCCAACTGGGCACACAGTTCATGGATTGTGGCACGATCAAGTCTGTAGGTGATAATGATGTGTCTGTCTTCTATTATCGACAGGTCTACCAGGGGTCTGTATGCCAGAGGATGATGCCATCTAATCATCTGCCCCAGCGGACGTGCCTTATGGATGAGAAGGTTGAGCAGAAGGTCATACACCACATAGGCTTCACAAGGGTGTTTAGAACAAATGTGATGTAATCGGTGTGTTGTGCTGTATGTCCGTATTCCTGCACAAAAGTGATGTGACCAGTTAGTTGCCCTGCCATGTGGCCCCCTGAAATGGCAGCTGCCTGACCTGTAAGGAGGGACAAGGGGTAATGAGGTAACTGCGCTGGCGTTGTGCAGCATTGCGGTAGACGGACGATGACCGCAGCGCAATTCAGCATTGGTTAACATTGGGCCCTATGGATTCCAGGAGCCGATGACGATGAACGCCAGTGGTGACGGTACGCTCCGCAGCGGACGTAACTGCCATTTTCTATCTGTTCACTCACTTGATACCTGACCTTCAACAGGAGAGGACCTACACTGCAAGTGCTGCTGTGACCTGAGTCTGGAAGCGACAATGGCTGCAGTGTCTGGGGAAAGGGCCCCTTTCCTCCAGACAAACAGGTGAGTACACTGTGAGCATGATGGATGGAACATGAATGTATGGAGTGGCGTGGATGGAAGATACAGGGTTGGGTGGGCAGAGGCCAGCATATGAGGATGGTCAGTGTATGTGTTTCTGGGCAAGGGTGGGAGGTTGTGGCCAATGAGTAAGATGAACCAGACGGGAGAATAAAATCCATTCTTACCTCAGTTTTCCGCTAGGTCAGCGCCCACCAGAAGAAGGGTATTTGGCGTGCCATTGCCAAGGAAGTGCTGACTCTGGGGGTCTACCATAGACGGAGCACCCACTGCTGCAAAATATGGGAGGACCTGCGCCGCTGGAGCAAGAAGAAGGTGGAGGCCCAGCTGGGGATGGCCTCCCAACGTGGAATGGGTGCCTGTTGCACCATGACCCCCCTGATGTTCCAGATCCTGGTGGTGGCATATCCTGAGTTGGGTGGGCACTTGAGGGCATCACAGCAGCCACAAGGGGGGTGAGTACAGTCTCATTCAGCTGCGCGCTTTATGAGGTTTCTGGGTGGGGGAAGTGGGCTGTGGGTTTCCCTGGGCCAGGGCAAACGTGCCAGGGTAGATTCATTGTTAGGCAGGCTCAGTGGCAGTCCAACCCCAAAAGTGGTAGTGGCCCTCTACACCTACTCAGGCTCCTGTGGGTTCCATGTGTGCCTCAAATGGGTCTAGGCACAGTCCCCCATAGGCATGTGATTTTACCCTGAACTGTTTGTGCATGGCCTAGTGCATAGGGCTGCTCCCTGTGTGTTGGGTCCGCCAACGGTGGTGTTGTTGCAGGCATTGACCATGTGTTTCTTCTGTCTTTCCTCCCCTTTTTGTTTTGTCACCCTGATCTTGTGTACATTAGCATCATGTGGTGGAGGAGCATTGGCAATGGAGCAGGAGGGAGCTGCAACATACATGGCCCAGGAGGGTGAATGTACGGAGTCTGAAGGCACCAGTGGGACGGAGGGTGAGGGGAGCTCCACGACGGGGACAGGAGGAGACACCAGTGACATCGACTCCTCCTCTGATGGGAGCTCCCTTGCGGTGGCGGGCACCTCTGTGCCCACCGCATCAACAGGTACACCTGCCACCCCCCCTACCAGCACCGCCCTCCCAGCAGCCCCTCAGTATGTTTCCCGTGCCAACTTACCCAGGAGGGTGGGCATCTCCTTCGCCCCAGGCACCTCAGGCCCTGCCGCAGCCGGCACTGCTGCCCTCAGTGAGGAGGCTAATGACCTCCTGAGATCCCTCACTATTGGGCAATCAACCATTTCGAATGCCATCCAGTGTGTCAAGAGGCATTTGCAGCAAACAAATGCATACATGGAGGGCATTCATTCTGGCGTGGCAGCCCCACAGAGAGCATTTCAGACTCTGGCCTCAGCACTGATGGCAGCCATTGTCCCTGTGTCCAGCCTCCCCCGTACAACTTCCACTGCCCAGACCCAATCCCCTCTACCTCAGCCTATCCCAAGCACACCATCAGACCAGCATGCACACTCATCAACACACAAGAGTGCACAAGGCAAACATAAGCACCACACATCCCACAGGCACTCACCCAAGCACCATCCCCATGCAGACACACCAACATCCACTGCCTCCACTGTGTCCCCCTCCTCCATCTCATCCTCTTCCCTCCCAGTCTCATCTCCACTCACACCTGCATGCACTAATGCACTACATCCTCAGCCACTACCTCCATCACCAGCATGCCCATCACCACACACCGCTCATGTGCAATCACCACGCCCACTACCATTTACACGTCCCCTGTGTCCTCTCCCAGTGTATCTGTGAGCCCTCCTCCCAAAGTACACAAACGCAGGCACACACGCACTTAACAGCCATCCACCTCATAACAGCCTCCAGCCCATGCACCCTCACCCAAACTCAGCAGACGTACACCTCCTACAACCACTACCTCTTCCTCCTCTCCCAAACCCCCTCCATCTTCCCGTTCCAGTGTGTCTAAAAAACATTTCCTCGCTAACATTGACCTCTTCCCTACACCTTCCACACCGTCCTTCCCCTAGGGCCAGGATGTCCAGATCCCAACCCAGCACCTCAGCCACGAAATCCTCGAGCACTGTGGTCCCTGCAAGTCCAGTACCATCGCGGATGGCATTCATCAGGGCTGCCAGTGTGCCACCTAGTGAGGCCAATGATCACCCTATTCCGCCACCTGCCAAGGTGAAGAAGGGGCCACATGCCGTAGGGAAAAGCCGCACCAACCACCCAGCAAGGCCTCCTCCAAGACAAAAAAGTAAGTACCAAGGTCCCAGCAGTGACTTCCAAGGTGGGGAAGGGACACAAGGCTAAAGGGAAGTCAGCTCAGGGCATGGAGCCTCCGGGTGAGGGACTGGTGACACCCCTTCTGCAAGACAGACCAGCAACCTGTACGGCGGTGGCCACTGCCGCAACCACCGCCACCTACACCTCTACCTGCATGCCCACCTGCACGTCTGCTGCCTCTGCTGCAGTCCCCAGCTTCATCCCCAGTGGGCAGCCATCCAAGGCTGCAGGATACGTCCTATTGTCTCCCTCCACAGGTGCTGATAACTGCACCACCGCCAGCATCTCCGCCGTTGACACCGCTGCAACCACCGCCACCTGCCCCGCGACGTGCTCAGACAGTGCCACCACAGCTGACATGAACATCATCCCCAGTGGGCAGTCGTCCGA
This sequence comes from Pleurodeles waltl, assembly GCF_031143425.1. Classification (NCBI taxonomy): domain Eukaryota; kingdom Metazoa; phylum Chordata; class Amphibia; order Caudata; family Salamandridae; genus Pleurodeles; species Pleurodeles waltl. The sequence goes on along the minus strand of NC_090437.1, from coordinate 607,045,841 downwards.
GGCTGCAGGAGACGTCCTGGACCCTGCACAGAGTATATGAGGCACCACAACCAGCACTGGCAGTACCAGCAATTGGTAGGCTAAGTCGCCGCAGGGTGGAGTGTGTCTCTGCCTCCATGGAGTATCATGCTACCTGCTCCCAGGAAATCTCGTGGCTCTGACACCAAGGTGAGGGAATGGGGACTGCCACACACCATGTGCAGCACTCTGGGCACCAAGCCCCCTCCAGAACCAGTGGAGAAAAGCATCCACTACCACAGCCCTTGGCAGGATGAAGCACTCTGGGCACCAGGCCCCCCCCAGAACCAGTGGAGAACAGCATACACTACCCCAGTGCTTGGCAGGATGAAGCACTCTGGGTACCAATTCCCCTCCAGGACCAGTGGAGAACAGCATCCACTACCCCAGTCCTTGGCAGGATGAAGCACTCTGGGCACCAGGCCCCACCCAGAACCAGTGGAGAAAAACATCCACCAGAGAGACTGTGGCCTTGCACTCCCCAGGATAAAGCAGTAGGCAAACCACCCACTTGAGAGACTTGAGAAACTGTGGCTTTGAACTCCCCAGGATAAAGCAGTGGGCAAACCACCCACTTGAGAGACTTGAGAGACTGTGGCTTTGCACTCCCCAGGATAAAGCAGTGGGCAAACCACCCACTTGAGAGACTTGAGAGACTGTGGCTTTGCACTCCCCAGGATAAAGCAATGGGCAAACCACCCACTTGAGAGACTTGAGAGACTGTGGCTTTGCACTCCCCAGGAGCAAACAGTGGGCATGGAGCCCCCTCATGGAAAAGTGGCGTCGTCCCATCATCCGGCTGAGGTGATCCCCCTCCCCTTCCCCCTGAGGTGCCTGTTTTTTTTTTACCTGATGCCCCAGCAGTGTTCTCTCCATGTTGAGGCAGGTATCATGTGTGGGCTCCGCCCATGCATTTTGGGACCACTGGTCCACGGACACTGAATGGAACACTATCCGGAGTTGTGTAGTTACTGTACATTTTTGTATATAATGATCTTTTACAGACCTGTTTCCCTATCTGGATTTTCGATGATTACGCTCATTCCAATCATTTCATTTTTCCTTGCGTTCTTCCAGAGGGTTACGGGGTGTATATGTAATGTTGATGCATGTATTTGTGTGTATGGTGTTGTGGGTGAGGGTGGGGGTGGGGGTGTTGCGTGTGTGTGTCACTCTCTTTTTTCTCCCCCCCCTGCCCCCTGTGCTAGGTGCAGTACTCACCGTGGTCGTCGCCGCCGTCTTTGATGTTCCTGGTAGAAGAGGAGGTAAACCAACATTGGTAGCACCTGTAACTCGGGCTCCATGGCGTCCTGGTTCCTCGTTGGGTGTTGAGAGGAGAGTGGTTTCCGTTCCAAGTCCTGTTTCCGCCGTGCTTTTGTTGGCATTGGTACCACCCCGGAAAAGCTGGCGGATTGGTGCCTTGTAATACAGTGGGCGGTACATTGTGTTCCACCTGTCTGTTGACGATTACCGCCGCGGTGTTTGTTTGTGTTAAAGTGACTGTCTGTGTTGGCAGTTTCCGCCATTGTCTTGATTCCATTTTTTTTACCGCCGGCCTGTTGGCGGTATTACCGTCGCTTTAACACCGACCGCCAGGGTTGTAATGAGGACCTAAGTACGTGATATCAGGTTAGTGTGCACTAATGCTTCTATAGTAGTAAGCAGGACTGAGCATCAGCTTTCTCAAGACTCTAGACTTATCTCCAGTCCCTCTCTGTGATTTTCTCCAGTCAGTTCCTGCTTCAGATTGACAGTTCCTGCTCCGAACCTTTCTTGCTACATAGGCGATTGATTTGCACAAGCACCCAAGACTTTGGCTCCATGTGTCTCTGATGAACAGTAGTGCCAAAAGAAAGCACTTCAGAGTGCTTGATATTTGCACGAACCTTGTAACAAAACCTATGTTCTGAGTTTAATCTTGGGAGTGTCAGTAACTCCAATCTCTATTTCAAGCAATTCCTGGGAGTGTCAGAAACTCCAGTCAGTATTTTGAGCTTGTCCTTTGGAGTCTCAGATATTGTAATTTATGGTCTTGGTTATTCTGCTCCTATGCTGTGTTTCTAAAGAAGCCTGTAAGTGTGTGTCACTGATGTTCATGCATTTTCACTATATATTGTGGCCTGGTAATGTACTGGTGGTAACTGCTTCCTCTTAGCACTTCGAGTGTATTGTATCTTTGCAAAACCAGAAGTTGTGGTCCTGTGCACATCTTCCTTGCAAAAGCAGAAGGCCTCAGGAGTGACAAGCCCTGTTACACGTAAGGCCTCAAGAGTGACTAGCCCTGTTAGACAGTGCTGCACAGCCGCAGATCAAGTAACGCAAACCTCTCTTGTTCTTATTTTATCTTATACCCCTTCTCCCAGGGGCAGTGAGGGATTTAAGGAGTTTTTGTTCCTTGATGCTGTGGGGAGGTGAGAGGGATAGGAGGCCCAGTATCAGCTCCAGTATTGTCTTCCTGGCTATGACGAGGGGAGTAAATGACAGTCATGAAGTGCAGGACACACATTCAGTCATTGCACACTTTTTGGTACTACACTCTGTGGCAGGGGGTCTGTAGCTGAACATATTGTAGCAGCACATAGACTTTCAGAATGTGTACACTGTTCCACTTTGCAAGATTGCCATTTTGTATGTCTTGCCTATGTAGATGCATTTGGCACATGGTGTTGATATGTACACAAATTTTGTTCCACATGATGTTGTGCTGGGGTGAGTGTAACACCCAGCTACAAACATTTGGTACATTCTTAAATCAAGTTGAGGAGATGTAAGTGTTTTGATGTTTATACAAAGAGAGTGTATATAAATGTATTTACAATTTGCTGAAATCAGTCCACATCTCAGAGTTTGTCCATCCAATAACAGAACATTTAGGAAAAGAAATTCTCCACAATGTAGTTGCTTTGCTGCTTACCAACCATTGTTTGTTCCATTTTTCCTTTGTCTTCATCCTCATCCTCCTCCATTGATTCCTGCTCCTCATAGGATAAGTCCCATGGGACATTTGTTCTTACACATATGTTGTGTAGGATGCAACATACTAGTATTACTTTGCACACCAAGGGGGAGAGAATATCAATCTCCTCCTAACATGTCCAAGCAGTGAAAGCAAAACTTCAGCATACCAAGCCTACTCTTGACAATACCCCTGGTCTTGCCCAGTGCCCGGTTGTAGTCACGGTCAGCCTCAGTCTGGGGATGTCCAAATGGGGTCATGACCCACAGCTGCAGCCCATAACCTTGTTCAGTTTAAAGTAGAATATAAGAAAATTCAGTCAATGATTATGGTGATTGTTACACCAACATTCCTGGATATGTCTGTTATGTGTATTGAATGACTCATACTAATTTGTACTAGAATATGACAATATTAGTTACATTGACATTTGCCTCTATTGTATGCCAAGTCTATTTATGTGCTCTGTGTCATTGCAAACAACACAAATACACCCAGAGCACATAGTTAGTGCTTACATGCGATCCATCACACTGGTGAACATGGAAGATGTTTTATCATGGCTTCATTCTGTTTATAACCCCAGGACTTTGTTCTTCTTGACTTAACCTTTGCAGACATTCAGCGTATTTGACAGAAGCAATCTCTTTCCTTGATTCAGCATCATTACCCACCATATTCCTTTGCTTTGAAAAAGTCATCTTTGACAGAATATGTGTTGGCTGTTTTCTTAATTTGGATTTTGTAATGAATTATCTTCAAAATTGGAACTGTAACCATTGTTGCACCAGTTAATTTCACCACGAAATTGGACCTGCCAGATTAGCAGTCCATCAACTGACTTTATGTGCTCTGGGTGTATTTGTATGTTTCTGATATATGGGAAGCTATCTACATACATTGTGAACTGTTGGTAGCATAGTGCCTATTGCCTATTGAGCACTGATTACCGTGTTCTGTTTTTTACTAACCCTGTGATGAGAGGTGTAGAGTTTCTCAGGACCACTGCTACCAGTTTCCTCTTCTAGGTGATTGCAAAAGATGTCCAGGGCCTATTACTTTGGACACTTCCACATGCAGACAATTATATTTTGGCAATAGCTTTCTGTGATAGGTCTTTTGAGAGGTTCATTGCCACTGTAGCTTATGTGCACTGAATGCATGTGCAAAGTGGTAGTTTTTTGACCAGCTTCCAGCACTATTGGTCATCCCTAGGTAGGCTGTGCCAGTGCCTACCTGTTTCAAACTCACACATACATATGTTGCTGTGGACCCACTGATGGTGTTGCTGCCCTACCTGATAATGACAGAGCATTTGTATTGTTCACTTATTTTAGCATGTGATTTTGGTGAATACATGTGGTGAATTCCAAGCATGCTCCATGGATAGTTGTACGATTTATTGTCAGCCTTCTGCTGTTGCTTTTCATCAGACAATTTGTCATGATGCACTGGGGTTGAAATATAGGTATTTTATAGGTGTAGGACACACAGATGTAATAATAAATATCTGTCTGCCACAGACCTTGACCATAGGTTTTCACATGTATGTGTTTTACTGAAAATTGCAGCGGATTGTGTATACATATGCCATGATTCTTTCATCATTGTAGTGGCAAATGTATGTTGAGATTGGTGTCCTGAAAATACTGTGGTGGCTTGTCCCGGTTGCATTCAATTGTATGTTGATGACTTACATATGCCATGTTTGCCAGCATTGTGTTAGACTCTGTGAGTTTCAAACTGCTAATTTATATATTTTTTTAATTGGACAACTTACACCACCGAACAGGTGTACCATCACATTGGTTGCATCTGTCAATGTGGATGTATACCTAAGTATATGTCTGTACATGGACTGTCAGTATGGCTGAGACATTTGCATGTTTTGTACTGCTGATGTCACATTGTTATCTACTATTGGTATTTACGCATGTCTGGGGCTTACACTGACAATTCATGTCAGACATGGCCTTACAAAAGACTTCTTCCTGTGTCGGTCCTGACACTTTCCTCAACATACAAATATATTGGCATTTGTGACACACTTACTCATTTCCACAATACTTGCTCTCACTCCCCTGAAAATTTTGAGCCTCAAATGACACAGAGAGTCGGCATGCCATTAAGGAGGCACTTGTATCACACTTCTCTATTGTGTTCCCTTTGTACTCATATTGGCTTTTCTGGTCTACCATATGGTTTAATTGTGATTCGTTATCCGGTGCAGATGATGTGGTTCCATTCATTCATGCAGAGTGAAATTACACATTACTAGTCACTGATGTTCTGTACCTACTGCCATTGACAAGTTAGTGAGTGTATGTCAAGGTAGAACATCATAGTGTGCAGGTTGCAGTGTTGTTGGGACCCCTTATGTGCACATGACACAAGGGGCCAGAGATTTTGTAATGTAGTACTTTACAGTGCAGCAAGTCACCTATCAGCACTGAACTAAGTCACTGAGAATGGGCAGTGGTGGACAGTATTTAGGCCACATATTACATGCCTGACTTTTAAACCTGTACTGGCACACAATGGGCTGCCTACCACAGAGACAGGCACCATTGCAGCATGGTATTCGTGTGGCTGCATTTCATGTGGGATTGAATTTGTGCGCCCACCTTCCTGCACAGGATGAACCCTTGGAGGCCGGATAGTCTATGTATGTGTACCAGGGAATGTACCACACATAGGTTGCAAGAGCGTCTTGGGTGACTTAAGTTGTTTTTCCTTGGTACACGTTACCTGGGGAGAGCAATTGATTTGACACATGTCGCAGTTTACCTAGTGTGGGATACATGACATGCCTCATGAACAATGGGAGTTGCATAAGGACACACACACACACACACACACAGCCATAGAACCCCTCCCTTGCACACAGTGATACAACAGTGCATTTTGCACAGCATTGCATTGATCTGGATCTTTACACCATTCAAAGGCACACACAGTGGCTTTGCCTGTCTTAACATGTGTGACTTGGGGTTTGCATTGCTCATGGGCCATGATGTATGGTGCAAGCATGAGGCACACCCCTCATACATATGACCCTATCTCGGTTGAAAGACTATTTTGTCATTGTTGGGCCTCGCCCTCTTTGCAGGGTTACCCAAACGTTTTGTCCTCCTCCTCCTATTTTTCTGATCCTCTTTTTGTTGGCTTCAGGACTCTGGGTACTTTACCACTGCTAATCAGTGCTAATCAGTTCTAAAGTGCAGGTGCTCTCTCCTTGGTATAAATGGTTTACTCATGTTTGGCATATTTGATTTACTTGTAAGTCCCTTGTAAAGTGGTATTCCATATACCCGGGGCCTGTACATTAAATGCTACTAATGGGCCTCAGGACTGATTGTTCTACCTACAGAAGTAGCATTTCAACCCTGTTTCAGGCCTGCCACTGCAGAGCCTCTGTGTGCAGTTAGCAGCCACTTTGACTTGGCATTTAAAACTACATACCAAGCCTTAAACTCCCCTTTTATTACACATAAGTCACCCCTCAGGTAGGCCCTATGACCAGGGTGCTCTGTAAGTAAAAGGTAGAACATGTACTTTAATGTTTTGTATGTTCTAGTAGTGACAAAGAGCCTATTTTTTTCACTGCTGTGAGGTCTGCTCCTTTCATAGGTTAGCATTGGGAATTTGCTTATACTCTTTTAAGTGGTAATTCCTGATCAGAAAGGAGTAGCTTTGCCATGTTTGGTATGATGGATCAAATATTTTTATTGCAGCAATTCTCACATTAGATCTGAAATGTTTGGTATGCTAAGAATGGTAATGATAAACCCTACTTACTGGTGAACTTGGATTTCACTTTACTATTTGAGAAATGCCACTTTTAGAAAGTAGCCATTTCTCTGTGCTTATACTCTTGTGCTTTGTAGCCTGTGTCCAATACATGTCTGGCCTGGGTTACAGCCCCCACTCTAGTCATACTCTCCAGACAGCCACAAGACAGGAAGGGCTGGGTGTGAGTCGGGATACAATTGCATTCATCTGCATACTGATAGTCTTCCTGGGCTGGGAGAGGGAGAAGTGGTTCACACTTACATGTCAAAAGGTTGAGTCCAGACCTCGCACAAAGGGCATATTTACCCACTACTGACCGTCTGGAGCCAGGGCTGGGCTGAAAGGAACTTCTGTGCACTTATAAGTGACTTTGAAGTCCCCCCGACATCAAAGGCATTTTGGAGTATAATTATTGGGTCTGTGACCACATGTTTTTAAACACTGCATGGGAATTGTACCCAAATGCTACTGGCTCTACAATCTGCACAATTCCAGGAGGACAGCTGTGCTGCCAGGAGAAACCACCATTTGGACTACTTGCTTTGTTGTGCTGGCATGCTGCCTGCTGGGCTGCCAGAGGGACTTCCACTCTGCAAATTGGCTCCATATGCTGGCCTGCCTGCCTGCTGCTCCCTTTTTGCCTCTAAGTGTTCTCTAAGGGCTTCTGGCCTGCCCCCTGTTTCTCAGAGTCTCAGGACCTGAAAAGACCCTGAAGCCACCTTGCCAGGGGATTTGAAGTTCTACACTTTTGAGCACGGAGCATGTTGGGCACTTTGCTCTGTTCAAGCACTGAGCGCTCTGAGCTCTGATCTCAGCACCGTAGGGGGAAGGGCTACCCTGGGATCGACATTTTCTGTGAGTCACTCATATTGCTTAGGCAGTGTGGGCACCAGTCAGCACCGAAGGGGGAAGGGCTACCCTGGGATCGACATTTTCTGTGAGTCACTCACATTGCTTAGGCAGTTCGGGCACCAGCCATTGAGCAACCTGCAGGGAGAAGAGTAGTGCGACTGCCAGCTGCTAGAAACACCGACTGTGCTCCCATCTGGCCGGGCTCTATGATGTTTTTATTGAGAGAGCGTGTCCCCAGGGATGTGTGTGTCTATTCAATAAAACAATATCATTGCAACCACTTAAATGGAATTACTATTTGCATGCACATTGTAATGCACTCTCCCAATAGTCTCTAGTGGGAGAGTGAAAACGGAAGAAAACTCAAAGAAGCACTGCCAGGACCACAAAATGTTTTTGCCTGGTGATACTTCATGTCCTTTGTGGAAAGTTAAGGTAATGCTTGCTCCAAACACCTTTAACCACAGTAATGTGAAAAAACAATTCTGAAGGCAGTAATGTGTGGCAAGAATATTTGCATATATTTGTTGTGAGGTTGTTGTGGTGGTGATGCATCTTCTTGTTTATATTTTTATATTTTTTTCTGCTTTGTTTTGGTGCAGCTTTATGTAATGTGACTTTATTGTGCTGTACTGTAGTTTCGGTGCTATGGTGTGTTTTGACTGTTTTATTGTGTGCCCCTGTTATGATTCATTCATGTTCTTATAATACTTTTTTTTATGCTCTATTTTTTACTTTTGCTATATCTGCAATGCTGCTAGATTTTCATTCAAAAGCAGCACATGCTTTTAAAGTTCCTGTGCCAAGCAACTATTTACCTCTGTTGATGCTAAATGTGTTGCTGATCCAGCTCTTTGACTACTTCAGTCTGCCCAAGACACTGGTAGAGACTGTTAGGCCTATTCACAAACTGTAACTTGCAGCATGTTTAGTACTACAGTAGTACTATTCACATATTACAAAATGATGTTGACAAGCCTAGGCCAAAGCGCCTCTATTTTCTTTGTATAGGTCTCCCTCCTAGTTGTGGAGGTAGTAGTAAATGTGAGAGGAACCTGTGGGAGCAGCTACAAAATGGGAAACACCTACTACTAAATGGGAGGGGCTTTGGGATGGCCAAGGAAGGGGCTTAGGTAGAGGAAAGTAGGAAGTTAGGGAAGACACAGATATACAAACACCCAGCTACCCACAAAAGAGTAAAAGCATTACTTTATATAAACTGCATTTCTAAATTAACTTCTTGCAAATGGGACCCAAATAGTTGTAAATGTTCTTTTGTCTAGCCTTCGAGTAAGTCTATCACCACACATGGCCACTCACAAGTACTGCAAAAAACTCCTGTAAAAACATTGAAGGCAGGGCCATTAAAGAACACCTTGTAGGAAATAATGTTAAATTAAATAACTTATTTAGAATTTATATTTACATGTATTACATTTTTAATGCACAATAAAAATGTGAGGACGTAGCTTTTTGATTTCGCTTTGACTGCAACTGTCATATTCACACCCAGTGACATGCAGAGGAGTCATGGAAGTCTACTTAATTTATGCAAATGTCTTGAATGGGGTATTGTAAATTAGAGCATTTGGATGACACCTTTTTAACTCCATTTCATGGTGTGGTGTTGCTACTGTACCTTGTAAATCATCTATATTCTAATTGATCTACATTGTGGCTGCAAAACTCTTAGGGGAAGATTAATGAAAAGTGGTGCTGCATCTAGTGCAGCGCCACTTTCTTGCGACCCTCAGCGCCTCCCTAACTTCACCATGTGTGTGTCATATTTAATATATGGTGCACCATGGCAGTAGTTAGGGAACTAGCATCAGAATTGATGATGCTAGTTCAGCACTTTGCAGGATTAGCGTTAAAAATGTTGACGCTAATCCTGCAAGGCACCCAGAGGCCCACTGAAAGTAATCGGAGCCTCTTTTCAACACCTGCTCTGAGGAGGCATTAAAAATCCCAGTAAAAATGACGTGAAGAAATCTGTTAGATTTCTTTGCACCATTTTTACGGCACACCTAACGGTGGAACACCCCCTTTGCATACATTATGCTTGGTGCAGGCATGATGTGGCGCAAGGGGTTACAAAGTGGTGTAATTCATGCATTGCTCCACTTTGTAAATGTGGCACAGCGTTTTTGGCCTTCTAACGCCACATAAGCCTAAAAAAATGGCACTAGTGTGGTGTTGGAATGGCGCTAGACCCTCTTAAGTCTGGGCCTTAGTCGATCAGATCATGCTCCCCCTCCTATCGCAAAGCAGCGCAGGTATGTTTTTATCATACCTGTTACAATTTCACGTAATCCCACAAATTGGTAAAACCTACTGAAAGATTATGAAATCTCATTACATCATGAACTGAACAATTTTGTTCTAATCTGTTTTACTATGTTGTTTAGAATTTTCATGCTGCCAGCTTTTAACCTTAATTGTCCCCCATTCTGGGTCCATTATATCTAAGTAGCTTAATATCCATGATGCTTAGCTGATGTACATTACTTATTATTGCTCAAGCTTCTTCACAATGATTTATCTTCATTCCTTAAAAGTCTTCATGAATCAACCACACATGAAGTGAATGCACGCAAAATGCATTTGAGTGTTTGTACAGAAAGATCACAGCAAACATCCTCACAAATAAAACAATTAACAGTTTCACAAAATAATCATATAAGTTCTTGCCTTATAGAGTATTTATCTTATCGCAAAATAAAATGAAATAATGGACGGAGTGTTGAAACTTTTCAAACACTCACCCTCATTCACAGATCTGGTTTAAATCATTGTTATTTTGCTCACCACGTCCCCCCCGTTTGGACCAAGCCATATGCAAATCAGTCTTATCCCTGTTCCCCAAAAAAGTATCAACACCTCGACACAGTTTTCTGTGCAGAGGGGCATGCAATGGGTGTTGCTGTGGGCATTTCAAAGCAGCACCCTTTGCTTTTGACACTGCCCCAGAATTATGAAAAATTGTAAACCTGAGGTGGCGCCAAAAACTGGTGTGGTGTTAGAGTGGCACAACAAAGAGAAATACTTTTATTTCTCTTTGTTTTTGCTTTTTCTATGTGTGCTGCATTCTGCACCACAATTAGAAAGAGCAATTTGCCATTAATGATGGAAGTGACATCTTTCTGCACATAAACAATAATTCCCTGCAACACAGGTACCCATGCACTATGGTGCAAGGGTGCCAACGATGGTGCTTGGCGCCTAATTTTAGCACTAGTGCTAGGGAAACACAGGGGTGCACATTATTATTATAAATAATCCCTGTGTTTTTTAAATGTAAGAGCACGACACTGCTACATTTAGCGCAGCTCTGTGCCCCGACATTTACTTTTACATGAGGCCCCATGTATTTTGTTGATATCAGTACTAATGACAAAATCTCCCTGGTCTGGTTCAATTTGAAGTAAGACCTTGACTTATAGGCTTAAGTGGTATTACCCAAAGCTTCTGTTGGGTGACTTCATGGGCAGGTCTTGAGTTAGGTGATGTCATATGGAGTTGAGACCCTTAGATAGGGCTGCGTATTGTATGCATACCAGTGGATATTTATTTTAACATCTGTCATTAGGACTTATTTTTTAAGTTGGTTTATTGTCTGTATTCAATCTTGGATATTAACCATTCTCCCCCACAGTTAGATTACGTTTATAAATCTTGCCTGGAAACTAAACATTATTCTTTGTGTGGCAGGACAAAAAGCTACAAAGCGACAAAGCTGCTTCGTCTTTGCTAATATAGGTCGGTGGTGATTTCAGAGCCGTTTATCAAAGGGGTGAGAAAGTTACAAAGTGTCTTCATCTCTGCTTATATAGGCATTTGGTGATTTCGGAGCGGCTAGCCAAAAACTTTACATTGTTAGAAAGTTGTTTCTTCTCTCATCATATAAGGTGATCATTTCATAAAAAATAATGACATTATAGTAACGGTATGAAAGAAAATGTGAATCAGTGTTTATAGCCTTGTAATGTTTTGTACTGCTCTGCAGGAATAACATATTTAGGGCATAATTTAGAGTTAGGCGGATGGGTTACTCCGTCACAAACGTGAAGGATATCCCACCCGCTGTATTACAATTCCATATGGCCCTCATTTAGATTTTGGCGGAGGGGATATCCATTTTGTGATGGAGTATCCCCTTAGCCAATATCTAAATCAAGCCCATAGTGGTCAGCGTTTATAATGTAAAGGTGACTCTCCCATTCCAGTTTTCAAAGATCAGAGGAAGTATCAAACCCTCAGCAAAGAAGATTAGTGTTCAAAGAAATGATTAACCACTTCTTGAGTTACTGCTTCTTACGAGGGTCAGTATGATGTCATCATTCTTAGGCTGGTGACTGAACTCTGTGTAAACCTTATTGGGAGTGGAACAGTTACAATGGTAATGAAATGAGTCTGCATACCGTGTCGCATCTGTGGAACACCGGGACACCACAAGCGCCTGCAAAGAAATTCCAGATCTAAATTCAATGTGGTTTCATTCTCCCACCGTCTGTAAAGTCCAGTGAAATGTGTGGAAACTACGAGTTCAGAAATAATTGCCCATTTTGGAGGGTATAGTGAAGTCTGCGCTTTTTCTTATTGGGTTATTTTCTCGTCCATGAAATGTTGAACCCATTACCACAGTGTTACTGGCTTTTTGAACGCAAAATGCTTATTCTTGTGGAATAATCATTATGTAGCGAAAATGATTTAGTGCTGCTCTCGCTGATCACTAAATGGTTAGTAATTCTGGATTTTTAAATATATTTTGACGTTAACATACGTAATGTCATGCACTACCAGTGATTAACACAAATGTAACATCAAAGCAAAAGTTACATGGTGTGAAGATACAATGCTAATTAAGGTATATCACCCAAAGTGTAATCCACATCTTTTTTTTTTTTTTTGTCAGCTGACTGCTCACTCGTTGTTTTCTGTGTTTGGGACCTGGAAGTAGTAAAGTGAGTTAGCATGACGTGCCTGCAGTATATTGCAAATAAGTAACACAGACAAAGCTATGGTGAGTGTAAATTTGACCACCCATATTGAATACTTAAAACAAATTACTTCCAAAAAAACTTTCCTGGAAAAAATAAACTGAACGTCCAATTATCCATGAAAGAAAACTCATTTAGACTTTGGAAAAATGTTAAACTAGCGCATGAGAATTAAGGAAAAAATAGTTAAGGACCCATTGCTACCAGCATGACTTAATATATATCGTAAAGTAAAGGACATAAAAACTGGAAAAATACTTTTATATCCCTAAAGTAATGTTATAGGTAGGTTTGATAAATACATTTGTTTTATTTAATTAAAAAAAAAAAACCTTGACATTTACTGAAAAAAACAGAGCGGGCAAGTAAGTTTTTATTTTTTTAATGTATTTCCCACTGACAAGCATTGTAAGTGACTCGTACTGCCCTCAGCCTCAGTGCCAGAACTCTCAGCCATGGTTCCTTATAAACACAAAAAACATGACTGACAGCTTTGGCGTTGACCTTAAAGTCATTCTGGTCAGTGGTCGGTTGCCCCACCAAATGTTTAAGGTTGCCTCATTTAATATTTAGGGTACCAGCCACAACTGTTTCTATGACATCACTTATGCCATCTCAAATGACATCAATTATAACATCACTGATGGACATCATCCAAACTACGTTTGCCCACATTGCTCTATAAACAGGTATGGTATTAGGGTTTTGAAAGTAACTGTAAAATAGCTCAGAATAATATGAATCATCATTAATGTCATCACAGATACAGCTTCCTTAGGTGTAGCAAGCACGCAGGATGTGGAGCATTGACCCAATACCATATACTTCATGAGTAGCCCAGTTCATATTAACAATCATCCTTTTTGCACACAGTGTTCAATATATATACACCTGTACAGAGCAAGCCAAGTTTCTCAAAATACACAATCCCTGTTCCAAAATGAATTCCCTAGTACAGACAGCTTTTATCTGTATCAAACCCCTGAAATTTACGGAACCTAATTTGAGAAATGAAGTTGGTATAAGAAGAAATGTGGGTAGTTTAGACAGTGTTCACTCTATGGAGAGAGTTTACTCTGTACCACACTGTTTGCAGACAGTGAAACACTCATGAGAAAAACTCTACAGGGTATTAAAAGTATGTACTAAGAACAGTGTACATTTTATGGAACACTTGGCAAAAAAAACAATTTCCTTCCAATAACCCAAGTCTGAAGGAGGTGAATTTCATACTACCTGCACCCTTCAAATTGCAGTGAAAATGTTACAGACAGTCCACCTTCTGAAGCAAAAGAAGCACATTTACATAGGTTAATACCTGGTGATGTCATCAATGATGTCAGTTGAGATGTCATCAGTGATGTCATAAATGATGTCAATCAGTCAATCAATATTTGTAAAGTGCAGCTACACACCCGTGAGGGTCTCAAGGCACTGGGGGGGAGGAGGGACTTCATCCGAACAGCCACGTCTTGAGGTTCTTCCTGAAGATGGTGAGTGATGGGCTTTGTCTGAGGTGCAGGGGGAGGTTGTTCCAGCTCTTTGCTGCAGTGTAGGTGAAAGATCGTCCTCCGGCAGTAGTTTTAAAGATGCAAGGGATGGTGGCCAGGGCCATCTGGGTGGAGCAGAGGGATCTGGAGGGGGTGTGGAAGGAGACGCAGTGGTTCAGGTAGACTGGTCCTGCATTGTGTATGGCCTTGTACGTGTGGGTGAGAACCTTGAAGATGGTTCGCTTCTTGACAGGGTGCCAGTGGAGGGTTCTCAGGTAATGGGAGATGTGTTCTCGGTGAGGAAGGTCCAGAATGAGTCTGGAAGAGTTGTAGATTTTTGATGTTCCTAGTTGAGGTGCCGGTGTAGAGGGCTTTACCATAGTCGAGCTTGCTAGTGACCAAGGCATGGGTGACTGTCCTGCAACAGTCTGCTGGGATCCACCTGAAGATCTTCTGAAGTTTGTGAACTGTGTGCCAACAGGATGAGGTGACAGAGTTTACCTGGCGGGTCATGGATAGAGAGGAGTCAAGGATGATTCCTAAGTTGCGGGCGTGCTCAGTCAGTGCAGGGGGGGCGCTGAGGGATGTGGGCCACAAGCAGTAATCTCAAGCTGAGGTGGTGCTTCCGAAGATGATGAGCTCAATCTTCTCAGAGTGGAGCTTGAGGCAGCTTTCTCTCATCCAGGCGGCGACGGCTTCCATTCCTGAGTGGAAGTTCCTTTTGGTCGTGTTTGGGAATGAAATTCCCTATTTGCCGTTGATCACTTTCTCCAGTACTATGGTGGGGTAGGGTAGCAGTGAGATGGGCTGGAAATTCTTTAGTTCTGATGGGTAGACAGAAGGTTTCTTCAGGAGAGAATGTATTTTGGTGTGTTTCCAGTCCTCTGGGAAGGTGCTGTGTTGCTGGAGCAGTTGATTGTGTTTTGGAGCTCAGGGGCGATGGATGCGCTGGCTCTGTTGTATATGTGGTGCGGGAATGGGTTTGAGGGGTCTCTGGAGTGGGTGCTGTTCATGATGTTGACTGTTTCCTCTGTGGTGAGCGTAGACCAGCTGTGGATGTTCTGGGTGGGTTCTGGGGGGGGGGGGGGGGGGGGGGGTCACAGGTTTCAGTGCCAGTATTTACCAGGAGGAAGCTGTTGTAGATGTCCTGGGTCTTGTGGTGGAAAAAGGAGGCAAGTATGTTGCAGAAGTTCTGGGATAGGGAGATGCTAGTGGCCTCAGAGGGGAGATCTGTGAACTCACTGATGACTGAGAAGAGTTCCTTAGGGTTGTGTGCGGAGGAGTTGATGCACTCCCAGAGTGCGTCTTTCCTTGCTTTCTTGATTTTTCATCAGTGGGCCGCAGTTGCGGCTCTGAATGAGTCTAGGTCTGCACTGTTTTGGCTGTTCCTCCATTTTTTCTCTAAACGTCTAAGAGTACACTTTGATTCTTGGAGTTTGGTGGTGAACCAGCAGGCTTTCATAGGTATGCATTTGGCCAATGTCGGCCGGAGAGGGGCTAGAGTGTCATCACATTTGGTTATCCATGTTGTGTGCTGCTGTGTTTGTATTGTCAGAGGGAGGGATTGGGCAAGCGATGAAGTGAGCTGCTCATTGGTGATTTCAGTCCATTTCCTGTGGGGGGTCCTGGAGGTGCGGGTGCAGCTCCTGGGTGGGGTGATTGTGAAGTGTATGCAACGGTGCTCTGTTCTGTCTGGAGTGGAGATGGTCTCATTGGTGATCTGGTTGCTTGAGGTGAAGATGGGGTCCAGTGTGTGTCCTTCGCTGTGTGTGGATGCATGCAGAGACCAGCTATCTGATGCCAAGGGAGGCGAGGTTGTTGAGTAGAACAGTGGTGTTGGGGTCGGTGCGGTCTTCAAGGTGGAAACTGATGTAGCGAGGAGGAGGTAATCGATTGACGCCAGGGCCTGAGGGGTGGCGATGTCTACAATGTCATCTATGAAAGCTTGGCGGGTGGCCTGTACACTAGGTTTTCACGATAGAGGAGTTGTAGTTGGACTGGACCAGGAAGTGAAGGTGTTTCATCGTGGAGCAGTGTTCTTCTGGGACGGCCTTGACATGTGGGGAGAACTTGTATACAATGGCGAGTCCTCTGCCCTGGAGGGAGGGCCAGTCCCTCCTTAGGATGCTGTAACCAGTGGGAATGGTGATAGTGGTGTCTGGACCTGAGGTGGGGTTTGTCCAGGTCTCGGTAAGGAAGGCGATGTCCGGTTCCGCAGTGTCGATCAAGTCCCAGAGTTCTGTGGTGTGTTTGTGGAGGGAGCGGATATTCAGGAGCAGGCAGTTGACGGGGTTGTGGAGGTTGTTGGTATCTTTGTGTGCAGAGAGTACCTTCAGCTTGGTAAGGTCAGTGCTGAAGTTCCAGTTCCCACAAGTGAAAGGGGAGAGGTCCGTGGGTGTCCTTGGGGGAGATGGTGCAGCATTTGCAGAGATGTCCGGTGATGAGGCAGAGGAGGGACTCAGAGTCATAATGGTGGCATTCCGGGGGGAGGTTTAATGGAGATGTAATTGGACATGTCTTGAGTGATGTGATATGTGAGGTCCTAAGCAGTGCATGGGGGGAGTTTTAGTTAGCTAATTTCTGTGTTTTTTAGATCAAAACGTTAATGCTGTCACTGATGTATTCACCTAACTATAAAGTTACTTTAACCTTTGGTTTCAGTGAATTCCTAAGTTGTTTTTTTGAAAAAACAAAAACAGATCAATTTATCAGACCTAACTATAAGGTCTCTTTAACCTTACGAAAAGACAGCCCCCAGCAGCCCACAACCTGAAACCATGCACAGCTAGGGGGTTGGCTACAGGCCCTGGCTTTGACCAAGCCTTGTGACTAACCCATCCAGAGGTAACCTCCCACCTGGGCCTTATTAAGGACTCCATCACCCAGGGTTGTCTTTTATTAAAAAGAGAAAGGTGCCAGGTGGCCCCATTCCCCAGTCTTAGATAGGGGGCTGCACAGCCCCACTTACCAAACTGTTTTCAGTCCCAGAGACCCCATCCCCGAGGGCCCAATTAAGCTATTTAGGGGAGCAGCATGCGGTCACCTTCCAGGAGCCATATTCATCCCGGGACCACCGTTCGGGCCCAATTTACTTATTTAGGGAAGGGGACATGCAGCCTCCCTCCCTAGGCCATATTCAGCCCCAGGCATACCATCCCTTGGGGCCCACTGTATTTATAAGGGGAGGTGGGCACACAACCCTCCTCCCTGAGCAATTATAGGTCTCTATGATCCCATCCCCGGGGTCCAAAGGATTTTTTTAGTTGGAGGGCTTTTAAAAAAATAGCAGCATAGGGCGATGGCGTCCTGAGGCTTGGGGAGATTGGCTGCACAGGCCCTCTTCCCCTTTGTTTACATTTCTGCCCTGGTGGTGGGGTCCTTGGGGGCAATATTGGCACAGGGAGGGGGGCTGCACAGCCCTCCTCCCCTTATTGGGTGCAGTTCCTGGGGGGCGGGCTCCCCAGGACCCGCAAAGGCTCAGGAAGGGGACCTGTGTTCTCCCTGCCATCAATGAAAGAAAGCAGCCCCAGCCACCACATTGTTTATTTTGTTGTTGTTTTGGAATTGCTGCAAAAAATGGCAATTGTTTTTGTATATGTCCCGCGGGGATTCCCTCTAGGTTGCCCCTGAGGCCTAGAGGATGAGGATCCCTACATTGATCCTTATTTTTTTTTAAACTTCAAGACAGGGGACTATGTTCCTGAGTTTTGTAATGGCAGCCAGGAACATTTCTCAGATCTCTGGCTCCAACGGGTCTGATTCCTGCAGGAGCGAATTGGCCCAAGGGCATAAAAGCTACTTGTGTCAATAGGAATGCACCATTTTTAAATTGGCGCTCCCGTGGGAGTCTCTTAAGACCCTCACAAACCCAGCTGTCGAAATATATATAAATATTTTTGACCCTTAATCTCTAAAGAACTAGGGAATAGATTTAAACCAAATCACAAAGAGCACAATCTGCAGACTAATAACTAGCTGTTAGCTGTCCTAACTATGAGATGGAATAAATATGCGATAACTACCCAGTGACAAGCGTCACTGGGTAATGTACATACATTTTCAACATTTGGCGTACCACAAACTGACATAATGGAAGTATGGGGACTGCCAGCAAGTTTGTTTTCTAACTGTCCAACCATGTTGTCATTTAGCAACTGAAGGAGTATTTCTCTTCACACAAAGGGGCATATTTATACTCTCTTTGCGCCGAATATGCGTCAAAATTTTTGGCGCACATTCTGCGCAAACACTGCCCCATATTTATACTTTGACGTCCGACCCCGCGGGCGTCAAAGTTCCACTACGTGCGTCATTTTTTAGAAGGGGGAACCAGCCTTGCGTTAATTATATGCAAGGTAGGCGTTCCCTTCCAAAAAATGACGTTAAGGCCTGTGCCCCATATTTATACTGTGACGTCATTTTGACGCACAGGAGGGGGCAGGCCTTAAAAAACAGCGCCCAGCCTGATGGGCGCTGTTTTTTAACGCCTGGGTCAGGGCAGGCGTTAAGGGACCTGTGGGCTCAGAAGGAGCCCAGAGGTGCCCTCCCATGCCCCCAGGGACACCCCCTGCCACCCTTGCCCACCCCAGGAGGACACCCAAGGATGGAGGGACCCATCCCAGGGAAGTTAAGGTAAGTTCAGGTAAGTATTTTTTTCCGTTTTTTTTTTGTGGCATGGGGGGCCTGATTTGTGCCCCTCTACATGCCACTATGCCCAATGACCATGCCCAGGGGACATAAGTCCCCTGGGCATGGTCATTGGGCAATGGGGCATGACTCCTGTCTTTGCTAAGACAGGAGACATTTCAATGGGGGTTGGGCGTAAAAAAAAATGGCACAAATCGGGTTGAGGCCAAAATTTTGCCTCAGACCTGACTTGCCCCATTTTTTGACGCCTAAGCTCCATTTTCCCCTACGCCGCCGCTGCCTGGTGTGAGTCATTTTTTTTGACGCACACCAGTCCGCAGCGCCGGCTAACGTAATTCAATAAATAAGGCGCCCGCATGGCGCTTTGGAATGGCGTTAGCCGGCGTTAACATTTTTGACGCACAACTGCGTTGGCGCAGTTGTGCGTCAAAAAGTATAAATATGGGCCAAAGTGTTTACTGGCTCTCTCCCATGAATGCGATTCAGAGGCGGCAACAAAACAAACATAGGTGATCATTATGAAGATGGAGGGAAACACTGCACTGCCGGCGGTGGCAGTAACTACTGCCAACAGGCTTGGGGTCCAGACCGCCAAATAATAAAGCCAATGAGAAACAAGCAGTGGTCCCTCCACACACCGCCATTTTTGTAATCCCGCCGACGATGGAGGAGGCCGCCCCCAGGCCGGCGGAAAGGCCCTACCCACCCACCAAATAATGAAACACCACACTGCCATCAGTTCCGGAGCAGGAACCACCGCCAGGAAAAGCATGGTGGAAACGAACAAAAGAAAGTGAAACACTCACCGGAGGTACACAGAACAGCTAAAGCATAAATGGAGCGAGAGTTGGAAATAATGCCAGTGCTTCTCCTTGCCATATTCCTCCAGGACTATGACCGAGGATGAAGACGACGACGGCAAGTACCGCAGCCTAGTACACATGGGAAGAAAGGGCATAGTTACACACCCACCCCACCCACCCCACCCACCCCGCAACGCACTCCCAACCCCTCCCACCATCTCAAGCCATACATACCATAACAAGATGTACTTACCGGACACAAACCAACAAATACCTGCACCAATGCACACACCTGTGCACACCACACCCCCACAGTGAAACACTGCACAACGGATCAATATTGTGCCAACAGCACTGCTGGGCACTAAAATTTAATTCCAAGAAACAACAGGAATGTCCAAATAAGGCCATTGGTCAGTCCATTGTAAAGTTCCTAAAGGGCAAATACAGCCCAAACCCGACCCCTACATGTGTAAAAGAATCTCCATTGGGAAGGAGCATCAAAGGGGCAGCCAGGCACCTCAGGGAACAGGGGCAGTTGTGGCGGGGTGGGGACTCAGGTCTTGAAGGGGGGTCTTGGGCTTAGGTTTGAGTGGTGTAGGGGGGTTTGGGCTTGCCCTTGGAAGGAGGGGGAGTGAGCCTGGACCGGGGGTGACAGAGGGACCAGGGGCAACACGGGGCTTCTTCCTGTCCGGGGAAGGTGCACAGAAATGGGGAGGAAGTACTGGGACAGACTTAAACAAGGAAGGGGTGGACTGGGCAAGGGCATGGGAACGTTTAGGGACAAGATGGGGTGGACCAGTGGGTTCAAACAGGTCAACACAGGAGAGGAAAAGCTTCTTAGGTGCAGTTGGAGGGGATCTGGAGCCAGTTCTGTGAGTGGAGGTTGAGGGAGTGGTCGTACAAAGTGTAGGTTTGCTGGACGTGGATGCAGGTGCCTGTTTAGTATGCTCATGTATGGTGGATGTGTGTGGTGTGGATGTGTGTGAACGTTTGAGTGTTTTGGGAGGAGAGGGGTGGACACAGTGGGAGAATACAGGCTGCCAGTGTAGATGGATGTTGTGTGGGTGTCTTCAGGTCTGGTGAGTGTGCTGCAAGTGTCTGTGTATGTAGATGTGGATAGTGCAGGCGTGGTGTCTGGGGTGCATGACTGGATGACAGATGTTGTGGTGACTGCAAGCATGGGGGCAGCAGCAGTGACTGAGGGTGCAGTGCATGTGGGTATGCATGGTGAGGTGACAGACAGGGAGGAGGGGGAGGCTGACACAGTGGGGGAGGTGGATGTTGTGTGTGCTTTGGTATGTTTGGTGTGTGCATGCCTGTGGTGGGAAGTGTGGTGCTTGTGTTTTTCAGTGTGCTTCTTGTGTGTTGATCTGTGTGCATGGCTGTCTGCATATGTGTGTTTGGGATGAGTGAAGGGAGTGGGGTGCTGGAAGGGGTAGAGGTGGTGGGACGGGGGACGGACACTGGCTGCCATCAAGGAGGAGGCCAGGGCTGAAAAGTTCTCTGTAGGCCAGACACAGCACCATGAATGCCTTCTAAGTATGCATTACTTTGCTGCATCTGGGATGCTAGCCCCTGGATGGCATTCACAATGGTTGTCTGCCCTACAGAGATGGTCCTCAGTAGGTCAATAGCGTCCCCCGTGAGGGCATCAGGGCTGACTGGGGCAGGGGATAAGGTGCCTGGGGCTAAGGAGTTGCCCATCCTCCTGTGCGAGCGGGCACTGGCAACTCAGTGGGGATCAACTGGGAGGGCGGTGATGGTATGGGAGGTGGTGGAAGATGAAAAAGAATGGGCGGGCCCAGTAGGGTCTGCCACCATCAGGGATCTGTCATCAGAGGAGGTGTCAGAGTCACTACCTCCAGTGGTAGTTGCCTCCCCCGTGGTACTCCTCTCGCCCTCCAACCCACTGGTCCCCTTGGCGTCAGTCAACTCTGCTTCCTTGGAACCATGGGATGCAGCATCCCCACTCAACGGTGCCACAGCTCCCTCGCCAAATGATGCTAATGTACACAGGGACACAAGAGCACAGGGGTGGGGAAACAAAACAAGAAAAGAGTATGTCAAATCCTGGCAATAGGTACATTTTGAGACCCATACACTCCCACCCAGGTCTGACATGAATCCTCAGGAGACACAACACATGTTATGAATGTGCCCCTGACTAGTAGGTATGACCCCAGAATACACTACATTACCATCCTGAAACACAACTCTGATACACTTTGTGGAGTGAACCATTGAGACTATGCCAAGCCATGCCAAGCCGATACATCTACAAGTTAATGAGGCCACAATAAATGCCATATTACAAAAATGTGACCCCTCATAGGCCTACAGACCCTGCCAAAAATAGCTATGACACTATCCTATGGACGTGGAGGGGGGCAGGACTGCAGGGACACACCTCTTGAAGTGCCTGGCACCACAATGCATGCAACCCTTAGCACCCAACTACACCCATCATAGTGGCATCACAAAAGTTCTGGTACTCACCCGTGCCTTCAAGTGCCCATCTAAATCCAGAAAGGCCACCACCAGAATGCAGGCCATTAGGGGGGTCATGGTTCGACGGGCACCCCTTCCTCACTGGGAGGCCTTCCCCAGCTGGACCTCTCTGGTCTTCCTGGCCCAGCGCCTCACGTCCTCCCACCGCTTCCTGCAGTGGATGCTTCACCGGTTGTAGACCGTCAGGGTCCGCACTTCCTTGGCAATGGTTTGCCACAGGCCCCTCTTTTGATGAGCGCTGACCTGCATGGGACACACAGAGTAAAAAAACAGACATCAGTGTGGGTGCCCCATACACAAATTCCATGCCAGTTCATACTGACTAGGTGCATGGAGACTTGAAAATTAACAAATAACAAGCAGAAAGTGCCAGACACACTACGGCTGAGCATTCACACAGTGACCAAAAATGCATACAGGCATCTGCCACAATCACACACATCTAAGGACGACAGATGGCAACTCACCTGCTCCTCTGTTCGCCCACACAACTTTGCATACAGGGGTAGGACCCCGTCCACCAGCTTCTCAACCTCCTCGCTGGTGAAGGCTGGGACCTGTTCCCCTGTCACACGTGCCATCTCAGGGACCAGAGTCAGGACACAGCAACACATGCAGTGGACTTCTACCCTTTACGTAATACAGGAGTCAAGTGTCAAGGGCCTGTCAAAATGGCGGTAGATACTGCAGCTGTGTGCACCGTCACCACCGGCGGCGATCATGATTGGCCCAGGTTCCCCATTGACAACCATGTGATTCAATGATCATGTGCACGGCGGTGAACACCGCCTACTGGCATGACAACTAAAGCCAGCGGAATGAAGTCACTTCCACACTACAATACCTGAATGGCAGGGAGCTGCCTTTTGTCTTTCACCACATCTCCATAGCCTTGCCGGGGGCCTCATCCATGGCCCCATTCTCTCTCCCCTTCGTCGATTGCGGACATGATTCTATGATCCCCACATGTACACATGGTTGGAAGTGCGTCTACACTGTGATGCCATTATGACTGAGAAAGCTCAGCACACATTAGCCTGACGGTGTGCCTCATTCTTTGTGTTTGTGTGTGTTACCTAAGTGTTTCATTGTAGAAAAGTATAGTGACCCCATGTGAGGCAAGTGTATGTCGAAACTCAAAATGTGTTCCTCCATCACCCATAGGTACAGACCCATGTGGCGAGGGAGGGCCCCATCTGTTTACAGACCCCTGGTAGATCTGGCCACCATGGAGGAATGTCACATCATCATTACCTACCGACTTAATCGAGCTACAATCCTTGACCTCTGTGCAGTAATGGATCCTGTTCTGAAGCCGGCCAATTGGAATCAGCATGCCATACTTACAACTGTGCAGGTGCTATCTGTGGTGTATTTTTTGGCCACAGGCTCATTTGAGGTAACAGTGGGCACGACTGCAGGGGTATCTCAGCCAATGTTCAGCCACATCCCATCCAATTTCCTGGATGCGTTTGTTCAACACTTGCAACCTAATGTTCAGTTTCCCCAAAGGGCTGATCTCACAGCCATCAAGTCTGGATTCTATGCTTTTTCTAATATCCCCCATATGATAGGTGCCATTGCTGGAACCCACATAGCCCTCATACCCTCAAAAGTGAATGAACAGGTGTATCGGAATCGTAAGAACTATCACTCCATGAATGTCCAATTGGTATGTACTGCTGATCAGTACATTTCACATGTCAATGCAAGGCTCCCAGGACCAGTCCATGATTCCTTTGTCCTGAGAAACAGCAGTGTGCCACACATGATGGACAAACAACAGGTGGACAGAGCTTGGCTCATAGGTGAGTGTGTATGACAATGGATCAGTTACATAGCTAACAGGCAGGATGTAAGCAAGTGAAATTTGTGTGTTCAAGTCCTCTTTCACACACTTTTGCAGGTGATTCTGGCTACCCCAACATGCAATGGCTCCTGTCACCTTTGAGGAATCCCAGGACAGATGCAGAGAGGAATTATAATGAGGCCCATGGTCATACTAGAAGGGTGATAGAGCGCACTATAGGACTCCTCAAAGCAAGGGTTTGTTGCCTCTTTCTCTCTGGAGGATCCCTGTGCTATGTCCCTGTTAAGGTGTGTAAGATAGTGGTGGTCTGCTGCGTGCTGCACAACTTGGCTGTGAGGAAAGCTATTCCACTTCTGGAAGAGGAGGGTGCAATACAACCAGCCCTGCAACCTCAGACGAGGGATGAGAGTGATGGTGAGGAAGAAGAGGGGGAAGATATCAACTCCAGGACCCAGCTAATCCTGCTATAGTTCCATTGACTCTTAGGCACTGTTTTATGATGCTGATGTCTTCACTGCATTGTTTCAGTCTTACTCATAAGTACTGTGGTTTCCTTTGTCAGTGAAAATGCAAAATCATGACTGCAGTGGCAGATGTCAGTGCACGCAATGGTGTGTACAGTGTGACATACTTCGGACACTACAATGTGTTGGATACCCTCCCACAACAAAAGTGGCATTATGATTGAAACTGGCTAATGTATTCACATTTACAGTTGATCTCTCATATTGAATAAGGACATATATTTTGAGTGCACACGGGTATCGTCCATGGGGCCATTGGAAGATGGTGAGATGGCAGTGACATGTCAATGAGGTAGCTCAGTGGCACACAAGGGAGACAGTTCAGGGCAGGGTCACTTCCTGCCGCTGGTCTTGGTCTTGGCTGGTGTGTCAGTGGCATATCTGTGTCTGAGGGCATGTTTGCAAAGGTGCAGCTGGAATGCACGGGTAGGGGTGCTGATGTCCTGTGAGTCCTCTGGCAGTGCCACCAGTCCAGTGGATGCTGCAGATGTAGATGGCAGGGCAGTGTCCTGGCTAGTGGTAGGGGCCTGCAGGTGGTTGGAGGACTCAGGCTGGCTGTGGTACTGGCGCTGCAGCACCCCTGCAATGCAGGCCATGGTGGCATGGAGCTTTTTCCATTGCTCCATGGCCTACTCGTGGTGTGCTACCTGCAGCCTCTGATTTTGCTCCAAGGTAGGCAGGATCTAGCTCATCCTGTCCTGGGAATGGTGGTATGCTCCCAGGACATCAGATATCACCTCCTGGGCTGCTGCATCCATCGTTTGGCCAACCCCCTGGGCCAATGATGTCCTCCCACTGGCCCTAGCCCCATGTGCCTGTATCCCCTGCACCGGTCTGGCAGTCCCACTTGCAGTTTGCCCTTCATCATCCTGCCTGTTGGTGGGTGGAGACTCTGGCCTCTGTACATGTCGGCAGCCAGTACGTGGCCTAGTGACACTGGTGTGGGGTCATTTGTCCAGAGCTGATTTTGGTGACTGAGTAGTAGGGATGTCAGTGGTGTCCTGGCTGGGGCTTCTGGAAAGTGACTGTCCAGGGGTGTTGGATGGGCCAGGGATTTCCTCTGTGTCCAGACATCCTTCTGCACTCTCCTGAGTGGGGCCTCCATCTTCAGGTGGAGGACTGGCACTCCTTGATGTGTCTGTCCGGGTGGCATGAGCATGAGTCGTGGTGCCTGTGAGAGAATGGAGATGTGGGTGTCCTGTACTTTTTTGTCAATTGCAACACTGGTTGGCACTAATTGATGCTGTAATTCCCATGCAGTGGCATGCAAGGTCCCTTCATGTACATTTAGATGCATTTTGTTTGGGGGTGGCTGTGCTTTGTGGGTGCTGTAGTGCCACTGAGATTCCATGCAGGGGTTGGTGACTGTGCACAGGGGGCTGGATGGTGATTTGTTTGTGGGGATTGTGGGCATGCAGGTGACTTGGTTGTGAATATGTGCCTCCAGTGAGTCCGGTGAGGCCCTCCGGGTGCAGGATAGCCAGGACCTTTTCCTCCCAGTCGGTGTATTCTGGGGGGGGTGGGGAACCACCACTAGTCTTCTGTACAGCGATGTTGTGCCTGGATGCCAAGGACCGAACCTTCCAGAGCAGGTTGTTCAATCTCTTCCTGATGTCTTCCCTTGCATGGATGGTTTACCTCTGCGTTGACTCTGTTGACAATCGTCTGCCATAGCTCCATCTTCCTGGTCACAGCGTCTGCTGCACCTGTGCCCCGAATAGCTGTGGCTTGACCATGAGTATCTCGCCCACCGTGGTCCTTAGCTCGCTGTCTGTGAAGCAGGGGTGCCATGATGTGTGTTGTGGGTGGTGTGTTGTAGATGTATTGGTGAAGGTGTTGTTCTGTGGTTGGGTGTGTGACTTGTGTGATCGTGTGTTCAGTGTATGTGTGTTGTGTTGTTAATATCTGTTGTGCTTTTGGTGTTTCAAAGGATTGTGGGGTGTGGATGTGTATGTTTTATAGTGTTGTGGATGTGTCAGGTGTGTGGTTTTCAAACTTGCCAATGTGTGCATTTTTTGTTGGTGTGTCCATTGCTGGCCATGGCGGTCCGTTCCGCCAATGGTTGTTCGACATTCACTGTCCGCCAAGCTGATTTGTGCATCCTTCTTTGGTGGGCGGGGGATTTGTCTGCATGGCAGTGGCAGGGTGAGGTAAGGTGTACTGCCTTTGCGCCGTCATTGGCCTTTGCGGTGGGTGGAGGTTGGAGGATTTTCTGAGGTTTGTCTTTTTAGCATCATTATACGGCGGTGTGCAGTTCACCACCACTGGCGGTCTTTTGTTCACTAACAGCAGGGCGGTCGACGGTGATTGATATGAAAGGGGAGAGACAGAGCAGAAATTTGCTTTTTCTAATTAAAGTTTATTAATTCTGTATTCATTAGAAGTGATCAGAGGAGTTGTGATAGTCAAGGCACTTCACAGATTTCTTACATACTTAGTTTACCTGACATAATCTTCTACTTTCATACAACATCCAGGACCAGCAGAATTACTTCCTGTTCTCAATGGACAGGGAAACCAGTACGGCTGTACATCAATTTTGATCATGGTTAGTCTCCCCTAGATGTGCCAGAAAGGGCTATAAAAGTTCATGTTGTCCATCAGTGTCCGGGCAGAGTTGGTGTGGAGGTGTCCGAATGTGTGGATGGCATGTTGAACTGGGTCA
This sequence comes from Pleurodeles waltl, assembly GCF_031143425.1. Taxonomy (NCBI): domain Eukaryota; kingdom Metazoa; phylum Chordata; class Amphibia; order Caudata; family Salamandridae; genus Pleurodeles; species Pleurodeles waltl. Next base: position 607,018,773 of record NC_090437.1, on the reverse strand, counting down.
CCTGCTATGATAGGTATTTGAGTAGGTGATCCCAGAATATTGTGAATGAGTAGGGTTTCATGTGTATGATTTTACCAAGCAGCATCTTGGATGAAAAATGTGCCTGCAAGTCAGTGGTAGTGAGGCAGGAGGCACAATGAATGCCACACTCACTCTAGGTCTCAGTTCCATTCTCCATTTTCGAAAAGGAAACAATGTCAGTCGTCTGAAGGACAGAACTTTTCAGCTACTAAACTCCAAGTCATGGTCTCCTGAGGAGTTGCAAAGGCAGTGGCTGCAGATCAGAGAGAGAGTATATCACTCTCTTTCTGAGCGTGATATAGCAGACACACTGAAATCCATCACGCCACGGGTCACAACACGACCCGCAGCTCACTACATTGTCTACCATGTATCCTGTGTTATACAGCAGGATGCCCTAAACACTTACCTGCAGACTGGGGAGTCCTGCAAAGGTCCACAGAGGGCATTTTTTCGCCTTGCTTGTCGGCAGGGCTCAAGGAATTTCTCTCAATGGGGGCCATATTCTTGTTCTCTGTAGTTTCTTCTTCCAAGAATTCCCGAACAAGGGTTTTTACTCAATCAATCCGTTATGGAGCTTCTATCATGTATTTCTGCCAGCAGTTCTGAATCCATCATGGTGGCTTCACTTCTTACTCTATGCCACTTCCAGTTTTTGGGTATATAAGGAACAGAACTATCTGTATCCTATGTATTGCAACACTCCTGCTGGTGTGTCTTCATTCCTGCTGGTGTATCCTCATTGCTGCTTGTGTTTCCTTGCTCCTGCTGGTGTCTTCTCACTCATGTTGCTGTCTCCCTGCTCCTGCTGGTGTCTCCTTGATCCTGCTGGTAATTCTTGTTCCTGCTGCTTCCCTTCTGAACCTTTCTATTTTCCTGTTTCTGACATTTCCACTAGCCTTCTAAGCCTTGCTGCAGTCCTGGTCTCCTACCACCAGTACTAGTCCTCTTCAGCCTTCCAGGAGTTTCCAATCACTATTAGAGGTTTTTTCCCTTCTATATTTTTCCTCTCTGGGGCTCCTTCTGGAGGGCACTATCTGCTTAGATGTTCCATTGAAGGTGACATTGTTTCTACCAGAAGGGGGTCACTCCTACCTTTGGCAGACAAGGACAGACATAACCTGGATTTACGAATATTACCATCACTTCAAAGCTGCAAATAGAAGTCGATTTGCTGAGGTACCTGATATTGCAATGCCCAATTTCCTGCTCAACCTGCAGGAGCATGGAAGCTCTATAAGAATAACCTCAGGCTGAAGAGCTCAAGAATTGCAACAACTATGAAATGAAAATTTGGTCTTATGTCAAGTGCTTACTGCCAGAGCATTCAATGTGCCATCTATTTCTCCAGCAACCCTTTTTTTTCTGTAGATCCAAACAAATAAAAAAAAAATCTACACTATTGTTCACCTTCTGTCTGGTCCAGTTTACTCAGGATATAGCTAAAATAGGGTATCTGATCAGTGCCTTATCAGGAGTGGCATTGTCATGGGCGGCCCCTTTGGCAACCACAGAAGACTTGAACCTTTCTGACTTTGCAACCTTTCTCACAGCATTTAAACGGATATTTGAAAGACCTGCTTTAGAGACCTTAGCTAAAGACGCTCGTTGTAACATTCAGCAATGTATTCAAGATGTTCTGCAATATGCCACTCGCTTCCATCAGTTTTCAGCTGAGACCACATGAGTAGAATGGACTCTGGTTATTGTTTTTCACAGGGGCCTTCTTGAGGAAATAAAAGATAAGCTCTGCGCAGAAATAATGGCAGCATTAATGGATCAGGCCCTGTCCATTGAAAACTGACTCAATGAATGCAGATATGAAAGGTGCAGGGCCCCAGTTCAGCAAACCCCAGGAATGACTTGCCTCAGTGCTTGAAAGATTGACACCTCTGTTCCTGTGAATGCTTCATCTTCAGGAGAGGAGCCTGTGCAAATCGGGCTAGCTTGTGGAGCATTGTCTGAGGCAAAATGGGACTATACTGTAGAGGAAAGCAAGGATTATGTATGTAGTGCAGCTCATCTGGTCATCTAATCCGCAATTGTCCATACGCCAACAGATCCCGTCCTCTGTAACAGGGAAGAGGGAGGGAAAGTAAGGAAACCCTGCTACTTGTTCCTCCAGTGAACAGGTTACTTCTATTTTCCTCTTGCCAATGTGTCTGAAACTTCCAAATTGACAGAATAAAAAGGTGTTGACCCTATTGGATAGTGGGGCAAATGGGTTGTACCTGGATGAAAAATAGGCTCAAGAAAGGCAAATACCCCGAGTCCTCAAGGAAATACCCTGAAAAGGTCCATACAGTAAACGGAACACCATTGATCTCTTGACCGGTTGAAGAGATGACCCCCCTCCTTTAAGGATGACCTTTGGGAAACATCAAGAGATCCTGTCTTTTGACCTTATTACCTCTCTCAACCATGTTATCATCTTAGGACTTCCTTGACTGATCAGACACAATCTGTAAATCAATTGGGAGACTCAAACCATATCCTTATTTTACCAATTTTATCAACCATTTTGTTACATCATAGAAGACGACTGGGATCCTAAGGAAACGCCAAGACCTAGGAGGCTGAATGTGGTACCATTAGCATCTTACAGGGAGTTCCAGTTCATTATCAGAAGTATGCAAATATATTTCAGAAATTAAGGCAGTCTCCTTAAATCTTCACTGTGAATTTGACTGTTTTATTCCCCTCAAGCTTGATGCCCTGGTTCCATTTGGAAGAATGCATTTACTTTCTGAAATCAAAAGAGAGACCCTAAGGCAGTATCTCCAGGAGAATCTTCAAAACTTACTCATCACATGCTCCTCCGCTCCTCCTGTGGCTTCTCTCTTTTTCATACAAAACAAAACCAACAATCTATAGCCATGTATTGATTTCAGAGGATTGAATAGAGTAACTATAAAAGAGGGGTAGCCCTTACCTCTTATAGAGAAAATTTTAGAGTCAGTCAGAGGAGCACAAATATTCAACAAGTTAGACTTTTGGGGAACCTACCCCCTCTTTCGTATCAAAGAAGGAGATGAGCGGAATACCACTTTAAGAACTCACCTGGGCCATTTTGAACATCACGTTATGCCTTTAGGGTTAAGCAATGCTCCATACATTTTCCAGCGCTTCGTGGATCACATATTTGCAGACCTATTAAACCAGAGTGTTGTGGAATATTTAGATGGCATTCTTGTTTATTCATTTGATTCCTTCTCCCACCACAATCATGCTTGCAAGGGTCTTTGTAGACTATGCAAATAGACTGTTCTGTAAGACTGAAAAATGAAAATTGTAAATGTGATCAGCCTGAAGTAAAATATTTGAGATACTATCTAAATAAAACAGGAATTGCCATGGATCTCCACAAAGTGTGTGTTTCTGCCAACCTTGAATGGCCTTCTCCTTCCTCTTTTAAGAAGAATCAATGCTTCCTTGGTATGACACATTTCTATTGTCAGTTTTTTGTGAATTGTGCCTGATCTCTCAAGCTCCCAAGAAAGAAAACTGAAAACATGGATTTAAGTTGACTGAACAAGCTGAAACAGCCTTTGAAAACTTGTAGAAAGCCTTTACCCGGGCTGCAATGCAGTTCTATGTTATCCTGATACCTCCAAAACTTTTATTGTTGAGATGGACACTTCTGATAGAGCAGTAGGGGTAGTCTTGCTTCAACAACAAGAGCATGATGGGCTATAGCACCCAATTTCTTCACAGGTCTTATCCGGTTAAGAGAAGAACTACTCAGTTCTAAAATGGGAATGCTTGGCCATAAAATTAACCTGCTGCAAGTGGAGACATTCCCTAATAGGAACCAAAGAACCTTTTGAAATCAAGACTGCTCATCAGAATGTACAAGTGCCTTTGAAACATGCAATGTCAGAACAGTTGCCAAGCAAGATGGGCCTATTTTTTAAACCAATACGAGTTCATTATAACCTATATTCCAGGATCCCAACATTTAATTTCTGATGCTCTTTTCCGATGATATTCTGTGAGCCCAACTACTTTTCAGCAGAATATCCTAGACCTACAATGCATAACCTGAACAATTCAGTCTTTTTTAGATAGAGTCTAGGCAGATACACATCTCTAACAAGGGAAAACTAAAATGTCTTGCCAAACCAGGTCCATAAAAGAGTCACACTTTACTATAAGGACAAAGACCTAATTCTCCAACCAAAGAATTACAGTTTCAGGCACTTCAGATGTGCCATGATTCACCTATAGCTAGTCATTGAGGCCTCAAGCCCACCATAGAGTTAACCCTTCGATATTTCTTTTGTCCGTCTGTATGTGAAGATATTAAAGTGTATGTCACTTCTTGTCCAGTCTGTGATCAAGCTAACTTGTCTCATGCCAGGCCTTTAGGACTGCTGCATCCCCTTCGGGTTCCTCCTGCAACTTAGCATACGGGGGGTCATTCTGACCCTGGCGGTCCATGACCGCCATGGCGGAGGGCGGCGGAAGCACCGCCAACAGGCTGGCGGTGCTTCCTGGGCGATTCTGACGGCGGCGGTAAAGCCGCGGTCAGAAAAGGGGAGCCGGCGGTTTCCCGCCGGTTTCCCGCCGGTTTCCCGCTGGCCCAGGGTATCCACCATGGCGGCGCTGCTTGCAGCACCGCCATGGGGATTCCGACCGCCTTCCCGCCAGCCTGTTTCTGGCGGTGTCCACCGCCAGAACCAGGATGGCGGGAACGGGTGCCGTGGGGCCCCTGGGGGCCCCTGCACTGCCCATGCCACTGGCATGGGCAGTGCAGGGGCCCCCTAACAGGGCCCCACAAAGATTTTCAAAGATTTTTCACCTTTGCAGACAGTGAAAATCGCGACGGGTGCCACTGCACCCGTCGCACCTCTGCAACTCCGCCAGCTCCATTCCGAGCCGGCTTCATTGTTGAAGGGGCTTTCCCGCTGGGCCGGCCGGCGGTCTTCTGGCGGTCGCCCGCTGGCCCAGCGGGAAAGCCAGAATGGCCGCCGCGGTCTTTCGGCGGGAACCGCAGAATGACCGCCACAATGTTCAATGATTCCATTTCAGCCTTACTCCCTTTTGTAGGTAATCAAGTTCTAATCGTGACTGTGGACTCTTTTTCTAAGATGACACATTTCACACCTCAAAGAAAGTTGCCTTCCCTTAAAGAATTGAGGATAATTTTCATGCCAGAAATATTCAGTCTACACGGTCTTCCTCAAACAATTATCTCAGACTGAGGTCCTCAGTTCTAATCCTGCTTCTCAAAACATTTCTGTAAATCCTTATACATCAAGGTAGCTTGATCTTCTGGATTCCATCCACAAACCAATGGTCAGACTGAATGCCTAAACCAAAGTCTATAACAACACCTTTGTTGTTTTTGTAATTCAACGCAAAGTGACTGGACTACTTATCTGTTTCTGGTTGAATTTTCATACAACAATGCAGTTCATAGCACCTTAAAAAATAACACCATTCTTTTGGTTACATGGCTGTTATCTGAGAACCTTTCTATCAGACTTATAGGACTCTACCTCATTTCCAGCAGGTGCTTCTTTTATCTGACATGACTTTCGAAAGATAAGACAAAAAGTCTCCCTTAATCTGTGGGTATCTAAGCAGAGAATGAAGGCTTCCTCTTATGCTCTTCGGCATCAGTCCCTATCCTATCAATTGGATGACAAGGTTTGGCTATCTTCTAAACACTTGCCTCACCATCTCTCACTAAACAAAATTAACTGCAATTTTATTAGCCCTTCAAGATAATGCACATCATAAACTCAGTGACCTTCCGACTTCAGTTGCCACATACATGGAAGGTACATCCTGTTTTTCATACCTCTCAATTGAAGCCCTAGAGTCCTGATTCCTACCACCATTTTTTCTCTCAACCTCCACCAGTCTTGGTGGATGATGTTCCTGAAAATGCGATTCAGGACAATTGTGACTCTTGGCTCTTTTGAAATTGTTTACAATTTTTGATTAATTGGAAAGGGTATCCTCCTAGTGAGAGATATTGGGAAGATGCTGCCTTCGTTAATGCACCTATCCTGGTTTGCCGACTTTTTTCATCAATTCTCTGATAAACCTGGGGCCTCAGGAAAGGGGCATACTGTCACGCCACGGATCACAGTACGACCCACAGCTCACTCCAGTGCTTCCCTGACATCCTGTGTTATACAGTAGGATGCCCTAAACACTTACTTGCAGCATGGGTAGCCCTGCAAGGGGCAATGGCGGGCCATTCTCCACCTTCCTTGTCGGCTGGACAGGAGGCATTCCTCTTTTTTGGGACCATATCCTTGCCCTCTGCAGTTTCGTCTTCCCAGAATTCCCGTGTAAGGGTTTTTACTTAACCAATCCATCATGGAGGCTGGTTCATGTATTTCTTCCAGCATTTCCCAACCCATCATGGCAGCCTCCCTTCTTCTTCTATTTCACTTCCTGTTTTGGGGTATATAAGAAGCAGGACTGTCTTTCTCATTTATGTTGCAACACTCATCTCTCCTGCTGGTGTATCTTCACTCCTGCTGATGTATACTCAATCCTGCTGGTGTATCTTCACTCCTGCTGGTGTCTCCTCACTCCTGCAAGTATATCATTACTACTGTTGGTGCCTCCTTGTTCCTGCTCCTGACTCTTGCTCCTGCTGCTTCCTTCCTGAACCTTTCTGCTTTCCTGGTTCTGGAATTTCTAATAGTTTTACCTGTTCCTTCTAACCCTTGCTGCAGTCCTGGTCTTCTATCATCAGTGCCAGTCCTCTTCAGCCTACCAGGAGTCTCCATACACCATAAAAGTTTTTTAACACTGCTCCACATTCACGAAGCATTGTTGTCTGTTCTGTTGCTTTAAGTTATAACCATACCTAGACAACTGGTTAAGTCATGCAGCCTCTTTTCACCTGGCAAGTCTTCACAGATGGAGGCTGCACTCCCTATTTCTGCAATAGGGCTGTTTCTCAATATGTAGAACTTGTACCTCTATCTTATCTGGTTAGGGACATCTATGGAGACTGCCTTCTGCATGGATATAGGCAAGGTGTTTTGTTTAGAACAGGAAGTGTTGGCTTACAATCCCAGGTGGCAACATTTTTTAAGGCAATGGCATGTCCATTTTGAGACTATTTCAAGGTTCAAAAGCACATGACTTTAATGATGCATTGGGCTTGCTATCTTTTGCTATGTGATATCCATATTTTGAGGACATGAAAGTTGGAGTCAGAGAAGATCCAACAATTTGTGGCAATGTCACCTTATTTCACAGTCATCCTCTGTGTTGATTGCATCCAAACAATGTCAGATGGAGGTTGAATTTGAATCCACCTGTTCCCCATGACTTAAAAATGAACGTAAATGTCTCAGGTTTAGTTGCAACTCTGAATAACTACCAAGCTGAAGCTCAATCTTGAGGGACCTGAACCACTAGTGACCCCTCAGGGTCCTCTGGCTTGTCTAAATTTGTAGGAGGGTGATCCTAGAGTGGGCAGGAGAGAAAAACTGTAGGAAAGTCTTATGGCAACCACTATGGGGGGGAGGAGATTTTGGCACTTGTTGCGTCTAGTAAAATACATTCAGAATCTAACATAGAAGAAATGTCCCACCCTTTTCCTGATTCACCTTAGTTTGTGAACAACTAGCAGATGAATTAACTCAGCAGGGTGTTTTCACAATCCTGGTTCTTCTGCATCTCATCAAGAATTTTTGCAAAGGATTTGATTAACCATTCTTAGATCCATTTGCAGCAAGGAACAACTGGACACTTTTCCAATTCTATGTCAGGTTTCATAGTTCTCTGACTTATTGGGTAGGGGAGGAGATAGCAAGCCTAATACATCTGTTGTGTGCATTTTCTTACTTTCTGTTGATCCTTGGTGTGCTACAGAGGATTTAACAGAAAAAGGCAGGGCTTGGTTCCCTCATGTTTTGAAGTTTGCGATGGTTCTGATACTGAGTACTAAATGTAGTTCCCAGATTCAGTGCCTAGACCTTTTAAATGAAGCAGCTCCTGTAGCCTAAGAGTACTGCTGGCATTTCACCCAGCAGTCTTCTGCTCACTGTTAGAAATGGGGTTTCTGGTTGACTAGGGTATGCAACTGAGCTGCGCAGAACCCACCCACTCTAGTCAGGGAGTCGGCCATGTGTAAAGTGTTTGCACAATGCACACCACACACATGATGCACTATACCCACCACAAAGGAAACACAAAACCAAGTTATATAAAAATAAACTGCATTGTATACAACATCATTAGACCAAACACAACTTTTCAGTAATACCCTGCTACCCAAGCAGTTGTCACACCATTACACAGTAAGGTTACTCTGCAGAAACCAGCATAAGTCACATATAACACACAGATTACTCATTATCTTTCATATAAAATGACGTTCCTAGTGGCCCCTACCTCCTTGCTGCATTTAAGGACTTGGGATCCCTAGTTTGTGTGATAGTCTATATGCTCACCCTCATGGATGCATTAGTCTTACTTCTGGTCCTGATTTTTTAGCTGGAGTTCTCTTCCGATTTCATGTTGACAGGCAGATAGTTGGGGAGGATATGGGTGGAGACGTAATAGGTGAGAAGTGAAGTCTGCTGCTCTGATGTATTCAAATTGTAAAGCAGGGGTTTGGGTCTTTGGAGCAATTATTTGAACATTTTGGCTCAAAAAGACTCATTGTGCCTCATTACAAGTTTGGCGGTCTCATGACCGCCATGTTGGAGGTCGTACCACCAACAGGCTGGCAGAGAAGACCGCCACATTATGACCATGGCGGTATTCCCAACAGAATACATCCAATCCACCGCCGGCACAGCCACATTGGTGAGGCCACCACGGATGACGTTAGCTACCTGCAGGCCGGCGGAGACCATGTTCTCGCCAGACAGATTATGAGGTTGAGGTTGAGGTTTCCGTCGCGGTTGCACCACCACGGAAACACTGGTGGAAATAAACTCTATAAAAGGAGACTCTGACCTTCGGGAAGCCATACTCATGTGGAGCCGCTATAGAACCTGAACTACACATCTTCCAGCTGCTCGACTCCAGAACCAGCGACAACAACAGCAACCATGAGTACACACACTTACCTGTCACTATTGCAAAATGCCAATGTACCTATGCACTCGCAACATACACATCTGGAACGGGTGGCAAGGGTGACACCCACACGTAACCTCACACTGACTCGCACACTCACACACAGTCACATAGACACAGGCACCTACATAGTACACACACCATAGCCATCACACACACACACTCCAAAACACACCAAAACCCAGATACACAGCACCAGCACAGTCTCACACAACAACATACAACACCACCAAATGACACAACAACACCACAACTGCAACACCTCAAAAGCACCGTTAAGCATCCACAATATACACCTCACCTTGCCAAATCATACATACAATACAACGTAACAACACCAGGGAACTAACACACACAATCACATCCCTACAACAAGGCATACATTATACCCCGCAGACACACATCACAACGGATCTTACATACCAATCACCACACACACTCATGCACACAGTAAAACCATAGAAAGGCATGCAGCTCTGCAAATAACACATGTCAACACCTTCACAATACACAATACCAACACAAATACATGTCCCTAACTTTTACATGGCCATCACACAATACACACCCATCACTGGGGGACAAATGCAATGCACACACCCATGGATGCTGCCCAGATACAACTGGTAGCACAACCACCACACACAAAACATACACGCACACAAACAAAAGCAGCTAAGACCAAAACAGCCACAAGAAAAGAAAGACAGGACAAAGATGTAACCTTCGAACCAATAACAGGTTGGCCCAGATATATGTAAATAAATAAATAAATATATATACATAAATATGTACACAGATTAAGGCCAAAGGCCAGCCCAAACACATTTGTGCAATATGCACAGATGGCACTTCCAAGTGCCCCAACTTGACTCCTGACTGCCATGTAACCTCCACAGGTAGGGGCATCAAGGGGGTAGGCAGGCACCACAGGGACTAGGAGTGACGGGGGGTTTGGGCTTAGGTTTGGGAGGGGAAACTTTGGACTTGGACTTGGGAGGGGGCTTAGGTCAAGGCATAGGGGAGGGCTGAGAATTCTTGGGAGGGGTTGACTTCTTGGTGGGGGAGGGGCATGGGCACTTGCAGGGGGGCAGGGGAGGTCTTGGAGGTAGAAGCTCTAGAGTTGGGGAGGGACACAGAGCGTTTGGGTGTCACATGGGGTGGGTGAGGAGTAAGGAAAAGGTTCAACTCAGAGAGGAACAATTTCTTAGACACACAGGGACAGTCATGGCTAAAGGGTTTGGGAGTGGAGGGAGAGCGAGTGGCTGTAAGAGGTGTTTTGGTGGATGTCTTGCGTGCATGTGTGCACAAGGTATGCTTGTGGGTGTTAGGTGTCTGATGGGTGGTTGAGTGTGGGTGTTTATGTGTCTTGCAAGGAGTGCGGGTGAAGGTGCTGGGAGAGGAAATGGTTGATGTTGAGGGGCGACTGCAGGCGTGGTGGATGTGCTGCATGTAGGGGTGTCTATGGTGTCAGTGGATGTGGTGACTAGGGTGGATATCTGAGGGTCTGCTATTGTGCTGACTGTGGGTAGGATAGGAGTAGTGGTTGGAGTGGTGAATGTTGGTGTAGTGTCTGCAGGTGTGTCTGGTTTTGTGTCTGTGATGTTGGGGGAATCAGTGCAGGTAGTGAGGTGGGTGTTGTGTGTGTGCATGCAAGTAGTGGATCTTGTGGTGCTTGTGTTTGTTAACGGTACCATTGAATGTTGAGGTGGATGCATGCTTGTCTGTTTGTGTACTTTAGCTTGGTCAGGGAAGAGGGGTTTGGGATTAAGAAGAGGAAGGTAGATGGGGGATGGAAGACAAAGGGTGACTGGCTGCCTTCAGTGTGGAGGCCAGAACCTGAAAGGATCTCTATAGGACAGCCAGTGCACCGTGAATGACCTCCAGGAACACATTACTCTGCTGGACTTGAGTTGCCAGCCCCTAGATGGCATTCACTATGGTCAACTGACTCACAGCGATTGACCTCAGGAGGTCCATAGCCTCCGCACTGAGGGCAGCAAGACTGAGGGGGCAATGGTAGAGGTGCAGGCGGTGAAGTATTTGCCAACCCTACTGGGTGAGCAGGTATGGGCAACTGTGTGGGGAGCTACAGGGAGGATGGTGGTAGTAAGGGGGGAGGCAGACAAAGATGTTGGTGGGGTGGTCCCAGATGGGTCCGCCACCGCCAGGGTGTGTCCACTGGAGGAGGATTCCGAGGATGATGATCCTGTCTTCCCCGTGGCACTCTCCTTGATCTCCAGGCCACTGAGTCCCTCGCTGTTGGCAGTATCATCACTCTGGGTCCTGTTGCTAGCAACATCCCCACTCACCTGTTCTCCGTCTTCTTCACCAGCTGACGATGATGCACACAAATAGAGAGAGAGGGAGGGAGAGATAGAGAGGGAGAGAGAGGGTCATCACATTCTTCACATACACACATAACAACATGCATAACTGTAGGTATACATCTCCTGGCTAGGCAATCCCACATAGAAAATCACATAATCTACATAATGTCAGAACATGTTACTTCTATCCACATCTTTACACCGACATCATAATCCGTGTAAGGTAGCACAACTGGAGCATTCCATCTAATCACCTGTGAAGCTATGTCAGCATGAAATTCTGTCCTATTCCTGGTCATAACTCTCCATGCCCCTATCACCTTTAGGCAAAGCAGTTGACTGATCCCACCATATCATGCATGTTCCGATTCAACACCTGAGCAGTCCATGTCCATAAGTCATGTCCCATGCAAGTTAATACAACTATACTCACAGACAACACAGCACCTGCCATTCCAATCACATGCCCAGCTGAACCCTCTGTACATACATGCCAAAATGAATACAATCTCTGATGAAGACAAAACATGAGACAGTCCCGTACAGGTGCTGTCTGATGTTAAGAATCCATGTCTGGAGAACAGCCATGTCACTACATGTACCAAATCCCTGAGGAATATCTGCAGTCACTACACACAGAAACACCATATCACATCATACATTTATGTGCAGCTACAGTGGTCTACATAGCACACATGCGACATATGCTGACAATCACAGAGAGCAGTATAAGAACAACTAAACAAAGGCCAGCCAACTAAATCATAATGGGGCACATTACATTCCACCTGACATGCAGGTACAGTTCTACGACATGACAATATGACTAAACTAACATCACTCACACCAATCCTGACATGTGATAACCTGTACCTAAGTTGAAACAACACACATATCCCACTGGAAAGACATGTACACATGATGTACACATGGTCCTACAGGACTGCCATTGCACTTACAACAACAACCACACCTGTATGACAAAAAGTAGTTCAGCGAAACCATAACATCGCGAAGTAAGAAGTGAACCAAAACCATTTCCTGTACAAACTGTCCACATCAGCTAGGCAAAGGTTAGCAAGGGTTGTCCCACTCAACAACATCTGCCCCCAAGTAACCATTGTGACATGATGCATGCGGCTAATACCATATGCTGCACTAGTATTGGTAGGCCATTGGCACTTATGGACATTGCACATTGTCCGAGGGTAGGACTGCCTAATCACTTATCTCCGCTAAAACAAGGGCACTGGAATAATAGTGATTCACCTACTGTTTAATGACATGGAAATGCATGGTAAGGCTGAATATCAACAATCAGACAACCATAGTTTGATGTCCCTCTGTTACAACCTTCACATACCCCATATCATGAATATGAAGGAATAATGGGTACACATCACAAACCCGTATGTGCAGTCCTATACTGGCCATATCAGTTGACTGATTGAAATGCCAGCCTCACATGGAGTCAATACCTGTACCAGGACATAAGGTAACTAGGCCTTGTACCAAAAATGTCAGGCACTCAGTGGCAAATACATGTGATCTACACAGATGGGAGTGGTCTGACACCTTAGAGCTACATAATCACATATTCAGATGTATGGGCCTGGAAATACTAGATGGATAGGATGAAACAGCAGCTTACATACATTTATATGAATGGGTGGTGTCACAATGTGAGTACTATGTATTCCCACTAGTCTACATACATGTAGCACCTACTACATTGTCACAGCTGCTAAAGTGTACAGTCTGTATTTACCCCCTTGTGGCTGCTTTGCTGCTCTCAAACGCCCATCCATCTCAGGGTAGGCTACTGCCAAAATGAGGGCCATTAGAGGGGTCAGGGACCAATGGGCCCCCCTCCCTCGTTAGGAGAACATCCCCAGCTGAACCTCAGCATTCTTCTGGGCCCAGCATCTCAGGTCTTCCCTCCGCTTTCTACAATGTGTGCTCTGTCGGCTGTGAACCCCATGGCCTGCACTTGCTTAGTGATGGCACGCCAAATCCCCTTCTTCGGATGTGCGTTGACCTGCATGGATGACACAGACAGAAAGGCATATACACATGCACCATACCAATGGGAGTGGTCAGTACACATCAGTCACAGCAAGTAGGCACACATACCTATCCTTTCTGCTCACACGGCTTCACATTATGCCATCTACATTCATCTACACTCTCACATGTTCACATGCCTGATGCAGCGTCACACACAACACCCATCACACATGGCTAGGTCATTTGGCTCTTCTGCTTCTCTGTCGCCCCATATAGCTGTTCATACAGGGGTAGGACCTCCTCCACTAGCATCTCAAGCTCTACTGGGGTGAAGGTAGGGGTCCTAGCACCTGCAGGACGTGGCTTGATGGCTCTCAGAGGCAGTACACAGCAGCTCACGTTGTGGAGGTCTTGCTGGCAACAGAGTCAGGAGTCAAGTGAACAATACTGCAGAAAATGGTGGTCACGGGCCCCACGTACAGGACCGTCACTGACAGCGGTCATGGCCATTGGCTCAAGTTAGCCAAAGGCAACAATGTTAACCAATGGCAAGTTGCACGGTGGTTGCAACCGCCTACCGCCATGACCACTTCCGCCGGTAAACTTAGCTCACTTCCAACTTCCAACTGTCCACTACAGAAGGTTAGGAGCCTGCCATTTTGGGCACATATCATTGATGGATGTGCTTACTTCTGAGTCAAACACTTACTCCCTTAAAATGCCATGTACCCTTTTGTAGTGCCATCATGGGTGTGCAACGTATTGTGCCAATATTGACAAAATGGTGTGTTGAGGAAATATATATGGTGAAAACTAAGTAGAGCTACTCCGAGATACATAGGCCACGGGTAGATATTGATAGAATCCAAAACACATGTGTGAATAGGGCAGGACAGCTAAGTGTTACACAAATTACACCAACTTTACTTTTCATATGTACAATCCCATTTATATGTTAGCCAATGTGCAGTAATGAGGGGCAATTAGGTGCATATCTGTGGTCTGTACTATATATGTCTGAAGTGCTATGCATCCTCTACAGATGTTAGGTGTCAGGTGATATACAATGTATTAATGAAGTGTGTAGGCTGCATTACTCATAGTATATTGTCTTCTCTCATCATATTTATGCTGCCATGAGGAGAGTGAGAAAACCACCAGTGTACCATCCACTAGTAGACCTGGAAACCATGGAGGAAAGGCATGTCACCCAGACATATAATCTGAAATGTCATACCATCATGGATCTTTGTACTCAAGTGGAGCCAGATCTGATGCCTGCCATTTACAGTCCCTATGGCATACCTGCCATCATTCAAGTATTGTCAGTGCCACGCTTCCTGACCACAGGGTCCTTGCAGAATACTGTTGCCTTAACAGCAGGCATCTCTCAGCCCATGTTCAGTTTGGTGCTGAAGGATGTACTGTGCCCATTGTTGAAACACCTGGACAGCCACATCAGGTTTCCTCAACAAGCGGATTTGGCCTAAGTGAAGCCAGACTTTTATGCGATGGGACACATTCCTCATGTGGTATGAGCCATTGATGGCACTAATGTAGCCCTGGTCCCTCCCAGTGCCAATGAACAGGTGTATAGGAACAGGAAGAACTACTACTCAATCAATGTACAGGTGGTATGTCTGGCAGACCAGTATATCTCACAAGTCACAGCCAAGTTTCCTGGATTTGTGCAAGATTCCTACATCATGTGGTACAGCAGTGTCCCACATCTGATGCATGACTACAAACAGAGAGAGCCTGGCTGCTTGGTACGTTTGCATTCTAGTGTGTGTTATGTCTCCTGTCATCACAAAATAGCCGGTCACAGGAACTATTCATGAGTTGTTTTACCATTGTGTTCACAGATGACTCAGGCTATCCAAACCGTTCTTGGCTGTTGGCACCAGTGAGGTACCCAGCCATGCCAGGGGAATTTTATTACAATGATGCCCATAGGAGGACAAGGCGTGCAGTTGAGCAAACATTTGGGCTCATGAAGGCAAGAGTGAGGTGGCTGGACATATCTGGAGAAGCCCTCCTCTACTCGCCCCACAAGGTATGCCAAATAATTGTTGCCTGCTGCATGCTTCACAAGACTGAGACGTCAGATACCATTGATAGAAGCTGATTTCGAGGCAGCTGGACAAGTGGATGGAAATGATGAGATGGTAAGTGATGAAGAGGCAGAGTAAAAAGGAGCAGGTGACTCTAGGGCAGATCTCATCAATCAGTACTTCCACTAACTTACAGGTATGTGAAGTGGACCTTTTGATGTGTTGAATGTACAAACTTGAAGTAGATGGCTGCCATTACACCTCCTAACTTGATTCATCAGTGAGGGTGTCATGAGCTCTAATGCCTGTGTGTGAGTTGTGGATACAGACTGATAAATTATAAAGACCATAGTACAAAATAGTTTGTTATATCATGGATTCTTACATCTGATCCTAACATACACTTCTGTAATAGACTACTTAGTATTTTGGTATGTTTCTTGCATTCTCCTATCCTCTTTTCCTCCCACTCACTGAAATTGATATTTAATGTTTGGCTCTACAACCTAGGCTTGAGATATTCATTATCAGTAGCCAATGGTAATTGCAGACAGACATGAGATGTGTACGTGACAGCTAGCTGTTAAAATGGATATAATTACAGTAGGATGGCTTGTTAGTACTTCCTTAATACAAGTTGTTTTGTAACTGCTTAGTCCTTTCCTATTACCAGTGGTGTTGGGGCGCTGTGAAAGGGTTTATTACATGTCAGTTGAAGTTTGTGACCCATGTGTGAAGATTGGCTCAAGGCCTCTGGCTTCACAATGGGTGGGGTACTTTCTGATGACCATGAAACCTAGCTGTGTTTGTTTTGAGGTTGCTGTCCAATGTGCAGGTAACTGTATTCTGACAAAGGTCAGTGGCAGTCCTACAGGGATGGGGCCTGTGTTAGTGTATGGTTTAAGTACTAGGTTCTTCAGTGATGTTCTTAGTGTGTTCCATGGGATATGTGAACATGTGTCTCCCCCTGCACCTCAGACAAAGGCCATCGCTCACCATATTCAGGAAGAACCTCAAGACGTGGCTCTTCGGATGAGGCCTCTCCCCCCCCCAGTACCTTGAGACCCTCATGGGTGAATAGCTGTGCTTTACAATAACTGATTGATTGATCAGGTAGCTGTGGTGTGGCTATGTGAAGAGCCTGTACCTGGTGATATATAGGTCCAATCTGGATGCCCCTGCTTTGTAGGTAGTTTACCATGGGCACGACTTCTATTACCTGTATATTTGCATTATATCCCACCATGCCTTCCATCCTGATGGTACTCTTTGTCATGCTCTATTTGCAGATTGAAATACTGATTCAAATATTGTGTTGGCCTGGATATCAACCTCTCTGACATCTGTCCTGTGACATTTCTGCTGTCATGAGTCTCCTGCTGAGGGAGACTCCGTCTGATGACCATCACTCTGGCTGTTCGATGCCGTGGGGCATGACCAGACCACAGTTGGTAAGCATTGCAATTGTTGATGTAATATAAAAGACAAATATACAGTAGATGTGCTCAATTGTTATTTATTGTGCACATCAGAATTATACAAGTCAAAGGAAAAGTGCATAAATGAAAATTAAGGTGATGTGTGAGGTCATGGTAGATGGATTCATCAGAGTAGCTGCTACACCAGTTAGTTACACAGGTACAGTGTCCTTGTACCATGGGAAAATAGAGTTATGCCTCAGAACAGTCTACAGGGTGTCTAAGCAGCACACAAGTGTTACAAACCAGGAAACGTTCACTTCCTGTCAGTGGGTTTGGTCTTGGCATCTGCTCACGTTTGCGGTGGGGGTTCTTCTGCTACAGAGGTGGGGTGTTGTCTGAGGCATGTGGTTGCCCTGGCCTCCATGACATTGGTCAGATGTTACGTTGTAAGTGGAAGGGGCCTGATGGTGTGTTGAGAAACCAATATGGATGGAATTGATGTCCCATAGAACCCTCGTAATGAACGCCATGTGGGCATTTTGTGCCCACCACTGCTGCATGACTTCCTGGTAGTATTCCCTCTGCAGCTTTTGTTTTCCCCCAACATGGTGAGTAGTTGGCCCATCCTGTCTTGGGAACTTTGGTATGCTCCCAGGACTTGGGAGATGGTTTCCTGGTCAGTGGAGTCCCTTTGATGCCCCATCATCTGGTCCACAGCACCCTTCCCACCCACCCTACCCCCAATTGTAGTTGGTCCTTCATTCTCAGGGATGTCAAGGTTCAACTCAGGTCCATGTACTGCGAGGCACACAATTGATTGAACAGTCCTTGGGACACAGGGTTGGGGGTGAATGGTAGCCTGTGATGTGGATTCACCAGGGGGGTTGATGTGGGCAGGATGATGCAGGGAGTCGTTGAATGACCAGGTGTCCCAGATGTGCTAGACATCCAGCTGTGTTGTCCTCACTGGGGCCTTTATCTTGAGGGGGACAGGCAGTCTCAGGTATCCTCTCAATGGTAGCAATGGGAGTGTTACATGTGAAGGGGGTGAGGCACAGTGATCAGGTTAGAATGTGTGCTTGGTTGCATCTTTGTAAGATGCAGACCGTGGCTTTACATGATTCCCTGCAATGACATTGACAGATGCTACACAGCATTCCTTTGATGTACATGCAACTCTGTGACTTAATCTCCATGTTGAGAGCTGTCATACAAGGTTGGTATAGATTGCACTGCAGATGGGTTCTGCTTTTGTATGATAATTGACAAGACTGTTCACCTCTGTTTCCTAGTGAATAGTCTGGCTAGCTAGATGCCACACAGTAAAGCTGCACAATACACAATGGTATCCTAGTGGGAACACAGTATGTGAGCATGTAAGGGTAATAGTCCTGTATCTAGATGTTGTGCATGTGCATCGAGTCAGCCATCTTACTTTCCAATCCAGGTCAGTCTATTTTGTCTATAGCTATTTGATCTATGGCTATTAGGAATGGTCACTCAGCTGTAGCTGTGTTTTACTTTGTTTGCTATTGTGAGTGTGCCATTGCATTGCTGGCATTATCATGTACTGGTCCTCACTAGTACAATCTAGATGGTATAGCTAGTACTTCAGTTTTACATACATTGTATGTGATGTGTTGTGCACATTTCTGGATTGCCCAATGATGGGTTGGTGTATTCTGGGAGTCGTAGTGATATGACTATCCAGGTGTACTTGAGCTATTGTCAATGGCTGTGAGGGCAGTTGGGCTGATTAGAGTGGTGGCATGGGGTGATTAGGTGGAAGGTGCAGTGGGATATTTAGATAATTAGGGAATATTTGGGTGGTGAGACAGTATGCAGGACAGGACAAATGTGTGACATGACTGTTGTGGGTACTTACCAGACTCCAGCCCCCCAGGTATTGGAGTCAAGCCCTCCGGATGCAGTACGTCTTGGACTTTCTTCTCCCATGATGTGAGCAGTGGGGGAGGAGGTGGTGGCCCATCACCAGAGTTCTGCATGGCTATCTGGTGGCATGATGCCATGGAACGCACCTTCCTCCTGAGGTTGTTTCACCTCTTTCTGGTGTCGTCCCTTGTGCTTGGATGGCTGCCTACTGTCTTGACCCTGTCAACTATTCTTTGCCACAACTCTATTTTCCTGGCAATAGATGTTTGTTAGACCTGTGCTCTAAACAGTTGTGGCTCTACCGTGACAATTTCATTCACCATGACCCTCAACTTGCCATCAGTGAAACGTTGGTGTTTATGTGGGGACATGGTAGTGGTTGTTTAGATGCTGTGTGGGGGTGTTGTGATTGTAAGGATGCAGTGTTGGGTAATTGGTGAGGTGTGGGTGCTGCATTGCAAGGGTGAGACGGTTGTGGTTGATTGTGTGTGCTAGTGATGTGTGATGTGTGTAGTGTGTTAGTTGTGCTGATGTGGGGTGTGTGCTGAGTGTGATGTATATGTGTGCCTATTGTGTAAAGGTGCTTTATCTATAATATTGCCTACTCTCTTGGTATCTCAATGGAGTTTTTGTTGCAAAGGATTGTGGGTTGTGTAGGGGTGTGTTATATAGTGCATTGAGCACGTGTGTTGGGTGTGTGGATATGTGTCAGGTGTGGGGTATTCAAACTATCCAATGTGGTGTGGTGTTCTGACTAATGAGTGTTCTGGCCGCAGCGGTTCGCACCGCCAATGCTTTTCCACCATGGAAGAACCGCTGTGGTGATTTGCGGCTCATAATCTGGTGGGTGGATTTTTCTTATGTTGGCGATGTCGGTGGTGGGACCGCCTCTTTCCCACCCTCCACTGTCCTGGCAGTTTCAGATTTTTGGCAGTTTTTTGGCAGTTTTCACAGTGTGACTCTTATTGCGGCAGTCAGATTACCACCAAACCCGAGGCCCAATGTTTGGATTATTGGGGTAATTTGCAGTACATCTATCCCCCCGAATTGTTGTTCTCATCCTGACCTAATGTGCGGTTGAGGACTATTCTAATGAAATGTTAAAAGGAAGTGATGTTGCTGGGCCCTGATATTATGGGTCAGTAGTAGCGAGTGAAATTCATAACATTCTCATCCACACTTCTTAAATCACATTCTTTCCATTTACCTTGGCATTGCCAAAATGTGGTAAAGAAATGTTAGGTTCTAATCTGATCTTTAAGGAGTTTAAGGATACAATCTATAACAATGCACATCCACATTTTAAATATTCTAGTTTAATAATCTAACATTCTACGGAATCTGCCACAAACACAATTTTTCCTTTAGAACAACTCTTTTGTACAGTTCCTGAATGCCTGGAAAATCACAGCCTAATTTGCCAACATAGAGCTATGCTTAACAACAATACTGAAACAGTACCCAAACATACATAAAATAGTGTTTTTGTAATATTCTTTTGGTTTAAGTGCTTGCTCTTATACATATTACTCAATCTAAGCAATAGGACCTTAAGCCAACTGAACCAGTTCTCTTTATTATAGGCTAACCTAGGCCAGCATAAATCTAGATTGTGCACCCTATTCACAAAATTTATTTTGAAGTATGTTTAGAGCTATTTCTATAGTGCTGCAAAATGCTATTCACACAACCTCCATTTCTACCTCTCATTTCCTTTGTATGGGGAGATCCTACTCACACATGTAAGATTACTACTTAGAAGTAAATGAGTGAGGAACTAGAGTGAGTGATTGAAAACTGAGGCATACTTACTACTTAATAGGAGTGGTTTAAGAAGGAATCAGGTAGGGTTAAGGGAGGGTAAGCAGAGCTTCCGGGAGGGACAGACACCCACCCACAAAAGAGTAAGCCCATTGCTATTCACAAACAGCACTTCTAAAGTTCCTACAGTCAAAAGGGACCGAAAACAGTAGCACATGTACCCCAGCTTTGAGCTAGAGCAAGTCCAGCACCACGCATGTTACCCACTGGTACTGCAACACTCTCCCATAGAAATCAGTGAGAGGGGGGACTTAAAATAAACCCCATACGAAATAATGTTAATTGAATTAAATTATTTCAAGTATTTGAACATGTAAATAGATTTAAATTAGTGATAAAATGATCTAAAAATAAAACATAATTGTTGTTCAATTAAGAAAAAGTATTAACCATTTACACATTTATAATCATTGTTCCTTTTTTCTTTATAAAAATACAATTAAATTGTTTAAAAAAAAATTCAATACATAACATATTTATGTTTAGATGAGAAATTGTTAGATTTTACCTTCAGAAAAATATTTTCTATTTGAATTTACTCATTTAAATTAAATAAATATTCAATTAATAGTCCTGCAGCATTTTCATCATTGTATAACCTTGTGTGGACCTTGTGTGGACCTTTTGATGTGTTGAATGTACAAACTTGAAGTAGATGGCTGCCATTACACCTCCTAACTTGATTCATCAGTGAGGGTGTCATGAGCTCTAATGCCTGTGTGTGAGTTGTGGATACAGACTGATAAATTATAAAGACCATAGTACAAAATAGTTTGTTATATCATGGATTCTTACATCTGATCCTAACATACACTTCTGTAATAGACTACTTAGTATTTTGGTATGTTTCTTGCATTCTCCTATCCTCTTTTCCTCCCACTCACTGAAATTGATATTTAATGTTTGGCTCTACAACCTAGGCTTGAGATATTCATTATCAGTAGCCAATGGTAATTGCAGACAGACATGAGATGTGTACGTGACAGCTAGCTGTTAAAATGGATATAATTACAGTAGGATGGCTTGTTAGTACTTCCTTCATACAAGTTGTTTTGTAACTGCTTAGTCCTTTCCTATTACCAGTGGTGTTGGGGCGCTGTGAAAGGGTTTATTACATGTCAGTTGAAGTTTGTGACCCATGTGTGAAGATTGGCTCAAGGCCTCTGGCTTCACAATGGGTGGGGTACTTTCTGATGACCATGAAACCTAGCTGTGTTTGTTTTGAGGTTGCTGTCCAATGTGCAGGTAACTGTATTCTGACAAAGGTCAGTGGCAGTCCTACAGGGATGGGGCCTGTGTTAGTGTATGGTTTAAGTACTAGGTTCTTCAGTGATGTTCTTAGTGTGTTCCATGGGATATGTGAACATGTGTCTCCCCCTGCACCTCAGACAAAGGCCATCGCTCACCATATTCAGGAAGAACCTCAAGACGTGGCTCTTCGGATGAGGCCTCTCCCCCCCCAGTACCTTGAGACCCTCATGGGTGAATAGCTGTGCTTTACAATAACTGATTGATTGATCAGGTAGCTGTGGTGTGGCTATGTGAAGAGCCTGTACCTGGTGATATATAGGTCCAATCTGGATGCCCCTGCTTTGTAGGTAGTTTACCATGGGCACGACTTCTATTACCTGTATATTTGCATTATATCCCACCATGCCTTCCATCCTGATGGTACTCTTTGTCATGCTCTATTTGCAGATTGAAATACTGATTCAAATATTGTGTTGGCCTGGATATCAACCTCTCTGACATCTGTCCTGTGACATTTCTGCTGTCATGAGTCTCCTGCTGAGGGAGACTCTGTCTGATGACCATCACTCTGGCTGTTCGATGCCGTGGGGCATGACCAGACCACAGTTGGTAAGCATTGCAATTGTTGATGTAATATAAAAGACAAATATACAGTAGATGTGCTCAATTGTTATTTATTGTGCACATCAGAATTATACAAGTCAAAGGAAAAGTGCATAAATGAAAATTAAGGTGATGTGTGAGGTCATGGTAGATGGATTCATCAGAGTAGCTGCTACACCAGTTAGTTACACAGGTACAGTGTCCTTGTACCATGGGAAAATAGAGTTATGCCTCAGAACAGTCTACAGGGTGTCTAAGCAGCACACAAGTGTTACAAACCAGGAAACGTTCACTTCCTGTCAGTGGGTTTGGTCTTGGCATCTGCTCACGTTTGCGGTGGGGGTTCTTCTGCTACAGAGGTGGGGTGTTGTCTGAGGCATGTGGTTGCCCTGGCCTCCATGACATTGGTCAGATGTTACGTTGTAAGTGGAAGGGGCCTGATGGTGTGTTGAGAAACCAATATGGATGGAATTGATGTCCCATAGAACCCCTGCAATGAACGCCATGTGGGCATTTTGTGCCCACCACTGCTGCATGACTTCCTGGTAGTATTCCCTCTGCAGCTTTTGTTTTCCCCCAACATGGTGAGTAGTTGGCCCATCCTGTCTTGGGAACTTTGGTATGCTCCCAGGACTTGGGAGATGGTTTCCTGGTCAGTGGAGTCCCTTTGATGCCCCATCATCTGGTCCACAGCACCCTTCCCACCCACCCTACCCCCAATTGTAGTTGGTCCTTCATTCTCAGGGATGTCAAGGTTCAACTCAGGTCCATGTACTGCGAGGCACACAATTGATTGAACAGTCCTTGGGACACAGGGTTGGGGGTGAATGGTAGCCTGTGATGTGGATTCACCAGGGGGGTTGATGTGGGCAGGATGATGCAGGGAGTCGTTGAATGACCAGGTGTCCCAGATGTGCTAGACATCCAGCTGTGTTGTCCTCACTGGGGCCTTTATCTTGAGGGGGACAGGCAGTCTCAGGTATCCTCTCAATGGTAGCAATGGGAGTGTTACATGTGAAGGGGGTGAGGCACAGTGATCAGGTTAGAATGTGTGCTTGGTTGCATCTTTGTAAGATGCAGACCGTGGCTTTACATGATTCCCTGCAATGACATTGACAGATGCTACACAGCATTCCTTTGATGTACATGCAACTCTGTGACTTAATCTCCATGTTGAGAGCTGTCATACAAGGTTGGTATAGATTGCACTGCAGATGGGTTCTGCTTTTGTATGATAATTGACAAGACTGTTCACCTCTGTTTCCTAGTGAATAGTCTGGCTAGCTAGATGCCACACAGTAAAGCTGCACAATACACAATGGTATCCTAGTGGGAACACAGTATGTGAGCATGTAAGGGTAATAGTCCTGTATCTAGATGTTGTGCATGTGCATCGAGTCAGCCATCTTACTTTCCAATCCAGGTCAGTCTATTTTGTCTATAGCTATTTGATCTATGGCTATTAGGAATGGTCACTCAGCTGTAGCTGTGTTTTACTTTGTTTGCTATTGTGAGTGTGCCATTGCATTGCTGGCATTATCATGTACTGGTCCTCACTAGTACAATCTAGATGGTATAGCTAGTACTTCAGTTTTACATACATTGTATGTGATGTGTTGTGCACATTTCTGGATTGCCCAATGATGGGTTGGTGTATTCTGGGAGTCGTAGTGATATGACTATCCAGGTGTACTTGAGCTATTGTCAATGGCTGTGAGGGCAGTTGGGCTGATTAGAGTGGTGGCATGGGGTGATTAGGTGGAAGGTGCAGTGGGATATTTAGATAATTAGGGAATATTTGGGTGGTGAGACAGTATGCAGGACAGGACAAATGTGTGACATGACTGTTGTGGGTACTTACCAGACTCCAGCCCCCCAGGTATTGGAGTCAAGCCCTCCGGATGCAGTACGTCTTTGACTTTCTCCTCCCATGATGTGAGCAGTGGGGGAGGAGGTGGTGGCCCATCACCAGAGTTCTGCATGGCTATCTGGTGGCATGATGCCATGGAACGCACCTTCCTCCTGAGGTTGTTCCACCTCTTTCTGGTGTCGTCCCTTGTGCTTGGATGGCTGCCTACTGTCTTGACCCTGTCAACTATTCTTTGCCACAACTCTATTTTCCTGGCAATAGATGTTTGTTAGACCTGTGCTCTAAACAGTTGTGGCTCTACCGTGACAATTTCATTCACCATGACCCTCAACTTGCCATCAGTGAAACGTTGGTGTTTATGTGGGGACATGGTAGTGGTTGTTTAGATGCTGTGTGGGGGTGTTGTGATTGTAAGGATGCAGTGTTGGGTAATTGGTGAGGTGTGGGTGCTGCATTGCAAGGGTGAGACGGTTGTGGTTGATTGTGTGTGCTAGTGATGTGTGATGTGTGTAGTGTGTTAGTTGTGCTGATGTGGGGTGTGTGCTGAGTGTGATGTATATGTGTGCCTATTGTGTAAAGGTGCTTTATCTATAATATTGCCTACTCTCTTGGTATCTCAATTGAGTTTTTGTTGCAAAGGATTGTGGGTTGTGTAGGGGTGTGTTATATAGTGCATTGAGCACGTGTGTTGGGTGTGTGGATATGTGTCAGGTGTGGGGTATTCAAACTATCCAATGTGGTGTGGTGTTCTGACTAATGAGTGTTCTGGCCGCAGCGGTTCGCACCGCCAATGCTTTTCCACCATGGAAGAACCGCTGTGGTGATTTGCGGCTCATAATCTGGTGGGTGGATTTTTCTTATGTTGGCGATGTCGGTGGTGGGACCGCCTCTTTCCCACCCTCCACTGTCCTGGCAGTTTCAGATTTTTGGCAGTTTTTTGGCAGTTTTCACAGTGTGACTCTTATTGCGGCAGTCAGATTACCACCAAACCCGAGGCCCAATGTTTGGATTATTGGGGTAATTTGCAGTACATCTATCCCCCCGAATTGTTGTTCTCATCCTGACCTAATGTGCGGTTGAGGACTATTCTAATGAAATGTTAAAAGGAAGTGATGTTGCTGGGCCCTGATATTATGGGTCAGTAGTAGCGAGTGAAATTCATAACATTCTCATCCACACTTCTTAAATCACATTCTTTCCATTTACCTTGGCATTGCCAAAATGTGGTAAAGAAATGTTAGGTTCTAATCTGATCTTTAAGGAGTTTAAGGATACAATCTATAACAATGCACATCCACATTTTAAATATTCTAGTTTAATAATCTAACATTCTACGGAATCTGCCACAAACACAATTTTTCCTTTAGAACAACTCTTTTGTACAGTTCCTGAATGCCTGGAAAATCACAGCCTAATTTGCCAACATAGAGCTATGCTTAACAACAATACTGAAACAGTACCCAAACATACATAAAATAGTGTTTTTGTAATATTCTTTTGGTTTAAGTGCTTGCTCTTATACATATTACTCAATCTAAGCAATAGGACCTTAAGCCAACTGAACCAGTTCTCTTTATTATAGGCTAACCTAGGCCAGCATAAATCTAGATTGTGGACCCTATTCACAAAATGTATTTTGAAGTATGTTTAGAGCTATTTCTATAGTGCTGCAAAATGCTATTCACACAACCTCCATTTCTACCTCTCATTTCCTTTGTATGGGGAGATCCTACTCACACATGTAAGATTACTACTTAGAAGTAAATGAGTGAGGAACTAGAGTGAGTGATTGAAAACTGAGGCATACTTACTACTTAATAGGAGTGGTTTAAGAAGGAATCAGGTAGGGTTAAGGGAGGGTAAGCAGAGCTTCCGGGAGGGACAGACACCCACCCACAAAAGAGTAAGCCCATTGCTATTCACAAACAGCACTTCTAAAGTTCCTACAGTCAAAAGGGACCGAAAACAGTAGCACATGTACCCCAGCTTTGATCTAGAGCAAGTCCAGCACCACGCATGTTACCCACTGGTACTGCAACACTCTCCCATAGAAATCAGTGAGAGGGGGGACTTAAAATAAACCCCATACGAAATAATGTTAATTGAATTAAATTATTTCAAGTATTTGAACATGTAAATAGATTTAAATTAGTGATAAAATGATCTAAAAATAAAACATAATTGTTGTTCACTTAAGAAAAAGTATTAACCATTTACACATTTATAATCATGGTTCCTTTTTTCTTTATAAAAATACAATTAAATTGTTTAAAAAAAAATTCAATACATAACATATTTATGTTTAGATGAGAAATTGTTAGATTTTACCTTCAGAAAAATATTTTCTATTTAAATTTACTCATTTAAATTAAATAAATATTCAATTAATAGTCCTGCAGCATTTTCATCATTGTATAACCCATTCAGACTAAATACATACAGTGAATTTAAAATGACATTTAACATTAAAATATCTTAGCTACTTTTTCATGCTTAATAAACCTTTTTACTGTTTCCCATAATTTACCATATGGACATCTCAACCAACAGGTTGCAATTCTCCCTTTGGTAAAGTTTGTGAAATATTTAAAATGGTTTTTAAACATTAGCAAAAATTGTAAAATTATTTTTATTTTAAATATCAATGTAAACTTTTCAAAATACTTATTTTAAATCTAGTACAAAATATAAAACAATGCTACTGATGTATCACCTTCATTTTACATTAAGTGAACAAAAATATTTTATGAAGTTTTATTTAAAAAAAAAACATACCTGAAATGAAATGTTTGCATTTACCTACTATGCACTGAAAATTATGAAAACTTATGGATATAATTAATTGAAATTCATTTTTTTTCAAATTAAAAGGGTTATTAAAATATTAAAATATGTCATTATTAAATAATATTTATTTACGAGAATCTATATCATATTTAACATCAATTTTTATTTTTATATATTTAAATACATGTTTAAGAAGTAGAAATAAACTATTTTTATTTACCATTTCTTCTTAAGGGTTCTTTTTTTCATGTCTCCATTATTTTCTAAGGGAGTGTACTGCAGTATAAGTGTTTGGTCATGTGTGGTGTTGGATGTACTACTGCTGATTTTTGGCATTAGTAACTTTCACTTATAAATTTGGCTCCACAAAATGTTTCAGATGGTGGAGACATGTAAGTCTACACTTATAAGTAACTTTGCACCTGTTAATGTTGAGTAGTGAATAGCAGTAAAGTTACTCAAAAGTGCAGGAGTAATAATATTAGTTTACCTCCGTGAATACCCCCAAGAGTGTTTCCACTTGTCTGCAGAGGAAAATCCAGTCTCATCTTATGTCTACATCTATCATATATTCTCTTCTAACCCATTCTATCACAAAATATTTCTTCATTTTGGAATATCTATCATTCAAATGTCAGACCACTAATTCACAGAGCCAATTTATCTAGAAAAAATGTGTCTATAATATGTGTGGATGTTGAAGCAAGCACACTCCCATTAACAGTAAATAATATTCATCTATTTGGTTAATTTGTTTCTCTAGTGGTGGATAATTAATGCAGTTCAAGCCTGACTTGTGAATATTTCATTCATGAATAATGCATCACTGTGCTGACACTTCTATAGATCGAAATCCTCCACGAAAATCTCCACCCAAACAAACACACCCTTAACCACTATCCCAACTCCTCCCTTGGTGTTAAACAGACTTGAAATTGAGGTTTTGCTTGAACAACATCAACTAAACCTCACCTTTATCACTGATACCATGTCCTCCTATCCTCTTCACACAACTATTCTATGACCCTTTAAAAGAGTCAAGAAAGTAGGACACTGTCTACACATGCTTTCTCAAATCATAAAAGGAGACAAGCCTCCCTACTCTTCTCTTGAACCCTTCTGATTTTCTCTTCAACTGTTTGCACCTCTGTTCATGTTTGTGCACCATGCCTACAGGCCTGTAGAATTTGAAAAATAAACTTTACTGACCTCTCCACTGCCGTGCTTTCCAAGTAATGATAAATCACAGTAAGGGAAACAATCAATATAATCTTTGTTCATTAACAAAATCTATATTGTCTTCTAAACATTCATACTTAATTAGGAAGAACACTCAGAAAATCTCCACATTTGTACCATTTCTCTGCTTCTTGAAAAGCAACAACTCATAAGAAAAATCCTTTAACCCCTTAACTGCTGGGCCTTTCCTCCCAAAGTGCTGAGCCCTTTTTTGGCTATTTGGGGTAGATCACTCTTAGGGCTCCATAACTTTTTACCAAAATACCATATCCATACCAAATTTCCACCTTTTTTGTCCAACACACTGGGGATTCTAAAGGTATCCAGTGTTTGTGGATTCCCCTTGAATTTACTGAGAAAATAGGTAAAATATAACAAAATGTTGTGTTTTTCAGAATGGTAGGAAAAAAGTTCTCCAGAGAAAAGTGCTTGTTTTTCTTCTAAAAATGACATCAACGAGCGGTGTGCTGTGCTAAGGACACTGTCTTCCCAGCTTTCAGGAAAATGTAGGGCTAAATAAAAAAAAAGAATTTTGTACCACATTTTTGAATTTTTCAAAGTGGTAGCACATTTTTCATATTTTTTTGTGCTCTCAACCTACTTCCAATTAATGGCGGAAATCAGTAAAAAACCCATGGCTGAGCCAGGAAAACTCTAGATTTCTGAAAAGTCATTAAAGGGCTTCATTATGAGTTTGGGTGGTCCCATCATTGGATAGCCAAACTCACGGGGAGGACGCCACCGCATTGGCGGTGACGTTCTCACAAGCGTATTACAATGTTCCCACCGAGCTGAGCAGCTGGAACATTGTAGTACATGTTCCTGCTTGGCTGATGGGAACAGTGCTAGGATATTGGCCTTGGCTCCTTTAAGGGAGCCGAGGCCAATGTCGTAGAACTCCAGCACCCTCAGAATGCACACTGTCTGCAAAGCAGATAGTGCACATTCCAATGGTGCTGGGCAGGGGGGTCCCTCCACTGCCCATGCCAATGGCCCCCGGCACTGGCTTTCCACCAGATTTTCATTGTGGGTCCCTACCATGTAAAGGCTGGTGAAAAGTGGGGTTGTAAACAGCCAGGCGGCACTGAGTTCAGCGCTGCCATGGCAGGTTACAAGCCCGACTGCCGTCACTCGGTTGGGATCTATCATACTGGCGCGGACAGCGGTCTTTATGCGGGTCCACCCACAAAAGTTGTAGTTGGGCAGTCCTGGGACGACCACAATGGTAATGAGGCACAACATTCTGAACTCAGTGAGGGGTCATATGTGTAGATCCCAGAAGGTTTTCTGGAGGAATAAAGAAATATTGAAAATGAGTAGGAAAAAAGCAATCATTTGTGACAATGTTTTCATCTGTAACTTTTTCTCTCAATAGTTAAATCATAAAAGCAGTATACCATTATTTCTGCCAGACCCTTATGGTTGCAGGGATATACAGGGTTTGTAGGTTCTCCAAGAACCCAAGGTAACCACAGCCAACAACCGAGTTGTACTGCACAATGGTTTTTCATTGAGTAACAAGTCCAGACCAATTTCTATAGTGAAATATTGAGAGTGAAAATTTGTATTAAGGAAACATGTATTTCTGAAATGGGCACAATATATTGAGTTTAGTAGCAGTAGTTGTTTGTACATCCCTGATTTTGTGGGTACCCGTACTAGCATGTGTCTTAGAGAGTACTTTTCAAAATGCCTTCTTTCTTATACACTGGCTAACAACTGAAAGGCACAAATGCAGTGAAATCCAATTGGTAAGAACAAATATTCTTCTATTATATGTTTCCACAAGCCTTATGTTATAAATTGTACCTCACCTGTGTGGGTAGGCCTGGTGCCTGCAACAGGAAATGGGCCAAAACACAACAAGGATGTATCAAATTTACCACAGAATATTGACCTTTTTTCCAATGTGGATAGCTGTAGATTTAGACTCTAGGTCAGTTGGAACCTAGGGAAACCTAGAAAACCTATACATTTTTACAAACTAGACACTTATGGGTATACAGAATGGGGTGACTTGCATGGCTCTACCCAGCTTTTTTGTAAATGGAATCACCTACAAACCTCAAACATTGACCAAAAACACATTTTCCACACATTTCTGTGAAGGAAGTTCTGAAATCTATGGCAGTCACAAACGTCCTTGGCACCCAGGCATTTCTCTATGTCTCCCAATAAAAATGGTATCTCACTTGTGTGGGTAGGCCTAGTGCCCACAACAGGAAATGGCCCAAAATACAACACAAAAGCATCACATCTTTCCACTGAAAACGGACCCTTTCTTTCCAATGTGGGTAGCTGTACATTTTGGGGCCTAGTTTCTCCGGCACCTAAGGAAACCAGCAAATCATTATGTTTTTGAAAACTTGGCACTTAGAGATATCCAGGGTGGGTTGACTTGCATGTCTTTTACCAGGTTTTCTTACAGAGAATGCCTTGCAAATATTGACTAAAAACACATTTTATCACATTTCTGTGATGGAAAGTTATAGAATCGTGGGAAGCCACAAACGTCCTTCTACTCAGCATTCCCCCATGCCTCCCAATAAAACTGGTACCTCACTTGCGTAGGCAGGCCTAGTGCCCCACCGCAGGAAATGATCCAAAAAGCAACATGCATGCATAACATCATTCCACTCAAAAATGCCCTTTTTATGGCAAAGTGGGAAGCTGTGGATTTTGAGCTCAGCCGTCATTTAGGGAAACCTAGCAAACTTACAAATTTATGAAAACTATACACCTAGAGGAATCCAAGGTGGGGTGACTTGCAAGGTTGTCATCAGGATCTTTTACCCAGAATCCATTGCAAACCTCAAACTTTGACCAAACAAAACACATTTTATTCACAGTTTTTGTGATGGATAGCTCTGAAATCTGTGGTGAGCCACTAACTTCCATTCACCCAGGATTTCCCAAGTCTCCAAATAAAAATGGTGTCTTACCTGTGTGGGTAGTCCTAGTGCCTGCAAAAGGAAATGGCCCAAAACACAACATGGATGCATCACATCTTTCCAATGAAAACTGATCAGTTTATTCCAATGTGGGTAGCTGTGAATTCTGGATCCTAGTTCAGACGGCACCTAGGTAAACCTAGCAAACTTGTACATTTTTGAAAACTGCAGACTTAGGAGTATTCAGTGTGGGGTGACTTACCAGTTTTTTTTGTACCCAGAATCCCTTGCAAACCTCAAACTTTGACTAAAAAAACACAGTTTCCTCACATTTCTGCGATGGAAAGTTCTGGAACCTGTAGAGAGCCACAAACCTTCATCCAATCAGCATTCCCTAATGTCTCCCAATACAAATGGTACCTCACTTGTGTGGATAGGCCCAGTGCCCGCATCAGGGAATTGCCCAAAATGCAACATGAATACATCACATTTTGTTCACTCAAAACTGTCCCTTTTTTTGCTAAGTGGGTAGCTGTGGATTCTGAACCTTAGCTCAGCTGTCACCTAGGGAAACCTACCAAACTTACACATTTTTTAAAACTAGACATCTGGAGGACTCCCAGGTGCAGTGACTTGCGAGGCTGTCACCAGGTTTTTTCACTCATAGGGCCTGATTAAAACTGTGGCGGAGGGGGGTAATCCATCCCAAGTGTTACGGATATCCCACCTGCTGTATTACGAGTCCATTATATCCTATGGAACTCGTAATACAGTGGGCGGGATATCCATCACATTTGGGACGGATTAACCCCCTCTGCCACAGTTGTAATCAGGCCCAGGATTCTTTGCAAACCTCAAAATTTGACTTAAAACATATTTTCCTAACAGTTCTGTAATTCAAAATTATACAAGGAGCCACAAAAGTCTTTCCACCCGGCATTCCCCCAAACCTACTGTTAAAAATGGTTTCTCATTTGTGTGAGTAGACCTAGTGCCTCCACCAGGAAATGAACCAAGTTAAAATGTAGACACATCACATTATTCCACTGAAAACTGACCATTTCTTCCTAAATGGGTAGCTGTAGATTTTGGACCGTAGCTAAGCAGGCATGTAGGCAAACCTAGCAAACCTAAACATTTATGAAAACTAGACAAGCAGGTGTACATGACTCGTATGGCACTCACCAGGTAGTTTTATCCAGAAGCTCTTGTGAACCCCAAACTTTAGTAAGAAACACACATTTTCCTCACATATCTGTGACAGAAAGTTTTGGAATCTTTGGAGAGCCACACATTTCCACCCAGATCTCCCACATATCTCCAGATAAGAACTATGCAACTAGTTTATATATTAATTTTCTGTGTTAAATTGTTTGAACAATTGTTATTAAGCTCGTAATTGTAAGTGATTTAGGACTTGTATTTACATTTTTTTAATAGTAATTTATAGTGTTGTGGCTGGTTGCTGGATTTGTAGAGTGATAGGGTGGGAAATTAATAAATTAATTACTAATTATTAATTAATAATTTTAACTATCTGATTGATATTCATTAAGTATAATATGTAATATTGATTTATTATGATTATATTTTAAGTGAGGATTGCTACATTTGTAGGGGTATAGGGTGGGAATTAATACAATATGGGGGTTATTCTAACTTTGGAGGAGGTGTTAATCCGTCCCAAAAGTGACGGAAAAGTGACGGATTTACCACCAGCCGTATTACGAGTCCATTATATCCTATGGAACTCGTAATACGGCTGGTGGTATATCCGTCACTTTACCGTCACTTTTGGGACGGATTAACACTCCTCCAAAGTTAGAATAACCCCCTGTATGTTCTCAAAAACCAGTAGTTGGTTATCTGGTTACATCTTTGCCCTGCATTTTCTTTCCTAGGTTTTAGTTGTTCCTGGCTTGCATTGGTTGTGTGTGAGTATTTGTGGGTGTGTGTGGTGCTTGTGATTCATGCATTGTGTGGGCAGTATGTGACGGTAGGTGCAGTGCGTTTGTCCACCATGATAGGGTGTGTGTTGGGTGATGGGCATGTGTATGAAGCAGACATGCAGTTGTGATGGTATTGTGTTGTGTTTGTGTTGACTTGTGTTTGTGGAGTTTTTGGCTTTGTGTGCTATGATTGCCAGAGTGTGTGTGTATTGGGCATGGTTTGATAGGTACAACGTGCTGTGTGTGTCAATTGGTAAGTTGTATGATTGTGTAATTGTGTGTGTTCCCTGTTGGCTGTCCATTGTGTTGTATGTGTGATGTATCCCTGGCTAGTGTCAGTTTTGAGTGCTTTCCAATGCGTTTGTGATGTTGCGGTTGTGGTGTTGTTGTGACGTGTTGTTATGTTGTATGGTCTTATGTGAGACTGGGCCTGTGCTCTTTTGCCACGTGTAAGTGTGTGTGGTGGCTGCAGAGTATGTGCTGTGTATGTCTGTTTGTTCATAGTTGCATGTGAGTGTGTGTGTCAGTGTACTGTTATGGGTGAATGTTGCCCTCACACCACCTTCCCTCTGGTATGTGATGCAACCTTACAAGATCTTACCATATACAACTGCTACAGGTGAGTGTGTGTACTTACGGTTGTTGTCGTCAGAGAAGATTCTGTTGTCTTTTGGCGAGCAGGGGCAGTGGGATTACTTCTAGTTCTGGCTCCATGGCAGCTCCTGAAGGTGTGTGTCTGCATTTATACACTTTGTTTCAGCCTGGGTTTCCATGGTAGTCTGACCATTGCAGAAATCTTGGTGATGGTCAACCTCGTAATAGGTCTGACTGAAACATAGTCTCCGCTGGCCTAATGGAGGCTACAATCACCAGCGGCGGTCTGACTGCACTGGGGAGCTGGCAGTGCTCTGGCTGTATTCTGTTGGGATCACTGCCATAGTCTTAATTTGGGGGTCTTCTCCGCCAGCCTGTTGGCGGTCGGACCGCCACCGCCAACCTGGCAGCTGCAGGATCGTCAAACTCATAAGGAGGCCCAATGTCCTAAACAGCCCCTCCAAAAAATGCATATAAACAACATGAAAGTAACCCTCATGAAGTAGGGAATGCCCTGACCCAAGTCCAATAGCATTCATTCTTTTGACCATAACCAGTGGCTTTGCCAAAGCCACATTTCCACCCAAGTGGAAGAAACTAAACCTCCAAAAACACTTGCTGGAACACTAAAAAAGTATGGCTCTTTAAAATGCTGATCTTCAAACTGCTTATTCCAGATTCACACACGCAAAAAACTACAAGCATTCTTAAACTGTGGACCTATTTGACAGTTTTGGTGGACGGGATAATCTGTCACAAATGAGCAGTTATAGCATATGCCACTTGTAATATGGAGGACAGGTCAGCCGTCACATTTTGACAAAGTATCCCCTACTCATAACTCTAAATAAGGTCCTTTGTATGCTTTCATCAAGAACTCAATTGACTCCACCCTTCAACATTCAGATGCACACAATTAACTATTGTAAGTTCTGAAATTGTCAAAAATAAATCAATAGCATCTGGACTATCAGCTCAAGCTCAGTGACACATTACTTCTCATTGATAACGTAATCTACCATATACCCATGTAGTACACATTACACCATTTGTATTACTTCATCCTTATCATCATCCTCAATTATGTCCAATCTTAATCCTTCATGAGCAAACCAATTCCAGTCAGTATCCCATAGAAGGCAATTAGGTAGCCATCCCAATTCTTCACAGTAATGATTTACTAAAACAAAGCTTCCTCCACTTATGTTTTAAATCGGTACAAATTGTGCCATTCCTCAAAAAAACCTAACTGAACTCCTGAGACTTGTACCAAGATGTTTTTATTGGCAAAATCACAAAAGCAACAGGAACTCAATTTAGAGCTACACTGCTATCACCAACCTATCTGGCTCCTTCAGATCCTACATTCCACTAACTATGGAGTATTGAAGTGAAAAACTGGGTGATGGTTCATGATGCTTTTCTTGTAATAAACAATAGTTTATTTTGCCTGCTGTGAAGTTCATACCTCAACGCTGACAGACTTAGACTAGGTAATAGTAAAGGATCTTCAAATAGAACATACCTAAGACAACAGCAAAGCCAGGTGAAACCTGTCTTTAACACATCAACCTATTGAGAAGAAATTGTGAAGGCTATGGAGGGTAGCCTATTGGAAATTGAACTGTTGAAAATGTGTGGTGCCATAGGAACTCACACAAAAAACAGTTATTGGTTGAAAGCAGACAGAGTTTAGAATGGAGTACAGCTGAGGCAGTGAGACTAAAAGAACCATGGAACATAAGACACCATTTCCTGGTAAATGCAATCAGTGAAATCATGATCATTCTAAACTTGCGTGCAGTCATACCATTTCCTGCATATTTATTATTTCCCTTTCTGACTTTCCCTTGAGCAGTTTATTACCACATGCCTGCTTCAGACTCATTTCCGGAGTTAGTATTTTTGCTCTCTGTGTTCCATCTCCACTTCTGCATCTAGGTTTCATTTTCCAGATTATTTTAGGTAGACAGGGGGTAGACATAGCCTTCATCATGACTGTGTAAACACTTTGCTTTACTTTCTGTTAGACTTATTTTTGCTTTTGCGCTATGTAAATCTGATGGCGCCTAACATCTTGGGCAGCACACATCAACTATTTACTGGGATAGAAGAGGAGCATCTAAATCCAGCATGTGTTTCTATCCCTTCTCCTTTTTCTACAAAAGACAAGTCTTAGGACCTTAGCGCCATATTTATGGCCAAGTCACGCAGTGCAGCACAGCAAGTCACAGGACGAGGGAAGGGGCAGGAATATGCCGTATTTAAAGAAATTCAGTGCATTCCTGATCTTTTCCCTGTGCTGGTGCACAATGGCTGCCCAGCACCAACGCAGGAATCCTTGCACTATGGTGCAAGGATGCCTGTGTTGCATGCAGTATTGTTTTTTTGCAGGAAAGGGAACCTTCCAGCACAAGAAAATTCCCTTAAGGCTGATTTCCACTTTCTATGCATGCTGCAGAATGTGGCACACATATAAAGTAGAAAACATTAGGAGAAATAAATCAATTTCTGCTCATTAGACCTCACCTGGTGAACTGAAATATTTTGGTGCATTCCACGGCTTACCTGTTCTTGTAAATCTGGGAATTAATCAAAATCCATGGAAATGCCCTCCTGGTGTGGTGCAAGAGTGATGCAAAGGGACTCATAAACATGCCCCTTAGACTTTATAGGCCTTGAGTCTGTCTGAAGGTGAGAAAATAGATTATGTTGGACCTGACTTGCCATTCCATTTCCAGGCCGATTCAAAAGCAAGTAGCCTTTAAAGGAGTCAACCATGGGATTCTTTCAATCCTTAAAATCCAGCTTCAAGTTTGAAGAAAGGGTTCTGGGTGTGCTTGTTTATTGTTTTGTTTTAAAGAAGCCAAAGTCCAAATGTAATCATACAGATCCTTTCTCCTCCCCTATTTTTCTGGATTCCCTGAACATTTATTACTTGTTTGTTTCAAATTGGGACTTGGCTTCATTTCTTACCATCACAACACACCATTATGCAGACCTAGCAATGCATGAAGATTTCCTCTAGTATTTACCTCAGGTCCAGAAATGGGCCGACTCCAATGCAAAATAGTGGATATCCTGTTCTGACCTTGAATAGAACCACTTCAATACAGAATGCTTCCTAATCCACCCTGGAAACCCACAAATGGCATTTAAAAAATGTCTGATACAAATCATCCGGATATGTACTACTCTAACTATTGCCACACACATGCCATACTCATTATATTTTACCTTGATCCTATTTCCCATTTCAACAGCACATCTCTAGCAAGCACATTTTATGATTTGCCTTTCTAAGAAAAGGTAAATCTATAATTTGCACCTCCAGCTTCAGACCACAGTGCAAGCCCATTTTTCCTAAGCTGAACATGGTAGTGCCAAAGCTGCTTGATCTTTACATCAGAGGGATTGACTGGGTCCACTTGATGTGCACTGTGGGAGTAGTAGTCCTGACTTCCACAAAGTTACAGGACGCTATCACACTCCCCTGGACCTCCAGACATCTCCAAAGCATTTTACTGTACTTATCTCTGAAAAGGTTTGTTGGCCACCAGCCAGTTGACTGACCCCTTAACTCAATGCTGCAATAGGAGAGCACTGACCAGCACCTGTGACTGACATCAGCACCGACCCCACAGCTGGGTATTTGCATCCCCTTTGTCGCAGCACAGTGTGTATGGTAAAATCAGCATGAGCCCCGTTCAGCACTCAGACCCCACAGACCTGGTAGAAGGGAACTGACTGTTGTGGCCTGGTCCCAGTGCCCACACTACCTTAACTCTGCAAAGGTTCCCTGCAGCTACCTCCAAGTGGTCGCTTGTCACCAGTGGCATCTCTGCCATTGACTTTAAGTCCCGCTCAGCACCACGGACAGCCAAGATAACTTTGCACCCAGACTTCACAGGCCAGGTAAAACTGCTCTGACTGTTGTTATCTGCCCCCAGGACTGCACTAACTTAACTCCCCAAAGGTTCCATGCAACTCATTCTTTAAGAGCATTTTTGCAACATATGACATTTTCCCATTGACTTTAATGCAATGTTTAAATACCATTTCTGCAGTGATTTTCTATTGCTTCTAAAATCAATATCTCCTATTCTCCTGAACCTATGCTATTCATTTTGGTGTCTTTATTTATATAAAGATAAGCCCTATTTTTATAAATTGGTGTCAGATATCTTTTAAGTTGATGTTTGTTTTGTGAAATGCTTAACACAGGTTCTTCTAAGTAAAGCCTGACTGCGCTTTGCTACACTACCAGGACTGAGCTAAGGATTTATTAGTGGGAATCCATTGACCATCTCTGGGTTATTCTGAGAGTATTACATGGTGATGACAAACCTCCACACAACATAATACTCCACTCTCCTACATGGAGGTATGCAGCTGATTCAGGAGAACAGGTAGATATTTATCAGGACATCATGATGACTGACCATTTTCTATATCAGTGAGGTAATCATGCCGTGCTTTTATTTCTGGAGAACAAACACTAATGTTAGGGATGTATTGCAAAAAACTAAAATGCCCG
The DNA here is from genome assembly GCF_031143425.1 of Pleurodeles waltl. Classification (NCBI taxonomy): domain Eukaryota; kingdom Metazoa; phylum Chordata; class Amphibia; order Caudata; family Salamandridae; genus Pleurodeles; species Pleurodeles waltl. The sequence goes on along the minus strand of NC_090437.1, from coordinate 606,980,442 downwards.
ATGAGATTATAGACTGGAACAGTTTTGTGTCACATAGCATTGAAGGCAGTTTGGATTTTAATGACTTTGGACAGACATACTGACCTCTGTCTTTTTGTAAGGTATTGAGGTAAAATATGGAGACGAAATCCTGTCATATTTCTAGATACAATAGAAGTAGGAGAGTGTTGTTTGTAAATCATGTTCAATCATCTGGAACACATTAGACCTTAAAAACACAGTTTTTATAGCTTATTATACATGTTGTGAGGATAGCGGGTGTAATTTAATATAATTACAATGTTTCTTGCGCTCACTAAGTATATCTAGTTTTCCAGACATGGTTTGTAATTTGTTCAAGAAATTGCATAACCAAAATATAGTTTACAGCCCCATAACCAAAGGGCACACACGTAAGCATGGTCTACACTGTATTTGTCATAAACTTGTAAAGAGTTAGAGACAAAAAGTAGAACTGAATGTAGGCCTGTAACTGAAATAATATTTATGTTTGAAAGAAAACTTGAGAAAAAAACAGAACTGTGTGCGACTGTAACAAAATGTTGCCGCAAAAACATTAGGGTATATGTTTTCTAGATTCATTTATAAATAGACTGTAAAAAGTCCATCTCAACAAAACCATGTTGCATGAACTTAAAAAGAGCACCTGATATTCCTAGATGACTCTCTGTCACCACGATTCTCCTGCCCATATTTACCTGCTGGCAGATGACACATCTCTGACACAAATTCTTAGCAATGACACATAAATAGGGATTTAACCAGTGTGTTGTAAACAAGCGCATCTATATGGTTGAGGCCATTAAAATACCTAGCCAAGACAGACAACAATATCTGGCAAGATATATCTCCCTTCTGTTGAAACCCAGATCTTCACACACCTTGCTCTTACCCACCGCCCTGTTCACTTTCTCGGACTTCCTCCTTCAAACTCTTGATCTCTTGAAGAGTCAACAAAAGGTTTGCAGCAATATTTTTTGCAGAATAATTTGAATGGTCTCTATTCAATGTGTAAGACCCAAGGGCACAGTATGTGACCATCTTGTCAGCATAGCAGCTGCCAGCAGACACAAAATCACATCCACTCTTGTGAGCTGCATTCTTCATCACTACTATTTCATCAGGCAACTTTAGAGAATTAAGAGAATCCATGACATACTTTCCCTTGAGGATAGGGGAGCCAGAGGAGGTCATGAAACTCGTCTGGGACCACAACTCTCCAGAATCATGAACCATGCCAAGCCTATATCAGCTATCAGAGTAGGTGGTGACTCTCAAATTATTTGAGACACAACATGCTCTAGTAAGGGTGATCAGTTCAGCCACCTGTGCTGAGGTTGAATTGCACAAATGGGAGGCTTCCACTACAGCTTCTAAGGTGCGGACATTAAAAACTGCTTTCAGAATTTCTTCCATTGACCAGAGCTGTCTACAAACAAGATACAACTGGGCTCTTCCAGAGGGACATCTTGAATGTCAGGTCTTTGCTTGGTAAACAGTCTGTAACATCCAGATATAGGTTGTCAAACCCTTCATTATTTTCATCAGTAGGAGGCAAAGGCACTAATATAGCAGGGTTGAGACAGGAGCACCTCTGCAGAGTGATGATCTCTTCAGCATGAATCACCTGCTCATAATGGGTCAGCCTACTGTTTATCATGTTTTATGTTTGAGTGTGGGTGAGAAATATATCACCAGAGTGGAGAATGATAACCATAAGGGGGTACCCCGTAAATATGTCTTTACAATGATGACTACTGTCACCAACACTGCAGCTACTGGCTCAAGAGTAGCAGATAAGTAGGCAAATTAGTAGTTACATTTGCCATGGGTCTGTGTTAAAGCCACAGGAGGGCACCCGTCCCATTCACTGGAGCTGGAGTAGGGCAGAGATTTTCTCCCCTCTTGAGGAAGGCACCCAGGCTGTTTTGTTTGCAAGATTGTCAACCAATGTAGATAACTTTCCTGTCTTTGGTTGTCCGAAGGTAGTGGATCAGACACATCTTTGTATGTAAGCCTCTATAGAGGCTTGGCCAAAGTTAGGAATTCACTGACACCAGTTGCTCAGTATTTCTATGAACATCCTGACTTCCCTTTGCACTGTGGTAGGGTTCATTCTCAGGAGGGTAGAGGTTCACTCTTGAGACACTTTTCTAGCTCCTTTGTCAATATGGTGTCCCAGATACAGAACTTCCTCCTGGACGTACTGCAAGTTGGAGGAGGGATTGGGCCTCATTATGAGTTTAACGGATGGGAAAACCCGTGCACCAATTTCCTGTCAGAGTGGCCACCGCCTTTGCGGGCAACACCCCACCGGACCTATTAGGAGTTTCCCGCTAGGTTGGCGGGGGGAAACCTTGGTTTCTGCCCACCGGCCCAGTGGAAAACAGGCTACAGCATTGTCTTCAGCTCGTAATCGAGCCGGCGGCAATGCTGTAGCACCTATGGTGTACCAGCACCCTCGCACTGTTCGCTGTCTGCATGGAAGACAGTGAACATTGCGATGATGGTTGGCAGGGGATCTCTGAACTGCCCATGCCAACTGCATGGGAAGTGTGGTGACCTCCCTATGGCCCCCTGCACCTGTTCTCCATGAGCATATTTCACCGCCATGAAGAGGCTTGCAGAGAACAAGGTCATAATCGCGCAGCTCTGCCCTAGCGTATTGCGACCTCTGCCACCACCACACTGTCAAGATCATGGACCAGGGTCTTTATGTGGAGATCGGACCGCAACAGCAGCAGCGGTCCTCGTAATGAGTCCCTTTATGTCCATTCTTGGCCAAATTATTCAACAGGCCAATGGTGTCTTTTTTGCATGCATCTTGTGTTGTTGCCACCACCAGTAGGTTGATCGATATTTTGAACTAGGATTGAATTACATGGCAACTGTAAGGTCTCCAGATTTTTCTTCAGTATTTGGTTGACAATCAAGGGACTCTCTATATAGCACTGAGAAAGTTAGCCTCATGTCAGATCTTTATTTTGGAATTGGAATGAAAAGAATGCTTAAGCAAAGGAATGGAAAAGAATGCTTGACACAGGTCAATGACCGTTATCCACTTAGCACAACACAGTATTTGAAAAAGGATAATGGCAGCATTTGATGCCACAGGACAACATGGGACAAAAATATTATTGATCTTCTGCAGGTCCTGCCAAATTCTCCATTTTTCATTAGGTTTTTGCAAACCTATTATGAGTGAATTGCAGGCACACCCTGGTATCTGTTTAAGATGCCTTGCTCCAACATGGATTTCATTACAGGCACAATTACAGCTACTGCCTCTAGTGAAAGGCTATATTGGGTCATTCGGGATTACTCTGCATTTTGCTTGATTGCTGTTCTGACCGGTTCAATACCTTTGATCAGTCCACTGTCTTTCCGGTAAAATCCCAGACTTCCACCTTTACAGAGTCTTATAGATCAAAACTGGGAATAGTCCAACTGCTGAATTTTGTGTGTTCAATTTAAAGTCTACAACTTCATTGTGTGTCTGAAGTGTGACACCATCTGGTGTACTAAAGATCACACATTTTAACTTGCAGAGTAAATCCCTGCCCAGTAAATTGACTGTTTTCGAATCAGAAATAATGAACTGATGGCACTCCTCAAGGGAACCATTCTTTACAGTTACTTTAATTGAAACAGGATTTAGGGCCAGATGTAGGAAGCACTTTGCGAGTCGCAAACGGCAAAATTTGCCGTTTGCGACTCGCAAATGCGTGTTTCCTATGCAGAAATGCATTTTGCGAGTCGTTACCGACTCGCAAAATGCATTTCCGAATCGCAAAAAGGAAGGGGTGTTCCCTTCCTATTTGCGATTCGCAATGGTATGCAATTCCATTTGTGACCGCTTATGCGGTCGCAAATGGAGTCGCAGTTACCATCCACTTGAAGTGGATGGTAACCCATTCGCAAACGGGAAGGGGTCCCCATGGGACCCCTTCCCCTTTGTGAATGGACCCCAAAATATTTTTTCAGGGCAGGGAGTGGTCCAAGGGACCACTCCCTGCCCTGAAAAAACCGAAACAAAAGGTTTCGGATTTTTTGAAATGCAGCTCGTTTTCCCTTAGGGAAAATGGGCTACATTTCCAAAAAAAATAAAAACTGCTTTATTGAAAAGCAGGTCGCTAACATGGAGGCCTGCTGACTACAGCAGGCCTCCATGTTAGCGAGTGCCTATACTCGCTATGGGGCCGCAATTTGCGACCCACTTCATGAATATTCATGAGGTGGGTCATTGCGACCCCATAGCGAGTTGCAGTCGGTGTCTGAGACACCGTACTGCATAGCAATTTGCGAGTTGCAAATTGCGAGTCGGAAGGACTCGCAATTTGCAACTCGCAAATTGCTTCCTTCCTACATCTGGCCCCTACTGTTTGTTTCTAGAAACTGCCTATCACAAAGGTAGAGCAGGTAGTACCTGTGTCAACCAAAAACAACACAGGGTGGCTATTCACCTCTCCATCCACAAATGAGCACTCTGGTCCACCTCAAATAATGCCCTCTCTAGCACCGTTAATGTGATCAATCAGAACCTAGACATCTGAAACTGTTGAAAGCCAGAAACTGCTGAAAACTGGAGGGGCTCGTAAATGCGTTTTGTTGGACTCTGACAGTTGGGTTCGCATTAAACCTCAGACCATTCTTGATTTGCTGTGTTAAAGGGCTTGGGGCATATTAGTAATCTGAGGTTTTGCATTTACATATTTTGCATCATCATTGCATTTGTGTTCGACAACTGACCATCAATCAATCAGGATTTATAAAGCACAGCTAATCATCTGAAATGGTATCCAGATGCTTGTATGTCCTGGAGGCTTATTCGAACAGCCAAATGTTGAGGGCCATTCAGAATTCCAGAAGTGATGTGATGATCTGGAGGTGCGTGGGAGGCTGTTCCAGATTTTTTCTGTGATGTGAGAGAAAGAGCGTCCTCTACTTCTGCCTTGGTAGATGCGAGGACCAAGGGCAAGTGAAAAGAAGGCAGAGCGTAGTCTTCTCAATGGTTGGTGGAAGTTCATGTTGTGGTTATTGTATGCGAGTCCTTGATTGTTTAGAGCCTTGTGTGCACAGGTCAGCAGCTTGAATTGACATCTCTTCTGTACGGGGAGTCAGTGGGGTTGCCTGGTGTGGGGTGTGATGTGGGTTTGTTGGGGAATGCTAAGGATGAGTCTGGCTGTGGCTTTCTGTATGGTCAGAAGTTTCTGTAGGAGGTGTGCAACAATTCCTACATAGAGGGCGCTGCTGTAGTCCAATTGGGTTGTGATGAGGGCCTGTGTCACAGTGCATCTTGTATGTAGGGGTAGCCACTTGAAGATCTTCTGCAGCATGTGCAAACTGGGTAAGCAAGGGGAGGAGATGGTGTTGTTCTGTGATTTCATGGTGAGTTTGTTGTCAGTGATGATTCAGAGGATATTGGTGTGGTCGGAGGGAGTCGATGTGGTCCCAGGTTTGATGGCCACCAGGAGTCCTTCAATGTGTTGCTGCTATCGCCAAAGATCAATACTTCTGTCTTGTCTGTGTTTAGCGGTAGGCAGTTGTTCTTCAGCCAGTTAGCAATGCATCTGTGCAAGTTGGGTCGGGTATTGGAGTGGTCATCGGTGAATGAGAAGATGAATTGGGTGACGTCTGCATAGGAAATTATGTTGAGACAATGGGATCTGACAATGTTGGCCAGTGGGGTCATATATTCATTGAAGAAAGTGGGGCTGAGGGATGGGCTCTGGGGGACACACAAGTTATCTCCTTGTGTTCAGAGTGAAAGGTAGGAGGTGGATCTTCTGGGTTCTTCCGGTGAGGAAAGAGGTGATCCATCTGAGCGCGTCCCCTTGGATGCGATGTGGTAGAGTCTTTCGACCAGCAAGTATTAGGATACAGTGTTGAGGACTGCTGAGAGGTTGAGGAGGAACACAGATACTGTTTCTCCTCAGTCTAGGAGGGGTTGAATGTCACTGATGGCTGCAATTAGGGCAGTTTTGGTGCTGTGATTGCTGCGGAAGCTAGATTGGGAAGTGTTGAGTAGCTGGTTCTGCTGTTGCGTAGGCTCTCATTATTCTAATGAGACTACTGGATTTTGAGCAACAAGATAGTCAACGGTGTGGGAGACTGAGTCTGACCCACTGCGGGTGACACCTGTCACTCTAAATCCGGGGTTTTGCTCCGTCTAACTAGCAGTGCCTCATCTCTACCAGAAGATAGGGATGATTGGGCAGCCGAGCGCATGACATATTAGGCTTGTCAGGGAAGTCGTGGTCACTCAGGTCTCATCTGTTTCTCTCATTCACACTTTGGTCTCAGATATAAATGACAATAAGAAGCAGTATAAGTTTTGATGACTGTTTTAATAAAACGACTACATTTTAGATAGCAAAGCGTGAGCTGCAATAACCAGGACAACACAACATGACAATATTAAAATAGTGACGAGAAGAGTGAAGCATAAGAATAACGCTATCATATTGTCAATAGGATTTATGGACTATTTCCTATCTAAGTCATAATCTGAGCACAGCATCTTAAGCTCTAATTCTGCCTTTCAGTATCCCCCGGGAGGACATCAACCCTCATACCTGAGCAAAGGCCTGTAGTCTGTGTTAGCTTCTGCAGCGAAGCATTCAGCACTCAGCATACAGTTGTGGTTCTCGGGCTGAATCTCCCTCTTAACGTGTAATGGGATAAAGAAGTGTTTTTATATTAACACAGCTGATGTTCCAAGAAAATGTCCCTACGTAAGGCTGTGTATTTTCTAGGAACGTTGGAGACTAAACTTCTACCACGTTCACCGGCAATGTACCAAACTGTAGCCTTGACTGAAGCACAAAGTGATCAAGAATGTCTTGTTTGAGAACACAGTGCTGGGCTAAGCAAAAACAGATAGATGAAAATAAAACAAGACTGTAAAACTGGTTATTGTAAAAATAACAATGCAAAGCCGAATAAAATATATCTAGGCCAAAGTGCACAGCAGCCTAGTGTGTTAAACTAACGTACATGGAGCTATAACTAAAATGGCTACACAACACTGCTCCGGGTATGTCATGAGTTGCTTGTTGATGGTCTTTTCCTGTACCTTAGCTGGGAATGGGAGCAGGGAGATTGGCCGGTAGTTTTTTGGGTTCACTTGGGTCAGCGGAGGGTTTTTTGAGTAGTGGTCTGACTTTGACTTTGACTTTGAAATGTTGCAGTGATGATAAAGGTGTAGAGCAGGGTGGTGAGTTTCTGACTGATCCTTTGGTTGCCAAGGTAGAAAATGTGGTATGGGCATGGGTCTGTGGGAGCTCCAGAGTGGATGGATTTCATGGTGGAGGTGATGTCCTGAGTGGAGAGAATGTTCCATGTGGTCAATGTGTGGTTCATGTCAGTTACAGTGGTGGTGTCTCTGTTGAGGGGGTCCATAGATGTGGGTTGGGACTCAAAGTTTCTGTATATGGTTGAAATCTTGTCATGGAAGAAGTGGGTGAGGTTGTCGCACAGCTCCTGTGAGGGTGTGATGCTATTTTTGTGGGCATCCGGGTTGGAGAATTCCTTAACGATGTTGGCTCTGGTTTTGATGCATGCAGCAGGGGAAGTCTTCTTTGTTGCCCTCAGCAGGCTGTAATAAACTTTGAGGGTGGTCTGTCTCCTCACCAGCTGTTGGCTGTCTTGTTGTGCTGTTCTGAGTTCCTGGGTGTACCAGCTGACCTTTTTGGAGGGTTTTCTCTGGTTGTTTCTCCTAATGGGGACAATACATCAATTCAGATCCACAGACATTCCTCTTCCCCAATTTTGTGTGACACTGTTCCCTGCAACATCTGACAGCTGCCTTGAAAGACAACTCCCTGCATTCCTGCACCAACACTAGATAAGCTAAATTTTACATTTATGGGCATTTTAAAATCCCATCTGTGCTAACTTTGTTTGGGCCAACATACATTTCTCTTTGATCTTCTTCTGTCTTGACTCCAAGTCATCACTGCAGTAATTTGCATACTACAGGGTTTTATTTAGAGCCTTTAACTGTCAACAAATCATATTTAGCTGAATATATGAGATAGTTTCTAGGTGTAAACCAAAAACAAACTGACAAACACAGTTACTAAGATTCTTTTTCAATGCCACTGTGCTGTCAAACGGACCTGCATTAGCCATTCGTAATAAGCATGCACAGACTTGTTAGTCTCTTGTGTAGATCTTGATATTTTCAAGCAGTCAATCTCTTTCTGAAGAACTTTAGCCCTAAAAAAGTCAATTACTTGCTTATATTTATTTAAGACAATGGGAGAAGGGCATTCACTTGAGCAACTCTTAGTGGCTCCACAGTCGGCCACTGCAACATTTTGCACTGTGCCCACATTCCACTAGAAATGACCGTTATCAAAGAAGTTATTTTAATCCTCACAAGGCACCATTGAATGTTTTAAAAACACACCTAACCTGTGTGTAATACACATGGGAGGGAATCACCATGATGGCATGACATCCTCCCTGCAAGATTGGCGGCCCTGTGGTGGGACCGCCAAACTCATCATTAGGCCTTTTCTTTCTTTCTATGTCCATTTGACTTAGACTCTCTGTGGGATGTGTTAACTCTTTATGAGTTGGACACTTACATTTCATAATTTAATTTTGTTAACCAGGGATTAATGAGCTCTACGATTTAGCATTTATTTTGTAATTCTGTATTTAGAGCCTTTATGACAATTCATGCATATTTTCTCTGTACCGCATTTGACTTTTCCTGCACTGAAACCCACTTTTTATCTATTTTGGGCCTGGAACACATTTTTTTTACAGTCACAACATTTATTTCAGTTTAATTCTGCAAAATGATGTTATTCTGATGAGGAGGGTAAGCATACTCTAACCACTAAATTAACTGGAGACACTGGAGACAATTACTTATATAAAATTTCAGGGGATTCAAATATTGAGGTTCAGATAATTATTGGGCATCAGCTCTCACAAAGCCATCCAGTGCCCTTGAAGGGGTGTCCAACTAGTTGCTTTTTCAACTTCTACAACAGGCACACTCACAACCGGAATTTCTCCTGCTTGGGTATGTGCTTCTAGATCTAAGGTAGTGGCAGCACTTCGTATAGCAGGGACTGTTCATGCTGTGCATGGAGCCCGGGCTCTGAAAATGATAGTAATACTCTGGGCTCCTAAAGATGGACCTGGTGTTACAAGGGGAAAGCCACCATCAGGGAGACTCTGATCCATTGGTGCATTCACAACTCTGTGTGCAGGATGTGGGGGCTCTGCCGGCTGTTGATTCCTTCATCCTGGTGAACCATACTATATGAATGGCATTTCCCCTTCTCTTTCTCATGTGTGACATGCTCCCATGAATTCAAAGCCTCATATTAGACTGGTATGGGTAGAGCTTTCATCTCATACAACACTTTCTCAAATTCTCAATTATTCTCATATTAATGGTGCCATGTGAGGGAAATTGCAAGTAATCCAAATTCACTATGATCCTGTTCCATTGTTTGATTCAATTACATGTGTGTAAACTGACCTTGGTTGTCATGTGATGTGCGAGTGTGCCCTTACCCTCACACACAGGTATTCTCATATGTTCACTAAACAAAGCTCTTCATTGCTTTAAAAATACAATCTATACTCTGTAAGCAGTATAACACAAATCAGTAAACTCCAATTGAAATAACCTTCAGATCCAGCATATCACAATTCAATACACAACAAAACTAGTGCCTAATGCCCATGCAACACCACTGTACAGACCTCCCCAATGTAACAACCAATGCCAGCTCAACACGCTCACCAACTGACCAATGTCAGCGCAGCACCTTATGATGCACCTCATAGCACCTCTCACTTGATATTGATCATCTTTGCAGAAGCAAATTATTGATAATCAAGAAGAAAACTATAAATCTTGTCTGTCCCACTGTACAAAGTTCAAAATCCCCATCACTCTAGGACAAGAAGGGGACTAATGCCCTCCTAACGCTATCACACACATGAAGTGAATTCTCAACCAGTGGGAAATCATACTGACTAGCGCAGTCTGCGCCTGTGCACACAGGATTCAACCACACACCAATCTCAGTTAATGCATCCTCATAATAAAAGTTTAATGAGTCCCTAACTTTAAGGTGGCAGAGATTCACGGTCCAATACCACACACCTTAATGGAAAAGTTACAACTTAATATTACTCCGTATCTTTTCTGGAAACTTAGACTATGATGAATCTGATAAACAAACTTCAGCTTTTTGCAGCCAGTATGTTTCTTTTCATAAGCACCAGTGAAATGCATGAAACAATATTTAAAAGCTCAGCTTCAACACAGAACACCACACAGTAAAAAAACACACTACCTAATCAAAACTTCATACACTGCAATGCTCAACAGCACATAAGCAAAGAAGCATAATACTACTTATAATCACATTCCAAGGACACCAAATCCACTTCAGAAATGCCGGAATACCACCAACTCTCTGATTTGGACCATGGAAACTTAGGAATGTGGACTGGGCTGGGGCAGATTCCAAGTGGCTCTGGGGCAAATTTTAACTCACTAAACCTCAGCAGGAACCATCCTCTGCTACCGAATTATTTCAATAGGTGTGGGATTTGCACCATGTTGATCATAATGTAAGCTCAAGTAAGAGCTTCACTTTAGTCCTGACCTAAGGTTTATCATTAACAAATAAGCAATGCATCAATACCAGTGAAGCACATTAGGCCCCACAAGGATGCCTGAGAAAAGCAGATTTGCAAAACAGGATGGTTTATTAACAGATTATAAAAGTTACAAACTCAAATCATTCAATTAGTTATTAATCAATGATCATCATATAAATGGTCTTGTCAGTATAATTTAAAGTAATTCAAAACAGCAAATACAAACACAGACTCATTATGTTATCATAAGTAAACTGAGGAAAGTCAGTTTCTCTAAAGGCATGATTCCCTAGTATCAGTCAAGCAGAATGTGTTGGAAAATAAAGCCTCTGACAGGCAGAATCAAATAAAGGTGAATTCAGGTAAACGAGAATTGATTTGCTCAGGGGTCTACCTCTTTGTGCAAGAGCAAAGTAAGGCATCTAACCTCAAGAGAGTGGAAAGGGATACCTGAATCTAACTAGATGGAAAATGTACAATTAAATCCTACACGACCGTCAAGACATATCAATCAGATCTCGAAAGTTGAAAAGATATCTATTGCAGCCAGTTGGTCTTTGGCACAGGTGCAGAGATTCATTATTCAGCTGTCAATCAAACACATACAAATAACTAATTCTCACAGAAATTGCAACACTTTGTAACAATCTATTTAGCACACAGTTCTATAGCTTTGTACCTGAAATGAGGGAAAGAACACATTAGCCAAAGTACATTTTCTTTTCAGCCTGAGTCATTTAAACTGAGACCTACATTAGCTATGGCTGGCTTATCATGAACATCACACTTTCTATAAGTGTACATGATGTGCAGATTAATATATATGTTAAGCAAAAGGAGAAATGTAATAGACTGTCGACAGAAGCAAAATATTTTTACCTACAACACGTGCCACCATCCCTTTTCATTCCATGTTTCATCAGGTGCATGCAGGAGCATAGTTAAGTCAGTGAGATTTGGAGTGGGGTGAATCTCAAATCTCCCAACTATGAAAGCAATGAGCCACAGGTAAAATGTACAAAGAGACGAAGGTCTGTTATGGATCTTGATGAGCACACTCAGTACTGTTTTGCATTAGGTGGGAGTCTGTGGCTGATTTAGAGCGTGGAGGGTACTTGTATGCAAAAGAGACTGAGCATCCTATCTGCCAAACTCAAGATCCACTCACCCAATTTTGAGGTGGCAGATCTCAGGCATTGCACCAATGGAGTAGAAATTACACTGTGAGGGTAAAACGTCCTTCAACAGTCTAACACAGTAGGTGACATTCTAACCATCTACTCTCTTTAGAGATGGCTATTTTTTTTAATCAATCACCACCAGGTATCCCTTGGCAGGGAGGAAAAGGAAAGGAAAAGAGAAATAACCCCCAAACCATGGAAGAAAGCTGGTGCGGGGGTGATTATCTTTTTTTTCAAAAATAAGTTCTTGCTTTGGGAGTTTGCTTTTGAAAAACAAAAAACGTTTAAAAAGTTTGACGGCCAATCTCTTTGTTTCACAGAGCCATCCATTAAACTTTAACTACACTGACAGAAATAGACATTATGATGGTTCCTTCCAATTTAAGGTTTTATCCTTTGAGCCAGCGGACATCTCTAAATTTGGCAGGTGAAGTAAAGGCAATGAAGTCCTTTCTCCCGTTGCGTAGGCTGTCATTATTCTAATGAGACTACTGGATTTTGAGTGGAAGAATCGCCTGCGGTGTGGGAGTCTGACCCACTACAGGTGACACCTGTCACTCTAAACCGGGTTCTGCTCCGGCTAACTAGCAGTGCCTCATCTCTACCCAAGGGCAGGGATGATTGGGCAGCCGAATGCATGGCATAACTGGTTTCTCAGGGAAGCCGTGGTCACTCAGGTCTCATCCGTTTCTCTCAGTTACATTAGTTTCACATACACAATGACAAACAGAGGCAGTATATATTTCAATATTGCTTTAATAAAGCGACTGCATCTTAGATAGCAAAGTGTGGACTGCAATAACCAGGACGATACACCATGACAAGATTAAAATTGTGACAAGGAGAGTAAAACATAAAATTAATGCTACCATATTTTCACTAGAGTCAATAGACTAATTTCTACCTAGGCTATAATAAAGCACAGCGTGTTAAGCTCTAATTCTGCCCTTCAGGTTCCCCTGGGAAGTCATCATCCCCCATACCTGAGCAAAGGCCTGAAGTCTGCAAAAACAGCTGTAGCAAAGCATTTGGCAATCAGCATACAGTTGTGGTTCTCTGGCCGGAATCTCCCTCTAACGTGTAAGGGACAGGGGAGTAATTATAATAAAACAGCTGATATTCTGAGAAAATGTCCCTACAGAAGGACTTGTGTTTTCTATGAATGTCAGAGACTAAACTCATACCACATTCACCGGCAACCTATCTTACTGCAGCCTTGGAAAAAGCACAGAGTGAGCAAGAATGTCTTGTTTGAGAACAGAGTGCAGGCCTATGCGAAAACAGTTAGATAAAAAGGAATCAAACAAGACCTTTAAAGTGGCTATTGTAACAATAATAAAGCAAAGCCAAATAATATATATCTAGGCTAAAGTGCACAGCTGCAGGCCTAGTATGTTAAAAAACGTGCATGGAGCTATAACTAAAATGGCTACACAACACCTTCTCCTTGTCAGTTGAAGGTGGTTCAAAGCCTAAATAGATAAATAAAAGCTGCTAAAACTAAACCCAAGATATATATATATATATATATAAAATATAAATAATGACAAGTCAAAAGGACACATGAGCATGTAAAAAGGACAATTTAAAATGTTACCATGTGGCTTAAAAAGGACCAATTTTAAGAATCAGAGTAATTTTTAGTATTTCCAATCGATCCCAGGACAATGTAGGACAGGAAATCTTCCACTTCAGCAGGCGTTAAAGTTGGGAAGACATCGCCGAGAAGGACAAAATAGCAGTCGTGTTCCATAGCCTGAGCCTCAGCCAAGGCGGCATTCCGTGGTGTGCTCAAAGATGAGTTAAGAGCCACATCCTCCAGGAAGGGCAACTCGTAAGTAGCTTCCCGTAGCAAACGCACCCTAAACGCGCATGTCTGGCAATGAGCCCTCAGCGGGAACATCAACAGATCAGCGTCCAATGAAAGCAACCGCTGAGTAGAAAGACAAACTTCCAGTGCGTGTTTGAAAGAGCACCAGAGGCACCAAAACACGGGCTGCACACAATGCAAAACCGGTCTGAATGACAGGGACCAGTCACACTCCAATTCCTACAGGAGTGTTGCTCCAAAATACTGCATCTTGCGTTCACAACACAGCTGTGCTGATGGGACCGCTTTCATTGCTCCCTGCTGCGGTGGGACAGCCATTGCACCTACAAAATAGCAACAGCAAAAGGCCACTTATTACAGCCAAAGTTATTGGAAATTACCCACGAAAATACTGGACAATATTGAGTGGATGGCTGATGGTATTAAACCGAATATGGAGGAGAAGGTGTGAACAAAACCAGAACCAACAGCCTTAAAGAAAATTGTGATTCCAGTAGTAGTGGACACATTAAATATTCGTCCCATGAGTACACCAAAGTGTCTCGGAAAGTTGGTACTGAACCCGTTAAGTGTGGGTGTCAGCCACTGGCCGACGCACGCACTACCCCCAGGTGCGGGTCACGACCAGTGGGTGACACCAGGGAGGGGGTTAGAAAATCCTCGGCTGCGTTGCACCCGTTGATGTAATTTTTTTTCTCACTCCCCAGGAGACACGGAAGCTTTTCTGTGTCTCCTCCCGCCCCCCCCCCCACCCGCCCCTTTGTGACATCAGTGCACTGCGAGGCTTGCTGATGTCACATTGCTTCCGATGGGAAAAACGCCCGCAAACGGCCTTCCCCACACTCGGGATGGCCTCGTGTGAAAGGGGAGACTCTCCCCTTTCATACGAGGCCTTCCTGAATGTGTTTCCTGGCCCTCTATTGCAGCACAGCTTCTGCTACAAAAGGATCAGACTTTTGTCTAAGTGGCAGTTTTAGTGCCATAAAGAAGCGCTGAAGGTTTATATGCCTACTGCAAAGAGCAAATCTGTATTTTATGTAAATAGCTGAGTATATTAGTAAAGTCAGCCATTTCCTGCGCTATAATACAAATGAAATGTATGTGCAGGATCGGGGGCAGCTATGGAGAGATGAAAGCCACTTTTGCTGGATGATAATGAGGGAATCCGAGGAGGAGGACATGGGAGTGGGAATACCAATGATTGTTGGACTGGTTGCAAGAGGTGCTAAAGACTGTGACGAATGGTATGTGACAAGGTGTCTTTTGAGTGTCTTAAAAGAATGTGCTGATTGAGGGATGAAGCGCAGGTAAGGTGGCCTCTACTGTTGCACGTATCACACACACACCAGCAATTTTGTGACTGTCTACGTAGGCTAGTGTTTTAGAGCAACAGTTTAGCTAATAGCAGAGATGACATCTTGATGGATGATTGCTGCTGATGCCATCACTCGGGTTATGGAGGACAGCTCTGACATAGGATCAGAGACTGAGACAGTAGATACTGAGACAGCATCTGAGGGATAGGACAATGGCGCAGACTTTGGGAGTGATTTTTCAGTCGGAGAAGTACCTTCGCAAGCACAGTCTGTACAATGGGGCAATAGTGGTTTAGTCCAACCCAGAGAGCAGGTAAATGCGGTGGCAAGCACAGAGAGAGAGTGCTCTCTTGGGAGCTCCCAATTTAGTTCAGCACCAAATTCCACCACCCAAATCGTATAATGGAGACATCAGAATTATCTATCACAAAATAATCAGGCAGGCACACGTATTTTTGGTCCAGGGTTCGGTGACCATATAGGAAAACACACAAAACCCAAACATTTCTGGAAACTAGACATCCAGAGGAGTCCACAGAGGTGTGACTTGTGCGGATTCCCCAAAGTTTTCTTATCCAGAATACCCTGCAAAGCTGAAATGATGAATGAAAACTCAATGTTTCTTGCATTTCTGTCACACAAACTACAGGAATATGTTGTGATCCACCAAATTACTACTACCCAGTGATTCCTCACCTGTCCTGATAAAAATGCTACCCCACTTGAGTGCCTATACCTAGGGCCTGCGTCAGGAATGGATCACCCCAGGGTCAACTGTTGCCTCATGTAGGGCCAACGTTGACTGTTGTGTGATCTATTCCTGTTGCGGGCACTAGGCCTACCCACACAAGTGAGGTACCATTTTTATAGGGAGACTTGGGGAAATGCTGGGTGGAAGGAAATTTGTGGCTCCTCTCAGATTCCAGAACTTTCTGTCACCGTAATGTGATTTTTTTTGTTTTTTGCCACATTTTGAGGTTTGCAAAGGATTCTGGGTAACAGAACTTGGTGAGATCCCCACATGTCAGCCCATCCTGGATTTCCCTAGGTGTCTAGTTTTAAAAAATGTGCAGGTTTGGTAGGTTTCCCTAGGTGCTGGCTGAGCTAGAGGCAAAAATCCACAGCTAGGCACTTTGCAAAAAACACGTCAGATTTCAGTGTAAAAATGTGATGTGTCCATATTGCCTTTCCTGTGGCGTGCATTAGGCCTAACCACGCAAGTGAGGTACCATTTTTATCGGGAGACTTGGGGGAACACAGTATAGCACAACAAGTATTATTGCCCCTTGTCTTTCTCTACATTCTTTCCTTCCAAATGTAAGACAGTGTGCAAAAAAGACGTCTATTTGAGAAATGGCCTGTAATGCACATGCTAGGATGGGCACCCCGGAATTCAGAGATGTGAAAATAACCCCTGCTTCTCAAAACCTTATCTAGTGGCCATTTTGGAAATACAAAGGTTTTCTTGATACCTATTTTTCACTCTTTATATTTCGCAAATGAATTGCTGTACTCGGAATAGAATGAAAACCCATAGCAAGGTGCAACTCATTTATTGGCTCTGGTCACCTAGGGTCTTGATGAATCTACAAGCCCTATATATCCCTGCAACCAGAAGAGTCCAGCACACGCAACAGTATATTGCTTTAAAATATCTGATCTGACATTGCAGGAAAAAGTTACAGAGTAAACCGTGCAGAAAAAATGCAGTTTTTTTCACCTCAATGTCAATATTTGTTTATTTCAGCTGTTATTTTCTGTAGGAAAACCTTGTAGGATCTACACAAATGACCCCTTGCTGAATTCAGAATTTTGTATACTTTTCATTAATGCTTAGCTGTCCGGGATCCAGTATTGTTTTCACACCCATTCCTGTCACTAACTGGAAGGAGGCTGAAAGCACCAAAAATAGTAAAAATGTATGGCCTTATTTATACTTTTTGGTGCAAAAATGCACTAACTCAGTTTTGCACCAAAACGTTTTGCACCGGCTTGCACCATTTTTAGCACCAGCTGGGCAACATATTTATGGAATGGTGCAAGCCGGTGCAAAGGGTAGGCTAGCGTATAAAAAAATGATGTTAGGCAGTTTAGAGTCAAAATAAATGACTCTAACCAGATTAGTGTCATTTTTTGACGCTAAGGGGCATATTTATACTTTGTTTGCACTGAATTCGAGTTTTTTTTTTTACCCTAATTCGATGCAAAGCTAACTCCATATTTATAATTTGGTGCTAAATCCGTCCAGCACCAAATTTATGGAGTTAAAGTCATTTTTTGGAAGTGGAAACCTACCTTGCCATAATGAGATGCAATGTAAGCGTTCCCGTGCAATAAAATAACTCTATGGCCTTACCGCCATATTTATACTCCCATGCAAAAATCGTGCAGGGGAGAGAGGAAGGGTCAAAAAATGGTTTTAAAGGCAGGGTCAGTGCAGGCGTTAGGAGACCTGTGGGCCTATTTCCATGGTGGAACACCATGGAATAAGCCCACAGGTGCCCACACCAGGCCCCCAGGGGCACCCCTAACCACACCAGAGGGACTGCAGAGGATAGGGGACCCCATCCCAGGTAAGTACAGGTAAGTATTTTATTTTATTTTTGAAAGTGCCATAGGGGGCCCTGAAATGGGCCCCCATAGATGGCACAGGGTGCAATGGCCATGCCCAGGGGACCCTTGTCCTCTGTGCTGTTCTAAGGCAGGAGTCATGTGGCATGGTAAGTTTAGCACCATAAAATGACGCTAATCTGGTTAGAGTCATTTTTTTTTACTCTAACCTGCCTAAAGTCATTTTTTGGTGCTAAACCCTCTTCTTCTATACTGCCAGCCCCACCTGACTAAAGGTATTTTTTTCACTCTAGCCTACCCTTTGCACCGGCTTGCACCATTCCATAAATATTTTGCCCGGCTGGTGCACAGAAATGGTGCAAGCCGGTGCTAAACTTTTTGATGCCAAACTGAGTTAGTGCAGTTTTGCAGCAAAAAGTATAAATAAGGGCCAATATTTTGTAAGTTTGTGCCACTTTTTCATCAAGAAATGACGTTAATGCAGCGCAAAAAAAGTATACATCAGGGCCTTGGTGCTAGACGGGTCTAGCACCAAAGTATAAATATGGAGTTAGTTTTGCACTGAATTAGTGTAAAAGAAATGACGCTAATTCGGTGCAAACAGAGTATAAATATGCCGCAGAGTATAAATATGCTCCTAAATATGGCATTAAGGCCACAGAGTCATGTTTTGCACGGGGACCCCTACCTTGCATCTCATTAAGGCAAGGTAGGTCTCCACTTCCAAAAAATGACTTTAACTCCATGAATTTGGCGCTAGATTGGTCTAGCACCAAAGTATAAATATGGAGTTAGTTTTGCACCGAATTAGAGTAAAAAAAAATGACGCTAATTTGGTGCAAACAGAGTATAAATATGCCCCTAAGTATGTCCCAGTAAAATGCCAAAATTGTGTTGAAAAAGATGGCTTTCTGATTCAACTCTGCCTGATCCTAAAAGCTGGGAAGATGGTGATTTTAGCACTGCAAACCCTTTGTTGGTGCCATTTTCAGGTAAAAAAACACAAGCCTTCTTCTGCAGCCCTTTTTTCCAATTTTTTGGAAAGAAAACAACATTTTAGGTGTATTTTGACTAATTTCTTGGTCTCCTCCAGGGGAACCCAGAAACTCTGAGCACCTTTAGAATTCCTAGGATGTTGGAAAAAAATGACAACAATTTGGCGTGAATAGCTTATGTGGACAAAAAAGTTATGAAGGCCTAAGTGCAAACTGCCCCAAATAGCCACAAAAGGGCTCAGCACTGGGGGTAAAAGGCCCAGCAGCTAAGAGGTTAAAAGGGATTGTGTCTCTGCTGACGCCCTTGCCACCTGAAGTGCGTAGGTCTTTCGTGCAAATGTGAGAGCCACATGTTTTCGAAACAATAAAGCCTTGAGTCTGCTCAACTTGTCAAAATTCACATTGGAAGCACCAATATGAGGCCAAATGTATGCTACCTCTTTTAATTTAGTGGGAGGAAAGAGTATGTTCCCACAGTATGTAACAATTTTAGAGACTGAAACAACATAAACTATTCCGGCTCACATCCCACAACAGTCTTCACCATTGAGGAAGTCATAGCTGCCGCTTGAAAGCACGTGGAACGTATGTCTAATCAAGGGGACTGGAACTCCCTTCAGATAACAAGCCAAGTTCGCTGCTGACGTTTTCCAATGTCCCATGCAAGGACAGCTGTTTACAAACCATTGAATGGCTGACACAAGTCTCACATTCATTACCACTAAGAAAGACTTCTTTCTTGCCACTTAGACATTTGTACGAGAAGGGTAGCTCTCACACTTCATGGATGTAACTATCTCCCAGCCATTCATATCTGCCTACATGGAATGTGTTTTAAACAGGAGGTGAATTGTAGTGTGGAAATAGGCAAATTAATCACCCCGTGTATGAACCACTCAGCAGATGGTATTTCAGCCACAGTAAAAGGCAACCTTTCTAATTTTACAATGTTTAGCATGACATAAGTCGCTTCTTTCTTAGCCATTAGTTGTTGTTGTCACGTTAAATTAAAAGAAGAAAATATTTCCCTTGCGCCACATGTTGCCAGGGAACATGACCCGCCTTCAGTGTTTGAAGTGTCCAACCCAACTGCATAATGGACCTTAGCTGACTCTGTCCATGATGTAAGGAAGACATATCTATTTGTATAATGTCTATGGTAAAAGAGACAATGGGGGTGATTCTAAGTCTGGCGGGTGGCGGAGGCCGCCCGCCAGACTTCCCCCTCCAAAATACCGCTCCGCGGTCGAAAGACCGCTGAGGGTATTTTGGGTTTTGCACTGGGCTGGCGGGCGACCGCCAAAAGGCCGCCCGCCAGCCCAGTGCAAAACACCCTTCCCACGAGGACGCCGGCTCAGAATTGAGCCGGCGGAGTGGGAAGGTGCGACGGGTGCAGTTGCACCCGTCGCGAATTTCAGTGTCTGCAAAGCAGACACTGAAATTCTTTTTGGAGCCCTCTTACGGGGGCCCCGCGACACCCCATACCGCCATCCTGTTCCTTGCGGGAGAACCGCCAGGAACAGGATGGCGGTATGGGGTGTCAGAATCCTCCATGGCGGCGCAGCAATGGAGGATTCATTTGGGCAGCGGAAAACCGGCGGGAGACCGCCGGTTTTCCACTTCTGACCGCGGCCGAACCGCCGCGGTCAGAATGCCCAGCGGGGCACCGCCAGCCTGTTGGCGGTGCCCCCGTCATTTTAGCCCTGGCGGTCTTGGACCGCCAGGGTTAGAATGACCCCCAATGTTATTTAAGGTGCATATCCGGTCAGAGAGGGTATTAATCCCATTATCTACAACAGCTAATACTTTCTTTAAATTTTCCTGGTCTAGTTGCCTTAACCGGGCAGCAGTTTCTTGTTGCCAAGGCTTCCAGATTTCATTATATACTTCATATAAGAAGCGTTTTCTGCATTGTTTTCTGGGGCCTGACAGGAAGTCCTGTAAGTCGGTGTTATTAGACAGGAGACTGAAGTGTTCTCTAACCGCGTCTAGTGGGGAAGACTTTAACGATTGCTGGCAGAGTTTCCCTACACTGTATGTTGTTAATATACCCGCATGTTCAGACGATGTATAGCGAGAGTCCTGCCTACTAGCTCTAAAAAACTCCAGTGGAGTTTATAAAACCTTTATGACACCCATTGGTATCTATTGGCCAAAATAACCACCCACCAGGGCATGTCAGTGAAACATGAAATGTGCCATTCTAGACCCATTCATCAAGCTGATCTTCAGTTGCATTTGTATATTTTTGCCATTTATCAAATTTGGCAGGGGCAGGTATACTGGCCATGTTCAATTCCTTTATCTTTGCTAAGCCTAAGCAACTTGTTTGTTGTACAGTTTAATTTAAAAATATAATTTGAGCATGTATCAGGCATTTTTTTTAAATATATTTTATTGTTTTTTAACCTTGAACAGTAAATTCCCCAATTTTAGCAGTGAAATCCCCCTCCCACATGGTGTACTTAAATCAACGAATTGAGTTCTATTGCTGACAGTTCTGATGGGATAAGCCGTACAGTGTACGCGTCCAACGTTTTATGTTGCCGGTTCTGATTCAGTGATTGAGACCGTCGGGACATTTTCTGATGTTGGGTCGTTCAGGGTTTTCAAACTCTCCAGTAATGAATCCCATTATGTTGCGCTATCTCTTGGTCTCTGTCACTGGAGCGCTTCTCTTAGTAGCACTGTTCCCTCAGTTCCTGCCCATTTTTCTAATGCTTCCAGTCAGCTTTTAATCTGCGGGCCCACTGGGTCTTTCCAGTGTGAGGTGATTTCTCTTTTGGCCAGAACAAGAGCTAGATCAATAAATGTATTTGATATTTTGTGAGCTGTGGGGAGCGGGAACTCTCCCAATAGTGCCACCATCGGGGACATGGAAATCGTCCTGTCAGTGCAGGTGGAGATTCTCCGAAAGATCTCTGTCCAGTATAAGCTGAGTTGCGAGCAACTCCATTACATGTGTACTAGACCCGCTGCTATTTCGGCACATCTAGGACATTTTGCTTTATTTGTACTGTATATTTTAGTTATCATTTGCGGGGTTAGATAGGCCCTGTGATAAATGTATAAATTAATTTGTTTGAGTCTAGCATTTCTTGACACCGAATAAATATGAGAGGTGATCCTTGCCCACTGTGCATCCTCAATGGGTGTGTTTAATTCAGTTTGTCACTTGTTTCTAAGTTTGCTTAGGGGTGTGCGTGTACTGCTTTGTAGGGATTTGTATATTTCTGAAATCACTCCTTTCTTCTCCCCGATTGTGCAAAGGATGTTACAGCCGCTGTGTATTGGGGGTTCGAGGGCTGCTGTCCCCAAGATTTCTTGTGCAATTCTGGTGATCGCGCTATATGTGAGGAACAGTCCAGATGGAAGATTGAACTGAACCTGGAGCTCCGAGTAAGTGCGGAGTCTCCCATTGTCATATATGTCGCCTAGTTTTGTGATGTTATGTTCCCCATGCTTATTAAGGCCTTTAAGCATTTGGTCCCCCATAGTAAATGCCAGGCAATCCAAGGGCGCTACTGGTGTGTAGGGAGCCTTTGTACTGGTGTGTCTTAAGAATTGTTCCCAGCAGTGTCTAATTGATTCCCACTCTATCGGCAGCTGCAGTTTTTACTTCCTGGGGTTTAATACTATCCCTAATACTTTTTTGGGTGGGCAGTTCAAAGGGATCCGTAACTCCTTTGCCCCTGGTGGTTCGCTGATGTGTTTTGCTAGCCATTGTAGTTGCCCTGCCCAATAATACATTTCTAGGTTTGGGGCAGCCAGTCCACCTTCAGCAGTGGTTCTCTGCAGTAAATTTAGTGCAATTCTATGCCTACCCGATCCCCATATAAAGCTCGCGAACAGAGAAGCTACACTTCTAAATACTGCTTTTGGGATTACCAGTGGGATAGTAGAGAAGTAGTATTGCATTCGGGGAAGCACTATCACTTTGAGTAGGGCGGTTCTGCCGGACACCGTCAGTGGTAGTGTCTCCCAGAATCGCATGCTAGTCCTAATTCCTCTAAGCGCTCTATGAATATTTCCTTCTAGGAGGTCCTCCACGGTGTGGTATATGTTTACCCCTAGGTATTTAAATTTAGTAAGTGACCAAGGCAAACCTCTTGTTTCATTCGGTTCGGTTGTGCTTCTATGCGCGGGGAATATGGTGGACTTCCTCCAATTAATTTGGAGTCCGGAAGCCACTCCGAAGCTCTCTAGCAAGGTTATTGCACCGGGTAGGTCTTCTTACAAATTTCAGAGGAAGAGCACCATGTCGTCAGCATAAAGGGCGATGTAGTGTGTCCAGTTATTAATAGATATGCCTGTATAATGCCGCCCAGTTCTGGCCATTTGAGCCAGGGACTCTACTGCAACTGCGAAAAGGAGAGGGGATAATGGGCAGCCCTGTCTAGTTCCCCTACCTATCGAGAAGGAGTCAGATATAGTGCTACCTGCTTTCACTCTAGCAGTTGGATTTGAGTACAATAGCTTAGTCCAACGTGTAAATCCCTCCCCCATTCCCAATTCCCAATTTTAGCATGACCTGTTCCAGGAAGTCCCATTGCAGGCAGTCGAATGCCCTCCCTATGTCTATCGAGATGACCGCTGACTGCGACATTTCCGGGGGTATGGAATGGAGAACCAATACCAGGCACCTAATATTTTGTGCTGTGCTACGTTGTGGGACAAAATCGGATTGATCCTAGTGGATTAGTGATGACATATGGGGCTAAAGTCTGTTCGTTAATATCCGACTTAATATTTTATAGTCTATTTTAAGCATGGACAGTGGGCGATAGGAGCGGACATCAGTTGGTGGCCTGTCAGGTTTTAATAAGGGGATCATAATGGCTTCATTAGTAGATTAGGGCAGGTTATTACTGTTCCATGCTTCTGTGTATATTGTGCTGAGGTGTGGGGCTAACAGATTCTGGTATAGGAGGTAGAACTCGAGTGGGAATCCATCAGACCCTGGGGCTTTGCCTTTGGCCATGCCTTGGATCGCTGTTTTGGTTTCTGCAATTGTAATTGGGGCTGCTAAAACTGAGCTCTCCTCTTCCCCGAGTTTGGGGAGGGCGAGGTTTTCCAGTTCTTGTAGCTGGAGATTACTTAGTGTCTCGGGGGGATGCATATAGTGTTGAATATAAGTTAACAAAACTTGTCTTCATTTCTTTTTGACTGTAAACATTGGTGCCTGGGGTATCTTCAATTTCCACTATGATAGGTTGTTGTTTGGGTGGGTTAGCCAGCCATGCTAGTAAGGCACCTGCTTTATCTCCCTCCGAATGTTGTTTGACTAGATGCTGTTTATAGTCATGTCGCGATAGTCTAATGTTCACCTCCGCAATTTTGTTTTTGGTGTCTTTCATCAGGGGTGCCAGATCAGGCTGTGTGGGGCGTCTAGACTCAAGGTCCCTAAGGGAGTCCTCCAGTCTGTGGAGCTCATTTTCCATTGATTTTCGGACCCCTATGTTCTCATTAATACAGGTGCCCCTTATAACTGCCTTGAATGCTTCCGATTCAATGGATCTGGAGGATGCTGTCTGCGTGTTTTGTTTAAAAAACTCTACTATGGTTGTATGCAAGAGGTGTTTGAGTGCCTCATCTTTGAGCATTTCTGCTCTCAGGCGCCATGTTGGAATTGTTGCTCTCACTCTTCCCCAAGACAGTGACAACACCAAGGGGCTATGATCAGAGATTGTACGACTCAGGTATTCAATAGAAATTACATCATTTTGAATTTCAGGGGAAGCTAAGAAAGTGTCCAGCCTGACATGTAGGTCGTGTACCGCAGAGTAATATGAATAGTCCTGAATATTTGGATTGAGCTGTCTCCAGCTATCTCTTAATTGCCAGTGTTTTTGACAGTC
Source organism: Pleurodeles waltl (assembly GCF_031143425.1). NCBI lineage: Eukaryota > Metazoa > Chordata > Amphibia > Caudata > Salamandridae > Pleurodeles > Pleurodeles waltl. Next base: position 606,956,049 of record NC_090437.1, on the reverse strand, counting down.
TGCGAATGATTTGGCGGTTTTTAGTGTTGGGGAGTGTGTGAGGGCACGGTGTGATCTGTCCAGGTCAATATTGGCTATGCAGTTAAAGTCCCCCCCAATCAAGTTAGGGCCCGTCAGACGTGAGCCTATTTCAAATGACAATTTGTCGAGGAATTTCCCCTGATCCTGATTGGGTGCGTATATCCCGCTTAATGTTATTTCTCTACCTCCTAATCTTCCAGATACTACTGCAAATCTCCCATCTTTGTCCATAATCTTGTGTAGGACCTGAAAGGGCACCCCTGACGAATCCAGATCAATACTCCCCTTGCAAATGCTGAATATCTAGTGGCAATTATGTGGCCTCTCCATCGTTTCTTAAGGGCGTTAACTTCCTGTTCCACCAGGTGGGTCTATTGTAATAAAGCTATGTGGATTCTCCTGCGCTTTAAATGATTGTACACTTTATATCATTTGGATATGTTGTTTAGGCCTCTAACGATCCAGGTTATTATTTTAGACGTTATAGTCCCTATTTTGGTTATTTAGCTTGCGGTGGTAAAAGTGGATATGTGATCTATTACATGTATGCTTGTGTAGTGGAGGCACGTTTTTACTACGTGAACTGTCAGCTACATAAATGATAAGTGCGTAACTAACTCCCTGTACTAACTTAAAAGATTCAATTCCCAACTCCCTCTCTCCAGGACTGGTGATCGGAACTTTTCCCGTCCAAACCATTTTAACTTGTCTTAAAATACCTATAGGTGGGTGGCGTACCAGTGACCGAGAGCCTACACTCCAGGCCGGTTCCGGGGCCCAATGTAGTTAAATTAAGTTGCCCAATAGTCTGTTACACATGTCGTGCAGAGTGTGGACCCACCAGGCAATCTACTTCCAGTTAGCCAGATCCTGCCGTTGGCTTGCCTCAGCTTTCTTTTAATATCAGTTCTGTCAGTGGAGGGTCAGATAATTTCTTCAGAGGATCTCAGAGTTACTTTTTGTAGGCTGGCGAGGGTGTCGCGTGACGAGATCCATGAGCCCCTGCAGTTCGAGTCGCGATCTGAGTTGTGTCCGGAATTGTGTGATGGGAGGAAGAAGCCTCCGCTCAGGGCCGCAGCTGCATCCACTGCTTCTCGCATTTCTTGAAGAGCCTGGTGTCTCAGAGGAGCAATCTCTTTGTTTCGTTTAGAGGATCTGCTGCGCTTTCTGGAAGTTGTACTACGCGTCTCGCCTCGGGGGCCCGGGATTATGATGTTCTTGGATTCCAGCTATTCTTCAACTACTTGTGGGGAGGTAAAGAAATGTGACTTCCCTTCATATTCCACTCTAAGTTTGGCCGGGAAGAGCATGGCATATTTGATTCCATTTTCGCGGAGGATACGTTTGGGGTTATTGAATGAAGCCCTCTGCTCCTGTGTTCTTTTGGTGAAGTCCAGAAAGAGCATAACCCGCTGATTATTTAATATAATTTCGCCTTTCAGGCGTGATTGTGACAGAATGTAATCTCTGTCTTTAAAGTGCAGGAGTTTTGCCACTATTGGGCGAGCTCTTGTCCCAGGGGGAGGAGGTCTTCAGGGCACCCTATTGGCTCTTTCTATGGCAAAAAACAAGGATAAACCTTCAGGAGGAATTTTGTCTTTGATCCAGTTTTCTAAGAAGGATTCCATGCTTGCTGCCCCTGTTTCCGCTCCTTCTGGAATGCCATTCAATCTTAAGTTACTCCTGCGGGTGCGGTTTTCAGTGTCTTCTGCTCTTGGGCCTTTACACAAGAGGTAATGTCCAGGATTTCTTTGGTAGATGACTTCTGGGTTGAGGACACGAGCACGAGCACCTTTTCATTTGTTCCCACTCTCTCCGTGAGTCTGCAGTGGTCATCGCGCAGTAGGGAGAGGTCCACCGACAGGTTATCTATTTTCTGTTCAAGTGCTTCTCGAGATTCTCTGATGGCCAGAAGTACTGTGTCGAGGGTTGTTTCCTGGTGGGTCGTGCTGTTGTGAGAGTTTATTTTATGGGACTGATCCAAAATCTGGGTGCCGGTGGGATCCTCCGGGCCCTGCCCCTCTCGTCTTTTGGGCTTCCCCATCATCAAGGACAGGTGCTGTTCACTAATGCAGGTGGTCTTGGCCACTAATGGCCCAGGCGTCGTGCATTATCTATGATATATGTCCTTTTGGCTACTCCCGAAATTCTTCGTCAAATAGCAGTGGGGGGAGAACTAGTTCCTTATAGCAGTGTTCAGCACTCTGCCCCTCCCGCACCTGCCAAGCCCAAGTGTAGCGTTCAACGCCTCCAAGTGATGTGGGGTTGTCCGGCTGCATCCGCTCTCACTCTAATTCTTCCCAGCAGCCCGGGTCCCGGTCCTAGGCGAACCGCGCCAGGCCACCCGCTCTCCGAGGTGCGCCGGCGCGTCACCTCCCAGTTTCGCCCACACGATCTCTCCTCCTCCTCATACTCTGCGGAAGCGAGGGTAGTCTCCTCCACCGCCGGGACGGCCTAGGTGCGTGGGCTGGTCTCTCTTGCTCCTGGGGGGCTCCCGGCTTCTCTCCTTCAAGTTCGGCACTCAGCCGATCCAAGGCCCAGAGGTGTCCGCCATTTTGATTCCTCGTAGTTGGGGAGGACTCGCACTGTTTTCTCTGCATCCTCTATTCTTCTTGCCCCAGCATTTTCGTCAGGTTTGTCGGGCGGGTTTCCGCTCGCTGAAGCGTGTTTTGCCGTATTCTTAAGGGGCTTGGAAGCGCTAGTATTACGGCTGGGCCCCGTTCACAGCTCTGAGCGTTGCGATAGTTGTGCAGCTTCATCGGCTGCAGACCACGCCCCCCCAGGTATCAGGCATGCCCTAAATAAAGCTTTCTCCCCCCATATTTGCCAATGTCTAGTTCCCCACCCACTTTTTAAGTCAATAAACTTCAGCCAATATTCATAGCCTTCCATAGTCAACCAGGAAGCAAAATAATCAGAATAAATAAATTTCGTATTTGTTAATAAAATGCGTACATTTTGTGTTGGTGGCAATTTAAAATAATATGACACAGCATTTTTACTATCGTGCCCAGAAAAATATGTAAACATTTCAGAATAGGTTTTGGAACTCCTTTGCGGTGGTGTCGGACAATGTTCTCATTGTGTATAGTTAAAAATAGTCTTTGGGGTACACACTCTGTGGATGAAATGATGCTCATAATAATTATAGCAAAACTTATCACCATAATTCTCTTTAAATTGATAAACATCTTTGTTTTCAAACACAATATAATACTGTAATTTAGTCATCTTAAAATCAACTTTTTTCACATCCCAATCATCAGAAACAACTTCGGGTATTGTTATGTCGTTCATTGAAAGTTTAAACACATATGATATTTGAATGACCTGCGTAGGGCCACATATATCGAATGTTACTTTATCCCAAACAACCCCAACAGGAATTGTTATAGCAGAAAAGTTCACAAAAGACAAGTCTCTGCGGACCTTGTAAGAAGAAAAATGTGTTTTCCGGACCTCATCCACCAGTTCAGCTGTTGATCTTTCAGGAGAAAATGACCATGTATTCAGAAAAAGAAAGTGATGACAAACCCAATCCAAAGCAGGAAAGTTAGTACAGTCAAAGAAAGCCACAGATAGTTCCATGGAAGAATGAAATGAGTTACTTTAAGCCAATTTATCAGCTTACGTGGTTTTGACAGTTCAGGTGTCGAAGCGAATGAGTCCAAAATGTCATCGTTGATGTCAGCTAAGTATCCAGAAGCAGTTTGTGCAAAAACTGGAGCCATGTTAGTTGGTGGAGTTGGTGTTTCCCACGGTGGCACACAATAAATGCCTCCATCTGTCTGTGTTGAAGTTGTGTCAAATTGATCAATTGTGTCTGTAATATTTGTTGTTAGAGGATCCAATGCATGATCATTTTCCACCCTCCCCCAGCTCAGAGAGGTGTCATGGTTGCTGTTTACAACTTGTAGAATAAATTCTTGAGCAGTAGTGAGAGGGGTTCGGGAACATGGTGTAGTTTGACATTGTCGATAGAGACAAAACTATTTTCTTTGCCAGCTGCCAGTAGTGGTAGGATGACAATTCTGGTACCGTGTGTTACACCTGACAGTCCTAGGGTGGTCACTCCTAAACTTTTTGCCTGCCTCCCTACACTTTTTGGACACTGTTTTTGCTGGTTTTAGGACTCTGCACACTTTGCCTCTGCTACCCAGTGCTAAAGTGCATATGATCTCTCCCTTCAAACATGGTAACATTGGTTAACACCCAATTGGCTTATTTAATCTACTTATAAGTCCCCAGTAAAGTGCACTACATGTGCCAAGGCCTGTAGATTAAATTCTACTAGTGGGCCTGCAGCACTGGTTCTGCCAGCCACATATGTAGTCCCTTAACCATGCTTCAGGCCTGCCATTGCAAGGCCTGTGTGAGCAGTTACACTGCCACTTCAACATGGCATTTAAAAGTACTTGCCAAGCCTAAAACTCCCCTTTTTCTACATATACGACACCCCTAAGGTATGCCCCAGGGAACCCATAGGGCATGGTGCTGTGTAGACAAAAGGCAGGACATGTACCTGTGTAGTTTACATGTCCTGGCAGTGTAAAATTCCGAAATCCATTTTTACACTACTGTGAGGCCTGCTCCCTTCATAGGCTAACATTGGGGATGCCCTCATACATTGTTTGAGTGGTAGCTGCTGATCTGAATGGGAGTAGAAAGGTCATATTTAGTATGGCCAGCATGGTGCTGCAAAATCCAGCTGACTGGTGAGGTTGGATTTAATATTACTATTTTAGAAATGCTACTTTTAGAAAGTGAGCATTTCTCTGCACTTAAATCCTTCTGTGCCTTACAATCCACGTCTGGCTGGGCTTAGTTGACAGCTCCCTTGTGCATTCACTCAGACACACCCCAAACACAGGATAATCAGCCTCACTTGCATACATCTGTATTTGAATTGGTCTTCCTGGGCTGGAGGGGTGGAGGGCCTGTCACTTGCATGTCAAAGGATAGTAGCCTGCCCTCACACAAAGGACTGCCACCCCCCCTACTGGGACCCTGGCAGACAGGATTGCACTGAAAGGGGACCTTATGCACTTCTAAGCCACTCTTTGAAGTCTCCCCCACTTCAAAGGCACATTTGGTATTTAAAGAGGGCCTCTGCCCCAACCAACTTAGACATTTCCTGGAGAAGAGAACCTGAACCAGAACCTTTATCCTTCCAAGAAGACCTACCAGGCTGCTCAAAGGACTCACCTGTCTGCTTTCTGTGAAGGACTGCTGCCTTGCTGTTGCCCCGCTGCCTTGCTGCTCTCTGGCTGTGTTGAAGAAGTGTTCTTCAAGGGCTTGGATAGAGCTTGCCTCCTGTTCCCTGAAGTCTCAGGACCAAAAAGACTTCATCTCTACAAGAAGGACTTGTGCTGCAAAATTCGACGCAGAAACGATGCACAGCCTGCACCGCATTGAAAATGTCACCGCACGGCGAACCGGAATGACGCAGCCTGACTTCGCAACGGGAAGATGGACACAGCACCAGCGTAGTGACTGGAAATTTGACGCACGGCCTCACCTGATCGACGCACAGCCGAGCCGTAATGATGCAGCACTACCTCCAGGGAGGAACCAATGCAGCACCTGCCATGCGGTAGAAAATTAGATACAACGCCCACTGGATCAACGCAGATCCTGTGACTTCATCCTGCCAGCGCCGGAAATCCACGCATCGTCCCCGGGGTGTCTGAAAACCCCACAACCCGAAGAGGATCCACGACCGAGCACTAGAATTCGACGCACAGCTGTCCCTGCGTGAAAACGAAATGACGCATCGCTGTGTGCGGCCCGAGAAATCGACGCACACCCCTTTGTTTCCACACATCTCCTCCTCTGCGGTTCTTTGCAGAGATTTTTCACATGAACCAGGTACTTTGTGATTGAAAGATACTTTGGCCCTCATTACAAACCTGGCGGTCGGTGTTAAAGCAGTGGTAATACCGCCAACAGGCCGGCGGGAAAAAAATGGACTCACGACCATGGCGGAAACCGCCTACATAGACAGCCACTTTAACACTCCGACCGCCACGCGGTAGTAACCACCAAGAGACGGGCGGAACACAAGGTTCCACCCACTGTATTACAACAGGCCTATCCGCCACCTTTTCCGGGGCGGTACCAACGCTATCAAAAGCATGGCGGAAACAGGACTTGGAAGGGAAACCACTCACCTCTCGACACCCAACGAGGAACCAGGACGCCATGGAGCCCGAACTACAGGTCCTGCCCATGCTGCTCTTCCTCCTCTTTTATGAGGAGCAGGAAAGACACCGTCGACTACCACAGTGAGTACTGCACCTACAACACAGGGTGGGGGGAGGGAAAAGAGAGTGACACACACATGGAACACGCAACACCCCTACCCTCACCCACAACACTATACACACAAATACATGCAGCAACATTACATATACACCCCCTCACCCCCTGGAAGAACGCAAGGACAACATTAAATGATTGTAACAAGTGTAATCAATAAAAATCAGATACGGCAATTTAAAAAATCAGTATATACAAATATGTACACCAACTACACAAGTCCGGATATTAATCAAATCATTGTCCGTGTATCAATGTCCCAAAATGCATGGGCGAAGCCCACACAAGATACCTGACTCGAAACAGAGAGAACACTGCAGGGACATCACATGGAAAATAAACAGGCACCTCAGGGGGAGGGAAGGAACCTCAGCCAGATGAACAGACGACGCCACTGCTCCACGAAGGGGCTCCTTGCCCACTTATTGGTGCCCACTGCTTTATCCTGGGAAGTGCAAAGCCACAGTCTCTCAAGTCTCTCCAGTGGTTGGTTTGCCCACTGCTGTATCCTGGGTAGTGCAAAGCCACAGTCTCTCAAGTCTCTCAAGTGGGTGGTTTACCCACTGCTGTATCCTGGGGAGTGCAAAGCCACAGTCTCCTAGTCTCTCAAGTGGGTGGTTTTCCCACTGCTTTATCCTTGGTAGTGCAAAGCCACAGTCTCTCAAGTCTCTCTAGTGGGTGGTTCGCCCACTGTTTTATCCTGGGGAGTGAAAAGCCACAGTCTCTCAAGTCTCTCCAGTGGGTGGTTTGCCCACTGCTGTATTCTGGGGAGTGCAAAGCCACAGTCTCTCAAGTGGATAACAGTCTCCACTGGCTGTGGAGGGGGCTTTGTGCCCAGAGTGCTTCATCCTGCCAAAGACTGAGGTGGTGGATGCCTTTCTCCACTGGTTCTGGAGGGGGCTTTGTGCCCAGTGTGCTTCATCCTGCCAAGGACTGAGGTAGTGGATGTGAATCTCCACTGGCCTGAGGGGGCTTTGTGCCCAGAGTGCTTCATCCTCCCAAGGACTGAGGTAGTGGGTGTGAATATCCACTGGTTCTGGAGGGGGCTTTGTTCCCGGAGTGCTTCATCATGCCAAGGACTGAGGTAGTGGATGCCTTTCTCCACTGTTTCTGGAGGGGGCTTTGTGCCCAGAGTGCTTCATCCTGCCAAGGACTGGGGTAGTGGATGCCTTTCTCCACTGGTTCTGGAGGGGACTTTGTTCCCAGAGTGCTTCATCTTGCCAAGGACTGAGGTAGTGGATGTCATTCTCCACTGGTTCTGGAGGGGGCTTGGTGCCCGAAGTGCTTCACATGCAGTGTGGCAGGTCCCATTCCCTCACCTGGGTGTGTGTGCCATGAGATTGTCTGGGAGCAGGTAGCATGATACGCCATGGAGGCAGAGACACACTCCACCCTGCTGCGACTTCGCCTGCCACTTGCAGGTACAAGCAGTGCTGGGAGTCATGCCTCATGGATGGTGGGCAGGGTCCAGGACATCTCCTGCAGCCTCGGATGGCTGCCCACTGGGGATGATTGCCATGTCAGCTGTGATGGCACTGTCTCAGCCAGTCGCGGGCTGGTGGCGGTGGTTGTGGCGGTGTCTGTGGCAGAGGTGCTGGCGGTGGTGCATATGTCTGCACCTGCTGAGGGACACAGCAGGATGTCTCATGCAGCCTAGGATGGCTATCCACTGGGGATGATGCTGGGAACTGTTGCTGAGGCAGCAGACGTGCAGGTGGCAGTGCTGGTGGCGGTGCTGGTGGTGGTGCTGGTAGCGGTGTCCACCACCGTACAGGTTGGTGTTGTGGTTGACAGAAGGGGTGACTCTGGTCCCTCAGCCGGAGCCTCCGTGCCCTGTCCTGACCTGCTTTTCGGCTTGTGGCCCTTCCCCACCTTTGATGTCGCTGCTGGTGTCTTGCCACTGTCTCCTTTTGGATTGGAGGAGCCCTTGCTTGCTGGTAGGTGCAGCTTCTCACTCCGGCATGTGGGCACCTTCTTCACCTTGGCAGGTGGCAGAATAGCCTGCTCCTTGGCCTCACTAGGTGGCACACTGGCAGCACTGATGGGTGGTGCCCGCGATGAGACCGGAGTTGGTGGGACCATTGTGCTTGCTGATTTGGTGGCTGAGGTGCTGGGCTGGGACCTGGACAGCCTGGCCCTAGGGGAAGGACGGGGGAAGGTGTAGGGAAGAGGTCAATGTTAGCCAGGAAAAGTTTCTTAGACACACTGGGATGGGAAGATGGAGGGGGTTTGGGAGTGGAGGAAGAGGTAGTGGTTGTAGGAGGTGTACGTTTGCTGAATTTGGGGGAATGTGCATGGGCTGGAGGCTGTTGTGAGGCGGATGGCTGTTGGGTGGGTGTGTGCCTGTGTTTGTGTACTTTGGGAGAAGGGCTTACAGACACACTGGGAGAGGACACAGGGGATGTGTGAATGGTAGTGGGGGTGGTGAGTGCACGTGAGTGGTGTGTGGTGATGGGCGTGCTGGTGATGGAGGTAGTGGCTGAGGATGTAGTGCATGCAGGTGTGAGTGGAGACGAGACAGAGAGGGAGGAGAAGGAGGTAGAGAAGGGGGACACAGTGGAGGCAGTGGATGTTGCTGTGTCTTCATGGGGAAGGTGCTTGTGTGGGTGCCTGTGGGATGTGTGGTGCTTATGTTTGCCATGTCCACTCTTGTGTGCATGCTGGTCTGATGGTGTGCTTGGGATAGGCTGAGATACAGGGGATTGGGCCTGGGTGGAGGAAGTTGGAGGGGGGAGGCTGGACACAGGAACAATGGCTGCCATCAGTGCTGAGGCCAGAGCCTGAAATGCTCTCTGTTGGGCCGCCTGGCCAGAATGAATGCCCATCAGGTATGCATTTGTTTGCTGCAAATGCCTCTTAACACCCTGGATGGCATTCAAAATGGTAGATTGCCCAACAGTGAGGGATCTCAGGAGGTCAATAGCCTCCTCACTGAGGGCAGCAGGGCTGACTGGGGCAGGGGCTGAGGGGCCTGGGGCGAAGGAGATGCCCGCCCTCCTGGGTGAGCGGGCACGGGAAACATGTTGAGGGGCTGCTGGGAGGGCGGTGCTGGTAGGGGGGTGACGGCTGTACCTGTTGATGTGGTGCGCACAGAGGTGCCCACCACCGCAAGGGAGCTCCCATCAGAGGAGGAGTCGCTGTCCCTGGTGTATCCTCCTGTCCCCGTCGTGGAGCTCCCCTCGCTCTCCGTCCCACTGGTGCCTTCAGACTCCGTTACTTCACCCACTAGGGCCATGTGGCATGCACCTCCCTCCTGCTCCGGTGCCACTGCTCCTCCGCCAGATGATACTAATGCACACAAGGACAGGGTGACAAAACAAAAAGGGGGGGAAGACAGAAGAGACACATGGACAGTGCATGCAATACCACTACAGTTGGCAGGCACAACACACAGGGAGCAGCTCTATGCCATAAGCCATGCACTAACAGTGCAGGGGAAAAGCATATGGCCAAGGGGGACTCTGTCTAGACCCATTTCATGCACAGCTGGAACCCATGGGAGCCTGACTAGGTGTAGAGGGCAAATACCACCTTTGAGGTTGGAGTGGGAATGAGGCTGCAAATCAATGGATCTACCTTTGCGCGTCTGCCCTGGCCTAGGGGAACCCACAGCCCACCACCCCCACCCAGAAACCTCGTCAAGCACGTAGAGTCAGCTGAATGAGAGTGTATTCACCCCCTTGTGGCTGCTGTGATGCCCTCAAGCGCCCATCCAACTCCGGATATGCCACCACCAGGATCCGGTACATCAGGGGGGTCATGGTGCGACAGGCACCCCTTCCACGTTGGGATGCCATCCCCAGCTGGGCCTCCGCCATCTTCTTGCTCTAGTGGCGCAGGTCCTCCCATCTTTTCTGGCAGTGGGTGCTCCATCTGTGGTAGACCCCCAGGGTCTGCACTCCATTGGCGATGGCACGCCAAACACCCTTCTTCTAGTGGGCGCTGACCTAGAGGAAAAGTGAAGTTATAATGGATGTTACTCTCCCGTACAGTTCTTCTCACACATTGCCTAACAACCTCCCACCCTGGCCCAGACATACATACACACACACTATCCTCACAAGCTGGCCTGCCCCCCCCCTTGCATCCACGACACTCCATACAATCATGTGCCATCCACCATGCTCACAGTGTACTCACCTGTTTGTCTGGAGGACCCCATCCACTAGTTTTCCCAACTCCTCTGAAGTGAAGGCAGGGGCCCTTTCCCCAGACACATGAGCCATTGTCGCTTCCAGACACAGGTCACAACAGCACTGGTATCAAGTGAGGGAACAGATATAAAATGGCGGTCACGTCCGCGGCGGTGCGTACCGTCACCGCCGGCGTACATCGTCATGGGCTCCTGGAACCCATAGGGCCCAATGTTAACCAATGCTGAATTGCGCTGCGGTTTTCGACCGCCTACAGCGACGGTGTAAAACACCAGCACATTTATCTCATTTCCCCTTGTCCCACCTTGCAGGTCAGGCAGCCACCATTTTAGGGGGCCACATGGCAGGCCAAATAACTGCATCACACCTATTTAGGCGAGGAATACGGACAAAGGCACATAGAGAAAATGTAACATTTTTTGTAAAACAGCCTTGTTATACCTAAGTGTTGTATGACCCTCTGCTCACCGTTCTCCTCCATAGGGCACGTCCGCTGGGGCAGGTGATAAGATGGCGGCATCCTCTGGTGTACAGACCCCTGGTGGACCTGTCGACAATGGAAGACAGACACATCATTATCACTTACAGACTTGATCGTGCAACAATCCAGAAACTGTGTGCCCAGTTGGAGCCTGACCTGATGTCAGCTATCAGTCATCCCACAGGAATACCCCCTCTAGTGCAGGTCCTGTCTGTACTCCATTTCCTGGCCAGTGGGTCTTTTCAAACAACAGTAGCCATGGCATCAGGGATGTCTCAGCCAATGTTCTCTAACGTGTTGTCCAGAGTGTTGTATGCCCTGCTGAAACACATGCACAGCTACATCATTTTCCCTCAAGTGGAGGATTTGCCCACAGTGAAAGGTGACTTCTATGCCGTGGGACATATCCCTAACATCATTGGTGCCATTGATGATACACATGTGGCCTTTGGCCCCCCGCAGGAATGAACAGGTGTACAGAAACCAGAAGAGCTACCATGCTATGAATGTGCAGATGGTGTGTTTGGCAGACCAGTACATCTTCCATGTGAATGCCAAGTATCCTGGCTCAGTGCATGACGCTTACATTTTGAGGAATAGCAGCATCCCTTATGTGATGGGGCAACTACAGAGGCACTGTGTGTGGCTAATAGGTGAGCCTAAAGTCCCCACACAGTTTCATTAGCTGTCTGGGTATGGGAGGTTCCTTAATGTTTAGAGGATGTCTAACAGTTGTCCATCGATATTTGCAGGTGACTCTGGTTATCCCAACCTGTCATGGCTACTGACCCCAGTGAGGAATCCCAGGACAAGGGCAGAGGAATGCTACAATGAGGCACTTGGGCGGACTAGGAGGTTAATCAAGCGCCCCTTCGGCCTCCTGAAGGCCAGATTCCTTCAGGATACTCCTCAAGTCATGGCTCTTCGAACGATAGCAGCACCCCCCACACCCCCCCAGCGCCTCGAAACCCTAACGGGTACATAGCGCGCTTTATAAATTATTGATTGACTGATTCCGGTGCCTCCATCTGATTGGTGGCTCCCTATACTACTCACCGAAGGTGTGCCAGATCATCGTGGTCTACTATATGTTGCGCAACCTGGCTTTGCGACGGCAGGTGATTTTTTCTGCAGGAGGATGGGCTTGATGCTGGACTTGTGGCAGCTGTGGAGCCTGTGGACAGTGAAGATGAGGAGACAGAAGAAGAAGATGTAGACAACCGAAACAACTTCATTATGCAATACTTCCAGTGAGACACAGGTAAGAAGATGGAACTGCTTCCCACATCTCACACTATTGCAGGACCTAGATTAAGTCTGCCTTTTCACTCTGTGTATGGACCGTAACTTGTCACTTTGGCTTTCCATTTCACAGATCTGGGTCCCAATTTGTGCCCTCTGCTATGTTTACTCCTGGCCTACACCTGTGTAACATTGGTATGTGAACAAGTACATTGACATTGCTATATTCCAGAGATTTTGCGATTACACATTTGTGAAAGCACACACTGACTCCAGATATTTTGGTGATTCAAGGGTGTTTATTTCTGTGCAAATAAGTGGAGGGGTGTGTGAAATGGGCTAGGGTGATGGTGGAGGAATGTCCTTGGCAGAGTCCAGTCTCTTGGTCTCACAGGTGCATCGCCCAATGGGACATAGGAAGGGGAGCAATGGCAGTTTAAGGTGGACAGGGTCACAAAGTGGGACAGAAGGTTGACATTCAGGAGGGTCTTATTTCCCGGCGGGGGTCTTGGCAATGTACTCTGTGTTGTTCCTGGATCTCAGGGACCGTTTGCTGTGTGGTTCTCCTTCTGCAGGGGGTGGGGTGCTGGTGGCCTGTTGGTCCTGTGCCGGTGCCTCCTGTCCACTGGCACGGGCGGAGGTGGAGGGCTGTTCATCATCCAGGTTAGTGTAAGGGGCCTGTTGGTGTGCCACTGTGTCACTTCTGGTGTTGACAAGGTCTGCCAGCACCCCTGCAATGGTGACCAGGGTGTTGTTAATGGACTTCAAGTCCTCCCTGATCCCCAGGTAGTGTTCCTTCTGCAGCCGCTGGGTCTCCTGAAACTTGGCCAGTACCATGCCCATGGTCTCCTGGGAATGGTGGTAAGCTCCCATGATGTTGGAGAGTGCCTTGTGGACTGTTGGTTCCCTGGGCCTGTGCTCTTCCTGTTGCACAGCAGTCCTCCCAGCTTGCCTGTTATCCTGTGCCTCTGTCCCCTGAACCGTGTGCCCACTACCATTGACTCCAGGTCCCTGATTTTCTTGGGTTGGTGTTTTTGCCTGGGGTCCCTGTAGTGGTGGACAGACTTCTGATTGACGTGTCCTGTGGACAGAGGGATGGGCCCGCTGGGTGGGTGCTGTGGTGGTGTTTCCTGAGGGGGGATGTTCAGTGGTGGTTTGGGACGTGTAAAGGGAACCGACTGTCCCGAGGTCCCTGATGGGCCGGGCTGGTCATCTTGATCCAGGCATGCAGAGCTGCTGTCATCACTGTGGGTCTCTTCTGTGGGGGGACTGGATATGTCTGGCACCTCCTGTCCAGTGACGTTGGGTATGGGTCCTGTTGGGGTGTAAATGCATAGTTTTAGTATCTGTGTGTGCCATCTTGTGCATTGGGTGAGGTACCCTCTACTCCTGTGCTTGCATCATTGTGTTCGCCCTTTTTCGATAGTTGGTTTGGGGTCTGTGTGGGTATCTGTACTGGACATGCTTTTGTGACGGTGGTCCATGCCTAGGTGTTACATGCAGGGCCTTGGTATTGCGATGTGTGGGTTGTGATAGTGGGACATGTGTGAGATGTTGGAGTGATGGGAGTGAGGGTAAGGGTGGGGGTATGTGATGGCATGCAGGTGGGCTGGGGAGATAGGGTAATAAAGATATGACTTACCAAATCCCACTTTCCGCCGTGCTGAAGACCGCCAACATACAGTTGCGATGGCGGCATTCCGACCCACAGCTCTGAATCCTCCACAATACAGACACCCACACAAGTCCGCCACACCAAAGGTCAGTGATAAACTGGTGATACCAAAACCAAAGCCATCACGCCAACAAGAATACGCCCATAGTATCATGACCCACGAATCAACGTAGCGGTCTTTCAACCGCGGTAATCCATTGGCGGTACACAGCGCCGCGCTCAAAATACACACACACTTACAAAACACAACCACATTGGACAATTCAAAATATACACACCTGATACACATACACACACCACACCCATACACCCACAACACTATAAAACACCCACCCACATTACCCACAAACCTTTACAACGTGAAATTTTGAAGAAGGCCAGAGAGAGAGATTAAAAAACACAACACCAGCATCCACAGGCACACAAAACCATCACTTATACAACATCCACGCACCTCAAACAACACACACCAACACATCCCCCACACATCACAACAGACAGCACCTCACACTCTACTCACACTACACCCATGGCACCACAAATACACCCCAGGTTCTTAGAGGAGGAGCTCAGGGTCATGGTGGAGGAAATCATCTGGGTAGAACCACAGCTATTCGGATCACAGGTGCAGCACACCTCCATTGCGAGGAAGATGGAGCAATGGCGAAGAATCGTCGACAGTGTTAACAGCGTGGGACAGCACCCCAGAACAAGGGATGACATCAGGAAGAGGTGGAACGACCTACGGGGGAAGGTGCGTTCAGTGGTATCCAGACACTAGATTGCTTTACAGAGGACTGGCGGTGGATCCCCACCTCCTTCCCCACAACTAACAACATGGGAGGAGCAAGTCTTGGCAATACTGCGTCCTGAGGGCCTGGCAGGAGTAACAGGAGGACTGGACTCTGGTAAGTCAATTCTCTATTACTGTCAACCCCTTACCTGCATGCCATCACATACCCCGACCCCTACCCTCACCCCATCACCCCACCACCTCACATACACCCCACCATCACAACCCACCCATCCCAATACCCAGCATTGCATGCACCACCAATGCATGGCCACCACTCACAGCCCTGCATGGACACCCATCACCACAGCATGCACACTAGAGAGAGTCACCTAGCCCACAAAATAACTACTCACACAAGGAAAAGCTGACAGGGCACTCATAACCATAGAGGCCAACACACCCATGCACATGATTTCACATGCAGAAACGATAACACTGCATTTACGTCCCCACAGGTCCCCCACAAAACGTCACCAGAGAGGAGGTGCCAGCAACAACCAGTCACCCCCCAAAGAAGAGGTCCACAGTGATGACAGCAGCTTTGCTCGCCTGGATCTGGATGACCAACCTGGCCCATCAGGGACCTCCAGACAGTCGGTTACCAAGGCACAGTCCCATACCACCACAGAGCCTCCCCCCTCAGGAATCACCACCACAGAACCCACCCAGTTGGCCCATCCCTCTGTCCCGGGGACACGTCAATCAGCAGTGTGTCCACCACTACAGGGACCCCAGGACACCCCACAAACACAGGACAATCAGGTTCCTTGGGTCAGTGGCAGTGGGCACACGGTTCAGGGGACAGAGGGAAACTGGACAACAGGGAAACTGGAAGGACTGCTGTGCGACAGGGAGAGGACAGGCCCAGGGAACCGACTCTCCAGGAGGCACTCACCAACATCCTGGGAGCATACCACCATTCCCAGGAGACGATGGGCCAGACACTGGACAAGTTGCAGGAGACCCAGAGGCTGCAGGAGGGACAGTACATGGGGATCAGGAAGGACCTGAGGAACATCCTCACCACTCTGGCCACAATTGCAGGGGTGCTGGCAGATATGGCCAACACCATGAGGGAGACAGTGGCACACCAACGGGCCCCTGACACTAGCCCAAACGATGAACAGCCCTCCACCTCAGCTGACGATAGAGGACAGGAAGCACTGCCACAGGAAAAACAGGCCACCAGCACCCCTAACCCTGGCAGAAGGAGAACCACCACACAAATAGTCCCTGCGATCCAGGCAGAAGCCAGAGAACATTGCCAAGACCTCTGCAAGGAAATAAGACTCTCCTGATTGTCACCCTGGTGTCCCACTCTGTCACCCTGTCCACCTTGAACTGCCATTGCTCCCCTTCCTATGCCCCCTTGGACAATGCACCTGTGACTGGATAGACTGGACTCTATCCTGGACTCTCCTCCACCATTACGCAAGCCCATTGCACATCCCCATTTATTTCTCAGCAATTAAATAAACACCCTTTGAAAAATTACAAGTATGTAGTATGTCAAATGACTTAAGTATGTATTCCTTTAACAATCTATAGACAATGCAATTAGAGTGTACAGTGATGTATACATAGGTATGACCTGTATTGTGCTGCAGTCAATACACTAGAAGCCAGAGTAGAGCACAGATATCTCTGAATAGACATGTCAAAGGGCACAGTAAGTGGCCATAGTAGTGGGAACAGCAGCCTGCCAGTGGATATTTACAAAGCAAAGCTGCAATGGAAGGTGAGGTCACAGTGTCTTACCTGTGTATCACTGGAAGTACTGTCGAATGATAGATGTTCTGTTGTCAAATCCTCATTCTCTGCCTCCTCTTCATCACTGTCGATAGGCTCCACCGCTGCCACATACCCATCTCCAGCCTCATCCTCCTGCAGAAAAGGCACCTGGCGACGTAAGGCAAGGTTTTGCAACATGCAACATGCCACGATGATCTGGCACACCTCTTTGGGTGAGTAGCACAGGGAACCACCTTTTAGATGGAGGCACTGAAACCTGACCTTCAGGAGACCAAAGGTTTGCTTTATAATTCTTCTTGTTCACCCATGTGCCTCATTGTAACGTTCCTCTGCCCTTGTCCTGGCATTCCTCACTTGGGTCTGTAGCCATGAGAGGTTGGGTAACCAGAGTCACCTGCAAATACAGAGGGATACCTGTTAGACACACACTAACCCTTAGGGCCACCCCATACCCATATACCAACATACACTGGGTGGGGACCAAGGACTCACCTATTAGGCACACCCGGTGCCTCTGGAGTTGAGCCATCACATATGGGATGCTGATATTCCTCAGGATAAAAACATCATGCAGAGACCCAGGATACTTTGCATTCGCATGGGAGATGTACTGGTCCGCCAGGCACACTATCTGCACATACACCGGTTCATTTCTCTGGGGTGGGGGATAAAGGCACTATGCCCCTCATTCTAACTACGGCGGGCGGCGGGCGGCGGGAGCCGCCCGCCTGGCGGGAACCACCAAATGGGCGCTCCGCGGTCAGAAGACCGCGGAGGCCATTCTGGCTTTCCCGCTGGGCTGGCGGGCGACCGCCAAAAGAGCGCCCGCCGGCCCAACGGGAAAGGCCCTGCAACGGAGTTGCAGGGGTGCGACAGGTGCAGTTGCACCCATCGCGATTTTCACTGTCTGCAACGCAGACAGTGAAAATCTTTATGGGGCCCTGTTAGGGGGCCCCTGCACTGCCCATGCCAGTGGCATGGGCAGTGCAGGGGCCCCCAGGGGCCCCCTAACACCTGTTCCCGCCATCCTGTTTCTGGCTGTGAAAACCGCCAGAAACAGGATGGCGGGAAGGGGGTCGGAATCCCCATGGTGGCGCTGCAAGCAGCGCCGCCATGGAAGATTCCCCCAGCCGGGGGAAATCCGGCAGAAAAACGCCGGACCCGGCTGGGTGACCGCGGCCAGCCTGTTGGCGGTGCTTCAGCCGGCCTCCACCCTGGCGGTCATAGACCGCCAGGGTCAGAATGAGGCCCTATGTGTACCATCAATAGCCCTAACAATCTTGGGGATATGTCCCATTGCATAGAAGTCAGCTTTCACTGTGGCCAAATCCTCCACCTGGGGGAATACGATGTAGCTGCGCATGTGTTTTAACAGGGTAGACAACACTCTGGTCAGCACTATTGAGAACATTGGCTGTGACATTCCTGCTGCCAAGGCCACTGTCACTTGGAAGGAGCCAGTTGCCAAGAAATGGAGCACAGATAGGACTTGCATAAGAGCGGGGATCCCAGTGGGCGGACGGATAGAAGAGATCAGGTCTGGCTCCAATTGGGCACACAGCTCTTGGATTGTGGCCCTATCAACGCTGTAGGTGAGGATAATGTGCCTGTCCTCCATTGTTGCCAAATCCACCAGGGGCCTGTACACAGGTGATGTTTCCATCTCCTAGTCATCCTCAGCGGTTGTAATCTAGGGGGCAAAACGATGAGCAAATGGTCAGTTTCCGTCATTTCCTCAATGTACAATGCATTGCATGTTGTGACAGAAACAATATGTTGATGTTTAGTCTCAAAATGTGCTTATGTCTGCTGTGATGCAGTTAGGTGCCATGGCCTGCCCCCCCTGAAATGGCAGATGCCTGTCCTGTGTGGATGGACAGGTGGATGTGAGGTAATGCCGCTGACGTTTTGCGCCGTTGTGGGAGGCGGTCAAATACAGCCATGCAACTCCTCATTGGTTATCATTGGGCCCTATGGGCTACAGTAGCCAATGGTGATGTACGCCGGTGGGGACAGTACACACCGCCGCAGACGTGACTGCCATTTTCTATCTGTTCACTCACTTGCTACCTGACCTTCAACAGGAGAGGAGCTACACTGCAAGTGCTGCTGTGACCTGTGTCTGGAACCGACCATGGCTCAAGTCACTGGGGAAAGGGCCCCTGCCTTCACCGCTGCGGAGTTGGAGAGACTGGTGGAGGGGTCCTACCCCAGTACTGAATGCTGTATGGGCCTCCAGACCAACAGGTGAGTACACTGTGAGCACGATGCATGGGGCATGAATGCATGGAGTGCTGTGTGTGAAGGCCTAGTGTGGGGGGGGCTGAGGGGTCCTGGGCAGCGTGCTGCATATATGCTGGGCAAAGTATGTGCGTAAGGGGATGAGAGGGCTATGGTGGACCATGACTGCAGCAGGTTGGACGGTATGACTGATATAATTTCTATTTTTATTTTTCTGCAGGTCAGCGCCCTTCAGAAAAAGGGTATATGGCGTGCCATCGCCAAGGACGTGCGAACCCTGGGGGTCTCCGACAGGCGGAGCACCCACTGTCACAAACGGTGGGAGGACCTGAGACACTGGGCAAGGAAGATGGTGGAGGCCCAGCTGGGGATGGCCTCCCAACGAGGAAGGGGTGCCCATTGAACCCTGCCCCCGATGTTCCACATACTGGTGGTGGCCTATCCGGAGCTGGATGGGCACTTGAGGGCATCACAGCAGCCACAAAGGGGTGAGTACAGTTCCCAATATACTACTTGCGCCTGGAGGTGGGGGATATGCACCTGTTCGTGCTCCTAGGCCAGGTCTGACATTGCAGGGTAGGTTCCATGTTGGTCAGGGGCTGATGAACTCCACCCCCAATCAAGCTAGTGGGCATCCACTACTGCGCAGGGCTCTGTGGGTCTCAGGTATGCTGCAACTGGCATCAGGTATTACTGTCCATGTCCTGGTGACTAGCATTGTGACTGGTAGTGCATTGCCTAGTGCGTAGGGCTGTCCTTTGTGTGTTGTGTACGCCAACGGTGGGGTTGTTGCTGTCATTGACTAAGTGTATCCTCCGTCTCTTCCCCCCTTTTTGTTTTGTCACCCTGTCCTTCTGTGCATTAGCATCATCTGGCGGAGGAGCAGAGGTACCACTGACGGAGGGAGCTGCATCCCACAGGACCCAGGAGGCCGAATCCACTGACAGTGAGGGCACCAGTGGGACGGAGGGTGAGGGGAGCACCACGGCAGAGACTGGAGGGGAGAGTTCTGAAAGTGATACCTCCTCCGATGGAAGCTCCCTGGTGGGGGCAGACATCTCTGTGGCCACCTCAACTACAGGTACAGCCGCCACCCCAGTACCAGCATTGTCCCCCCAGCAGCCCCTCAGCGTGTTTCCCGTGCCCGCTCCTCCAGGAGGGTGGGCATCTCCTTCGCTCCAAGCACCTCAGGCCATGCCCCAGTTAACCCTGCTGGCCTGAGTGAGGAGGCTATTGACCTCCTGCAATCCATCTCTGTTGGGCAGTCAACCATTGTGAATACCATCCAGGGGCTGGCAGCACATTTGGAACATACAAATACATTCCTGGAGGGCATTCACTCTGGCGTGGCGGCCCAACATAGATCATTCCAGGCTCTGGCCTCCTCCCTGATGGCAGCCATTGTTCCTGTCTCTAGCCTCCCCCCTTGAACTTCCTCTACCCAGTCCCAGTCCCCTGAACCACAACCTATTCCAAACACACATTCAGACCAGCATGCACCCAAGACAACACACAGGAGTGGCTCAGGCAAACACAAGCACCACACATCATCTTACAGGCACTCACACAAACACCATCCAGATGCAGAGGTACCAACATTCACTGCCTCCACCGTGTCCCCCTCCTCTTGGTCGTCCACCTCCCTCCCAGCAGCATCTACACTCAGACCTGCATGTACTACATCCACACCCACTGCCTTCATCACCTTCACGCCTATCAGTACACGCCCCTCGCTGGCAGTCACCACCCCCACATCCTTGCACACATCCCTTGTGTTCTCTCCCACTGTGTCTGTGCCCCCTCCTCCCTAAGTACACAAACGCAAGCGCTCAGACACCCAACAGCAATCCACCTCACAATAGCATCCAGCCCATGCACCCAAACATAGCAGAAAGACACCTCCTACAACCACTCCCTCTTCCTCCACTTCCAAACCTTCACCCCCTTCCCGCCCCAGTGTCCCCAAGAAGCTTTTCCTCTCCACACTTGACCTCTTCCCTACCCCTCCCCACCCTGTCCTTCACTTCGGGCCAGGGTGGGCAGAACCCAGGCCAGCACCTCAGCCACCCAGTCCACGGCCACTGTAATTTCGGTAGCTACCGCAGGTGTGAGAAGCTCCAAGGCGACACCTATCAGCACTGGCAGCATGCCTGCACCAGCTGCCAAGGGGAAGGGCAAGGAGGCACCACCAGCTGCCAAGGGCAAGGATGCTCCACCGCACGGCAAGGGAAAGGAGGCACCACCACACGGCAAATGCAGGGAGGCACCACCACACAGCAAGGAGGCACCACTTCATGGCAAGAGCAGGGAGGCACCACCACACGGCAAGGGCAAGGGCAGCTGCCAAGGGCAAGGGCAAGGAGGCACCACCAGCTGCCAAGGGCAAGGGCAAAGGGCCTGCATGCAGGAGGGACAGGAGGCCTGGTGCTGTGACAGGATCTGAGCCCCCACCACCAACCATGCCGCTTCAGCCGTCTGAGGCTGCAGGGGAAGGGCTGGAGCCTCCCCCCACCACTGGCAGCACCGCCACCTGCACCACCATCAGTACCACCACATGCAACGTCACCAGCACCACCGGCAGCAGCCCGAGTGGGACGCCATCCGAGGCTGCAGGGGAGTGTTGGAGCATCCCCCCATCACTGGCAGCACCGATACCAGCACCGCCATCAGCACCGCCACAAGCACCGCCATCAGCACCGCCACATGCACCGCCACCAGCACCACTGGCAGCCGGAGCAGCCCGAGTGAGCAGCCATCCGAGGCTGCAGGGGAAGGGATGGAGCCTCCCCACTCCACTGACAGCACCAACACCAGCACCGGCACTGACACTACTGTGCAGCTGTCGCCGCCGGTGGATGGACTGTACTTCTGCCTCCATGGAGTGTTGTGCATCCTGCCCACTGCACATCTTGTGGGTATGACACCCAGGTGAGAGACTGTGACCTTGCACTCCCCAAGTGTTGCATCACAGGGCACTAGGCCCCCTCCAGAACCAGTGGAAGAAGGCATCCACTCACCCCCCTCCCTGCCAGGATGAAGCTTACTGGGCACAAAGCCCCCTTCAGAACCAGTGGAAGAAGGCGTCCACTGACCCCATCCTTGCCGGGATGAAGCACACTGGGCACAAGGCCCCCTCCAGAACCAGAGGAAGAAGGCGTCCACTCACCCCCTCCTTGCCAGGATGAAGCACACTGGGCACAAGGTCCCCTCCAGAACCAGTGGAAGAAGGCGTCCACTCACCCCCTCCTTGCCAGGATGAAGCACACTGGGCACAAGGCCCCCTCCAGAACCAGTGGAATAAGGCATCCACTCACCCCCTCCCTGCCAGGATGAAGCACACTGGGCACAAGGCCCCCTCCAGAACCAGTGCAGAAGCCATCCACTGGATAGACTGTGGCCTTGCACTCCCCATGACCAAGCAGTTGGCAAACCACCCACTAAAGAGACTGTGGCCTTGCATTCCCCAGGACCAAGCAGTTAGCAAACCACCCACTAGAGAAACTGTGCCTTGCACTCTTCAGGACCAAGCATTGGGCAACCCCCCCACTAGAGAGACTGTGGCCTTGCACTCCCCAGGACCAAGCAGTGGGCAAAACACCCACTAGAGAGACTGTGGCTTTGCACTCCCCAGGACCAAGCAGTGGACAAACCTCCCACTTGAGAGACTTTGGCCTTGCACTCCCCAGGACATCACACAGGGCATGTAGCCCCCTCCAGGACCAGTGGTGTTGTACCATCTTCTGGCTCAGGTGCCCCCCCATTCCCCTTCCTCCTGAGGTGCTTCTGTATTTTTGACCTGATGCTCCAGCAGTGTTCTCTCTGTGTTGATGCAGGAGTCAAGTGGGTCCTTGGCCTATGTGATGTGGCCCTGTGGCCCATGGACATTGAAGACTGGGAAGTGTCCCTCCATTTGTATACATGTAAATACTATTTTGAATTTTGAGGACGTATTTCTAGTTCTTTATCTTATTACACTCACTTCCTTTTGTCCTTGCATTATTCCTGAAGGGCACGGAGTAGATGTGTAATGTTCTTGCATCTGTTTGTGTGTATGGTGTTGGGGGTGGGTGTGTTGCTTGTGTGTGTCACTCTCTTTTTCCCCCCCGTGTGCTAGGTGGCAGTACTCACCGTGGTCGTCGTCGCCGGCCTTGGTATTCTTGGTGTAGGAGGACATAGACCAGCATGGGGAAGATCTGCAGTTCGGGCTCCATGGTGTTGTGGTGGCGGATAGGCCGGGCATAATAGAGTGGGCGGTACATTGTCTTCCACCTGACTGTTGGCGGTTACCGCTGCGGTGCTTGTTGCCACTGCGGTGGCGGTCGGTGTGTTAAAGTGGCTGTCTGTGTTGGCTGTTTCCCCTGTGGTCATAATTACATTATTTTTACCACTGGCTTGTTAGCGGTATTACCGCCACTTTATCACCGACCGCCAGGGTTGTAATTAGGGCCACAATCTGGAATGTAAGTTCTGCCAAAATTTGAGAAACCCAAAAGAGATTGGAGTTTTTTAATCGTATTTGGAGGTTGTAATTGTGCGCACTTTTCTAAGAATTGTGGCGCTAGGCTCTTTCCTTCACTTGATAGCTCATATCCCAGAAACAGGACGCTGAGGAAGGCTATTTTTTGTTTCTTTGAAGTTGAATTTGTAGCCAAATTCAGCAAATCCCACAACAATACAGGATATCCATCTTAAATGTTGTAGTAATTCATCATCTGTAAGATAGATATCATCTACATAGGACACTGCTTCAGGGTCTAGTGCTCTGAAACTTGTTAAATCTCTAATCTCAGGCGCTATATTCTGGCAGAAGAAACCATTGGAAATGTCCAGTGTTGTTTTGTATTTTTTGCGCACTATGTTGTTCATTAGTGCTGTGATATGTGAGTTTTGTATAGCATATGTGCGTGTATGACTGTTTAAGTGTCTGTAGTGTAAGACTATGCTGTATGAATGGTCAGATTTAGCTACCGGGAATAAAGGATTATTCATTGGGGAGACACAGGGCTCAATTACACCCTGGTACTTTATTTCAGTGAGGATGTCACCCACAAGTGCTTTCACATCATGTTTTATTGGCTACTGAGGTTGAGGTTCATTTTTACGTGGTAGGGGGATTCTTTATCCCATCCTACATGGTTGTGATATAACGCGGGTGCCTGCACCAATTCCAATTGATGACGTACGATTCAGCGAGTTCGTGTGGAACAAGGGGTGAGAAAGAAGGTTTAATAACTTCTTCCCCATATGGGTAGGTACGGACAAATTCACGCGGCCAATCTTGTTCGCCCAACAAGATATCAAATATATATTTACTACGCGATCCCAAAAAATTGCATCTATTGTGTATTCAATATCTCTCTCTAACTGTAGCATTACTTTATACACCCTCTCGCAGTTTCTACTTGTAGAAAGTCATCAGTTGGTTTCACCTCCAGATGCTCTATAAGACTCCGGCCAACTATAGAGACCTCTGCCGCACGGTCTAGCAGCGCTAGTGCCCACTTCCTGTTCATCAAGAGGACCCTCTTCTTGAGCGGCAGGTCGTATTGCAAATGCTGCCACCTTTTTCATTTTAAATTGGGGTTTTTCTTAGTGAGGTTTCTCTTCCTTTTTAAAAGAAACCTCCGATGAGTGTTGTGATTCCTGTCTCGGTTTCACGTACGCTGTTCTTCGCTCTGATCGCCCACCTCTCTCACTTTTTTCCAATGAGTCCTGAAAGGAACAAGATTGGCGTGTATCAGTACACTGATATCTCTCAGGCGGTTTAATATTATCTCTGTTTTGGAAATTATAGGGCTCATTCCGGTCCTTGACCGCCGGGGATGCGGGAGCACCGCCAACAGGCTGGCGGTGCCCCGCAGGGCATTCTGACCGCGGCGGTTTGGCCGCGGTCAGACCAGGAAAACCGGCGGTCTCCCGCCGGTTTTCCGCTGCCCTGGGAATCCCCCATGGCGGCGCAGCTTGCTGCGCCGCCATGGGGGATTCCGACCCCCTCACTGCCATCCTGTTCCTGGCGGTTCCGACCGCCAGGAACAGGATGGCGGTGAGGGGTGTCGTGGGGCCCCTGGGGGCCCCTGCAGTGCCCATGCCAATGGCATGGGCACTGCAGGGGCCCCCGTAAGAGGGTCTCATCCGTTTCTCTCAGTTACATTAGTCTCACATACACAATGACAAACAGAGGCAGTATATATTTCAATAGTGCTTTAATAAAGTGACTGCATCTTAGATAGTAAAGCGTGGACTGCAATAACTAGGATGATACAGCATGACAAGATAAAAATTGTGACAAGGAGAGTAAAGCACAAAAATAATGCTACCATACTGTCACTAGAGTCAATAGTCTAATTCCTACCTAGGCTAGTATAGAGAACAGCATGTTTATCTCTAATTCTGCCCTTCAGGTTCCCCTGGGACGACATCGTCCCCCATACCTGAGCAAAGGCCTGAAGTCTGCAAAAACGGCAATCAGCATATAGTTGTGGTTCTCTGGCTGGAATCTCCCGCTAACGTGTAAGGGACAGGGAAGTGTTTTTATAATAAAACAGCTGATGTTCTGAGAAAATGTCCCTATGTAAGAATGTGTGATTTCTATGAATGTCAGAGACTAAACTTATACCACGTTCACCAGCAATCTATCTTACTGCATGTCTTGTTTGAGAACAGAGTGCTGGCCTAGGTGAAAACAGTTAGATAGAAAGTGTTGGACTTTTGCCCTTTTGGAGGGTCATCCCAAATCTTTTTGCATCCTGCCTCCTATTTTTTTTTTACCTGTTTCCGTTGGCATTTGAACTGTGCAGTTTCCCACTGCTAATCAGTGCTAAAGTGCATATGCTCTCTGTGTAAATTGTATGGTTGATTGGTTTATCCATGATTGGCACATTTGTTTTACTAGTAAGTCTCTAGTAAAATGCACTAGAGGGGCCAGGGCCTGTAAATCAAATGCTGCATGTGGGCCTGCAGGACTGGTTGTGCCACCCATATAGGTAGCTCTGTAATCTTGTCTCAGACCTGCCATTGCAGTGTCTGTGTGTGCAATTTGAACTCTAAATTCAACTTAGCAAGTGTACCCACTTGTTAGGCCTAAAACTTCCCTTTTCTTACATATAAGACACCCCTAAAGTAGGCCGTAGGTAGCCCTAAAGGTAGGGCGCAGTGTATGGTTAAGGTAGGACATATAGTAATGTGTTTTATATGTCCTGACAGTGAAATATTGCAAAATTTGTTTTTCACTGTTGCAAGGCCTGTCCCTCTCATACGTTAACATGGGGACTACCTTCCAATCTGATTAAAGTATAGATTTCATTTGGGAGCAGATAGATATTTGGAGTTTGAGGTCTCTGAGTTCACAATTTAAAAATACATCATTTAGTAAAGTTGAATTAACACATTACCAGAAAGGAGTTGAGGTGAATCCAGCCGCACATATACATTCAAATTTTACAGTAGATCAGAATCATGTGAACGAATCTAAGAGGCCAACTCCTTAACCTCCTAATATCAGAAATCCGATACAACTTTGCATGCAAGATTCAGCACCAAATGTTATCCTTATTTTGTACATATTGTTAGTATCCAATTGCCTTGTTGCAATATTCAATTTCTAAGCACTCCAGTAATCCAATCATATTCCAATATTTTATTTATCATTTTTACTGCTTTTTCTTGACCATTCATACCATTTAAAACAGCCAGTAGCCCACGTGTTCCGTCCTCATGGACTTCATCAGGGCTCATAACCTGTGTTAAAGTGTGGTAGACTTCCTGATCAGTTGCTGCTCATTTGCGTGTCCAGGAACCCACCATAGCTGAAGTTACAAGTTGCAACTTAATAGAGGGCAAACTGAATATCCTTGCAGAGGGGACCCTGACCAACTACAGCCAGCTGTATGGTCCAGAGTTAGGTAAGCTCCCCGCATAAAAAGACCAAGTGGATGAGCCCCGCATTTTGTAAAATCATAGAATAAATCCCTAAATGTTTTAAATGGAATGAAAGATCAAGAAAAAGCAGTAAAAAGGATAAATAAATATGATTGGATTACTGGGGTGCTTTGAAATTGAATATTGCAACAAGGCCATGGGATACTAACAGATATATGTACAAAATAAGGATAACATTTGGTGCTGAATCTTGCATGCAAACATTTAGTAAAGTTGACTTTAAGATTGTGTGTTTGAAAATGCCACTTTTAGAAAGTGAGCATTTTCTTGCTTATACCATTTCTGTGACTGCCTGTTTGTGGATTCCCTGTCTGGGTCAGTTTGACAGTTTGGCTGGTTGCACCTCACACTAGACAGTGACACAAAGGGAGCTGGGGTGTAGTCTGTATTTCCTGATGAGCCATCTGTGCTAGGAGGGAGGGGAGGAGCGGTCACTCAGACTTGAATGGGCTGTGCCTGCCCTCACACAATGCAGTCTCCAACTCCCTGGTGAGTGTCTGGGGCCTGGCCTGGGCAAAGCAGGATTTCACATTCAAGAGAGACTTTGCTCTGAAGTAGGCCTACTTCAAAGGAGAAAATGGGTATAAGAAGGGCACCCAAAACAACAGACTTTAGAACACTTCTGGAAACCAAGAGGAACCTCTGCCTGGAGAAGAGCTGAGGACGAAGAGCTGCCCTGCCTGTGACTGTGCTTTGTGGAGCTACCCTGCAGTTGCTGCTTCTGCCAGAGTACGAGGGCAAAGACTGGACTTTGTGTGCACTCCATCTGGTTAAGATGTCCAAGGGCTTGATTTAGAGCTGCCTCCTGTTGTTTGAAGTCTCGGGGACAGCAAAGACTTCTCTCTTCCAGCATCTGGAGTCTCTGGAGAGACTCCTACTCTGCCAAGTGGTGCCCATCCAGTTCCTGAGACCTCTGAAAGGAGAAGCTGGCAGCCTAAGAGGAAGAAATCCACGCACCGAACCCCGGGCGGGGAAAAGATCGACACAACTTCGATCTGTGGCTAAAAAATCGACGCGTCGGTGGCTTCGCAGCTGAAAATCAATTCTCGCCTGCAACATGACCCGAAGATCGACGCCCAGGGCTGGAGAAACGCCGCACAGCATCGCTGACAGAGGCTGGTGAGATCGCAACCCGCATTGCGTGGTTTTCGGATCATCACGCGGCTGGATTTCTGACGCAAACACCACTGGGTGTGCAAAAACAACACAAGGCCTACCCGGACCCAAGAGTGCTGACCGGATCGACGCATCGCTCTCGTGCGGACAGAAGAAACGATGAGCCTGACCCGACAAAAGAAGAAATGACCCAAGGTCTTGCTCATGAGTGAAAGCGACGCATTGCAAGCCCTTTTTGATGCACACTCGCCCGTGTAGGGTTATTTTTGACACACCCAAGATACATTTTCACGCTAACAGAGTGAGTCTGTGTTTAAAATTACATGAAGACTCTTTTTGCATTTTTAGTGATAACTTGACTTGTGTATTGCGGATCTTTGTGGTTTCTGATCTTGTTATGTTTAGATAAATATTCTCTATTTGTCTAAACCTGTGTTGTGTCATTTTGTAGTGTTTTCATTAAGTTACTGTGTGTGTTGGTACAAATACTTTACACCTAGCACTCTGAAGGTAAGCCTACTGCTCGTGCCAAGCTACCAAGGGGGTAGGCAGGGGTTAGCTGAGGGTGATTCTCTTTTACCCTGACTAGAGTGAGGGTCCTTGCTTGGACAGGGTGTAACCTGACAGCCAGCCAAAAACCCCATTCCTAACAGAAAGGAATAAAACAAGACAGTAAAAGTGGCTATTGTTACAATAATAAAGCAAAGCAGAATAAAATATATCTAGGTTAAAGTGCACAGCGGCAGGCCTAGTATGTTAAATAACATGCATGGAGCTATAACTAAAATGGCTACACAATACCCCGTCTGCATTTACTCCGTCTGCTAGATCCTAAATAAGGTGAGTCGTCTACAGCGGCACAGTGGGCAAAAACAATGATTTGGATTGTTATCCTGGGTACTAGTAATAGTTGCACTATTTGCAAGCATTCTTCTCATCACCTTTAGGGTGTTTAGTTACCACTAATATAGCGTAGGCCTGGAAACCTGAAACTGGTGAAAAATGCCAAGCCTACTATTACCAATGTTGAAAATAAGTAATTTACATCCATTCAGGAAGTAAGTCTAAGGGTACAGAGTTCCTACTTTTTTTGCATCACACCACAGCAAGCAAAGTTCCATTGTGCCAATGGAAGAGAGAATATTTGTGCCATAGCTTCAAAGAAATGGTGAAGTTCTGCTCTCTCCATGTGCAAGCATACTTCGGGCATACCTTGGACTGCTTAGTGTGAATGCAGACACCATTGCACCATAATGCAAGGTGGTCTGCATTATGGTCAGGATAGTTATAATGTACAAAGTGGAATGTTCCAGCACAAAACTGTCTTTGAAGATTTTTCCTCTTTGTATGTGCCCTGCAGAATGCAGCAAACATGCAAAGAGGAAATAAATAACACAGACAAATAAAGATATATTTCCTCATTGTGTTAGCCTCAGTTAGATGCACCATTTTGGCACAAATCCATGACTACAACTCTCTGTAAATATGGATTTGTGTTAAAATCTATGGGTGAATGCACTGGAACACCAATGTGACATGAAGTAATTCAAGGCAGTGCAATGCAATCAACATTTGTTTGGCCTTGTACTTACCAAAAAGGATTTTGTGTCAGGGCTGCATCAAAAAAGTGTTGCAACCTAGGCACACATTTTTTTGTAAATCTGGATCTATGTAAATATGGGTTTACTTCAAAACCATTGGTGGATGCACAGGAATGCCCATGCACCACCGGTGGAATACCTACCCGACACAATGTAACAAAAAACAGCGCAATGTCATGTGTTTCATTACTTCTTCTTACAAAGGTTTGAAAATGCCAAAAAGGATTTTGCATTGGTCTGTGTCGAAAAAGGGACACAACCATGATGCAAAATCTTTGTAAGTTTGGGCCTAGATATATTTGGGTCCCTGATTCAAAAAACAAACACTATAATACTTCACAATGAAAACAAGATGACAACAAAAAACAAAACAGACTTAGCAGACCCCACTGAGTTCCTTCAGACCCCACAACTAAGCAAATTATATATTTATTTCAGGGGTTTCACACCCAAACACCCTCTTTGAAGCTACGCCCCTGCCTGCATATTTAATGCCAATATGACATGTTGACGCATTGCACCCTTGTCTGTAATATTATGAACGACTAACGATATTGTGATGACATTTACTTCAGCACTAGTTTAACCGGTTCTGTGCCTTGGACGAGATGATCTCCTCCAAGGCTACAGTTCCCCTGTGCCTTGGACGAGATCATCTCGTCCTAGGCACAGGGGAACTTGTGGGAGTGCTAGCGCGCCCCCCCGTGCACCCCCCTCCCATCCCCAGGCGGGGATGGAAGGGGAAGACCTTCCCCTTCCACCCCCGCCCCCCCCCCACGGCAATCCGATGACGTCAGCGCGCGCACAGGGCGCTGACGTCATCTAGTGTTGCCGGGCGCGCTGGAAGCCATTTGCTTCCAGCACGTCTTAGGAGAAGGACCCAAAAGGTGAGTCCTCTCCGTTTTTGGGGGGCGGGGGTGGTGAAAACAGACACGGTGGGAAAGGAAAGGGTTTTTCCTTTCCCCCTGTGTCTGTTTTCACAAGATTCCTGCTCCACGATCGCGGGCAGGGCCAGCGATCGTGGAGCAGGAATCTCCACTAGCCACCAGGGATTTTCTTTTTTGGCAATTTTGGGGGCGACCCCTTGGGCAAGGGTCGCCCCCCCCGGGGGCAATTTTTATTTGTATTTCGCCCCCCCGGGGGCAGATCCGCCGATTTTTCGGCGGATCTGCCCCCAGGTGGGGGCGAAAACCACTAGACACCAGGGATATTTTTATTTATGTGTATTTTGGGGGGGGGCCCTTGGGCAAGGGTCGCCCCCCGGGGCAATTTTTTTTGTATTTCCCTCCCCCCCCCCCCGGGGCAGATCTGCCAATTTTTGGGCTGATCTGCCCCCAGGGGGGGGCGAAAACCATAAGACACCAGGGATTTTGTTTTTATTGTTTATTTTGGGGGCAACTCCTTGGGCAAGGGTCGCTCCCCTGGGGAGCTTTTTTATTTATTTCTGTTTCGGGGGGTGGAAGCACACTAGGCGCCAGGGATTGTGTTGTGTGTGTGGTGTGTGTTTGGGGGCACCCCTTGGGCAACGGTCGCCCCCCTAAGGTGGGGAACATTTGTATTGGCCATCTCTGCCCGTAATTTTGTAGGCCCATCTGCCCCCAAGGAGGGCAGAAACCACCAATACGGCAGGGATTTTTTTGTTTTGTGTTGTGCTGGGGGTGCCCCCTTTGGGAAGGGTCACCCCCTGAAAGGGGGCACAGAGGTGTTGCCCAATTCTGCCCCCCTTGGGGGCAGATTGGCCAATTTTTTTACGCCCATCTACCCCCGAGGGGTGCAGGATCCACTTAGGTGCCAGGGACAACTTCTAAGTTCTTGGTGGTGGGGTGTTTGTCAACTGGCAAAGTATTTGTATTTGTGATTATAACAATGTATTTCTTCTTTTTCTTCTAGTTCAACGCTTTTGCTTCCTTTGCTGTGGATCTTTGCGGTTTTGGCAGTAGTTGTCCTGTGGTTTGCATAGTTGCATGTTTTAGGTAAGTGAAAGCAATTTACTCCAAAGGAGTATTGTTGACATGTTTGTAGGTGGTGTACTAAATGCAGTATTGTGTGTTTGACATTGTCCTTAGATTTGAGCACAGTGATGTTTGTGTTGTCATATGTCTAATTAGCTTTTTTCTTTTTTCTTTTTAGTGGGATATCATTGGTGATTGCTGTCTGTGCAGAGTAGTTGCTTGGTGAGTAGCTATTTCAGGCAACTGAGTGGTATAGTTTTTTGTAGTACATAACTCTTTGTGATAAAGCTACACTTTGTTTATTACTTATTTTAGTGCTAGTTGTTGTTGGCAATCCATTTGTTGTTAGGATCATGGCTAGCCGCAAAGTGACCGCTCAGCAGGTTGTTCGCATGCTCTTTGAGTCGTCTTCAGACCATGATTACGACACTGACTCTGCATCTGAGGCAGAGGAGGAAGCAGGAGATTCTGGAAGTGAGTTTTCTGTCCGAGAGTATTCTTCTGATGAGGAAGCTACTCTCAGTGCAGATGAAGGGCCTGTGTTAGAGGAGGACATTGATGTGCCAAGAGTGCAGCAGCCTGGGGCTGCAGGGTTTCCCATTGGAAGACCTGACACCTGGATTGCCCCAAACATGGAGCAGCCACAGTTACCTGCATTTACTGGTCTCCCAGGGTGTAGAGTTAATACGGAAAACTTTCTGCCTGTCCATTTCTTTCACTTGTTTATGGACGATGTATTTTTGGAAGAGATTGTGGAGCAGACAAATGTGTATGCAGAGCAATATTTGCGGGACAACGCTGCCAGACTTAAGCCTCAGTCTAGAGCTACTCATTGGGTTCCCATATATCTGGAAGAGATGAAAAGGTTTTTAGGTTTGTCTTTTTTGATGGGATTGATCAGGAAGCCGTCACTGGCTTCTTATTGGTCTACTAGTCCCTTGATGGCAACTGCTATATTTCCTGCAACTATGACACGTAATCGGTATTTGCTTCTTCTTCGTATGCTGCATTTTGTAGACAATGCTTTAGCCTTGCCACGAGATCACCCTGATTGTGACCGCCTTTTTAAGATTAGGCCTGTCCTTGATCATTTTGTGGATCGGTTTTCAGAGGTCTATGTTCCAGGCAAAGAGATAAGTGTGGACGAGTCTTTGGTCCTTTTCAAGGGGCGTTTAGTTTTTAAGCAGTACATTCCTAGTAAGAGGGCACGGTATGGGATTAAATTGTATCTGCTGTCAGAAAGCAGTACAGGATAATTTCCGGGTCTACACTGGTAGGGATTCCAGTATTGACCCTCCTGGTTGTCCGGCCACTTTTGGAGTTAGCAAAAAAATTGTGTGGGAACTTGCTAGACGGCTGTTTAACAAAGGTCACGATTTGTACGTAGATCATTTCTACACTGGAGTGCAGTTGTTCAAGGAGTTGTTTAGGGTGGACACTGTTGCTTGTGGCACAATCCGTTCTAACCGGAAAGGCTATCCAAGGGAGCTTGTCTGTAAAATACTTGAGAGGGGACAGTGCAGTGCCTTGCGGAATAATGAGCTGCTAGCTCTGAAATTTTCAGACAGGAGGGATGTGTACATGCTATCGACCATCCATGATGAGAGTACTTCCCCTGTGGCTGTTTGGGGTCAGGTTGCGGAAGTGCACAAACCTGCGTGCATTTTGGATTACAATAGGCACATGGGTGGTGTTGATAGAGTAGATCAGAGGTTAGAACCTTACACTGCTCTTCGTAAGTCATATGTGTGGAATAAAAAGTTGGCCCTACATTTATTTCATTTGGCAACTTTTAATGCCTTTATTGAATACAAGGATTGTTCACCCGAGTCAAGGATGACATTTGTTAAATTTCAGGAGTCGGTGATAGAAAGCCTTATTGTGGTGGAACCGGCAAGAGTTGCCAGAGTAGAAGTGGTGGAGGATGTGGCTAGATTGAAAGATCGGCACTTTCCAGATCACATTCCTCCCACTCCCAAAAAAGACATGCCCACAAAGAAATGTAGAGTATGTGCCCGGAGATCAATCCGGAGGGAGAGCCGGATGTACTGCCCCGAATGCCCTTCAAAGCCTGGGCTGTGTGTGCCCAGCTGTTTTAGAAGTTACCACACAAGGAAAAACTTTTGGGAAACACCGTGAGCGTAAGCTGTCTGTTTTATATTTTCATATGTTTCACGGTTGGCATCTGTCGTGTATTTATTTAGAGCTTTGGTGTTTGTAGTTTTGTGCTTATTTTATAATTAGTAGTTTCTTTGTTGTTTATAAATAAAAAAAAGTGATTGCGGTGTGCGTGGGGTGGCGCTTGGCTGGCGGTGTGCGTGGGGTGGCGCATGGCTGGCGGTGTGCTTGGGGTGGCGCTTGGCTGGCGGTGTGCTTGGGGTGGCGCTTGGCTGGCGGTGTGCGTGGGGTAGCGCTTGGCTGGCGGTGTGCGTGGGGTGGCGCTTGGCTGGCGGTGTGCTTGGGGTGGCGCTTGGCTGGCGGTGTGCTTGGGGTGGCGCTTGGATGGCGGTGTGCGTGGGGTGGCGCTTGGCTGGCGGTGTGCTTGGGGTGGCGCTTGGCTGGCGGTGTGCTTGGGGTGGCGCTTGGCTGGCAGTGTGCGTGGGGTGGCGCTTGGCTGGCGGTGCCAGCCAAACGGCAGTCCACACTCCCATCAGCTGGTGTGATTCTTGTATCAGGCATGTGGGCGTATGTAAGTGATGGGCCCTTGAGTGGCGCGGTCTGTCGATGTGAGTGTTGTAATGTGCTGGGCCCGTGGCTGGTGGTGTGAATGGTCTTGTGCGTGTCATGTATGAAAGGTGTGTGAATGGACTGTAAAGCGGTTGGTGCCTTGTCGCGGCTTTACAGCTCACGAGCTGTGAGTCATTGGTTCACTTTTTTGCCTTTCAGTTATTAGCAGTGCATTTCATTTTTGTGAAATCTCTTGTTAATAAAATTTGATCCACTGAACCATCACTCATCCCCGTGCCAAATCCAACCAGTATGTGTTGTAAAAAATGACAAAACCTACTCCGCTGTAATCAGGCGTCGCAGCACACCTGTGACACGCTAGGTGCCTCGGGTGGGACCCCGATGATGAAGCATGCCACCAACTTGGTTGGTGGGTGAGGGGTCTTCTTCACATAACCTAAGTGTGTTTCTTTTCACAATTTTAGTGTTTTGCACATCACGGACGTATGTGCACACATCAAAGTGATATATTCAAAAAATACCTGTGTTTGGGGGGGAGGGCCCACCTATGTTTTTGGTCCTGGGTGCGGCCTTCATGTAGGGAAACCTACAAAACCCAGAAACGTTTTAAAACTAGGCACCCCAAGGAGTCCAGGGAGGTGTGGCTTGCGTGGCTCCCCCAACATTTTCTTACCCAGACTCCTCTGTAAACCTCAAAATTTGCATAAAAAAGCATATTTTTCTTAGTAGGATCACCGCTCCAGCACAAAATTCCTACTCCCCAGTTTTCCCCTCAGTCTCCCAAGTAAAATGACACCTCACTTATGTGGGTTCCCAAAGCAGAGTCCGTCTAAAGATGTATAAAAGAATATGCCCTTATAAACTTGCTGTGCTATCCCTTCTATCCCATCAGGTTTTGGGCCTTATTCTGTTACAGGCACCTGGCCCACCCACACAAGTGAGGTATCATTATTATCGGGAGACTTGGGGGAATGCTGGGTGGAAGGAAATTTGTGGCTCCTCTCAGATTCCAGAACTTTCTGCCACAGAAATGTGAGGAACATGTGTTTTTTTAGCCACATTTTGAGGTTTGCAAAGGTTTCTGGGTAACAGAACCTGGTCTGAGCCCCGCAAGTCACCCCTCCTTGGATTCCCCTAGGTCTCTAGTTTTCAGAAATGCACAGGTTTGGTAGGTTTCCCTAGGTGCCGGCTGAGCTACAGGCCAAAATCCTCAGGTAGGCACTGTTTTCTTTCAAAAAATGGGATGTGTCCACGTTGCGTTTTGGGGCGTTTCCTGTCGCGGGCGCTAGGCCTACCCACGCAAGTGAGGTATCATTTTTATCGGGAGACTTGGGGGAACACTGGGTGGAAGGAAATTTGTGACTCCTCTCAGATTCCAGAACTTTCTGCCACAGAAATGTGAGGAACATGTGTTTTTTTAGCCAAATTTTGAGGTTTGCAAAGGATTCTGGGTAACAGAACTTGGTCCGAGCCCCGCAAGTCACCCCATCTTGGATTCCCCTAGGTCTCTAGTTTTCAGAAATGCACAGGTTTGGTAGGTTTCCCTAGGTGCCGGCTGAGCTAGAGGCCAAAATCTACAGGTAGGCACTTCGCAAAAAACACCTCTGTTTTCTTCCAAAAATTTTGACTTGTCCACGTTGCGCTTTGGGGTGTTTCCTGTCGCCGGAGCTATGCCTACCCACGCAAGTGAGGTATAATTTTTATCGGGAGACTTGGGGGAACGCTGGGTGGAAGGAAATTTGTGGCTCCTCTCAGATTCCAGAACTTTCTGCCACAGAAATGTGAGGAACATGTGTTTTTTTAGCCAAATTTTGAGGTTTGCAAAGGATTCTGGGTAACAGAACCTGGTCCGAGCCCCGCAAGTCACCCCTCCTTGGATTCCCCTAGGTCTCTAGTTTTCAGAAATGCACAGGTTTGATAGGTTTCCCTAGGTGCCAGCTGAGCTAGAGGCCAAAATCTACAGGTAGACACTTCGCAAAAAACACCTCTGTTTTCTTCCAAAATTTTGGACGTGTCCACGTTGCGCTTTGGGGTGTTTCCTGTCGTGGGCGCTAGGCCTACCCACGCAAGTGAGGTATCATTTTTATCGGGAGACTTGGGGGAAAGCTGGGTGGAAGGAAATTTGTGGCTCCTCTCAGATTCCAGAACTTTCTGCCACAGAAATGTGAGGAACATGTGTTTTTTTAGCGAAATTTTGAGGTTTGCAAAGGATTCTGGGTAACAGAACCTGGTCCGAGCCCCGCAAGTCACCCCATCTTGGATTCCCCTAGGTCTCTAGTTTTCAGAAATGCACAGGTTTGGTAGGTTTCCCTAGGTGCCGGCTGAGCTAGAGGCCAAAATCTACAGGTAGGCACTTCGCAAAAAACACCTTGTTTTCTTCAAAAATTTTGGATGTGTCCACGTTGCGTTTTGGGGTGTTTCCTGTCGCGGGCGCTAGGCCTACCAACGCAAGTGAGGTATCATTTTTATCTGGAGACTTGGGGGAACGCTGGGTGGAAGGAAATTTGTGGCTCCTCTCAGATTCCAGAACTTTCTGCCACAGAAATGTGAGGAACATGTGTTTTTTTAGCCAAATTTTGAGGTTTGCAAAGGATTCTGGGTAACAGAACCTGGTCCGAGCCCCGCAAGTCACCCCATCTTGGATTCCCCTAGGTCTCTAGTTTTCAGAAATGCACAGGTTTGGTAGGTTTCCCTAGGTGCCGGCTGAGCTAGAGGCCAAAATCTACAGGGAAGCACTTCGCAAAAAACACCTCTGTTTTCTTCCAAAATTTTGGATGTGTCCACGTTGCGCTTTGGGGTGTTTCCTGTCGCGGGCGCTAGGCCTACCCACACAAGTGAGGTATCATTTTTATCGGGAGACTTGGGGGAACGCTGGGTGGAAGGAAATTTGTGGCTCCTCTCAGATTCCAGAACTTTCTGCCACAGAAATGTGAGGAACATGTGTTTTTTTAGCCAAATTTTGAGGTTTGCAAAGGATTCTGGGTAACAGAACCTGGTCCGAGCTCCGCAAGTCACCCCTCCTTGGATTCCCCTAGGTCTCTAGTTTTCAGAAATGCACAGGTTTGGTAGGTTTCCCTTGGTGCCGGCTGAGCTAGAGGCCAAAATCTGCAGGTAGGCACTTCGCAAAAAACACCTCTGTTTTCTTTCAAAAAAATGGGATGTGTCCACGTTGCGTTTTGGGGCGTTTCCTGTCGCGGGCGCTATGCCTACCCACACAAGTGAGGTATCATTTTTATCGGGAGACTTGGGGGAACATAGATTAGCAAATCAAGTGCTATTGCCCCTTGTCTTTCTCTACATTTTTTCCTTCCAAATATAGGAGAGTGTGTAAAAAAGACATCTATTTGAGAAATTCCCTATAATTCACATGCTAGTATGGTCACCCCGGAATTCAGAGATGTGCAAATAACCACTGCTCCTCAGCACCTTATCTTGTGCCCTTTTTGGAAATGCAAAGGTTTTCTTGATAGCAATTTTTTACTCTTTATATTTCAGCAAATGAATTGCTGTATACCCGGTATAGAATGAAAACGCACTGCAGGGTGCAGCTCATTTATTGGCTCTGGGTTCCTCGGGTTCTTGATGAACCTACAAGCCCTATATATCCCCGCAACCAGAGGAGTCCAGCAGACGTAACGGTATATTGCTTTCCATAATCTGACATTGCAGGGAAAAGTTACAGAGTAAAACGTTGAGAAAAATTGATGGTTTGTTCACCTCAATTTCAATATTTTTCTTTTTCAGCTGTTATTTTCTGTAGGAAACCCTTGTAGGATCTTCACAAATGACCCCTTGCTGAATTTAGAATTTTGTCTACTTTTCAGAAATGGTTAGGTGTCTGGGATCCAGCATTGGTTTCATGCCCATTCCTGTCACTGACTGGAAGGAGGCTGAAAGCACAAAAAATTGCAAAAATGCGGTATGCCCCAGTAAAATGCCAAAATTGTGTTGAAAAATTGGGTTTACTGATTCAAGTCTGCCTGTTCCTGAAAGCTAGGAAGCTGCTGAGTTTAGCACTGCAAATCCTTTGTTGATGCCATTTTCAGGGGGAAATCCACGAGCCTTCTTCTGCAGCCACTTTTTCCATTTTTTTTTAAAAAAACAAAATTTTCACTGTATTTTGGCCAATTTCTTGGCCTCCTTCAAGGGTACCTCTAGAATCTCTAGGATGTTGGAAAAAAAGGACGCAAATTTGGCTTGGTTAGCTTATGTGGACAAAACGTTATGAGGGCCTAAGCGCGAACTGCCCCAAATAGGCAAAAAAAGGCCTGGCACAGGAGGGGGAAAAGGCCTGGCAGCGAAGGGGTTAACAACATATTATGGCCCAGATTGAAGAAAAGTGTTGCTTCATTAAATGAAGCGCCACTTTTCTTGCACCCCATTGCGCCCCCCTAACGTCACCAAGTGTGTGCCGTATTAATGAGATGGAGCACCATGGCGTACATTAGGATCAATAGCAGCATCATTTCTGACACTATTATGGTACTTTTAAGGATTAGTGGCAAAAAATGTGCACAGTTAACACAAGGTCAGCATGCATAACTAAGGGCAGGAGCCTCTCAGTGTATTATGCTTCAAGTAGCCAGTTTGCGATCTGACCCAAAATTGGTTGCCCGATTATTTTTTTGTAGATGGTTTACTATTTTTAAAAAGAGAATACTATTCAACTAACTCATTAGTGTAGACAGGAAGGGGCAGATTTATGAAAAGTGGCAGTGCACGTAGTGCAGCGCCACTTTTCTTGCACCCCTTAGCGCCCCCCCTAATGCCACCATGTGTGCATCATATTTAAAATACGGTGCACCACAGCGGTAGTCAGGGGGACTTGCATCATAGGGGTTATTCCGACCCCGGCGGTCAAGGACCACCGGGGCCGGGGTTGGCGGGAGCACCGCCAACAGGCTGGCGGTGCCCCGCAGGGCATTCTGACCGCAGCGGTTTTCCGATGCCCTGAGGAATCCCCCATGGCGGCGCAGCTTGCTGCGCCGCCATGGGGGATTCCGACCCCCTCACCGCCATCCTGTTCCTGGCGGTTCCGACCGCCAGGAACAGGATGGCGGTGAGGGGTGTAGTGGGGCCCCTGGGGGCCCCTGCAGTGCCCATGCCAATGGCATGGGCACTGCAGGGGCCCCCGTAAGCGGGCCCCACATAGAATTTCAGTGTCTGCATTGCAGACACTGAAATTCGCGACGGGTGCAACTGCACCCGTCGCACCCTTCCCACTATGCCGGCGTCCTCGTGGGAAGGGGTTTCCCGCTGGGCTGGCGGGCGGCCTTCTGGCAGTCGCCCGCCAGCCCAGCGGGAAACACAGAATGGCCGCCGCGGTCTTTTGACCGCGGTGCGGTCATTCGGCGGCTCCCGCCGCCCGCCGGGGTCTGAATGACCCCCATAATTTCTTACGCTAGTCTGGTGCTTTGCAGGATTAGTGTAAAAAATGTAGACGCTAATTCTGCAAAGCACCCAGAGGCCCATTGAAAACAATGGGAGACTCTATATAATGCCTGCTCTTAGCAGGAGTTAAAAATCCCAATAAAAATGACGCAAAGAAATATAATAGATTTCTTGGTGCAATTTTTTGGCCCACCTAGCGTTGGAACGCCCCCCTTGCATACATTATGCCTGGCAAAGGCATAATGTGATGTAAGGGGTTACAAAGTGTCACAATGCAAGCATTGCGCCACTTTGTAAATATGGCACGCCTTTTGGCCTTCCAATGCCACATTAGCATAAGAAAAATTATGCTTATGTGGCGTTGGAATGGTGCTAGGCCCTCATACATCTGGACTGAAGTGTCCCATGGTGCAAACAAACTCTAAAAATGGGGTCAATGAAGACTTCAGGTAGAAGTTGCATAATATATCACACTGAGCAGAATATTTTGTTTTCTGTGCTAGTATCTTAAATTTATAAATAGTTGATTTAAAGGTTTCTTCGGAGGTTCCTAACAGCAGCATTTTAAATCCACATCTTTCCTATAGCAACCCACTCAATGATATACCAGACAGTGAGTGCAAAATCAGCTGCATCCTGAAGAGAAGAGGAAATATTTCTATTGGCTCCCTATAAGGCTAAGGCTGGAGTTGAAAAACCTCTGCTAGGGGTTTGACGTGATCTACCAGAGAATCATCGTTAGCCAGCTATAACAAAATAACAATAATGAGGGACTGCAGAGGGGGATGCAAGGTGGCAGTTGTAACATTCCAGAATGACTTATCAATTGAATAGACGCTCCGATCTCCACCCTTCAAATTTTAAAGGAACCCCTCACCCCCCTTTGCACGCTGCCATTCGGAGAAGCTCCTCATTTTATTCTACTGAACTGTCTTCTAGATGTAGTGGACAAGGGAGGGGAATTATTTAAGCTTTCAACTGTCCAATCCTGAACATCAATCGTAATCCTAATGTAGGTGCTTCTACTTTTGCTGATAGCTCTATGGTTTTGGGGTCCCTCTAGAGACACTAGAGCCCATATTTACAAGAAGCTTTGCACTGTTGCAGTGTCACATTTCTTTAC
This sequence comes from Pleurodeles waltl, assembly GCF_031143425.1. NCBI lineage: Eukaryota > Metazoa > Chordata > Amphibia > Caudata > Salamandridae > Pleurodeles > Pleurodeles waltl. The sequence goes on along the minus strand of NC_090437.1, from coordinate 606,915,560 downwards.
GCCGTGGCACTGCAATCAATGTTCCACAATGCTCCATACTTACAAACTGACTCATTGGACCCAATGTGTCGGTTTGTAGAGGCCTGTGTCACATTATACCCCCTCCAGGTATAATGTATGCAGGGTGGGATTCCCTATGTTAAAATCCACGTAGAACTGATGCAGTGGAATTTCCAACTTTTCTCTGCATCAGTCTACAACTTGACTGTGTCAAAATCCCTACGCTTCCTCAAACCAGGCATAAGGATTGACCCAGGACTTTTAACATGGGACTCGGCTCTGTGTTCTGACACCTTGCTGAAGATGTGTCAGTCTTATGTCCAACTCCAGCAATGTGTCACTTTAGCACCAAAAGATGTATCGGAATTTCTGATACATCTGTGAATCCTTGTGCTATGGAGCCTTGTGTTGTAAATACAGCACATCCCTGGCGTCGTAAGAGCATTTGCGACAGGCGCAAACCAACTGAGGCATCAATGTCGATGTGTCAGTTCTTCTAAATGAGGCCCTAGATGTCTTCATCTCTGACTTTTCCTGTTGTTTTTCTTCGTCTCTCTCTATGCAGTAACACGAATGTTTGCAAGTTCTCTGCTTCTGGACTATCTTGTTGTCTTTCAAATGATTGCTCCCTTAAGTGAGCATAAAGAGGAATGATGTGAATTTGAGTTATAACACAATTTTGACTTGTTTATTGATAACAAAACCTGGTTTGCATAATGTTTTAGGGCCTGATATAGCAGTCAAAATTCCTTGCAGGTATAGGATTTTATGTGTATAATTTTACTACAGGTTTGCAAAAACAGGTTGTTTTGTGATAGGTAGGGGGCCACCTGTATTTTGGTCCTGGGCTAGACAGCCGCTCAGGGAAACCTACCAAACCCAGACATTTCTGAAAACTAGACACTGGGGAGTCCAGGGAGATGTAGCTTGCTTTGATCCCTCAATATTTTCTTACCCAGAATCCCCTACAAACCTCAGATTTTGGTAAAAAGTCACACTCTCCTCACATTTCTGTGTGGAAAACATGCAGGATTACCCCTCGCTGCCAGGCAAGCATCTGTCTGTACACACCACTACCAAGCGCTAGTCCACACACACCATGAGCCACGCACAAGTCCACACACACCACCAGCAAAATGCCAGTACACACACAACCAGCCAAACACCAGTACAAGCAGACTGTCAGCCGAACTCCCGGTCACACACACACACAGAAACTTTCCCTGGTATCTAATGGTTTTCTGCCCCCCTTGGGGCAGATGAGCCTAAAACTGTAACGGGGACATAAACAACCAAAGTATGTGTCCACAAAAAGGGGAGCAACCCTTGCCTATGAGCCGCTCCCTGACATGCCAATAACATATCCCTGGCGCCTAGTGAGATTTCTGCCCCCCCACGGGGCTGAATCGTGTCTAATAATCATCATCTGTCCCCTAAGGGGAGCAGCAAAATTGTGCCATTTTTTGGAGGGGTGGGGGGCATTGCCATCCCCAGTCTGGGCAGCCACCACCCCTAGGCTTTTTTTGAAGAAAAAGTTCCTGGTATGCTTTCTGCCCCCCCCCCCAAGGGGTAGATCGGAGACTATTGCCCCATCTGCCCCCCGGGGGGACAGAAATATTTTATCCCCATTTTTTTGAGTGAGGTCATAGCCATGCCCACTGTGGGCAGCCCCCACTCTTCTTTTATTAAAAAAAAGCAATTCCTGGTGTCTAGTGCACTTTTAATTTGGCCTGAATAATTGGTGGTGTGCCTTGTCAATGCTTCCTACAATAATTTTTGATCCTGATTATGGCCATTGGTAATTCATTTACTTCTAGGGTGAAACGTTGACAAAGAGCTAATGTGGACTGTTGCTAACAAAAATATATTTGAGGATTTATCACACCCTAACAATGAGTGTGGTATTATGAAATCACTGAATTTTCATCTCTTGTGTGTATATATTTGTAGATATGATTGGTGCACTTTAGGTTCAATTATTCACTTTTCACTGTGCCGTCACTTTGTAGGAGCACAGTATTCTTGTTTCTTTCAGTTTTAACTGATTTTTATCAATATTCTTGATGTCCTATTCTAAGCTGGCTGTTGGTATATTGATTTATGAAATAATTTGATTTTCTAATTAATAAAGAATTATTCAAATAAAATTAACTATAAAAAGACCTTACCTTCTGGGAGGGTGTATGTTTAGCATGGGAGTCGAGGCTTATACTTCCCCCGCATCGACCAGGTTTTTGTGTGTAGATACCAAAGCTGTTAAAGTATTTCTACTCTACGAGTATAATTCAAGTGTAAACCTTTGATAAACACTGTCAATATACACTATGTCCTTCTTTATGACTCTGGCAGTCTTTAGATCGCCATGGCTGTGGTGGCTGTCGGACTGCCGCCAATGTGGCGGTCCAGCAGCCACAATTCTGACCGTGGCGGTTGCGCCACTGTCAGACCGCCAGCAATGCCATGCCGTTGGGCGGCCAAAAAGTGGCAGTTCCATTCCGTCAGGGCAGCACTGCCTTGGGATTACAACCCACTCGCCGCCAGCATTTACATGGCAGTTGCCCCGCCATGTAAATGCTGGAGGAAACAGGGTGCAGAGTACCCTATGGGGGGCCCTACACTGCCCATACACTTGGTATTGGCAGTGCAAGGGCCCCCATGGACTGCCCAGTCGCTCTTTTTACTGTCTGCTAAGCATACATTGACAAGCGCGATGGGTGCTGTCGCAACCTAAGCTCCGCAACATTGCTGCCGGCTCATAATTGAGCTGGCATCAATGTTGTGGGTGGTTTCTTCCTGGGCTCTTTTTCCACCCACTGACCAAGTGGGGAACTCGTAATGGGGCCCCCGGGAAGGGGACCGCATTAGCGGTAACCTGACCACAGAAGTTCGGAGGGCTTTTCCGTCTGCCAAACTCTTAATGACCCCCTAATCCTCAACTGCTTATGTGTTGCAAGGTTACCAAAAGTGCACGAGCACAGGGGGAGGGAGAAACAGTGCCATATTTTACTAGCAATGGTGCTGTTTGTTCTCTGAATTGGATGCAATTCAGCGCTGCACATTTTAGTCAAATGTAAACAAATCAGGCCCTAAGTGTTTCAGCTGTTGTTAATGGAAGAGAGGTCTTTGTATTGTGCCCAATCAAAGTAAATTAAGTGCTAGGTTATGAAGAATAACTCTGTTTCCTTAACTTTATGTCTCAGTTTTTCCATGAATAGATCAATAAAAATGCTTCAAAGAGGCTACTGTTGGAAGGTCTGCTGAAGCTAAAATGTTAAATGTTGTTTAGGTGCCCTGTCCTTACAGGTGTTATCTGAGTTTGTACTGCTTACTTCCTCTGAACCCATACTTCTTTCCTTAGTATGAACTCTGGATCATAATTAGATCCTTGTCTTTCTTCTGTAAATCATAAATTTGCTTCAGTTGTCAGTTCTGTTTGGTGGGCATGTCCAATATGCCTATCATGGAAGCTGTGGTTCCATATATGTGAAAGAAAACTTTGAGTATACCTTTATATTGGAAAACATACCACAGTCATGCCAATTTTCACCCAAGATCTCTTCTTTAGTTACCCATTAAGCTTTTGAAGAAACACATTAACATTCAGTTGTCTAGTTACAAATCCTTTTCAGTCAGACTTTCTTCCTTATCACATACAGAATCATCTGTAATTGCTGACACTGATGACCTCAGGGTGTTGGTTGATCAGGAGCGCTGTGCTGCCTGATCTTACATGTTCTGTCCACAGGTTTCAATGTGGCATCACATTCAATTATTTAACACATTTTAAGGCTTGTGGTATGTTAGGAATAGTTGAGTGTTGGTTGCCCTCCATTATTGACTCAAATTCTCAGGATGTTCATCTCCCTCCTAACTCCTCTGAGCTTATTTCTCTGACATATGAGATACATCAGGGTTCTCCATTGAACCTATCTATTTCAAAATGTACATTGCTCCTTTATTCCATCTCAGCTTCAGTTCAGTGCCTATTTATTTAAGGTTGGTAGTTGGATGGGTAATAACTGGCTAACACTCAAAGAAGAGTAAACTGTAGTCTTGGCAGCTGGAGGCTCTTCATCACTGTGGTCTTCTTCATAATGGCCTTCTGGCTTAGTCGTTGCACTTGTTTCTTGCAACACAAGAAGAGATTTGGAGTGCACTTTGATTCACCCCTGCCCTTTTCAGCTCAGATTCAAAATGTTGCCTCAGATAGCTTCTACAGCATTCATCTTGTAAGAAAATATGTTTTGCTTCTTCCATGCAATTGTCAGAAAACTATACTCCAAGTCTTTATTTTGTCATGCCTTAAGTACAAGAGCTCCAGTTACCTGGTACTTCTTTGCTGTTTTGTCAGACAACTTCAAGTAGAACAGAGTTTGGCAGTACACTGGCTTTTTCAGTCTTTACGTTGTGCATCCACATAGTCTCAATTAACTGTGCTACATTGCTAGCTTTGAAAAGATGCATTACTGATAAGATTCCTAGGCCCAGAATTACGAGAATGTGACACAGCGTTGTGCATCGCTAAAAATAGCAGTGCTGCACTGCGCCACTCTTGATACGAAGGGATGTGAAAAACTTACAGGAATACGGCGCACCCCAGGGTCTCCCACTGATCCGGCGCTGACTAAAGCTGCCTGCTCCAATGCAGGCATCCTTGCACCAAAGTGCAAGGGTTTCTGCATTTAGGTTATAGATTGTTTATATGCAGAAAGGTGTCCCTTCTTTCACATAAACAATCTACAATGGAAATTTGGCACTTCTATGTGTGCTGCGAAATGCAGCACACGTAGAAGTACCAAAGCGTAATTTTGGAATAGTTGTTTATGTGCAGAAAGGCACAACTTCCTGCACATAAACAATCATTCATGGCCCTTTGCTTCTTTTTTGTGTGCTGCAGAATGCGGAGAAATAAAAGTATTCCTCCTCGTTGTGCATTGCTAACACCACCCCTGTGGTGGTGCTCGTGTTTGCCGCTGCCTCAGATTTACACCAACTTGTAAATCAGGGGCAGCGTCAAAAGCAATGGGTGTTGCAGTGGAATGACCACAGCAACACCTATTGCATGCCCATCTAAAACTGTGTCGGGGACATATTTACAATGAGGCGTTAAGCCACAAAAAGTGGCCTAACACCTTATTGTAAATATGGTGCAGTGAAAAGCGCCACTGGAGCGTCACTAAAACTGATGCTCTGGTGGCACTAGGGTCTTGTAAATCTGGCCCTTAGTTTCTGTCATCAAGTCCTTTATGGCAAACCTCTTTTCTATCTCTGACATAAACTGAAGATTGATACTCTTTTTCGATGTGTGTGATCTTCAGAGAACATTTTTGCAGTTTCTAAGATTTGTGGGTACAGAATAGGAGCCATTTCTTTCCCACCTTGAACCTAAAAGGTTGAATTACCTCCCTTGCTCTCTTCAGTAGGAATAAGGCTTTTCAGAAAAAAAATAAAAACCTATTTGTTTATTTCTACCTCCTCATTCCTTTCTTTTCAGTTTCTTTTAACCTCTCTGTTCTCACCCACTCAGTGCCACAATACTCTTTGGTTATTTGGACACTGTTAAAAAAACATTAATCAGTCAATCAATCAAACACTCAATCAAAATGTGGTAATTTTTAATCTTCTCCCAACTAAAGCTATCATCAGGGTTTCTTTTGCACTGATTACAGCTATTGCTGACTAATTCCACCCCTACTTATTCATTTTCCCCCCTCAAGCTGTTATTGACTTTACCAATTACTTTCTTTTCGACATCTTTGCAAATGCATGCCTCTCTTTCCCAATTTTTCAAGATTGACTTGATTTTTTTCCTACCATCTCTGCTGTCACTGTCAGCATCAAATTTGAAATGACTAATTCCATGATCCTTCCTCCCTATTGCTCTGGATTTTAAATCTTCAATTATCTACACTGTCAACACCACAAAGCAGACTGTGGAGGCTCCTTGATTAAATACTCAGTTTGGTTAATTGCTCCAGACCTACGTACTCCTGTCCACCCTCTAGGCCAGAGTTTTGTATAGTCGGTCCTGGAAAGCCACGTCCATGACAGATTTTTAGCATATCCACATTTACAAAAAAGATGTTTCAGAAATCTACATGTTTCTAAATGTGGATATTCTAAAAATCTGGCATGGATCCGGCTCTCCTGGACCAACTTTGCAAAACCCTGCTCTAGGCTATTAATTCTCCAGCCTTATACTTTTTGGATTAAGACAGAGGTCAACATATTAACTTGAAAAAAAACATAGTAGCAATTACCATTTTGCCATGGTTGTCTTCTAGTTCTTTTCAGCTTCTTCTAACCTCTCTTTTCTGACCCACTCAGGGCCACAACACTTTCTTTGGTTATCTGCACACTGTACAAAAAACATTCATCAATCAATTAATCACACAATGAATCAAAATGTGAATACTTTTCAACTTCTCCCAACTGAAGCTGTTATCATCAGGTTTTCCTTTGCACTGAATACATCTATTGCTGACTAATTACTCCTCTACTCATTAATTTCCCCTCCTAGAGCTGGTTTTAATTTTACACTTCACTTTCTCGTTGACATCTTCCCCAATTTTTCAAAACTGGCTTGTATTTTCCACTGTCTCTGCTGTCACTGTCTGTGTCAAATTTGATATGACTGAATGAGTGACCATCACAGAGGCCTCCTCCCATCGCGCTGAAAGCTCGGCTTCCAGCCGAATCGCATTTCTCTTCCGATCACATGGAGGAGGCCTGAGAGGCTTCAAAGAGATGGAAAGGAATTTCATAAACTTTGAAGTCTCTTTGAGCAATTTAGCAGGCGGATTGCGAAGTGATCCGGCTTCTAAAATGCCCACTAGACACCAGGGAATTATTTTTCACAGGAAATTGCCATAAGTGGAGCGATCCCTTGGGCAAGGGTCGCTCCCCTAGGGGGGAAATTATATTTAGGCCATTTTTGCACCCCTTGGGGCCAGATTGGCCTATTTTTATGAGGCCAATCTGTCCCCAAGGGGGACAGAAACCACTAGACACCAGCGAGTTTTTTTTTTTTCCGTGGATTTCACGAAAGGGGAGCGACCTCTTAGGCAAGGGTCGCTCCCCTGGGGGGCAAATTTATTTTAGGCCATTGGGGGGCAGAAACCACTAGGCACTGGGGATTTTTTGTTGTTGTTGTTTTACAGATGGGGCAAATTGTATTTAGGCCATTTCTGCCCCCTTTGGGGCAGATCGGATGATTTTAGGTATATCTGTCCCATAGGTGGGCAGAAACCACTAGGCACAGGGATCTTTTTTTTTGTGCCAATGTCACACAAGGGTAGCGACCCCTTAGGCAAGGGTCGCTCCCCAAAGGGGTGGGGGTGGCGGTGGGGCAGGGGGGCAAATTTATTTTAGCCCATTTCTGCCTCCCCTGGGGGCAGATCGGACTATTGTTATTAGGCCGATCTGCCCCTGGGGGACAGAACCTCTAGGCACCAGGGCAAATTTTTTTTTGTGTGTTTTTGTTTTTTGTTTTTTTAGAGATGGGGAGCGACCCATTAGGCAAAGGTCGCTCCCTTGGGGGGCAAATTGTATTTAGACCATTTCTGCCCCGCTTGGGGGCAGATCAGCCAATTTTAGGTCAATCTGCCCCCAACGGGGTAGAAACCACTGGGCACCGTGGATTTTTTTTTTTTGCGCCAATGTCACGCAAGGGGAGTGACCCCTTAAGCAAAGTTCACTACCCAGAGGGGTGGGGGGCTGGGGGGGCTGGGTGGCAAGTATATTTTAGGCCATTTCTGCCACCCGAGGGCAGATCGGCCTATTGTTATGTTTTGTTTTTTAGAGGTTTTTTGTGCCAATGTCACGCAAGGGGAGCGACCCCTTAGGCAAGGGTCGCTACCCGGGGGGTGGGCAAATTTATTTTAGGCCTTTTCTGCCCCCCCGGGGGAAAATTGGGCAAGGGTCGCTACCCGGGGGGGTGGGCAAATTGTATTTAGACCATTTCTGCCCCCCTTGGGGGCAGATCAGCCGATTTTTGTTAGGCCAATCTGACTCCATGGGGGCAGAAACCACTTAGGCACCAGGGATTGGTGTGTGTTTATGGGTGTGTTTTCTTTATGGCCATACCCCCACCCCAAATAAATGGGGCCAAAGTTGTTGTGCCCACCAGTGGGCAGATGGGGCAATTATCCCTGATCCACACCCCGGGGGGGCAGAAAGTCTCCTATATGTCAGGGAATTTTAAAAAAACTAAAAATATTGGGGTGGTAGCTACCAACCAGTATGGGCCTGGTTACGCCCCTACCTCAACTGAAGGGGGTAACAGTCTTTCAGCTCTCCCCCGCGCTCTAAAACATTTTATCCCACAGCAAGCAAGAAGACATTTGATTATTTTAGGTTTTAGTTTTACATTTGGGCCATGAGAGCTTTCCATTCCAATCGTCCCACTTGGAATGGTGAGGGCTGCACTTTATGGACTTTGGGACGCTGCCATGTAGAAAAATCCACAAGACCAAGACACATCTGAAAACTAAACATCTGGGTGATTCCAGGGCTGTGTGTTTGGTTGTGTGGAAGGAATTTTGTGGCTACTCTCAGATTCCAGAACTTTCTGTCACCAAAATGAGGGGAAAAGGTGTTTTTTTGGCCACATTTTGAGGTTTGCAAAGGATTCTGGGTAACAGAACCTGGTCAGAGCCCCACAAGTCACCCCATGTTGAATTCCCCTAGGTGTCTAGTTTTCAAAAATGCACTGGTTTGCTAGGTTTCCCCAGGTGCCGGCTGAGCTAGAGACCAAAATTCACAGGTAGGCACTTTGTAAAAAACGCCTCTGTATTCTGTGGAAAAATTTGATGTGTCCACATTGTGTTTTGGGCCATTTCCTTTAGCGGGCGCTAGGCCTACCCCCACAAGTGAGGTACCATTTTTAGCAGGAGACTTGGGAGAACGCTGTGTGGAAGAAATTTTGTGGCTCCTCCTAGATTCCAGAACTTTCTGTCACAGAAAGGAGAGGAAAAAGTGTTTTTTGGCCAAATGTTGAGGTTTTCAAAGGATTCTGGATAACAGAACCTGGTCAGAGCCCCACAAGTTACCCCATCTTGGATTCCCCAAGGTGTCTAGTTTTAAAAAGTGTGCTAGTTTGCCAGGTTTCCCCAGGTGCCGGCTGAGCTAGAGGCCAAAATCCACAGGTAGGCACTTTGTAAAAAAACACCTCTGTTTTCTGTGAAAAATCTGATGTGTCCACGTTGTGTTTTGGGCCATTTCCTTTTGGGGGCGCTAGGCCTACCCACACAAGTGAGGTACCATTTTTATCTGCAGACTTGGGGGAACGCTGGGTGGAAGGAATTTTGTGGCTCCTCTCAGATTCCAGAACATTCTGACAACGAAATGAGAGGAAAAAGTGTTTTTGTGGCCAAATATTGAGGTTTGCAAAGGATTCTGGGTAATAGAACCTGGTCAGAGCCCCACAAGTTACCCCATGTTGGATTCCCCTAGGTGTCTAGTTTTCAAAAATGCACTGGTTTGCTAGGTTTCCCCAGGTGCCGGCTGAGCTAGAGACCAAAATTCACAGGTAGGCACTTTGTAAAAAACGCCTTTGTATTCTGTGGAAAAAATTGATGTGTCCACGTTGTGTTTTGGGCCATTTCCTTTTGCGGGCGCTAGGCCTACCCCCACAAGTGAGGTACCATTGTTATCGGGAGACTTGGGAGAACGCTGTGTGGAAGAAATTTTGTGGCTCCTCCTAGATTCCAGAACTTTCTGTCACCGAAAGGGGAGGAAAAAGTGTTTTTTGGCCAAATGTTGAGGTTTTCAAAGGATTCTGGATAACAGAACCTGGTCAGAGCCCCACAAGTTACCCCATCATGGATTCCCCGAGGTGTCTAGTTTTAAAAAGTGTGCTAGTTTGCCAGGTTTCCCGAGGTGCCGGCTGAGCTAGACGCCAAAATCCACAGTTAGGCACTTTGTAAAAAAACACCTCTGTTTTCTGTGAAAAAATGTGATGTGTCCACGTTGTGTTTTGGGCCATTTCCTTTTGTGGGCGCTAGGCCTCCCCACACAAGTGAGGTACCATTTTTATCTGCAGACTTGGGGGAACGCTGGGTGGAAGGAATTTTGTGGCTCCTCTTAGATTCCAGAAAATTCTGTCACCGAAATGAGAGGAAAAAGTGTTTTTGTGGCCAAATTTTGAGGTTTGCATAGGATTCTGGGTAACAGAACCTGGTCAGAGCCCCACAAGTTACCCCATGTTGGATTCCCCTAGGTGTCTAGTTTTCAAAAATGCACTGGTTTGCTAGGTTTCCCCAGGTGCCAGATGAGCTAGAGACCATAATTCACAGGTAGGCACTTTGTAAAAAACGCCTCTGTATTCTGTGGAAAAAATTGATGTGTCCACGTTGTGTTTTGGGCTATTTCCTTTTGCGGGCGCTAGGCCTACCCCCACAAGTGAGGTACCATTTTTAGCAGGAGACTTGGGAGAAAGCTGTGTGGAAGAAAATTTGTGGCTCCTCTCAGATTCCAGAACTTTCTGTCACCGAAAGGAGAGGAAAAAGTGTTTTTTGGCCAAATGTTGAGGTTTTCAAAGGATTCTGGGTAACAGAACCTGGTCAGAGCCCCACAAGTTACCCCATCTTGGATTCCCCGAGGTGTCTAGTTTAAAAAAATGTGCTGGTTTGCCAGGTTTCCCCAGGTGCCGGCTAAGCTAGAGGCCAAAATCCACAGGTAGGCACTTTGTAAAAAAACACCTCTGTTTTCTGTGAAAAAATTTGATGTGTCCACGTTGTGTTTTGGGCCATTTCCTTTCGTGGGCGCTAGGCCTACCCACACAAGTGAGGTACCATTTTTATCTGCAGACTTGGGGGAACGCTGGGTGGAAAGAATTTTGTGGCTCCTCTCAGATTCCAGAACATTCTGTCACCGAAATGAGAGGAAAAAGTGTTTTTGTGGCAAAATTTTGAGGTTTTCAAAGGATTCTGGGTAACAGAACCTGGTGAGAGCCCCACGAGTTACCCCATCTTGGATTCCCCGAGGTGTCTAGTTTAAGAAAATGTGCTGGTTTGCCAGGTTTCCCCAGGTGCCGGCTGAGCTAGAGGCCAAAATCCACAGGTAGGCACTTTGTAAAAAAACACCTCTGTTTTCTGTGAAAAAATGTGATGTGTCCACGTTGTGTTTTGGGCCATTTCCTTTTGCGGGCGCTAGGCCTACCCACACAAGTGAGGTACCATTTTTATCTGCAGACTTGGGGGAACGCTGGGTGGAAAGAATTTTGTGGCTCCTCTCAGATTCCAGAACATTCTGTCACCGAAATGAGAGGAAAAAGTGTTTTTGTGGCAAAATTTTGAGGTTTTCAAAGGATTCTGGGTAACAGAACCTGGTGAGAGCCCCACAAGTTACCCCATCTTGGATTCCCCGAGGTGTCTAGTTTAAGAAAATGTGCTGGTTTGCCAGGTTTCCCCAGGTGCCGGCTGAGCTAGAGGCCAAAATCCACAGGTAGGCACTTTGTAAAAAAACACCTCTGTTTTCTGTGAAAAAATGTGATGTGTCCACGTTGTGTTTTGGGACATTTCCTTTCGTGGGCGCTAGGCCTACCCACACAAGTGAGGTACCATTTTTATCTGCAGACTTGGGGGAACGCTGGGTGGAAAGAATTTTGTGGCTCCTCTCAGATTCCAGAACATTCTGTCACCGAAATGAGAGGAAAAAGTGTTTTTGTGGCCAAATATTGAGGTTTGCAAAGGATTCTGGGTAATAGAACCTGGTCAGAGCCCCACAAGTTACCCCATGTTGGATTCCCCTAGGTGTCTAGTTTTCATAAATGCACTGGTTTGCTAGGTTTCCCCAGGTGCCGGCTGAGCTAGAGACCAAAATTCACAGGTAGGCACTTTGTAAAAAACGCCTCTGTATTCTGTGGAAAAATTTGATGTGTCCACATTGTGTTTTGGGCCATTTCCTTTAGCGGGCGCTAGGCCTACCCCCACAAGTGAGGTACCATTTTTAGCAGGAGACTTGGGAGAACGCTGTGTGGAAGAAATTTTGTGGCTCCTCCTAGATTCCAGAACTTTCTGTCACAGAAAGGAGAGGAAAAAGTGTTTTTTGGCCAAATGTTGAGGTTTTCAAAGGATTCTGGATAACAGAACCTGGTCAGAGCCCCACAAGTTACCCCATCTTGGATTCCCCAAGGTGTCTAGTTTTAAAAAGTGTGCTAGTTTGCCAGGTTTCCCCAGGTGCCGGCTGAGCTAGAGGCCAAAATCCACAGGTAGGCACTTTGTAAAAAAACACCTCTGTTTTCTGTGAAAAAATGTGATGTGTCCACGTTGTGTTTTGGGCCATTTCCTTTTGGGGGCGCTAGGCCTACCCACACAAGTGAGGTACCATTTTTATCTGCAGACTTGGGGGAACGCTGGGTGGAAGGAATTTTGTGGCTCCTCTCAGATTCCAGAACATTCTGACAACGAAATGAGAGGAAAAAGTGTTTTTGTGGCCAAATATTGAGGTTTGCAAAGGATTCTGGGTAATAGAACCTGGTCAGAGCCCCACAAGTTACCCCATGTTGGATTCCCCTAGGTGTCTAGTTTTCAAAAATGCACTGGTTTGCTAGGTTTCCCCAGGTGCCGGCTGAGCTAGAGACCAAAATTCACAGGTAGGCACTTTGTAAAAAACGCCTTTGTATTCTGTGGAAAAAATTGATGTGTCCACGTTGTGTTTTGGGCCATTTCCTTTTGCGGGCGCTAGGCCTACCCCCACAAGTGAGGTACCATTGTTATCGGGAGACTTGGGAGAACGCTGTGTGGAAGAAATTTTGTGGCTCCTCCTAGATTCCAGAACTTTCTGTCACCGAAAGTGGAGGAAAAAGTGTTTTTTGGCCAAATGTTGAGGTTTTCAAAGGATTCTGGATAACAGAACCTGGTCAGAGCCCCACAAGTTACCCCATCATGGATTCCCAGAGGTGTCTAGTTTTAAAAAGTGTGCTAGTTTGCCAGGTTTCCCGAGGTGCCGGCTGAGCTAGACGCCAAAATCCACAGTTAGGCACTTTGTAAAAAAACACCTCTGTTTTCTGTGAAAAAATGTGATGTGTCCACGTTGTGTTTTGGGCCATTTCCTTTTGTGGGCGCTAGGCCTCCCCACACAAGTGAGGTACCATTTTTATCTGCAGACTTGGGGGAACGCTGGGTGGAAGGAATTTTGTGGCTCCTCTCAGATTCCAGAAAATTCTGTCACCGAAATGAGAGGAAAAAGTGTTTTTGTGGCCAAATTTTGAGGTTTGCATAGGATTCTGGGTAACAGAACCTGGTCAGAGCCCCACAAGTTACCCCATGTTGGATTCCCCTAGGTGTCTAGTTTTCAAAAATGCACTGGTTTGCTAGGTTTCCCCAGGTGCCAGATGAGCTAGAGACCAAAATTCACAGGTAGGCACTTTGTAAAAAACGCCTCTGTATTCTGTGGAAAAAATTGATGTGTCCACGTTGTGTTTTGGGCTATTTCCTTTTGCGGGCGCTAGGCCTACCCCCACAAGTGAGGTACCATTGTTATCGGGAGACTTGGGAGAAAGCTGTGTGGAAGAAAATTTGTGGCTCCTCTCAGATTCCAGAACTTTCTGTCACCGAAAGGAGAGGAAAAAGTGTTTTTTGGCCAAATGTTGAGGTTTTCAAAGGATTCTGGGTAACAGAACCTGGTCAGAGCCCCACAAGTTACCCCATCTTGGATTCCCCGAGGTGTCTAGTTTAAAAAAATGTGCTGGTTTGCCAGGTTTCCCCAGGTGCCGGCTAAGCTAGAGGCCAAAATCCACAGGTAGGCACTTTGTAAAAAAACACCTCTGTTTTCTGTGAAAAAATGTGATGTGTCCACGTTGTGTTTTGGGCCATTTCCTTTCGTGGGCGCTAGGCCTACCCACACAAGTGAGGTACCATTTTTATCTGCAGACTTGGGGGAACGCTGGGTGGAAAGAATTTTGTGGCTCCTCTCAGATTCCAGAACATTCTGTCACCGAAATGAGAGGAAAAAGTGTTTTTGTGGCAAAATTTTGAGGTTTTCAAAGGATTCTGGGTAACAGAACCTGGTGAGAGCCCCACAAGTTACCCCATCTTGGATTCCCCGAGGTGTCTAGTTTAAGAAAATGTGCTGGTTTGCCAGGTTTCCCCAGGTGCCGGCTGAGCTAGAGGCCAAAATCCACAGGTAGGCACTTTGTAAAAAAACACCTCTGTTTTCAGTGAAAAAATGTGATGTGTCCACGTTGTGTTTTGGGCCATTTCCTTTCGCGGGCGCTAGGCCTACCCACACAAGTGAGGTACCATTTTTATCTGCAGACTTGGGGGAACACTGGGTGGAAAGAATTTTGTGGCTCCTCTCAGATTCCAGAACATTCTGTCACCGAAATGAGAGGAAAAAGTGTTTTTGTGGCAAAATTTTGAGGTTTTCAAAGGATTCTGGGTAATAGAACCTGGTGAGAGCCCCACAAGTTACCCCATCTTGGATTCCCCGAGGTGTCTAGTTTAAGAAAATGTGCTGGTTTGCCAGGTTTCCCCAGGTGCCGGCTGAGCTAGAGGCCAAAATCCACAGGTAGGCACTTTGTAAAAAAACACCTCTGTTTTCTGTGAAAAAATGTGATGTGTCCACGTTGTGTTTTGGGACATTTCCTTTCGTGGGCGCTAGGCCTACCCACACAAGTGAGGTACCATTTTTATCTGCAGACTTGGGGGAACGCTGGGTGGAAAGAATTTTGTGGCTCCTCTCAGATTCCAGAACATTCTGTCACCGAAATGAGAGGAAAAAGTGTTTTTGTGGCAAAATTTTGAGGTTTCCAAAGGATTCTGGGTAACAGAACCTGGTGAGAGCCCCACAAGTCACCCCAAGTTGGATTCCCCTAGGTGTCTAGTTGTCAAAAATGCACTGGTTTGCTAGGTTTCCCCAGGTGCCGGCTGAGCTAGAGGCCAAAATCCACAGGTAGGAACGTTGTAAAAAACACCTCTGTTTTCTGTGGAAAAATTTGATGTGTCCACATTGTGTTTTGGGGCATTTCCTTTTGCGGGCACTAGGCTTACCCCCACAAGTGAGGTACCATTTGTATCGGGAGACTTGGGGGAATGCTGGGCGGAAGGAAATTTGTGGCTCCTCTCAGATTCCAGAACTTTCTGTCACCGGAATGAGAGGAAAAAGTGTTTTTTTGGCCAAAGTATGAGATTTGCAAAGGATTCTGGGTAACAGAACCTCGTCAGAGCCCCACAAGTCACCCTATCTTGGATTCCCCTAGGTGTCTAGTTTTCAGAACTGCGCAGGTTTGCTAGGTTTCCCTAGGTGCTGGCTGAGCTAGAGGCCAAAATCCACAGCTAGGCACTTTGCAAAAAACAGCTCTGTTTTTTTGTGAAAAAATGTGATGTGTCCACGTTGTGTTTTGGGACATTTCCTTTCGTGGGCGCTAGGCCTACCCACACAAGTGAGGTACCATTTTTATCTGCAGACTTGGGGGAACGCTGGGTGGAAAGAATTTTGTGGCTCCTCTCAGATTCCAGAACATTCTGTCACCGAAATGAGAGGAAAAAGTGTTTTTGTGGCAAAATTTTGAGGTTTCCAAAGGATTCTGGGTAACAGAACCTGGTGAGAGCCCCACAAGTCACCCCAAGTTGGATTCCCCTAGGTGTCTAGTTGTCAAAAATGCACTGGTTTGCTAGGTTTCCCCAGGTGCCTGCTGAGCTAGAGGCCAAAATCCACAGGTAGGCACGTTGTAAAAAACACCTCTGTTTTCTGTGGAAAAATTTGATGTGTCCACATTGTGTTTTGGGGCATTTCCTTTTGCGGGCACTAGGCCTACCCCCACAAGTGAGGTACCATTTGTATCGGGAGACTTGGGGGAATGCTGGGTGGAAGGAAATTTGTGGCTCCTCTCAGATTCCAGAACTTTCTGTCACCGGAATGAGAGGAAAAAGTGTTTTTTTGGCCAAAGTATGAGATTTGCAAAGGATTCTGGGTAACAGAACCTCGTCAGAGCCCCACAAGTCACCCTATCTTGGATTCCCCCTAGGTGTCTAGTTTTCAGAACTGCGCAGGTTTGCTAGGTTTCCCTAGGTGCTGGCTGAGCTAGAGGCCAAAATCCACAGCTAGGCACTTTGCAAAAAACAGCTCTTTTTTTTTTGTGAATATGTGATGTGTCCATGTTGTGTTTTGGGGCATTTTCTGTTGCGGGTGCTAGGCCTATCCACGCAAGTGAGGTACCATTTTTATCGGGAGACGTGGAGGAACACAGAATAGCAAAACAAGTGTTATTGCCCCTTGTCTTTCTCTACATTTTTTCCTTCCGAATGTAAGAAAGTGTGTAAAAAAGATGTCTATTTGAGAAATGCCCTGTAATTCACATGCTAGTATGGGCACCCCGGAATTCAGAGATGTGCAAATAACCACTGCTTCTCAACACCTTATCTTGTGGCCATTTTGGAAATACAAAGGTTTTCTTGATACCTATTTTTCACTTTTTATATTTCAGCAAATGAATTGCTGTATACCCGGCATAGAATAAAAACCCATTGCAAGGTGCAGCTCATTTATTGGCTCTGGGTACCTAGGGTTCTTGATGAACCTACAAGCCCTACATATCCCCGCAACCAGAAGAGTCCAGCTGACGTAACGGTATATTGCTTTCAAACATCTGACATCACAGGAAAAAGCTACAGAGTAAAACGTGGAGAAAAATGGCTGTTTTTTTCACCTCAATTTCAATATTTTTTTTATTCCGCTGTTATTTTCTGTAGGAAACATTTGTAGGATCTGCACAAATGACCCACTGCTAAATTCATATTTTGTCTGCTTTTCAGAAATGTTTAGCTTGCTGGGATCCAGCAATGGTTTCTCCCCCATTTCGATCACTAACTGGATGGAGGCTGAAAGCACAAAAAATAGTAAAAATGGGGTATGTCCCAGTAAAATGTCAAAGTTGTATTGAAAAATTGGGTTTTCTAATTCAAGTCTGCCTGTTCCTGAAAGCTGGGAAGATGGTGAGCTTGCCACCGCAAACCCTTTGTTGATGCCATTTTCAGGGGAAAAACCACGAGGCGCCTTCTGCAGCACTTTTTTCCCATTTATTTAAAAAAAAAAAAAAACAATTTTCACTGTATTTCGGCTAATTTCTTGGTCTCCTTCAGGGGAACCCACAAAGTCTGGGTACCTCTAGAATCCCTTGGATGTTGGAAAAAAGGATGCAAATTTGTCATGGGTAGCTTATCTGAACAAAAAGTTATGAGGGCCAAACCGCGAACTGCCCCAAATAGCCAAAAAACAGGCTTGGCACAGGAGGGGAAAAGGCCTGGCAGCGATGGGGTTAAAAAAGCCCCTAAGTTTACGTTTGTGAATCGGCCCTTCAGTTCAGTTAATTCTTCCAGGCCTATGTATACCTGTCCACCCTCTAGGCTGTTAATTCTCCTGCCTTACACTTTATGGATGAAGGAAAAGCTCAACATCATGATCTGAAAAAATAAACACAGTAACGATTACTATTTTGCTATGGTTGTTTTTCTTGTTCTTGATGCTACAAAAAGGACTACTTTGATCATATTAAGGTTATCCAGTGCACTGTCCTTATTGCAGTTGCGTCCACTCTTGTCAGGGGAGTATGTCACACACTGGGACCATGTGCCACATAACAAAAAGAATGGTGCTGTTCCGATGCATCATGTGCTATAATGCCACGAAAACCCTTGCAAAATGGGCAGTGTAGGAGGCTGGCCTGGCTTGTAGTGGGTACCAGAGGTACTTACACCTTGTTCCAGGTCCAGTTATCACTTATTAGTGTAGAAGAGGTGTTTCTAGCAGCTTAGGCTGATAGAAGGCAGCAATAGCAGAGCAGCTTAGGCTGAACTAGGAGACATGCAAAGCTCCTACTATACCACTGGTGTCATATGCACCATATCATAAGAAAACACAATACACAGATATACTCAAAAGAAAGGTACTTTATTTTTATGACAATATGCCAAAAGTATCTCAGTGAGTACCCTCAGTATGAGGATGAGAAATATACACAAGATATATGTACACAATACCAAAAATATGCAGTAATAGCAAAAGGAAGTACTGCAAGCAGTGTAAAGTTACAATAGATTGCAATAGGAGCACATAGGTATAGGGGCAACACAAACCATAAATTCCAAAAGTGGAATGCGAACCACAAATGGATCCCAAGCCTATGTGAGCTTGTAGAGGGTCGCTGGGACTGTAAGAAAACAGTGAGGGTTAGAAAAATAGCCCACCCCAAGACCCTGTAAGGTAGGTGTAAAGTGCACCTACAACCCCCAGAGAACACAGAAGTCGTGATAGGGGGATTCTGCAAGGAAAAGCAACACCAGCAATGCAACAACAGTGGATTTCCGGACCTGAGTACCTGTAAGACAAGGGGACCAAGTCCAAGAGTTGTGACAGTGTCGAGAGTGGGCAGGAGCCCAAGAAATGCCAGCTGAGGGTGCAAGAAAGCTGCCACCAGGTGGAAGAAGTTTGGTGTTTTGCAAGAATGTAGAGGACTAGGAACTTCCCCTTTGGAGGATGGATGTCCCACGTCATGAAGAACCTTGCAGAGGTGTTCCCACGCAGAAAGATCGCAAACAAGCCTTGCTAGCTGCAAGGGTCACGGTTATGGTTTTTGGATGCTGCTGTGGCCCAGTAGGGACCAGGATGTCACCACTTGGATGAGGAGACAGAGGGGGTGCCCAGCAAATCACGGAACGCTCACAGAAGCAGGCAGCACCCGCAGAACTACCTGAACAGGCACTTAGAAGAAAAGTGAACCAGAGTCCACCCGAAGTCACAAAAGGGAGTCCCACGACGCCGGAGGACAACTCAGAAGGTTGTGCACTGCAGGTTAGAGTGTCAGGGAACCAGGCTTGGCTGTGCATGAAGGAAATCCTGGAAGAGTGCACAGGAGCTGGAGCAGCTGCAAATCGCGAGGTGCACAGCAATGCAGTCTAGCGTGGGGAGGCACGGACTTACCTCCACCAAACTTGGACTGAAGAGTCACTGGACTGTGGGAGTCACTTGGACAGAGTTGCTGAGTTCCAGGGACCACGCTCGCCGTGCTGAGAGGGGACCCAGAGGACTGGTGATGCAGTCTTATGTTGCCTGCGGTTGCAGGGGGAAGATTACGTTGACCCACAGGAGATTTCTTCAGAGCTCCTGGTGCAGAAAGGAGGCAGGCTACCCCCAGAGCATACACCACCAGGAAACAGGCGAGAAAGCCGGCAGGATGAAGCGATACAAGGTTGCAGTAGTCGTCTTTGCTACTTTGTTGCGGTTTTGCAGGCATCCTGAGCAGTCAGTGGTCGATCCTTTGGCAGAAGGTGAAGAGGGAGATGCAGAGGAACTCTGGTGAGCTCTTGCATTCAGTATGTGAAGAATTCCCCAAAGCAGAAACCCTAAATAGCCAGAAATGGGAGGTTTGGCTACCTAGGAAGGAGGATTGGCTACTAAGAGAGGTAAGAGCCTATCAGAAGGAGTCTCTGATGTCACCTGCTGGCACTGGCCACTCAGAGCAGTCCAGTGTGCCAGCAACACCTCTGTTTCTAAGATGGCAGAGGTCTGGGGCACACTGGAGGAGCTCTGGGCACCTACCCTGGGAGGTGCATGTCAGGGGAGTGGTCACTCCCCTTTCCTTTGTCCAGTTTCGCGCCAGAGCAGGGCTGGGGGATCCCTAAACCGGTGTAGACTGGCTTATGCAGAGATGGGCAGCATCTGTGCCCATCAAAGCATTTCCAGAGGCTGGGGGAGGCTACTCCTCCCCAGCCTTCACACCTATTCCCAAAGGGAGAGGGTGTGACACCCTCTCTCAGAGGAAATCCTTTGTTCTGCCTTCCTGGGCCAGGGCTGCCTGGACCCCAGGGGGGCAGAAACCTGTCTGAGGGGGTTGGCAGTAGCAGAAGCTGCAGTGCAAACCCTGAAAAGGCAGTTTGGCAGTACCTGGGTTCTGTGCTAGAGACCGGGGGGATCATGGAATTGTCTCCCCAATGCCAGGCATTGGGGAGACAATTCCATGATCTTAGACATGTTACATGGCCATGTTCGGAGTTACCATTGTGATGCTACACATAGGTAGTGAGTGCACATGTATAATGGTGTCCCCGCACTCACAAAGTCTGGGGAATATGCCCTGAACAATGTGGGGACACCTTGGCTAGTGCCAGGGTGCCCACACACAAAGTAACTTTGCACCCAACCTTCACCAGGTGAAGGTTAGACATATAGGTGACTTTTAAGTTACTTAAGTGCAGTGGTAAATGGCTGTGAAATAACGTGGACGTTATTTCACTCAGGCTGCACTGGCAGGCCTGTGTAAGAAAAGTCAGATCTCCCTATGGGTGGCAAAAGAAATGCTGCAGCCCATAGGTATCTCCTGAAACCCCAATACCCTGGGTACCTCAGTACCATATACTAGGGAATTATATGGGTGTTCCAGTATGCCAATGTGAATTGGTGAAATTGGTCACTAGCCTGTTAGTGACAATTAGGAAAGCAGAGAGAGCATAACCACTGAGGTTCTGGTTAGCAGAGCCTCAGTGAGACAGTTAGTCATCAAACAGGGAACACATACAGGGCACACTTATGAGCACTGGGGCCCTGCCTGGCAGGGTCCCAGTGACACATAGACTAAAACAACATATATACAGTGAAATATGGGGGTAACATGCCAGGCAAGATGGTACTTTCCTACACATACCCCCCCCCCCAAACGAAGGACAATAAGACTAGCCATGACCTGATGAGTCTTCATTGTCTAAGTGAAAATATCTGGAGTGTCCATTTGCATTGGAGTGGGTACTCCCAGGTCTATGTTCCACTGTATAGCCCATTCCCTGTAGAGATATGGACCACCTCAACAATTTAGGGTTTTCACCTTTCATTTGTTTTAGCCAAAGTAGAGGTTTGTGGTCTGTCTGAACAATGGAGTGAGTGCCAAACAGGTATGGCCTCAACTTCTTTAGTGACCAGACCACAGCAAAGGCCTCCCTCTCTATGGCAGACCAACGCTTTTCTCTAGGGGTCAACCTCCTGCTGATAAAAGCAACAGGTTGATCTTGGCCCTCAGAATTGAGTTGTGATAAGACTGCCCCTACCACTAATTCAGATGCATCAGTTTGAACAATGAATTTCTTGGAGTAACATGGGATTTTTAGGACAGGTGCAGTGCACATGGCCTGTTTGAGCTCCTCAAAAGCTTTCTGACAACTAGCTGTCCAAAATACCTTTTTAGGCATCTTCTTGCTAGTGAGATCATTAAGTGGGGCTGCAATGGAGCCATAGTTTTTAATGAATCTCCTGTAATACCCAGTGAGGCCTAGGAAGGCTCTCACCTGGGTCTGAGTTGTAGGGGGAACCCAATCCATGATTGTCTGGATTTTCCCCTGAAGTGGTGCAATCTGTTCTCCACCTACCAGGTGTTCCAGATAAACCACTTTTCCATGCCCTATCTGGCACTTTGACGCCTTGATAGTGAGGCCTGCCTTTTGCAGGGCCTCCAAAACTTTCCACAGGTGGACCAGGTGATAATCCCAGGTGGAGCTAAAGACAGCTATATTGTCCAGATATGCTGCACTAAAAGACTCCAACCCTTGCAGGACTGTATTCACCAAACTCTGAAAAGTGGCAGGTGCATTTTTCAAACCAAAGGGCATTACTGTGAATTGGTAGTGCCCTCCTATAGTAGAAAAAGCAGTTTTTACTTTAGCATCCTCTGATAATTTGATCTGCCAATGCCCTGCAGTCAAATCAAAGGTGCTTAGATACTTGGCAGATGCCAGTGTATCTATGAGTTCATCTGCCCTGGGTATAGGGTGAGCATCAGTTTTTGTTACCTGGTTGAGACCTCTGTAATCTACACAAAACCTCATCTCCCTTTTTCCATCTTTTGAGTGAGGCTTTGGTACAAGCACCACAGGAGAGGCCCATGGGCTTTCAGATGGTTCAACCACTCCTAAGTCAAGCATTTTCTGAACTTCTTGCTTTATGCAGTCCCTGACATGGTCAGGCTGCCTATAGATTTTACTCTTGACAGGCATGCTGTCTCCAGTATCAATTGTGTGCTCACACCAAGATGTGGTGCCTGGCACAGTTGAAAAGAGTTCAGAAAACTGACCTAGGAGATTTATGCAGTTGTCTTTCTGCTCTGCAGTAAGACAGTCTGCCAAAACTACACCTTCCACTAAAGCATCATCTTCAGTGGAAGAGAAGAGATCAGGGAGAGGGTCACTCTCTTCTTCCTGTCCTTCATCTGTTGCCATGAGCAGGGTGATATCAGCCCTGTCATAGTAGGGTTTTAGGAGGTTGACATGGAGCACCCTAAGGGGACTCCTGGCAGTGCCCAGGTCAACCAAGTAGGTGACCTCGCCCTTCTTTTCAACAATGAGATGGGGTCCACTCCATTTGTCTTGGAGTGCTCTTGGGGCCACAGGCTCCAATACCCACACCTTCTGTCCTGGTTCGTACTGAATCAGAACAGCCTTCTGGTCATGCCATTGCTTCTGGAGCTCTTGGCTGGCCTGAAGGTTTTTACTGGCCTTTTTCATGTACTCAGCCATTCTGGATCTTAGGCCAAGTACATAGTCCACTATATCCTGCTTAGGAGCTTTTAAAGGTTGTTCCCAGCCCTCCATCACAAGTGTTAGTGGACCTCTTACAGGGTGCCCAAATAGGAGTTCAAAGGGGCTGAAGCCCACTCCTTTCTGGGGTACCTCGCTGTAAGCAAAAAGGAGGCAAGGTAACAGGACATCCCATCTCCTCCTGAGTTTTTCAGGTAGTCCCATTATCATTCCTTTGAGAGTTTTATTAAACCTCTCTACCAGTCCATTTGTCTGTGGATGATAAGGTGTGGTGAATTTGTAGGTTACACCACATTCCTTCCACATAGCCTTCAAGTATGTAGACATAAAGTTGCTACCCCTGTCTGATACAACCTCTTTTGGTAAACCCACCCTGGAAATGATTCACACGAAGGCTTTTGCCACTGCAGGTGCTGTAGTGGTCCTTAGAGGAATAGCTTCAGGGTATCTTGTGGCATGGTCCACTACCACCAAGATAAACCTATTGCCTGAAGCAGTAGGAGGGTCAAGGGGGGCCAACTATGTCACCCCCTACCCTTTCAAAGGGAACCCCAACCACAGGTAGTGGAATAAGGGGAGCCTTTGGAGTGCCACCAGTCTTGCCACTGGCTTGGCAGGTCACGCAAGACTTACAAAAATCTTTTGTGTCCTCTGACATCCTAGGCCAGTGAAACAGGGGGACAAGCCTTTCCTATGAATTAATCTGGCCTAAATGCCCAGCCAAGGGAATGTCATGTGCCAGAGTTAGGAGGAACTCTCTGTACTGCAGGGGAAGGACCAATCTCCTGGCTGCTCCAGGTTTTGGGTCCCTTGCCTCTGTGTACAAGAGGTTGTCCTCCCAGTAAACTCTATGTGAGTCACTGACATCCCCATTTTGCTGCTTGACAGCTTGCTGTCTGAGACCCTCTAATGTGGGACAGGATTGCTGTGCCACACTCAGCTCTTCCCTGGCAGCCCCCCCTCCACCCAAAAGCTCAGAAGTGTCTGCTGCCAGCTCCTCTGGTGAAGGTTCTGCACAGGGAAGAAATTCTTCTTCCTCAGAAGTTGAATCATCTGTAGAGGGAGGGATAGTGGGTAGGGATTTACCCTTGCTACCCCTAGCTTTAGGGAGCACTTGGTCCATTGTTCCAGGATCCAAGTCACCCTGTCCTTTTTGCTTTTTGGTCTGAGCCCTGGTTAAAGCAAAAATATGCCCTGGAATGCCCAGCATTGCTGCATGAGCCTCCAACTCCACTTCTGCCCAAGCTGATGTCTCTAAATAATTTCCTAGTAGACAGTCTACAGGTAATTCTGAAGCAACCACAACTTTCTTTGGACCAGTAACAGTTCACCCACCCCCCCAGTTGAGATTCACAACAGCCATGGGGTGGCTAAGAGTGCTGTTATGAGTGTCTGTCACTTGGTACTGGTGACCAAGTAGGTGTTGTTCAGGGTGTACCAGTTTCTCTATCACCATGGTAACACTAGCACCTGTGTCCCTGTAGGCCTGAACCTCAACACCATTTATTAGGGGAAGTTGCTTGTACTTATCCATATTAAGGGGACAAGCAACCAAGGTGGCCAAATCAATGGCACCTTAAGAGACTAGCACAGCCTCTGTGGTCTCCCTAACAAGACCAACCCCAACTAAATTACCAAAAGTGAGCCCAGCTACTCCCTTGGATTGGTTATTAGTAGGTTTTCTCCCACCACCACTGCTATTACTAGGGGCACTAGAGGTTGCAGTAGGGGTTGTGGTAGTGGGAGGTTTGGTGTTTTTCTTTGGACAACTGGCATCAGTTGTCCAATGGCCTTTTAATTTACATAAATAACACCAAGGCTTTTTTACTTCATTTGAAGAGGATTTGGACCCACCACCCCCACCAGAGTGTTTTTGTGGGCCTGATGAAGACTCATTTTTAGATTTGTCCCCCCCCCTTGTCACAAGACTTACCATCCTTCTTCTTGCCATCCTTGTCACCCCCTGTATGAACTTTTCTGTTCACTTTTGTTCTGACCCATTTGCCTGCCTTCTTTCCCAATTCTTGGGGAGAGGTCAGATCTGAGTCCACTAGATATTGGTGTAACAAGTCAGACACACAGTTATTCAGAATATGCTCTCTCAGAAAAATATTATACAGGCTTTCATAGTCAGAAATTTTACTGCCATGTAACCACCCCTCCAAGGCCTGCACTGAACAGTCAACAAAGTCTATCCAGTCTTGTGAGGACTCTTTTCTGGTGTCTCTGAACTTAATCCTGTATTGTTCAGTGGTTAAGCCAAATCCATCCAAGAGTGCATCCTTCAAAACTGCAAAATTATTGGCATCACTTTCTCTCACAGTAAGGAGCCTATCCCTACCCTTTCCATTGAAAGATAGCCATATGATAGCAGCCCACTGCCTTTGAGGGACCCCCTGTACCATACAGGCCCTCTCAAGTGCAGCAAACCACTTGTTAATGTCATTCCCCTCCTTGTATGGGGGAACTATCTTGTGCAGATTCCTGGAATCATGCTCTCTCACAGGATTACTATCAGGAATACTGCTGCTGTCACCATGGGGTCCTAACCCCAACCTCTGTCTCTCCTTTTCCAGGTCTAGGGATTCCCTGTCTAGAGCCAGCTGTTTAAGCTTCAGCCTGGTCTCTTCCACTCTCAACATTTTGAGTTCCCTTTCTAACATGTTGTCTTCAGGGTGGGTGGGTTGGGAATGCTTGGACACTGAGGATATATTGGAACCAACAGAGGGAGACCTGTCCCTAACAGCTTGCACTCTAACAACCTGGCCTTCAGGAACAAACACACCCCTACTATGATGGGAGCTTCTATTACTACCAGCATTGCTATGTGGTCTGCTAAGGGGCAGATTTGGAAAATAACCCTCCACAACTCCCTCAAGGGGTTCCTCTGAGTCAGAGTGTGAGCTATCTACCATCTTCTCAATTGAAGTGCCAGCTAGGGACTTATCATTCTCAATGAGCAAATTAAATAGAAATTCTCTTGAAGGATTCTTTCCTATCACTAAACCGCTATCAATGCAGGGACTCCTTAGGCTCCTAAAGTTTAGATTGTCATAAGTAGTATTGACAATGTTAAGAGAAGTTCCTACATCAGACATGATAGAAGAAGGTTTAGAGACAGTGAGAAGAGAGAAAAGGTTTCAGTACTTTTTAAAGAACAGAAAAAAAAAACATTTTCAAACTTTTTGAAACTTTTAGAAAGTTTAAGAGTACTTTTCAGCACTTAGCAGAAAGTGTAAGAGAAGAAAAGCAAAACTTTTTGGTTAGATGTACATACACTGAACTTGTTTTGTACAAAATGACAAAGTGGTAAGTAGTTACAAGTACTTACCCCACCGCTGCACAACCAATGTAGGAGGCTGGCCTGGCTTGTAGTGGGTACCAGAGGTACTTACACCTTGTGCCAGGTCCGGTTATCCATTATTAGTGTAAAAGAGGTGTTTCTAGCAGCTTAGGATGATAGAAGGTAGCTATAGCAGAGCAGCTTAGGCTGAACTAGGAGACATGCAAAGCTCCTACTATACCACCGGTGTCATATGCACCATATCATAAGAAAACACAATACACAGATGTACTAAAAATAAAGGTACTTTATTTTTATGACAATATGCCAAAAGCATCTCAGTGAGTACCCTCAGTATGAGGATGAGAAATATACACAAGATATATGTACACAATACCAAAAATATGCAGTAATAGCAAAGGAAGTACTGCAAGCAGTGTAAAGTTACAATAGATTGCAATAGGAGCACATAGGTATAGGGGCAACACAAACCATACACTCCAAAAGTGGAATGCGAACCACGAATGGACCCCAAACCTATGTGAGCTTGTAGAGGTCGCTGGGACTGTAAGAAAACAGTGAGGGTTAGAAAAATAGCCCACCCCAAGACCCTGTAAGGTAGGTGTAAAGTGCACCTACAACCCCCAGAGAACACAGAAGTCGTGATAGGGGGATTCTGCAAGGAAAACCAACACCAGCAATGCAACAACAGTGGATTTCCGGACCAGAGTACCTGTAAGACAAGGGGACCAAGTCCAAGAGTCGCGACAGTGTCGAGAGTGGGCAGGAGCCCAGGAAATGCCAGCTGAGGGTGCAAGAAAGCTGCCACCGGCAAGAATGAAGAGGACTAGGAACTTCCCCTTTGGAGGATGGATGTCCCACGTCGTGAAGAAGCTTGCAGAGGTGTTCCCACGCAGAAAGACCGCAAACAAGCCTTGCTAGCTGCAAGGGTCATGGTCAGGGTTTTTGGATGCTGCTGTGGCCCAGGAGGGACCAGGATGTCGCCACTTGGATGAGGAGACAGAGGGGGCACCCAGCAAGTCAGGGAGCCCTCACAGAAGCAGGCAGCACCCGCAGAAGTACCTGAACAGGCACTTAGAAGAAAAGTGAACCGGAGTCCACCCAAAGTCACAAAAGGGAGTCCCACGACGCCAGAGGACAACTCAGTAGGTTGTGCACTGCAGGTTAGAGTGTCGGGGACCCCGGCTTGGCTGTGCATGAAGGAAATCCTGGAAGAGTGCACAGAAGCCGGAGCAGCTACAAATCATGCGGTACCCAGCAATGCAGTCTAGCGTGGGGAGGCAAGAACTTACCTCCACCAAACTTGGACTGAAGAGTCACTGGACTGTGGGAGTCCCTTGGACAGAGTTGCTGAGTTCCAGGGACCACGCTCGTCATGCTGAGAGGGGACGCAGAGGACCGGTGATGCAGTCTTTTGTTGCCTGCGGTTGCAGGGGGAAGATTCCGTCGACCCACAGGAGATTTCTTCAGAGCTCCTGGTGCAGAAAGGAGGCAGGCTACCCCCAGAGCATGCACCACCAGGAAACTGGCGAGAAAGCCGGCAGGATGAAACGATACAAGGTTGCAGTAGTCATCTTTGCTACTTTGTTGCGGTTTTGCAGGCGTCCTGAGCAGTCAGCGGTCGATCCTTTGGCAGAAGGTGAAGAGGGAGATGCAGAGGAACTCTGGTGAGCTCTTGCATTCGGTATCTGAAGAATTCCCCAAAGCAGAGACCCTAAATAGCCAGAAAAGGGAGGTTTGGCTACCTAGGAAGGAGGATTGGCTACTAAGAGAGGTAAGAGCCTATCAGAAGGAGTCTCTGATGTCACCTGCTGGCACTGGCCACTCAGAGCAGTCCAGTGTGCCAGCAACACCTCTGTTTCCAAGATGGCAGAGGTCTGGGGCACACTGGAGGAGTTCTGGGCACCTCCCCTGGGAGGTGCAGGTCAGGGGAGTGGTCACTCCCCTTTCCTTTGTCCAATTTCGTGCACGAGCAGGGCTGGGGGATCCCTAAACTGGTGTAGACTGGCTATTGCAGAGATGGGCAGCATCTGTGCCCATCAAAGCATTTCCAGAGGCTGGGGGAGGCTACTCCTCCCCAGCCTTCACACCTATTTCAAAAGGGAGAGGGTGTGACACCCTCTCTCAGAGGAAATCCTTTGTTCTGCCTTCCTGGGCCAGGGCTGCCTGGACCCCACGGGGGCAGAAACCTGTCCGAGGGGTTGGCAGCAGCAGCAGCTGCTGTGCAAACCCTGAAAAGGCAGTTTGGCAGTACCCAGGTTCTGTGCTAGAGACCTGGGGGATCATGGAATTGTCTCTCTGGCATTGGGGTGACAATTCCATGATCTTAGACATGTTACATGGCCATGTTTGGAGTTACCATTGTGACGCTATACATAGGTAGTGACCTATGTATAGTGCACGCGTGTAATGGTGTCCCCGCACTCACAAATTCCGGGGAATTTGCCCTGAACAATGTGGGGGCACCTTGGCTAGTGCGAGGGTGCCCACACACTAAGTAACTTTGCACCCAGCCTTCACCAGGTGAAGGTTAGACATATAGGTGACTTATAAATTACTTAAGTGCAGTGGTAAATGGCTGTGAAATAACGTGGACGATATTTCACTCAGGCTGCACTGGCAGGCCTGTGTAAGAATTGTCAGATCTCCCTATTGGTGGCAAAAGAAATGCTGCAGCCCATAGGGATCTCCTGGAACCCCAATACCCTGGGTGCCTCAGTACCATATACTAGGGAATTATATGGGTGTTCCAGTATGCCAATGTGAATTGGTGAAATTGGTCACTAGCCTGTTAGTGACAATTTGGAAAGCAGAGAGAGCATAACCACTGAGGTTCTGGTTAGCAGAGCCTCAGTGAGACAGTTAGTCATCACACAGGCAACACATACAGGGCACACTTATGACCACTGGGGCCCTGCCTGTCAGGGTCCCAGTGACACATAGACTAAAACAACATATATACAGTGAAATATGGGGGTAACATGCCAGGCAAGATGGTACTTTCCTACAGGCAGGTTAACATTTCCCCCAATAGATGTCTTCTTTTGATGTCACATACTTTTGTGGTATTTTCTTTCACAGTTGGAATGCTCCGCGGACCAGTTAGTGGTGTTAGACGTTTAAATTACGTCTGTGTAGTCAGGCAACTTCAAGGGGTTATATACTTCATGAAGAAGTGGGACAGACTTGGAGGCTTTAAGGGGTCATATGGCTGAGTTGAGGGGATGCGTGCTCACCACACGTACTGCCTTTGAATGGCTCTACCCTCCTACATACCAGATATTTATAGTTTGTTTCTGGGCAACTGTACTACAAGAGCATCATGGATCACATCCACAAGCTACTTCTACTCAGGCTTTAGTTCACCAGGTCTTGCTCTTACACTCCAGGACAAGGACCAGCTCCTCTTCCTTCTGGATAGTAGTACCCTCTCCTTCCAGAATGTTTCAAGGGAATGGACTTTCTCGGGCATCATAACTTTGATCTTCAGGCTAGAAGATATCAGAAATTCAAGGGTTGTTTCGCGTCAGATGTCTCTGGTCCGAGTGCACCAGAGCTTTTCCATATATATGCCAACAAACACAACCTGCTGGAGTATTTCTCAAAACGTGCGGGTGCTTGTTGGAAGCCAGGGCCAATTAAGTGGCCTTTTAGGATAAAAAAATAATTGTGCCAACCAGCCAAGGTAGGAAGCATCTTTGCAAGTTTTACACTTGTGCTTCCAGAAACGAGTGGAAGAGCAGACACTAGGGGCTCAAGAGAATATGGAAAACAAGGAAAACATTGTGCACTGCATAAATGAGAAATCTACAATTTCCAAGCAGTTCTTGCATAGAAAAAAGGGGAAAGTCATTGATTGTCACGCATTATTACTTCCGCCCCACACAACTCAGCCATACGAAGTGGGGATATGCTATGTGGGAGCAGATATGCCTTGGTGTCA
Source organism: Pleurodeles waltl (assembly GCF_031143425.1). Taxonomy (NCBI): domain Eukaryota; kingdom Metazoa; phylum Chordata; class Amphibia; order Caudata; family Salamandridae; genus Pleurodeles; species Pleurodeles waltl. The sequence continues at coordinate 606,885,793 of NC_090437.1, read as the reverse complement.
AAACCAGGTTAGGTAGGGCGAGTAAGCAAAATTTTGGGTTTTGTGAGAACGAAACTGTAAAAGTTTCTACCTTTCTCTTTCTTGCTGTAAGTCCAAGTCTAATGATGAAAAAGATATCTCAGACCCCAAAATGAGTCCTGTCACCCGCCATCTGCAACCACTTGCATAAGTTAAGCGTGTAAGTGAAACTGAATGGATTTTATACACAATTTTTTCACATTACTACTTTACCAAGGCTGCAAGTAAAAAGGCCTCCACTCCTCAGTAGAAACTCATCTGCAACCAATTGTTATTCTCTCCGAAGACAGCTTTGTGTGGACGCTCGCTAAACTCACCAAAGAGTGGAAATACGTTGATGCACCCCCCAGTCAAGTACAGAGACTTGTGCACTTCTGATGAAGAAACATTTGTTCATATGGAACTCCTCTACTGGGCTCACAGATGTTGGAAGCATCGTTGATATACACGAGTTCAGGCACAAGTTTCAACAAACGTGCCACGGTGATTTAGAGGTCCACACAATGTGTTGTTTTTATCCGTACAAAAAGGATGGCACTTCATCATGCACGATAGCCTAATGTTACCCCAGGCTTTTGAGAACACCTTTAGGTATGATTGTAAATACTACACACTGCAGTGACGAGCATACATTTTTGAGTTATTGCTTGCAGGCACAAATACCACTCTCTGGAGCAGTGGCAGACTGGGATTTATATAATCCCTAAAGTGCACTGTTCCCATGTTGACACAAACGATAGCAATGGTCTGTCCTGCGTACTTAGGTAATGTAGTAATTGCTATACTAAATCTAAAACGCTCACCATATTGTAATGGAAAAATAGAAAATGAGTTACAAAAAGGATACATTACACCACAATCACTGTAGTTTTTTTCTTTAGACTTGGACATAATGAATTGGCGTTTCTGATATATTATGCCGCAACAAATGAAAAGACACACATTTTTATTTGGGAACAAAGAAAAAATGCAGTGACTTATGTTTTCCCCATTATGATTTGGAATTGTGTATTCTTTTTCATAAAAATCCCATGATGAAACGCCAGTATTCCTAATTCAAAAAACAGATGTACTCGCGCTGAAAAGCTAGAACAAGTCAACATGCTAACGCAAACACGTTACCAATGTTTATTGGATGTGGCAGTTAAAAAAAGGGAAGAAGCAAAAATGTAAACGGTGGCTAGGGAGGCAAATTCAAGCCCAAATGTTCGCCAGAAAACCCGCAGCATATAGACAAATACATCCTCCAGCGGATGAATGATTTGTTGACTGTTGCTAAATCGTCCCTTTAGTGGTACAAAGCACGCTACCTGGTGACTCTGAGGATGAAATAATATTTCCAAAAAGTTTGCCGATTCTATATTTGGAGCCGTGGGGCCATGCAATCCGCCTTGAACATGGAATATAATCTCTTTGGTATTTCCTTCTCTGTTTCTGTTTATTCAAATATTGCAGATAATTACACTGCACAGGAGAGCCAATGAACATATGATATTTCGACATGATTTAGAGTTTGAACTGTAAACTACAGGTCTCTCCTGCATGCTGATAGCCAAGAAGTTATAGAACCAGGATATCGAGAACTTAATATCGGTGCTACAAAAGTATTGCAGCAAAAACATTAACAACCAAAATAAAGACAAGGTACCGTATATGAGTAAAGTATAGGTTTATGATACTTAACTCCGCTTCTACGTTCCTAGATTATTATTATTTTTTTTAAAGATTTTATTCCAGTTTTTGAATATAACAATAACATTATCGCAAAGGTGCTTAGATTAACTGTTCCCCCCTCCCTCCCCTCATGCTACAAATTATATAAAAATTATTCACAGTTTGCAGGTCTCAATAGTTAGTTGTTACTGTCCTCGCTCGCAGAGCCTTAGGATTCCTGTGTTGCGTTTGAGTCTGTATCTGAGTCCGTAGTGGTTCTGTTTGCTTCTTCGGAGAATGCATTTGGTGATTTTAGTTTTTCCAGGATTAATTCCCATTGGGATGCGTCATCCCTTGGTCGGAGTTCGCGTAGTGCCTCGTGAAGCAGTGTCGCTCCTTCTGCTTCTGCCCACGTCACTAAACAGTTATGCCATCTGGATATTTGAGGGCCCGTTGATGATTTCCAGTTTGTGGTTATTTCCCTTCTTGCTAGGATTAGAGCAAGGTCTATGAATTTCTTGGAGATTTTAAGGGCTGTCGGGCGTGGAAAGTCCCCCAGTAGCGCCACTGCCGGGGATTTAATTAATAATCTATCAGTGCAGGCTGAAGTTTTAGCAAAAGCCTCTTCCCAGAATATGTTAAATTGGGGGCAGCTCCAGAGCATATGTATGAGGTTGGCTGCAGGCTCCGTGCATCTGGGACAGCTTGAGGAGTTTGTTCTGTAGATTTTGGAGATCATGTGTGGGGTCATGTAAGCTCTGTGAAAGATGTATAGGTTTATTAATTTGAACCTGGCATTTCTGGATACTGGATAGATACGAGAGACGATCTGATCCCATTGCTTTTCATCCCAAGCGACATCCAAGTCCGATTGCCATTTGTTTTTAAGTTTTTCTAGGGGTAGGCATGTGCTGGCTTGTAGCGCTTTGAAGATTCCGGATACTACGCCTTTTAGATCCCCAATGGAGTAAATGGTATTGCAACTGTTATGAGTGGGGGGTTCAAGGTTTCCAGTTCTCCAGGTTTTTTGAGCGATTTTAATGATGGCGTTGTGGGTAATGAATAAACCGGGGGGGAGGTTATATTGTGTGTTGTAGCTCAGTGTATGTGAGGAGTTTCCCTCCACCGTATAGGTCTCCTAGTTTAGTAATATTATGCAAAATCAGTTTATTGAGGCCGTAAACAATTTGCTTCCCTGAGATATGGATCATGCAGGACAGTGGGTCTCTGGGGTGTAAGGGGTATTAATGCGGGAGCGTTTCAGATGTTGGGACCAACAGTGTCTAGCAGACTCCCATTCTATCGGGAGCAGCTGTTTGGTTTTCCGGGGGTTCAGTAGTATGCCCAGTATCCTGTCTATGGGGCAGTTTAAGGGAAGGTGTAGTTCAGTGTCAGTTGAAGGGCTGCATAATAATTTTGCGACCCATTGAAGTTGCCCTGCCCAGTAGTATAACTCCATATCCGGGGCGGCTAGGCCACCCTCAGCTGTAGGTCTCTGGAGTGTTCTTAGTGCCATTCTATGTCTACTCGGACCCCAAATGAAGTTCATAGATATGGACTCTATCTCTTTGAATACTGCTTTCGGAATTATGAGTGGGATAGTTGAGAAATAGTACAGCAATCTGGGCAGCACTATCATTTTAAGAAGAGCTACTCTGCCTGTGACTGTTAGTGGTAATGTTTCCCAAAAGCGCATACTGTCTCTGATCCCTCTGAGTGCTCCTTGTATGTTTCCTTCTAGTAGGTCATTTACTGAGTGGTAAATTTTTACTCCTAAGTATTTGAATATGTTAGGTGACCAGGGGAGGCCTCTTGTGTCATTTGGTTCCGGGGTTTCTTTGTGCAGTGGGAAGATGGTGGACTTACTCCAATAAATCCGAAGTCCGGAGGCAGTTCCGTAACTGTCCATCGTTCTCATGGTCCCAGGTAAATCTGATTCAAAATTTTGTAGGAAGAGCAACATGTCATCTGCGTATAATGCGATGTAGTGGGTCCAATTATTTATTGGGATGCCCCTATAGTAGAGGCCTGTTCTTGCCATATGCGCTAGGGGCTCTATTGCGATTGCAAAAAGAAGGGGGGATAATGGACATCCTTGTCTTGTGCCCCTGCCAACCTGAAACAAAGGGGATATGTAGTTGCCTGTTTTTACTCTTGCAGTAGGGTTAGTATATAATAGTTTGGTCCACTTTACAAATCCTTTGCCCAGCCCCAGCTTTAGCATAGCTTGTTCCAGATAGTCCCATCTTAAGCTATCAAATGCCTTCTCTATATCTACCGAGATAATCGCCGCTTGTGGTAAGTTTGGGGGCAAAGAGTGGAGTATTGATATGAGGCGTCTATGTTTTGGGATGTGCTATGATTGGGTATGAAACCCGATTGGTCTTGATGAATCAATGAGGGCATATGGGGGAGTAATCTGTCAGCTAAAATCCGTCTTAAAATTTTGTAATCTATGTTGAGCATTGATAGGGGGCGATAAGAGCGGACGTCTGTGGCGGGTCTATCTGGTTTCAGCAGGGGGATCATAATAGCAGTGTTGGTGGATTGGGGGAGGGAGTTACTATTCCACGCTTCTGCATATAATGCGCAGAGGTGGGGGGCTAGTAGGTCTTGATACTGGTGGTAAAATTCTAGTGGAAGTCCGTCCGCTCCTGGGACTTTACCCCTGGCCATACTTTGGATTGCGGTTTTTATTTCCGTGATCGATATAGGTGTCGCTAGAGCCGAAATGTCTTCTGTTGACAGGTTGGGGGTAGTGAGGGTCTCTAATTCACGCAACTGGGTAGGGGTCAGTGTTATGGTGGGGTGGGCATATAAGAGTGCATAGTACTCTTGGAAGACAGAGTTAATGTCTTTTTGGGTGTAGACGTGTGTGCCCTGTGAGTTTTCAACTTCGACTATTGCAGTTTGTTTTTTTGGGGGTTGCGCGAGCCAGGCAAGTAAAGCACTAGCTTTGTCCCCTTCTGAGTGTAGTCTGGTTACGTGTTGTTTGTAATCAAAGCGGGCAAGTGTATTAGCAGCTACGTGCATTTTCGTCCTAGTAACCACTATTGCAGGGTGTAAGTTAGGTTGTGTGGGGCACTTTCTTTCCAGGTCTCTAAGAGAGTCTTCCAGTTGAAGAAGTTCTGCTTCGATTGACTTTCGGGCACCTATATTTTCAGCAATGCATTTTCCCTGGATAACTATTTTAAAAGTTTCCCATTCAATGGATCTAGTAGATGCCGTACCCTCGTTGTGTTTGAAAAATTCTCCAACAGCTGTGTGTAATGTATGTTTAAACGCTTTGTCTTCGAGCATTTCCGCTCTAAGACGCCAAGTTGGGATGGTCGGTCTCTCTCTGCCCCAGGATAGTGAAGCTATAAAGGGGTTATGATCAGATATTGTTTGGCTAAGATATTCCGCGGATACCACGTTGCTCTGTATTTCAGGGGATACCAGGATGGAATCGAGTCTAACATGTAGATCATGCACTGGTGAGTAGTATGAGTAGTCCCTAGAGAGTGGGTTAAGTGTTCTCCAACAATCTATTAATTGCCAGTGTTGTTGCCATTCTATGAATTGCTTCGACATTTTCACCGATTGGGATTGTGATACTGGGGGGTGCGATCTGTCCCGGGTGTTACTAGTAATGCAGTTAAAGTCCCCTCCGATTATATTTGTGCCAGCCAGAAGAGGACCTAATTCTAGCGATAATCTGTCGAGGAATTTACCTTGGTCGTGGTTGGGGGCGTATACTCCTCCTATTGTCACTTCTCTGCCACCTAATCTTCCACTTGCAATCACGTTTCTTCCCTCTTTATCAATAGCCTTGTGGAGTATTTGGAAAGGGACCCCGGGACGGATCCACAGAAGAACTCCCCTAGCATAGGCTGAGTAGTTAGTGGCAATTATTTGACCTCTCCATCTTTTGCTAAGGGCTTTAACTTCCTGCTCTGTTAGGTGAGTTTCTTGTAGTTGGGCTATGTGTATTCCCCTTCGCTTGAGGTAGTTGTGGATTTTGTATCGTTTGGACATATTGTTTAGGCCTCTTACATTCCAGGTTATTATTTTATAGTGAGTAGTCATTATCTTGGTTAATCTTGGTTGTGTTGGCAGAGTTACTCACGGGCTCTGCTGCGAGTGGGGTTAAGTTAGTCGACCTATATTTAGTTTGAGATCTGCCTTCTAAAGTGTTTGTGTTTGCATGAATTGTCCCATTCCCAACTCTAATCTAAAGTTTCCCCAACTCCCTCTCCCCAGGACCGGATAACAAAACTTTCCCCGTCCAAACCATACAAACTATCTTATTTCCTATTGGAGGTGAGAGGCGCGTCAGGGCCGAGAGCTTACACCCCGGGACGTTCCGGGGACCCGGCTGAAGTATATTTGCTGCCCGTGAGTGAGTGTTCGAGGTTTACTACACCCTAGTGGTTGCCTAGGGTGTTCACCTCTACAGGGGTTGAATATAGGGGGTGATCGCTTGGTGAATTGGGAGATCACTGACAGGTTCTTGCGGAGTTAGATGAGTTCTTCCACCGTTCTGGGGGTCACTTTTGGTAGATTAGTGCAAGTATCTTGGGATGAGATTGAAAGACTCCAGCAGCTCGAGTCATGGTCCGAGGCATCACCTGAGGTTTGCGAGCGGAGTGGGGCTCCTCTGTTCAAGGCCGCAACTGCATCTACTGCTTCGCGCTTTCCTTGTAATGATTTGTGGTTGGAGGGTGCAGTTTCTAGTGCTATTTTAGAGGATCTACCACATTTCCTGCAGGGGCGCGGGATGATCTACTCGGCTCGCTTAAAGACGTAATGTTTAGGGTTTCTAGCCAATCTCCTACTAGCTGTGGGTTTGAGAAAAAGTGCGTCTTGCCCTCGTGTTCAACTCTCAGTTTAGCCGGAAAGAGCATTGCGTATTTGATGCCTTTCCCGCGTAGGGTTCGTTTATGGATATCGTACGAAGCTCTCTGCGTTTGAGTTTCTTTGGTGAAGTCGGGGAATACCATAATACGCCGGTTGTCTAGTATGATTTCCCCTTTAATACAAGTTTGCGAGAGGATACAGTCCCTGTCCTTAAAGTGCAGTAGTTTTTCTACTATCGGGCGGGGTCTGGATCCCGGTGGAGGGGGTCTGCCGGGGACTCTTTCGATCGCAGAGAACGCCGAAAAGCCCTCCGGCCGGACTGTGTCTTTGAGCCAATTTTCTAGGAATGACTCTGTGTTCGCTGCTGAGAGTTCCATACCTTCCGGTATTCCGATTATTCTCAGGTTGCTCCTCCGGGAGCGATTCTCGGCGTCCCCAGCTCTGGATTCTAGGGTTTTGATCCTGGATATTAATTCGGACGTCTCTAAAGTCAATGTCTTTTGAGTGGACGTCACCGTGTTTAATGTTTTTTCCGTGGCCCCCACTCTTTCTGTTAGTTTTCGATGATCGTCTCTCAGCAGTGATAAGTCCACCGTTAGATTATCTATTTTTTGTTCGAGTGCTTCGCGAGATTCCCTTATGGCTTGTAGGATTGTATCCAGGGTTGTTACTTGTTGAGTTGTTGTGCTCTGGGAGGCCGAGTGGGGGGGCTGTCCGGACATCTCGTCTGCCGTTGGTTCTTCCTGGTCTTGACCCTCACGTTTTTTGGGCTTGCCCATTTTGTTAGCTTTATCTTGTATTGGTAGAGGTGAGGGCGTCTATTTGCGGCAGGTTAGGATAAGGGCGTCCGATCATGGTCTTCGGAGAGCACACCTTCGATAGGTCGTTACTTTTGTCATATAGATGATTAGGATTTTAAACGAGGGGATTAGCGTTTTGTGCAGCCCTCAGCGTGGCGGGGCCACCCACCGGGGCGCTGGTGGGCAAAATAAGTTGCAGTCGGCGTGCAATTCTCTTAGTTCAACAGGGGTGCTTAGGCCGGTGCGTGGGTGGGTAGGTGAATGTTAATGTTATTAGTTCTGATGTTGGGGCCCAGTTGCTACCGATGAGACTCTGGAATGGTCTATCAGGGGCTCTTCGGGGGGGGGGGGTTTATGCTTCTGGGAGGTGATTGGATCATTGGTTACTCACTGCGGTTGGTTGCGTACTCAGTTTGCTCCCCCGTTTCCATTGCCGTCTCACCGATCTCTGGGAGGTTGTGCGCTCGGGTTCACGGGATCTGGGTTGCAATCCCATTCTGGGCCGCGGATGGACTCCTCTTGTTCGCTCAGGGTCCCAGTCAGTGCCGCAAGTTCTCAGCCATGTCGGGATGGGGGCCCCCAGTGGGCTGGGTTACGTTAATGTTATCAGTTCTGATGTTGTGATGTTGGGGCCCGGTCGCTACTGTGGAGATTCTGGAGTAGTCCCTTGGGGGCCCTTTGGGGGGGGGGTTATGCTTCTAGGAGGTGCTTGGATCTTTGGTTACTCACTGCACTTGAGTTGGTTGAGTGCTCAGTTTGTTCCCCCGTTTCCATTGTCTTCTCTCCGGTCTCCGGGTGGATGGTCGCTCAGGTTCATGGGATCTGGGTTGCAATCCCGTTCTAGGCCGCGGATGGGCCCCGCTTGCCGCTCAGGTTCCCAGTCGATGCTGTAAGCTCCCAGCTGTGTCGGGATGGGGGCTCCCAGTGGGCGCCGCCGCCCTTGGGCGCCTGGCGTCTCAGTGTGACCCCACACCCCGGTGCAAATTCCGCCTTGGATTTTCAGGCCTCCGTGCCCCGTGCCGATACGTTCACGCTGCTGCTCCTCACCTCTCTCCTAATGTGGCTTTAAGGGTCGCCGCTTCCCCACTGCCTCAGTTTGGGGTGTCGGGTTGTCGAGATCACGTCTTAGGGTCAGAGAACGTTGTTATTTCTGCAATGTGGGGCACGGTTCCCCACGCGGCCACCATCTTGGTTTACTGGAGCTCCGGGGCTCGATCATATTTTCTTCTTTCTTAGTTGTTCGTGAGTGCCGCCACTGCTCCTAGTTCTGTTCAGGGGACCGCCAATGTTGGGAACGAGTTTGATGGGGTTTTCGGGGCTTGTTGATGGCTAGGTTTTGGTCCGGGTCCCGTTCTCGGCCCCGGAGAGCCGCTCTACACGTGCAGCTTCATCGGCTGCTGGCCACGCCCCTCCTTCTACTTTCCTAGATGATATGTTTATAAACAGTGTAGGTAGATACGGAGTTAAGAATTGTAAATTGTGAGCGCGTCTTACCTTATCTGGTTATTTATGTTAATTAGTAAGGGGACGCCTCCTTAGGCTGATGGACCTTTTGACTCTAAGATGTTCACACCATTAAATCTGTACATCACATGAATATCACCAAATAAACAATACAATTCTTAGAGTCAGTAACTTTACACACCATGACCCATTTGGCCACAAATAACCACACCTTTTAGTATCAGTTAGAATATTTATTTCCCTAAATTAACAACACTAAGATGAGGTAAATTAGTCTCAAAACCACATGATAAACATACAGAAACAACACTGGTTGACCGAAACGTCTAAAGAATCTTAACCTTACTAAAGCATTAATAACCAAACTTTCAATGGTGACAGTACAGATCAATAGCAAAATTAATTGCGCAATGGAAATAACATACATTTGAATCAGCAATTGAATGACATCAGTTCATTGTCAAACAGATGAATAGAGAAAACTCCTCACTAACTCCAGATTAGCATTAGCATGTTGGACTGCACGCAAACATTTTAGTAACATAAATTTAGAAAACATCTAGCTATGGCTCTATCAAAAGCAGCAGTTGGTACCTAGAAAACAAAAGACAACTCAGCAATAGACATTTCAGCATATACCTGTCCTTAAGAATCAGCAAACGGCATTGTCTTCATCAGGGGAACATCAGCATCAGGACAGAAAGGAAGGAAGTTGAAACAATCAGAATCAGGGCTCCATGTTCTCCAAAACGTCAAGTTAATATCTGAGGCAGATAGCAAAAGCGCTACAGGCTCTAAGCATCGAGCGCTAAAGTGAGCACCAGCATCATTCCATGAAGCATAAGAATAAACTCAAAAATAGCAAAGTACCAAGAATGTCAGTAGACGGGCTGGCAAGTGTCAAAGTGACAAAGTGTCATAGTGACTGAATGTCGTAGAGTGGCATCGAAATATTGGCTGAGAACTCCAAGAGCAGTGCAGTTAAGTTAAAGTTGTCCCACGTTGTCATTGTCAGTAGTATCTTGCGAGAAACATTTGTCCAATAATATTATCATTCAAAATCAGAAAAATAACTAGACAGTCTTTCACATGTCAATGATTGCTTCTTCTCCATTTGTGTACATCAGTCGAAATATTAAGAATCAATTTGTAGATCCTTCCGCCCTCTATCAGTAGGCCCATTGTTAGTTCCTGAAAGCATTGCTTTCCCATGCGTTTGTGTCAAGGGTTGCAATAATGTAGAAACATTCAGGTTTACACATGTTTCCTGAGAGAAATACATTTTGTTAATACAGGATTTTGGTTAACTTTAAGACTAAGACAAAGGATTTGTTATTTAGTAGGCATGAGATCATTTTACTAATGTTGCATTTTCAGTATTTGGCAGACATTCAGTTTCAGCATAGGACTCGCTAACTTGAGGCTTTTAGTTATCATAAGCAAATTCATAATGTTTAGCTATAAGTAAGACAGATTACTGCATTTCAACTATTATATAAACTCTTAAGACATATTAATACACTATTAATGAATAACTTCGTATCATGGTGGCCAATCAAGTAGGTACATTTCGAGTCACATGTTATTTTCTATGTTAATACATTTTCTATGTTAAATCAAATACAGGAATACATGAAATAACTATTAATGTTAATTTCAGCGCTCACAATCCCTACTCTGATGACTAAATATGTCATTGCACTTATATTTGAAATAAATTTATTTATTTTGTTATACAATTTTCTTTCAAAATGTTGTCTCTTTCATGTTTTTATTTATTCTTTTTCCCTCTGAATTTTCCCTAAGCACTTTTTCAATTCTAATTTCGTCTGACTCTTTTTCAACCTTTTCATTTTAATCACCTTGTACAATTTACATATTCCCCATACTCCCATTCAGCAAATTACAATAATCATAATCCCTTGTATTATCTTCATTAAAATCCCTTTTCCCAAGTTGCCAAGCCAATTTCCCACAGAAGCAATTCTTTTGCCAACATTTTCCCATACAGTAGGTTCATTTAGTTCTTTTAAATCGGCTTTCTCTTTGGTTACATTGTTAATAAGGCCTCTAATTGCTTTGCTGTTATCTGGTATTTATGAACCGCAATGTTGTGGACTAAGCAATTTCCAAACTCCACTCTCTTTTTCTAAAATGCTGTCTAACCCAAGGCGGTTCTAAGAGTCATAGCTCTTACCGCAGCCATCTCTGTATCCATTAGGATAATGACTCCTGAATAATCCTTCAGCATGTTATTAACAATAGTAGACAACTTCTGAATTTTATTGGAATTCAGAACAACTCCCACTGAGAGAATTATTGCTCCAAATATGTGTCCAACAATGCCAGAAAATGATTCTCACTTTGGTCTTTTATGATGTAATTCAGTCAGTTTAGGTAATTTGCTCAAGTCTTCAAGTTGGTACATTTTCGGGAAACGATCCCTAAGTAACATGTGCCAACCCATCCTCTAGGAAGACAGTAACATGCATTTGACCCACCGATTTAATAAACTCTAGGCACTGCTGGATCCTGACCATTCAACGTAAATTTCCATTTACTCTGAAACAAAAACACATGCCTACATTCACTCGTTCCCACAAATATTCTATCTACAGAAGATTTAAACCTATATATACACAAAGCTTTCCTACGTGTAGTGCATTTAAACCTAATTTCCCTTGTTTAGTTATGTCAGGAAATGCACATTCATTTCCAGGTTTTCGTGGAACTAATCCCTTATCTATTTTTGCCTTTATTGCCCTTCTTCTATCCTCTGTGTGATCTAAAAATCTCTTCTCTATGGGTGTTAGTAAGCAAGTCAGATTATTACAGTGCACAAATGCAGTTCCAAACATCAATGTAGGTTCAAAGAAGCCTCTCATTAATTCTATGTCATTATTCTTAGCTATTCTACTTAAGTACCTGATTATAGGGACAAAAGAAAACACAAGATTGTGGTTAGACTAGAAATATTGAATGTACTTCTGGTTTTAAAATCTTGCTAGTAAAAGACTACAATTTATGCCATAAGATAGGAGCAGACTATGATATGTTACTCCTTCCTCGACTGAGGCCGGAATGTGTATACAAACATAACACTCTTTCACAATTATTGTGTCAACATACTCACGCAATAAACAAAAGAAAACAGTAGAAGAAAGTTCTCCGCGTGAGTTTTCTATGTGCAGGTATTTCTCAGCTAACGTAAGCCTATTCTCCTTAGTCAGCGAAGTAGTTGTGGCTCCAGCTGAGGTATGGTTGGCCTCATTCTTGTTAAGAACAGTTACACCTACAATCAATATCAGGCACACTATCACACAAACAATCGCCAAACCAATACCCATGTATTTACAGCATCTATTTCTATTGCCCTGCTGGCTATTATTACCCATGTCTGTAAAGAAACAGAAAGTAGAAACAATAACATTTTATAACTATGCAGCAAAAATCAAAAACAATCTTAAATCTTCTTCAGCAATTATTTACAGTTTTCAGTCTTACTTTCAGGATCCTTTTGTCAAAAATCGGTAAGGTTGTCAAAAATCAGTTAGCAGGTTGTCAAATCAGGGAGCAGCTTGTCAAAACAGGTTATCAAAGTCTTTTCCAGTTAATTTCAACACTTTCTTTCTTTGCACTTTATCAGTTTACAGTTTCAACAGTTCAGTTCATCGACTTTCTTCAAGTGCCAAAATATTGACCTGGAATGTCTCGATCAAAACAAAAATTTAAAAAATCTTCTTGCCATTCATTGGTAGTTACATATGCCCATTCGGGTCCTGAGTACCTTCGATTTGCAATTCTTCTTCGCTTCAGCTTTCAATCTCCTTTTACCCCTCACTCAGATCTTTTTTTCTGGTGGTGTGGACTTCTTCTTTAATTGGTGGTAATGAGATTACTTTCTTTGCTTTTAGTTGTGATTCTGGCCACTTGTCACCTTTCAGTGGTCTTCTTGTCAGTGCTCTTTTCAGTATTGGACATGAGTTACCTTCTTTTGACATTTCTGCAAACAGTCCAGGAGGAGTTAAATCTCCTTTGCTTTGATCTGCCTCATCTCCTTTTCCGCTGGGGTCAGTCGGTTGTTCTGTCTGTCTTTCAAGACTGTCTGCTTCCGGGAAAACCCTCCTCTGATCGGGTTCTCCTATTGTTCCATTAAAGGTCGGTTCATTTTCATTCTCCTGTACTCCTTCCTCTTTGTCTCTTACAGGACCAACAGGAGTGGGAATGTTGACTATAGGAAGCTCCAGCATCAAACCCCTCAGCTCCCTTTTATCAAACCAATATTTTGTTCTGAAAAATCCCATGCCTTCATCAAAACAGATCCATGTAAATTGGAAGGAAGATCTCTCACAGTAAAAACTGGAAAGAAACTGATCAGAGGTTATTCCTCATTCACAGTGTCATTGTTTATGTCAAGTATTGGGTCATCATCACTGTTTGTCTGAATTTCAATGCCATCATTTGAGCAAGTAATCAAGCATTTCGTTTTACACAACAAATCTCTTCCCAGTAGGGACACAGGACTTGAGTCACAGATTACGCATTTGTGCAATCCTCTAAAATTGCCAATTTTGACCTGGACTGGTTCTGTAATTGGGTTAGTCAAATGTTGGTCTGCAACACCTACCATCTGGACTGTTCTCCCTGAAAGAGGTAGGTCTGGAACTTCTGCAGTTCTCACTATAGAGCATGTAGCTCCAATGTCGAACACAAATGAGACTTTGTGACCATTCACCTTTCCTTTAACGTAGGAACCTTTCTGATCTATCTCTAGTCATGCAGCCAACACGCATTCCTCTTCATCGAAACTCTCACTTATCCAATCATCGTTTATTCCATTCTCACTGTGTAGGGGACTTGGTGCACAGTATTATTACTCTGGTTAAGTCTTTGACCTGTGACCGTCTGAGAAAGTATCACCTGCTGCTGGTCCATAGGGGCTTGAGGTATTTGAATTTGCTGTCTAGGCACCAATTGCATTTAGGATTACATCGGCTTTATCTGGGGAATTTGTACCTACATGGCTGTATGGGTTGCATGGGCTTCATGGGCTGCATGGGTTGAAAACCTTGCCTCAGATTCACAACATTCAGAAAATTTGATTTGGACTTCTAATTTTCGGCCCTCTCATCTTCTGGAAAGAATTGACATCACTCATTTGCTGAACAGCACCTTTCTGATTTACCATCTGGCACTCCCATTTCCAATGCCCGAGGCCCCCACAGGCGTACATGGCAACATTCTTCTTGTTCCTTGTGCTTCACCCTGTACCACCTCTTTATTCAAATCAGGACCATGATTTACACTTCCCATTCCTCCATGGCCTCTACCTATGCCTTGATTTTGAAATGGCATGTTTCCCTGCTGTTGCTGTTGAGGCTGAAAATGTCCCTGAATCCCTGTCTGTGCAGCCTTGATCTGCTTCACCATCATCTTCTCCTTCAACTTTCTCTGTTTCAATTCAGTCTGATCACTACAGTATTTCGCGCACTGCAACATTTCATCAATCGGCTTTGCCTGCCAGCAAATTAAATGACTCTTAATCATCTGACTAATTTCAAGTCTCAATCTTTCAACAAATCTGACAAAAAATATATAATGTCTATCGGCTCAATTGTTTCTAAACCACTGCAATGCTTAAACGCCTGCAACAATCACTCATAGTAAGGTGAATTGACTCTTTCGCCTCCTAACCTGTCCCGTCTAGGTGCTGCCAAGCAATGTTCTTGGGTGAAATTCTCGTTTTCAAAAATTCAATTCACTTATAGTAATATTTCATTACTTCAGAGGGGGTGCACCTGTTGCTGGATCTCTCTGTGGCTCTCTTGTTGGCCAATCTATGCTCCTTTTGAATTCAATCCATAAGTCTGCTGGAACTACTATCTCTAAAAGAGTGTTCAACCCCTCCCACAGACACTTTGAAAGTTTTGCAAACCTATCTGTCTGCTGATACCATTCTACTGCCATATCCCTAAGCCTGGGGTAATCATTTGTGAATGACAAAATGTCACTTCTGCTCCAGGAGACATGTGCAAAATTCCCTCCTGGAATCTCTCTCATTGGTAGAATTATTACCGGATCCCCAGCCTGCTGCATGTTTGCAGGGGGAATGTCAGAATCCCTCTTCCTTTTATCTTGTTTCTTCATCTATCTGCCTTCTTATTTGTCTAATGGTCTCCATATCTGTATGCTTGAAACAATTCTTTAAGATATGTTTTTATTCCTGCAGTTCTCATGTGTTCGAAATCTTTTGTGTCAAATTCTAACCTGTAACTTCTCCTCAAATATTTAGTTTTCTCAATGTCTATGTCGTATTTCTCTGCTAAGTCTGTTAACCTTTAATATATCTCACCCACTTCCTTTGTACTTTTGGGCATATGTATTGCAATTCTGCTTCTGTGTAGGACACAAGTCGATTTACAGCCATAGTTCCTTCAATGAGTTTATCTGCTTCCATTTTAAGACTGTATAGTTTAGATAGTTCCTCCACTAGGAGCATCTTGGGGGCTACCCAACGTTTCTAGCCATTCAGTTAATTGTTGAGCTGTCAAACCTTGTAGTGACATGTTGTTGGGCTGACTACTTGGCAACTGTTGTACAGTTAATTTTGGAGGCTGGGCTGTCATTAACTTCAGGTTGGGACCGATGTGTGACCCTGCATCAGTATTTGGAGGAGCTCTGTTAGGACTTAAGTCTAAGAAGGACCCTGTTCCAACAAAGGTCTGTCCCACGGGAGAGACTATTCTGGCATTCTCATTGAGTACTCCTCCCACTGAACTCTGACTTAGGATTCCTTGTCCATTTGTGCTGTTGTTACCCTGGACAAACAATGGTATGACTGGACCAATTGTGACGGGTACAGACATAGCGTCTGGACTTGGCCTAACATTCAAGATCTGAGATTGCATCACTCCTGTGTTCTGGCTCATCAATACGGACATTTCTGTCTGTGTTCCGGCTATAGGGGTATATTTTGGAATTGTTTGGGGCTGCATTTCAGGCAGTAAGAGTGGAGTTGGCTCTGCCTGAACCAACTTTGGTTTCTGGTAAACCTGTCCTGTTGGCACCATTAAATTGTTTGCAACAACTATAGTAGGCATGTTTGGGAAATCCTAGGAATACTCGTCTGTGGCATTGTATTTTGTGCTACCGATGTAGTAGGCAGATTAGGACTGCTCTGCATTTGTATGTGCGCTATGTGAGGACTAGTCTGCACTGACCTCTGTGTCAGGTTAGGTTAGGATGAACTTGTATGGGTCATGTTAGGGTTACCCTATGTTGGACTCTGTGCCATGTTAACCGTTGTCAGTGCAGTGGGGTTTACACTAGTGCTTGAAATGCTCTCTTGTGCTGCATATGGTGGGGGACAATTTCTCAATAACTGTAAAATGAACTCATCATCATCTGACTCTTCAAATGGTGTTAAAGAATTTCTAGCCTCTTTGGATTTCTGCTCACTACCCTCAGAAAGACTTCTATACATCTTTTTAGTAGCTTTCTATCCTTCTTTCTCACTGTCCTGTGTAATTGCAAGAAACATTTTAATTCCCTTTAAAGTGTCTAATCTCCAGTACTTCTGATCATTGTCCCACCTAGCCTCTACTAATGTCTTTTCTGCCTTTTTCATTTTTCTCTCAAATTTCAACTGCTGTTGTTGTCTGGCTACTAGTTCACAGATCGCTTATGCTTCAAACTGAGCTGGTCTCAGGAGAGTTTTAGATCATACATCACCCTATTCAAATTCTCTAGAATTCCTAAATTAAAGGTACCATGAATAGGAAATGCAAAACTCCCATCTTTTTCTGTTGCTTTGCACCGCTTCTTTAACCAAAGATAAAGCATGGCACCGCTCCTCAAATACTATGTATGTGGGTGTACCTTTTGGAGGACCAGCTTCTACTGTGACTGGAATAAAGACTCCTCCTCTCAATGCACTCTTTAAAGCTTTGAAAAATGTAATTTTCGACACAAACGTAGGTAAAATTTCAATAATCAGGAAGTGACTTTTTATCCCAAAATCCTTTTCGCCTACCTTTCTCAACCAATTGCTACTCACGGTTGTCCACCAATCCGTCTGTGACCTTTCTCACTAACTGACCTATCCTAGTACGGCTCCAGTGATGTCACACTCACACGTACAACAGCTGACAAAGTCTTGCGGTATGCACTCCTATGCTCAGATTCACTCAAAACTAGTGTAAAATTATTGCGTGCACCTCAACAAAACCGAAAAGAAACAATTTTCCCGTTTACTACAGGTAGGGTAACACAATCGCTTAAGGAACTTTACAGATTTTTCTCTGATGACCTTTGCTCTAGCAGCTATTCTTTCTTTCTCGGTTACCCAGATTCGCAAGCAAAATTTGACCTGCAAATTTTACTCTCAACAGATTCTGCAGCACACACAGAAGTGCCAAATCGCCATTAGTGATTGTTTATGTACAGGAAAATGTTGGGGAATCCAGGCAAGCCTCACCTCCCTGGACTCCTCCGGGTGTCTAGTTTTCAGAAATATCTGGGTGTGGTAGGTTTCCTTAGATGGCCGCCAAGCCCGGGACCAAAAACGCAGGCACCCCCCTGAAAAAAAGGTAGTTTTGTAATAGATAATTGTAATGTGTCTACGTTGTGTTTTGGACCCTTCCCTGTTGTGGGCACTTGGCCCACCCACACAAATGAGATAGCATTTTTATCAGGAGACCAGTGGGGATGGTGGGTGGTAGTAAGGTTCTGGTTTATTGCTGTTTCTGGAAGCATATGGCACAGAAATGCAAGAAAAATTTGTGATTTTAGTCAAATTTTAATGTTTACAGGGCATTGTGGCTAAGAAACTTGTTGGGATCCACAAGAGGCACACCACCTTGTACTCCATTGGGTGTCTAATTTTCAAACTTATCAGGAGTTGGTATTTTTTCCCTAGAGAAGAAGCAAGCATGCTACCAAGACTCTTACTTCTGTGATATTCCAAGCACTAAAATTGTGAAAAGAAACATCATTGGGTTTTCTTAATGAGATCCCTCACTCACCAACCTTGTGGCATGCTTCATCATTGGGGTCCCACCCGAGACACTTAGGCCCGTATTTATACTCCGTTTGCGCCGAATTTGCGTCGTTTTTTTCGACGCAAATTCGGCGCAAAACTAACACCATATTTATACTTTGGCGTTAGACGCGTCTAGCGCCAAAGTATGGGCAAAGAGCGTCATTTTTTAGCGTGAACGCCTTCCTTGCGTTAATGAGATGCAAGGAAGGCGTTCCCGTCTAAAAAAATGACGGCGACGCAAATGCGTCGTATTTATACTCCCGGGCAAAAATCACGCCCGGGAGGTGGCGGGTCAAAAAACCCCGCATTTGCGCCACTTTTTAACGCCTGGGTCAGGGTAGGCGTTAAGGGGCCTGTGGGCTCAAAATGAGCCCACAGGTGCCCTCCCCTGCCCCCAGGGACCCCCCCTGCCACCCCTGCCCACCCCAGGAGGACACCCAAGGATGGAGGGACCCACCCCAGGGACATTCAGGTAAGTTCACGTAAGTATAATTTTTTATATTTTTTAATTTTTGTTGGTGGCATAGGGGGGCCTTTTTTGTGCCCCCCTACATGCCACTATGCCCAATGACCATGCCCAGGGCACATAAGTCCCCTGGGCATGGTCATTGGGCAAGGGGGCATGACTCCTGTCTTTACTAAGACAGGAGTCATGAAATGGCGTCTGGGCGTCGTAAAAAAATGGCGCAAATCGGGTTGAGGCGATTTTTTTGCCTCAACCTGACTTGCCCCATTTTAAGACGCCCTAACGTCATTTTTTCCCAACGCCGGCGCTGCCTGGTCTATGTGGTTTTTTGCCACGCAAACCAGGCAGCGCCGGTCTGCTTGCGCCGGCTAACGCCATTCCATAAATACGGCGCCCGCATGGCGCTACAGAATGGCGTTAGACGGCGCTAAATTTTTTTACGCTAAACTGCGTTAGCGCAGTTTAGCGTAAAAAAGTATAAATATGGGCCTTAGCATGTTACAGATGTGCTTTGATGCCTGATTACAGCGGAGCAGGTTTTTTCAATAGATCAAATTTTATTAACAAGAGAGTTCACAAGAATGAAATGCACTTTTAATAACTGAAAGGCCAAAAAACTGAACCAATGACTCACAGCTTGTCAGCTGTAAAGCCACGTCAAGGCACCAACCACTTTACAGTTCATTCACACACATTTCACACGTGACATGTACAAGACCATTCACGCTGCCAGCAGTGGGCCCAGCAGATTACAACACTCACATCAACAGACAGAGCCATTCAAGAGCCTGTCACTTTCCTATGCCCACATGCATGACACAGCAATCAACCCAGCTGATGGAGTCTGTGGACTGGTGTTTGGCTAGTAGTTTGTTGTAGTGACTAACAGCAAGTCACTATTTACACTGCCAGCCAAGCGCCAGCTCACCCACACTACCAGCCAAGCCCCAATCCATGCACACCTCTGGGTAAGCAACACTCCACGCACATCGCCGGCCAAGTGCAATCCATGCACACCACCAGCCAAGCCCCACTCCACGCACACCACCAGCCAAGCGCCCCTCCATGCACACCAGCAGCCATGCGCCAAACACCGCATACCAATAGCCAAGCGCAGCTCCATACACACCACCAGCCAAGCAAGTACAAAACTACAAACACAAAAGCTCCAACTAAATATATGACAGTAATGCTAACTGTGAAACTGAACAAAAATTATGAAACAATATAGAACAGGCAGTTCACGTTTATGGTATTTCCCAATAATTCTGGGTGTTGTTACTTCTGAAACAACCGGCCACACACAGCACAGACTTAGAAGGACAATCGGGGCAGTACATACGAGTCTCTCTCCCGATATGTCTTCAGGCACAGATTCTACATTTCTCAGCTGGAAAGTATTTTTTTGGCGTGGGAGGAATGTGACCAGGAAAGTGGCAATCTTTCAATGTAGCCACATCCTCCACCACTGCTCCTCTAGGAACTCTATCACAGACTCCTGAAACTTAACAAATGTCATCTTTGATGCAGGAGAACAATCTTTGAACACAACAAAAGCATTAAAAGTTGATAAATGGAAATGTATAGCCAACTTCTTATACCAAACTTAAGCCTTTCAAACAACAGTGTAAGGTTCCAACCTCTGATCTACCCTATCTATACCACCCATGCACTTATTGTAGTCTAAAATGCATGCAGGTTTGTGACACTTCAGCAACCTGACCCCAAACAGTCATAGGTGAAGTAGGCTCATCATGGATATTAGTCAGCATGTAGACATCCCTCATGTCTGCAAATTTCACAGCTAGCAGCTCATCAATACTAAAGGCACTGCACTGTCCCCTCTCAAGTTTTTTACACAAAAGCTTCCTTGGATAGCCTTTACGGTTAGAACAGATTGTGCCACTAGCAACAGTGTCCTTTTTGAACAATTCCCTGAACAATTGCACACCAGTGTAGAAGTTATCTAGGTACAAATGGCAACCTTTGTTAAATAGTCATCTACAAAGTTCCCACACAATTTTCTCACTAACTCCAATATTGGACGGACATCTAGGAGGGTCAATACTGGAATTCCTACTAGCGTAGACCCACAAGTTATAGACATATTCTGTACTACTCTCAGACAGCATATGCATCTAAATCCCATAAAGTGCTCTCTTGCTGGGAATTTCCTGCCTAAAATCCAAACTGCCCTTAAACAGGACCAAAACTTGTCCACAGCTATTTCTATCCCTGGAACATAGATCTTTGAAAACCAATTTACAAAGTGATCAAGGACAGGCTGGATCTTAGAAAGACAGTCACAATCAGGGTGATCTCATGGCAACGCTAAAGCATTATCAACAAAATGCAGCATCCGAAGAAGAAGCAAATACCGATTACACCTCATGGTTGCAGGAAACATAGCAGTTGCCATCAAGGGACTAGTAGACCAATATGAAAACAGTGACGGCTTCCTCATCATTCCCATAACAAATTAAACCCAAGAACTTCTTCAACTATTCCAGATTTGTGGAAATCCACCGAGTAGCTCTGGGTGTGGCCTAAGTCTGGCACTGTTGTCCCTCAAATAACGTTCAGAATACAAATGAGTCTGCTCAACAATCTCATCCAAAAACTAATTGTCCATAAACAACTGAAAGAAATGTATAGGCAAAATGTTTTTTTCTGTATTAACTCTACACCCTGCAACACCACTAAAGGCAGGCATCACCGGCTGCACTATGTCTGGGGCAACCCAGTTTTCAGAACTTCCAATGGGAAGCTTTTCAGCCCAAGGCTGCAATCCAGATGCCTCTTGCTGCACTTTTGGCTCATCAATGTCTTCCTCTAAAAAGCAGCATTTCATCCCCACTGAGAGTGGCTTCATTATCAGATGATTCCTCTCGGACAGAACATTCACTGCCAGATCCTTGCCTTCCTCCTCTGCCTCAGATGCAGAGTCAGTCTTATAATCATGGTCAGAGGAAGACTTCAAAAGCATACCAACAACCTGCTGAGTGGTCCTCCTGTGGCTAACCACGATCCTTACTAGAACAAGTAACTTGACAAACAAGTCAACATTACCCAACACTGTGTAAGATAAGTAATAGACCATGTGTGGCTTGATCAAACAAACAGTACAGCTACCTGCATATAGTCATTGCAAGACAAAGTCATTGAAATCAAAGCACTCAAAGACCTATACACTGTAAATATCACTCACTTGCCAGAGACAGCTGGACTCACCAGCACCTATTCTGAGCAGACACAGCAAGCACCAACAATATTCCACAAGGAAGGAAAAACAAAACAAAATAACACACAAGACAACACAATACACATTGTGCACAAATACAAGGGAAATTTCAGAGACATTCAAACAGAGGTTAAATATGTTGCTATTATTACATTTCCAAAAAACACATTCATGCAGGTCATTGATTCTCATTTGTGTAAACAGTAAAAAAATAAAGTTTTCTTACCAAACACTTGCAACTACACAAACTGCAGATCTTCCAGTGCTGATACCACAAGCATGAGTCACACCAAAGGAAAACAAAAGCTTTGAACTAGAATAAAAAGGAGAAATAAAACATTACTATCACAAATGATGACGAAAAATAAAACAGTTAACATTATAAAACACTATGAAGTCTGTCAATCATCATTTAAATGCCAGCAACACACATAGGGGGTCATTCCGACCCTGGCGGCCAGCGGTAAGGTGGCGGTAACTCCGCCAACAGGCTGGCGGTGTTCCGCCAGCAATTATGACTGTGGCGGAATTGCCACGGCCATACCGCCGGCCACTCCAATATCCCGCCAGGATTCCGCCTGGCGGTCATAATCCCCAGGGCAGCGGTGCAAGCACCGCTGCCCTGGGGATTATGAGTCCCCGACCGCCAGCCTGTCCGTGGCGGTAAACACCGCCATTGAAAGGCTGGTGGTAAGGGGACTTGGGGTGCCCCTGGGGGCCCCTGCACTGCCCATGCACTTGGCATGGGCAGTGCAGGGGCCCCCAGGCATAGCCCCGTCGCGCATTTCACTGCCCGAATTTCGGGCAGTGAAATGCGCGACGGGTGCTACTGCACCCACTGCACATCAGCATTGCCGCCAGCTCTATTACGAGCCGGCAGCAATGTTGATGTGACATTTCCGCTGGGCCAGCGGACGGTAACACTGTTACCATCTGCTGGCCCAGCGGAAATGTCATAATAGGGAGCCAGGAATACCGCCGGCAATGGCGGTATTCTGTCTCCCGCGGCCTCGGAGGTCTTTTTGCAAGACCGCCGAGGTCGTAATGACCCCCATAGTCAGGCAAATGGCAGTCTATGCACACTGCCCACCAATCACCACTTCACGCACTCCCCAGACAAGGGCCAGTCCATGCACACTGCCAGCCAATCGCTAACCCATACACACCAAGTACACGTAGCTCTTCAGCTGAACTCCAGCTCACACACACAGAAACTTTCCCTGGTGTCTTGTGGATGTTTTCCCTCCCCTTGGGGCACATGGGCAAAATATATAGCTGATCTGCCTCCAAGGGAGGCAGAAATGGCCAAAATATACAGCCTCTCAAGGGGAGCAACTCTAGGGCAACAAGGCTGCTCCCCAAAGCATCATGTGCCATATATAATATAATCCCTGATGGTCTAGTGGCCTATTCCCCAAATATAAGGCAGATCATTGACCCTGTGATCATGGAGCAGGAATCCATTCAAAACAGGCACAGGAGGAAAGGAAAAACTCTTTCCTCTCCCTGTGTCTGTTTTTCCCCCATCAACCCCCCCCCCCCCCACTGTGAGCGCGCTGGCAGCATCAGATCGCCGAGGGGGGAGTTGGGGGTGGCAACGGAAGGCCTAGGGTGTTGTCGGTGTGGAGGTGTTGGTGGGAGGCCCACAAGGGGAGCACCAGATCTTCCCCCAAGGGTCGGGTCCAGGACATAACAGTTACTTCCTTGGCACAGGAGCGCTGCAGCCGAGGACAGAGCTGTTACATCCACGGCTCCTGCCTCTACCAGTGCTATCATTTTGTTGGATGGGCACTTCAGGCTTAAACAGTTATACATTTTTTTCCACAAAATGTTTACAGTTTACTTTTTCCCATAAGTTGTGTATTCTAAACAATATCCATGGTTTGTGGGTTCACCTGGCGGTAATGTATATTTTTTCACCACAGTATTTGTTTTCTTCAAAATGGAAGTTGATTTTCCCTATTTTGTGTGGTTGCTAGTCCCTTGCAGGTTATGGTGAAACCAGTGTGAAGAAACATCACAAAACAAAATAAAATGATGGACGGAGTGTTGAAACTTTTGAAACACTCATCCCCAGTCACAGATCTGGGTTTAATCCATCGTTATTTTGCTTGCCATGTCACCCCAGTCTGGACCAGGCCATATGCAAATCAGTCTTGACCGTGTTTCCCATGGGAACAGTCCAGCCCGAACCACTAGGCCAGGTCCTCCCTGGACAGGAAACAAGCATCCTGGGACAGGTTTCAGGGTATCACCCTTCGTCAGCCAGGCTAGCTTGAATCCAGTGGTGCAGCGTGAAACCTTACGGTGATACCAGAAAGCTATACATTTCTTCAAAGTTGACAAGATTCGGAATTCATCAAGAGGTCACTTGAATAAAGAGCTCAGGGGTGTCTCATAAAACAGATCATTAAATGGAAACAAATAATGGAAATAGGTAAGAAAAATCAGAAATAGATTGCAAAGGTTTCATATGAAGGGCCAGATTTACAAGGCCCTAGCGCCTCCTTTTAGCACATTAGCATATTTTTTTTTACACTAAGGTGGCTCAACAAGGCAAAAATTGCCGCACTATATTTACAAGCATGCATTGCATGCATGCATTGCGCCACTTTGAGAACCCTTGCACCACATTATTCCTACACCAGGATTAAAGTATGGAAGGGGTGTTTTCCAGTTTTAGGAGGCCCGCAAAAATGGTGTAATGAAATCTACAACATTTCATCGTTATGTTCTTGGCATATTTCTTAACGCCTGCTCAAAGCAAGCTTTAAAAGAACGCACCCATTGAAATCAATGGGCCTCATTGCACTTTGCTCCACTAGCGTCAACATTTTTTATATTAGTGGAGCAAAGCTCTACAATGGCATCAAAAATGTTGACGCTATTGGCCTAACATTTGCCGTATTGTAAATATGGCACACATATGGTGTAATTAGGTGGTGTGAGGGGCTCAAGAAATCTTGCACATCAGTACTGCTGCACCAGATTCTTGTAAATCTGGGCCGAAATGTTTTGCCCATGGTCAATTTAGAAAAAGGCCTGTTCGTCTGCCAGACCATTCTGATCACAGCAAAACATAGGGGGTTATTACAGCTTTAGAGGAGGTGTTAATCCGTCCCAAAAGTGACGGTAAAGTGACGGATATACCACCAGCCGTGTTACGAGTTCCATAGGATATAATGGACTCGTAATACGGCTGGTGGTATATCCGTCACTTTACCGTCACTTTTGGGACGGATTAACACCTCCTCCAAAGTTGTAATAACCCCCATAATGTTTATTGTTAGTTAAAAACATATGATATCCAGAGCCAATAACTGAGCTGCAGCTTATGACTAATCATTATGCATCAACTATACATTAATTCATAAGGTACAATATATGAAGGTAAGCCAAGGAATTTTGAAATGGACATGACATAACAAGCATAATAATGGTAGCTATTTGTACAACTTCAAATTTGAGGCTACCCATACTATCTTGTAATTCAGAGAATGTGTTGCAAAAGGTGTTAATTCTTCAACCGTGGCATAAATTTGAAAGCAAGAAATGGAAACAAATTCAATATATAATAACAATATTTCTGCTACTCTGCTTCCTATGCATTTTCTGGTAAAAACATTACCTCATTTGCATGACTGGACCCACCACCTGCAACATGGAAGGTCCCAAAATACAAGGAGGATGACATCAAGATTTTGTTTTGAAAATTAATCTATCTGTTCATGTGGGTAAATTCATTTTTTGGGTCCAGGGCCTGCTATCACACACGGAAACCTCCAAAACCCTGATATTTCAGACAACCTGATAGACAGGTGAGTCCAGGGTGATGTGACTTCCGTGGATCCTCTGTTTCTCGTAACCAATATGCCTTGCAAACTGCAATCTTTGGCTAAAATCAAGCATTTTCATCATATTTCTGTGGGGAAAAGCCATGGAATATATGAGGATCCAGAACATTCCTAACACTAGAATTCCCCTCTCTTCCTGTTAAAAATGGCATCCAATGTGTGCGGCTGTGCCTATCGTCCTAAACAGAAAAATCCCAAAACCAATGTGAGGGATATCAAGTTTTTACTTCCATTCTGATGATGTGGATAGCTGCAGTATTTGGGAAGTCTTGGCCGCCACCAAGGGAAACCTACCAAACTCAAACATTTCAGATGTTTTTGAAAGCCAGACATCCAGAGAAGTCCAGTGTGGTGTGACTTGTATTCGTCTCACTACATTTCCTTAGCCAGAATTCTCTGCAAACATCAAATAATAGTTGAAATCAAGCATTTTCACATTTCTGTGTGGGAATATTTCTGAATCTGTGGAAAGCCATACAAGTCTTACCATCTAGCATTCCTACACTTCTGATAAAAATGGTTCCAAAGCTGTGTGGCTTGACCTATCACCTACAACAATAAAATCCCTAAAACGCAATGTAGAGACATCAAGGTTTCTCTCTAGAAAATGATACAATTTTTCTGATGTAGGTTGCTGTTGTATTTGGGCCTTGTCCCTGCTGTTGTCCACGCAAACCCATCAAACCCAGATATTTCTGAAAACTAAACATATAGGGGAGTCCAGGGTGGTATTATCTGCATGGATACCACTGTGTTTTCCTATCCAGAATTCCCTGCAAACTTCAAACTTTGCCCAAATCACACATTTCAGTATGGGAAAGTTCAAGAAACTCAAGAAATCCACAAAATTCCTAGCACTCAGAGTTGATTCACATCTACCACTAAAAACAGACGTCACTTTTTTGGCTGAGCCTATCACCCATGACAGGAACAATGGAAATTGTGACCATCTGAAGTCAATATACTATCAAAGTGGTCTTTGTGTGGTTGTAAGTAATAGTTTATAAGCAAATCAAAAATGTCATTTCCGTTGCTCATCAGACCTACTCATAACTACAGAGTTACAATTGTCAAAAGGAGTATACATAGCCTGGAAGAGGCTTTGAAGAAGACGACATAAGGTGGGGGGAGGTTGACACTTCCACATATGGAAAACTATGCATGGGCTTTCCAACTTAAGAATGGGAGAATGCTATTAAATAACACGGATAGCTCTGAGATAGGCACTATGTACGAAAGGACCTCAGTAGTGGGGAGGCTCATTTTCTGTATCTATCTGGAGACCCTAAGTACTACAAGAAGGTGAGGCTTAAGGAGGCTTAAGGTATTACAAGCAATGGCTGAACTCAGGTACCATATTAGGACGACTACCAGGCTCACGTAGTATAGTAAATTTGCCCCTATTTGGGACCCTCTGGGCTCAAAAGAATGTGTTCAGGACAAACTGTCACTTCCCATAAAAAGGGTGAGTATCCAGTGATGGGGCAACTCTCATAGGATGGCAAGCTTTCATCAAAGGACCATCTGTATATGATGGCAGAAGGAAACATATTGAACTTTCAGTACCTACAATTAAAAAGGTAGCCCCAGAATTGAACCTTTGATATAGGGTCACCCAACAAACTGGACAAAACACTAATGCAAGGAATCTAAGGAGGTAGGACGTTTTGAGTGGTATTGAACATTATTGGATATGGCTGATGGACAGTTTACACTGCCATTGGAGCTGTGGGGAAAACACTTGCAGTGGATGCAATTAAAAGAACTATGGCTTGTATCAATGGACATGCTATACATTATTGTCAAAACTACTAGTTTAACTGGGAACCATCTTTTTCCCTCCATAGAGCATATTGGCTGTCATACAGAATATCGAAGAGGGGAAAAGAGGGAGCAGTTAAATGCAGGAAATGTGGACTAGAGAAGACCAATGATATTTGCTTATTGTGGAATGCCGCAGGATTCACAGCTTCTGGGAAAATGTGGGTGAGGATTTGAGGAACATTCTTAGAATAAACATCAATATAAGTCTTTTCCTAATTATTTTTGGGACCATGGAAGGCCAGGTGAAGCTAAGTAAAGATTAAACAAAGTTATTATTTTATTTGATCCTTCTGGATCGAAGGGAAATCTGTCAGAAGTGTATATTTCTACCAACACATGCTAAATGGCTCAGTTTGATTACATATTCACCATAAATAGATCCTATAGACTTGACTATAGAAATGATATACCTTTTAGCTGCCGCTAGTGAGTTAGTTGTGGTTAGAGGACAACGATAATGGAAACATACCATGAAGATTTAGGTGTTGTAGACATTAAAACAAATTCTGTCCTATGATTACACCCATCATTGTTTCTGCACTTTGATACTCTGTGGAAGTCCGATGTACACTGAAGAACAAGAAAAATACCATACATGTCTGGTGTGGCAACCCTGTAAGATAAGGCACAGAACTGGAACTTTGGGGTATAAGCTTGATGTAATAAGGACAAAGTTTTTTTTACAAAAATTGTCAACTCTTTAATATAGATATATATATATATATATATGTATATATATATATATATAAACACACCAAAATGCATTGTTGCATTGTTTATGATCTCACCCTTGATGTGATGTATACAATAACAAATGACATTAGTTATGGTACACATTACATTACTGTTTTTTTTTTTTTTTACATGCGCTATACAGTTTTCAAACCACAAGGTCCTATAAACTCCCCCACCCCCCTTCCAATGCTCAGCCATATATGATTCAGCAATCGCCTGCTTCCAACCTCCTCCAGGAGCAGGCTCAATCCTGCAGCGCATGACCCAAATTGATTGAGAAAATAAGAAAAGAGTATTAAAGAAAGGCATACATGTTTTACCCAAAATAAGGGCCTTATTTATACTTTTTGGTGCAAAACTGCACTAAGGCAGTTTTGCCCCAAAAAGTTTTGCACCGGCTTGCACCATTTTTTAGCACCAGCTGTGCACCATATTTATGGAATGGTGCAAGCCGGTGCAAAGGGTGGGCTAGCTTAAAAAAAAATGACGTTAGGCAGTTTTGAGTCAAAATAAATGATTCTGACCAGATTAGCATCATTTTTTTACGCTAAGGGGCATATTTATACTCTGTTTGCACTGAATTAGCATCATTTTTTTTTACTCTAATTCAGTGCAAAACTAACTCCATATTTATACTTTGGTGCTAGACCTGTCTAGCACCAAATTTATGGAGTTAAAGTCATTTTTTGGAAGTGGAAACCTACCTTGCCTTAATGAGATGCAAGGTAGGCGTTCCCGTGCAAAAAAATTACACTATGGCCTTAACACCATATTTATACTCCCATGTAAAAATGGTGCAAGGGAGGGAGGAGGGGTCAAAAAATGGGGCAAAGCTTGCTTTGCCCCATTTTTTAAGACCTGGGTCAGGGCAGGTGTTAGGGGACCTGTGGCACTATTTCCATGGTGGAACACCATGGAATAAGCCCAGAGGTGCCCTCGCTAGGCCCTAGGGGCACCCCCACCCACACTAGAGGGACTGCGAGGATGGGGGACCCCATCCCAGGTAAGTACAGGTAAGTGCATTTTATTTTTGAAAGTGCCCTAGGGGGCCCTGAAATGGGCCCCCATACATGGCACCGGGTGCAATGGCCATGCCCAGGGGACCCCTGTCCTCTGTGCTGGCCACTGGGGTGGTGGGCATGACTCCTGCCTTTCCTAAGGCAGGAGTCATGTGGCATGGTAGGTTTAGCACCATAAAATGACGCTAATCTGGTTAGAGTCATTTTTTTTTACTCTAACCTGCCTAAAGCCATTTTTTGGTGCTAAACCCTCTTCTTCTATACTGCCAGCCCCATCCGACTAAAGTAATTTTTTTAAACTCTAGCCTACCCATTGCACCGGCTTGCACCATTCCATAAATATGGTGCCCGGCAGGTGCACAGAAATGGTGCAAGCCGGTGCAAAACTTTTTGGTGTAAAACTGAGTTAGTGCAGTTTTGCAGCAAAAAGTATAAATAAGGGCCAATATTTTGTACGTTTGCGCCACTTTTGTGTCATAAAATGACGTTAATGCGGTGCAAAAAAAGTTTAAATCAGGGCCTTGGTGCTAGATGGGTCTAGCACCAAAGTATAAATATGGAGTTAGTTTTGCACCGAATTAGAGTAAAAAAAAATGACACTAATTCGGTGCAAACAGAGTATAAATATGCCCCAGAGTATAAATATGCCCCTAAATATGGCGTTAAGGCCATAGAGTCATTTTTTGCACGGGAACGCCTACCTTGCATCTCATTAAGGCAAAGTAGGTCTCCACTTTCAAAAAATGACTTTAACTCCATAAGTTTGGTGCTAGAGGGGTCTAGCACCAAAGTATAAATATGGAGTTAGTTTAGCACTGTGAGAAACTGGGGCTGATTGCAGAGGCCCCATAACTTTTTGCCCCCATTTTCCACTTTATGCTGGTGTTTTCCTGACTCTGATGGTGCCCTGGGTACTGCTAACCAGTCCCAGGGCCTGTGCTCTGTGTAAAATGGATATGCAAATTAGGCTAATTATAATTGGCTAAGTTAGCCTACCTATAAGTCCCTAGTATATGGTAGGGCATGTAGGTTTAGGGACCACAGCATAGGTGGTGCACACCTAGGTGCATTGCTGAGGTGCCCAGTGTCATTTTAAAAGCAAGCCTGCCTTGCTGGCTGCTTTTAAATTAAAGTTATATGCAAATTCGACTTTGGAATTAAAGGTACTTCCAAAGTCTTAAACTACCTTATTTTTACATATAAGTCACCCCTAAGGTGTGCCCTATGTGCCCCTAGGGCTGGGTGCCATGTAACTATAAGCAGGGACTTTATAAAAATAGATTTATAAGCCCTGGTGAGGTAAAAACAGCCAAATTCGTTTTTCCCTCATTGAAGTAAATGGCCTTCATAGGCTAGAATGGGCAGACTTTATTTTAAATTTTAAAGTCTCCTTAAATGTTACATACCAAGAATTTGGTATCAAATTGATTGTTATAATAAATCCCACAACTTCCAGTTGTTGGATTTAATATAACTAGTGCAGGTAAAAAGTTTAGACTTTACCTAAAAAGTTGCCAATTTCAGCTCTGCATTGTTTTTGCTGCTGTGCTCTGATTGGCCAGCCTGCAGCAGCTTCTGCCAGGCCACTTTAATGAGGTGTGAAGTGGCCTGGCTTTACACAAAGGAATGTGCTTGGGGGAGAGAATCTCCCCTCAGCAGATGGGGAAGCAGGAAGGGGGAGGGCTGCCAAACTGGTCTTCAAAGGCAGAGAAGGACATCTGGAGCACCCAGCAACACCCCCACATCCTGCAACCCCAGACAGCTAGGTGCCCCCTTGATTAGATTAGGAGAGGGCAGGAGAGGGGTGTGTTTATGATTTTTAGCCACACCAGTGGGTGGGCTCAGCCAGATCTCTCCTCCAAAAATCAGATTCATCCATTTTGGATTTTTAGAGACTGTTGCCTTCTAGGATGGATTTTTGCCACACTTCCCAGGAAGTGGTCATCACAGGGGGACGACCCTGTCCCTGATTGGAGAACCAGGGCCCCCCTGCTTTTCACCCAGGAGCAAGGATAAAACTGGCAGACCTGCACCCACGCCTCAGATCCCTACCAGATTTCAACAAGAAAGGAACTTAAGGAGAAGAAGGACTGCCCTGCTGGACCCCTGGCCTGCACCTGGAACCTGCACTCAGAAGGACTGCACCAGCTGCACACTTGGGCTTCACCACAAGAAGGACTTTGCCTGGCTTCAACTGGTTCAAGGAGGGACTCCCTGTTTGCTACAGGTGAAAAATTGCTAACCAGAGTCCCCTGCACCAACTCCTGAAAGAAGCGACCAGCTGACCACTGCCCAGTGGCCAAAAAGGAGTTTGCGCCAGGTGCATTCTGGGAGTTGAAGTCCGCACCCCCAAGGACCATCACAGAACTTCTGGACCCTTGGGGTGAGCTGTGGACACCAAAAGAACCTTAAAAGAACATCTGGGTGAAGCCCCAGAAGTTTGGAAAAGATTGGAGAATTTTTGAAAAAAAGCTCCATAAAGTGACCGACCCGACGCGGAAATTCTAGCCGGCTTGCCTCAACCGCGACCCGGCCTGACTTCGTGGTTCGTCCCGGTAAAGAAAAACATCCAAAAAAGAGACTAAGTCCGAACGTAAAAAGTTGACCGGGACCTTCCAGCCATCGTATCCAAGAAGGGCTCCACGGACGTCGGATCAAGATCCAGGTTTACCCCGGTCGAAGGATTTGCATCTCGAAAAAACGACTAAGTCCGAAGGTAAAAATCACCACCGAGGAAACCGACTTCGCGTATCCGGACAAGGGCTCCAGGAGGTCGGATCCAACTGGCAGGTTCGTCCCGGTGAAGAAAAACTTCAAAATAAAGACTAAGTCAGAAGGTAACTTTTTAACCGAGGCCTCCCGCGACCTGTAGCCGAGCAGGGCTCCATCGCGGTCGGCCTGAAAGTTTGACTTTGCCCCGGTCCTGGTGCAACCAGATGACCCGATTGGCGCTTTTTGTTTCTAAGCGCTAGAAAATAATAATACTTTAAAAATTCATATCTCCGGTTCCCCTGAACCGATTTTAATCGTTTTTGTGTCATTTTAAAGATAAAAATATAAGCTATTTTTATAAATTGGTTTTGGATTTTTAAACTGTTTCCTGTGTTTTATTTAATTACTGTTTTGTGATATCTGAATGCTTTACACTTTGTCTCCTAAGTTAAGCCTTGACGCTCGATGCCAAGCTACCAAGGGTAGAGCTGGGATTAATTTACTGAGACCTAACTGTACTTTTGTGGAGGTTTGTGGCTTGTTGCTAGGTGTAGGTACCTACCTGCCCTACCAATAACCCATTTTCCAACATAATTGGAAGCAGCGACGGGATCCTGTACTTGTGTTCAATATCACGTTACAGTTTTAGATAAAACAAATTAAAAATCCTTTAAATTGTCCTAGTGCAAAAATTGTTTTTAATTTTTAATTTTAATTTTTTTTGTAATTAATTTGGTTTAATTTCAATTATTGAATTTTTGTAATTTTTCTAAATTCTTGTTTCCAATTTTTGCAAAAAGTTTTTGTTGACACAAAACTAGGGAACCATGGAGCTTGATCTGGCTAGCCTACCCACACTGACAGTAGTCCAGCTTAGGGGGTTGTGTATTGAGAGGGGGTTGCCTGCAACCACTAATCTCAGGAAGGAAATCCTGATTAAATCCCTGACAGCATGGGCTGAGGCCCAAGAGGTAGAGACAGAGGAAGCTCCAGAGGAGGAACCAAAAGAGGATGATGCTAACTCTAACCACTCAGGGGAGGAAAGGCATCAGACCCCAAGTGAGGAAGAGGAGGAACGGTCCTCAATGGATACAGTCACTAGGGGCAGACCCAAAGCTAGTGGTAGGAAGAGGGTCCTTTCAGGAGGAGAGAACCCATCCATCAGGGAAAGAGAGCTGGAAGCCCAGCTAGCCTACATAGCTTTGGAAGCAGATAAGCTTGCCCTAGAAAAGAAAAAGTGGGCAAGCAAAGAAAAAAAAGATGGAGGCAGCGAGAAAGAAACTGAGGTGTCCATGGGTGGGGGAGTTTGCCCCAGATTACCCAAGGGGGTGGTTCCTGCTTATGTAGAGGGGGATGACATAGATAAGTGGCTAGGGGCCTTTGAGAGGGCACTCCAAATGAGAAGGGTTAGGCCTCAATACTGGGGTTCCCTTTTGTGGGAGTTGGTCCCCAACTCAGGGAGGGATAGGCTTCTGACCTTAAGGGGGGAGGAGGCAGATTCATACCCTAGTATGAAGAGGTGCTTAGTCAAGAAGTTTGGTCTGACCCCAGAGCAATATAGAATGAAGTTCAGGGACACCCAGAAGGTCAGTACCCAGTCTTGGGTTGACTTTGTGGACACCTCACTAAAGGCACTAGAGGGCTGGATTATTGGCAACAAAGTAAATACTTATGAGGGGTTATACAATCTGATCATGAGAGAGCACATCTTGACCAATTGTATCCAAGAAAGGTTACGCCAGCATCTAGTGGACTCTAAGCAGACCAACCCTAGAGAGCTAGGGGAGGCAGCTGATGAGTGGTTGAGAACCAGGGTGGTTGTCAAGTCCCAGGGGGGAGACTCCAAGAAGGGGGGGACAGGTCCCCAAAAACCTAAGGAGGGAGGTGGTAAGCCCACCACAGAGACTCCCTCTGTACCCCAGAACCCTAAGAAGGAGGAGAGTAAATCCCACTCCCACTCTGACAAGCAGAGACAGGGAGACCCAGGGTTAAAAAAGCTCTTGGACAGTAGGGCTTGCTTTGACTGTCAGCAGACAGGTCACTTCAGAGGAGATGCAGCCTGTCCAAAGAAAGTGGTTAGCACTGGGCTGTCCAGTGTAGCCATAGAGGAGGATTCCTCAGATGATGAAGTCCTCCTAGCATTGTGCTGGGAGACAGGACCAGATGGTAAGCTGGTGATCCCTGAGGGTGGGAGTAGGCACTTCCACCACATTCAAGTGAATGAGATCCCTACCACTGGCCTGAGAGACACCTGTGCCAGTCACACTGTAGTGAGTGACCGGTTAGTGACCCCAGACATGTATGTCCCAGGAAAGACAAAGAAAGTCAGGATAGCCACAGGGGAGGTCACCTCCAAACCTGTAGCCATAGTGCCCCTAGAGAGGGAGGGTATCCTTGACTGGATTAGGGTGGTAGTCAGTGCTGACCTTCCCCTAGATTGTATCCTGGGCAATGACCTCCCAGAGGTGAGTCTGGTCACAGATGGGGTGGTCGCCCAGGGCGCCCCCCCAACCCAAAGTCCTGGGGAGTCAGTCCCTACAGTTAGGAGACAGGGGTCCCCAAGAAAAGGAAAGAAGAAAAGGAAGGGTAGGCCACTCTTAAAGAGAGTTCCAGGGAGCCAAAGGCCTTCTGCCCCAGTAGGGGGGGAGCCCAGAGTTGGCACTGGTGAGGCCTCACCTGACCCCAAGGAAGTCCTGAGTAGTCAGGCAGCTGTCCAGATGCAAGGTGTTGCCCCTGCACTGACAGAAGGGAGAGTGGAAGGAGGGTGTCTGCCACAGGAGGTGGTAGCCCCCCACTCTAGACAGCAAGAGGGGTGCGAGGACCCCAAAGATGCCCCTAAAGCAGCTCAGCCACCTGTCAGTGGAGAGCTTAGGGTGTGGTTCTGGGTACTGACAGCTGTCAGTAGCCTCTGCTGGGTGCTAGCCTTCCTGGCAGCACTGTACTTGGCCTGGGAGGCAGACCCCAAGGCCAATAGCAAAGTAGGCCCCCTGACCCTGTTGGTCATGGTGGGGTTGCTCAAGTGTTGGGTGACCTCTTTGGGTAAGCTAGGTCTTGCCCTAGCAAAGTTAGGAGTAGGGGAGGTGGGCACCTCACTACCCAAGTTGGCAGAGAGAGAGGAGGAAGACCCCCCTAGAGGGAAGTTTCAGTTTGAGTTGGGTCCTTTTACTGTTGGGATGGCTTCACTACCCAGAGGGAGTGACCCTGACAGGAGGATATAAGGCAGAGTAGGCCCTGCAAAGGGACAGCCAGTTTTCTTCACCGTCTTCCTCGCCTAACAAGCCAGGAAGACTCTCCCAGGGTTGGGCTGAGTCTCCTGGGCGTGTGGGCTGGGGGGGGGTTGTGTGAGAAACTGGGGCTGATTGCAGAGGCCCCATAACTTTTTGCCCCCATTTTCCACTTTATGCTGGTGTTTTCCTGACTCTGATGGTGCCCTGGGTACTGCTAACCAGTCCCAGGGCCTGTGCTCTGTGTAAAATGGATATGCAAATTAGGCTAATTATAATTGGCTAAGTTAGCCTACCTATAAGTCCCTAGTATATGGTAGGGCATGTAGGTTTAGGGACCACAGCATAGGTGGTGCACACCTAGGTGCATTGCTGAGGTGCCCAGTGTCATTTTAAAAGCAAGCCTGCCTTGCTGGCTGCTTTTAAATTAAAGTTATATGCAAATTCGACTTTGGAATTAAAGGTACTTCCAAAGTCTTAAACTACCTTATTTTTACATATAAGTCACCCCTAAGGTGTGCCCTATGTGACCCTAGGGCTGGGTGCCATGTAACTATAAGCAGGGACTTTATAAAAATAGATTTATAAGCCCTGGTGAGGTAAAAACAGCCAAATTCGTTTTTCCCTCATTGAAGTAAATGGCCTTCATAGGCTAGAATGGGCAGACTTTATTTTAAATTTTAAAGTCTCCTTAAATGTTACATACCAAGAATTTGGTATCAAATTGATTGTTATAATAAATCCCACAACTTCCAGTTGTTGGATTTAATATAACTAGTGCAGGTAAAAAGTTTAGACTTTACCTAAAAAGTTGCCAATTTCAGCTCTGCATTGTTTTTGCTGCTGTGCTCTGATTGGCCAGCCTGCAGCAGCTTCTGCCAGGCCACTTTAATGAGGTGTGAAGTGGCCTGGCTTTACACAAAGGAATGTGCTTGGGGGAGAGAATCTCCCCTCAGCAGATGGGGAAGCAGGAAGGGGGAGGGCTGCCAAACTGGTCTTCAAAGGCAGAGAAGGACATCTGGAGCACCCAGCAACACCCCCACATCCTGCAACCCCAGACAGCTAGGTGCCCCCTTGATTAGATTAGGAGAGGGCAGGAGAGGGGTGTGTTTATGATTTTTAGCCACACCAGTGGGTGGGCTCAGCCAGATCTCTCCTCCAAAAATCAGATTCATCCATTTTGGATTTTTAGAGACTGTTGCCTTCTGGGATGGATTTTTGCCACACTTCCCAGGAAGTGGTCATCACAGGGGGACGACCCTGTCCCTGATTGGAGAACCAGGGCCCCCCTGCTTTTCACCCAGGAGCAAGGATAAAACTGGCAGACCTGCACCCACGCCTCAGATCCCTACCAGATTTCAACAAGAAAGGAACTTAAGGAGAAGAAGGACTGCCCTGCTGGACCCCTGGCCTGCACCTGGAACCTGCACTCAGAAGGACTGCACCAGCTGCACACTTGGGCTTCACCACAAGAAGGACTTTGCCTGGCTTCAACTGGTTCAAGGAGGGACTCCCTGTTTGCTACAGGTGAAAAATTGCTAACCAGAGTCCCCTGCACCAACTCCTGAAAGAAGCGACCAGCTGACCACTGCCCAGTGGCCAAAAAGGAGTTTGCGCCAGGTGCATTCTGGGAGTTGAAGTCCGCACCCCCAAGGACCATCACAGAACTTCTGGACCCTTGGGGTGAGCTGTGGACACCAAAAGAACCTTAAAAGAACATCTGGGTGAAGCCCCAGAAGTTTGGAAAAGATTGGAGAATTTTTTAAAAAAAGCTCCATAAAGTGACCGACCCGACGCGGAAATTCTAGCCGGCTTGCCTCAACCGCGACCCGGCCTGACTTCGTGGTTCGTCCCGGTAAAGAAAAACATCCAAAAAAGAGACTAAGTCCGAACGTAAAAAGTTGACCGGGACCTTCCAGCCATCGTATCCGAGAAGGGCTCCACGGACGTCGGATCAAGATCCAGGTTTACCCCGGTCGAAGGATTTGCATCTCGAAAAAACGACTAAGTCCGAAGGTAAAAATCACCACCGAGGAAACCAACTTCGCGTATCCGGACAAGGGCTCCAGGAGGTCGGATCCAACTGGCAGGTTCGTCCCGGTGAAGAAAAACTTCAAAATAAAGACTAAGTCAGAAGGTAACTTTTTAACCGAGGCCTCCCGCGACCTGTAGCCGTGCAGGGCTCCATCGCGGTCGGCCTGAAAGTTTGACTTTGCCCCGGTCCTGGTGCAACCAGATGACCCGATTGGCGCTTTTTGTTTCTAAGCGCTAGAAAATAATAATACTTTAAAAATTCATATCTCCGGTTCCCCTGAACCGATTTTAATCGTTTTTGTGTCATTTTAAAGATAAAAATATAAGCTATTTTTATAAATTGGTTTTGGATTTTTAAACTGTTTCCTGTGTTTTATTTAATTACTGTTTTGTGATATCTGAATGCTTTACACTTTGTCTCCTAAGTTAAGCCTTGACGCTCGATGCCAAGCTACCAAGGGTAGAGCTGGGATTAATTTACTGAGACCTAACTGTACTTTTGTGGAGGTTTGTGGCTTGTTGCTAGGTGTAGGTACCTACCTGCCCTACCAATAACCCATTTTCCAACAAGCACCGAATTAGAGTTAAAAAAAATGACACTAATTCGGTGCAAACAGAGTATAAATATGCCCCTAAGTGTCCCTAAGAGGAACCTTTATGTGTATTGCATTTCTGTGTTTTTTTTTTTTTTCATTTAACACATCATTACATTGGCGGAGACTTGTTCCAAAGGACCTCTTTTGAATTCTTGAATTGTGAATTGAACTTGTTGCAGTGTTCAAACATTTTTTATTTGCCAATATTTCGATTATGCTCTCTGTCCCACATAATTTTTCTTAGTTCATGAAGTACAGTGGAAACAATCAAGGGTCTGGATCATTCTCATAAGTTCTTTTCTTATGCACATTTGCAGGAACAGTGTCCATGTCCTGCTGCTCACTTTTATTAGTAATAGTCTTGCTCTGAAGATATTCTTGTTAACATCATATGAATTTTTGGCATGCTGAGCATTAAGATGTCTTTAAATAGTGGACATTTAAAATAAATATTAACCTGTGGTCCCTGCATAATTCAGGAATAGAGAGTTTACAAATGACCCCCCTGGCATTATATTTTTCACCTGGACAGTGAACTTAAAAACTCCCAGACAAACCTGTATTTCTCTATTTCTTACTCCTGAGTGCATGTGACCTAATCTTCTTGTTCTTTTGCTGTAGCTTGAGAAGTCAAGGTTTTCTCCTGCTTCAATGAATTGGTCTCCTCTGCAATCTGGCTCTGTTCTCCACAGTCAGCCACAATGAGCAAATCAGACCAAATCACGAGTAAGCTTTGTACCATGTTGCTATGTACTGATAAAAAATATGAATACATATAAAATTTCTTGCTCTCTGTCATCATTTATGTATTGGTAGCCCCTGTATCACTGGATCTGCCTCTTTTTTATGGATTGAGTATCAAGAAAATTAATTGTGGAGTTAACACAGAGGGGTTTCATCCAACAACTTACTGCTTATAAGTATGAGGTTCAATTAAGAACATACTCATTTTTTATTGTAAATTGTATTGTACTTCTTTTAATACTTCTCTTTTCTTTGGATCAGGTATACAGCATTTATAATGCTAACTGAGGTGTTAGCACAGCGATTTTCTTCTGCAATTTACCACCAGAAAATATGAGATTCGATTCAGACTCAACTCAATTTTTTATTTTAAATATTATTGAACAATGTTATTAAGCCAATGCTCTATTTCACAGCTTGTATTCTTCAATATTTTGCAAATTATATAGTGTGAACTTGGCACAAAGGCATTGGAACACTGTACTTGAGAACTAGTTACACTACAAAATGTCACATTATATTTGTATTATTATTATACCTTAGTATATTAAGTCATTTGCCCAGAATCACGGGATGTTGAGCTAACAGACTGGTTCCTCGATTTCAAAGTCACTCTGGCTGTAATGCCACATCCACTCTAGGTGAATCCACTTTTGCACAATTAACAGACAGCAAAATTGAGCTCTATTTGGTGGTTTAGTCTCCCAGAAAAAAACTCCCTTCTAACACAACCAACATGGCACCTGCTGATCGTGGGAATGTGAAATCCTGTACACCCCTTTGTGTACTTATGCAAGCTCTCTTTCTGACAGTTATAAAATGGCATTTGATGATTTCCAGTTTTAGAAATCCGGTACGCACTCTTTTTATATTAGCATGGGTTTTCAACTGTGAAGTAATTAACCTCCTAGAGCGACTTGAGCTGATCCCAAGCCTGACAGCTTGCTACTCTGTCAGTAAGCTTTCGAACTGCAATTTTATGCCCCTTTCAGTTCAAATAAGCATTTTGTGCTTCAGTTATTTATTTGTTTTTTCAGACCTCATCATTGGTACTTTCTGAAGACAATAATGTGAACAAGCTTTTTCATTCATCTTGACAACGGTGATGGACATTTTGTCTGCTGAAATCTAAACACTACTGTATTCTATGGAATTTAGATTTCAGCGGACGGGATATCCGCCACCGTTTTGACAGAGTTACCCACCCACCAATACCTAAGTCAGGACCAAAGACTTCTAAAGAACCTATTGTGGTTCTCTTTCTGTGTATTTTCTGCTTCAGTGGTGCCAGCCGTCATTGAAGTTCAATTCAGTCATACAAACTGATCACAGGAACTCTAATATTAGGTATCACAACATTATCATCCTGACAATATCTAGTTACCCTGATAGATAGTTCCTATAGTAATCAATACAATATGCTTTTAACTTTTGGGCTTTGCATTCTTATAATGAATATTTTGGTTTACTTATGAGTATCAATCCAAGAACTTCTAACCGATATCTGTATGAGAATAATTGTATATTCGTGTATACACTTCCTCACTCGAATTTGTGGTGGTTGTCATTTCCAATGGATTGATGAAGCAGTTTCTTATTAAGCACCAACAATTATGTACCTTTTTCTTATCTATAAAATGTTACAAAATATTTCCCTTTGAATCTCATTTTGATGACATTTTTGACACTTCAGTTATCACTGGTTTTCAGTGTTACATGCTCTGTACTTAATAGATTGCATCCAGTAGAGTTTAATTATCTATTAAAACAATACGCTTTTTCTGATTTAAACCTACAGAATTATTAAAGAATATGGCTGCTTGATAACCCAAGAAAAGATTACTAATGTTAGTGGCCTTTAAATAATCACAAGAGTTGGATCTTCTTATATTTGCACCAATATTATTATCTCTGAGTGTCCCATTCTCCCGCTAATCATTATTCGTTTATGCACCTTTATTAAGAGAGTGCATCTTAGTTTACAAAATTTGGCTTATTATTGCCATACACTTATAACCTATGATGAGTACTGCTAAATAATGAAAATCTTTCATCATGAGATAATACCATTCATCATACTGTAAGAGCTGTGGCAGAGACAAATATTGAAATTTAAATCTACCTCTTGTTCCACTAACATAGGGCCTGATTACGAGTTTGGCCAATCTCCCCACTAGCTGCATTACGAGTTTTTCACCAAACCAAGATTTCCTCTGATCAGCCCTGTGGAAAACGTGCAGGGGCCTTGGACTCAGGCTGAGTCCAATGCCATTGCGTTGGGGGCACCCCTAGCACCCTCGGAATGTGCACTGTCTGCACAGCAGATAGTTTGCATTCCAGTGTGCTGGGGAGGGGGCCCCTGCACTTGTTCACCACCAGCCTTTTCATGGCGGTTGAACTGTCATGAAAAGTCTGGCAGAGAACATAGTTGCAATCAGCATGGTGACTCTGACTTCAGTGCCGCCATGGCATAATTACAACCATGACTGCTATCATCCTGTCAGGATTGGCACAAGCACCAATCTTGAAATACGGTGTCGGAATGCCACAGACGCAGCGGTCCAACCTCTACTGTGAGTCTGGTGGTCTTCAGACCATCAGACTCAGAATTGGGCCCATACACCTTATTAGCTAAAAATACTTGCAAAAAGGAACAACAATTCTGCTATTCTATTTAGTCTGGCTCTTCCATGAGTGATTATTGGTAACCTGAACATGTTTTAACATATCAGTTTTAGATAGATACTCATAAACAATACATGAAACTATTACAAGTGAATTTGTCATTTGTTTGCTTTTTTCAGTTTTTCTATTACATTTGTTTTATGGCATTGGAAAAGCAACAGAGTGTTGTGAAGCATATTTAGCTTTAATTTCTTCCTATAATGCCCTAATACAAAAATATGTTGGTATTTGAACTCTTAGATGGACTGTTTTAATAATATATTATGATGTGTTAAATATATTTGGTGTTAAAAGCTCCATTGTCCATTGTCCATTGTCCAATGGAAGGCCTCTATTTTTTTCATTTTGGTCCAAAAAAGTCCACAAGCCACAAACTAATAGTCCAGATAGGTCTAAATTGTAATTCTTCAAAGTCTAACCTACACATATGTGTAACACTAATTTCTCAAGAACTACTGCATGAATTTACACAAAACCAAGAAAAGGCATTCTTCTAAGTGAATATCTAGTTTCCTTCCTGGTTTGGTGTAATTCTGCTCAGCAATTGTTCTGATTAAAGATCAAAAATTCAAAGTCCTGCCATTATGGATTTGCAGAAATCTTTCTCTACTGAACCTGTACTGGATATACATCTTTTTGTAAAGTATCTTGCAGATTAATCGAAAATCCCCAAAGTTATCAGAAAATATATATATCTTAAAGGAGTAAAGTAATTATTAGCTTTGGTTATAACACCACAATGTATGTTTCAAAAATCCCCATAAAATCATTGAAAAAGACAGTAAAATGTAGTATTGCTATGAATTAAAAACGTAAAAAAATATTGCAGGTTATGATTAGGACCATGATTTATAACTCATACAACATATGCATGCACCATAACTCACACAACAAATATAAGACTCATGACTTCACCCTAAACGTGACAGATATATCTACAAAGGTAAATAATCTGACAGATGAGATTACTAATCACAATATCCTTAATACCATGACAGAGGTAACTATGAATGCAGTATATATATTGTGTAATCATAAGTACCTAATTTTAGGAATTCAGACCATATCTAACCACACTTTCACTTTAACTATGCTTTTTTCACTGAAGTATGTCTTTTTTCGATCTTATACCATAGCCAACAGTTTTCTGTGGCCAACCCCAACTATGCACAACCCTCAGCATGCACAGAAGGTTGTCCACAGGAGTTGGCTGTGGGTGCTCAAACATCATGGCATGGAGCTCTTGATAAGCAGGGCCACTGACTATGTGCAGTGATGTCTGGCCGCAGTCCTTCTTGAGGCAGGGTTTTTCTGGAAATACATGCATGTGACATACAAGCCAACTGTTGTGTGCCTACAGGAGACCATTAATTATTTACAGTTTGTGTGAGTCAGGACTAGGGTCTAGAACAGTTATAGTATGAATCGTAATGTTAGAAGTGTGTGTGTAGGATCAATATGTTATTTTCAGAGCTGTGGGTTGTCTTTGGTTGTTCTAACGAAAATGAGAACGAAAACTTTACACTTCCTGAAAAGGTATAGAACTTTGTGCACCTGGCCTTGCACAAATCAGGAGTGGGAGGATATAAAAATGTCAACATTTTTCTGTCTTCTATCTGCTTTTGTTACAGAAGTAACAATAATATTCTGGAGTGTTGATATGAGGTGCTGCACCACAGGAGTTCCCTCTTCCCTTTCTTTAGAACATCATTGCAGGAGAAAGTATCAAAAATACAGCAGGTTTGGCAGAGGCAGAAATCAGTGGTGGCCACAGCAAATCTCAAGGGAAGGTTCGGGGGGGGGGGGTAATGGATAAAATATAAATATATATTTTTTAAGTACCTTTTCCTGCCACTTCTGGCCGGCTCGCTTCTCTTGTGATGGTGTTTGTGTTGCAGCAGTCCCTGGGACACCAGCACGGGCTCTGCTCTCATGCCATAGCTAGCATAAAAGCAGGGACAGGATTGGTCTGAGCGGCTTGTTTTGCCACTCAGACACTGTGTGGTTGTCTGTGCAGTTTCTCCACCACGGCTGTGCAATACAGCTGGGTTGGAGAAACCTAAGTGCACATGTCAGTTTGGCCGACCTGAGATAGCCAGCTAAACTGACATGCACACTTAGTGCACTTACTCTACTCCACTCCTCCTACCCCCTCCCAAGTCTCAGCCCCACCCCTTCCTGCTGGCTGAGCAAGCAGCTGAAAACTAAAATGATCACACAACATTGTTTTATTTTTCAGCTGCTGCCTCTTAGCCAGGAGGGTGACACTCCTTCGCCATTGCAAAGGAGCCCTGTTAGAAATGGGGTTTTTGGTTGGCAGTTAGGTTGCCCTCTGTCCAAGCAAGAACCCTCACTCTAGTCAGGGTAAGTCACACACAATCCAAAATCAGCCTGTGCTCACGCTCCGGTAGCTTGGCACGAGCAGTCAGGCTTAACTTAGAAGGCA
Organism: Pleurodeles waltl; assembly: GCF_031143425.1. Classification (NCBI taxonomy): domain Eukaryota; kingdom Metazoa; phylum Chordata; class Amphibia; order Caudata; family Salamandridae; genus Pleurodeles; species Pleurodeles waltl. Next base: position 606,842,399 of record NC_090437.1, on the reverse strand, counting down.
ATGTGTAAAGCATTTGTGCAATAAATCATACAACACCATAGCATAACACCACAAAAATACACCACACAGTATTTAGAAAAATATATAATATTTATCTGGGTATCTTCAGGTCAAAACGATCAAAGTTGCAATATGAATTTGTAAAGATATCACTGAAAAGTGATATAAAGGTGGTCATTCTGACCTCGGCGGTAAAAGGCGCCTACCGCCGGTCAGAAATCCTCCATAATTCCGCCGCGGTGGCGGTAACCCGCCACGGTCATTCTGACCCGCAGCAGCCAAACCTCCGAAAATCCGACAGCCACAACAGACCGCCAGACCAGCGGTCGGCGGAAAAGTGGAGGTGACCAAACCTCCACCGTCACGCCAACAGAAATACGCCCATGCCATTACGACCCACGAATCCACGCGGCGGTCTTTCAAACGTGGTTTTCCATTGGCGGTACACACCGCCGCGGTCAGAATACACACAAACGAACAAAACTCAGCCACATTGGCCGATTTGAATTCCACACACCTGATACACATACACACACCACTCCCACACACACAATACAATATAAAACACACACCCACATCACCCACAAACCCCTACGACCAAAAATTCAGAAAGAAGCACTGAGAGACACATCAGCGATCACAGAATACCATCACACAGAGGCACACTACACCATCACCCACACAATATCCACACACAAAACAACACACACCACCACACTCAACACACTTAACTACACATACTCCACCCCACACATCATACACCCCACTCCATGGCACCCCAAAGACACCCCCGCTTCTCAGACGAAGAACTCAGGGTCATGGTGGAGGAAATCGTTCGGATAGAGCCCCAGCTCTTCGGCACACAGGTCCAATACACCAGCATTGCCCGGAGGACGGAGCTATGGCAGAGGATTGTCGACAGGGTCAACGCTGTGGGACAGCACCCCAGAAATCGGGAAGACATCAGGAAGCGATGGAACGACCTACGGGGGAAGGTGCGTTCCATGGTATCCAGGCACAACATCGCCGTGCAGAAGACTGGCGGAGGACCCCCACCTCAACCCCCACAATTTACAACATGGGAGGAGGAAGTCTTGAACATCCTGCATCCTGACGGCCTCGCAGGAGTCGGCGGAGGAATGGATACTGGTAAGTTGAAGCTTCACTACTGCTTCCCCCCCACCTGCATGCCAAATCATACCCCAACCCTCACCCCCATCCTCGAACCCCACCCTCACCCCCACCCCCATCCTCACCCCCACCACCATCCTCACCCCCACCACCATCCTCACCCCCACCCCCAGCACACCTATTCCCTGCCAATGTCTCACCATCACAACCCACACATCCCAAAACCTAGGCCTGCATGCGTCCACTAAGCATGGACACCCATCACCAAAGCATGCCCAATGCATATACACATCCCCCCCACAAGCCACCCTCACCAAAGCCCCCACACACGAATGCCAGCACTTGGGGACACGGGAACCCACAGATACACCCATATGCCACACATTGAAACTATAACCATACCTCTATACCCCTGCAGGACCCGACCGTCAACACACCGCCACGGAGGGCCCAGAATTCTCCACACCCCCCACCCAAGAGGCCGTCAGCGATGACAGCAGCTCTGTTGACCTGGACACTGATGACCGGCCCGGACCATCGGGGACCTCTGGACAGTCGGTTCCCCTCACACAGGCACAGGCCACTACAGACCCAAACCCCTCTGGGAACACCAGCACAGCTCCCACCCAGTGGGCCCATGCCTCTGTCTCCAGGGCGCGTCAATCTGCGGTGTGTCTACCACTACAGGGCACCCAGGATAACCCACCACCCCAACAACAACAGGGACCTGGGGGCAGTGGTAGTGGGCACACCGGCCAGGGGGCAGAGGCCCAGGGAAACAGGGCAACTCGGAGGGCAACTGTGCGACAGGGGGGGGACGGGCCCAGGGAACCCACTCTCCACGAGGCCCTCACCACCATCATGGGAGCATACAACCGCTCCCAGGAGACGATGGCGACTGTACTGGCCCGGTTCCAGGAGATCCAGGTACTGCAGGAGGAACACTATCGGGGGTACAGGGAGGACATCAGAGCCCTCACCTCCACCCTGGTTACCATGGTAGGGCTGCTGCAGGACCTCATCAACACCAGGACGGACACTCAACAACAAAGGGCCCCTGCCACTAGCCTGGACCAAGAACAGCCAACCACCTCCGCCGGCGCTAGTGGACAGGAGGCCCCCGCACAACAGCAGCCCACCAGACCCCCACCTCCTGCAGGAGAAGAACCACCCCGCAAGAGGGCCCTGATATCTCGCAAGAAGACAGAGTAGGATGTCAAGACCCCCGCCAGCAAAGGATAACACCTGATGTCATCCCACTGTCCCACATTGTCACCCTGTCCATCCTTGAACTGCCCATGCTCCATCTCTCCACAGGCCTCTGGACAATGCACCTGTGTGACTGTTACTCTGGACTCTGCCATGGACATTCCTTCACCATAGCCCCCACCCACTTGAAACCACCCATCCCATTTTGAGCACTGAAATAAACACCTATTTTGCACAAAACTATCTGGAGTCTGGCTGTGATTTCAAAATATTGTAATTGACATGACAGTGGAAATATGTCCTTGTACATAGTGAAGTCAACAAACAGCTGCCACAAAGCTGTAGTCCATGGGGAAACGAAGCACAGGACTCGTAGTGGGGACCCCAGATCTGAAATAGGGAGGGAAAAGCCACAACTCAGTCATCATACACTGGGGCAAATAGACAGGCAGCAGAGATGCAGGAGAGTAGTTCACATTTACTAAATTATGTTTGAATTGTTACCTGTGTCCTATTGGAAGTACTGTTCAATGATTCTGTCCCTGTTGTCTGTTTCAGCCCCGTCGTCTTCCTCCTCGTCACTCTCCACAGGTTCCACAGCTGCCACAACACCACCGTCTCGACCATCCTCCTGCAGGAAAGGCACCTGGCGGCGCAAAGCCAGGTTGTGAAGCATGCAGCAGGCCACGATGATGTGACACACCTTCTTAGGTGAGTACATTAGGGATCCACCTGTCATATGCAGGCACCTAAACCTGGCCTTTAGGAGGCCAAAGGTGCGTTCGATCACCCTCCTAGTACGCCCATGGGCCTCATTGTACCGTTCCTCTGCCCTGGTCCGGGGATTCCTTACTGGGGTCAGTAGCCACGACAGGTTGGGGTACCCAGAGTCCCCCAATAGCCATACACGGTGTCTCTCTAGCTGTTCCATCACGTAAGGGATGCTGCTATTCCTCAGGATGTAGGCGTCATGCACTGACCCTGGGAATTTGGCATTTACATGCGAGATGTACTGGTCAGCCAAACACACCACCTGGATGTTCATGGAATGGTAACTTTTTCTGTTCCTGTACACCTGCTCCCTGTCTCTTGGGGGAACCAAAGCCACATGGGTCCCATCAATGGCACCAATGACGTTGGGAATATGTCCAAGGGCGTAGAAATCACCCTTCACTGTAGCCAATTCGCCCACCTCAGGGAAAATGATGTAGCTCCTCACGTATTTCATCAGGGCAGACAACACTCTGGATAACACCTTCGAAAACATGGGCTGAGACATCCCAGAAGCAATTCCCACTGTTGTCTGAAATGACCCACTTGCCAAGAAATGGAGTACTGACAGGACCTGCACCAGAGGGGGAATCCCTGTGGGTTGGCGGATGGGGGACATCAGGTCGGGCTCCAGCTGGGCACACAGTTCATGTATAGTGGCACGGTCAAGCCGGTAGGTCAGGATAATGTGGCGTTCTTCCATTGTCGACAGGTCCACCAGCGGTCGGTACACACGAGGATTCATCCATCTCCTCGCCAAACCCAGCGGACGGTGCCTAGGAAGGACAACATGGAGCACAGAGTCAAGCAACCCACAGGTACGTACTCACAGCTTGCACAGTAAACGATTCTCTATGCAGTGAATGGCGTGTCTGAGTGGCTATGCAAGGCCTAGGCCTGTGTGACGCAGTTGAAATTGAGCCATGTGGACCCTCGAAATGGCGGCTGCCTGACCTGTGAAGTTTGACAATGGGATGTGAGGTCAATGCGCTGGCGTGGCACACTGCGGCGGTCGGCGGTCGAAGACCGCGGCGCGAAGCCGCATTGGTTAACATTGAAGCCTATGGGTTTCAGGAGCCAATGGCGAAGGGCGCCGGCGGTGGCGGTACGCACCGCCGCGGTACGCACCGCCGCGGTACGCACCGCCGCGGACGTGACCGCCATTTTCTATCTACTTATCCACTTGCGACTTGAACTTTCACAGGAGAGGACCTATACTGCAAGTGTTGCTGTGACCTCGGTCTGGAAGGTACCATGGCTGCTGCGACTGGGGAAAGGGCCCCTGCCTTCACTGGAGAGGAGTTGGAGAAACTTGTGGATGGGGTCCTCCCCCAGTATGCGCTACTCTACGGTCCTCCAGACCAACAAGTGAGTTTAATTCAATATGGATTTGGGGCCACTGGCTGGCTTGGGGGCCTGGCGGGGATGGGGGGCATGTTGGGGCTGGCGGGGGGCCTGGCGGGGGGCCTGGCGGGGATGGGGGGCATGTTGGGCCTGGCGGGGGCCTGGCGGGGGGCCTGGCGGGGATGGGGGGCATGTTGGGCCTGGCGGGGGGCCTGGCAGGGATGGGGGGCATGTTGGGCCTGGCGTGGGGCCTGGCGGGGATGGGGGGCATGTTGGGCCTGGCGGGGGGACTGGCGGGGGGCCTGGCGGGGATGGGTGGCATGTTGGGCCTGGCGGGGGGCCTGGCGGGGATGGGGGGCATGTTGGGCCTGGCGGGGATGGGGGGCGTTGGGCCACTGGCAACGAAAATGCAGACAAACTTGAACGTGGTATTTCTCCCTCCCTGTATGTGTCACATAGGTCCGCGCCCATGAGAAGATCGGGATTTGGCGTGCCATCGCCAAGGAAGTCCGGACCCTGGGGGTCCAACATCGATGGGGCACCCACTGCCGCAAGAGGTGGGAGGACATCCGCCGCGGGACCAAGAAGACCGCCGAGTCTCTGCTGGGGATGGCCTCCCAACGTAGGCGGGGTGCCTGCCGTCAACTGACCCCCCTGATGTTCCGGATCCTGGCGGTGGCCTACCCTGATTTGGATGGGCGCGTGAGGGCAGCACAGAAGACACAAGGGGGTGAGTACAAGCATTATCTACTCTGTTGTCGCGCAGTGGAGGTGTCTGGGTGGGGGAGGAGGGCTGTGGGTCCCCCTAGGCCAGGGCGATATCTGTAGGCTGGGCACCCCCGTAAGCCCCTGTGTCCCCAGCCACCACCCTCAGTAGTGTGTCAGTACAGCCATCCCTGGGCCGTGTCATCCATGGGTGCAGTTGTCAACTCTAGGCGTGTAGGGCATGTTCCACGGAATGCGTAGCGGACCCCAAGTGCGCAACTTAGTGCAGGGGGCATCTGTGTCTGTCATGTCCGCTAACTGTACCGGTGATCCATGTACTCAAAATCTCTTTATTTCTCTCCCCCCCCCCCTTTTTGTTTGTCTTTCTGTGCTTGTGTGCATCAGCATCATCAGGTGGAGGAGAAGTGGCATCGGGGCAGGAGGGAGCTGCATCTCACATGGCCCAGAAGGCCATGCCACAGAGTCTGACTGGACCAGTGAGACGGAGGGCGAGGGGAGCTCCACAACGGGGACGACTGGACCCTGCAGCGACACGGACACGTCCTCGGAAGGGAGCTCCCTTGCGGGGGTGGCACCATCCGTGCCCCCCGCCATTACAGGTACAGCCGCCACCCAGCGCACCATCTCCGCCCTCCCAGCAGCCCCTCAGCGTTCGCCCCGTGCCCGCTCTGCCAGGAAGCCGGGCATCTCCTTCGCCCCAGGCACCTCAGGCCCTGCCCCTGTTACCCCCGCTGCCCTCAGTGAGGAGGTCATTGACCTCCTCCGAATGCTCATTGTTGGGCAGACTACCCTTTTGAATGCCATCCAGGGGGTGGAGAGGGAGGTTTATCGCAGCAATGCGTACCTGGAGGGCATTCATTCGGGTCAGGCTGCCCATCAGCGATCGTTCCAGGCTCTGGCCTCAGCACTGACGGCAGCCATTGTCCCTGTCTCCTGCCTCCCTCTACTAACTCCCTCCTCCCAGTCTCCTGTTCCTCTGCCTGTCCCACCCACACCATCAGACCAGCCTGCACACACCTCAACACCCAAGAGCAGCTCATCCAAACATAAGCACCACAGATCACGCAGACATTCACACAAGCAACATTCCGATGCAGACATGACAACAGTCACTACCACCTCTGTGACCCCCACCTCCTCGTCTCCCTCCTCCCTCCCTGTGACGTCTACACTCACACCTTCATTCACCTCACCATCAGCCAGTGTTTCCATCACCAGCATACCCTCCACTACAGTCCGCACACGTGCAGTCACCACCCCCACTGCCATTTACACGTCCCCTGTGTCCTCTCCCACTGTGTCTGTCACCCCCTCTTCCACACCACACAAACGCAGCCACCCACCCACCCAACAGCCATCCACCTCACGACAGCCTCCCGCTCCTGCACCTGCACCCAAAGACAGCAAACTTGTCTCGCCTACAACCACATCCTCTCCCTCCACTCCCATACCCACTGTACCTACCACTCTCCATTGTCCCAAGAAAATCTATCTCTCTACTGCTACCTTCTTTCCTGACCCTGAGCCCCCCCCTCCTTCTTGTCGGGGTAAAAAGAGCACCTCAGCCACCACCAGCCCTGCAGCCCCCTTGACAAGGGTGCAGGGGTATTGAAGCCCACCAGCCCGCAGGTCTGGATCTTCGCCCAGCAGCAAGGGGACAGCCAGCCCACCCCCTGGGAAGAGGAGCAGAAGGCGGAAGGGCCGCCGCCGGAGCCCGGATTCGATATCCCCCCAGGACACTAGCCAGCCACCGTCAACAGCCACAGCTCCAAAGGGAGGAAAGGGCCACAGACTCCCGACTAAGGAGGGCAAGGGCAGCAAGGCGGAGAAGTCAGGCAGCAGGCCTGCTGCCCATGGAGGACCCGTCACAGCTGCACAGGAGGAGCCCGCAACCCCCATAGCCGCTGCCCCGGGAGGAACCGGCACAGCTGCCCCAGGAGAGCCCACCACCCCCATAGCCGCTGCCCAGGGAGGACCCAGCCCAGCTGGCCAGGAGGGCCCCACCACCCACAGCCCAGGTGGGCATTGAAGGAGCACCATCCCCGCTGCCCAGGAGGGCACCACCAGGCAATGAGCAGTTGGCCATAGAATGGCCGCCGTCTCCAGCACCGCTCCGCTGGGGACCGCCGTCTCAAGAACCGCTGAACTGGGCCCTTCAAGGCAAGAACCGCTGAACTGGGCCCTTCAAGGCAAGAACCGCTGAACTGGGCCCTTCAAGGCAAGAACTGCTGAACTGGGCCCTTCAAGGCAAGAACCGCTGAACTGGGCCCTTCAAGGCAAGAACCGCTGAACTGGGCCCCGCCGTCTCCAGCACCGCTCCGCTGGGGACCGCCGTCTCAAGAACCGCTGAACTGGGCCCTTCAAGGCAAGATCCGCTGAACTGGGCCCCGCTGTCTCCAGCACCGCTCCGCTGGGGACCGCCATCTCAAGAACCGCTGAACTGGGCCCTTCAAGGCAAGAACCGCTGAACTGGGCCCTTCAAGGCAAGAACCGCTGAACTGGGCCCCGCCGTCTCCAGCACCGCTCCGCTGGGGACCGCCGTCTCAAGAACCGCTGAACTGGGCCCTTCAAGGCAAGAACCGCTGAACTGGGCCCTTCCAGGCAGGAACCGCTGGCCCTTTGGCAGACGTGGCAGGGCAGGATCTGTCTCGGGCAGGGCTGCAGGATGTCCTCTGGCCAACATGCCTCCTCCAGTGGCAGTGGAGTCTGTTATGGACTGTTTGGACTGTGGCTTTGCTCTCCCCAGGATGGCCCAGTGGGCAGGCCACCCACTGTATGGACTGTTTGGACTGTGGCTTTGCTCTCCCCAGGATGGCTCAGTGGGCAGGCCACCCACTGTATGGACTGTTTGGACTGTGGCTTTGCTCTCCCCAGGATGGCCCAGTGGGCAGGCCACCCACTGTATGGACTGTTTGGACTGTGGCTTTGCTCTCCCCAGGATGGGCCAGTGGTCATGGAGTCCCCTCGTGGATCTGGCGTGGTGTACTCAAGTGGCTGAGGTGCCCCCCCTTCCCTTCCCCCTGAGGTGCCTGTCCTTTTTTCTTTCTGATGCCCCTGCAGTGTTCTCTCCGTGGAGTTCTTGTCGTGGGACTGGGCCTTGCCCCTTTGCTCAGGACCCCTGTGGTCCACGGACAGTGGTTGGACTACATTTAGTAGCTGTATATATTTTGTACATAGTTTATTTATTTATTTGGATTACTGCTGTCCATTTTTCAATATATCTGCCCGTTTGAGATCTCTTCTTTTGGTCTTTGCATTATTTCGGAAGGGGGGGGTTTGTGGGTTGTGACAGTGATCTGTGGGAATGCATTGATGTGTGTGTTGTAGTGGGTGTGGGTGGGTGGGTGTGTGCCGGTAATCTTTTCCCTCCCCTGTGTCGTAGGTGCAGTACTCACCGATGTCTTCCGCGCCGCCGGGCGTGCTCCTGGTACAGGAGCAGGTATAGGAGTGCGGGGATGACCTGCAACTCGGGTTCCATACTGCCGGAATCTCGCGTGGAGTATGTGGAGGTGAGCGTTTTCCCGTTCGTAGTCTGTTTCCACCGTGTTTTTATCGGCGGTGCTCCCGCCCCGGAAAAGGTGGTGGATTGGTGGGTCGTGATAGGGTGGGCGGTACATTGTCTGCCGCCTGGCTGTTGGCGGGGACCGCCGCGCTGTTTGTTTGTTCCGCCGTGGCGGGCGGAGTGTTAATGCGGCGGGGTGTGTTGGCGGTTCCCGCCAGGGTCAGAATTGCATATTTTGGACCGCCGGCCTGTTGGCGGGTTGGCCGCCGCTTTATCACCGACCGCCAGGGTCAGAATGAGGGCCAAAGTGTCTTAAGTCTTTAGAAAGTAAACAGAGTCTCTTTCAAACACAAAGTACCTGGTTTCTGGTGGAAAATCTCCTCAGCGGGCCACAAAGGAAGAGGTGCGTGGAAAAAGGGTGTGTGCGTCGATTTCTCCCCAGCACACACGGACTTGCGTCGTTATTTTCCACGCGGGGAAGTCGGGCGTCGTTTTCCGGCGCGCGGACAGTCTCTTTCTGTGGGTCGCGGGGATTACCAGATGTCCCGGGTCTGTGCGTGGATTTTCCTGCTTGTTTTCCGGCTGCGCGTCGTTCTGCGGGGCTGCGCGTCGAAGTTTCGATCTCACGGCAGGCGTCGCGTCAATTTCTCCTGCGGAGTCGGGCGGCGTTGTCCTTGCGAGGCCGTGCGTCAAAGTTTTGATCTCACGGCAGGCGTCGCGTCGATTTCTCCTGCGGAGTCGGGCGGCGTTGTCCTTGCAAGGCCGTGCGTCAAAGTTTTGATCTCACGGCAGGCGTCGCGTCGATTTCTCCCGGGAAGTCGGGCGGCGTTGTCCTTGCGAGGCCGTGCGTCAAAGTTTTGATCTCACGGCAGGCGTCGCGTCGATTTCTCCTGCGGAGTCGGGCGGCTTTGTCCTTGCGAGGCCGTGCGTCAAAGTTTTGATCTCACGGCAGGCGTTGCGTCGATTTCTCCTGCGGAGTCGGGCGGCGTTGTCCTTGCAAGGCCGTGCGTCAAAGTTTTGATCTCACGGCAGGCGTCGCGTCGATTTCTCCCGGGAAGTCGGGCGGCGTTGTCCTTGCGAGGCCGTGCGTCAAAGTTTTGGTCGTCCCGAAGGCGTCGCGTTGATCAGCGTCGGTGTGCGGCGTTTTTCTTGCCGCGGAACAAGCTGTGCGTCGAAAAGTTCGGCGCACGGAGCGTCCAAGAGGAAGAGTGAAGTCTTTTTGGTCCTGAGACTTCAGGGAACAGGAGGCAAGCTCTATCCAAGCCCTTGGAGAGCACTTTTACAGCCAGGCAAGAGTTCAGCAAGGCAGCAGACCAACAGCAAGGCAGCAGTCCTTTGTAGAAAAGCAGACAGGTGAGTCCTTTGAGCAGCCAGGCAGTTCTTCTTGGCAGGATGTAGTTTCTGGTTCAGGTTTCTTCTCCAGCAAGTGTCTGATGAGGTAGGGCAGAGGCCCTGTTTTATACTAAGTTGTGCCTTTGAAGTGGGGGTGACTTCAAAGAGTCTCTAAGAAATGCACCAAGTTCCCTTTCAGGTCAATCCTGTCTGCCAGAGTCCCAGTAGGAGGTGTGGCAGTCCTTTGTGTGAGGGCAGGCCCTCCACCCTCCCAGCCCAGGAAGACCCATTCAAAATGCAGATGTATGCAAGTGAGGCTGAGTACCCTGTGTTTGGGGTGTGTCTGAGTGAATGCACAAGGAGCTGTCAACTAAACCTAGCCAGACGTGGATTGAAGGGCACAACAAGATTTTAGTGCAAAGAAATGCTCACTTTCTAAAAGTGGCATTTCTAGAATAGTAATATTAAATCCGACTTCACCAGTCAGCAGGATTTTGTATTACCATTCTGGCCATACTAAATATGACTTTCCTGCTCCTTTCAGATCAGCAGCTGCCACTTCAACAGTGTATGAGGGCAGCCCCAATGTTAGCCTATGAAAGGAGCAGGCCTCACAGTAGTGTAAAAGCTAATTTAGGAGTTTCACACTACCAGGACATATAACTACACAGGTACATGTCCTGCCTTTTACCTACACAGCACCCTGCTCTAGGGGTTACCTAGGGCACACATTAGGGATGAATTATATGTAGTAAAAGGGGAGTTCTAGGCTTGGCAAGTACTTTTAAATGCCAAGTCGAAGTGGCAGTGAAACTGCACACACAGGCCTTGCAATGGCAGGTCTGAGACAGGGTTAAGGGGCTACTGAGGTGGGTGGCACAACCAGTGCTGCAGGCCCACTAGTAGCATTTAATCTACCTGCCCTAGGCACATGTAGTGCACTCTACCAGGGACTTACAAGTAAATTAAATAGTCAATCATGGATAAACCAATCAATAGTACAATTTACCCAGAGAGCATATGCACTTTAGCACTGGTTAGCAGTGGTAAAGTGCCCAGAGGTCAAAAGCCAACAACAACAGGTCAGAAAAAAATTGGAGGAAGGAGGCAAAAAGTTTGGGGATGTCCCTGTCAAAAAGCCAGGTCCAACATGACCCCCTACCAGCCTAAAGCCAGGGGAGAACAATCACTATCCTGATGTACTTCCCTGTTTGAGGCGACAGAACAAGGACCCAGGCCCACAACAGCAGGGGCATGCTCCAGTTCTTCGCCTTCCTGACTCCAATTGGATCACTCTGTCCATACTCTCAGGGCCCACTAAGCCAACCCATGGGGAACCTTTCTCCTTACCTGCGGATCCCATCTGTGCAGCACCTAACCTTACTTTGCTCACAGATGTATCCCAGGAGCAGGATAGTACCACCATGACCAACACAGTGGTGTTGCCCACTCTACTCCTGGGGTGTGACACTTGTCCCCTCCCCAGGGATAACTCTGTCCACCCGGACAGCAAGCCACAGTGATTACTGACAGCTGCCAGGGATGAGAGCCAGGCCCCAGGCCTCTCAAAGCTCTCCAACCACTGTGGCTGTGGAGAGTGGGGGGCGGTAGCCCCAGGTGCTGGGCACCCTTTAACCACTCTCCTTTCCACCAGGTCAGGGATGACAGCCTGAACCTGGTCCTCCCCTCTGGGGCTTTGTATCCTCCCTCCTGGAGCGGTACCCCCAGAGTCCAACATGGTCAGGGTGCTTACAGAAGTCACCCTGTACCATTCCTCCACCAGTGCAGGGCTGTTAACCTGCAACTGGCCCTCCAACCTGGGGCCTGTACCTTCAGGTTGGACTAGGGCCCGGGGTGAGGCTTCCCTCCCCCTGCCCTCCCTTCTGGGGTCCAGCACCCTCCAACTAGGAGTGGCCTCCTCAGAAGACAACATGGTAGGGGCACTGATATCAGTAGCCCCTCCCTCCAGGTTCGGGGGGACGCCCTGAACCTGGTCTTCCAGCCCAGGGTCTGTACCCTCAGACTGGATCACTGCCTGGCAAACCAGGACTTCCTGGGGGGCACACCTACCCCCCACCAGGTCAGAGTTTAACCTCTGCACCTGACCATTCAACTCAGAGTCACCACCCTGAAGTTGAACAATTGCCTGGCACGCCAGGACTTCCTGGAGGGCACACTGACCCTCCACCAGGTCAGAGTTTAACCTCTGCACCTGACCATTCAACTCAGAGTCACCCCCCTGAAGTTGAACAATTGCCTGGCACGCCAGGACTTCCTGGAGGGCACACTGACCCTCCACCAGGTCAGAGTTTAACCTCTGAACTTGGCCATTCAACTCAGAGTCACCACCCTGAAGTTGAACAATTGCCTGGCACGCCAGGACTTCCTGGAGGGCACACTGACCCTCCACCAGGTCAGAGTTTAACCTCCGAACTGGGCCATTCAACTCAGAGTCACCACCCTGAAGTTGAATAATTGCCTGGCGCACCAGGACTTTCTGGGAGGCACACCTACCTCCCACCAGGTCAGAGTTTAACCTCTGAGCCTGGTTCCCCAACCCAGGGTCACCACCCTGAGGTTGGGCAATTGCCTGGCACGCCAGGACTTTCTGGGGGGCACACCTATCCCCCACCAGGTCAGAGTTTAACCTCTGAACCTGGTCATCCAACCCAGAGTCAACACCCTGAGGTTGGACAATTGCCTGGCACAGCAGGGCTTCTTGGGAGGCACACCTACCTCCCACCAGGTCAGAGTTTAACCTCTGAACCTGGGTATCCAACCCAGAGTCACCACCCTGAGGTTGAAGAATTGCCTGGCACGCCAGGACTTTCTGGGGGGCACACCTACCCCCCACCAGGTCAGAGTTTAACCTCTGAACCCGGTTATCCAACCCAGAGTCAGCACTCTGAGGTTGAACAATTGCCTGGCACGCCAGGACTTTCTGGGGGGCACACCTACCCCCCACCAGGTCAGAGTTTAACCTCTGAACCCGGTTATCCAACCCAGGGTCAGCACTCTGAGGTTGGACCACTGCCTGGTACACCAGGACTTTCTGGGGGGCACGCCTACCCCCCAACAGGTCAGAGCTTATCCCCTGAACCTGGTTAGCCAACCGAGAGTCACCACCCTGAGGTTGAACCATTGCCTGGCAGGCCAGGACTTCCAGGGAGGCACACCTACCTCCCACCAGGTCAGAGTTTAACCTCTGAGCCTGGTTCCCCAACCCAGGGTCACCACCCTGAGGTTGGGCAATTGCCTGGCACGCCAGGACTTTCTGGAGGGCACACCTATCCCCCACCAGGTCAGAGTTTAACCTCTGAACCTGGTCATCCAACCCAGAGTCAACACCCTGAGGTTGGACAATTGCCTGGCACAGCAGGACTTCTTGGGAGGCACATCTACCTCCCACCAGGTCAGAGTTTAACCTCTGAACCTGGGTATCCAACCCAGAGTCACCACCCTGAGGTTGAATCTTTGCCTGGCATGCCAGGACTTCCTGGGGGGCACTCTCACCCCCCACAAGGGACACACCGTCCCCAAGGGCCACACAAGAGTCTGGTTGGCGCAGGTCTCCCGACCTCTGCCCATCCGGCAGAGTCTGGGTTTACCCCAAACCAGAAACGGTTTCACCTGGGTCATTCCTGGGGGGCTCTGCTCTCAGAGCTGTCCCCTGACTCTCAAGGTCCTCCACTGGGGTCTGCAACCCCCTCTCAACCCTATGTCTGGACTTCTGCACCCCCTCACTAGGAGGGGTACTGCCAGACACCAGAACTGTTGGGATGCTAGCTACAGTCACCCCCCCAAGTTCTTCTGACACTGCGGGGCTTCCCTCAAAAGGTGGCCCTACGGTACAGGCTAGGCTTCCCTCCTGGTGTTCCCTCATGGAACCCTCTAGGACCTGGGACCTACCTGGGACACTACAATCCTTTCCCACCACACTCGGTTGGGAACCACCTAGACCACTCCCTTCAGGAGCACCCCCAAATGCCTCTTCAGACTCTCTGGTACTCACCCAGAAGTCTGCCTCCATTGTAAGTTCCCTGGGGTCAGAGAACTCACACTCCACCTGGTGTTGGCGTAGCTCTGGAAAATAAGGACCAGACATATGCTCTCCAGCAATTACATCACTCTGCCCTTCACATGTATTAACCACAGTACCCTTCACCCAACCACCCAGTAACTCAACCTTGGAAAAGCACTCTACTTCACCCTCCTGAGACTGGTGAGACAGTATCTGTCTGTCCCTGACACTCAACCCAAACTCTTCTGGGATGTCTCTACACTCTATATCCAGGACGTCCAGCAGGGGGGAACCCTTTTCTCTGTCACTCTCTGCTAGAGTCAGTAAAGTGTCCCTCCCCCCAGTAGGAATATGACTCCCTGTGCCAGTTCCCCAATCCTTCTCAGGGACCCTGTGCATAACGGGAACTACCTCATACCCTTGAACTGCCTGGGGTGTGTCAACTCCCTTCTTCAAGTTGGGCACCAAATCTCTGGGCTTGTGCCCTTCTTCAGCAGTACTAGATGCAAGATTTTTGCTGCCACCATTTGAACTGGACTCAGCCCTTCCGGCCTCCAGTTTCAGCTCTTTACAGCTCAGCTCTTGAGCTGCAATCTTTTCTTCTTCCAGGGCTAAGAGTCTTTTTGCCTCAACCTCTGCAAGATACTCCTCTAATTGTTGCTCCTGTCGCCTTTGACTTCGGAGCCATTCATCTATTTCTGGGTCACTGTCCAACTCTGAGTAGTCTTCCTCCTCATCTGAGTAGTCTTCCTCCTCATGTGCGTAGTCCTCCTCCTCATCTGAGGGGTACTTAGTCATTTGGTTTCTTGCTGCCTCTCTCTCTGCCCATCTTTCCTCCCCCCAGACTATGTAGTGATGGAGCATCTCCGCTTTAGTAGATCTCCTTGCTACAGGAAGGCCCCATTGTCTGCAAAGCTTCCTTAGGTCAGCCTTAGTGAGGTGGTCAGTACGAACAAAGAATGAGTAGGTACACAATCCCATTTTGATAAGATCTTATCAGCAAAAAACAAAATCCAAAGTCCAAAATATCAATAGTATATCCAGGAGGACATCAGAGAACCAAGAGCCAAAAAAGATGAAAAATCAAGTTGACCTTCAACTGTGGGTAGGTAGTGAAATACTTAGCTACTGTATGTCACTGCACAAACACAAGTCCTATCCTCACCGCTGATCACCAATGTTAGAAATGGGGTTTTTGGTTGGCAGTTAGGTTGCCTTCTGTCCAAGCAAGAACCCTCACTCTAGTCAGGGTAAGTCACACACAATCCAAAATCAGCCTGTGCTCACCCTCCGGTAGCTTGGCACGAGCAGTCAGGCTTAACTTAGAAGGCAATGTGTAAAGCATTTGTGCAATAAATCATACAACACCATAGCATAACACCACAAAAATACACCACACAGTATTTAGAAAAATATATAATATTTATCTGGGTATCTTCAGGTCAAAACGATCAAAGTTGCAATATGAATTTGTAAAGATATCACTGAAAAGTGATATAAAGTGTCTTAAGTCTTTAGAAAGTAAACAGAGTCTCTTTCAAACACAAAGTACCTGGTTTCTGGTGGAAAATCTCCTCAGCGGGCCACAAAGGAAGAGGTGCGTGGAAAAAGGGTGTGTGCGTCGATTTCTCCCCAGCACACACGGACTTGCGTCGTTATTTTCCACGCGGGGAAGTCGGGTGTCGTTTTCCGGCGCGCGGACAGTCTCTTTCTGTGGGTCGCGGGGATTACCAGATGTCCTGGGTCTGTGCGTGGATTTTCCTGCTTGTTTTCCGGCTGCGCGTCGTTCTGCGGGGCTGCGCGTCGAAGTTTCGATCTCACGGCAGGCGTCGCGTCGATTTCTCCTGCGGAGTCGGGCGGCGTTGTCCTTGCGAGGCCGTGCGTCAAAGTTTTGATCTCACGGCAGGCGTTGCGTCGATTTCTCCTGCGGAGTCGGGCAGCGTTGTCCTTGCAAGGCCGTGCGTCAAAGTTTTGATCTCACGGCAGGCGTCGCGTCGATTTCTCCCGGGAAGTCGGGCGGCGTTGTCCTTGCGAGGCCGTGCGTCAAAGTTTCGGTCGTCCCGAAGGCGTCGCGTTGATCAGCGTCGGTGTGCGGCGTTTTTCTTGCCGCGGAACAAGCTGTGCGTCGAAAAGTTCGGCGCACGGAGCATCCAAGAGGAAGAGTGAAGTCTTTTTGGTCCTGAGACTTCAGGGAACAGGAGGCAAGCTCTATCCAAGCCCTTGGAGAGCACTTTTACAGCCAGGCAAGAGTTCAGCAAGGCAGCAGGCCAACAGCAAGGCAGCAGTCCTTTGTAGAAAAGCAGACAGGTGAGTCCTTTGAGCAGCCAGGCAGTTCTTCTTGGCAGGATGTAGTTTCTGGTTCAGGTTTCTTCTCCAGCAAGTGCCTGATGAGGTAGGGCAGAGGCCCTGTTTTATACTAAGTTGTGCCTTTGAAGTGGGGGTGACTTCAAAGAGTCTCTAAGAAATGCACCAAGTTCCCTTTCAGCTTAATCCTGTCTGCCAGAGTCCCAGTAGGGGGTGTGGCAGTCCTTTGTGTGAGGGCAGGCCCTCCACCCTCGCAGCCCAGGAAGACCCATTCAAAATGCAGATGTATGCAAGTGAGGCTGAGTACCCTGTGTTTGGGGTGTGTCTGAGTGAATGCACAAGGAGCTGTCAACTAAACCTAGCCAGACGTGGATTGAAGGGCACAACAAGATTTTAGTGCAAAGAAATGCTCACTTTCTAAAAGTGGCATTTCTAGAATAGTAATATTAAATCCGACTTCACCAGTCAGCAGGATTTTGTATTACCATTCTGGCCATACTAAATATGACCTTCCTGCTCCTTTCAGATCAGCAGCTGCCACTTCAACAGTGTATGAGGGCAGCCCCAATGTTAGCCTATGAAAGGAGCAGGCCTCACAGTAGTGTAAAAGCGAATTTAGGAGTTTCACACTACCAGGACATATAACTACACAGGTACATGTCCTGCCTTTTACCTACACAGCACCCTGCTCTAGGGGTTACCTAGGGCACACATTAGGGATGACTTATATGTAGTAAAAGGGGAGTTCTAGGCTTGGCAAGTACTTTTAAATGCCAAGTCGAAGTGGCAGTGAAACTGCACACACAGGCCTTGCAATGGCAGGCCTGAGACAGGGTTAAGGGGCTACTGAGGTGGGTGGCACAACCAGTGCTGCAGGCCCACTAGTAGCATTTAATCTACCTGCCCTAGGCACATGTAGTGCACTCTACCAGGGACTTACTTACAAGTAAATTAAATAGTCAATCATGGATAAACCAATCAGTAGTACAATTTACCCAGAGAGCATATGCACTTTAGCACTGGTTAGCAGTGGTAAAGTGCCCAGAGGTCAAAAGCCAACAACAACAGGTCAGAAAAAAATAGGAGGAAGGAGGCAAAAAGTTTGGGGATGTCCCTGTCAAAAAGCCAGGTCCAACAAGCCCCCACTAGCAGAAATGAGGAATGATTATTAGAGGGATATGCCTCAACATTGTTATCCAATTGCACACCTGATGATTTCCTGAAGTATGTGGGGACACTTATGTTGCATGGCATATAAATAGGGAATTTGAATAAACATGTGACCAATACAATAACAACAAGGATGATAACATAAACGTAGATATGAGGTTGGGCCCAGACTACTTTAATATAAAGAGTAGGAATATGTGATGTAAAATGTTCAAAGTATTTCTAGTATTCATCTTGTTTTATATTATGACTTCTGGGATTACCATAATATTTACCATCATTCTGAAACATCAGATTTATGTATGAATACTGCATAACAGATAAACCTTTGTTGTAAAATACCAAAACCTATATGTTTCCACTGTTTCTGTGGGCCAGGGTATTGATCCATATTGACATGCAAAACTCCACCTGCATATTAGAATTACTATGACGGGGTGTCTGACTCCTGACACTCATTATCTATATACTCGGAGCGGATGATAAATTCCACTCTGCCACCAGAGTTGGAGGAAATTTGGCCACTACATGTTACACTTGTAATGTGGAGTTCCAGCTAAATTCTGCCAACTGCTATGTGGCTTCGTTTTGTCTCAGGCTGTGCTCACCAACCGTACGTTGGTAAGCACAAGCAAAAATTGGCATCAACTAGTGTGATTTTCAGGTGCTAGGAAGGTACCCGGCAAGATTTTCCCACTGCAAATGGTTGAGGGCAGTCACAACAGTTTGTGATGAGAAAGCCGCCCTTCGAGTAAAAAATTTACTTGAACAGCAGCAAAATCAACATTGAGCAGCAGCGCTCTCTGGTGTACCACGTGGTGCCTGTCACACGGATTGCTCAGCACAGAATGAGCTTTCAGTGCTAAAAATCTGTGCAATCCACACACAGTCCTGGTTTCTATTTACAGAACTCCACAGAATCTGATGGAGTTTTCATGTAACTCTATGAAATTCTGCAGCGTTAAAATCTGCAGGTTCTGCCCACCCCTAATCTGTATGAGATATCAATATGAGTTATCTATATGAGACATGTGGTGAGGACTGGCAGACACTTGCTCATTTTTCTTTTCTTTGAAGAGGGTACGCTATGTTCCATTTTTTTTATTTGAAGGTACAGTGCCATACTAATCCAAAACAATCATAAATAAATCGTAAATAAATACATAAATAGTAATTAACAGATATAATTACATGCATACACAGTATGCCATAAAACCAAAAAGAGAAGCAAAAGATAATTGACTTTTGACAGACATGTTCATCCCCAAAGTTTAGGGGCTCCAGGTGGTATCAAATGCCTTTACATTGCTACACTTCTCTGAAAACATCCTCTCTCTTCCCCTGACCTTGTTCATTTTCTCACACTATTCTGTAAAATAAGGGACATGGTTAGACCTCTATTTCTGCAGAATCAGCGATCGAACCACCAACATAGCAACATATAGCAGCTTCCGAGTTCTTACTGGTATACCTGACATTGTGCACATGCCTACCAGAGCCAGTGCATTATTTTCTGGCATTTGGATCCCCAGCAAATTTTCTGAATACCTCTACTTTCCCAAGAACTGGTAAGGTTACTGCAAAACCATACCAGGTGGACCCACCCTCCTCTCTCTACCAATCCACACCTAAAGCACTGGTTTGGGCTGTTCTGGTTTAATTTATGCAAGAACTGGCAAGTCCTCTGAAATTAAACTCATTCTTTCTTGATAAGTCCTCTTTAGATATAGCCACATTCTGTTTCCTGGGCCATTTCACCAAAATGTTTGCATACAGGTCTGTTTTCTCTTAGGAAAACAACTATTAATACCCTGGACCTATTTTACCAATACATGGATTTTTCCACTAAGTTCTTATTTTTGGGGTTGATGTCTCACAGCACCTCAAGCAAATTACTAGGTGACCACTGCAGCCATCTTTTCTCATAAATGACCAGCATCCCAATCTCACTCCATATTTTCCATTGATCTTTCTCTAAGAAATCATCCAGTTTTTAAAACAAACATTAATTTTCCATCTAGCTACAATCACAGGATCCATAAGGTTACCCCCTCAAACTCTAATTGACTCAATAGAGTTTCCAAATTCACATAGGGAATATCAAAAACGTAATAGAACAGTGCTCTAGCAGAGTCTTATATCAGACTTTTTGGGGATATTTAGTAAGCCTTGGATGCTCTCTAACTTTGTATTCTTCTAGCATCTCATTAACAGATTTGTTCTAAAGGTGACTATGTGCTGCACATGAGTAACTAACTCTGTGCACAATATTCAAATTAATAGGTCTTGAAGCAAGGAGGGCGAGCCCCCCTTTCTCAGTGGATCTATATAAAGTGTTTAGTGTAATCCTTGGGCTGGATTTATTCCATAAAATTACATCATTGAATTTATTTCAGTAAAAAAACATAGAATTAATAGTGCATGATGTGGCAGTGAATACAAAGGTAGGTAAGGGGAGTGCTGCCACTTTAATTAAGGCCACCCACACAACAATGTAAGAGGAAGATTTTTAACCTTTATCAATAGTTGTCAATAATTCAAATCATATAGATCAGCCACACCTTCAGTAAACTATACCCCCAAGTACCATATAAGGGGAGCCTGTTTTGAATTGCTACTGCCAAATGCTCAGTGAAAAAAGCATAAAGAACAACCAAGAGCTGGCAGCCATGCCTTTTTCCAAGTCAAACCCTAACCCTAATAGAGCCCATCTCTGTAGAATTTAAAATCACCTTTGCTTTTGCACTCAAGTACAACCTTCTAGTAAAGCCAATAATCTGTGGCGCAAATCCGAATTTTCCAAGTATGGTCTAAAGAGTCTCCCAGACCACCAGGTCGAAATGCCTTTTCTGCAACCAGCAAAAAGATCGCTGCTGGGGTCTGATTGACTGAAAACATATCCAACACCTGTGTTTGATAGTTTGTATTAGTACTCAGTTGTTGCCCAATTATAAAACCATTCTGGTCCTTATGCATTAGATAAAAGGCTTCTTTATTATTTATATTTACTAGTAATTTCATTATAATTGTATAATACGTATTCAAAAGGGTAATGGTGCGATAAGAATTAGGATCAGTTGAATCTGTGCCCTTATTAAGAAATTTGTTCCCTTGTTTGAAGGATGTTGGGGGCATGCCCCCCCATAAAGATAAAGTTAGCAACCTCCAATAAATAAGGATTTAGAACCCCTGAAAACATCTAATAAAATTCCACTGGAATCCATTGGGGCTTCAAATCTTAACCCTGAGAAAGACACTTAGGGCCTCATTATGACCCTGGCGGGCGGCGGAGGCCGCCCGCCAGGATCCCGCCCTCCAAATTACCGCGGGTATTACGAGTTTTCCCCTGGGCTGGCGGGCGGTTCCAGTAAAACCGCCCGCCAGCCCAGGGGAAAACGACCTTCCCACGAGGATGCCGGCTCGTAATCGAGCCGGCGGAGTGGGAAGGTGCGACGGGTGCAGTGGCACCCGTCGCGTATTTCAGTGTCTGCAAGGCAGACACTGAAATACTTTTCGGGGCCCTCTTACGGGGGCCCCTGCCGTGCCCATGCCATTGGCATGGGCACGGCAGGGGCCCCCAGGGGCCCCGCGACCCCCCCTACCGCCATCCTGTTCATGGCGGCTTTCCCGCCATGAACTGGATGGCGGTAGGGGGGGTCAGAATCCTCATGGCTGCGGAGCGCGCTCCGCAGCCATGGAGGATTCCAAAGAGCAGCGGAAAGTCAGCGGGAGACCGCTGACTTTCCGCTTCTGACCGCGGCTGAACCGCCGCGGTCAGAATGCTCATTGGAGCACCGCCAGCCTGTTGGCGGTGCTCCCGTGGTCGGTGGCCCTGGCGGCCACCGGCCGCCAGGGTCAGAATGACCCTCTTATTGCCTCCAATAGTTCGTCAGCCGAAAAGGGAATATCTACCAAACACCTATCTATATCTAAAATAGAGATGAGGAGAGAATCTGAAAAAGTATTTAATCCAGATAAATTAACATCTGGCACATCATTATAAATAATGTTCTAAGGGATGTATTATTGATTTTGGGACTTTGGAGAGCTGCAGGAAAAAGTGAGATGTAGGACAGTCTGGACATTTACCAGGTCCAGTGCACAACCCACAGCGGGTGACAAATCCCCAGCAACAAGGGATGTCTGTAGGGCCTGGACTTTGGCCAGCCACTGCACACCACCACCTGTGGGATTTTGCTGGTTTGTATACCCAGACTGGAGCTTCTGTAAGAACAGAAGATCTAGTTCCTGCTCTGCGAATCTCAAGAAAGGTCCAGCCAGGGTCCAAGACACTTACCACATACACAGGTCCCATTAGGACTCCCTACCTAAGGAAGGTGGCCACAGGATACTACTTCTGGCCCCTTTTGGCTCTTCCAATGCATTTTGACAGGGGTTGGAGACCAAGGGCCTCATTTTGAGTTTGGTGGTCGGGAAAGCCCATCTGCCAAATTCCCAAAAAGGTCACCGCCACCTTCGTGGTGACCACCCCGCCGGTGTTATTAAGAGTTTCCCGCTAGGTTCGGGCGGAAACCTCAGTTTCTGCCTGCCGGCCTAGCGGGAAACAGGCTTCAGCATTGTCTCCGACTCGTAATCGCACCACCCTCTCAGTGTTTACTGTCTGCACCTGTTCTCCGTCAGCCTTTTCATGGTGGTGTTACCGCCATGAAAAGGGTGGCAGAGAACAAGGTCGTAATTCGCAGGGTGACACTGCATGCATCGCTGCCCTGGCAGATTATGATCTCTGCCACCGCCAGGCAGCCAGGATATGTATCCTGACGATGCTGGTGGTTCCTTGGCAGTCTGACTGCCAGGGTTTTAATGTGGTGGTCAGACTGCCACAACAGCGGCTTTCCTGACCGCCACCGTGAGTGTGGCGTTCTGAAGATTGCTACACTCGTAATGAGGCCCCAAGTCTCCAAGTCCTAAAAAGTCAGCCACAACAGATTTTCTCTGTTGTGGCTCGCCAACCAGGGAGATAACAGTCTGCGAACCTGGCTATGGATCTGCAGACCTGAAGCGGCAGAGGGGAGATAAAGCTGCCCTTTCCAATCAGAGTTTAATATGTTTTACATTTTGGGTACATGAAAGGTCCACAAATTGGTTGAAAGGCAAAAAAAAGGCTCATATATAAAGTGCATATAAATGTGGCTGAATAAACCATGTCATTTGGAGAACTAGAGAAATTAATGTACTTCAACACTTTTATTGATAAAGTGCAAAAGTAGGATGTCATCTTATCACAACATTGCAGCAAAAGTATTCACTCCCTCACAGATTTCACATTAAAATGACTTTATAAAGAGATGCAAATCTCCTGAATGTTACAAGACCCCTTCAATGTGATTTTACTTTGCAGCAGAATTTTAACTTCAGCCAACAACTACGTATCTCACCACTATGCCATTGCTAGTATTAAATAAATTGATTCCTTGGGATAATTGTTTAGATTAATTATAAAGCTTACAAACAATCAGGTAGCTTACAATCAGATACTTATCAACGGAGCAAATCTGCTATGATTTATAGTCAATTATTTCACAAAGAAATACGCAATGGAACACAAGGTGAACAAATTAAAAATGAAATTAAAATGACAAATGAATGGGAAAATGAATTATATGTAGTGTGACAAAAAGAACTGGCATGTGACTGTGTATGATAATATATATAGGTTTACATACAAAGCAAGAAAGATTTGTTGACTATGTAAAAGAGTACATTCACAACTCTTATGCAGTTATCATAAACCTTTATTCAGCTGTCCAGCCATGAAAAAAACACCTAAGATGTCACAACGTGCGAAATACATAAGAGTAATAAAATTCTGTACAATAAAAAATAATTGAAGAGATAAAATGCATTTATTTACAGAATAATAAACAAGTAGTTCAAAAAATGAAACAAATACAATTACAGTACAATAGATAAATTCCAAACAGAGGTCCAGATCTGAGATGGGAAGAGGGCAGCAGAGACAAGCCCATTGACAGGCAACACTTTCCTGTCTAAGCCTCCACATAGGCATCAGAAAAAGTGAACCAGCAAATACGATAGATTGTCTTGGATCCCTCCATTAGATTCTGATTGATGCTATGTAATCCTTAAATTGTCGGTTACGACATATCGGAAGGATCTTCTTCCTTCTCTAGCCATGGCAAATCTGACAGAAGAGTACAACATGTTCAATGGTTTCAACCACCTGGTGACAAAAGGGACAAAACCCATCTGACTCTTTAAGTGCACACTTCCAATTTGCTGAAACAAAGCGGAGTGGCAATGTCCTCACATGAAATGTAATATATATTAACTTGGCTAGAGGGAGTTTGATCTTATCCAAGCATCCTTCTAAACAATAATCATCTTTGTACTCCATAAAGGAAGCTGTAAGGGTACCAACCCTGGTGGGACGTAGAATCAAACCATCTACACAGCACCAATAAAAAACACTTCATCACTGCTTTTGGAACCCCAATGGCTTACAAGGGGGTGGACCATAAGTTCTCAAACTCAATCCAAAAGTTGTAGGTTGGCAAACCTAAGCGTGGGGATCTTAGATCCCCCTCAGACTTCCCCAATACATCCTCCAAACCCCATCTGTGTGGCAAAAGCTCAGGAGTCACACAAAGTCTCTGCCAACTCAATAAAGGTTTAATACCCACTTTGTCAACAAAAAGATCTAGGAATGGAGTCAACCCACAAAGGAATAAGCAGGGTACTGACCTGGAGAATAATGCAGTGTTTTATAAAATTATTTTTGACAGTCCCCAAGGACCCGACATCATGGTGGTCCCAGAGTTCCCTAACATAAAAGGTTGTTCTAAGATTGTTGATTTCAAGGGCTGGTGATTTTGGATGAAAGAAAGATCCTTTTTGTCACCTCACAATACCCCAGAGTATTGTTGGAGTTTTAGCCTAAACTTCTGGATGTGTAATAATCAATCAAACTGCTCTGCAAGCATAACCCCTAGGCAGTCAAATACATAAACTGTCTCCAGCGGTACACCATTGAGTCAGATTAGTCCGACTTGTTAGACATGGATTAAAGACTATGGCCCTCATTACAACATTAGCGGTAAATGCTGTGACCGCAGCAGCATACCGTTCCAGTTATTATGACCCACACAGAGAAATCTGCCACTTTACAGACACCAACACAAGTCCGCCATACCAAAGGTCAGTGATAAACTGGTGGTACCAGCCCACATTGTTACGCCAACAGAAATATGTCCACAGCATCATGACCCACGAGTCACCGCTGCGGACATTCAACCACGATAAACCATTGGCGGTATACACCTCCACGCTCAAAATACACACACACTAGCAAAACAGCACCACATTGGACAATTCAAACTATACACACCTGACACACATACACACACCACAGCCACACACCCAATCCAAAATAAAACACACACCCACATTATCCAAAACCCTTTACAACGAAAAAAATATATTGCAAACTGAGAGAGAGACAAGCCAGGAGCAACCACTTAATCTGAGCCATATAACACCATCACCCATACACCATCAACGCACCTCACAGCACACACCCCAACAGATCACTCCACACACCTTCACACACACCACACACACTACACCCATGGCACCACAAAGACACCCCAGGTTTTTAGAGGAGGAGCTAAGGGTCATGGTGGAGGAAATCATCCGGGTAGAGCCACAGCTCTTTGGATCACAGGTGCAGCAGACGTCCATTGCAAGGAAAATGGAGCTATGGCGGAGAGTCGTGGACAGGGTCAATGCCGTGGGACAGCACCCAAGAACAAGGGATGACATCAGGAAGAGGTGGAATGACCTACGGGGAAAGGTGCGTTCCGTGGTTGCAAGACACCAGGTAGCCCACCTCCTCCCCCACAACTAACAACATGGGAGGAGAAAGTATTGGCGATCATGCATCCTGAGAGCCTTGCAGGAGTAGTAGGAGGACTGGACTCTGGTAAGTCAAATCTCTACTCTAGCCCTGCATTCAACAACAATGCATGGACACCCATCACAGACCTGCATGGACAACCATCACCACAGCATGCACACTAGTGACAATCACTTAGCCAACCGAATCACAACTCACACAAGCCAACGCTGCCTTGCTAATAACAACCATAGAAGGAAACATACCCATGCACAATATGGCACACGCAGATACAATAACACTGCTTTTCATCCCCACAGGACCCCCACTCAACGTCACTGGAGAGGAGGTGCCAGCAACATCCAGTCCTCACCACAGAAGAGGCCCACAGTGATGACAGCAGCTCTGCGCGCCTGGATCAGGATGACCTCCCTGGCCCATCAGGGACCTCTTTACAGTCGGTTAACCTGCCACAGTCCCAACCCTCCAGAGATCCTCCCCCCTCAGGAAACACCAGCACAGCACCCACCCAGCGGGCCCATACCTCTGTCCCCAGGACACGTCAATCAGCAGTGTGTCCACCACTACAGGGACCCCTGGCAACCCCACAAACCCATGACAATCAGAGACCTGGGGTCAGTGACAGTGGACACACGGTTCAGGGGACAAAGGCACAGGACAACAGGGAAGCTGGGAGGACTGCTGTGCGACAGGGGGAGGACAGGCCCAAGGAACCCACTCTCCATGAGGCACTTGCAGGGATCCTGGGAGCATACCACCATTCCCAGGAGACCATGAGCAAGATAATGTACAAGTTGCAGGAGACCCAGTGGCTGCAGGAGGCACAGTACCTGGGGATCAGGGAGGACCTCAAAGACATCCACACCACCCTGGTCACCATTGTAGGGGTGCTGGCAGACCTGGCCAACACCATGAGGGAGGCAGTGGCACACCAACAGTCCCCTGACACTAGCCAAACCGAAGAACAGCCCTCCACCTCAGCCAGCGCTAGTGGACAGGAGGCCCCCGCCACAGGAACAACAGGCCACCAGCACCCCACCCCCTGCAGAAGGAGAACCAGCCGCCAGGGCCACCGACCACGGGAGCACCGCCGACAGGCTGGCGGTGCTCCAATGAGCATTCTGACCGCGGCGGTTCAGCCGCGGTCAGAAGCGGAAAGTCAGCGGTCTCCCGCTGACTTTCCGCTGCTCATTGGAATCCTCCATGGCTGCGGAGCGCGCTCCGCAGCCATGAGGATTCTGACCCCCCCTACCGCCATCCAGTTCATGGCGGGAAAGCCGCCATGAACAGGATGGCGGTAGGGGGGGTCGCGGGGCCCCTGGGGGCCCCTGCCGTGCCCATGCCAATGGCATGGGCACGGCAGGGGCCCCCGTAAGAGGGCCCCAAAATGTATTTCACTGTCTGCCTTGCAGACAGTGAAATACGCGACGGGTGCAGTAGCACCCATCGCACCTTCCCACTCCGCCGGCTCGATTACGAGCCGGCATCCTCGTGGGAAGGTCGTTTTCCCCTGGGCTGGCGGGCGGTTTAACTGGAACCGCCCGCCAGCCCAGGGGAAAACTCGTAATACCCGCCGCGGTCTTTTGACCGCGGCGCGGTAATTTGGAGGGCGGGATCCTGGCGGGCGGCCTCCGCCGCCCGCCAGGGTCATAATGAGGCCCAAATTGTCCCTGCAATCCAGGCAGAAGCCAGAGAAGATTGCCAAGACACCAACCAGGAAATAAGACTCTCCTGATTGTCACCCTTATGTCCCACTCTGTTACCCTGTCCACCTTGAACTGTTTTTGCTCCCCGTCCTATGCCCCATTGGACAAAGCACCTGTGATACCAATACACTGGGCTCTACCCTGGACTTTCCGCCATCAGCAACCCAGGCCATTTCAATACCCCCTCCACTTATTAGCACATAAATAAACACCCTTAGAACAAACTCAAGTATGGAGTCTGTCAATTGATTTGAATATGTATTCATTTAACAAGCTATAAACATTGCAGTTCAACTGTACAGTCATGGATACATAGGTATGACCTGTAGTGGGCAGCAGTAAACACACCAGGAGCCAGAGTAGGGCACAGATATCTGAAAATAGAGATGCCAAAGGGTACAGTAAGTGGCCTTTTAATATGGGAAACCAGGCTGCCATGTACAATGTCAAACACAAAACTGCAATGGAAAGTGAAGATACAGGGGGTTATTCTAACTTTGGAGGAGTGTTAATCCGTCCCAAAAGTGACGGTAAAGTGACGGATATACCACTAGCCGTATTACAAGTTCCATAGGATATAATGGACTCGTAATACGGCTGGTGGTAAATCCGTCACTTTTCCGTCACTTTTGGGACGGATTAACACCTCCTCCAAAGTTAGAATAACCCCCACAGTGTCTTACCTGTGTGTCACTGGAAGTACTGTTGAATGAGTGAACTTCTGTTGTCCACATCTTCTTCCTCTGCCTCCTCTTCCTCACTGTCCACAGGCTCCACCACTGCCACAAGACCTCCCACAGGCCCATCTTCCTGCAGAAAAGGCATCTGGCGTCTCAAGGCCAGGTTGTGCAACATGCAACATGCAATGATGATCTGGCACACCTTCTTTGGTGAGTAGTACAGGGATCCACCTGTCAGATGGAGGCACTGGAATCTGACCTTCAGGAGGCCAAAGGTTTGTTCAATTATCCTCCTTGTACGCCCATGTGTCTCATTGTAACGTTCCTCTGCCCTCGTCCTGGCATTCCTCGCTGGGGTCAGTAGCCATGAGAGGTTGGGGTAACCAGAGTCACCTGCAAATATTTGAGGGATACCAGTTAGACAGACACTCACCTTTAGGGACAACCCCATACCCATATACCTACATCAACTGGGTGGGGACCATGGGCTCACCTATTAGCCACACCTGGTGCCCCTGGATTTGAGACATAACATATGAAATGCTGCTATTCATCAAGATAAAGACATCATACAGAGAGCCAGGATACTTGGCATTCACATGGGAGATGGACTGGTCCGCCTAACACACCATCTGCACATTCAGAGAGTGAAAGCTTTTCCTATTCCTGAACACTTGTTCATTCCTACGGGGGGGACAAATGCTATATGTGTACCATCAATGGCTCCAATGGTATTGGGGATATGTCCCAGGGCATAAACGTCAGCCTTGACTGTGGCCAAATCCTCCACCTGGGGGAATACGATGTAGCTGTGCATGTGTTTCAGCAGGGCAGACAACACTCTGGTCAACACGTTTGAGAACATAGGCTGTGACATCCCTGATGCCATGGCCACTGCCGCTTGGAAGGAACCACTTGCCAGGAAATGGAGCACTGACAGGACATGCACAAGAGTCCCTCCATCTGTGGGCTGGCAGATAGCTGAAATCAGGCCTGGCTCTAATTGGGCACACAGTTCTTGGATTGTGACCCTATCAAGTCTGTAGGTCAGGATAATGTGTCTGTCCTCCATTGTCACCAGGTCCACCAGGGGTCTGTACACGGGGGGATGTCTCCATCTCCTATTGATCCTCAGCGGTTGAAGTCTAGGGAGAAAAACGGTGAGCAGAGGGTCATATTCATACCTATGTTCTAATAAAAATGCATTTCTTCCTTTACAGGAACAGTATGTGAATTTGAGAGTCAGTTGATGTGCCAATGTCTGCTGTGACGCAGTTAGGTGCCATGGCCTGTGCCCCTCTGAAATGGCGGCTGCCAGACCTGTGCGGAGAGACAAGTGGAAATGAGGTCATTCCGCTGGCGTTGTGCGCCGTAGCGGTGGGCGGTCGATGACCGCCGCACAACTTCGCATTGGTTATCATTGGGCCCTATGGGTTCCAGGAGCCAATGGCGATGTACGCCGACGGTGACGGTACGCATTGCCGTGGACATGACCGCCATTTTCTATCTGTTCACTCACCTGACCTTCAACAGGAGAGGATCTGCACTGCAAGTGCTGCTGAGATCTGTGTCTGGACGTGACAATGGCTCATGTGTCTGGGGAAAGGGCCCCCACCTTCACTTCGGAGGAGTTGGAGAGACTGGTGGATGGGGTCCTCCCCAGTACACTTTACTCTATGATCCTCCAGACAAATAGGTGAGTACACTGTGAGCATGATGCATGGGCCATGAATGTATGGAGTGCTATGTGTGTAAGCCTCATGTAGGGGAGGGACTGAGGGGTCCTGGGCAGAGTGCTGCATGTATGGTGGTTAATGTATGTGCGTAAGGGGATGGGAGGGATATGGTGGGCCATGAGTATGACAGTCCGGACGGTATGACTAATCCCTTTTCTGCTGTATTTTTCCTGCATGTCAGCACCCATCAGAAATAGGGTATTTGGCGTGCCATCGCCAAGGAGGTGGGGACCCTGGGGGTCTTTGACAGGCAGAGTACCCACTGCCACAAATGGTGCTAGGCCCTGCGCCACTGGGCAAGGAAGACGGCGGAGGCCCAGCTGGGGCTGGCCTCCCAACGAGGAAGGGGTGCTCATCGTACCCTGACCCACCTTGATGTTCCACATCCTGGCGGTGGCCTATCCGCAGTTGGATGGGCGCTTGAAAGCATCACAGCAGCCACAAGAGGGTGATTACAGATTCTGAAGCATGACTTTGCACGCGCTGAGTGTGTACCTGGGTGGGGGATGCTGAAAGTGGGTGCCCCTAGGCCAGGGCGAAATGGTATGGTAGGTCCCTTGTTGGTCAGGCTCTGAAGCACTCCTACCCCAGTACACTTTACTCTATGGTCCTCCAGACAAACAGGTGAGTACACTGTGAGCATGATGCATGGGCCATGAATGTATGGAGTGCTATGTGTGTAAGCCTCATGTAGGGGAGGGACTGAGGGGTCCTGGGCAGAGTGCTGCATGGATGGTGGTTAATGTATGTGCGTAAGGTGATGGGAGGGATATGGTGGGCCATGAGTATGACAGTTCGGACGGTATGACTAATCCCTTTTCTGCTGAATTTTTCCTGCATGTCAGCACCCATCAGAAATAGGGTATTTGGTGTGCCATCGCCAAGGAGGTGGGGACCCTGGGGGTCTTTGACAGGCAGAGTACCCACTGCCGCAAATGGTGCTAGGCCCTGCGCCACTGGGCAAGGAAGACGGCGGAGGCCCAGCTGGGGCTGGCCTCCCAACGAGGAAGGGGTGCTCATCGTACCCTGACCCACCTTGATGTTCCACATCCTGGCGGTGGCCTATCCGCAGTTGGATGGGCGCTTGAAAGCATCACAGCAGCCACAAGAGGGTGATTACAGATTCTGAAGCATGACTTTGCACGCGGTGAGTGTGTACCTGGGCGGGGGATGCTGACTGTGGGTGCCCCTAGGCCAGGTCGAAATGGTATGGTAGGTCCCTTGTTGGTCAGGCTCTGAAGCACTCCTACCCCAAAAGGATTAGTGGGCATCTACTACTGGGCAGGGTCCTGTTGGTTTCTGGTGTGCAGCTAATGGCGTTAGGCATTGTCCCCATGGGCTGGTGACTAGCTTTGTAACTGGTAGTGCATGGCCTAGTTCATAGGGCTGATCCCTGTGTGTTGTATATGCCAATGGTAGTGTTGTTGCTGGTATTAACTAAGTGTATCCTCTGTCTCTCCCCCCTTTTTGTTTTGTCACCCTGTCCTTGGGTGCATTAGCATCATCTGGCGGAGGAGCAGATGCACCGGAGACGGAGGGAGCTGCATCCCACATGGGCCTGGAGGCCGCATCCACTGACGGTGAGGGCACCAGTGGGACGGAGGGAAAGGGGAACACCACGACGGAAACAGGAAGGGACACTACAGACAGCGACTCCTCCTCCGATGGAATCTCACAGTTGGTGGTGGCGGACACCTCTGTGCCCACCCCAACCACAGGTACCACCGCCACCCCGTACCAGCACCGCCCTCCTGGCAACCCCTCAGCGTGTTTCCCGTGCCCACTCACCCAGGAGGGTGGGCATCTCCTTCGCCCCAGTCACCTCAGGCCCTGCCCCAGTCAGCCCTGCTGCCTCAGTGAGGAGGCTATTGACCTCCTGAGATCCCTCACTGTTGGGCAGTCAACCATACTGAATGCCATCCAGGGTGTCGAAAGGCATCTACAACAAACAAATACATACCTGTAGGGCATTCACTCTGGCGTGGCAGACCAACAGTGAGCATTTCAGGCTCTGGCCTCCACACTGATGGCAGCCATTGTCCCTGTATCCAGCTTCCCCCCTCCAGCTTCCTCTACCCAGTCCCAATCCCCTCAACCACAACCTATCCCAAACACACCTTCAGACCAGCAATCACCCAAATCAACACACAGAAATGGCTCAGGCAAACACAAGCACCACACTTCATCTCACAGGCACTCATACAAGTACCATCCCCATTCAGACACACAAACATCCACTGCCTCCACAGTGTCCCCCTCCTCCTCATCGTCCACCTCCCTCTCAGTTGCGTCTCCACTCACACCTGCATGCACTAGATCCTCATCCAATACCTTCATCACCAGCATCCCTATCACCACACGCCCCTCACTGGCAGTCACCATCCCCACATCCAAGCCCTGTGTCCTCTCCCACTGTGTCTGTGACCCCTCCTCCAAAAATATACAATTGCAAGCACACACCCACCCAACAGCCATCCACCTCACAACAGCATCCAGCTCATGCACCTGCACCCAAACACAGCAGACTCACACCTCCTACCACCACTCCCTCTTCCTCCACTCCCAAACCTTCACCCTCTTCATGCCCCAATGTACCTAAGAAACTTTTCCTAGCCAATATTGACCTCTTCCCTACCCCTCCCCCCAGTCCTTCACCTCAGGCCAGGGTGGCCAGAACCCAGCCCAGCACCTCAGCCACCAAGTCCACGTCTGCTGTGGTTTCTGCAGCTGTCAGAGGCTCTAAGGAGGCACCCGTGAGCCCAGTCAGTGTGCCACCAAGACCTGCCAAGGCCAAGAAGGTTCTGCTACCTGGCCAGGGCAAGAAGGGGACAGCATCCAGCAAGAAGAAGGAGCCAAAAGCAGCCAGGAAGGCCAAGTCACAGACTC
The DNA here is from genome assembly GCF_031143425.1 of Pleurodeles waltl. Lineage (NCBI taxonomy): Eukaryota > Metazoa > Chordata > Amphibia > Caudata > Salamandridae > Pleurodeles > Pleurodeles waltl. Next base: position 606,809,987 of record NC_090437.1, on the reverse strand, counting down.
CAGTTGGCAGTCCCAAGGAGGCACCTCCATCCTCCAAAGGCAAGGGCATTGTAATGAGGGCCAAAGTCTTTTAGAGACTGAAGGTCCACAAAGAACACTATAGATTCGGACCCCCCCCCCCACCAAGGTAACCAGTTTCCAGTATAGCTGCTGGAGGCAGAACACGTGGTTGATGGTTCATATGGCATCCCTGAAGCCTGCTTGCAGTGGAGACAGTATGCCAATGTCAGCTATCTAATCGCACAACCAATCCAAAAGGATCTGACTAAACAATTTTCGGGACCTATCGATAAGGCTGATTGGCATATAATTAGAAGGTAGAGACCTAGAACAATATTTATAAATGTGGATAATCTCTGCCCCTTCCCATGGTAGAGGCATTGGGGTGCCTTTTATTTTGCCTTTGAAAAACAAAGAGAAGTAGGGACACAAGACATTCTTATTGGCCTTAAAGAGATTTCCAGGGATTTTATCTAACCCAGGGGCTTTGTTAGGGGTAATCTAGTCGATAGCTTTTCTAATCTCATTACTGGAAATAAGATTAATTTCTAGGGCCTCAGGTCCAGGATTAGAGGCTACTGTGGTAGTACCACCAACTTCACAGCCCATAACTTTATCTACCTGCCCAGTAGTGCTCCTCAGAAGAGGTTTCTGACCATCGACACCTGAATGCAACATTGACAAATGGTCAACCCAGGTGGCAGCTGAAATGTTATTGTCCATTATAGCATGATTGTTTGGGCTACCATTAGCAAGTATGCACCAAAAAGGATGACGGTCCTTCCTTTTTATGGCACATCACATGGAATCCCATCTTGCGTACTCCCAGGCACTTTTGGAACTAAGAATCATAGCTTTGTAGGGCAGCCTTGCTTATTGTATTGCATTTCTGTTCCTCTAATCATCTGACTCCTGAGATGCAGTGGCTTTTCCTCGCCATCTGGTTCCATCTGATGATCTCCTGCAGCTCTCCTATGGGCTTGTCCTCATCTTGCGGCTTCTCCTCAGCTGAACACTCCACCAGATGCACGCTCACTACTGTCGGCAAAGTGAAGAGGGTTTTAATTTAGAGGTCCTCACATGACTTGGCCCCTACTGCCTCCAAACAGTCCTGTTTTAAGGGGTCATGCCCTCCTCCTTTGGAAAAACAAGACGTACGTCTGAGGCATTAGCGATAGGCTGAAGGAGAGACTGTACGCATCCTGTATCCCGTGCACCTCCTCACACTGTCCTGTTGAGGACTTACAATCATATTGATCATTATAAACCACAAGCTAATATCCAGCAAGATGTAATTAATAAGAAGAGAACAATGTAAGTGGTTGAACATGTGTCTCTCCTCTTTATCTGAACTGGATTTCCCGTTGCAGGCTTGGACACCATTATTAAGTGTAAAAGCATTTATTTGTCACACAACAGTTGACCATTTCTTGATGGGGGAAGGGTAAAACCAGGAACTGATCAAACTTGATCCTCATCACCTTTAAGAACATCGAAATTGGTGCTAGGAGGCTCAAATTTACAATTAAAGTCTCCTGCCATGATTTTGAAGTATCTAGCTGGTAGGGCTGCCATATGTAAAAAAAAAAACAGGTCTACAACTTGCAGTTCAGCGCTAATGCTCCCAGGCCTATAATATACATTATTTATAAAAAATGTACCTCCGGATTGAAACAGCAGGCTCACACAAAGAACATCTGGGAAGCCCAGGTCAATCTCTTTGGCCACACAAAGCAAGGTAGTGTTTAGCTAAATTAATAACCACCCAGACGGTTGGCCCTTCCCTGACGAGATTGCAACCTGGGAGAAATGAACAAAGCCAGATCGAAACTGGGGAGTAAGGAGCCAGGTCTCCTGAAAAAGACAGACATCGAACTTGTAAATAAACTGGCTTTAGTTGGGGAAGGACAATGTAGACACCATCCCAGCTGGATTCCAAGAAACTAGCTTAGTGTGAGGAGTAGAGAGGAACACAAAGTCACTAGCACAAGCAACTCTGGTGGGGATATGGGATGCAACCCAACAGTAATAGCGTGAGCAGAAAAAATAGGAGTGGCACTCATTTCCTCTTTCCTTTTGGCAGAGAGATTACAAGCAATCTATGGTTAAAGTTGGGTGTCAATCATTGCCATCTAAACTTGACAAAGGGAGGAATCTGTTGGAGGTAGTAGCAGAAAATCTGTCTGGTACATTGGCCCTAACTGGCAAGGACCCATTCCCAAACCCCTGCCAGGGTTGCAAGTATTTGTAGAAAAAGCCAAAGGGAATAATGTTAATATCAGCTCTCATCAGATGTCCGCTGGCACCACACTTAATTAAGGGGCAAGCCAAACCTGAATTTTTGCAATTAATAACAACACAACCTAAACTGATATTTTTGGTAAAGGGGACTTACAAACAATATGTAATCATATTCAGATATAATAAAATCCTCATGCTGACACAGCCAATGACAGACTTCGATTTTGAGCTGTGAAGTTGATTCCTCCTCAGGGCAGTTTGGAGGTGGTACCCTAGTCAAAATAGCTATGTACAGACATCAATCAGTGTGAAGATTCTCTCCCCCACCACCCTCAGTAAGGCTCAAAGCACTATGTTGAGCAAGGTCGGGGTTGGCCATGTCGACAGGTATCCCATTATGGGACAATAAAAGACTTGCAATGGGGGCAGTGCTAATGGCTAAGGGCCTGTCATTCCTGGGGGTAGGTGGCTGGGCAGGGGCCTGTTGTACTGGTGGATTTTTGATGGAGAGGATTAGCTGACTGAGAGTATCTTCTAGACAATGGATTTTATCCACCAAAGTAGTGACACAGGCAACCACCAAATTGCTCCAGAATACAGTCACGGTCAATGTTGGGGGACTTGGGGTTCCCCTCGTTTGTCTCAGAAAGTACCCGAGCATGCTACATTGGAGAAGGATCTGCAGGGTCAGTATGTCTATCAGTGGACCTATGACTTGTAGGAACTTTGGGAACGGACCCTCATTTGGGTTTACATTTCTTTTTGGCAATTGGCTTGCTGTCACGGAGGTTCATAAAATCCGAATTGCTGAGCAGGCACATATCAGACGAAGGATGGTCTGGCTCATTATCAACAGTTAGCAACGGGCCACAATTTCCAAGTGGGACTTCAATAATTACTCCTGGATGTGGCCCTACCAGACTCAGAATGGGACTACTAGGGCATGAACCAAAGTCCAAAGATAAGTGTCTCTCCCCTAAGTCAATTTAGTTGGTGATTACACCAACTGCACATACCAGGAAAGAGTTAAGGTTGTGCATAAAGGCGGCTTAGGAGTGGCAGTATCTCCGTCCCCCGGTAGCTTTCTTTTGCCCATTATTGCCACTGGAGCTCTAAAAACGGGTGATGACATGTGAAGACAAGCCCGCTCTTAGCCCGGTCTTTGTCCAGGCATGTCCAGCGTGCATCCTACACATGTTCCACAATGCAGGGGCTGTAGCACACTTTTAACGCAATCCCGAGCAAGGTTGTGGGCAGCCCTGGTGACAGCAAAGCAGGCAGGGGACGTGGTACCACTCCAGCCAAATAGTAAAGGCTTCCCACACTGCAGAGCTGATAGTACACTTTTGGCATGATGTCTGCCGTTGTTGTTGGTGGCCCAGGTGACAGGCAAAATACAAAGCTGGCTAGGGGACTTGGTTCCAACCCAGCCAAGCAGTAAAGGCATCCAGTGCTTTATCGGTGTTGTTGTGGGATGCCCAGATGGCAGGCAAAACAGCAAATCAGACTGGGGGATGTAGTCCTACGCCAGCCAAGCAGCAAAGGTGTCACACAATTATATAATTTCAATGTTTCGATATTTATTCATCGAATGATTCAGATCAGCACCAGGATAAAAGATTGACAATGATACCAACAAACAGTAAACACATTAAAAATACAATAAACAATCAGAATGTGAAATTGTACATTAAATCAAGCCATTTATTGTTATTAGTCACTCTACCTTCACCACAGAAAGCAACTAAAAATAGACTCTGGTGAAATGTTCATTATGCTGATGTAATCTGCTGATGTAATCAGTGTTACACTTATTATGCAAAAAGTTAGAAATCATGGCCTGATTTAAATGGTGGTGGAGAGAAAATTCCTTTGCAGTGGTGACAGTTCCTTCCCTGCCAACATCCGCCTACCCAATTTTGATACAGGCAGACCATAGCTTACCATGGCAGCGACTACTCCGTTTCTGCTGTGGTCAGCCTTCTCTGACTGCATTTGCTTCTTTCTCTATTTGTTCAGCTACCTAATTTAGATGGGTGGACATATAGCCAACTGTAAATGCCCGTCACTTCCAGGAAAAACCTGGTGGTAAGGAGCACTGAAAAGTGTTCAGTCTCCTCCTTGCTATGAGAGGAACCTCCATTGGCAAAGGGGGAATTGCTTATTTTTTTTTTTTTTTTAATCCCACTTTGGATTTTCTTTTTGAGTATAAAGATTAAATTGTGAATTGGCTGTTGGGCTCCTTCATGTTTGATGTTTATAATGCATTGCCAGGAACTGTTTTGACAGCGGTTCCTGTCAATCCTTGAACCGTCTGCTTGGCTGAAAGACATCTAAAAATCTGAGGGTCAGCATCTCCTCCAGGGTGACAAAGTAATTTACTCCATCACCCTGGTGGAGGATAGGCCAACCACCAAAACTGAAATCAGACCCTATAACATTACTGCAGGTCACATCATTAGGCTACTGACCAGGAAAACGTCCTAACAGAAGAATGATAACAACTGTCAATCTCATTATGTGCGATTTACTACCAGGTTTTTAGTGTAAAGTTCACCCTCACCCCCAATCCAAATGGTTGCACAGGCTCATTTTGATCTAAAATATAGCACCAAATGGTGGATTTGGCATCTCATACATAATTTTGTGATTTCTCAGAAACTTTGCATAATTATGCAGAAGGAAATTATGCATATTTTGCACACCCCTAAATTGAAAAGCAAACAATTTAAGGGAAATGCATCAAAATCTGAGGGGAGGAGAACAGGTTTCGAATTAACTCTGGGAACACTATTGAATGGATTGTGGTAGCTCTCTCAAGAAATAGACCATATCAAAAATAAGACAAAAATATTTATTTTATTTGGTAAGTAGAATAAAAATTATTCTATTTGGTTCTACATGGTAAAGGCATCTGCGTGGTAAAGGCACCTGCATGGAAAAGGAAATCTTGGTAAAGGCAGGCATTGTATTGTCGTACATCCATTCTAGAATGATATTCTTTCATTAATTGCCGCTCTTTTACATGTTTATAGATTATTTTCTTCCTTACAGATAAGAAAATTTAGTCCGAAGTCTAGCTAAACATTTTGCTGCCATTTCAATTTTTTCCCATGTCAGTTCTGAAGTCTTGCAGCTTGAGCACTGCTGATCGTCCCTAGATTCACTTCAGTTCTACTGTATGATTAAGGGTATGTCTCTATAGGTGCATTAATATCTCAAATGAGGCTGTTTACGTATTCAGTCATTTCAGGTACTTCTTTAAGATATGTTTGACTTGCAGTTTTTTCTCCATGCTTCTTTCTTATATGGAAAATTACTAGCAAGGCACACTTGGCTCAGGTAAAGCAGATAGAAAGATAGATAGATAGATAGATAGATAGATAGATAGATAGATAGATAGATAGATAGATAGATAGATAGATAGATAGATAGATAGATAGATAGATAGATAGATAGATAGATAAACAGATAGATATTTTTCATTTCATGTTTTGTCTTTTTGTCAGGAAACCCAAATCACCCCTTTTTTAATTGACTTGTAAGCTTCCTTTGCCACTACCCACCTCTAAACCCTTAAATTCCCCTTACCATTCTTTATCACTACACACAGCTAAACCATCCAATTGTAGTGCAGTATTGTAGAGTTCAAAGTAGATCAGAGTGCAGGGTCAAACAGCGGAGTGGAGTAGAGTAGCTTGGATTGGCATTCAGTAGAGTGGCGTGGAGTGGCATAGAGTAGAGCGGCATAGAGTAGAGCCATCTAGAGTAGTGGAGTAGAGCCAAGTGAGGTGTATTGAAGTGTATTGAAGTGGGGTAAAGTGAAGTAGGGTAGAGTAGAGTGACATACAGTAGAGTGCTGTATATTAGAGTGGTAATGTGTGGAGTGAAGTGTGGTAGTGTGGTGTACAGTGGCAGTGTGTGGAGTAGAGTGCTGCATAGTAGAGTAGAGTGCATATAGTTGCTGAGTGCACACAGAGGTCTTCCTCATGCCTCAGATTCAAAAAACGCACGTGCTCTGGTGAGATACAACTTGTCCCACCTACACTGGAGGTTGACTGGATCTTTGGACTCAGTGAAGAGTGTGGTAATCAGATTAATTCAACACAGATCAATAACACGAGAAATCATTTTAAACACCATGACCAATTGACCATAGAAGCAAGACTCTGAATAAAGTTTCAAAGCTTTATTACAACCACAAAGCCAATGTAACATAAATAGTGCACAAAACTAAATTATAAACATGCATGATAACCATAGTCTGACCAAACATCTAAAGAGTTTAAACCTACTAGACATCAATACTGTTAAACACTCCAAGAGGATAACACAAATTAACAGAACTATAATTTGCACGTTGAAATCAGATTTCCAAACAGATGATGGCGACATCAGTAAACTATCAAAATTCAAATATTACAATCAGTTTTCGGAGCTGGGTCATCCTTATCCCTAATATGAATTTGGACTTGCATGGGTGGGGACAGACTAACACATTCAGGCAAAACAAAAGAGCAGACAAAAAATTTGGGAAACCCATCTAGCTAGGGTTACACACTATAAAAATACACTGGTTTAATCTCTTCTAAACTGAAAAGGAAACAAGAAAGCACATTGTGGATTATTGCCTCTCCTGATGGACAGCACACAGGAAGGATTTGTCGGTCGAGAGTGCTCACAGTTTCTCAGCATCAGTAGTCAGCAGCATAAGGGGCAGTCAGAACACGAGCTGCACATTGGGCAGGTCAAAAGGTCAGCAGTTTAGAACTTATTGGGCATATTAATACTGAACACCATAAGTAAATGAAGCAATAGGAAGGATGTATTTTAATTCTTCAGAAGACATCTAAGGGTTATAGAGATTCCGGAGAAGAGAGCAGCATTACAGCAAGGGGTCAGAAGCAAGACTCAACTCTACTGTCAGACTGACTAAAAGTTTAAAAGGTCTCTCCCTAACTAGAAATGTCCACAGGTTTCTGAATGGTCCTCCATGTGGGCTCATCTTGCACAAATTCATCAATATCCAATGGAAAATCATTGATGACATCAAGTTTGCAACTATTCCAGATTTTCTCAAGGAGTGTGAAGTAATCTCGATGAATTTATACAGTTCTGCCAAAATATAACGCAAGCTTAATAACTGAAACTTTGCGACTCTTTCCCAAGGTGCACAGGATAATTCTAACAGTTCTCATGTGAATGTAATAAAATGCTTCTTGTCTTGTTTGATAGCTAGAACAAATACTGTTATATTTGTTATTGGTTAAGACATGTTCTCTGTCTTCTATATGATAGGACATTCACCAACACATCAGCAACACAGGAATTAATTCAGGTCAAAGGGAAGAGAATAAATTAGCACTTTTCCTCTACTGCAGCAAAATGAATCCTCAGGCCTAGTCTAGCTAAGGAAACCTAAATACATATTAATGCAATTAATACAAATAAATCCTATTGTGCACCTTACAATTTAAATCAAATATGCTAAGCAAATTCTTTAATTGCAATAATTACTTATGCATATTATTAAAACAGTTTAAACGTGCATTTATTTTTCTGCACACATGTAACTCATGTTAATAAATTCATTTAAATCAATATAAGTACGATTAATTCATGTTCCTTTAGTACTCATAATATAGTCTTCATATCTACTGTTTTTCTAAAAATAATACTTTTAATACTAATTCATGGTAGTAGTTCACTCGAATATAAATGTACAATATCTTTCATGGCAAAATGCAATTTCAATAAAGAAATGGAGGTCACAATGTCTTCCATAATTCAAACCTGCCCATTTTTGCATTTCATGTCAATTTCTCTGTTAGGCTTTTAAATGAGGGTTTATAACTCACCATATGCTAACTTCTATGCCACTGATGTGTTAGTAAAATTTGATCTCTATTGGTGCAGAGTGATGTAGATTAGAGTGGCATAGGGTGCAATGGTGCACAGTGCAGTGGCCTAGAGTGCAGTGGCACAGAGTAGAGTGCAGAGCCATAGAGTGCAGTGGTATATAGCAGAATATTGCAGAATAGAGTAGGGTGTTGTAGAGTGCAGTAGCATAGAGTAGAGTGATGCAGAGTGTACTACAGTGGCATAGAGTTCCATGGCAAGAGTAGAGTAGTGCAGACTAAAGTAGCATTGAGTGGTGCAGATTGATACAAATTAGAGTACAGAAGCATACAGTGTGGTGCAGTGATGCAGAGTGCAGTGGTATAGAGTGCTATGGAGTGGTTTAGAGTGGAGTAGAGTTGAGTAGAGTGACATGGAGTGGAGTTAAGTGGCTTGGAGTGGGATTGAGTAGAGTGGTGTAGAGTAGAGTGGTGAAGGGTAGTTTGGTGCAGAATGGGGGGTGCAGAGTGGATTAAAGTACAGCAGAGTACATTGGCATAGAATGGAGTGGAGTAGAGTGGTTTGGATGAGCATGCAATGGAGTGATGTAGAGTAGAGTGTTGTAGAGTGAAATGGGTTATAGTAACGTGGGGTAGTGAAGTGAAATAGAGCGCGTGGTGTAGAGTAGAGTGGCGTATAGTAGAATGGTGTACAGTAGTGTGGCACCCTGCAGAGTGGAGCATGGCAGAAGGGTGTACAGTGTTAGTGTGTAGACTGGGATGACATTGCATTCAGTAGAGTGGCATAAAGTACAGTGGTGCAGACTAGAGTTGAGTGGCATAGAGTGCAGTGGGGTACAGTGTAGGGGCCTATAGTGCAATGGTGCAGAGGAGAGTGACATAGAGTGCAGTGGAGTAGAGTGGCTGTTGTGGTATAGAGTAGATTGGCATAGAATAGAGTAGGTTAAAGTACAGCGGCCTAGAGCAGTTTGGCTTAGAGCTACATAGGGTACTGTAAAGTGAGTTGGAGTGAAGTAGGGTAGAGCATAGAGTGGCGTACAGTAGAGTAAAGTGGTAATGTGCAGAGTGGATTGTGCTAACGTGCCATACAGTGTGGGGTGGAGTAGCATGGCATGGAGTACAGTGGCACAGAGTAGAGTGGTGCAGACTAGCATATAGTGGTGTACAATTTAGTGCAGCACAGTGCATTGGCTTATAGTGCATTGGTGCATAGTAGAGTAGATTGGTGGAAAGTGCAGGAGTGCAGAGTAGAGTGCAGTGGCGTAGAGTACAGTGGTATATAGTGCAGTGGCATAGAGAAGAGTAGTGAGAGTAGAGTACAGTAGTGTACAGTGTGGTGGCACAGAGTAGAGTGGTGTAGAGTAGAATACAGTGCATATAGAGCACTGCTGTAATGAGTGTGGTAGAGTGGTACAGAGTACGGTGCAGGGGGATACTGTACAGTGGCAGAAAGTAAAATGGTGCAGGGTAGATAACAGTGGTGTACAGAGCAGTGGCATAAAGTAAGGTGGTGTAGAGTACAGTACATTAACATGGATTGCAGTGAGGCAGAGTAGAGTGGTGCAGAGTAGAGTGGTGTAGAGCGCAATGGCATAGAGTGGTGCAGATTAGAGTGCAGTGACGTACAGTACTGCGCCATTGAGTGGAGTAGAGTGGCATATAGTTCAGTGGAAGAGAGATGAGAAGAGTACAGTGAGTGGAGTGGCTTGGTGTGGTGTAGAGTAGAGTAGCATAGAGTAGAATGGCATACCGTAGAGTGGAATAGAGTAAAGCGGCATAGAGTGAAGTGTCGTAGAGTGAAATGCAGTAAAGTTAAGTCAGGTAGAGTAAAGTAGCAAGGACAGTTAAGGGTCTTACAGTAGAGTGACATAGACTAGAGTAGTATTACGTTGTGTGGAGTGTGATTAGAGTGGTATATAGTTTGTGGAGTAGAGTGGCATGGCATTCTTTAGAGTGATAAAGTAGAATTGTACAGGCTAGGATAGAGTGGCAAAGAATGCAGTAGCAAAGAGTTGTGAAGAGTAGAGTACAGTTGCATACAGTGCACTGGCATGGAGTAGAGTGGTGCAAAGCAGCGCATAATGGTGCACAGTGCAGTGACGTAGAGTAGAGCGGAATAGAGGAGAGGGACGTACAGTGCAGTGGTTTAAATTAATGCAGAGTACAGTGGTGTAGAGTGCAATAGCATAGGTGGTGCAGAGTACAGTGCACTACTGTAGAGTGCAGTGGAGCAGAGTAAAGCGGTGCAGAAAGAAGTGGCACAGATTGCAGTGGCACACAGTACAGTGGTGTAGAGTGCAGTTACGTACAGTACAGTGGTGTACAGCGTAGTTGCGTAGAGTCCAGTAGCATAAAGTAAAGTGGTGCAGAATAGAGTACAGTCACATATAGTGCACTGACGTGAAGTACAGTGCTGCAGAGTAAAGTGGCATAGAATGGTATAGAGTAGAGTGGCATACACTGCAATGTCATAAAGTAGTGCAGAGTAGAGTGCAGTGGCATAGAGTGCATTGGTGTAGGCTACAGTGGCATAGAGTACAGTGGTGCAGAATAAAGTGGTGCAGAGTAGAGTGGTGCAGAGTGCAGTGGTGCACAGTACAGTGGTGTAAAGTGCAGTAATGTACAGTAGAAAGTAGTGACACTTACAGTGACATGCAGTCACGTGGCATACAGTGGTGCAGAGTAGAGTGAGGTGGCATACACTGCAGTAGCATATAGTGAAGCGGTGTAATTTTTAAAAAACATTTTAATAGTATAGCAGTACTTTTTAGGTAGTACCGCAGCACACTGCAAACTTTTTAAAAAAATACATCACAATAAATAATTTACTAAAATCCCTCATGTTTTCCTAGACATAAGAAAAATAGTCCTAATGAAGATTTTAGTTCAAAATACAGAACACACCTGTGTTGAAAAAAAACGCTGTAATTTTTTTTTTTAAGACTGTCATTAGCCAATAAATGTGTGTTTAGTCATCACCCCATACAGTGGTATACCGCTAAAGTACTGTGGTATACTAAGGCCCAATAAAACACTAAAGGTTTATCCCTTATATTGACACAACCAATTAAATTTTCATGAAATACCAAAAAGAATCCTTTCCACAACATAATCTATATTCCTGTCAAAATTCATAAAAACGTGTTTAGTGATTTCGTTTTACTTTAACTCTAACTTTCATAGGTATTTTATCTCCATGTCAAACTCTTGGAGCTGTAATCAATATTTCTCAGTTAGTGCTTTAAACAGGTGTCCGGCTCTGTGCTACATCAGAAAAGCTCAGAGTTATTCTCCCCAGGGCACTGGGGGTGACTGGAGGCTGCTTGCCAGGGGTGTAGCCTCAAGGGGGTGTATGTTGTGTTACACACCCCTAATAAATGTATTTTCTGATAAATAATTGGGTACAGGTCCTTTCAGTCGGGTATGGTGAGATTTCACCAGAAATGTCTGCATACACACAGACAAAAATGCACAAACACTCTCTCCCTCTTTGTTTTGAAAGTCCTCAAAAATACTGTTGTTTTTTTTACAAAAATATTGTGTTTTCTTTTAGCACTCCTACCAATTCCTCTCCCTTTTCACTGCCCGTTGGTCCCCTGTCCTGCACCCTGCTTGTCGTCTAATGCGTATAAACATTATGGGGCATATTTAGAAGAAAGAGGTGCATCATAAATGATGCGCCACTTTTCTTGCCCTCCTTTACCGGCACCTAACTACACCATGGTTGTGGCTTATTTACAATACGGTGCACCACAGCATTTTTTACACTATTGTGGCGCTTTGCTGCACTAGCGTCAAATATTTTGACACTGGTGCAGCATAGCACAAGAAGGCCCATCACTACAATGGGTGCATCATTTTAGCACCTGCTCTGAACAGGTGTTAAAAATGATGCAAAAAATGGTGCAGTGAAATCTTGTAAATTTCACATCACCATTTTTTCTGGTGTCCCTGCACCGGAAAGCCCCCCTTGCATGCATTATGCCAGATGCAGGCATAATGTGGCACAAGGGTTTACAAAGTGGTGCAATGCAAGCAGTGCGCCACTTAGTAAATATGGGGTGACAGAAAAGCCACCTTAGCATCAAAAAAATGAAATGATGCTAAGGTGGTGCTAAAGTGGCGCTAAGGGCTCTTAAATACGTCCCTATCTGCCTGCCTGATTGTTGGAAAATCCAAAGCTCACACACCCCCAATCTTACTGAAAAATGTACGCCCTTGCATGTGTTGTGGAGTGGAGAATGCTTGCATGTGTTTCTTGTCTTCTTTTACACAAGGGCATTATATCGAAGTGTTTTGCTTGGAGATGATTTGGCTCCTGTAAGATGGTTAAAATGAGGACCGTACAGTATTAGTAATTATATTTTTTACATATTTCGTGATTAGCCTCTCTTGATGTGTCAGAAGTCTTTGGGTCATTTTTATCCTGAAAACCTATAAGGTTGTTGTGGCTTGATGGACTTAATCCAGCAAGATGACCTCCATGCCAGTCCTTTCAGCACTGCTTTTTAACCTCAGGGTCAGTGGCCTGTTCTTCTCCCCACCAGGTACCTTAGTTTCATTTTCTTTTGAGACATAGAAACATAGAAGACTTGTTATTAGTCTTGAGAGATGAGAAACATGTAGGTTTCTTCTCATGGAAAATGCTTGTTAAGGTTTATGCAAAAAAGCTCTTTTTTGTCCTCCAGACGACCTATGCTTAACTGACTTAATGGTACCGGTTTGGAAATATTGGGGGTAAACCCAGGCCACCTAAAATCAATGTTTCCTCTGGTGATTTTAATGCCAACCTGCCAACCACAGTTGAGTACCTCGTTCTGCACTTTTACAGGGCAGGAAATGGAGTAGGCGCCATGTAGGTAATTTGTGGATAAAAGTGAAAGACGGTCTGACGAAGAAAGCGCTCCATGCTGGCAAGTGAAGTCCACCGCAACGCAAAAGAAAAATGAACTGCGGTGCTAATTCCGAACAGAGGTCTTGGCTTGGCCGTAAATATTTTTTGTTATCTAGGCAACCCACACATTTATGTAGTGTCAAAGCTAGCAAGCCAATTACTGCAACATGTAGGCCGTTCAAGACACAGACGACCTGAGGAAGAATCTTCTGACACAACCACCATTCGCTTTACAGTCTGGCATAAGGGAGAAGTGGCCAGTGTGTACGTTAGGTGGAGCAATTTTACAATGCTTACGTTTTTTTACAGTTCTACATAGCATGATCTCGCCCCCAAAATACTGGAGTGTTTTACACGAACCGTAGTTACATTTCCCAAGGACACATTCAATTTTTGGGGCTAAAGGTAAAATTAAGTTACTTGTTCAGAGCATGATGAAACTCGAACCCTGTTTCTCAGTTGCATGGGCGACAGCTCTGACGTCTCACCGTCGCGATTGGAGCACTGTAGCAGAATATCTATTAGAAAAAAACAAGACGCTCCCACAGTGAAATCACTGAACGTAAAGCACACTGGGGAAAACACAAGGTAAACCAGAGAAATGCTTTCGGGAGCCAGGTGCCAGAGCTGTCTCTCAATGAGACGACTTCCGGCTCTACCACGCGTTGTAGAGCACAACAGTCTTGTGCAGAAATTCCTCCTGACTTTCTTAACTCGGTCCTCAAGAGCACGCTTCTGTCTGTTCTTCAGCCGTCAGAACCTAGTTGTCCAACTTCTGTGGATGCTTTTATTAAAAAGTGACACGAAACGTACATCCTGATTTGATAGAGATAGACTCCGGACATAGTTGTCTTTGATTTGCGCATTGCTAAAGTTCAGGTTATGCTAATGCTTATGCCATTACATGCGCCAATGGAAACCTCAGCATTTTAATTACATTTAAGGTTAAAGTCATGGTGACACAATATATAATAAATATGATTATGTCACAATGGGATGGGAAGCAGCTGGTTTGTATTTGCCTGTACATTGGTTTAGTCGCTCCCAATTAACTGTTTATATCACAATGTTTAAAGGTTACCTCGAAATTATGTGTTCTCTTTTCAAAACTGAAAACAGGCAATGCCCGCATTGGCGCTGCTATGATGGTCGAAATAAATCCTGTTTCCAGGATGCCAACCGCACATGGGCAACAACAGAACTCAGTGCAGTATGCTCAAGGCAAACTTTGCCTTCTGAACTTTGGGCATGCGGTTGGTATTTTTAATTTTCTCATTTGAAGTAGCAAAGAACGAAATGTATTGCACGAAACATCTCACACAATTTTCCGAGCTTTGCTCAAAAGTATATTTTTGAATTCACGGATTCCTCATGGTGGGTTTCGGTGACATTGTTGAAAGTCCATTGTGACTATTTACCAAACGCGGAAAATTGTGTAACTGAATTAGTGGTTTCAGCGGAAAATAAACAATCAGGGGATAAACAGAGTCGTAAGGCAGCTACCCGCTCCAAGTCACTGTGCACTTTAGGTTCGGTTACCCTCATGACTGAATACTGAGTCAGTAAAAACATTGACGCATATACCACTTCTTTGGGAGGAAAAATGGTACTGCATTATTGGTACTTCACCATCATCATAAAACTTTATTTCGGTTAACTAAAACCAAAAAAAGTACATCATTAAAATAAAAATAAAAAACAACCATGATTAAACAGTAAAAACATAAAATAATACATAATCAATCAAACCGCCACTCTGAGCTAAAAACAATCATAAGAGACAATCGCTACACACTTAGCTATACACTTAGCTGCATATACATTCGATATCGCTTGAAGTGGTTTGACCCCCGAATCTTTTTTGCAACATCCACGACTGCCGTTGCCGCTCTTGATAGAGCATTTTTAGGCTCTTCTTTGAGAGGCCCACATCTCCGATCATCAAACAGGACACCTAAGTACGAAGAAGTGGATGCCCTGATTATTTCACTGCCCTCCCCTTAATGGGTTTTCAACTTTCTTGATCTGTGACCCAATGTCATTATATGAGACTTAGTAAAATTGGTGTTCACTTCCAATGAGGTCATAAAATCAATAAAATTGAGCAATCTATGAAGTCCTATGGCAGTCCGCGCTAAAAGCACAGCTCCATCCGCATACAGTAGCGCATGTATTAACTTTAAACCACATGGGGAATATTCTTACTTGTAGAGCATAATACTGGACCCAAATTGTTGATATACAGTGTAAATAAAAGTGGGACGTGTGTACACCCTTGTCTAATGTCCCTGTGAACCTTTATAGCGGAGAAAAGAGATCCCACATGATTATATCTCACAGCAGCAGACAAATCCATGTGCAGGTCATGCAAAAAAATCACTATGTTCTCATCCACACCTATTTTAATGAGCAGCTCCCACAATCTGGCTCTATTAACAAGGTCAAAAGCCGCGATAAGATCCATAAAGGCTATTTGTAGTGGGACTTTTTTTTGCTAAAGTGTACTTCCCTATTAGCAGCTGAAAATTGAGGCACTGTTCTATGGTGCCTTACCCAGCCCTAAACCTGTGTAAATTGGAAATAACATGGGGCCAGATGTAGCAACCCGTTTGCGAGTCGCAAACAGCGAAATTCGCCGTTTGCGAGTCGCAAACGTGGGTTTGGCATGCAGAAATGCATATTGCGAGTCGTTACCGACTCGCAATATGCATTTGCGACTCGCAAATAGGAAGGGGTGTTCCCTTCCTATTTGCGAGTCGCTGTGGGATGCAATACCATTTGCGACCGCGTACGCGGACGCAAATGGCATCGCAGTTACCATCCACTTCAAGTGGATGGTAACCCACTCGCAAATTGGAAGGGGTCCCCATGGGACCCCTTCCAGTTTGTGACTGGACCCCAAAATATTTTTTCTGGGCAGGGAGTGGTCCAAGGGACCACTCCCTGCCCTGAAAAAATACCGAAACAAAAGGTTTCGTTTTTTTTTGCAGTGCAGCTCGTTTTCCTGTCAGGAAAACGGGCTACACTTAAAAAAAAAAAGAAACTGCTTTATTTAAAAGCAGGTCGCAAACATGGAGGTCTGCTGACGTCAGCAGGCCTCCATGTTAGCGAGAGCCTATACTCGCAATGGGGCCGCAATTTGCGACCCACCTCATGAATATTCATGAGGTGGGTCATTGCGACCCCATTGCGAGTCGCAGTCGGTGTCTGAGACACCGTACTGCATAGCAAATTGCGACTTGCAATTTGCGAGTCGGATGGACTCGAAAATTGCAAGTCGCAATTTTGCTTTTTGCTACATCTGGCCCATGATGTTGCTCTAACCATTTTGATAGCTTTTTCAGAATCATCTACCTAGGACCTTAACTTGCGTATCAATAAGGGATATTGGCTTATAACATTTTGGGTAATCTCTGTCCCCTTTCTTGAAAACTGAGATTATAGTAGACCGAGGCCAGATTGAAGGCACGCCAACCTTACATGCCGCGTTAAAAATACGGGTTAAAATTTTGACCACACCAATGGGTTCAGTTTATAGAGGTCGGCAGAAACCCGATCAGGGCCAGGCACTTTGTTGTTAGGCATGGTTAAAGGCCTCAGAGACTTCTTCTTCTGAAAACTGAAGCCCACAATAACTGTACCCCACAACACCCAAAACATTGATGTGTTCTGTTCCAATTGGGCTTTTATAAATACATTGAAGTGTTGGGGGGAATGGTACAATCAATGACGTTACTAGACACCACCGACAACATGATGATTTACAGTCTCTTGAACCTGGCACAGTTACTCAACACATCCATTTGCAGCAACTAATTTCAGGCTTCAGTTTTAATTTCTTTTTTTCTAGCTTCTAAGGTTAGCATATATGATTTCCTACACTTTATGACATAAGCCTTATCCTGGAGGACACTTTTTAAGGCTTTTGATAAGATTCCACGAGCCACTGTACACTAGTGGTCAAACCATCTCTCCCTCCTTGCCTTACTTTTACCTATGGGTTTCGAGAGGCTAATGGCAACCTGGTTACATATCCTACAAAAAGCGTTTACAAGTGCTTTGTCATTAGTAGTGCCATCCAAGCAGAGGATTAGATTGTCGTCATAGTGGATAACCCCTTAAAGAATTGGTTTGGCATCACCATACTCCATTTCAATCTGCTTGCTTGGTCCTGTGGAGAAATATTGTGATTACAAAGGGCCACTGCAGAGTCAACCGCCTCCTCTATCCCCCAAGCCATCATAAGTATTAGCGGGTTGTGATCACTATATTGATAGCACTTGACCACAAAGGACAAAACAGACTGAACTAAACATGTGGAAAAATTTTTATAATCAATGGTGGTGTTCAGACATTTACTTGTAAACATGGGGGTGGCATGCCCATCCCTGCCATCTTTCTCAACCCTAGCTTGGGCTAGGTTAGAATATGAAACAACGTCCTCAAGTAACACCCAGTGTTGTGTATGTTCAAAATAGGCACTTGAGCAAAGCTCAGGGTCATAATGACCCCTATTGATTTATAGGCCTGTCTTTTCACAGCATACCCTAAACTTGTCTAATAAAAGCTGCAATCCAATACGGGTTCCAAAATGCCAAAGGGTATCATTGTCAAACCTGTGGGCCGGAACAGGAACCCCTTTTAACTTTAGGGGTTCATTATTACACGCTAAGAGAGCTTTAATAACATCATTTACATAAATTAAAAAAGGAGGTGTGAGCATTCAGCCTTGTCTAACTCTCCTTCATATCGGGATACAATCAGTAAGTTCACCCTGGGGCCCCCAGTGCACCTGAGCATAATTATTATGGTGCAGTCTTAATATTGGAGAAAGGATGTCTTTAGGGCCTCCTATAGATCTAAGGGAGTCCCATAGCAGATGCCTAGGGGCTAGGTCAAATGCCATATATAGGTGACCATCCCTTAGTTTAATATACTTCCAAATAATAGTAGTAAGCCTGAACACCATATCTATTGTGTTAACCTTCCACCTAAAGCCAATCTGAAAAGGTGAGAGAACCTTCATGTTGTCCATCTATTCATTCAGCTTATTCAACATCTGCCTAGTATTAACCTTTTGTAGGATATCCAGGAGCCTGATGGATCTACAGTTACAAGGACCATGCTTGTCATGCTTTTTGAAGATAGGCTCCTTCCCATGTTTTGGGAATTAGAGCACTTGAAGCTATTGAAATACACAAAAAGTTAACATAGGGTGTTCATATTGAGAGACTAACACGCAAAAGGTTCCCTGGTATTTTATGTAGACCGGGCGCCTTACCTGATTTGACTGTCTCTATGACCAACTTAGCCTCTTTCAGAGAAAAGTGTAATTGCTTTTATATATTGGTAGTTGCACAATTATGGATTTTAACTTATCAGTGTCCTTGCTATTCGAAAAAAGATTTGAAAAGTGTTTGACTGTTCGACCCACACTGTTGGATGTAAATGGTGGTTAGAGTGCATATAAAAATATTTGCTTCAATGAGCTTTTTCCAAAAAGTCATTGAGTCACCTACCTTGGCTGTCTTGATCAAGTCTGTCCAGTTAGTATCATCCCACTATTGCTGTGCAGATGCCTGTGGTCGCTTGTATCGGGCCTTGCCATGCAAACATCAGGGGGGAATATAGATTTTAAAGCACTCACTAGTTCCTGTTCGGACAAAAGGCAATCATCCGAATACCAGAATTTTTTTTCAGTTTGTTATTTGCTCCTAAATCAGTATTCTTAGGCGGTGCCTTAGCTAAGTATGTATTTGGATTAGCAACCAAAGTATTATGAATCTCTAGAATAGGGATATTGTGCAACAGGAGATCAACAAACATCAGAGTTTACATTATAGATCTTTGTTAGAGCAGCTGTGTTGCCCAGTATCCTTGACCATTTAATAGATCTGCAATCATTTCCAAATATTGGTGTAATAATAGGAAGCCCATTAGGGCAACTCAACTTCTCAATCAAGGAGCTTATCATCATAAGGTGTAATGGAAGATGACCACTGTCAGACCTGGCATCTATCCTAAATTCCAACTTTTGTCCCATAAAAAGACATCTGTTAATATGTAATCAGTTTTGGACCTGCCATTTCCTCTCTTAAATGTAAATGAGCCTAATATGTCCGTTTTGGACCTGTCATTACAGACCTGCAGGCCATTTTCTACTGTCAAAAGAACCATTTGCAGCGCAGCCACAGCACAAGGTACATGGGTAATTGTATCAAGGGATGGTATACCCCACAACTTGTCCTCCTCCTCTGTTACCAAACCAAATCCACAGAGAGGTTCATATGTAATATTCAAGTCCACTTCTGTAATTAGCAACTCTTTGAAATTTAGGCTGTTTAAAAAGTTTCCAATAACTCTACATTTGGGGATTCAATATTTCTCTGCCTTGGCTCAATATAAATGTTAAGAAAGTTCAGTGTGAGCCCCTTTTGGGTGGTTATTCTAAATCCAAAATTTCAGAAGAGTCTAGATATAAGGTGTCAATATCCAGAGAAGTCCTCTTTATGTCCTGCCACTAGAGGAAGGAGTCGCACTTGAAAAGTATGTACTGAAGTCTGGTCTATAAGGTGGATGGGTTAATCTAGTTTCTTGAAACATACAAACATGAATCTGGTCAATATATTCCTGCCAGTAAGGGTCAATCTGTTTTTGCCCTAGGCCCATAACATTCCAAGAGAGTAGATGTAAGAAACCAATGTAAAGTCTATCTTCTTGGTTAGGAAAATAAAAAACATCAGTAGAATCAGCAGGTTCACTTGAGTTACCTCCCTTAAGGTCTGGAGCTGCCACAGTGAATGTCACAAAAGTTGTGGAGGGGGAAACTGCTACTGGTAAATCTGTGCAATCCATGCATTTCTATGGGCTGGGAGAAGTTGTCTAATAGAAAGAGTCGATCAACACTTTTCAATTGAACCAATGCAGGGTCTGCATTTAATAAAGCAACTTGACTTATCGCCAATTCTGAGACTCTTTGGTGCAACAGTTGGTTATCGACCCGTGAGTAATCACAAATGTTGAAGTTGATGTTAATGGCGATTTTACGGTAGGCCTCTGGTTTCAATAGAAAGGGGACAAAGGTACAGTTAACTTAAACTGCATTAATAAACCACTGGGTGGAACTGAGCTTAGCTCCACAGAAAGCAACCCATCTAACAAACCTTGATATCTAAAAAGAAGCCTGATAATATCATAAACTTCAAGATCTCTAGAGATCTGTTGGGCCATAACTATACCTGAACCAACTGTCAACAAGCATTGTTGTTCAGGCTAAAGCCAATATATGATTTTATTTACCAGGGATTTGCGATACTCCCTCGAGCTTCTTCTCATGTACGGATGCTTGTCTTATAGACAAATTTCCTGTATATATGTAGGGGCTTTTTAGAGTATTCATTTGGACATTGGAGGAAGCTAAAGTGACCCTTTACTGTACAGAATGATTCTGTATGTTGAGTTCTCTCTTTTGCTCCCCTAGATGGAAGGCCATAACCGAGGTGTTTGAGGAAAGAAGTTGGGAAGTATGTTGGTCTGCTAGTTTCCCTAGAATCTATTTTAACACTATAGATGGCATTATTCTCGCTAGTATTCCAAGCACCTTGGCGCACAAGCCCATAATCTCAGTTTTTTTGATTGCTCAGGTTGTGGGAGAGTCATTAACTGGTTCAGTGCGTCGGACGATTGGGAGCTGTCCGATGCTACAGTGCTCATGTGCGTCAGACAGATCCCGGCTGTCTGTGCAAATGCCACTAGAAATATCTCTGGTGCGGGCACCAGAGGTATTTCTTTTAGAAAGAAACAGCCTCTGGAGATGGGGGAGAACTTCCCCATCTCCAACAGCTATTTATTTTGTCTGATGAAATGACGATCAGCACACACAGTGCGCTGACGTCATTTCACTAAAACCAAAAGTGAAGTGAGACGATCAGCTCATTTCACTTTCACTGCCTCGGTGCTCAGGGAGCTAAGTCAGCCCCCTGAGCACCAAGGCAGATGGAAGAGATATCATTGTAAAGGTGAGGATCTTCCCTTTCCAAAGGTCCCCCTCCCCAGTGGACCCCTGCTTGGGGAGTGCCACAGGAGTGTGATCCACAAGCAGGGATCCACCCACTAGGCAACAGGGAGGAATGAACAGCTCCTTGGGCAAGGGATTTTGGTTCCTGTAGTTTTGCTGGCCAAATTCAGTGTTTCTGCCCCAGCCCCCTTGGCAGGCATATGGGACCAGTAGCCCCTTAGAAAGCTCACTAGAAACCAGGGATTTATTTTATATACATTTATCTAGCTGTGGAGGCTGCCCTAAATGGGCATTGTAATGCTCTCACCCCTCCCATAGTCTTTCTGCCCCCCTGGGGAGAAGCTGGGGGCAATAGCCCCCATGTGCCCCATCCATGGGGCAGAAATCCCACTGGGCACCAGTTTTTGTTTCGGTAATGTAGGGGTAGGAGCTGCCACAATGGGCATGACAATACTCCCATCCACACCCGATAAATGGCCACATTCTTTCTCCCCCCCGGAAGGGCAGATGGGGATTATTTTCTCTGATCTGCCTTCCCAGGGCAAGCAGAATATCCACAAGACACCAGGGTAAAATTTCTTTAAAATTAGAGGGGTGGTGCTTTGTGGGAGCCACTCATCTGAATTCTAGGCGTTCCAACGGGGTGATGACAATTTCCCAGTCCCGGTAAGGACCAACGTGACTGCGACGAAGAGGACAGTGACCTCTTGCAAGTCCTCAAGGAAAGGGGTTTTGGGAAGAAAAAAAGAGAAAATACCAGCTTCTGCTTTGTGGACTGCAGAAACAGACTGCTGGACCCTGGACTGCGTGTCGTGTTTGGCGTCAGGACTTCTGATTTCTCAAAATACTGTGTTCTTGGTTTTTAGGATTCTGGCTGCAAAAGAATTACTTCATTGATACATTGAACTTGCATAAACTATTGCAGACTTATACATTGTTGACACATTGTGCATACGTTTCTATAAGGCTGAACAAGTCTCTTCCTCTTTTTACAATATGTTCAGAGTCACTGAAGCAATGTCCAAACTAAAAAACAATCAACTTGACTAAAGGGCTTCTTTATCTTCTGGCGTGATCTCTTGCCAATAATAGTTTTGATAAACTTGCTCTATTACCAATCTCCTAATTCTTGGGGAGCGCTTGTTACAGGAAATATCTCTTTCCTTAATGTCTATTTAGCCTGTTTAGCGGTACCTTGAAGTGAAGTTAATTGCTTGAAAAGTTCAGAAGACGACAAACTGGGATTTTTCATATTTTCTCTCTTTTACGGGAAATATGGGATCATTGGCAGAAGACAGAAGAGGAGAGCTAGGACTATGCAGGAAGCTGACCGGAGGGTGAGGATCGCCAGAACTCGACTGGAGGCTGGCCAGAGGATGAGAAATGCTGGAACTGGACTAGAAGCTGGTCAGAGTACAAGGATCACTAGAACTCAAGAGGAGGCAGGCTGGAGAACAAGGAACTTGATTTTCACTGGAACTCGACTGGAGGCAGGCTGGAGGACAAGGAACTTGACTTGAATCAAAACAGGCAAGCAAAGCAATAGCTATGAAGCCAAGCAGGGCCTCAGACTCACAAGCATTCTTAAATAATCAAATGTGCATGTGTGTCTTTGAGCAGTTGATTGCTTGTGAAGGAAATGAGCAATTATCATCCTGATTGTGGCACATGTTCAGCACAGATCCCATTGTGAAGAACACATGTTTTGACAGTTACAGTTGGAGGAGGTGGAATACAATGTGCATAATCAACAAGCATTGGTTACAATAAATGAGACATTTAACAAGCATTGGTTATTGCAAACTTGATATTCAAGGATGTAATAAATATATCTAAAGAAGTCTGAATGTTGAATCTTACTGTAATTGAGCTCTTAGATGTGCTAGTGCACCCACAACAGGTGGGGGGCTGGCCACCACCACGGGCATTGTTATTTCCCCCATCTCAATTGAAGGGGGCAACAGTCTTTCTGCCCTCGCACAGACTAAAACATCTCATACCAATGGCAGAAGGGAGGACATTTGACCCTTTTGGGTTTTGATTTTACATATGGGCCAAGAGAGCTTAGCTAAGTCCTAATATTCTCCGACTTGCAATGGTGGGCAGCTGGACTTTTAGGACTTGGATACGCTGTCACCTAAAAACCTATCAGACCCAGACACTTCTGAAAACAAAACATCCGGGGTAGTCCAGGGTGGTGGGCTTCACATGCACCCCATACCATTTTCTTACCCACAAAGCCCTGCAAACCTCCAACTTTGCCTGAAATCACGCATTTTCCTTACATTTTTTTAATGGAAACTTCCATAAACCACAGGAATCCACACAATTCCTACCACCCAGCATTGCCCCCATCTATACTGATAAAGACTCTGCTTCACTTGTGTGGGGGTCCAAAACAGAGTTAGACTAAACATTTATTAAAAACCTGCCCTTTTGGACCTGCTTTGGTTCCCCCTCAATTTCAACAGGGTTTTGGCCCTGCTGGGTCGTGGGCACTTGGCCCATCTACACATGTGAGGTATCATTGTTAATGGGAGAAAGAGGGGAACGCTGGGTGGTAGGCAATGTGTGGCTCCCCTCGGATCCTAGAACTTTCTGTCACAGAAATGTGAGGAAATGTGTGTTTTTTTAGACAAATACTGAGATTTGAAAAAAATCTGGGTAACAAAACCTGGTGAGAGCTACACAAGCCACCCCATCCTTGATTCCCCTGGGTGTCTAGTTTTCAACAATATGCAGGTTTGCTAGGTCTTGTTAGGTGCCAGGTGAGGTAGGGTTCAAAATCCACAGCTACTTAGTTTGCAAAAGATGGGTCGGTTTTGTGTGGAAAAAATTGATGTATCCATGTTGCGTTTTGTGCCGTTTCTTGTCACGGACACTAGGCCTACCCACACAAGTGAGATAGCATTTTCATGAGAAGACATAGGACAATGCTGGGTGGAAGGAAGATTGTGGCTCTGTCAAGATTCCAAAACTTTCCATCACAGGAATTCGAGGAGAATGGGTGTTTTTAGTAAAAGTTTGAGGTTTGCATGGGATTCAGGGTAAAACAGACTGGTGAGAGCCACACAAGTCACCCCACCCTGGATTCCGCTATGTGTTTAGTTTAAAAACATGTATGGGTTTGCTGATTTTCCTAGGTGCCAGCTGAGGTAGGGGGCAAGAACCACAGCTACCCACTTTGCAAAAAAACAGGTTTGTTTTGCATGGAAAAATTTGATTTATCCATGTTGCGTTTTGGGCTGTTTCCTGTCACGTGCACTAGGCCTACCCACACAAGTGAGGTACCATTTTTATCAGGAGACTTGTGGAAACATAGAATGGTAGAACACTTGTTATTACCAATTGTCTTTCTCTGCATTTGCGCCATCCAAATGTAAGAGAGTGTGTAAAAAATACATCATTTTGAGAAATGCCCTCAATGAAAAACCATTGCAAGGTGAAGTTCAGTTATTGGCTCTGGGTACCTAGGGTTCTTGGTGAACCTACAAGCCCTATATAGCCCCACAACCAGAAGGGGCCAGCTGAAGTAACAGTATATTACATTTGAAACTCTGACATCATCAAAAGAAGTTACAGTTGAAAATGTAGACACACATGACTGTTATTTTCAATTAAATTTCAATATTTTTATTTCAACTGTTACTTTCTTTAGGAAAATCTTGTAGGATCTACACAAATGACCCCTTGCTTAATTCAGAATTCTGTCTACTTTTCCGAAATGTATGGCTTTTCAAGATCCACCACTGGTTTCACCACCATTTCTACCACTAACTGGAAGAAGGTTGAACGCACAAAAAATAGGCTATGTCCCAGTAAAATGCCAAAATTGTTAAAAAATTGTTTTTTCTGATTCAAGTTTGCCTGTACTTGAAAGCTGGGAAGATGGTGATTTAAGCAGAAACAGACACTTTCTTCTGCACCACTTTTTTCCCACTGTTAGACCTGGTAGCTCTTGGTGTGGTTTCCTTTTTGACCTCTGGTTTTTGGATCCTGTGCTGTAATTCGTATTTGCTGGTTTTGATACTCTGGACACTTTACCACTGGTAACCAGTGCTACAGTGCAAGTGCTCTCTGTCCAAAATATATTGGTAAATGGTTTTCCATAATTGCAACATTTGAGTACTGGTAAGTCCCTAGTATAGTGCACCATGTGTGCCCACGGGCTGTTGATTAAATGCTACTAGTGGGCCTGCTGCACTGATTGTGCCACCCACATGAGTATCCCTGTAAACAAGTCTCAGACCTGCCACTGTAGTGTGTCTGTGTGCAGTTCTACATTGCCAATTGGACCTGGTAAGTGTACCCACTTGCCAGGCCCAAACCTTTCTTTTTACTGCATGTAAGTTATCCCTTAGGTAGGCCCTGGATAGCCCCATGGGCAGGGGGCAGGGTATTTAAAAGGTAGGACACGTGCTGTTATTTTACATATCCTGATAGTGAACTACTGCCAAATTCGTTTTTCTCTGTTGCAAGGCCTATGTCTCCAATAGGTTAACATGGGGTTGGCCTTTAACTATCTTTTATGTGCAGTTTCCCATTGGGAACAGTTAGAGATCTGGAGTTTGGGTTCGCTGATCTCACAATTTAAAAATATTTCTTTCAGTAAAGTTGTTTTTTAGATTGTCTGTTCAGAAATGCCACTTTTAGAAAGAGGGAATTCTCTTGCTTAACCTTTCTGTGCCTCTGATTGGCTGCCGAATACACGTCTGGGTCAGACTGACAGTTGGGCTCTTTGTGAATTCACTCTAGACAGTGACGCAAAGGGAGCTGAGGTGTGTCCTGTATATCCTGATGAGTTTTCCTTGACTAGAGTGGGAGGGAGGTTCTGACATCTGCACTTGAAGGGCCTGTGCCTGCCCTTACCCAATACAGTCTCAAACCCCCTAGAGTGTGTCGGGGGCAGGGCAAGGAAAAGGCATGGTCTTGTGCACTACAACGACTTTCCTTTGAAGTTTACCCACTTCAAAGGCAGAAATGAGTATAAGTATTGGAGTGCTGATCCCACATCTTTAGATTACTTCTGGATCAAGAGGAACCTCTGTCAAGGAGAAGAGCTTGTTGCTTGAGGAGGACCTGCCACTCTGCCTGTTGCTTTGCTGAACTGGCCGGCTGCTTCTGCCTGAAGAGGGAAAGGACTTCACTTTACTTTCTGAAAACTTGCTTGTGAAGTTTCTCCAAGGGCTTGGATTGAGCTTGCCCCCTGCTCTGAAGTCTCAGGGACATCAAAGACATCATCTGCCAGTGCCTGGGATCTTCTGCTGAAAATCCTGGCTTGCTACGTGGTGCCAACTCCAGTCCCTGGGCCCTTAGAAGTGGAAGATGGTAACATGTGAGGGAAAATCCATGCACCACTATGTGCGTATCAGGCAAATTGATGCAGAGCATGTCCCAAGGCTGAAAATTTGATGCAGTGCCTGCCTGGCAGCTGGCGAATCGATGCAGCACCTGTTCGCAATGTGGACCCTTCGCACAGCGTGTTGGAATTTTCCACGCATATACCCTGAGAGTAAACATCACTGCACAGACCTGAGGCTTCCTGTCCGGAAATTGACGCATCCCTTCTCTGTGAGAAAAGAATCGGCACATCACTTACCCCACGGAGAAAGAATCTATGCATGGCCTCACTTGCGAGTAAGGCGAGTTAGGTATCGATGCATCGCTTGCTTTTGTGATGCATGCTCACCCATGAAGCTTTATTTTTGACTCATACCAGGTACTTTGTGCTAAAACAACGCATCAATTGATTTCTATCAATTAAGACTTGTTTTTAACGTTAAAAATTCATATCTTTGCTTGTGTATGTTGGAGTTTTGTCATTTTGGTCTGGATTGAATCAGATAAATATTGGCTATTATTCTAAACTGATATGGAGTCTTTTTGTAGTGTTTTCACCACTGTGTTACTGTGTGTGTTTGTACAAATACTCAACACATTGCCTCTGAGATAAGCCTGACTGCTTGTGCCAAGCTACCAACAGGGTGAGCAGGGGTTATCTGAGTTGTGTATCTACCTTACCCTGACTCGAGTGAGGGTCACTACTTGTACAGGGTGTAAACTGACTGCCAACTAGTGACCCCATTTCTAACACCCATTTTTCACAAAAAAAGCCACAATTTAGCTGTATTTTGGCTCAGTTCCCTTCAGGGGTATTCACGAATCCTGAGTGCCTTCAAAATCCCCAGGATGTTGGAAAAAAGTACGGAAATTTGGCATCGATAGCTTATGTGGACAAGACGCTATGGAGGCCTAGGCGCAAACTACCCCAAAAAGCCAAAAAAAGGCTTTGCATGGGGAGGCTTAGCAGCGAAAAGGTTAAGGAATGGGGTCTCATTTACAACTTTTTGTCACAGGGCAGTGCAGCAATGCATCTTGCTGGGCTTCCCTGCGTCAAAAGGAAAGGGCAGGAATGCATCATATTAATGACATATGGTGCACTCCTATCCTTTCCGCCTGCTCCAGTGCACAAATTGGTGCCTAGTACCAATGTAGGCACCCTTGCACTACGGTGCAAGGGTGTCTGTTTTGTTGGTACAATTGTTTTTGTGCAGGAGGGGCCACCTGTGGAAGAATCAGAAGATCTGGTGAGCTGCTCTGCTGCAACAATGACAGCTACTCTACTGCCCTGCTACTCTGTTACCCTGCTGCCCTGCTGCCTGAGTGAGTAGGACATGCAGCGTGAACCCAGGACCACCAGAGTGATTCCAAGCATTAGTTTGCCAGCCTCCTGACCATTGCTTCAGGGACAGAAAAGGCTCCAACCAGCTTGAACCCAGCACCTGGACTCTTGCTGCTGTCAATCTTGCCTCCCAAGTGATGCTCCCCAGTCCTGGACCCTTGGAAATGAGCCTAAAGGTGCTCTGCCAGCCCAGCTGCGGTCTTTTGGGCAGAACTGATGCAGCAAAGCACATATTTTTGCAGCTCAGCATTGGAATTGCTGCTGTATGACACATCTCCGATGCAGGACATCTCAGCCTGCAGAGCCTCTCAACTGCTGCTGCACGTTGAATCCCCAATGCAGGACTTCCCATTGTCAGCCTCTGTCAATGGCACCCTCACTAACAATGCAGGCCCTCACACTGCAAGCCTTATCAATAGCTTTATCAGAACTGATTCTGGGCAATGCATCCTCAATTCAGGACCTTGCATTGCCACCCCTAGCTCATCGGGACCACTGCTCTGCAATGCATCCTCAACGTGGGATCTTACAATGCTCTGGATTCAAGGTACTTTGTTCAGGGTCAAACTTGATCCCTGTATCTGGCTCTCATTCTATTATGGTAAGCCTGAAATTGTGACTTTGTCCGAGTCTGGCACTACCAGATAATCACAGTTGGCACTTTGGGCTTCTAAGGACTATTTTTACCTATATCTTTAAAATCACATGCCTCTGGGTCTACTGATTGAATTTCTGTTGTTTAGATTTCAAATATTTTTCTAAATTAGTGTGGGATTTTCCTTGTGTTGTGTTATCACATTCTTATTGTTTGGATAAATACTTTACACATTTCCTCCAAGTTAAGCCTGTCAGCTTTGTGACAAGCTGCCAGAGGATAAGCCACAGGTTAGTTTTGGGTTGCTTGAGAGTCAACCCTGACTAGAAGTATGGTTTCTGCTTGAGCAGGGTTTTATCCCCCTCAACCAGTAACCCAGTTTCATACAATATGTATATGCAGCACATGACCCACTCTATCTATCCATTTGCCCATTGTATTCAGTTGTTAAGTGTCTTTGGTCATAGTACCTAGCACTCTCTCATGTCAAATAAGTGTATGCCTAAAAATAACAAATGTATCATTTTAGCTGTGATCCAAAAGATGTTTATGTTGCTTTTCATCTTTTGTGTATCAACACTAATATATTTTGATGCATTTTGTCTAGGAACATTTCACTACTTTGTACATGTCTCTCACCACAGTTCGAGTGGCACAAGGAGCCCTCTTATCCGCTATATGTTCCACCCATCAGATTACATCAGGAGAAATCCAGAAAAGAGCAATTTGGCCCTCTACCATCCATCAATAAGATATGTTTGTGTTCATAGTAAATACACTATGATGGGCATCCTTCTATAACTTATTTTGACCCTTTCTTAAATTTACGAACAGCCTGTTCACAATGTAAAGTTAATCGTGACAGCTGTCTTTTGTCTCAGCGCACTGTGGATTTACCTTCTTCCCAAAGCACACAATGAAGTGGTGTAGCTCAGTTACAAAGGGCCCTAGTGCAAGCAAAGTAACTGGTCTCACTCACTGTGGTGACATCTAAATCTGTCAGGCGACTGAGATGTCACCCTAGTGAGTGGGACCAGTGCCCGACACGCCTCAACCTCCCTTGATGGAGTCTCCATCTGCCATGTCAAAAATCATTACTACTCTCATGCAGACGCTATTGTATTTCCACTCACTGCACTGCATTTCTATAAGTCAAAGCCAAAACCCTAAAAGGCATTAGAAAAGTCAATAGATTTAGCCCTTGTAAAGAGCATGCACATAGAGGCATATGCAGGCACTCCACACTGACACTACTGCCCTCACATAGGCACATCCCTCGTACTTCATTCACACAAGCATAGGCCTCACCTGAACTCACACAGGCACAACATTCAACCTATATACCACTAACCCTGCAATCACAAAACACAATGTTAATCCTGCATTCACACTGTCATATCCCTTACAATTCACTCACTAAAATGGTGGCTATCTTTCACTCACACAAGCACGCTGCTCACACACAAGTACAGCACTCAATAGGAAGAAGTGGAGTTTGGATAGAAGGTGGCACACGAGACACAGGCTCTGGTGCATCAGTTCACTACTGTATTCTGGTGCGGCAGTTTACTACTATAATCCAAAGCTCTTGAAGTAAGCGACACTGAGGCCTGAATGTCCACCAAGGTTATCTGAGCATCCATCTGTCACAATTGGATCTGCACTGCAGACTTAGTGAGTCTTCTAAAAAATGAATATAGGTGTTTTCTTTGTAGTGCAAGAATATGCTAGAATAAGAAAAGACAGAATTAAAGAAAAACAAAATAAAAGTGCTAAATGGGGGGGTCAAGTGATTCAATAAAAAATATAAATCCAAGCAAACCTTTACACTGGTCTGACATTTTAGAACAGTTACAAATAACAGACCATGTAGAATACCATTTCAAGATGGTGGCATGATTTTAACGCTTGCAGACATGATACCTGGTGCTCTGCTGGGTGCTGTGCATAAGAAAGTTTAGGTCCACTGGCAGTGGAGCTGCTAGTGCTCTCATTAGTCAATTAACATAGTCTGCATTTGCAGGTGGGCTGCTGTAGGACTGAACCAAAGAAAATACCACCTAAGATCCAGAGTAGACATGCAAAATGCTGTTAGACAGAATTGACATGTAAAATACTTTTACTCAGACTACATGACATCCTGAAGACCAGCTATTTTCTACTAGGCAGAGCCAATCATTGGCAACAAAGCTAGTGTCTGTAGAGGGTTAATCCACTGCCCAATTGTATGAATGTTGTTCTGA
This sequence comes from Pleurodeles waltl, assembly GCF_031143425.1. Taxonomy (NCBI): domain Eukaryota; kingdom Metazoa; phylum Chordata; class Amphibia; order Caudata; family Salamandridae; genus Pleurodeles; species Pleurodeles waltl. The sequence continues at coordinate 606,779,457 of NC_090437.1, read as the reverse complement.
AAGGCTGAACTAATATGTGAATAACACTCTGTCTGATGAATAACTGAAGGGGGCTTACCTATAGACCATTTTCTCTAAACAAGATTATGTGTAATTTTTGGAGAGACCGCTAAACTTGTCCTTTGATCAGACCTGAAACGTACCAAAATAGACAGGGCACATGGAGCAGGAGTATAGGGGGTCCTTAGTTCACAAGCATACAATACAAAGCACTGCTCAAGAGCATCACAATCTTCCCTGAAAGACACAGAACAAGGGTGCTACTGTAGTATGGTAGGACCAGTGCAAGTTCCTTTAAAGACATGGACGATGTGTAGTATTGCAGTGCCAGCCACTGTAAGCTTCCTTCAAAGTCATGAAACATGTTTGCTACTGCAGTGTCAGTCAATACTAGCTTCCTTCAAAGACATGGAACAACTGTGGTACTGCAGGGCCAGTGCAAGCTTCATTCAAAGACATGGAACACACATGGCACTACAGGGCCCCTGCAGTGCCAGTGCAAGCTTCCTTCAAATACATGGAATACATTTGGTACTCAGGGCCAATACAAGCTTTCTTCAGACATGTAACAAATGTGGCATTACAGTGCCATTGGAAGCTTCCTTCAAAGACATGAAAAAAAGTACCAGGGCCAGTGCAAGCTTCCTTCAAATACATGGAATACGTTTAGTACTCAGGGACAATGTAAGCTTGCTTCAAAGACATGGAACAAGTGGTGTATTACAGGGCTACTGGAAGCTTCCTTCAAAGTTATGAAAAAGATGGCACTGGGCAGCACCATTTAAAGCCTCCCGTGGACACAATAAGAAAGCAGCATTTCAGATTTGGTACAAGTATAAGGAACCGCTGTGTGGTGCATGAGTGCAAGCTTGACACACACTAATAGAAAGATTTTCACAGACAAAATATGTGCAGTACAAGGGAGGAATACATGCTTTCCTCTCCCCCATTAAACACATACCAAACTGGTCAGACACAATGAAAGCTTCCCTCTCATGCACAGAACATGGACAACATCACACACACACAATTTGCAACATTTGGCAGCATTGTAAGCTCCCCTCACAAGCAGCACATGTACAAGATGGCCATCAGCTGTCCAAGCTAAGAGATCCTCACATACAAAACAGGTGTCACACTGACAGCAGCATCTAGCCTTATTTCAGGCACAGAATACCCAGAGCAAAATACAGATATGAGTAAGCCACTGAAGGGTCAAGGCAGATGCTAGGATTTGATTCAGCTCAAGGTCCTCTTGTGACATCAAGACCCAAGAAGCTTAGCTTTTTTGTGGCTTCTGACCGCTAGCCACTCTCTAACCTAATGCACCAAGAATGAAAGACAAAGCATTAATATTTCACATCAAACAAGAGGGAGAAAGGGATTCCAATCTAATGACTGATTTATGCAATCTGAAACCAGAAAACCTGGGATCAATCCAGGCTTGACCATGTGACCAAATTCTGTGATCCTTAGCAATTATTTTATTCTATTGTGCTTTCCATTGGTTCATTATATCATGTGAGAAAACCTTGAAATACATAAGGACATGAGCTCTGCAAACATCTCTTTTGTTTAGGACTTGATGGAGTATAATGCTGCTTAGTGTAAAATAAGAATGTAGCTTACAGGTGCACATGACAATTGCACTTCCTCTAATTTCACTAATGGTATTGGCATCAGAGTGGGGGCACAGACATACATTTTTAAAAACGATCACTTTCAATAAATACCTCTGAATACAGGTATAGCATCTGATGTACTAAGGTGAAACACTTGTCAAAGAAACATGCTTTATTGAATTTTAAAACACTTTATCATGTTGTTGCATAATATTTGTGGCATGCTAAATGTTCCTGTGGCTCAGCTTGTGCTTGGGCTTTTAGAGCACAGAGGGTCTCTTGAGGCCAAACAGGTCTCTTGGGGCCAAGACAGGGGCCAAGACCCACCTCTACTACAATACTGTGTATGACAGTTACTCAAGTTCCACCTCTCTCAGTCTGGTGTGCAGAAGGATATCCAACTCCACGAAGTTTTTTAAACCTACCTGAGCATTTTGTTAGCATAAAATGAAACAACCAACACTCAAATCATTCATTTTCTCAGTTCCATCACTTTGTCCTAAGTATGTCTATGTACTTTTACTAACTGCCATCACCTCCTTTCCACCTTTCAGGCTGAATATAGTGATTACTGTGACTGCCTTGTCTTCAGACGCCACCCAGCAGCATGGGCGTAACCTCTTCTTTGACCTCTGGTGGCATCAGGCAGCCGGGCAAGAATGGCACACTTTGGCCCTGATTTATACTTTTTGGTGCAAAACTGCACTAACACAGTTTTGCAACAAAAAGTTTAGCACTGGCTTGCACCATTTCTGAGCACCAGCCCGGCACCATATTTATGGAATGGCGCAAGCCGGTGCAAAGGTTAGGCTAGCATAAAAAAAATGACATTAGCCGAGTGGGGCTGGCGGTATGGAAGAAGAGGGTTTTGCACCAAAAAATGACATTAGGCAGGTTAGAGTAAAAAAAAAAAAAAAAAGACTCTAACCATCCTAGTGTCATTTTCTGACGCAAAACCATCCATACCACATGACTCCTGTCTTAAAAAAGACAGGAGTCATGCCCACCACCCCAATGGCCAGCATAGGGGACCAGGGTTCCCTGGGCATGGCCATTGCTCCCAGTGCCATGTAGGGGGTCTCATTTCAGGGCCCCCAATGGCACTTTAAAAAAACACTACTTACCTATACTTACCTGGGATGGGGTCCCCCATCCTCCGCTGTCACTCTGGTGTGGGTGTCCCTGAGGCCTGGGGAGGGCACCTGTGGGCTTATTCCATGGTGTCCCCTAATGCCTGTCCTGACCCAAGCGTTAAATAATGCTGTAAAGCAAGCTTTGCACCATTATTTGACCCCTCCTGACTTCAGCATGGGGGGATAAATATGGCACTAAGGCCATAGAGTCATTTTTTGCATGGGACCGTCTAGTTTGCATCTCATTGGCGCAAAGTAGGTTTCCACATCCAAAAAATGACTTCAACTCCATAAATTTGGCACTAAATGGGTCTAGTACCAAAGTATAAATATGGAGTTAGTTTCGCACTGAATTTGCGACAGCAAAAAGGACGCAAATTCAGTGCAAAACAAGTATAAATATGCCCCTTTGTGTTAGCAAAAATTAGCTTGAGTACTGCTCAGCTATTCTGTGTGTGCACATTGAATCCTTCATAGTCCACCTGCAGTAGATTCTGTCATTTGAAGTCTAACTCTTGAAGCTGAAGGAATCGGATGGAGCTTGCAGCAAGCTCCCAGTGTTTTACTGTGAGCCTAATAGGCAGTTATGCTGGAACAATTTTCAGACTAGTGGTGCTACAATGTTATATCACTGAAAGCGTAGGGATTCTGAAAATCCATCCATTCAGCAGGAGAGTGGTAAGGATGTGCTGGTGTTGCACTTATGAGCCCTCTGTCACAAACATATTACTAAAACATGGTGTGGTAGCCACTGCCGTTTCGAGACAGCACATTTCCATTGAAATGAAACTATACTTGCCTATTGATATTGATAAAACTATATAACAAATAAAGCAATGTGTGTTAGGAAATATTAGTCATTTGATCATCACCAATTAAAGTGTCTTGTTTTGTTTTGGCTCTATTAAACTATTTTTTACATCACACTTTGTACAGTTCATCTATAGATATTTACATTTTGTTGTGTGTAAAAAGAAAAGGACATCCTACAAACTTTAATTTAAATCAGCAAGAGTTTCACATAGTTCACTTTACAAAATCCACACACTTTGCAGTAAGTAAAAAGAGGGCAAATAACCTTCTCTGCGTTAAAAGAATAGGCAACAGTTTGTCAGAAGACTAGACTAACTTTTGACCTCTGCCTTTGAACGCACAGCAAGTGTTATAAGATAAAAACAAAATGTGAAGTCCTCTTTAATGCTCGTTCAGTTTTAGTACTCCAGCATGGTTATTTAGGTGCCCTCTCAGGGCTCAAAGGGTTGTTGGAGTTGAGCCCCCTCCCGACTTTGGGCCCCACCGGCTGCATCACTGGTAGCTAAACCCGTGAGACGATTATTCTATTCTCGTGCAGTTGCCTTCCCACTGGCTGACATCCCATGCGCATGAACAATTGCCTGCTATATTATCACTTTCACTTAACCTTGCCAGCTGAACGGTATGCTTCCGTTACCACAAAAGCTTCCACACAGGTTACACACTTCCAGATTTTTTTGATTTCCTCTCACTTATTTCTTTATGCATACAACATTACGGACCCTGCCTCCAACACTAATATGTTAAGCGCATGGCCGTCAATTGTAAAATGTTAAGCTCCGTCAAGCCATCAAATTTGCTCTCTGTGCAATGTCTACATTAGCTGGCTTCTTTAAACCTCTTTGTTTGCCAGCTTATAATTATTATTCATCACAGGAGTTATTGTTTTGTTGTCCTTTTTTCCGATAAACAATAAAGCTGCCATATTTCACCACACTGAAGCCCAGGCGCTGGTTTCACCCTGGTAGCTGCAATCCTTCTGATTTTACAGTTTTTTTCACCTGTCTAGGATGTGAACGTTCATTCATTATCTATTTACCACTTCCGTGCCCCACCTTAGTCTTAAGGCATACTTCACCATTTCTATCATTACTGTTATCCCATGACAAATGTGGTGCCATCGTGTTATCAACTTTAGTACAATTGGCCACAAGTCACCCAACATGCCAAGCTTGCTGCTGCCTCCTTCAAGTCTTGCTCAGGCATTGTCCTCACACATTCCAGGAGTCATATTTAAGAGCCTCTAGTGCCATTCTAACACCACATTAGCATAGTTTTTTTTACACTAATGTAGCTAGCGCTAGAAGGCCAAAATCGCTGTGCCATATTTTCAAAGTGGTGCAGTGCATGCATTGCACCACTTTATTACCTTTTGTGCTACATTATGCCTGCAAAAAAGCAAAATGTGTGCAAAAGGGGCAATCCCCTGTTAGGGGTGCCAAAACAATGGCACAAAAAAATCTAAAAGATTTATTTACATAATTTTTTCAGCATTTTTAATGCTTGCTAAGAGCAGGTGTTAAACATTTTTTACAATGGGCCTGTGGGTACATTGCAGGATTAGCGTCACACTTTTTGACACTAATCCTGCAATGCGCCAGACTAGCGTCAAATATTCTAACTAAAGGTATGGTGTGCCACATTTTAAATACGTCACACATGTGGTGGCATTAGGGGAGCACTAAGGGGTGCAAGAGAAGTGGTGCTGCATTGCGTCAAAATTTTACCACCTGCTCAGAGCAGGCGTTAAACTGTTGCAGGGCTTTTGTCTATGGGAGCCTTCCTCACATTGCTGGAGAAGTGTCCTGCAGTGCGTCAGTTGAGCTCACAGATGCATCACAATTTCTGACACATCTGTGAAAACGTGCACCGTGGAGCACTATAGTAAATACAGCGCATCAATGGTAGTGTAAGAGAATCAATAGGTAGCTCAAGAAATCTGACACTTCGGGCCGATGCACCAGTTTCTTGTAAATGAGGCCCAATGTTTTTACTATTAGTGTAATACGTGTAATAAAAAATGGAGAACAATTAGTCGGAATAAGACCTTCTTGTGGCAGCTGAGTTAAGTAAAAACAATACCTATACATGTAGTGTGTGTACTTGCTTCCTGGTGTGTGTGTTTACATGAGAGAGAGAGTGTGTGTGTAAGTGCAAATGTGTATGTGTAAGCATGTGTGTGAGTGAAGTTGAAGGTCAAAGGGCATGTGATGTCACTTCCGCTACCCGTGGCATTTTGATGAATTGACTTCATGACTCTGACATAGTTAAAAAGAAGAAAGAAGGGCAAGAATCAAATACTAATCAGACTTAAGTTGAAAAAAAGGCTGCAGATAACCTGGCCAGGAGATGAACGCACCATAATAAAGCCAGCAGACATGGAGGGAGGAGGGGTCAGTTACAGTGCATGAGCTCACAGCATGAAATATAGTGACAGCTGCCTGGGACAAGTTGTTCAAAAGAGCGAATATTAGGCCCAAAATGGTCAAATAAAAGGATTCAATCAGATTATAAATATGGGGCTGAGTAATGGTTGGCTGAATTAGGATACTAAAAGGTTTCTTTTCTAAAATAAGTGGAGGAAGTTAGGCATACATGTTGCCAGATACGTATAAATCTCTCCTCTTCCTACCGGAGAACTCAATTGTATGTCGGCTTGCTTCAGCAGTCAGTAATTATTCACAATTTGTGTAATAAAAATGGAGCACATTTGGGACCTTTGGCGGGAGCTGTGGTAAGTAAAAAGGGATATAAATGTATGTTGTGTGTGTGCATGTGAGTAATAGTATTTTTAAGTAAGACAAAGCATGTGTATGTGTGAGCAAGTGCATCAGTATATGTTAGCATGTGTGTGTGAAAATGAGTGAGTCTGTGACAGGTAGTACATGAGCATACGTGAGATTAAGGCACAGAGTTACTATTATGACGAAAAGCAATTCTGCATCAAAGTTGCTATGCTGCTTTGCATCAAAGGGAGAGACAAAAATGCACCATAAATACTGTAATAAAGTGCATTTTGTCTCTCCCTGTGAGCTGCCGCACCTTTTGGCAGCCATGCAAAAAGGCACACACTGTTGTACCATAGTGTAAGAGTTTGTGTATCCTCTGAAGCACAACTTCTGGTCTACCAATGTCTGTAGATACAGATTTGCACCAAGGCCAATGGGAGGTTGCTTGGAAAAGCTCATGCACCAAGCATGAAACACCCCTCTGATTCAAAATAACACAAAACATCATAAGTGTAGCATAAGTGTAACTTTGTGTTATTTGTTCTACTATCCATCTCAAATTCTGATTTGAGCTGGATAGTAAATCCCACCCTAAAACCTTGCACATATGAGTGTGAGTGAGTGAATGTGAGTGTGAGTGACAATGTGATGTGATGCTTGTGTGTTTGTCATTGTCGTGGCATACTGATTGTAGTTATTGCCTTCTAATGACACCCAGGGCAAAATTTGGGCCTGGCATACTTACAGCAATTTTTAACATGTAAGACAACAGTGACAAAATACTTACTCTGACAACCTAGGGATACTGGCACACTGGGGATCTTTCTTGGCATAAAGGACACCAATTGTACTGGCATACTAGGGGTAATTTGTGGCATATAGGGCACCTGTTAAAAAATAATGTCACACTTGAGGAAATACATGGCATATGGACACAAGTGGCAGAATGCTGGTGCTAGGACAATAGAGGCGATTGTTGGTATAAAAGTGGACAACCTGGCCCAGGGGAGGGTGGCCACCATGACAAACTAAGGTAATTCTTGACATAATGGTCACCTGTGGTTTACTGGTGACATCAATTTCCAAAGTTTGGCACTGGCTTATTTTATATAATTTTTGACAAAAGGGGGTATCCATGGAATAGGGGTGCCCATGACATTAAGCTGGCTCTGACACAATGGGGGTCATTTGTGACATATGTGGGCACCCAAACCACATTTAAAAGAAAGCTGTAGCCAGCTCCTGGGGAACGACAGGTTTCAGTGACTTGGTACATTCTAAAAGAAGTTGAACACCAACATGTACTATAATGGGATTTTAGAGTCTAGTGAATAGAGGGTCAAGCCCCCTTTCTGATAGTGTTCAACAGCAGACCTATTTACATTCTTCCAGGTCAGTTTAAGCAACAGATTTAAGATCATCTTGCTTGAAAAAGGTGATAAAGGTGGCAACAAAGGAAGTGATAAGTCGTTCCCAATGCCATCTGATGATTATCAACTACAACCTCTGTGCTGAGTCCTCTGTGCCTCTCCACTGAGATTCCTTGTCAGTCTAACCAGGCTGCCCAAGAGTTACCTAGCTTCACCCAGCTCGACAGCACCGTGCCTAGGAGACACTTCTGGCCACACCTAAAATGTCCTAACTGCCCTCCCCAGCATCCATACACATTAATGGGAATGTTCAACCTACCTATCTGCCATTTCCTGTACCAGAATGCCCCATCTAAGGACTTTTTTGGAGGAGCAATGGAAGAATGAGCAAACCTTTTAACTATGCATTGGTTTGTTGAATTGAAATCTAAAATTGGTTTGTTGTATGAAAATATAAAATTGTACTTTGCTAACTCTTGGCTGGAATTTATATATTTTTCAGAACTTTGCAAGTGTGAGACAAAATTCACAGACAGCTGGAATCTTATAGCAAAGCCACTTTTTATTCAGATGCGGCCAGGACCAACTGTTACCTGCCTGTTAGAAATGAGGTTTTTGGTTGTGAGTCAGGTTACCCCCTGTCCAAGCAAGAACCCTCACTCTAGTCAGGGTAAGTCACACACAATCCAAATTATCCTGTGCCCACCCTCTGGTAGCTTGGCACTGAGCAGTCAGGCTTAACTTAGAAGGCAATGTGTAAAGTATTTGTGCAATAAATCATACAATAACACAAGATAGCACCACAAAAATACACCACACAGTGTTTAGAAAACTATATAATATTTATCTGGGTATTTGTAGGTCAAAACGATAAAAGATGCAATAAGAAATTGTAAAGATATCACTGGAAAGTGATATGACGGGTCTTAAGTCTTTAAAAAGCAAACAAAGTCTCTTTCAAGCACAAAGTATCTGGTTTGGAGTGGAAAATCTCCGCAAAGGGCCGCAGAGGAGGAGATGCGTGGAAAAATGGTGTGTGCGTCGGTTTCGCCCCTTCACACACAGACTTGCGTAGTTATTTTTCACCCGGGGAAGACGTGCGTTGTTTTTCGGCGCGCGGACAGTCTCCTTCTCTGGTTCGCGGGATTACCAGATGTCCCGGGGTCTGTGCGTGGAATCCTGGGCTTGTTATCCGGCTGTGCGTCGTTCCGGTAGGCTGTGCATGGAATTTTCTCCCTCATGGCAGGCGTCGCGTCGATTTCCTCTCTGGAAGTCGGGCGGCATTGTCCAGGTGGGCCGTGCGTCGAAGTTCCGGTTGCACCGCTGGTGTCGCATCGATCTTTTCCTTGCGGGGTCGAGTGGCGTCTATCCGGAGCGGCGTGCAGTGAATTTCACCGTGGAGCAAGCTGTGCATAAAATTTATTGGCACACAAGGCGTCCAGTTGAAAGAAGTCTTTTGGGTCATGAGACTTCAGGAAACAGGAGGCAAGCTCTATCCAAGCCCTTGGAGATCACTTCTGCAGCAAGACAAGAGTTCAGCAAGGCAGCAGGCCAACAGCAAGCCAGCAGTCCTTTGTAGAAAGCAGTCAAGTGAGTCCTTTGAACAGCCAGGCAGTTCTTTTTGGCAGGATGCAGGTTCTGGTTCAGGTTTCTTCTCCAGCAAGTGTCTGAGGTGGTAGGGCAGAGGCCCTGTTGTATACCCAAATGTGCCTTTGAAGTGGGGGAGACTTCAAAGAGTGGCTTAGAAGTGCACCAGGTCCCCTTTCAGTTCAATCCTGTCTGCCAGGGTCCCAGTAGGGGTTGTGGCAGTCCTTTCTGTCAGAGCAGGCCCTCCACCCTCCCAGCCCAGGAAGACCCATTGAAAATGCAGATGTATGCAAGTGAGGCGTAGTACCCTGTGTTTGGGGTGTGTCTGAGTGAATGCACAAGGAACTGTCAACGAAACCCAGCCAGACGTGGATTGTAAGGCACAGAGAGATTTAAGTGCAAAGAAATGCTCACCTTCTAAAAGTGGCATTTCTACAATAGTAATATTAAATCCAACTTCACCAGTCAGCACGATTTTGTATTACCATTCTGGCCATACTAAATATGACCTTCCTGCTCCTTTCAGATCAGCAGCCACCACTTCAATAATGTATGAGGGCAGCCCCGATGTTAGCATATGAAGGGAGCAGACCTTTTTTTTACACTACCAGGACATGTAAACTACACAGGTACATGTCCTGCCTTTTACCCATACATCACCCTGCTCTAAGGGTTACCTAGGGCACACATTAGAGGTGACTTATGTGTAGAAAAAGGGGAGTTTTAGGCTTGACAAGTACTTTTAAATGCCAAGTCGAATTGGCAGTGAAACTGCACACACAGGCCTTGCAATGGCTGGCCTGGGACAAGGTAAAGGGGCTACTTGAGTGGGTGGCACAACCAGTGCTGCAGGCCCACTAGTAGCATTTAATCTATAGGCCCTAGGCACATACAGTGCACATTATTAGGGACTTATAAGTAGATTAAACAGTCCAATTGGGTATGATCCAAAGTTACCATGTTTAAAGGGAGAGAGCATATGCACTTTAGCACTGGCTAGCAGTGGTAAAGTGCGCAGAGTCTAAAAGCCAGCACAACAGAGTCCAAAAAGTGAAGGGAGGCAGGCAAAAAGTTAAGGGTGACCACCCTAAGGCATGTCAGGTCTAACATGTGTCCCCCCCAGCTGAAATTGGGGAGAGCTACCTGACCTCCTAGGAGCTCTCATCGCTAAGGCAGAAGTATCTGGAGAGACCATCAGCATTGGCGTGGTCAACCCCTGTGCGATGCTCCACCGTAAAGTCCATTCCCTGTAGGGAAATGGACACCTCAAGAGTTTTGGATTCTCACCCCTTATCTGCATGAGCCATCTGACGGGCCTGTGGTCTGTCTGAACTCAGAAGTGAGTCCCAAACAGGTAGGGTCTTAGCTTCGTCAGTGCCCAGACCACAGCAAATATTTCTCTCTCAATAGCACTCCACCTCTGTTCCCGTGGTAAAAGTCTTCTGCTAATAAAGACTACTGGTTGGTCTGAGCCCTCTTCATTTAGCTGTGCTAGAACAGCCCCTATGCCATGCTCTGAAGCATCTGTCTGCACAATAAATTCCTGGGAGTAGTCAGGGGCCTTGAGCACGGGGGCCGTGCACATGGCTTCCTTCAGAGAAACAAAGGCTTTCTGACAAACCTCTGTCCAATTCACCAACCTAGGTTGTTTCTTGGAAGTGAGTTCTGTCAAGGGTGACACAATGGTACCATAGCCCTTGACGAATCTGCGGTAGTATCCAGTGAGGCCTAAAAAGGCTCTCACCTCAGTCTGTGTTCTAGGTGGTTGCCAGGCCTTGATAGTTTCAATCTTGGCCTGGAGTGGCTGCACCTTGCCACCACCTACTAGGTGTCCCAAGTACACCACGGAACCCTGCCCAATCTGGCACTTACTAGCCTTGATAGTCAGGCCTGCCTGTTGCAGAGCCTGAAGCACCTCCTTGAGGTGGAGCAGGTGTTCCTCCCAGCTGGAACTGTAGACAGCTATGTCATCCAGGTAAGCTGCACAGTGGGCATCTTTACCAGCTAGGACCCCGTTAACCAACCGTTGGAAGGTAGCGTGGGCATTTTTCAATCCAAATGGCATCATCCGGAATTGGTAATGGCCATCCGGGTGGAAAATGCTGATCTTTCTTTAGCCCCCTCAGTCAGGCCGATCTGCCAGTCCCCTGAAGTAAGATCAAACATACTCAAGAACTTGGCAGCACCTAGTCTGTCAACGAGCTCATCAGCTCGGGGCATGGGGTGAGCATCAGTCCGGGTGACTGAGTTGAGACCCCAATAGTCCACACAGAACCTGAGTTCGGGTTTCGCACATGGGGCAGTAGCCTTAGGAACTAATACCACAGGGCTGGCCCAGGGACTACTGGATTTCTCAATAACCCCTAAAGTCAACATCTTGGAGACCTCCTCTTTGATGCTGGACTTCACCTTATCCGATAACCTGTAAATTTTGTTCTTCACAGGGAAACTGGCACCTGTGTCAATGTCATCAACACAGAGGTGGGTCAGTCCAGGAGTAAGGGAGAACAGGGGAAAGAACTGCTCTAACAGCTCATAGCAGTCTCCTCTCTGGGTTAGAGTCACGGAGTCAGAGAGAATGACGCCCTCCACTGACCCATCCCCTTCTTTGACAGAGAGGAGGTCGGGGAGAGGTTCACTCTCCTCTCCCATGCCCTCATCTGTGACCAGGAGCATACTAACCTCAGACCTCTCAAAGTGAGGTTTGAGCCGGTTGTGATGGAGGACCCTTAGGGGGTGCCTAGGGGTCTTGAGGTCCTCTAGGTAAGTGGCCTCCCCTTTATGCTCCTTGATCTCAAAGGGGCCAGTCCAGTGGTCCTGGAGAGCCCAGGGCTCTACTGGCTCCATTACCCAAACTTTGTCTCCAGGTGAGAACTCAACCAGAGTGGTTTTCCAGTCAGACCACTCCTTCATCACCTCTTGACTGGCCTAAAGGTTACTCTTGGCCTGCTTCCAGAAGCGTTGGGTTTGGTTGCGGAGGGCCAGCATGTAGCTGACCACATCCTGGGGAGGTGACTTGGAAGCTTTCTCCCAGCCCTCTTTAACAATGCTTAGGGGTCCCCTGACAGGGTGGCCATAGAGAAGCTCAAAGGGGCTGAACACCACCCCTTTCTGGGGCACCTCTCTGTAAGCAAACAACAGGCAGGGTAAAAGGACGTCCAACTTACGCCTCATGGCATCAGTCAGGCCACTAATCATGCCTTTCAGGGTCTTGTTGAATCTCTCAACAAGCCCATTGGATTGAGGATGATAAGGGGTGGTAAACCGGTGGGTCACCCCACACTCATACCACATGGACTTCATGTATGCAGGCATGAAGTTTGTGCCCCTGTCAGACACAACCTCCTTAGGGAATCCCACACGGGTAAATATTCCCAACAGGGCTCTGGTCACCACCGGTTCAGTCACTGTTCTCAGAGTGATTGCCTCTGGATAGCGGGTCCACCAAAACCAGGATAAACCTGTTGCCCAAGGCAGTTTTGGTGGTCCAAGGGACCAACAATGTCAATGCTGACCCTTTCAAAGGGGGTGCCAACGACTGGGAGTGGGAGCAGGGGAGCCTTAAGCTGTTTCCCTGTCTTCCCACTAGCCTGGCAGGTGGGGCACCCTCTGCAGAAGTTATCTGAGGCTGTCCTCATTCTGGGCCAATGGAAGTGGGTGACAAGCCTGTTAAAGGTCTTGCCTTGGCCCAGGTGTCCTGCCAGGGGGATGTCGTGAGCCAAACCCAGTAGGAAGGTCCAGTGACACTGGGGGACCACCAGCACACGGGCTGCCCCAGGACCTGGAACCTTACGCTCACTGTACAGGAGATCATTCTCCCAGTAAATATGGTGAGTGCCAGAGGAGTCACCTGCTGCTTGGTCTGTGGCCGGTTGCCTCAGACCCTCAAGGGTGGGGCATTCCTTCTGCGCTTTTCAGAATTCTGCCCTGGTCGGCCCACCCTCTACTTGCCAGCCAGCAAGTTCAGGTAGGTTACCCAGGTCAGCTATGTCCTCCTCAGTTGGCTCAGGGGCCTCCTCCTCCTCAGGGGCCCTGTCCACCGTGGGAGTATTTGAGGCGGTTTCCCGCACCTCTTGCCCTTCCTCTTTGCAGCTGTCTGGGCCATTGTTCCAGGCTCCAGACGCCCTTGACTCCCTTCCCGGGCAGCCATGGACCATGTGGTCATGCAGACCCACTCAGGCACCCCTAATATCTCCAGGTGGGATCTGAGCTCTACCTCTTTCCAGGTAGTATGCTCAAGATCATTGCCTAACAGACAATCTACAGGCATGGCAGGTCTCACAGCTACTTTCAGAGTACCAGAACCCCCCCCCCCCACTCAAAGGGAACCAGAGCCACCGGTAGGTGACTCTCACGATTGTCAGCGACTATGACCTGGTGGAATGTATTAGGGACTATCTGCTCTGTTGACACCAGCTGACTCTTGACAGTAGTCATACTGGCTCCTGTGTCACGCAGAGCCTCCACCTTTTGCCCATCAATGGTGACCCACTGCCTGTACTTGGAAGTATTTTGGGGCATGTGGGCTTTGGACACCATTTCTCTTTCTCCCAGGGACACTAGGGAAACCTCTGCCTGCTCCCCAAAGCTATCTTGGTTCATCTCCCCCCTGAGCGCTACACTAGTCAACCCAGGTGTCTGTCCGGTAGTGGACGGTGCTCTCTTGGAACACTGGGAGTGACCATACTGGTAGCACTCTAAGCATTTGGAGGTGAATTTCCCTGATGATTTATCATAAGTCCCTGGCTTTTTCCCAAATCTGGAAGAGGAGTAGTTGCCACCCCCTCCCTGGGAATTCTTTTGGGGGCCTTTTGAGAGTTCCTTATCTGTAAGTTTATCTCCCCCCTCTTTCTTCTGTTGGGAACCCTGACCACCTTTGTGGGTGTCCCATTCAGATACCTTTCTGGACACTCTGGTGCTAACCCAGAGGTCCGCCTCCTCAGCAAGCTTCCTGGTATCAGTCAGCTTACTATCTACCAAGTGCTGGCGCAACTCTGTAAAAAGTAGTATTGAGCATATGCTCTCTCAGAATCAAGTCATATAACCCTTTGTAATCATCTACTTTGTTGCCCCAGACCCATCCATTCAGTGCCTTACTGGAAAAGTCAAAGAAATCTACCCATGTTTGTGTGGATTGTTTGGTGCTGTCCCTGAACCTCTGACGGTATCCCTCAGGGGTCAGCCCAAAATTGGCAAGTAAAATGGCTTTCTGAAGTGGGTATGTGTTTTGATCTGGTTTATCCAATGTGAGAAGTGTGTCCCTCCACAATGGTGGCACATAACCCCACATAGCTGTACCCCATTGCCCTTCAGGAACCTCATGAGCCCTTAGTGCAACTTCATAAGCAGCTAACCATTTATCTATGTCATCTCCCACCACAAAACTGGGCACCACATTTTTGGGTATATGAACCTTCTTTTCTCCAGCAGGTCCTGTCTGTATGCTGCCACCATTACTGCTGGATTTAGACTTTCTTGCCTTGATCTCCAGCTCCTTGAGACTCAATTCATGAGGCAACATTACTTTCTTTTCAGCCAAAGCTCTCTCAGCTGCAGCTTCAGCTCTTTCAGCTTCCATCTGTTTGGCTGCTCTTTCAGTCTCCTTGGCTTCTCTCTCTGCCCTTCTTTCCTCCTGTTGAGTCTCAATTTTCAGTTTTGCCATTTGCAATTGGAACTCCCTTTCTTCTCTCCTTTCCTCTGCAGTCAGGCTTTGCTCAGAGACACTGCTCCCTGGTCTGCAAGGGGGCACAATTGCAGTGGTAACATCACCCACTGATGGCAATAAATCCCCTGAGGGGCCATTTTCTGGCTCCTCTTCCTCATTATCCTCCTCTAACTGGGCTTCTGCCCAGGCCCCCAGCACCACTTGAAAGTCCTCCTTTCTGGAGGCCCCATGGGTGGGTACTCTCATCACCCTGCAGAACCCTTTTAGCTGTTTGAAAGTATATGCCTCCAACAGGGCTAGGTCCAAATCTCCTGCTTGAGACCCAACCAGAGACATGTTGAGTGAGGATTTAGATTTTGAAAATTGTCAAGAAGAACGAATTTGCAAAAATAGATAAAAATCAAGTTGACCTTCAACTGTGGGTAGGGAGTGAAATACTTAGCTACTGTATGTCACTGCACAAATACAAGTCCTATCCTCACTGCTGATCACCAATGTTAGAAATTGGGTTTTTGGTTGGCAGTCAGGTTACACCCTATCCAAGAAAGAACTCTCACACTAGTCAGGGTAAGTCACACACAATCCAAATTATCCTATGCCCACCCTCTGGTAGCTTGGCACTGAGCAGTGTGGCTTAACTTAGAAGGTAAAGTGTAAAGTATTTGTGCAATAAATCATACAATAACATAATATAGCAAAAAATTAATCACACAGTGTTTAGAAAAATATACAATATTTATCCTGGTTTTTGTAGGTCAAAACGCTAAAAGATGCAATAAGAAATTGTAAAGATATCACTGGAAAGTGATATGAAGTGTCTTAAGTCTTTAAAAAGCAAACAAAGGGGGTCATTCCGACCTCAGCGGTAAAAGTCGCTTACCGCCGGCCAGAAGGCCGCCATAACACCGCCGCGGCCACGGTAAACCGCCACGGTCATTCTGACCCGCAACTGGCAAAGCGCCAAAAACCCGACATCCACAATATTCCGCCACACCAAAGGTCAGCGGGAAACTGGCGATGACCAAACCTCCACCGTCACGCCAACAGAAATACGCCCATGCGATTCAGACCCACAAATCCCCGCAGCGGTCTTTCAACCGTGGTATTCCATTGGCGGTACACACCGCCGCGCTCAAAATACACACACCTTTACAAAACACATCCACATTGGATAATTCAAAATACACACACCTGAGACACATACACACACCACTCCCACACACCAAATCCAGTATAAAACACACACCCACATCACCCACAAACCCCTACGACCACAATTGCGAGTGAAGGACAGAGAGAGAGAGCACAGCATAGAGTACACCATCACACAGAGGCAAATCACAACATCACCCACACACTTTCCACGCACAAAACACCATACACCACCACACTCACCACACTCTACAACACATACACCACCCCTCACCCACACCACCCCATGGCACCCCAAAGACACCCCAGGTTCTCTGACGCAGAACTCAGGGTCATGGTGGAGGAAATAGTACGTGTAGAGCCCCAGCTCTTCGGGGCACAGGTGCAGCACACCACCATTGCCAGGAAGATGGAGCTATGGAGCAGAATAGTGGACAGGGTCAACGCTGTGGGACAGCATCCACGCAATCGGGACAACATCAGGAAGCGGTGGAACGACCTACGGGGGAAGGTGCGTTCCATGGTATCAAGGCACAACATTGCGGTGCAGAAGACTGGCGGCGGACCCCCACCTATTTCCCCCAGAATTCACAGCATGGAAGGAGGAAGTTTTGCACATCCTGCATCCTGAGGGCCTCGCAGGAGTAGGCGGAGGAATGGACTCTGGTAAGGCAAATCTTCACTACTTCATTCCCCCCACCCCACCTGCATGCCAAATCATACCCCCACGCTCACCCCCACCCCCATCACACCAACTCCTTGCTAATGGCTCACCATCACAACCCACCCATCCCAAAACCCAGCCCTGCATGCCTCCCCAAAGCATGGACACCCATCCCCAAAGCATGCCCACTGCACACACCCATCAACCCCACAAGCCACCGTCACAAAAGCCCCCACAAGGGAATGCCAGCACTGGGGGACACGGCCACCCACCCATTACACGAAATGCCACACACAGAAGCAATAACCATACTCTTATACCCCTGCAAGACCCGAACGCCACCACACCACCACGGAGGGTCCAGAGATGTCCATCCCACCCCCAGAAGAGGCCCCCAGTGACGACAGCAGCTCTGTCTCCCTGGACCCTGATGACCAGCCCGGCCCATCGGGGACCTCGGGACAGTCGGTTCCCCACAGACAGCCACAGGCTACACCAGACCTAACCCCCTCTGGGAACACCAGCACAGCTCCCACCCAGCGGGCCCATGCCTCTGTCTCCAGGACACGTCAATCAGCGGTGTGTCCACCACTACAGGGCACCCAGGTTGACCCACCACCCCAACAACAACAGGGACCTGGGGGCAGTGGTAGTGGGCACACTGTCCAGGGGACAGAGGCCCAGGGAAACAGGGGAACTGGGAGGGCTGCTGTGCGACAGGGGGGGGACAGGTCCAGGGAACCGACTCTCCAAGAGGCCCTCTCCTCCATCATGGGAGCATACCACCGCTCCCAGGAAACGATGGTTACGGTACTGGCCAGGTTCCAGGAGATCCAGGTCATGCAGGAGGAACAGTACATGGGGTTCAGAGAGGAACTGAGGAACATTAGTTCCGCAATGGGGACTATCGTCGTGGCCCTAACCCAGATAGTCACCACATTGCGGGACCATGTGTCACCACAAAGGGCCCCTGTCACTAGCCTGGACCAGGAACAGCCTACCACCTCCGCCGGCGCTAGTGGACAGGAGGCCCCCACACAACGACGGGCCACCAGAACCCCACCTCCTGCAGAAGAAGAACCACCCCGCAAGCGGAACCTGAGATCTCACAAGAAGACAGAGTAGGATTGCAAGACCCCCGCCAGCAAACGAACCCCCTGATGTCATCCCACTGTCCCACATTGTCACCCTGTCCAACCTTGAACTGCCCCTGCTCCATCCTTCCACAGGCATATGGACAATGCACCTGTGCGACTGAGAACTGGACTCTGTCATGGACATTACTCCACCATCACCCATCCCCGTTTTACAATCATGTTCCATAAATTTAGCACTTGAATTAAATCACTTTTTGCACTAAAAAAATCTGGAGTCTGCTCATAATTTGAACAAATGTATTAGACATAACGATGCCAAAATGTTCAGTTACATTGTGATGACAACATACCACTGTCACACAGCTGTAATACATGGGCAAACAAAGCAGAGGTCACGCAGTGGGGCCCACAGCTCTGAAAACGGAAGGGAAAGTCACAACTCAGTTCACAGGAACTGGGGGGGAACTCAGACAGTAGAGAGGCAGGAGACTTTAAGTAAATGTAAAATGGCGTGGTTGATTCGTACCTGTGTGCTACTGAAAATACTGTTGTATCACTGTTTCTCTGTTGTCTGTGTCGTCCCACTCCTCTTCACTCTCCACAGGCTCCACAGCTGCTACAACACCACCATCTGGACCATGCTCCTGCAGGAAAGGCACCTGGCGGCGCAAAGCCAGGTTGTGAAGCATACAGCAGGCCACGATGATATGGCACACCTTCTTTGGTGAGTACATTAGGGATCCCCCTGTCATATGCAGGCACCTAAACCTGGCCTTCAGGAGGCCGAAGGTTCTTTCTATAATCCTCCTAGTTCGCCCATGGGCCTCATTGTAGCGTTCCTCTGCCCTTGTCCTGGGATTCCTCACTGGGGTAAGTAGCCACAACAGGTTGGGGTAACCAGAGTCACCTATTAGCCACACACAGTGTCTCTGTAGCTGTTCCATCACATAAGGGATGCTGCTATTTCGCATGATGTACGCGTCATGCACTGACCCAGGGAACTTGGCATTTACATGGGAGATGTACTGGCCAGCCAAACGGACCACCTGGACATTCATAGAATGATAACTTTTTCTGTTCCTGTACACCTGCTCACTGCCACTGGGGGGAAAGAAGGCCACATGTGTCCCATCAATGGCCCCAATGATGTTGGGGATATGTCCAAGGGCATAGAAATCACCCTTCACTGTAGCCAAATCGCCCACCTCAGGGAAAACAATGTAGCTCCGCATGTGTTTCATCAGGGCAGACAACACTCTGGAAAACACCTTGGAAAACATAGGCTGAGACATCCCTGATGATATGGCCACTGTTGTTTGGAATGATCCACTTGCCAAAAAATGGAGTACTGACAGAGCCTGCACCAGAGGGGGAATCCCTGTGGGTTGGCGAATGGGGGACATCAGGTCTGGCTCCAGCTGGGCACACAGTTCATGTATAGTGGCTCGGTCAAGTCTGTATGTCAGTATGACATGTCGTTCTTCCATTGTCGACAGGTCCACCAGCGGTCTGTACACGGGAGGATTCCTCCATCTCCTCGCAAGTCCCAGCGGATGGTGCCTAGGAAGGACAACATGGAGCACAGAGTCAAGCAACCCACAGGTACGTAACCACAGCTTGCACAGTACACGATTCGCTATGCATTGAATGGCTTGTATGAGTGGCAATGCAAGGCCTAAGCCTGTGTGACGCCGTAGAAATTCAGCCATGTGGGCCCTTGAAATGGCGGCTGCCTGACCTGTGAAGTGTGACAATGGGATGTGAGGTCAATGCGCTGGCGTGGCACACCGTGGCGGTAGGCGGTCGAAGACCGCGGCGCAAAGCAGCATTGGTTAACATAGAACCCTATGGGTCTCAGGAGCCAATGACGATGTGCGCCGGCGGTCGCGGTACGCACCGCCGTGGTATGCACCGCCGCGGGCATGACCGCCATTTTCTAACTGCTTAATCACTCGAGACCTGATCATCCACAGGAGAGGACCTATACTGCAAGTGCTGCTGTGAACTCGGTCTGGAAGAGACAATGGCTGCTGCGACTGGGGAAAGGGCCCCTGCCTTCACATCTGAGGAATTGGATAAACTCGTTGATGGGGTCCTCCCCCAGTATGCGCTACTCTACAGTGCTCCAGACCAACAGGTAAGTACACTGGGAGCACGTAGTATGGGCTATGCCTGTGTTGAGTGGGGTGGATGTAAGATGGTGGGGCGGGGAGCGTATGAGGATAGCAACGCACGACAGATGAGAGCATGTGCCACATGGCAAGGTTGGGGAGGGGGGGCCACTCACATCGACCATGCAGAAAAGTGATGATATTTCTTTTTCCACCCTGTCCATGTCACATAGGTCAGCGCCCATCAGAAGATCGACATTTGGCGTGCCATCGCCAAGGACGTCCGGGCCCTGGGGGTCCACAACAGACGGGGCACCCACTGCCGCAAGAGGTGGGAGGACATCCGCCGCAGGAGCAGAAAGACCGCCGAGGCTCTGCTGGGGATGGCCTCCCAACGTAAGAGGGGTGCCAGTCGTCAATTGACCCCCCTGATGTCCCGGATCCTGGCGATGGCCTACCCCGATTTGGATGGGGGCGTGAGGACATCACAGCAGACAGAAGGGGGTGAGTATCAGCACATTCTGCTATATTAGCGCACAGTGGAGGCGTCTGGGTGGGGGAGGAGGGCTGTGGCTATCTCTAGGCCAGGGCGGTTTCTGTAGGCTAGGCCCCTCCGTTAGACATGGCCCTGTGCCCCCGGCCCCCACCTCTGTAGGGTGCTAAGTACAGCTATCCATGGCCCGGGCTCACCTATGTGTGCATTTGTCGTCCATAGACTTGTAGGCCAAGTCACAATAATTGAGTAGTGTACCCCGAGTGCGCGGCGTAGTGCAGGGGGCTTCTGTGTCTGTCCTCTCCGCCACGGTGCCGCCAATGCATGCACTCAACATGTCTTTCTTTCTTCTCTCCCCCCTTATTTTTTGGTTTTCCTGCTCATGTGTGCATTAGCATCATCAGGCGGAGGAGAAGTGGCATCAGCGCACGAGGGAGCTGCATCTCACATGGGCCCGGAGGGCCCTGCAACCGACTCGGACTTAACCAGTGAGACGGAGGGCGAGGGGGGCTCCACAACGGGGACCCGTGGAGACGTCAGCGACACAGACACGTCCTCGGAAGGGAGCTCCCTTGTGGCACCAGCTCCGCCCTCCCAGCAGCCCCTCAGCTTTCGCCCCGTGCCCGCTCGGCCAGGAAGCCGGCCATCTCCTTCGCCCCTGGCACCTCAGGTCCTGCCCCAGTCACCCCTGCTGCCCTCAGTGAGGAGGTTATTGACCTCTTCCGGACGCTCATTGTTGGGCAGTCTACCCTTTTGAATGCCATCCAGGGGGTGGAAAGGGAGGTGCATCAGAGCAATGCATACCTGGAGGGCATTCATGCAGGTCAGGCTGCCCATCAGCGATCGTTCAACGCTCTGGCCTCAGCACTGACGGCAGCAATTGTCCCTGTGTCTAGCCTCCCCCCTCCAACTTCCTCAACCCAGTCCCACTCCCCTGTTCCTCTGCCTATCCCAGACACACCTACAGACCAGCCTGCACACACATCAACACCCAAGGGCAGCTCATCCAGACATAAGCACCACAGATCACACAAGCATTCACCTAAGCAACATCCACATGCAGACACACCAACACCCACTGCCTCCACTGTGTCCCCCTCGTCCTCGTCTCCCTCCTCCCTCCCTGTGACGTCTCCACTCACACCTGCATGCACACCACCATCAGCCAGTACGTCCATCACCACCACACCCACCAGAACAGTCCGCACACGTGCAGTCACCACCCCCACTACCATTTACACGTCCCCTGTGTCCTCTCCCAGTGTGTCTGTCACCCCCTCTTCCAAACCACACAAACGCAGGCAGCCACCCACCCAACAGCCATCCACCTCACGACAGCCTCCGTCACAAGCACCTGCACCCAAAGACAGCACACTTGACTCTCCTACAACCACATCCTCTTCCTCCACTCACATACCCACTACAACTACCCATCCCTGTCTTTCGAAATTGATTTTCCTTTCCAACCTTGACCTATTTTCAACAACTGACCCACCCCCTCCATCTCGTAAGAGTCCAACCAGCACCTCAGCCACCACAAGCCCTGCACCTACTAGGACCATCGTTCAGGGCTATTGGAGTCCACCAGCTCCTAGGGAAGGAACATCATCCAGCAGCAAGGGGACAGCCAGCCCACCCCCTGGGAAAAGAAGCAAAAAAGTGAAGGGCCGGCGCCACAGGCCTGAGACGACTGCCCCCAAGGACACCAGCCTTGCACCGTCACCTGGCCCATCCACCAAGGGAGGCAAGGGCCCCAGAGATTCGTCCAAGGAGGGCAAGGGCCCCAGAGATACTTCCAAGGGAGGCAAAGGGCCCCAGCGATTCATCCAAGGAGGGCAAGGGCCCCAGAGATACTTCCAAGGGAGGCAAGGGCCCCAGAGATTCGTCCAAGGAGGGCAAGGGCCCCAGAGATACTTCCAAGGGAGGCAAGGGCCCCAGAGATTCGTCCAAGGAGGGCAAGGGCAGCAGGGCGAAGAAGTCCGGCAGCAGGCGAGCTGCCCAGGAGGGCCCCACCAGCCCCATTTGGGGTGTGACGGAGGACACCCACGGGCCCAGGAGTCCAACACAGGAGGGCCCCGCAAGCGATAGGTCGGATGGCGACTGAGCGGGAATGATTGCCCAGATCTGGTTCCCTAGGAACACAAGACAAGCACCGCTGAACAGGGCCCCGCCGTGAGAAGAAACGCTGAACAGGGCCCTGCCGTGAGAAGAACCGCTGAACAGGGCCCCGCCGTGAGAGGCACCGCTCCGCTGGGCCCCGCCGTGAGAAGAACCGCTGAACAGGGTCCCGCCGTGAGAAGAACCGCCGAACAGGGCCCCGCCGTGAGAAGAACCGCTGAACAGGGCCCCGCCGTGAGAGGCACCGCTGAACAGGGCCCCGCTGTGAGAAGAACCGCTGAACAGGGCCCCGCCGTGAGAAGAACCGCTGAACAGGGCCCCGCCGTGAGAGGCACCGCTCCGCTGGGCCCCGCCATGAGAAGAACCGCTGAACAGGGCCCCGCCGTGAGAAGAACCGCTGAACAGGGCCCCGCTGTGAGAAGAACCGCTGAACAGGGCCCCGCCGTGAGAGGCACCGCTGAACAGGGCCCGCCGTGAGAAGAACCGCTGAACAGGGCCCTGCCGTGAGAAGAACCGCTGAACAGGGCCCCGCCGTGAGAAGAACCGCTGAACAGGGCCCCGCCGTGAGAAGAACCGCTGAACAGGGCCCCGCCGTGAGAGGCACCGCTGAACAGGGCCCCGCCGTGAGAAGAACCGCTGAACAGGGCCCCGCCGTGAGAAGAACCGCTGAACAGGGCCCTGCCGTGAGAAGAACCGCTGAACAGGACCCCGGCGTGAGAGGCACCGCTGAACAGGTCCCCGCCGTGAGAAGAACCGCTGAACAGGGCCCCGCCATGAGAGGCACCGCTCCGCTGGGCCCCGCCGTCTCTGCACCGCTCCGCTGGGCCCTTCATCTCAAGCACCGCTCCACTGGGCCCTTCCTCTCAAGCATCGCTCCGATGGGCCCTTCCTGTAAAGCACCGCTCCGCTGGGCCCTTCATCTCAAGCACCGCTCCGCTGGGCCCCGCCGTCTCTGCACCGCTCCGCTGGGGCCTTCCTGTCAAGCACCGCTCCGCTGGACCCTTCCTGTCAAGCACCGCTCCGCTGGGCCCTTCCTGTCAAGCACCGCTCCGCTGGGCCCCGCCGTCTCTGCACCGCTCTGCTGGGCCCTTCATCTCAAGCACCGCTCCGCTGGGCCCTTCATCTCAAGCACCGCTCCGCTGGGCCCTTCCTGTCAAGCACCGCTCCGCTGGGCCCCGCCGTCTCTGCACCGCTCCGCTGTGCCCTTCATCTCAAGCACCGCTCCGCTGGGGCCTTCATCTCAAGCACCGCTGGCCCATTGGCAGGGCCGGATCTGTGTCGGGCAGGGCTTCACGAAGCACTCTGGGCACCATGCCTCCTCCATAACCAGTGGAGTCTGTAATCCACCAGATGGACTGTGGCTTTGCACTCCCCAGGATGGTACAGTGGGCAATCCACCCACTGAAAAGACTTGTGAGACTGTGGCTTTGCACTCCCCAGGATGGTACAGTGGGCAATCCACCCACTGTAGAGACTTGTGAGACTGTGGCTTTGCACTCCCCAGTATGGTACAGTGGGCAATCCACCCACTGTAGAGACTTGTGAGACTGTGGCTTTGCACTCCCCAGGATGGTACAGTGGGCAATCCACCCACTGTAGAGACTTGTGAGACTGTGGCTTTGCACTCCCCAGGATGGTACAGTGGGCATGGAGGCCCCTCGTGGATCTGGCGTCGTGGACTCATGTGGCTGAGGTGCCCCCCCTTCCCTTCCCCCTGAGGTGCCTGTGGTTTTATTATCTGATGCCCCAGCAGTGTTCTCTCCAATGGAATCGGGTTTCGTGTGTGGGCTTTGCCCATGTGTTTATGCACATTGGCCCACGGACAATGGCATGTAGCCAATATGTGCCGGACTTTTGGACTATGTTCATATTCTTCATGTTGTGATTTATTTGTTTTAATAATCTAATATTTCACTTAAGTTCAAATATGCTTTAATATACTTCTATTTTAATGATCATTTTATTTTGTCTTTGAATTATTCTGGGGGGCTTGGGGGGTGTAAATCTGACTTGTTGCTCTGCATTGGTGTGTGGGGATTTGGGGGGGGGGGGTGTCGCGCATGTGTGTGCCCGTAATCTTTTCTCTTCCCCCCTCCCCTGTGTCGTAGGTGCAGTACTCACCGTTGTCTCCTGCGGCGGCGTTCGTGCTCCTGGTAGAGGAGCAGGTAGACAATCGCTGGTAGGATGTTTAATTCGGGTTCCATGCTGTCCAGATTCCTCGTGGAGTGTATAGAGGTGAGCGTTTTCCCGTTCGTGATCTGTTTCCGCCGCGTTTTTATCGGCGGGGCTCCCGCACCAGAAAAGGTGGCGGATTGGTGGGTCGTGATAGGGTAGGCGGTATATTGTCTGCCGCCTGTCTGTTGGCGGTGACCGCCGCGCTGTTTGTTTGCCCCGCCGTGGCGGTCGGAGTGTTAAAGTGGCGGGCTGTGTTGGCGGTTCCCGCCAGGGTCTGAATTCCATTTTTTTGACCGCCTGCCTGTTGGCGGGTTGGCCGCCGCTTTAACACCAACCGCCAGGGTCGGAATGACCCCAAAAGTCTCTTTCAAGTACAAAGTACCTGGTTTGGAGTGGAAAATCTCCGCAAAGGGCTGCAGAGGAGGAGATGCATGGAAAAATGTTGTGTGCGTCGGTTTCGCCCCTTCACACACGGACTTGCATAGTTATTTTTCACCCGGGGAAGACGTGTGTTGTTTTTCGGTGCGTGGACAGTCTCCTTCTGTGGTTCGCGGGATTGCCAGATGTCCCGGGGTCTGTGCGTGGAATCCTGGGCTTGTTATCCGGCTGTGCGACATCCCGGTGGTCTGTCCATGGAATTTTCTCCCTCACGGCAGGCGTCGTGTCGATTTCCTCTCTGGAAGTCGGACGGCGTTGTCCAGGTGGGCCGTGCGTCGAAGTTGTGGTCGCACCGCAGGAGTTGTATCGATCTTTTCCTTGCGGGGTCGAGCGGCGTCTTTCCGGAGCGGCGTGCAGTGAATTTTTCACCGCGGAGCAAGCTGTGCTTCAAATTTTCCGCTGCACAAGGCGTCCAGTTGAAAGAAAGAAGTCTTTTTGGTCATGAGACTTCAAGAAACAGGAGGCAAGCTCTATCCAAGCCCTTGGAGAGCACTTCTGCAGCAAGACAAGAGTTCATCAAGGCAGCAGGCCAACAGCAAGGCAGCAGTCCTTTGTAGAAAGCAGTCAGGTGAGTCCTTTGAGCAGCCAGACAGTTCTTCTTGGCAGGATGCAGGTTCTGGTTCAGGTTTCTTCTCCAGCAAGTGTCTGAGGTGGTAGGGCAGAGGCCCTGTTTTATACCCAAACGTGCCTTTGAAGTGGGGGAGACTTCAAAGAGTGGCTTAGAAGTTCACCAGGTCCCCTTTCAGTTCCATCCTGTCTGCCAGGGTCCCAGTAGGGGGTGTGGCAGTCCTTTCTGTCAGAGCAGGCGCTCCATCCTCCCAGCCCAGAAAGACCCATTCAAAATGCAGATGTATGCAAGTGAGGCTGTGTATCCTGTGTTTGTGGTGTGTCTGAGTGAATGCACAAGGAGCTGTCAATTAAACCCAGCCAGACGTGGATTGTAAGGCACAGAAAGATTTAAGTGCAAAGAAATGCTCACTTTCTAAAAGTGGCATTTCTAGAATAGAAATATTAAATCCAGCTTCACCAGTCAGCAGGATTTTGTATTACCATTCTGGCCATACTAAATATGACCTTCCTGCTCCTTTCAGATTAGCAGCCACCATTTCAATCATGTATGAGGGCAGCCCCAATGTTAGCCTATGAAGGGAGCAGGCCTCACAGTAGTGTAAAAACGAATTTAGGAGTTTTACTCTACCAGGACATGTAAACTACACAGGTACATGTCCTGCCTTTTACCCACACAGCACCCTGCTCTAGGGGTTACCTAGGGCACACGTTAGAGGTGACTTATGTGTAGAAAAAGGGGAGTTTTACGCTTGGTAAGTACTTTTAAATGGCAAGTCGAATTGGCAGTGAAACTGCACACACAGGCCTTGCAATGGCAGGTCTGGGACAAGGTAAAAGGGCTACTTGAGTGGGTGGCACAACCAGTGCTGCAGGCCCACTAGTAGCATTTAATCTATAGGCCCTAGGCACATACAGTGCACATTACTAGTGACTTATAAGTGGATTAAATAGTCCAATTGGGTATGATCCAAAGTTACCATGTTTAAAGGGAGAGAGCATATGCACTTTAGCACTGGCTAGCAGTGGTAAAGTGCGCAGAGTCTAAAAGCCAGCACAACAGAGTCCAAAAAGTGAAGGGAGGCAGGCAAAAAGTTAGGGGTGACAACCCTAAGGCATGTCAGGTCTAACACTGCCCATCTGAATAATGTGGTTCGCTGGACCACAGAAGGTCTGTTTATTTTGACCATGACATTTTGGGTACTGAATGATCTAAATTCTCTTGAAGAAATGCTGTGGGGAAATGGTGATTTACCGAAGAAATCAGACATGTAATTAATTATTCCTTGGGTTTTCAGTTTCACATCATTACCAAGAGTAGAAACTCACCGAACTAAAAAATCAGGCCTGACAGGTGAAGCCCTAAAACACCTTATTCTCCTGACTAGATAGCAGAAAAGCATTTTCTTATGAATAGCGCACTGCTTGAAGCCTTTCATGTTAGTGCTGTGGTGGGGCTAGATCCAGAATGTGATGTTACAGCAGTTTGAAGGGGCCTCATCTTTGAGACATGGGGCCAGATGAAAGAAGCTTTTTGCATGGCGCAAACTGCAAAAATCGCAGTTTTCACCATGCAAACCGCGCATCGCGATGCACAAACCCATTTTGCAAGTCGGTTCCGACTCGCAAAATGGGAATGCGACTCGCAAATAGGAAGGGGTGTTCCCTTCCTATTTGCGACTCGCACCGTGATGCAGAATTGCTTTGTGACCGCGAAAGCGGTCGCAAAGCAATTCGCAGTTAGCACCCACGTGAAGTGGGTGCTAACTCATTCGCAAAAGGGAAGGAGTCCCCATGAATCTCGCAAAAAAAACAAATTCAGAGCAGGCAGTGGTCCAATGGACAACTGCCTACTCTGAAAAAACGAAACTAAATAGTTTAATTTTTTATTTTGTATTGCAACTCGTTTTCCTTTACAGAAAACGGGCTGCAATACAAAAATAAATGCTTTATTGAAAAAGCAGTCACAGACATGGAGGTCTGCTGTCTCCAGCAGGCCACCATCCCTGTGAGTGCAGGGAATCGCAAGGGGGTTGCAAATTGCGACCCACCTCATTAATATTAATGCGACCCCCTTGCGATTCACAGAATCATTTCTTGCTACATCTGGCCTATGGTTCCTGTGCTGTAGAGCACTCTGCTTTTGACAGTCCAGGGTCTCCACATTACCCTGCATGCTCACTCCTAGTGCATGAATATTTGAATACATGCTGGTCTGGTTTAGTTTCATCTGCAAATAGTTGCCACTCGTGAGGCTAAAGGAACACAGGGACACTCTGCTATAAACACCAGAACTGATAACCATTGAGTCACACAACTATCAAAACACTGAAAATACCCAAATGAATTCACAAAAAACAAACACTGAAAACAGAAAACCATGGTTCTTCATCTTTGTAGCTAACTATGGCAGTGCAAATTAACACCCTCTAATTTGGTGTACTCTTAATGTGCCCCAAGTGGTGGGTATGGTCCCCCATGCCCTACATTTTGCAGCAATCAACCAGCTCCCTTTATTCCCAATATGAAGAACCACAATCTCACTAGGTTCCGGATGGTTACTGTAGATGACCTGCTTTACCTACATGCTAAAAGTCCAAATTACTTTAACTACACTATCCAGGGAGTTTAAGGTTATAATAGATGTTTTTGTTTGTTACATTAGACCTGTTGCTTTGGGGCTGAAAATGACTGTAATTAGCTAAAACCATGCAAACTGGAATTTTAACATTTTTGACAACTAACATCCTGCCCGAGAAATATATTCACAAGGTCACGTCTTGGAAAGATTGATGAACTTTTTCAGAGAACAATGGGCCTGATTACGCGTCCGACCACCAGACCTGTTGGGAGGAGACTGCTGTTGAGGTGGCGGTCTCCCCACCGGCCCTATTATGGCCCTAGTACAAAAGGTGCTGCAGCATTACTGCCAGCTCATAATAGAGCCAGCGGCAATGCTGTCGCACGCAGGGGGCACCACCGCGAATCTGGTGGTCGGTTGACTGCCAAACTCGTAGTGAGGCCCATAATCTGTATCAAACAGTTTGGAAAATATGTACTTTTGGGGGAGTTAAGCATGTCAACAATTCTGGGTTAAAGTAACTTTGAGTTGTACCAACACCACCTTAGAACAAAGGGCCAGATGTAGTAAGCTGTTTGCATGGTGCAAACTGCGAAAATCGCAGTTTGCGCCATGCAAAAAGCCTTTTGCGATGCACATTCACAATTTGCGAGTCAGTACCGACTCGCAAATTGTGAATGCGACTCGCAAATAGGAAGGGGTGTTCCCTTCCTATTTGCGAATCACATCGCAATGCAGAATTGCTTTGTGACCGCGAATGTGGTCGCAAAGCAATTCGCAGTTACCACCAGTGTCACACTGGTGGTAACTCATTCGCAAAAGGGATCCCTTCCCTTTTGTGAATGTTGCCCAAAAGGTTTTTTCAGAGCAGGCAATGGTCCAATGGATCACTGCCTACTCTGAAAAAACAAAACCAAATGGTTTCGTTTTTTTTTTATTTTGCAACTCGTTTTCCTTTACGGAAAACGGGCTGCAAAATTTTTAAAAAAACTGCTTTATTTAAAAATCAGTCACAGACATGGAGGTCTGCTGACTTCAGCAGGCCACCATCCCTGTGAGTGCAGGGACTCGCTAGGGGGTCGCAAAATGCAACCCACATCATTAATATTAATGAGGTGGGTCTTTGCGACCCCGTAGCGAGTCGCAGACAGTGTCTGAGACACCGTTCTGCATCAGGATTTGCGATTCTGAAATTGCAAGTCGCACCGACTCGCAATTTCAGAATCACAAATTCTGACATTGCTACATCTGGCCCAATGAGGGTTTGTCCTCATTTTTTGCAATAAGAATTCTCCGAAACCCCACACATATATATCTCAGACTCCCCAGTCCAAGTGATGGTAAAGGTGTACCCCACTGGCCCAGGTAGCTTTTTGTTTTCGTATTTATATTGGGAGGGTGCTATCTTGGGTAGCCCCTCCCACTCTTTCTCCCTTAGGTGTTTGCACAATCTCAGGGAAAGTCATCTAATTGTGGAGGAGTGTCACTGATACCTTGCAAGGAATGTGGCATTATTTATCTTCTCCATCCTCCTTTCACTCTGGGACATGTATGGTCCTTACTGACCTTTGTAGTAGGCAGAAGTCCAGCAAAGGGAAAATGGGTGACTATCATCTTTATATCGCTCCTGACAACAGGTTAGTGACTTCACAGCAAGACTGTAGTGTATGAGGAAGTTTGCCCAAATAATCCAATGTTTTGCCTAACTACTTCCAATGTTATTATCTATATGGTTGGTCCACGATTTCTTAAACAACGAATGACAGCCCTTAACCTGGTAAAAAGCTGAACTTATAAAAAAATTTATTACAGAAAGATCACCATAATACATTTTTGAAAAACCTCAGCAGCCAGTGACACAATAAACTTGTTGTCCTTTATCTGGGCAGACCAACATAGATGGAGAAAGTTCTTTTGCATTGAGACTAGATTTGGGATGTATATGCACCTGCTAAAAGCTAGCATTCAGTTCTTGGTCTTAAAACCAGTTAGTCATATTAAGTTTTGCCATAATGTGCCTATGAGTAGGGATGTGTTTTTCTCACATTGGAGCCATTGCCCGCAGATTTACTGATGTAATTAGCTGGCTTGATGTTTTTCTTAGCCGTGATTGGCACGGCCATGACCATTAAGTGTATGGCTTTTTATCTTTTTCATAAAGCCTGTTAGTTCTAGTTTTCATGGTTGTTAAGTTTGTATGCAGCTATCTGAATGACAGTGAATAATAACCCCGGTTCCTCAAACTTCTATCCCAGCTTGAATGTGCTGAATGTGAAGTGATACATTGTGTGGCTTAGTTTGTGACACAATTTAGTTATACTCTACTCCACTTACAATGACCCAAGCAAATGTCTAAGCTGTTGAATATTTTAGAATAAATATGACTTATGTATAATAAATATTGGTCTATATTGAAATTTTCCATTTTTGTTGTGGTCATCTAGAACATAAACAACTCTTCCACTTCCTCGTCTTCAGAGTCCTATGAGTTTGGGCATTGTATATTCTAAATTTCTTTGCATTTTTGTGGGCATATATACCTTGTGTATTCCTTTGCTTCGTATCCTCACATACACTGACATTACTAGATGTCTTGATCATTTTGTGACCACATTGAGGGAGAGAGGCTTTCGGCTTTCTTAATAATATCTGGGAGTTCTAGCTTTCACAGTGCTAACTATAGCTGTAACTAAGTGGGAAATTGCATTATTAATTGTTACGAGTTTTCCTGGATTGCATTGCTATGTTAAACATCCGAAAGATATTCGATAAATCACTGCATGAGTGTTGGATTCTAACCATGCTTCAGTGAACTGGTTGTCGAAATGGTATATACTTTTGGTCCTGTAGAACCAAGAAAGATACTGTGGGGCCCACCATATATAAAGCATAGGGCTAGGAGTCAGTCCACTTCAACCACATCTGAGTGAGTAACAACATCCTACCCAAGCACAATGGTATGAGAGACACAGAAAAAAGCCTCTTACAGTGCCAGGGACTGACGGGGTAATGTATTCTTTTTCAGGATTCTTTTTTTCACTTGTGAGATGCCAGCAAATTTTGAGGGCCTTGTCATAATGTGGGATGCTTTACATTCCATGTTGACCAGAATAGCTATTTATGTTTGTAATGGCTATACAACAAATACGATTGCCTATATGTAAACATATGCAAAAATTAGCATTCTTGGACAGACATCTTGAAATGTTTCTTACTTTTGTAAATGACATTCAGAGATGGCCACCCACTCATGCACATACTGTACATAGATGGCCATCTTTTAATGGTTTCTAGAAAAGAAAAGAAAAGAAAAGAAAAGAAAAGAAAAGAAAAGAAAAGAAAAGAAAATCAGAGAAGGTTTCCTGTGCATGCTATAGATAGGTTTCTGTCTTTCAATGTTCTTTTTTTCAGCCGTACTGCAAAAACATTTTAAAGATGGTCCATCACATAGATGTGCACGGGTAACAGCCATCTTTGCATGGTTTTTATAACACCGTTTTACCAAAACAATTTTGAAGAAAATGAGCGTTGGAAAACTTAAAAAGTTTGCTACAAATGGCAGACCTATTGGCTTTCACAGTTCTTATTTTTAGAATGTGTTTATTTTGCAAAGTAAATTTTTTTTTGCATCTTTTTCTAGGTTTTTAAACTTTATACTTGATAATAATCTCCACCTCCAGCTGGCGCTGCAGTCTTAACTTCTTTGAAGTGTAGAGGATAAATTATAGTGCAATTGTTTTCAAGTTTGTATGAGAAGTGAGACATATCCTGGCACAATCAATTCAGTTTGCCTTTTGATGGTACGTCGTCTTCCTATGTGGTCCGGAGCTGACATGATTTCAGTTCTAATGAAAGTTTCTCTCTTTAATAAAATGAGCAAGGCATAATGTGTTGATTTCATTTGGAAGATAATTTTTGTTCTGATTTTCGTCATTCTTTTTTATCTTAATTTCCATAGTAATGTCTGTTCTTATTTCATATCCTTTTAATCTAATTCTAACCTGGGCAGCGGTTTTCTACTGTGGCTATTTTTCTATTTCCACCACTCGATGACTGATACTTATTCTAATCATTCAGTTTCTGTAGTTCTTAGAGAGCCATATACCTTATGTGGTGTTCTCCCGTGAATTATTCTTAACATAAATTTTTCCATCAGATTTTGTTCTGCTTTGAATTAGCCTCTACTGTGCTCCTTCGTGTGCAGATTTGTATTTGTCATCTGCTAATGGTTTTATTAAAAATGTTAATATTATATTTGTAATGAAACACAATAGGCCCATACTTTACGAGTAAAGTTGTCCTATTAACAAATGTAAACGTTTTGTATTTCCAGAATCAATGACTACAATACAGGCACCACAAAAGTCTGACTGTTGTACATTACCAGTCTTGTAAACATATGCACATGATTGTATATGACTCATCCCTCTGTATTCAAGCTAAGCAGTGCTATTACATATGAAAAAACAAAGGAACACTGTATATCTTATGCTTCCAACTTGGTTGCCATTTAATATTTGAAGTTCATTTCTTAGAAGCAGTGTACTGTCAGCCTGTAAGTGCTCTTGAATGTTTCCATCCAGAAGTTTATCTATTTTTAAACCAATATCTTTGTAAATCAATGTAGAGTTCTAGGCCAGGGATTCATAGCCTCTCAGTACTTTAATGCGGCTGCCTCCCAAAAGAAGCCTGGAAAGAGGGCCAGCACTTTTCTATTCCTATTGTGTATGCCATCACAGGGGCAGCATAAGGATTAATGTTGCCCCTCCCTTTTTTGGAAGTGTTTGTATGATTAATTCCTACTTCCATTAAGACATGATTCATGTTGAACTCTTGATGCAATGTATTGTTCTTGAATATCTTCAGCCACAACACATTGCAACATCTTTTGTGGTGTTAAGAAATTATATCCGAGGCTAACTTGTTCAACCAGGTTGTGGTATCAGTTCTCAACACCCAATTTTAGATCATTTAAATTTTAAAGATTTAAAGAATAAGTTTATTAGAAATATTGTAATACTGAGTAAAATACATGGTAATACATTTGGTGGATATGAAGCAACTAAATAAATGGAAGAATAGAAGAAGGGATGGGCGGTACATTAGTTATATGCACAGGTATCTGATTACAACAAATGATAAATAATAAAACATATATCAAACAGTATATAATGTATAAATATATAATCTAAAATAGGAACTCAGAGAGCTTGAAGACCTTCTTGAGCATAGGGCAAAGGAGCAAACAACAATTTCGCAGAATTGTAAAGAAATTGTGTAATGGGTGTCCAAAGGAATTTCCGCTTTAAAACCAGGGATATAGGGTGCATATAAGCAGTGTCCAATTGATGATTGTAGCAGACTGCATACCACCAAGTTTAAATGATAATTGTGAGAAATCCTTGCAATGTTGAGTTAGTTTCTGAAAAGCAATTGTTAGGACAATCCAATATTATCAAGTCGAATGAGACATCTGCCCATGCATCAGATATGCTATCCAAAAACACATTAATGTCAGAACAGGGAATGTTGGAATGAAATATAGAGTTGAATTGATCCCAAATTTGTGTCCAAAAAGTAAAAATGAAAGGACATGTGAATAGCTAATGTTTCAAATCAGTTTGTTCTGGGTTAATCTTGTGCAGGATATTTGGTGTCAGAAAAAATCCATTGTAAATGAAAAAGAGAGTTTGTGTTGTATTTGCTGCTTGAGAAGATTTCCTAATTTTAATCCAAATGTGTTTCCAGGTTGATGTGAAAAAGGTACTGGGAAGGTCTGTTTCCCATGCTAGGCCAATGATAGATTTAGGACTACCTGTAGGAAGGTATTGTAAGTGGGAGTAAATAATAGAAGCTTCAGGGTTTGTGTGTAAAATTGTAGCAAGGTAAATGATCGGTGTTGAATTAGTGGAGAAATATGTTTAAAAATAATAAATGCTTGAGAAAATATGCTTTGTAGAGATGCAAATTTGGTTTGGAAAGTGGATAGAAGGTTCAAGAGTGTCTTAGTTTGTGAAAAAGATACAGGGAGTTTTGAGTGAACATTTAGTTGACGCCGACTAGCCCTTTGGACCTCCAGGTTTGTCAACAAATACGACGGTTATTCATTTGTATATGTTTTTATATGCCAAATGGTAGAGTTCATAAAGGAACACAAGTCTTTGGGATAATAGGATATGATTGAAGCTAACAATTTACAGGTATTCTTGCAGGTTGGATTAAAACGTTTTCTGGGCTTTTTGCATGAATGTTAAATATTCAAGAAATGAAAAAGGTGATAAAAACTTGGGTTCCAAGCCTACCCATAATGGAGTATATGATAGGGAAGACATGATCCAATTAGTAGATTGTCTTAATAAGAATGCTTGATGATATTTGGAGAAAGCTGGAAAGTTTACTCTACCCTCAGACTTAAGGCGTTGTAGTTTAAGCAGAGACATACTTTCGTTTTTTGTTATTCCAAAGAAAAGAGGATAATATTGAATACATTTTCATTTATGATTTACGAGTAATATTTAAAGGAATGTTAGAGATGGTGAAGATAATAATAGGGACTAACATCATCTTAAATGGTGAATATAGTTTGGTATAAAAAAGTTAAGATATTCGAATCTGTATGATGTACCATGTCAGTATAATCTATGAAAAATTCGATAAGAAGTTTGTTTTGATTTCCCTCAAGATAATTTGCTAATATATTCCCTAATTTGTCGTTACCACGTAAAATTTTGCATTAGATGTCAGGAGGTAAGAGGATACATTTTCAGTTGAAGTCTCATTGAATTGAAGCTTAGCATTAATAAGCAATTGTAGTGAGTGCTGAGTTTGAGATGTGTAATAGGAGTATTAGAGATGTTTAATTTTGCCAAGTATTTGTTTGGATTGGACCTGAGAGAGTTTATTTTTCCTGGATACATAATTGATAACAAACTCTCTAGCTAAGGATTTAAAAGTGTCCCCAACTGTATGAAAATGCAAGGTATCCGTAAGATTGAGAAGGAATTATTAGTGGAGGAAAAAAATAAAAGAAGAGGTGAATGTTGTATCTAGCAGTAAAGAGTTATTAAACTTCCATTTTTGGAATAGATATGTTTGGGTACAAGGTCAAGAGACACAAACTGGAGCATAGTCAGAAATTAAGATGGAACCAATGTCTGCCGCGTGTCATGATTGAGTGAGAGGATGATTGAATGAGAGGATAGATATAATCTATTTGAGATTGTGTGTGATGAATTGGAGAAAAATATGTGTATCCTCTTAAGGGGGGATTGCATAGACGCCAAGCGCCTTTTAGGTGATGGTGCTGGATGGCTTGTACAAATGTTTTTTTGTGATTTATTCAGAATATAAGGCGATAAGGAATGTCTATTGAAGAAGGGGTCCACAAAATAGTTAAAGTCCCCTACTTAAACAAGAGTATCATCAGGATATTGCAATAGCTTCTGAGAAATGATAGAGCAAAACTTACAATCAAGAGAATTGGACCATAGACATTAAAGAGTACAATTGGGACCTTATCAATGCAAAGATTTATGGCATAAAATTATTACACCATGTTTTTTCCCATTACCAAGTGAGGAAAATACATTGCCCAGACATCTTTTGCAAAGTTTCACAGACTCGCTTTCTGAAAGGTGTGACTCCTGCAAAAAAGCTATATGAGCATTGAGCTTTGACAAATGGTTCAGAACTCTGGGTCGCTTGATCGGGGAACTTAAACCTCTGACATTCCAAGCTACCATTGTCAAGAGCATTGAGAAGAAGCAAAATAAAAAATATAATCAGACACAATATATAGTAATATCAAAAAGAACCAGACAAGGAACAGGAGAAATAACTTAACGAAACAGAAGTAATACAGCCACGAATCTAGAGCGATGTAGAGAAGAGAGAGTGAAAACAAAAGTAGAGATAAGGGAAAGAAAAGAAGGAATGAAGACAAAGTATGAGGAGAAAGGAGCTAAAAATAGAATAGAGAACAAGAAATATAACAATGAAGGAAAACATATCTAAGCTCAAGGAGAGCGATACAACAAGAATGGTGGACAACTACAAGCACAAACTGGGAAACAACTGTTGTAATGAGACTCAGCTACGGGTGCAGGACCCATCAATATTCACCACCAATTTTATAAATAGAACACTGGCACTCCAAACGGTTGTTGTCTCCAAAGTTTATTTAGTATCCAAATATCCTTTGTAAGTAACATTGTAACGGCTTGTATCTTCTGACGCATTTCAATCATTACGGTCTTCTTCTTAGCGCAGATTTTTACAGAAGCCCCATCCCTATTAGAAAATTTACTAACCAGTTTGCTAAACATAAAGGAAATACTACCAGTATTCGTCATACTGCCAGAGAAAAAAACAATTCATTTCATTTTAACTCTCAATTTGTCCTACCCTATTATCATACCAAATTTGCCTACTAATGATATATATAATACTACTATTATTCAATAATTAACCACATTATAAAAAATATGGAATATATGTTTCTTAATTTTCATTGTTAATAACATTGTAACGGCCTATATCGACTGCCCAGTGGCTATACAATAATTCATACCATCATAACCTTTAATCAGCCTGTTCTTGGCTAGTTAATCTACTTGGAATAATTGCCGCCTGAAAAACTGTATTTTCGGGTATGTGAGCAAACAAACATAAAATAAGCCATCTAGAATCCTCTAATCCATGAACCCAGATCAAAAACAATATTCCATTGCTTAACCAACATGAACTTAAAGCTCTTCGTCCTGGTTCAATCCCCACAGATGTTTACTGTTTAGTCTAATTATATAATCAGATTCCATCTTTCTGAGACTGCATTTCCTGTCGCCTCCTCTCGGGGTCAGCAGCACCCTGTCACTTCCGAAAAAAGACATACTGTCAATTTTCCCTTTATGCACCAGTCTACAGTGACGTGCCACCGGATAGATCACATCATTAATCTTGATGGCACGCCAATGTTCCAAAATATGCTTTTTCTGAAGTCCACAAGGGCAGGAAATAAAATATACAGAGAAAGGAGAATTACAGTTTAATACTTTTTTGATTTTAACTTCCTTGCCTGTGGGTAAAATGTGTTTTGCAATTCACACTTTTTTTACAGGCCTTGCACTTTGCACATTTATAAAAACCCTGTTGACTTACAATGAAGATCTCCCTCCTCTTTGTCAACTAACTATGTACTAACCTATCCTGTAAAGAGCTACTCTTCCTATATGTCATTCTTGGGTAAGGGCTAACTTTCTGTCCAATCACCTTATCTGTTCTAACAAGGTGCCAATATTGTCTCATAATATTCATCACCTGGTCCGAGTAAGCACTATAGGTAGTGATACATCTCAGAATATTTTCATTCCCTTTCTTTATTTTCGGAACCAAGAGACTCTCCTTTTGTACCCCTGAAGCCTTGTGACAGGCATCACTAATAACCTTTATCGGGTATCCCCTATATCTAAATCTTCCACTCATATTAATTTGTTCATTCTTGAAACTTTGAGCCGTACTACAATTTCTTTTGGCTCTAAGTAGTTCCCCGTACGGAATACTCCACTTTAATTTAGGTGGATGATGACTATGAGCATGTAAAATGCTATTACCTGCACTGCTTTTCCTGAAAAGACTAGTCTGAAAGGTACCCCTTTCCACTGTCACCATTATATCCAAACATTCCATAACATGTCACTTTTTTATATATACATAGATATATATCATATCATTTTTCTATATGAACGACAACATAAAACAAAGAGAAAAGAACAGCAACAGAAACATATAAACTATCTTGTTTGAGTATGAAGCATCCATGCTCTACATGCAGCAAGGAAAGCCTAGAGATGAGGGGAATCTTCATAAGCTGTTGGCTTATTATTATATGTAACTTTTAAAAAAATATATTTTTATTAATTTCAAATAGCACAGGGTTATAAGCCAGTATCAATTGCACCAGGGCATAGGAAAAAAAATAACAATAGGATACAGTTTCTCAGCTGTAATAAGAGAAATTATATCATATATCCATGAAATTGTGGCATCACAATCAACTGCTCTCACACACATAAACTTATTGGGGTGGTGGACCAATACTATATTTGGAGTAGAAGTCGCTGTCTGTTAGGTAGGTCCAGCCTTATTGCAGTGTCCCCAATCAGTAATTCTTCATTCACAATGAAGTCAGGTGGCTTCAACTATAATAGGCCTTATGCAGGGAGTGTGGGGTTAAGAGGACCCAACTAGGTGATAGAAGGGGAAAGAACTGAAACTATAAAACTATAAAACGTGCTTGGTGAATGTGGGGTAGATCAGTAAGCGCCCCTATCCAGTTCTTCAGTAAAACTCTAATTTGCTGTCTCTAAAGGCGGTCATTGGGGCCGGGGGGGGGAGGAAGGTAGGTACTTCAGGATGTACATCTTTTATGTAAGTGTCAGAGTGTATCTACTGTATGCCTACAGGGTAACTGAATCCCAGAATCCCAGAATGATCTCAAATGTAATTGGAAAGTCAGCTGGGGTACTATTTGATACTCAGATGGTGGGAGTTGGAGTTTAAGAGAATATCTGAATGTTACTCATCATGGGAACCTATTATTTAGTGGTGGTATATGTAGTGGGCATGTCCATTACTGGTTGGGGCATTCTAGTTGCTTCAATGCTCCCAGTCTCCTGCGAGGTCAATTTGTCTTCCAGTTTACCTAAATAGGTGTCCCAAAGTGTTACCTCTCCCCCTCCACCTCAGACACCTCTATCCTGTTCCGACACGCTAGCTTCTGCCGAAGCCCAGCGAAACACCGCTCGTAGCCAGTCCTGTACATCGGGAGGTCGGGGTGCCTTCTAAGACATTTAAACAATGCAAAGGCGAGGTATACAAATTTCAGATAGTATTTGGTCTGTTTGTTCCTTTTAGTTACCCCCAGCAGCCAAAGGAGTGAGTCTAATCGGAGATGCACATCTATAATATCTGATACATGTTGCGTAATATGAATCCAAATGCTGCGTATCTCCTGGCATTCCTATGCCATATGTAGGAAGGTGGCGTCATCATGACCACATCTCGGGCATACCAGAGAGGTGTCTGGAAATATACTATGAAGACGATGGGGCATCAAATACATTTGGTGGACATAATTAAAGTGCGTATATTTCAGTCTAGCATTGCGTGAAACATATCTCACTTGTTCTAATGTCATTCTCCACTGTTGTTCTGTTAAATCAATTCCTAACCCAGCTTCCTACTGAGCTTTGCTACGGGGATGCGGTGTGACCTGAGTCTCCCTCAACAGTATATATAAATCAGAGACTGCCCTCCTTTCCCATCCCTGCGTTAAAATATAGTGGATCACCTATTGTGTAGTAGCCCACCTTCTCTCCATGCATGAAAATCGTATACCTGAGAAAGATCTTGTATCCGAGGTATTTCCCATATTGGGAGTTTAGGGGAGTAGAGGAGTGGTTGTCACCTCTGATGAATATATCGAGTCCACGCCGCCCCTGCTGTATGCAGTAGTAATCCGGAATCTGCATTGCTTCTGTCTTGCGTAAGAAGCCATCTGAGCACCCCTCCTTCCCTCACTGTGTATTGCACCATAGTTCCCTCTATTGTTTGGTTTCCAATCAACCAGGACATTATCCATTGTAGTTGTGCAGCTGCATAATATTGCTCCATGTCTGGGAACGCCATGCCACCCTCAAGTAGTGAATACTGCAGCACATCTAAGGATATCCTCTTGCGTCCTGAGCCCCATATAAGTGTTATCAGTAAACTACGTGTAGCCTGAAAGAAGGCCCTTCTGGGCCGGATCGGCAATGCTAGGAACAAATAAAGCAATCTCGGGAGTATCAACAGTTTGATAATAGCTGCTCTACCCATAGGGGAGAGGGGCAACCGCATCCAGAAGGGTAAAGACCTATGAATAGAAGTCAATGCTCTGTTATAATTGCCTTCCACTAGGTCCATCTCTGAGTGGTACACATCTATCCCCAAGTACCGGAAAGTCCCTGTGGCCCATACTAGTCGCCCACCAACAATCGACTGGTTCAGTGTATCGCTTGCCTCGCGTAAGGGGAACACACAGGATTTACCCCAATTCACCTTAAGGCCTGACACTTCACTAAATTGGTCTAGTTGCATGAATAATCCAGATAGTGCACTGTCAGTCTCCCAGAGATAAATTGATACGTCGTCTGCATAGAGAGATGTAATATGCCACCGTCCATCTACCCATAATCCCCAATCAATCGTCTGCAGGCGTGCCGCAAGGGGCTCCATGGCTAGGGCAAAGAGTACCGGGGATAGTGAGCAACCCTGACGTGCACCTCTCTGAATGGAAATGGAGCCAGACACTTGATGACCAGTACGGACTCTTGCCTGGGGGGCAGTATAGAGCAGCTGTATCCACTGCAGGAATCGGGGACCTAGTCCAAAGCATCTCAGCATCCACATCGAGTAAGCCCAAGCTATCGTATTGAATGCTTTTTTGAAATCAGAGACACTTCCAGTGGGTGGCCATCTCCTTTAGAAACCGTATCGATGATGTGGCATAGTCGTCTGGTGTTATAATAAGTGGCTCAGTTTGGTACAAATCCATTCTGGTCAGGGTGAATTAAGTTGGGGAGTAGTGGTAGTAACCTATTTGCCAGTGTCTTACTTAGGATCTTATCATCTATATTAAGCATAGATAGGGGTCGGTATGAGCCCACCTTCAGAGGATCCTTACCAGGTTTGGGAAGTACCACGATAAGGGCCTCATTCAGCAGGCTATTTTCCCCCGGGGTCTCTGCGGAGCTCCAACTCAAGCGCCCGCTCTGGCCGCCATCTTGACTCTGCCCCATTATTATATGTAACTTTAAACAAACAAGAATGGAAAAGTCCAAAACATGCTCCTTTTGATCTGAGTGTTGGTTGCATGTTTACGCAGTGTCTTCGATGATCTGCAGCGCTCTTAGCATAATCCTGTGAGAAGACCATGAAATTGTTCCAGTTATTTGGCAGCAGACATGACCTGAGCTAGTTCAGTGTTTTCCAAGAAATACAAGATAACTTCTCTTGGTCTTTGAAATTAGAAGGAACCAAAGTAGGGTGACCTAAACTGTGAACTCTTTGAATGTTGAGTGGAGGACCAGCGGGAAATTTCAGTACCTGAGATAAAGGGCCGTATTTATACTCTGGTTGCGCCGAATTTGCGTCTTTTTTTTCGACGCAAATTCGATGCTAAACTAACGCCAACTAACGCCATATTTATACTATGGCGTTAGACGCTTCGGGCGCCAAAGTGCCCGGAGTGTGCGTCATTTTTTAGCGTGAACCCCTTCCTTGCGTTAATGATATGCAAGGGAGGCGTTCCCGTCTTAAAAAATGACTCCCAGGCCTTTACGTGGTATTTATACTCCCGGGCAAAAATGACGCCCGGGAGTGGGCGTGGCCAAAAACGGCGCATTTGCGCCGCTTTTTAACGCCTGGGTCAGGCATGGCGTTAAGGGACAAGTGGGCTCAAAATGAGCCCAGAGTGCCCTCCCCTGCCCCCAGGGACCCCCCCTGCCACCCTTGGCCACCCCAGGAGGACACCCAAGGACGGAGGGACCCATCCCATGGACATTAAGGTAAGTTCAGGTAAGTATTTTTTTTTTTATTTTTTGTGGTATAGGGGGGCCTGATTTGTGCCCCCCTACATGCCACTATGCCCAATGACCATGCCCAGGGGACAGAAGTCCCCTGGGCATGGCCATTGGGCAAGGGGGCATGACTCCTATCTTTACAATGATAGGAGTCATGTTGATGGGGGATGGGCGTCGAAAAAAAATGGCGCAAGTCGGGTTACGACGATTTTTTCGACGTAACCTGACTTGCCCCATTTTAAGACGCCCATGCGCCATTTTCCCCCTACGCCGGCGCTGCCTGGTGTACGTGGTTTTTCTCGCGCACACCAGGCAGCGCCGGTCTGCTTGCGCCGGCTAACGCCATTCAATAAATACGGCGCCCGCATGGCGCTTCAGAATGGCGTTAGCCGGCGCAAAACTTTTTGACGCTAAACTGCGTTAGCGCAGTTTAGCGTCAAAAAGTATAAATATGGGCCAAAATGTTTTAATGAATGTCTAAGGGTTTGAGCCTTGAGGAAGACCATATGTATGTAGTTATTCCTCCTATTCCAAGTGTCAAGGTCTTCAACTTGTTTTTGTAGAATATATACATGTGATCATTCATTTTGAGAGAAATGTCATTGAACTTGGTATTTGTTGCTCCACATTAGATAAACGTTGTTCCATACAAAACCACCAGTCGCTAAGATTTTGCAGTTTGACATTATTGCCTTCCATAAAGAGAGGGAGGGCATTTATCTCCTACAGCAGCAAGGCCAAAGAAACATTGGGAAGAGATTTTGGAGGAGAAGGTGGTTCTTTTTTTAAACCTTTTAGTCGGTGCCTTGCCAGGATTAGCACTGGTAGAGCAGCTGAAGAATGAGATGAAGAATTGTAGCTTTTATGCAATGAGAAGTCCTCCATTTTAGATGTGACAACACCCAAAAAGTATTTGAAAACTTTTTCTTCATGCTGCCTAGAGATTTTGAAAGCTATTTATTTTTCACATAAACTAGAAAACACCCACTTTTAGATACAATGATCTAAGTCTACTTCTATGCTGTTCTATGCTGTCAGCTTCTCCACTCCAGGCATCGTGAACAAGAGATAAGTATCCAGTTATCATATTTTATTTATGATCAGCTACATTTTGCCAGACACCACACTGTCTGACCAAATTAATTCATTGAATATTTTAATGATGACACAGTCTTCATGGGCTAAAGGTAAGAATCCATGCCCTAGGAAGATATGTTTTTCATTTAAGCCAATGAGAGCACAGGACATCTTGCTGTAAGTGGATCTGAGTTTTTATTAGGCAAGTGTAACTGGACAAGTGCTGTGACCATACATAGGCAGTCTTTACTAGAGACCAGACACCATTCCTGGCCATTACAAGAAACCACATTACCAAATGAGTTATGTGATTGCACAAGACAAGGTCAAAGTTAAAATTTAAGGTTGATGCAATGCAATGCGGGTCAGATACAGGGACCAGGTTCACCCTGGTGGGAAGTTTTTCTTCTGACTTAGAAATAAGAGGTTGTCGACTAGTCATTGGCAGTTCAAGGTGCAAGCTGGAAACAACCTGATTTTTCACAAATCCAGGAGTGTTCTGA
Organism: Pleurodeles waltl; assembly: GCF_031143425.1. Taxonomy (NCBI): domain Eukaryota; kingdom Metazoa; phylum Chordata; class Amphibia; order Caudata; family Salamandridae; genus Pleurodeles; species Pleurodeles waltl. The sequence goes on along the minus strand of NC_090437.1, from coordinate 606,735,943 downwards.
GAAGGGTACTGGGGATGCACGTATATGTCAAGTGCCAGCCATTGGATGGGGGAAAATTCTGGCCACTTCCTAATCAATGGGATAAACGTTCCAAGAAGTGACCCTACTCACTTTAGCAGCATTTAGTACGTGTTTTACTTTCAGCATCCCAGAGTGCCCTTCTCTACCTAAATCTAATATGGCCTAACCCTTCGTCCTGTAGTCAAAACTCCCTTTGAGGTGGATATGATAATGGGAAAATCTTCCTATGTGGTCACAACAAACCAACTCTAGGGTATCTCTCTCCCCTCAATGGGTTTGGAGCTACACTGACTAGTTAGATAAGAGGAAGGGAGGCCTAGGTGTGAGCTATATCTACCAGTGACAGAGTAGGCATCCTTTGAAGCTGTGGAAGTGGCTGTGCAAAGCCCTGTGATCATCCTGTTCAAGACAGAAAAGCACCTCACCACACCCAAGCCTTTTGTTCTCTCCCTGCAATCCAAAGCTCACTACAGGGGAGCTATTTACCTATTTGGTAACACTGGCAGAAAGCCAGATTTGGCAGGAAAATGGCAACACACTAAAGGTGTCATTTTCAAAGTAGTAATATATAATCCAACTTCACAATTAGGTTGGATTTTGATTTAGTAATTAAATAGGTCATTGATTAATTTTTCTAGCTGCTCCCAAGCTGAAAATAAGCATTATCCGTTGTTACAGAATAACCCAGTGTTTCCCTGTGGGAGAGCCAGCCTTGCTACAGTAAAAAAAGACTTTGAAGGTTTCTCACTGCCGCAACATGTCAAAGTGTAAATTGACATGCCCTATGTTTAAAATACCATGCACCCTAGCTTAGGGCATTTGCAGCTTACTTTAGGAGTGAATTATAAATATTAAAAGAGAAGTTTTCGGCCTGGTGAAAGGTTTATTTTGCAGGTCAAAATGTAGTTTAAAGCTGCCCACCCAGGCTGAAATGGCTCACCTGCAGATATGTTTTACAGAGCTACTTTAGTGGGTGACACAATAAGTACTGCCGCCCACTAGCAGCATTTAATTACCTACTGCTAGATATTGTATCATATACTAGGGACTACTACAAGCTCTTTACCACTGGTTAGCAGAGGTTAATTGCACACCAAAAATGGGTTCAGCTGCGGAACCCAAAGATCTGGGGTGAGCACGTTTTAAATACTTTAATGATGTACACACAATTTACAAACAAAATAGTTGCTTCCTACCCAGTGCTTAATTTGTAAATAAAAAGGTGCTGGTGCCCAAAGCCCTCCTCTTAAACACGCGGCTGCTGCAATTAAGTGTGCGAACACGGAATTCTGAGGCAGCGTCATCCAGAAACTATCTCGGGCCTCTTCAATCCATTTAAATCCACTCTCTGCCCCTTCAGCTCACTCTTGCAGCTTTCTACTTTCTCTCTTTGTGACGCTTTTTCGTTTTTCTTTCTCTGACTTTCCCAAATGTGGCTTTTGCTCGCAGCAAATGCTTGAGGAAGAAGACTAAGCGCCGGCCCTCAAAAATAAGTGCTGGTGCTCAGCACCAGAAACAACAAGCACAAATTAAGCACTGTTCCTACCTCGTTAACGTAAGCAGAGAATAGACATCTATCAGGCAAGATACCAGGACAGTGAATTTGCCATCATGAACCCTGTGAACCAACTCGTCAGATACATAGACCCTTTGTCCAATAGCCATCAGTAGAGCTCCAGGTGAAGGAAATTGTGTGGAAACTGCATTAATCGGAGTGAAGGCTTGATCCCGGGTTTACTTAATTTTATCCAGATTACTTCAAGATACCTCTGGCTAATTTTTAAACACCTTATGACGTCCCACGGGTGGTGTACTGATCCATTACTGACGTTCATGGAGCTAGGGCAACAACATATATCTCACTCAGAACTTCTATTTATTTTCAAGGTTTTGCATGTATTGTCAGGATTTCGTTTTTTAATATTAAGCACCTGGTACCTTTGACTGAATCAAATGGCCTTTGTTCCTGTCCGAATAAATTGATGTCACGCCAGTTGAAAGCCATTTCAAGGACCAGTTATTTTCTTTTGACATAAGCGCCAACTCCAGCAAAAAACTTTCGTTTTGCTGTTGGCATCAATTCACAGAAAATGACAGAATATTATCCTGAGCCGGCATCTCTCACTGTTCTTCTGTTGTCTTGGAAGCATCTTACAGACAGACCGCTGACTTCAGCATCTCAGACCATGTTTATAAAACCTGACAGAACGTACACCATCATTTCACAGGAGAGTACAACTAACAGTAAACAGATTTGTGTTGAGTACACCGTACCTCCAGGATGCGACCGCTAGTCTTGTCATCACATTGGGCATGTTAGACCTTTTGTTGGTGTGCATGCCCGTTTGAAAGGTCATTTCAAACACAACTTAATTTCCTGAGTGTGACAGTTCATGAATCTAGAACTGCACATCTCGAACAGCGGGGTAAACAACATGTTCCTTTCCTTTGTAATTGGAAGATGATTTGCATTCTCCAACACTGTAGCGTGACACGACCTGAGGGTTATGTTTCTTTAGTGTTATAAATAATTTGAGGTGAGGCTAGCATCTTGCATAATAAATGCTTTCAAATTTGGATCAGGCTTCGGTGATCCTGTGCAGAAGCCTTCTGTGTTTATGTGTCAAACAGACCATCACATTCAACAAACCTTTGGTCAGATAAATAATTCTTAAAAGAACACCAACGGCTGACGTGAAAAAATTGCCACATTTAAACATTTTTCCTACTCAGCTTGTTGAAGAGTTATGCAAGTTCCTTGACGGATTATCTACAAGTGAAGACAAAAATATCTATTATCCATTTAAATCATTTGCTACAATCTTTTGCGTTTGTACTTATCCTTCAATCAAAAATAGATGCCTACGCAATCAGTAGTATAATATATCTATATTTAAAAGTAAAAATAGTGAAGAAAGAAGCCTGGAAACTATGAAGAGAATGCATTATAGCATGTAATTCAACAAATACAGTTAGGCACATATCTATGTAAAATGGGGCACAACTGAGCTAACGCAGTTGTCCGTCATTTTATTTAGCACAAGCTAACGTCATTCCTTAAAGCCATCCGTGCGCCATATTTATGAAATAATGCACAATGGCATTAAGGAATGACTAGTGTCAAAGAAAAAGACAATAGTCAGGGAGCATGGCGTTAGGGGGTATGGTGCTAGTGTGTCAGAAATGATGTTAGGCTGGTTAGCGGCAAAAAGTCTGCCGCTAATCGGCCTAGCAAAAAGAAGAGTTGATGGACGAAATGTAGACAAAATCAAACATTCATCTCCAGTCACAGAGCTGGGTTTAATCCATCAGTTTTTTTGCTCACCATGCCTTTCCAGTTTGGACCCAGCCATATGCAAATCAGTCTTGACCCTGTTCCCCATGGGAACAGTCCAGCCCGAACTGCCAGGCCAGGCCCTCCCTGGACCAGAAACAAGCACCCTGGGACCGGTTTAAGTGTATCACCCCTCTTCAGCCAGGCTAGATTGAATCTGGTAGCATAACGAGCACGGGACCCACGTCTTGCAGAAAACGACAATATGGCCTTAGCGCCATATTTATCCCCCATGCTAAAATCTAGCACGGGGATAGGGGCCTTACATAATGGCGCTCAGCTTGCTTAGCGCCATTATTTAACGCCTGGGTCAGGGTAGGCGTTAGGGGAACTGTGGGCCTTTTTCCATGGTCAGAGACCATGGCAAGAGCCCACAGGTACCCTTCCTGGCCTCTGGGACACCCTCACCCACCCACACCCACAGCAGGAAGACACATAATGATTGGGGTCCCCATCCCAGGTAGGTAGAGGTAGGTATGGGTAAGTACTTTTTATTTTATTACAAAGTGTCATGAGGGGGCTAATTTGGGGCCCCCTACATGGTACTGGGCCCAATGGCCATGGCCCAGGGATATAGGTCCCCTGGGCATGGCCATTGGTTTTGGGGGGCATGACTCCTGTCTTAAATGAGACAGGAGTCATGTCCATGGGGTTCTAACATCAGGAAATGACGCTAGTCTGGGCAGAGGCATTTTTTTGCCTCTGCCTGTACTAGCGTCATCCTCTGACGCTAAACCCCTGTTCCCCCTACGCCTCCCCCACCCAGATAGCATCCTTTTCTATGACACTAGCCAGGCCTTACCGCCAGTTAGCTTCATACCATAAATATGATGCCCAGCCGACATCTTGGTATGGCACTAGCCGGAGGTAAACTTTTTGACGCTGAACTGCATTAGCACAGTTCAGCATCAAAAAGTATAAATATGGGCCGTAGGGTGACAAGTGCCAAAAGAACAGATGTTGGATACAATGTTGAACAATGTCAAACATTCTCTCCCTGTCGGAGATCTCGGCCTAAATCCATCTTTTGTTTTTGCCCACCATGCCATCCCAGTATGGACCCAGCCGTATGCAAATCATTCTTGACCCTGCTCCCCAGGGGAGCAGGCCAGCCCGAACTGCCAGGACAGGTCCTCCCTGGACGGAACACAAGCATCCTAGGACTGGGTTCGGGGTATCACCTTTTATCAGCCAGGCTAACTTGAATCCAGTGGCACAGTGAGCCGAGGACCCATACCCAGCACACTTAGTGTGCCAAATGCAAAAAGAACAGATGATGGACGGAATGTTGAATCTGTAGCACAGTGAGTACAGGAGCAACTTGGCACAAAAGACCACTTCAACTGCTTAAACATCCTGATGAATTTTGGGACGAAGCCCTTCTTCAGGGGAAAAAGTATCTGCTATAGTTCATCATATCCCTACGTTGCATTCTCACTGGCTTTGGCCTGAAATTCAACATTGATGTGGAGATTATACGCATGAGGAGACATGATTATGAAATGATTTCTTAAGCATGACTACTGAAGAAGAGTAGTGATTCATAAGTTGAAGTTTATGTTGAACATAATTTTGAATGTGTTGGAGGAAACATAAAAAACTCTGTCTGAGACCTACTACAGTGCTCAGAGGTAACATTGCTCAGTGAAGTAGCAGTGCAACAAAAGATGTGTGTCCACGCCTATGATCAGAAGGAAATACCCTCATGCACACAAGCAATCGATAAGAAGGTAGAGTATTGGCTACCGCACATTGCATAAGGGAGTGCATTGTCAACTCATACTATATAACAATCTGAAATAAGCACTTATTATATGTGAAAAGATGGCCCAGTGTTAGTCAATGGGAGAGATAGGCCTTACAAAACTGAAAAACGACCTAAGGAGATTTCACTGCCAGGACATGTAAAACTTAAGCACCCATGTCCTGTTTTTTAAATACCATGCAACCTGCCCTATAAGCCATTGGAACCTACCTTAGGGGTGGCATACAAGAAAATTAAAGGTACCGATTAGATGTAGTCCTGTTTTATCATGTTTGAGGGAGCGGGCACAAGCATTTTCATAGGGGTAAACAGGGATAAAGTGCACAGAGTTTGAATGCAAACAAAAACGAGCTCTGCAAAAATCAAGGGATGAAAGCAAAATGATTTGGAGAATGCTATGCATACTAACATACACACATAGTAAAATATCTCTGAGATCTCTGCCTTCGAAATGGAAAGCTCAAAATGGGAAGTATAAGAAAACAGTATTCATCTGACCACAATCACTCATACCTGACTCACATTAACAAACCAAATACATACATTCAGCAAACATCCAAGGCTCTGCCCACCCACCCGTGGACTGCTCTTTCCCAAGACTATGGAGGCATAGCAAGCCAGTTCCCAGATCTATGCTGCAGCATGCTCTTTTTGTTGCCAGCACATGTGTATCTCTGTCTGCTTTCTCACTGACCACAGTCCTTAATGGAGGGGGCCCTTCTTCACTGCTTCTTTGATTATCTGAAACTTTAAAGACAGGGTTTAACAGCCCAGAACACTAATTTGAAATATACAAAACTCAGGGAAGATGCCGAGATACTGATGGCACTTTGAAGTTTCATGAATGCTCAACATACTTCGAATTGTATTAATGGCTGTCTCTCCTCTGAAAGTGTAGTGACAGAGGAAAAGAAAAAGTAGTCTTTCCAGAGAGACTACCATTAATGCTTGTGTGCCCCGTTTCTTTGACTCCTCTGCTTTGTTGTTTCAAACACTGAGCTCTCAACCCTCTCTCTACTTATAACATTCAATGTCAAGCCCGCCGACTGGGGTCCTGAGCAGCCAAGCATCACTCAGGTAAGCTTCATTTTTTCTCCACTTTCTCTTTTTTTCTTTTCTTTATTTTTCTCCTTTTTCTGTTCGTCAAAAGGCTTAGGCCCTCATTACGAACTTGGTGGTGAGTGATAAAATGGCGGTAATACCGCCAACAGGCTGGCTGTAATTACCATCAAATTATACCCGTTTCGGTGACAACTCCCTTAGACAGCCAATGTACCACACCAACTGCCAGGGAGGAAACAACACTCACCACGGCGGTAGCTGGAACAGCCAGGAGGAGACAAAGTATCACCCACCATATTAAGACTCTGCGACCCTCCACCTTTTCCAGGGAGGTACCAACGCCATCAAAAGCCTGGCGGAAACACATCGCTGAAGAGAAAAAACTCACCATCGCAGACATAGGGAAGAAGAAGGCCGCTGTGGAACCCGAACTGCAAGTTTTTCCGATGATCTTCTACTTTAAGCTCCACCGGGAACACCAACGCCGACGAAGACGATGACGGTGAGTGCAGCCACCTAGCACACAAGGGAGGGAGGGAGGAAAATGACAGTGACACACCCCCGCACAACACACACCTGACACACACACATCATACGCACAACCAGCTGCAGAAGTAAAACAATTTGCCCCGATACACGGCTGAATAATGCAAGGACAACAGGAATGGACGAAAGTGATTGTATTCAAATCATCAATTAAAAAACTATCAATTTGTCAATGAAACAGATCTGTAACATGTACACAAAGGGACACTGCCCAGTCCAATTTTCAAAGGGCCCATATGGCCACAGGGCACAGTATAAGGCCCAACTCGAATCCTGACTTCACCCGGATGGAACACTGCAGGGACATCAGTTTGTAAGTGGGCAGGCACCTCAGGGGGAGGGGAGAAGGGCACCTCAGTCGGATGCGGTAACAAGCCCACTGGTTCTGGAGGGGGCTCCATGCCCATTGCTCTGTCCTGGGGAGTGCAATGCCACAGTCTCTCGGGTGGGTGACTTTCCCACTGCTTCTGGATGGGGCAACATGCCCATTGCTCTGTCCTGGGGAGTGCAAGGCCACAGTCTCTTAGGTGGGTGACTTTCCTACTGGTTCTGGAGGGGGCAACATGCCCATTGCTCTGTCCTGGGGAGTGCAAGGCCACAGTTTTTCAGGTGGGTGACTTCCCCACTGGTTCTGGAGGGGGCCCCTCGTACAGCAGCCCCTGGAGGGTGGCCTACATGGCATCTGCTGGTGGTGACAGCTGCTGTGTGTTGGTGGATGGAAGTGCCTCCTGGGCAGCCTCTACAGTTGGTGATGGCTGCAGTGTGGTGGTGGATGGCGGTGCCTCCTGGGCAGTCTCTACACTTGCTGATGGCTGCAGTGTGGTGGTGGATGGAGGTGCCTCCTGGGTAGCCTCTGCAGTTGGTTATGGCTGCAGTGTGGTGGTGGATGGAGTTGATTCCTGGGCAGCCTTTGCAGTTGGTGATGGCTGCTGTGTGGTGGTGGATAGTGGTTCCTCCGGGGCAGCCTCTGAAGGTGGTGATGGCTGCACTTCCTCAGCTGGCGGTGGGGGCCCCATGACCTCCGGTGGTGGTGGAGGTGTCACCCTGACAGCCTCTGCTGGAGTAGAGGGCTTCGTGTCCTCCATTACATGGGGCGAGGATTCCTTACCCTTCCTGGCAGGGGTGGATGGCTTCTTCCCCTCCTTGGATGGAGCTGCAGGCTCCTTCCCTTTCTTGCCTGGAGGTGCAGGCTCCTTCCCCTTCTTGAATGGAGGTGCAAGCTCCTTCACCTTCTTGGATGGAGATGCAGGTTCCTTCCCCTTCTTGCCTGCAGGTGCAGGCTCCTTCCCCTTCTTGCCTGGAGGTGTAATATCCTTACTACCATTAGTGGGTGGTGCCACCAGTGTCCCCGTGGACTGTTTGGCTGAGGTGCTGGGCTGGGTCTTTGGTACCCTGTTCATACGGGCAGCGCGGGGGGAGGGAAGTGGTCAAGTTGGGCAAGGAAAAGCTTTTTAGCGACGGTGGGGCGGGAGGATGGAGGAGTGATGGGAGTGGAGGTAGAGGGAGTGGCTGTAGGAGGTGTATGTTTGCTGGATTTGGGTGAGGATGCATGGGCAGTATGCTGATGTGAGGTGGATGGCTGATGGATGTGTGAGTGCTTGCGTTTGTGTCCTTTAGGAGGAGGGACAGATAGGGTGGGAGAGGACAGAGGGGACACATGCATGGCTTTTGTGGAGGTGTCTGCTAGTGAGGTGCGTGTGCTGCTTGGTGTGGTGATGCTGGAGGTGGCTGTTGATGTAGTGCATGCAGGTGTGAGTGTGGACATGACTGGGAGGAAGGTGGAGGAGGATGAGGAGGGGAGGCAGTGGAGGCAGTGGATGTTGTTGTGTCTGCAACTGTATGGTGTTTGCGTGATTGCTTATGTGATGAAGTGCGGTACTTGTGTTTGCCTTTGACACTCTTGGGTGTTGTCCTGTGTGCATGCTCATCTGTATGTGTGCCATGGATGGGTTGGGGTTGAGGAGAGTGGGACTGGGAAGTGATGGTTGGAGGGGGGATGGTAGAAACAGGGACAATGGCTGCCATCAGAGAACAGGCCAGAACCTGAATCGATCTTTGTTTGGCCGCCAATCCACTGTGAATGCCCTCCAGGAATGCATTGCATTGCTGCATCTGGGATGCCAGTCCCTGGATGGCATTCACAATGGTTGCTTTCCCTACAGAGATGGGGCGAAGGAGATGCCCACCCTCATGGGTGAGCGGGCATGGGCAACTCACTGAGGGGCCACGGGGAGGGCGGTGCTGATACGGGGGTGGCAGCTGTACCTGCTGCTGGGGTGGTCACAGAGGTGTCCGCCACCACCAGGAAGCTCCCATCAGAGGAGGTATCTGAGTCTGTCTTGTCACCTCCAGTCTCCGCCGTGGTGCTCCCCTCGCCCTCTGGTTCCATGCTTTTACACACATCTCCATGCATCATTCCCATATGCATCGTGCCCAGTGTACTCACCTGTTGGTAGGACCCCATCCATCAGTCGCTCCAACTCCTCCAAAGTGAAGGCAGGGGCCCTTTACCCGATCACACAGGCCATGGTAGGTTCCAGGCACAGGTCACAGCAGCACACGCAGTGTAGGTGTTCTCCTGTTGAAGGTTAGGAAACAAGTGAAGATTCAGATAGAAAATGGCGGTGACGCCAATAGCGGTGTACACAGTCACCGCTGGCGCAGATACCCATTGGCCACTGTACGCCATAGAGCCCCATATTATCCAAAGAGGAATTACACTGCGGTGCAAGACCACCTTCCGCCATGACACCGAAGGGCGGAAGAATTACCTCACATACAGGACAGGCAGTCATCATTTTAGGGCGGGGGTAACAGTAGTATAGAAAATAACTGCGTCACAGAATAGATTGGCACATACCTCGCCATTAACACTGTCCCATTACATAAGTGCACCATGTAGACTGCAGTTGTGGTTTCATTGTTCCTAAAGAGAAGCCTGCTCAATCTTGTGTCCCTTAGATACCTACTGCTGCAGATGAATAGGAGGTGGAGACATACCCCTGTGTATAGACCCCTGGTGGACTTAGCTACACTGGAGTACAGGCAAATTATCCTCACCTATAGACTGGACAGGGCACAATCACAGAGCTGTGTGCCCATTTGGAGCCAGACCTGATTTCATCTATCCGTCATCCAACTGAGATCCCTCCTCTTGTTCAAGTGCTATCAGTGTTCCATTTCTTGGCAACTGGTTCCTTCTAAGTGACAGTGGGGTTGGCAGCAGAAATGTCACAGCCAATGTTTTCAATCGTGCTGGCAAGAGTGTTGTCTGCGCTGGTAAAACACATGTCCAGCTACATATCTTTCCCCCAGGTGGAAAATTTGGCCACTGTGAATGCTGGTTTCTATACAATGAGAAATATTCCCAATATTATTGGGGCGATTGATGGTACTCATATTGCATTTGTCCCCCCTGCCAGAATGAACAGGTGTTCAGGAATCGTAAGAGTTTCCACTCCATGAATGTGCAAATGGTGTGCCTGGTGGACCAGTACATCTTCCATGTCAATGCTAAGTATCCTGGGTCGGTACATGATGCCTTTGTTCTGAAGAATAGCAGCATCCCAAATGTGATGGCCCAACTATTGAGGCATAGGGTGTGGCTAATAGGTGAGCCTTGGTCCCCACCCACTGAATGTTAGTGTATGCCTCTGGTGTGAACCCCATAGGATTGTGTGAGGCTAAATGTGCTCCCTCAATACTTACAGGTGACTCTGGCTACCCAAACCTATTGGGGCTGCTAACCCCTGAGAGGAATCCCAGGAAAGCGGCAGAGGAACCTTATAAAGAGACACATGACTGAACCAGACGGATCATCAAAAGGACCTTCAGCCTCCTGAAGGCCATGCTCAGGTGCCTCCATCTGACCAGTGGATTCCTGTGCTACTCACCCGAGAAGGTCTGCCAGACAGTAGTAGCATGCTGCATGTAGCACAACCTGGCCCTCAGACGCCATGTACCATTTCTGCAGGAGGTGGAGATTAGAGATGCCCCTGTGGCAGCAGTAGACCCTGAGGACAGTCAGGATGAAGAGGCTGAGGATGAGGATGAGGACAACAGAACATCAGTTATCCGTCAGTATTTCCAATGACGCACAGGTGAGACAGTGCAACTGCACATTTCTATGACTATTGGAATGTTCTGTGTGGCTGTAGCATGATGTTATTAACTTCCTTTTATCTCAACTTACTTTCACCTATGGTTTGTCATTTTACAGATGTTGGTAATATAACAACTGCATACTTATGTTCTGACTACAGCCAGCTACAGTTCATTATTTCTATACTCTCAAAGTGTACAGTTCATTTGCAGTGGATGTGACTGTTTCCATTAATACACATTTTCAACACATAAAATACTAGTAGTCATGTTGTTTTCAAGAGTGTTTATTGCAGTGCTAATAAATTGAGGGTAAAGTGCAATGGAATGGGGTGATGATGAAGGAAAGTCCAGGGTATTGTGACAGTCTGTTTGTAGCACAGGACCAGTGTCCAAAGGGCCATAGGAAGGGGAGCAACAGCAGTTCAAAGTGGAACAGGTGAGTGAGTGGGACACAAGGGGGACAATCAGGAGAGTCTCATTTCCTGGCGGGGGTCTTGGCAAGTGTCTCTGTCTTTGTGTCTGGGTAGCAGGGAACTTTTGCAGGGTGGATCACCTTCTGCAGGGGGAGGGATGCTGGTGGCCTGTGGGTCCTGTGGTGGGGCCTCCTGCCGACTAGCGGTCTGGTCTATGGACTGGCTAGTGGTAGTGGCCAGCTGGTGTGCTGTTGCCTCCCTCATGATGTTGGCCATGTCTGCCAGCACCCCTGCTATGAAGATCAGGGTGGTGTTAATGGCCTGCAAGTCCTCCCTTATCCCCTGATAATGTCCCTCCTGCAGCCACCTGTTTTCCTGCATGTTGTCAAGGATCTGGCCCATCGTGTCCTGGGAATGTTGGTAGGCTCCCAGTGTCTTGGAGAGTGCCTCCTGGAGAGTCGGTTCCCTGGTCCTGTCCTCCCCCTGGTACATAGCAGTTCTGCCAGTGTCCCTGTTGGCCTGTGCTTCTGTCCCCTGAATGGTGTGCCCACTGCCACTGACCCCAGGTCCCTGATTGGGGGGGGCGAGGTGTGGCCTGGAGTCCCTGTACAGGTGGGCACACTTCTGATTGACGTGTCCTGGGGACAGAGGTGTGGGTACACTGGGTGGGTGCTGTGGTGTTGGATACTGAAGGGGGAGGCTCTGTGGTGGACTGTGAGTGGACTTGGATGACCAGCTGTCCAGTGGTCCCTGATGGGCCAGGTAGGTCATCCAGATCCAGAAGTCCAGAATTACTGTCATCACTGGGGGCATCTTCTCTTGGGGGACTGGATAGTTGTGGCACCTCCTCTTTGCTGACATTTTCTGGGGTACCTGTGGGGATGTAAGTGATGTATTATGCTTCATATGTATGACATATTGTACAACCCTGGCTTCCCCTCTATCGTTGGTGTTGCCCTGCCACCTTTTGCTTCTGTATGTTGATGTATTGTGGGATTGTTAGTTTCCCTATGCTGCGCATGCTTTTGTGATGGTGTCCATGCAAGGCTGGGAGGCACTGGTATAGCATGCAGGGCTTGGCATTGGAGTTAGTCATATGTAGGTACAGTATGTGGGATGGGGTGGAGTGATGGGAGTGAGGGTAAGGGTGTGAGATGGTAATGTTGACTTACCAGTGTCCACAGACCTCCAGCTACTCCTGCGAATCCCTCAGGGTGCAGTATTGCCAAGACTTGCTCCTCCCATGCTGTGGGCTTTGAGGGAGGAGGTGGGGGTCCACCGCCAGTCCTCTGTATGGCGAACTGGTGCCTTGTTGCTATGGAACATCCCTTCCCCCGTAGGTCGTTCCATCTTTTCCTGATGTCGGCCCTTGTTCTTGGGTGCTTTCCCACGGCGTTCACCCTGTCCACGATTCTCCACCATAGCTCCATCTTCCTTGCAATGGATATCTGCTGTACCTGTGCTCCAAACAGCTGTGGCTCTACCCCGACAATAGCTTCCACCATGACCCTTAACTCCTCATCTATGAAACGAGGATGCCTTTGTGGGGACATGGGTGTTGTGTGGTGTGTGTTGGTGAGAGTGTGTTGAGTAATGTGGTGGTGTTTGCGATGTGGGATGAGTGACGGATGTATGAGTATAAGTGGTGTGTGTGTAGTTGTTGCAGTGGTCTTGATGTCAGTCTGGTGGCAATGATTTGTATTCGTAAAGGGTTCTGGGTAATGTGAGTGTGTGTTTTATAGTGGTGTTGGTGTGGTGTGTGTATGAGTGTCAGGTGTGTATTTTTTGTATAGGCCAATGTGGTGTTGTTTTGTATGTGGGTGTCCATTCTGAGTGTGGCGGTATGTACCGCCAACAGTTTACCACCGTTGAATGTCCTCTGTGGTGATTTGTGGGTCATAATGTGATGGGCGTTGTTTTGTTGGCATAACGGTATGGATGTTGGGACCGCCACTTTTGCACTGACCATCAGGCTGGCGGATTTGTGTATGTGGCTATATTTTGTCGGATAGGTGTGTGTGTGTCATAATATGGTGAACAGATATTTGCCACCGCAGCGGCATGTTGGCTGCCGTGGGACTTACAGCCAATGTCATAATGAGGGCCTTAGTGTCAAAACATCTTGCAATTCCTTTGGAAGAGGAAATAAGATCTACTCAGCTGAAAGCAGCAATACATTTATAAGTGATTCCTAATATAATAATTTTTATCAATGCCCACATGTAAATTGAAAGAGATATGTGGTTTCTACATTGTGCATGTAACCTTGAGATTAACCTATGTACTTCAAAGCTCACAGGACTGCCTGCATTGAACCCAAACTACAGTGCAATTTTCTCCAACCATGACTGGTACCAGAATATCTCAACAAAAACATCTTCTGACCAAAAAACCATGTCCGAAATATTGTTTACAAAAAGGTTGCCTTAATGCAGCAAAAATACAAATGTGCACACCAGAGTGAAGTTACTGTTTTCAATGATATTTTTAGCATGATATTTCTGTCAGGCCATCACTCCTCATTGTGATTACAATCTTCAAATTTACTTATCAAGTTCAAAGGTCACTGCCATACCTGTATTTAGCCCAAACTGCAGTGCATTATTGTCCAACCAAGACTGTATGATACCAGAATATTGTATCAAAAATATAACCTGACCAAAATATCATGTCCGGTTCTTTACAAAAATGTTGCCCTATTGCAGTAAACCATAGGAAATTTACACACTTGGAGGAAGATGTTTTTGTAAACGATATTTAGGACATTGTAATTCCACCTGACCACATTTTAGCCAACAAGATTGTGACATACAAACATAACAGTTCCATAGCCATGTAGGATATCACAATAGCAACTTTTAAATCAATTTAATTAGTAACCATAGTAGATAGATCACAGTTCTTTGTAGGATAATGTATCTGGAAAATATACAATTTTGATTATTATTTTAGTGAAATGTTATCTATTTCTCAATAAAGTAAACAAATCAGGGGATGCCCCAACTCATAAAATGTGAGCCAAACAAATATGACTTTCAATAGCACAGCTTCAGCCCTACATAAGGTGGCTGAATATATAACCGAGAATTCCAAGAACTGAAGAGAAAATTGCGACAAACAAGGGGTTGTGCCATATTCTGACAGAAAACCAGTTTCCAATGGCAAAGCGCAAGCTTGCTCTTTTGTGAAAACTACACAGCTGGTCAACTATATGAATGTCATTCAATGAACATCAGATGGGCCCACGTTAGTTATGGTGGTCCTTTCGACACACATTTTTCCTGTTTGGGGCTGCCATAAGAAATCTGATGGTCCAGAATAAAAAATAATACAAATGACCATCAAGCTCAACTATTCAGAAACTCAACTATATGTTGGGAGTTTGTTCCTGGAAAATAAAATAGGTTGTGATTGGTCAAAACAAGATGATAACCACTTTCCAAACCTCCCTGCCTTCTGTGGAACCTATGCTCCGGTGAATGCGCAAAAAGAAGTGAGGTCCCTGCCAAGCAAGTGGAGATTTTAAATGTGATAAGCAGTTGTCTATCAGGCAAGTCATTGCCCGAGCTGACAAGGCAGGTTGGCAGGATGACCACCAAGGTTTAACTGAACTCCTAAAGGATTTTTCACAAAACCTTTTGGTGGAACACTAGCCAAACAGACTACCTAACAGACCCATTAAGATAGGGATCAGGGATAGAACTGGAAAACAAAATCACATTTATTCTTAGCCCTTGATGCAGAAGCTTCCAGTGAGTGATGGCAGATCTGGTGGTACATTACTGGTTTACATTTCTGATATATTGACCCTTCAAAAAATGCTTTTTTATCTGATATTATTGCAAAACTCCCCAGAGCAAAACAAGGATGGCAGAGGGGGGCCAGGCAGATGTACAGAAATGATTTGGAGATAGAGGATCTTAAAGGAACATCTCCATGTAATTTCTAAAAATATTTATAATGGTGTCCAATATTAAAATTTAAATGTATCCAGTGACAACATCAGTGGCATTTTTACCCGTCAAGGTGATTATTGATGAATTTTATAATGAGGGGCATGTATCTACTCTGGATTTAAAATCTTATCAAGAGGAATAGTATGACGTCTTCAACTACCCAAGGATATATTTGCCTTGATAACCTGATTTGTTTGCTGTAGTGAGGAAGGAGAACAAAATGAAAATGATGCACTTGGTGGATGTCTGCAAGAAGCAACTTTGTCAAACTGAATTCTTGAAAATCAGGCAGTGGCTTTAAGGGAAAATATCTCAGTCTTCGCATGTACAGCGAGCTAAAACTTAAGTTAATATATAAATAATAAACATTCTATAAGGTTCTAGGGATGTGGAGTGCAAAGGAATTTTGTGGTCAACAAGAATTCAATGCATAAAATCAGTGTCTGTGTTAGACCTGTCAGTCTTAGGGTGGCCTTCCCCCCAATGTTTTGCCTTCCTCCTCCATTTTTCTGACCTTGCTCTTGTTGGTATTAGAACTCTGAGAACTTTACCACTGTTAACCAGTGCTAACGTCATGTGCTCTCTCCTCAAAATATGGTGCAATTGGCTTATCACCAATTGGCATATTCAATTTAATTATAATTCCCCAGTAAAATGCGCTACATGTCCTAGGACCTGTAAATTAAATGCTACTAGTGGGCCTGCAGCACTGACTGTGCAACCCACTTCAGTAGCCCTTTAATTATGTCTCAGGCCTGCCATTGCAGAACCTGTGTGTGCAGTTTTAAACCACAATTTCAACATGGCAAAATACACTTTTTTATGGCCTGAACCTTTCTATTCAATGCATTTGTGTCACCCCTAAGGTAGGCCATCGACAGCCCAGAGAACAGAGTGGAATGTGATTAAAAAGTAGGACATGTACTTTTTAGTAGTACATGCCCTAGTAGTGAAACACAATTAAATCCATTTTCACTACTGCAAAGCCTATCTCTCCCATAGGATGACATGGGAGTTGCCATATTACATTTTAGAATTGTAACCTCCAAATCGGAAGAGAGAATTCATTGCAGTTTAGTGTCTCTGGAATCATAATTTTCAATCTGAACTTATGGTGAAATCAGACTTTAAATTGCAGTTCTGAAAATTTACCTTTCAGAAAGTTGGAATTTTCTTGCTTTAGCCATTTGATGCCTATCTCTGGTCACATGACTCAGTGTATTTGGCAGTTGGACTTTGTGTGTTCCTCCTAGACATCCACACTCAATTGGAGCTTAGGTGTGACTTGATGAGTAGGATGAGAGGGAGGAGTTAGACACAGCCTTACTCACACCTGAATAGTCTGTGTACTGTGCACACACAAAATGTCTAACAACCCTGTGTTTTCAATCCAGCCAGCTTGGAGCCAGAGGAGAGGAAGCTAGAATTCCTTGCACTTCAAAGCCACTGTCTAGAAGTTTCTACCACATTCCAGAACAAGGGCAACAAGGTATAAATACTGGACCTCAGACACCACCAGTCCTGCACCCTAAGTGGGCCTAAGGTGCTTGCCAGTGGATCTAATACACCCTCTCTGCTGAGTGACGCATCCCCAAGCAGAACTGATGCATCCCCTCGGCTGAGTGATTCATCCTCGAGCAGAACTGACGCATCACTGCTGCTGCATAGATTGGACCCATCACAAAAGACTTGTATAGCCAATGCATTCCGCACCTTGGGCCCAACACATCACCTTTATAACCACCACTGCGGGATGATTCTCCAGAGCATATCCTTGCATCTCTTGTTGACAGCAGCCTCAACTATGACACCGAAAGCTCTGCATCGCAGCCTCACCGCTCATCGGAACCAACGCATCGCCTTGACTGCACTACGCATTCTCAACACCGGCCTTCATGTTGCAACCCCTGTTGAGTGGATCCTCAACTTCGATTCATCAGGACCTCGTACTGCAGTTTGCTGCATCTTAGAACCAACACATCACCTTGGCTGCTCAATACATCTTTGACTCAGATCCATGCAATGTTTCGCAACCAGGAC
This sequence comes from Pleurodeles waltl, assembly GCF_031143425.1. Taxonomy (NCBI): domain Eukaryota; kingdom Metazoa; phylum Chordata; class Amphibia; order Caudata; family Salamandridae; genus Pleurodeles; species Pleurodeles waltl. Next base: position 606,718,702 of record NC_090437.1, on the reverse strand, counting down.
TTAAGCTACTTTGCTCAAGGGGCCTTGCTGGGTCCCTGTAGCTGGCCCACACTCCATCCTGTTTGGCTTACAGTTGTGACAATGTCCGAGTCCAGCACGACCAGATATCTCCAATGGCACTTTGTGATCTTTAGTGCTATTTTTACTTAAAAATGTAAAATTGAATATCTCTGGCTCTACTCATTGGATTTTTGTCATTTTGACCTTGCTTTACTTCTTTAAATCCACTCTATTTGTCTAACTCTGTTGTGTGCTCCTTTTGTGGTGTGTTACATTGTGTTATTATTTTAAGCATTACACAAATACTTTCCACAGTTTTCTAAGTTAAGCCTGACTGCTCTGTGCCAAGATATGAGGGGCTTGAACACAGATGTATTTAGAGTTTGCTTGTGCCTTATCCTGACGAGGATTGCGGTTGCTGCTTGAGCCTTGCATGTTATACCACTTATAACATGTGAAATCAAAGCGTCTATAACAACACTTATAACTTCTCAAATTACATTATTTGTCACAACACAGTGTATGTTAGAGTGGCAAATTATAGTTAGAGTTGTGTGGTTAGTGAGCTGGAATGTGTGCAATGAGGTCCGCTACTTATAATAATTTAAAAGTGGTGGATGAATCGTAAATGAAAGAAAGTTGTGTACTTTAAGCTTGATTTGGATGGGGAAAATAAGGTTTCCTAAATATCACTATGCTTTAACCTTTGGTTTTTCATTGAATTGCAATGTTTTTTTTTATTTTTAATAAACATTTGTACAGTTGAGTGTTGCAAGTGGAGAGTTGTTATGTGCAGTGTTGTACAGTACAGTGAAGGAGAGTGCTGTAAAGTTTATTGTCATAGACTGAAGTATTGTAAATTAGAATCAAGTGGAGTAGAGTAGAGTGTAGTAGCATTTCCTACAGTGTAGTAAAGTGTTATATAGTGTAGTGGCATGGTGTCTCAGATAGTGGAGCAGAAAGTTGTATAGTTGAATGGTGTGTCGAACAGTAGAGTAGGATATCATAGTTTGTCTTAGAGTAGAGTAGAGCGTTTTAGGGTGGAGTAGGGAGAAGTAGAGTGTCATAAAGTAGAGTATCATCAAGTAGAATGTCATAGAGCCCAGTGGAGTACCGTGTCATATAGAGGAGTGGTGTATCATAGAGAGAAGTTGAGTGGCATGTCGTTGAGTGTCATAGAGTATAGTACAGTGGTATAGAGTGGATGGGCATTGAGTGTTATAGAGTGTCATGAAGTGGCATAGAGTGTAGTACATTGTTGTAGAGTGGAGTTGCATACAGTGGCGTAGTTTGTTGGACAGTGGTGCGGCTTAGAACGGGGTATAGTACAGTTGCATAGAGTGGGATAAAGTGTAGTAGAGTGTAATAGAGTGGAGTACACTAACGTGAAGTAGTATAGAGTGGAGTAAAGTGTCATAGTGGAGTGGCGTGTCATAGACTATAGTGGTGTAGAGTGCAGTTGAGTTGAAGGGCACAGCATGCAGTCAAGAAAAGTGTCATAAATTGGAGTACCAATTTGTACAGTAGAGTGTAGTGGGGTATCGTACAGTATTGGAAAGTGATTTACACTACAGTACAGAAGAGTGACATACAGTCTAGTTGATTTTTGTAGAGTGGAGTGGTGCATAGTACAGTACAGTGTTATGGAGTGTGGTACAGTCGATTGGCATACAGTGTAGCATACAATGAAATGGACATGCATACATTCTAGTAGAGTGGGAGCAGTGGCATACAAAGAGTTGCGTACAGTCTTACATAGTGGACTTGGGTATTGTAGATTAGAATGGAGTAGTATTTTACAGTGCATACAGTATAGTACAGTGTCTATTAGTGTGCCGTAGAGTAAAGTTGCATGGAGTGGAGTGTACTGGTGTATTTGTAGGTTGTAAGCTCTTATAAATTGGAGTGGGGTCTTGTACAGTAGAGTGGAGTGTTGTGTCATATAAAAAAAGTGTTCCATAATGAAATAGAGTCTTGTACAGTGGAGGGTACAGGCATAGAGTGCAGTTCTGAGTTGGACAGTGGCATGCATGGGATAGAGTGGAGTGGAACATTGTAGAGTGCCTTAAAGTATGGCAGACTTTGATATAGTGGAGTTATATCAAGTGAAGGAGAGTGTCATACAATGTTGTAGACTGGAGTGGCGTACTCTGTAGTGTTGTAGAGTGGATTGCTGTAAAGTGGAGTAGCATACAGTGGAATACTATACAGCGTAATGTAGAAGAGTGGGGTGGCACAGAGTGGAATAAAGTAGAGTTGAGTGAGATACAGTGGAGTGGCGTAAAGTGAAGTAGGGTACAGGGGATTTGCATAGAGTGGGGTGGGATACATTGAAGTAACATAGAGCAGAGTTGAGGAAACCTTTGTAAATCAGAGTGGCATCTCATACAGAAGAGTGGAGTGCTGTGTCGGACAGTGTTGGAAACTGTTGTAGAGTGGAGTAGAATGTTCTACAATAGAGTGTAAGAGCATAAATTAGAGTGCAAATTTGGACAGTGGGGTGAATGGGGATAGAGTGAATTAGAGTCTAGTAGAGTGGCACAGATGCAGTACAGTTTTGTAGAGTGGAGTTATATAGAGTCGAGGAGAATACACTGGAATGGTGTAGATCAGTACAGCATACAGTGGAGTGGCACAACGTGGAATAGCATTTAGTGTAGTAGCGTACAGTGGAGTGGCGTACAGGGAAGTGGCTTAGAATAGAGTGCTGCATTGTGGGGTGGAGTAGAGTGTAATAGCAGACAGAGGAGTGAGATAAATTAGAGTGGGCTAGAGTGGGACACCATACAGTTGAGGGGCAAAGATTATAGTTCCATAGAGTGTCATAGCATTGACTGGAGTGGTGTACAGTGGAATCATGCAGGGTGGAGTATAGCGAAGTGGCATAGAGAATAAAAGCATAGAGTGGAATACCGAAGAGCAGAAGAGCATGGAGTGGCATACAGTAGAGTGGTGAAGACTGAATTAGCGTACAGTGGAGTGGGACAGAGTTCAGTAGCATATGGTGGAGTGATGTAAAATGGAGTGGTGTCCAATAGACTAGCACATAATGGAGTGGCTTAGAGTGGAGTAATGAATGCTTGAGTAGCGTACAGTGGAGAGGCATTTAGTGGAGTGGCATACAGTAGAATAGCGTAGAGTGCAGTGATGTACAGTAAAGTGGATTATACTTGAGTAGCAAATAGTGGAGCAGCGTACAATGCAGTGGCAGAAAGTGAAGTGGTGTAGTTTAAATTGGCATACCCTGGAATGGGTTAGAGTGTAATACCATAGAGTTAAGTGACATACAGTGGAAAGGGGTCCAATCAAACAGCGTAGAATGAAGTGACATGGATTGGAGTGCCATACACTGGCGTGTACAGTGGGCTAGCATAGAGTGGAGTGGCATACAATGAAGTGGCATACAGTGGAATAGCATAGAGCGGAGTAGCATATACCGGAGTAGCGTATAGCGGAGTGGCATACAGTGGAATGGCATACACTGAAGAGGTGTAGAGTGTATTTGCATGCAATGCAATAGCGCGGAGGGGACAGCATAATGTAGAGTTGTGAACAGTGTAATGGCATAGAGTGGATTGGTGTAGAGTTTAATACTGTATAGTGGAGTAGCATACAGTGGAGTGCTCTAGAACGGAATGGTGTAAACTGGAGTGGCATACAGTGGCATAGGGGACAGTGTAATAGCATACAGTCGAGTGGCGTACATTGGCGTGGGGTCCAATTGAATAGCATAGACTGATGTGGTGTGGAGTGGAGTTCCATATGCTGAAATAACAGAGAGTGGGAAGCTTACAGTGGAGTGGCATACAATAGAATAACATTCAAAGGGGTGTTGCAGAGTGGAGTCGCACACAGTAGAATAGTGTAGGGTGGGGTGGTAAACAGTAGAATGGCATAGAGTGGAATAGTGTATATTGGATTAGCATCCAGTGGAGTGGCGTATAGTGGAGTGACAGACTGGAGTGGCATACAGTGGTGATGCGAACAATGTAATAGCATAGAGCGGAGTTCCATAGAGTGGAGTCTTGTACAGTGGAGAGATGTAGAGTGGAGTCACGTATAGTGGAATAGAGTATAGTGGAGTGGCTATAGTGGCATGGCATACGGATGTATGTGAAAATTAGCAGAAACATAGATTATGGTGTGCAGAGTAATGCAAAACAGCGAATTGTGCTGCCTTGCGTTTCTCCAGATTTACCAATCAAAGCAGGGCCACACATGGTGGCCTTGCATTCCTTCGTAAATCTGACTTAAGAATTGCATTCCCATGGGACACTATAAGTGACACAAATTTACCGCAATCCAATAATACAGCTAGGTCTTAGTTATATTTTGAGCCACGGTATACTCTGATAACTTTGCAGTATACCCTGGTGCATGGCAATGACAAGCCAGTACATAATTGGGTAATGAAAAGGCAGACAATTTTTTTTGCTACACTTTGGCTGCATTCACTGTTAGGGCCTACAATATGGGTGAGTAGTAGGTCCCTACCTTGTTTTAAGTAGTAATAGGTGTGGAAATGTATTTATATTTTTTATATATTTTTAAATAAATTTACAGCCGCTACATATATATCTATATATATATATATACATATCTATATATATATATATACATATCTATATATATATATACATATATATATATATATATATATATATATATAAATATATATATATATATATACATATATATGTATATATGTATGTATATATATATATATATATATATACATTTTCACAAACAAACAAAGGTTACAGGGATGTTATAGTTAGGTTCACATTTTACTTTCTCAAAACCATAGAAATTCAGCAGCTATAGTTATGGGTAGCTCAAGAACTATAATTTGTGCCAGAAGAGCTGTTGGCCACAGGCCCTGGTCTGTGCAGCCCCTCCTCCTTTAAGTAGCACAGGCTGGCCTCGGGGTGGAGGGAGGTGGTGGTCCCTGGGGCTGTCTAAGGCCCAGGAGGGAGGCCACCCTCCATTTTCTGCTATGTATTTGGACCCAGGGAGGTGCTGGTTCCTGGGGCCCAATAGGGTTCGCAAGGCCCCCATTAGCATTTATTTATCCTGGGTGGTGTTGATCCCTGGGGCATATAAAAGCTCCAGAAGGGGAGTCTGCACAATCCCCTCCTTTATCATATAAAGCCCTATGGAGGTAGTGGCCTCCTCATGGGCTTTCAAAGCCCAATGAAAACGGGTCTGTACAGCTCCCCTCCATTTTCTTTTATAAAGCCAAAGGTAGTTGGTGGTCCCAGGAGATAAAAAGAGCCCTAGTAGTGGGGCCCCGTGTGTTCCTTCCTTTTTTTTTTATATATGGCCATGCCCCAGGAAATGGCCTACCTGGGAACTTTTTAGAAAACAACCATGGGAGACCACCGTTGGTTGGTTTTTAAAAAAAATTTGTCACCAATTTGTTAATTTGTGGAAAACATTTAACAAAAAGTTTTTTTGCCTCAGCTGGGGGCTGGTGACCAAGGCTAGGGGGTCAGCGTGTTTATATCCTGTCCCTTTAATTTATTTTTTTATCTTTTTGTTTGGGACTTTGCTGAGTCTGAGTCCCAAAATGGCTGCCAACACTTATACACATATATATATATATCCTAGTGGCGTTGCCACTAGGCAGTTATATTTAGGACCTAGGGCCATATGTACGAACACAGTTTCCCATAGACACAGAATGGGTAAAATCTTTTCTTACATCTGGACCCTAGTTTCTATATAAAAAGTGTTTTTGGTTTCGCTAATAACTTTGTTGCTCACTTCGGCTGCTGTTTGGAAAGTTTTGGGGTGATCTGTCAAGCGGGGGCTGAGAAAGAGGGCTATCACAAAAGGTTTTTTCCCCATTAATTTTTCTATATGGACTTTGAACAGAGATAGTGCCCGAAATACTGGCTGAAATTACACCAGATTTGACTGAAAGGTAGATCTTGGTCCAGAAAGTACCCTTTTTGTTATGTGGTGTAAATCCGTTCAGTATTTTTTGAAAAATTTAAGAAAATCCAAATTTATATATATATATATATATATATATATGTATATATATATATATATATATATATATATATATAATTCACCAGAAGTATTCGCTGCACTCCATGAAGTTTCAATAGTGCCTATTTATTGATGCCAAAGAAACAACCACCAACGCGGTTGTGAACAAGACTCCTATTGGAGTTGAAACACGTTGGTGGTTGTTTCTTTGGCATCAATAAAAAGGCACTATTGAAACTTCATGGAGTGCAGTGAATACTTTTGCTGAATTGTATTCTTCGAGACTGGTCCTCTCCGTCACTGGCACCGGCAGTGGAGTGCACCACCCAGCAACCTTTAAACCATTTTTGTTTTGAATATTTATAGGGACATGAAGGCTTTGTCAACCATCCTGATCTTGTGCTGAGATCAGATTGGCTGCCAACACTTCAACAAGGAAGTGTAGGCAGCCATCTTGGGACACAGCTTCCTCTGAGTCCCAGAAAAAAAAGATGTAAAAAAACAAAAGGGGCCAGCGTAGATACACCCTGACCCCTTAGCTCTGGTGCTGGGGTCCCAGAGGGAACACCCCCAACCCAGAGGGTGGTTGTTTTTTTCCAAGAGCAGTGGGTTCTTTTATAGACAGCCACCAGGACTGCCACATCCCCGGGGCTACCAAAATTATGTGTGCAGGGGCCTCCTGCCCCCCCAGCCCTGGGGACCACCACACACCGGGGCATACCTCTGTATCTAATACTGGGTGGCTACACGGCCCCCAGCAGCCCCGGGGACCACCACCTTCCCGGGGCATCTAAATAATATGATGTGCGGGGACCGCCACCTCCCCAGGGCTTTTTTTATGCTACATGGGAGAGGGCCATGTGGCTCTCCCCGCACCACCTCCCCGGAGCTACAACAAAAGTGTGAAGTGTGTCAGTTTTGGACTCCTCGAGCCCTGGGAACCACCACCTCCCCGGGGCAAAAGTCGTTGGAGGGGGCAGCACGGCCCCCCCCGAGAACCTAATGATGGCCCTGGCACTGCCACCCACGGGGTCGGCTTTGGCTATGCTGCGGGGTGCCCACCCCCAGGACATAGCTGTTTGCTTTTGCTTGGTGGGAGTTGACAGCTCCTACCAAGCAAAAGCAAACAAAGTCTGCTTTGTAACAATGGGAACTGTCAAGCAACTCCCACTGTCAGAAAGTGGAGCTTTTATCTGTTTCCCTGCACGCAAATATGCTTGAAGGAAAACAGATGAAAACATTGCTCCCACAAGCAGTGAGCAGCTATTTAATGCAGCTCCCTGCCTCTGGGAGCAATGCAGGCTCCCGCAGGAAGCGGGGAGCCATCCAGGACCACAAGGGTCTTCAGGTTCTTCCCACAGTCCTGTCGCTCTCCCGCTCTCTCTTCTATCCCATTATGGGATAAAAGAGAGAGAGAGCCCAAGAGAGATAGGCATTGCAATGGTGTCTCCATGCAATCACTTCACTGCACAGAAAAGAGTCACCTGTGGCACAATTGTTAAGGCCACAGACCTTCACACTAAAAGTTGAGGTTCACTTCCCTACTTTAATTTATTTCCAACTTCAAAAGTTTAAGGTTCATAAAGGAAGGTGATCTCATTCTTTTTATTTGACAAATACATTTTACTTTTCAATGTGTCCAGAAATATCTCATTCTAAGTATATCATTTACCAAAGACTCTCTCTCTCAATTTCTCTTTTTCAATCTCTTTCACCCACTCACACACCCACTCACACACTCCTACACCTACTAACAGACCCACTTAGACCTTACCGTAGTTACCTTAGGGCACGAGTTACAGTTACATCATATAACTCTAACTATAACTAGTGAATTTCTATGGTTTTGTACGTTTAAAATGTGAGCGTAGCTATAACGTCCCTGTAACCTTTGCTTTTTTTAGAGTGAATTTTTATGTTTTTTATTTTTATTCTATTTCTTAACTATAACGTCCCTGTAACCTTTGTTTTTTTTCAGTGAATGTCTATGTCTATGACTTCATCCTCTAGGTCGACAAATGTATTTTAAGTGGGAAAGACCAAGGGACCCCACACCCAGAGCTGTACTTTTTTTTCAAAGGGGATGGGTTCACATGCCCCCTTCCACAGGCCATTAAAAGGCCCTGGGAACTCCATCCCGGAGGTCTGTTTTTTTTTAAAAGGCTGTGTGGCTCATGCTACTCCCTCCTGGCAGGAGCAATATCTTGATCTGTTTCCCTGCCCACATCTGTGCAGCAGAGAAACAGATCAAAGGTCATATCCTAGCTTGCCGGAGCATTTTCAAAGCTCCCGCCTGCTAGGAGCAGACTTTTTGTTTTCTCCCACGTAGCAGGAGTTTTAAACATGATCTTGTGAGGAGGGAACAAACACAGGTATTCCTGCCTGCACTGGTGCAGGCAGGAAAACATCTGTGCCCCGGGGGTGGGCTCCCCAGGACACAGAGTTGGGTTCCCTGGGCCATAGAAGTCTCCACATGAGTTGGGTTCCCTTCGGCCATAGAAGGCTCAGGGATGGGGGCCACTCAGCCCTCCTCCCTTTAAAAATGTCAAAAGCGGTTCTGGGGGATAAGGGTGCCCAGGGCCTTTCAAAGGCTTGGGGAGGGTGTGTGTGCAGTCTCTCCCCTTTTTTTTAACAATTCAACCCAAGAGTGGGCTCCTCTGGGCCTATAATGGCTCAGGGAGGGCGCTTCACACTCACTCTCTATATTTGATTTATCAGGTCCTGGGGAAACGGGTCCCTGGGGCCAAATGCAGCTCAGGGAGGGTAGCTGTGCACCCCCTTGCCCACATTCATGAATCAGGCCCTCAGGGATTAAGTCTCTGGGACAGAATATGGCTTGAGGAGGGGGACCCTGCTACCCACTCTCCATCATAATAAATGGGGCCCTGGGGAATGGGCTCTGATGGGTTGAATATTGCTTGGAGAGGGGGGATGCATGCTCTCCACCCCTTAATTACACAATATGGACGGTCTTTTTTTTCTTTGATCCGTTATGAGTCCCAGGGAATTGCGTCAAAAACTGCCAATTTTTTTTGTTTACTTTGTTTACTTTTGCCCCACTGTGGTCTCTCTGGGTTTAAGGGGCAGAGTATCCCTTCCTTGTCCCTTATAACTTTTTTATTTTCTTCAGGAGAGGGGACAAAGGGCCTGATTAGGTCTCAGCGGATGGAATACTACGTCACAAACCAGACGAATTTCCCGTCTACCATATTAAAACCCCATTGGATATAATGGGATTGTAATATGGCAGACGGGATATCCGTCACTTTCGTGACAGAGTTTTTCACTAAGATCTAAGTCAGGCCCTAAGTGCCCAAGTCATGTAACGGTCTCCAGCAATGTTTTTCTGATGTTGCATGAAGCCATTCAGAACACTCGCTCCCGCAGGACTCTGAGATAAGGGGCCCAAGGAAAATAACGCCAATCTGAACAGCCTAATTTTAAATTAGCTCTTCTGTGAGAGTCACACAAGCCTTTTGTGGACCCAACTGTCTAGACATAAAAATATTTTTTACCCTACAGTACGGATATACACCAAATCAAACCACAATCTGTGGACCCAGATCTAGCTTCCTGACAAATTTGGTGTAATTTTGTTCAGCAGTTTTTGCTGTAGCCCTTCTTAAAGAAGCCTATGTAAATGTATGGGGATTTTACATTTTAGGAACCCACCCTTTTTTCTTGGCCCTGCTTGATGGATCATCCTCATACTTTCCATGCACAAACTAATACAAAAGTAGAAAGTAGCACCTTTTTGGAAAGTTTTATGGAGATTTGTCAAACAGGGGCAAAGTTATTGGCAACACAAAACTATATTTTTTCTATGGAACTGACTTAACTATAACTAACGGTGGCAGCCACATTGTAGTTACAGTGAAGGTTACCAGAGATTTGAATTCCTTGGATATTTCACCAATAATACGTTGGCGCCTGTTTGACGAATCTCCACAAAACTTTCCAGACCTATTCCCTTTTCTACATTGGCAAAGTATGGAATGTTTTACTGTGATTGGTCAAGAGAGAGCAAAACTAAAAGCGGGTCCTGTTGAACCTGACTGCCTTAAGGTTGTCTTCCTCTCAACGTTTGGCCTACCTCCTTCACTTTTCTGACCTACTGTATTTTCTGCTGATGTGAGGACTCTCTGCACTTTACCACTGCTAGCCAATGATAACGTTTTTGTACTCTCTCCCCTAAATCATGCTAACATTGGTTTAAGCCCAGTTGGCATATTTAGTTTATCTACATGCCCCTAGTAAAGTGCACTACAAGTGCCCAGGGCATGTATCTTAAAAGCTTCTTGTGGTCCTGCAGCACTGATTTGTGCCACCCACTTAAGTAACCCTCTAACCATGTCTCAGGCCTGCCATTGCAGAGCCTGTGTATGCAGTTTTACACTGCCATGTCAACTTGGAAAAATGACCCTTTTGCCAGGCCCAAACCTTCCCTTTTTCTATAAGTTACCCACAAGGTAGCCTCTGGACAACCCAGAGGGCAGGGTACAATGTATTTAAAAGGCAGGACATGTTTATATGTCCTGGTAGTGAAAATCTCACAAAATTGTTTTTCACTACACCAAGGCCTATCTCTCCCATAGGATAACTTTGGGATTACCCTATTATATCTTAATAGTGTAATTCACAGTATGGAAGAGATACGTTTGGTGTTTCTGGACTCACAAATTAAAATTGTAACCTTTAGTGAAGTCGGATTGTAAATTGCTGTTTTGAAAATGCTACTTTAGAAAGTTGACATTTTCTTACTTTAGCCATTTGGTGCCTCCTGCCTGTCTCCAATACATATCTGTAGTGGGGTGACAGCTGAGCTTGTGTACTTTATCTAAACAGCCACACACAAAGGGAGCTAAGGTGTGACTGATGGGCCATCCCCCCCAGCCTGATGGGCCATCCTGGGCAGAATGGCAGGGAGGGTCTGACACTTATGCCTAAATGGTGCCGCAAGTTTGTCTCTTTGCACAGCAAGTATTGTCACTTGTGACCACAAGGCTCCAGCCCGCCTGTGCGCAGTACCCTGCTGACTATTTGCTCTCCTAAACCACAGCCAGTGATGCTCTACTTGCTCTTAGCCCAATTCTTGAGAAGGTAAAACTTCAGGGCCTATCTGGGACTAAATCCGGCCAGTGCTGTATCACGATCAGCTTGAACAGTTTAACCCTATACAGCACGACCGGATAACCCTGGTTGGCACTTTATGCTTTTAAGCACTAAATTGCATTTTGCATTATTAAAAATTCATAACTCAAGTTCTACTTATTGGATTTTGGGCATTTTGGTCTTGTTTTGTTCAATAAATTAAGCTCTATTTCTAGCCTGGTGTTGAGTATTTTTGTGTGGTGTTTTCAACGTTTTACTGTTTGAGTTGCACAAATACTGTACACCTTGCCTCCTATAGTAAGCCTGACTGCTAAGTGCCAAACTACCAGAGGGTGATAACAGGATAAACTATGTTGTGTTTGTGACTTACCCTAACTAATATTGTGGCTCCTGCTTGGACAAAGTTCATACCTCTGTCAACCAGAAACCCAATTTCTAACATTTCCCAAAACGTATTTGGGCACCACTGCATTTTCCCGTAGACTTTGCACCTACACGTAGTAGCCTAATACCCAGTCCGATTTTGATTAAATTTATCAGGATTACATATTATGGTTTATAGATTACTCTTTTGGGTAATACAGGTGAGTAGGGTAAGCATTTTTTACGTTACAAGGCATTTTAACATGGTGATATCTATTATTGTGGTACTTTCAATAAATGTTGCGGAATTTTGCATTATTTTGTGGGAGCACAGGGACATAGCAATAACATGGCATTATGTGATGGGCTAATGACCACCTTTACTAAACTAAAAGGCAGCCATGTTGTTTTTAGGTACACTTTGGCTGTGTTCTGAGTTTCGTCCTCAGATATAACTAACGATCAGGTTTGATATTTTCCCCCTACCTATTCCCACTTTATTAAACTGGTAATAGGTAGCAAAATATATTTATACATTTCTATATATATTTTTTTAAATATACAGAGTACAAAGGAACTGCCTCACGAGTACTGCAGTACTTCAAAATTCAAAATACACTCTATTTTACAAATATAGTGTAATGCAATGTATTTTCAGTTTTTAACATTTAATTCTTAACAAAAATGTCTACTGAGTACCACAGTAATACCCAAAAATTGCCACGCTATTTACATTTTTTTGTTTTAAAATCAGTTCTTCCTAAACTGCTGGAAAACAATGCACAAATTAGAAATACATTTCTCTATCATTATCATTTTTATAAAGAGGTAACATATGAGGAACACATATAAAAACTAATACTTATCTTTTATGAGGCCCTAAAACAGAACACAGTGAGAGTGTGCTGAAAATGACATGGCTGCTTTTTACATTTTGCAAAGACAGCCATTACCCAATCAGATACTGCCTTCTTATTGTCATGTGCAACGATATACCATGAAGTTACAGTGGTATACTGCGGCAAACTATATTTCTACAGGGCTGATTTATTTTTAGGCTGATGGCACTTGGGTCCCCCATGGGGATAAATGACTCTACCCTCGTGGTGAAGTGGCCACCCACCTAATTTATAAATGACTGCCAAATACACAGTCATTTATACAGGCTTTGGCAGGACCATCGCTGTTCCAGTTAATGCATTTTACTGTTTGCTACAGGACTGAAGCAAGCAGTATTGTTTTTTCTTTTTAAAAAGAAAATCCTGAAACAGTATTTTATTTTTTGAAAGAAAAAATAAAACGCTCCCCTCGCCATCGGAGGCTTCTTTCATGGCGGGAGAAGCATTATAAATAGGGCTCCTGGTTTTATGGTATTTATTCCTTCTGTGTTTTTCTTTATTTATTTTTTGCTCAATTTATCTTTATTTATCCATACTTATGTTGTGCTTAGCGTAAAAAACAAAGCTGCAATGGGTATATTTCCAAATGTATTTAACCAACAAATGTTTACTCATGTCTGAATGTCTATTGGATTTTAGCCATTTAGAGTTCAATGCAGTCATTTGAAATCATTTGCAGCGTAGAACAGCTTAAACAGCTGTACTGCGGCAGTTATTTAAGCTTCATTAGGAAATCTTTTTAAATTTTTAAGACCTTTGTCAATCTGCACAGCTATCAACTTAGCACTCATGATTGACAGTAACGACTAGCGTCCAAAAGAAAACCTATTTTCCGTATTTATCAATATTTAACCCCTTAGCTGCTGGGCCTTTTCCCCCCCAGTGCTGAGCCCTTTTTTGGCTATTTGGGGTAGTTCGCGCTTAGGGCTTCATAACTTTTTGTCCACATAAGCTAACCACGCCAAATTTGCGTCCTTTTTTTCCAACATCCTAGGGATTCTAATGGTACCCAGAGTTTGTGGTTTACCCTGGAGGAGACCAAGAAAATAGCCAAAATACAGTGAAAATTTATTTTTTTCCAAAAAAATGGGAAAAAAGGGCCGCCGAAGAAGGCTTGTGGTTTTTTTCCCTGAAAATGCCATCAACAAAGGGTTTCTGGTGCTGAAATCACTATCTTCCCACCTTTCAGGAACGGGCAGACTTGAATCAGAAAACCACATTTTCCAACACAAATTTGTCATTTTACTGGGACATACCCCATTTTTACTATTTTTGGTGCTTTCAACCTCCTTCCAGTTAGTGACAGGAATGGGTGTGAAACCAATGCTGGATCCCGGAAAGCTAAACATTTCTGAAAACTAGACAAAATTCTGAATTCAGCAAGGGGTCATTTGTGTAGATCCTACAAGGTTTTCCCACAGAAAATAACAGCTGAAATAAAAAAATATTGAAATTGAGCTGAAAACAACAGCCATTTTTCTTTATGTTTTACTCTGTAACTTTTTCCTGCAATGTCAGATTTCTGAAAGCAATATACCGTTTTGTCTGCTGGATTCTTCTGGTTGCGGGGATATAAAGGGCTTATAGGTTCATCAAGAACCCTAGGTACCCAGAGACAATAAATGAGGTGCACCCTGCAGTTGGTTTTCATTCTATACTGGGTATACAGCAATTCATTTGCTGAAATATGAGGAGTGAAAAAGAGGTATCAAGAAAACCTTTGCATTTCCCAAATGGGATCAAGATAAGGTTTTGAGGAGCAGTGGTTATTTGCACATCTTTGAATTCCGAGGTGCCCATACTAGCATGTGAATTGCAGGGCATTTCTCAAATAGACGTCTTTTTTACACACTCTCTTATATTTGGAAGGAAAAAATGTAGAGAAAGATAAGGGGCAATAACACTTGTTTTGCTATTCTAAGTTTCCCCAAGTCTCCCGATAAAAATGATACCTCACTTGTGTGGGTAGGCCTAGCGCCCGCGACAGGAAATGCCCCAAAACACAACGTGGACACATCCCATTTTTTCACAAAATACAGAGCTGTTTTTTTGCAAAGTGCCTACCTGTAGATTATGGCCTCTAGCTCAGCCGGCACATAGGGAAACCTACCAAACCTGTACATTTTTGAAAACTAGAGACCTAGGGGAATCCAAGATGGGGTGACTCGCGGGGCTCTGACCAGGTTCTGTTACCCAGAATCCTTTGCAAACCTCAAAAAGTGGCAAAAAAAACAAGTTTTCCTCACATTTCGGTGACAGAAAGTTCTGGAATCTGAGAGGAGCCTCAAATTTCCTTCCACCCAGCGTCCCCCCAAGTCTCCGGATAAAAATGATACCTCACTTGTGTGGGTAGGCCTAGCGCCCGCGACAGGAAATGCCCCAAAACACAACGTGGACACATCACAGAAAACAGAGCTGTTTTTTGCAAAGTGCCTACCTGTAGATTTTGACCTCTAGCTCAGCCGGCACCTAGGGAAACCTACCAAACCTGTACATTTTTGAAAACTAGAGACCTAGGGGAATCCAAGATGGGGTGACTCGCGGGGCTCTGACCAGGTTCTGTTACCCAGAATCCTTTGCAAACCTCAAAAAGTGGCTAAAAAAACAAGTTTTCCTCACATTTCGGTGACAGAAAGTTCTGGAATCGGAGAGGACCCTCAAATTTCCTTCCACCCAGCGTCCCCCCAAGTCTCCCGATAAAAATGATACCTCACTTGTGTGGGTAGGCCTAGCGGCCGCGACAGGAAATGCCCCAAAACACAACGTGGACACATCACAGAAAACAGAGCTGTTTTTTGCAAAGTGCCTACCTGTAGATTTTGGCCTCTAGCTCAGCCGGCACCTAGGGAAACCTACCAAACCTGTACATTTTTGAAAACTAGAGACCTAGGGGAATCCAAGATGGGGTGACTCGCGAGCCTCTGACCAGGTTCTGTTACCCAGAATCCTTTGCAAACCTCAAAAAGTGGCTAAAAAAACAAGTTTTCCTCACATTTCGGTGACAGAAAGTTCTGGAATCGGAGAGGACCCTCAAATTTCCTTCCACCCAGCGTCCCCCCAAGTCTCCCGATAAAAATGATACCTCACTTGTGTGGGTAGGCCTAGCGGCCGCGACAGGAAATGCCCCAAAACACAACGTGGACACATCACAGAAAACAGAGCTGTTTTTTGCAAAGTGCCTACCTGTAGATTTTGGCCTCTAGCTCAGCCGGCACCTAGGGAAACCTACCAAACCTGTACATTTTTGAAAACTAGAGACCTAGGGGAATCCAAGATGGGGTGACTCGCGAGCCTCTGACCAGGTTCTGTTACCCAGAATCCTTTGCAAACCTCAAAAAGTGGCTAAAAAAACAAGTTTTCCTCACATTTCGGTGACAGAAAGTTCTGGAATCTGAGAGGAGCCTCAAATTTCCTTCCACCCAGCGTCCCCCCAAGTCTCACGATAAAAATTATACCTCACTTGTGTGGGTAGGCCTAGCGCCCGCGACAGGAAATGCCCCAAAACACAACGTGGACACATCACAGAAAACAGAGCTGTTTTTTGCAAAGTGCCTACCTGTAGATTTTGGCCTCTAGCTCAGCCGGCACCTAGGGAAACCTACCAAACCTGTACATTTTTTAAAACTAAAGACCTAGGGGAATCCAAGATGGGGTGACTCGCGGGGCTCTGACCAGGTTCTGTTACCCAGAATCCTTTGCAAACCTCAAAAAGTGGCTAAAAAAACAATTTTTCCTCACATTTCGGTGACAAAAAGTTCTGGAATCTGAGAGGAGCCTCAAATTTCCTTCCACCCAGCGTCCCCCCAAGTCTCCCGATAAAAATGATACCTCACTTGTGTGGGTAGGCCTAGCGCCCGCGACAGGAAATGCCCCAAAACACAACGTGGACACATCACAGAAAACAGAGCTGTTTTTTGCAAAGTGCCTACCTGTAGATTTTGGCCTCTAGCTCAGCCGGCACCTAGGGAAACCTACCAAACCTGTACATTTTTGAAAACTAGAGACCTAGGGGAATCCAAGATGGGGTGACTCGCGGGGCTCTGACCAGGTTCTGTTACCCAGAATCCTTTGCAAACCTCAAAAAGTGGCTAAAAAAACAAGTTTTCCTCACATTTCGGTGGCAGAAAGTTCTGGAATCGGAGAGG
This sequence comes from Pleurodeles waltl, assembly GCF_031143425.1. Taxonomy (NCBI): domain Eukaryota; kingdom Metazoa; phylum Chordata; class Amphibia; order Caudata; family Salamandridae; genus Pleurodeles; species Pleurodeles waltl. The sequence continues at coordinate 606,702,186 of NC_090437.1, read as the reverse complement.
AGCCTCAAATTTCCTTCCACCCAGCGTCCCCACAAGTCTCCCGATAAAAATGATACCTCACTTGTGTGGGTAGGCCTAGCGCCCGCGACAGGAAATGCCCCAAAACACAACGTGGACACATCACAGAAAACAGAGCTGTTTTTTGCAAAGTGCCTACCTGTAGATTTTGGCCTCTAGCTCAGCCGGCACCTAGGGAAACCTACCAAACCTGTACATTTTTGAAAACTAGAGACCTAGGGGAATCCAAGATGGGGTGACTCGCGGGGCTCTGACCAGGTTCTGTTACCCAGAATCCTTTGCAAACCTCAAAAAGTGGCTAAAAAAACAAGTTTTCCTCACATTTCGGTGACAGAAAGTTCTGGAATCTGAGAGGAGCCTCAAATTTCCTTCCACCCAGCGTCCCCCCAAGTCTCCCGATAAAAATGATACCTCACTTGTGTGGGTAGGCCTAGCGCCCGCGACAGGAAATGCCCCAAAACACAACGTGGACACATCACAGAAAACAGAGCTGTTTTTTGCAAAGTGCCTACCTGTAGATTTTGGCCTCTAGCTCAGCCGGCACCTAGGGAAACCTACCAAACCTGTACATTTTTGAAAACTAGAGACCTAGGGGAATCCAAGATGGGGTGACTCGCGGGGCTCTGACCAGGTTCTGTTACCCAGAATCCTTTGCAAACCTCAAAAAGTGGCTAAAAAAACAAGTTTTCCTCACATTTCGGTGACAGAAAGTTCTGGAATCGGAGAGGAGCCTCAAATTTCCTTCCACCCAGCGTCCCCCCAAGTCTCCCGATAAAAATGATACCTCACTTGTGTGGGTAGGCCTAGCGGCCGCGACAGGAAATGCCCCAAAACACAACGTGGACACATCACAGAAAACAGAGCTGTTTTTTGCAAAGTGCCTACCTGTAGATTTTGGCCTCTAGCTCAGCCGGCACCTAGGGAAACCTACCAAACCTGTACATTTTTGAAAACTAGAGACCTAGGGGAATCCAAGATGGGGTGACTCGCGGGGCTCTGACCAGGTTCTGTTACCCAGAATCCTTTGCAAACCTCAAAAAGTGGCTAAAAAAACAAGTTTTCCTCACATTTCGGTGACAGAAAGTTCTGGAATCTGAGAGGAGCCTCAAATTTCCTTCCACCCAGCGTCCCCCCAAGTCTCACGATAAAAATGATACCTCACTTGTGTGGGTAGGCCTAGCGCCCGCGACAGGAAATGCCCCAAAACACAACGTGGACACATCACAGAAAACAGAGCTGTTTTTTGCAAAGTGCCTACCTGTAGATTTTGGCCTCTAGCTCAGCCGGCACCTAGGGAAACCTACCAAACCTGTACATTTTTGAAAACTAGAGACCTAGGGGAATCCAAGATGGGGTGACTCGTGGGGCTCTGACCAGGTTCTGTTACCCAGAATCCTTTGTAAACCTCAAAAAGTGGCTAAAAAAACAAGTTTTCCTCACATTTTGGTGACAGAAAGTTCTGGAATCGGAGAGGAGCCTCAAATTTCCATCCACCCAGCGTCCCCCCAAGTCTCCCGATAAAAATTATACCTCACTTGTGTGGGTAGGCCTAGCGGCCGCGACAGGAAATGCCCCAAAACACAACGTGGACACATCACAGAAAACAAAGCTGTTTTTTGCAAAGTGCCTACCTGTAGATTTTGGCCTCTAGCTCAGCCGGCACCTAGGGAAACCTACCAAACCTGTACATTTTTGAAAACTAGAGACCTAGGGGAATCCAAGATGGGGTGACTCGCGGGGCTCTGACCAGGTTCTGTTACCCAGAATCCTTTGCAAACCTCAAAAAGGGGCTAAAAAAACAAGTTTTCCTCACATTTCGGTGACAGAAAGTTCTGGAATCTGAGAGGACCCTCAAATTTCCTTCCACCCAGCGTCCCCCCAAGTCTCCCGATAAAAATGATACCTCACTTGTGTGGGTAGGCCTAGCGGCCGCGACAGGAAATGCCCCAAAACATAACGTGGACACATCACAGAAAACAGAGCTGTTTTTTGCAAAGTGCCTACCTGTAGATTTTGGCCTCTAGCTCAGCCGGCACCTAGGGAAACCTACCAAACCTGTACATTTTTGAAAACTAGAGACCTAGGGGAATCCAAGATGGGGTGACTCGCGGGGCTCTGACCAGGTTCTGTTACCCAGAATCCTTTGCAAACCTCAAAAAGTGGCTAAAAAAACAAGTTTTCCTCACATTTCGGTGACAGAAAGTTCTGGAATCTGAGAGGAGCCTCAAATTTCCTTCCACCCAGCGTCCCCCCAAGTCTCACGATAAAAATTATACCTCACTTGTGTGGGTAGGCCTAGCGCCCGCGACAGGAAATGCCCCAAAACACAACGTGGACACATCACAGAAAACAGAGCTGTTTTTTGCAAAGTGCCTACCTGTAGATTTTGGCCTCTAGCTCAGCCGGCACCTAGGGAAACCTACCAAACCTGTACATTTTTGAAAACTAGAGACCTAGGGGAATCCAAGATGGGGTGACTCGCGGGGCTCTGACCAGGTTCTGTTACCCAGAATTCTTTGTAAACCTCAAAAAGTGGCTAAAAAAACAAGTTTTCCTCACATTTCGGTGACAGAAAGTTCTGGAATCGGAGAGGAGCCTCAAATTTCCTTCCACCCAGCGTCCCCCCAAGTCTCCCGATAAAAATGATACCTCACTTGTGTGGGTAGGCCTAGCGGCCGCGACAGGAAATGCCCCAAAACACAACGTGAACACATCACAGAAAACAGAGCTGTTTTTTGCAAAGTGCCTACCTGTAGATTTTGGCCTCTAGCTCAGCCGGCACCTAGGGAAACCTACCAAACCTGTACATTTTTGAAAACTAGAGACCTAGGGGAATCCAAGATGGGGTGACTCGCGGGGCTCTGACCAGGTTCTGTTACCCAGAATCCTTTGCAAACCTCAAAAAGTGGCTAAAAAAACAAGTTTTCCTCACATTTCGGTGACAGAAAGTTCTGGAATCTGAGAGGAGCCTCAAATTTCCTTCCACCCAGCGTCCCCCCAAGTCTCCCGATAAAAATGATACCTCACGTGTGTGGGTAGGCCTAGCGCCCGCGACAGGAAATGCCCCAAAACACAACGTGGACACATCACAGAAAACAGAGCTGTTTTTTGCAAAGTGCCTACCTGTAGATTTTGGCCTCTAGCTCAGCCGGCACCTAGGGAAACCTACCAAACCTGTGCATTTCTGAAAACTAGAGACCTAGGGGAATCCAAGGAGGGGTGACTTGCGGGGCTCGGACCAGGTTCTGTTACCCAGAATCCTTTGCAAACCTCAAAAAGTGGCTAAAAAAAACAAGTTTTCCTCACATTTCGGTGACAGAAAGTTCTGGAATCTGAGAGGAGCCACAAATTTCCTTCCACCCAGCGTTCCCCCAAGCCTCCCGATAAAAATGATACCTCACTTGTGTGCCTGCAACAGGAATAGATCACACAACGGTCAATGTTGGTCCTTACGTGAGGCAGCTGTTGACCCTGGGGTGATCCATTCCTGACACAGACACTAGGTGTAGGCACTCAAGTGGGGTAGTGTTTTTATCAGGACAGGTGAGGAGTCACTGGGTGGTAGGAATATTGTGGATCCCAGCATATTCCTGTAGTTTGTGTGACAGAAATGCGAGAAAAATTGAGTTTTTTTTCAACATTTCAGCTTTGCAGGGTATTCTGGGTAAGAAAACTTTGGGGAAGCCACACAAGTCACACCTCTGTGGACTCCCCCGAATGTCTAGTTTCCAGAAATGTTTGGGTTTAGTGTGTTTCTCTATATGGCCGCCGAATCCAGGACCAAAAACACAGGTGCCTGCCTTACAAAAACAGTTTGTTTTGCCATGGATAATTTTGATGTCTCCACAATATGATTTGGGTGGTGGAATTTGGGGCTGAACTAAATTGGGGAGCTCCCAAGAGAGCACTCTCTCTCTGCTTGCCGCCGCATTCACCTGCTCTCTGGGTTGGCCTAACCCACTATTACCCAGTTGCACAAACAGCTTGCGAAGGGACAGCAGGACTGTCCTCATCACCTCCCTCATAATGTACTGGAAGAGGAGTTATCGAATGGGACTCCTCTGACTGAAAAATCACTCCCAGAGTCTGCGCCATTGTCCTATCCCTCAGATGCTGTCTCAGTATCTGATGTCTCAGTCTCTGATCCTATGTCAGAGCGGTCCTCTATAACCCGAGTGCAGGCAGCAGTCATCCATCAAGATGCCATCTCTGCTATTGGCTAAACTGTTGCTCTAAAACACTAGCCTACGTAGACAGTCACAAAATCGATGGTGTGTGAGATACGTGCAACAGTAGAGGCCACCTTACCTGCGCTTCTTCCCTCAATCAGCACGTACTTTCAAGACACTCAAAAAACACCTTGTCACATACCATTCGTCACAGTTTTTAGCACCTCCTGCGCCCAGTCCAACAATCATTATTGGTGCTCCCACTCCCTCCTCCTCGGATTCCCTCATTACCACCCAGCAAAAGTGCCCTTCATCTCTCCATAGACTTTGCTAATGTACTCAGCTATTTACATAAAATACAGATTTGCTCTTTGCAGTAGGCATATAAACCTTCTGCGCTTCTTTATGGCACTAAAACTGCCACTAGACAAGTCGGACCCTTTTCCCCCCAGGGAAACCACACACATATTGACAAAAGTGATATATATATGACAGCCAATCACCTGAAACTCAACTCAAGCAAAACCGAAATAATCCTCTTTGGCCCACACAAAAACACCTGGGACCCCTCATGGTGGCCCACCACGCTAGGCCCTGCACCCACCCCTGCCAACCACGCACGCAACCTCAGCATCATCCTAGACTCCTCCCTCTCGATGACCCAACAAATCAACGCTCTCACCTCCTCATGCTTCAACACACTCCGTATACTGAAAAACATTCAAATGGATCCCCACAGAGACCAGAAAAACTGTCACTCACGCACACATCAGCAGCAGGCTTGATTACGGAAACGCCCTCTACGCCGGCACCACTCTAAAACTCAAGCGCAAACTACACGCATCTAGAACTCAGCAGCACGACTCATCCTCGAACTCCGCCGACACGAACACATCTCTCCACACCTCAAATCCCTCCACTGGCTCCCCATTGACAAAAGGATCACCTTCAAGATCCTCATCCTCGCACACAAATCACTCCACAACACAGGCCCTGCCTACCTCAACGAGAGTCACCTTCCACACCCCCACACGAAACGTCCGCTCAGCTGACCTCTCTCTCGCCTCTGTCCCCCGCATCAAACACACCACCACCGGGGGCAGATCCTTCTCCTACCTTGCACCCAAAACCTGGAACGCCCTCACAACCCACCTTCGCAAGACCCAAAACCTACTTCTTTTCAGGAAGGGCCTCAAAACCTGGCTTTTCGAACAGTGAACCTCCCAGCCCCTTTCCCTCCCCCCGCCCCCCCCAAGCGCCTTGAGACCCTCACAGGTGAGTAGCAGACTTTATAAATCTCTTTGGTATATATAGATCTACCTCTATATATATATATATATCTATGTACATAGATATATCTATAGATATATCCATGTACATAGATATATCTATCTACATAGATATATAAATATAGATCTATATAGAGATCTATTTTTTTTAGTTGTTGTATGGTTTCCTTGGGGGCCAAAATGGCCCCCAGGGAAACCCTACAACATCTAAAAAAAAAATTGCCCCCACAGGGGGTCACCCTGCCCACGGGCGACCCCCTGTCATTTTATTTATTTTTTATTTTTATGAAAAAAAAACAATCCCCTGGGGGGGCGCAATCGCGCCCCCCCCCCCCCCCCCCCCAGGGGGCACCTACCTTTTTTTTTTAAATTAATTATGCCCCCGGGGGGGGCGGCCCGTTTTCCGAGGGGGCCGCCCCCCCAAAGTGAAATCCCTGGCGTCTAGTGGTGTTTCCTGGCCCCCGATCGCAGCTGTGCTGCGATCGGATGCCAGGAAACAGTTTGAGAAGGCCTCGTAAGAAAGGGGAGACTCTCCCCTTTCTTACGAGGCCTTTTCAAAGTGTTTCCTGGCCCCCCCGATCGCAGCTGTGCTGCGATCGGGGGGCCAGGAAACCTGAAAGTGTTTCCTGGCCCCCGATCGCAGCACAGCTGCGACCGGGGGCCAGGAAACACTTTCAGGAAGGCCTCGTAAGAAAGGGGAGACACTCCCCTTTCTTACGAGGCCTTCCCGAACGTGGGAAAGGCCGTTTTCCCCATCAAAGCAGGAAGCGGCCGCAAGGCTGCTTCCTGCTTTGATGGGGAAAACACCTTTGCAACGTCAGCGCGCCGCGAGGCGCGCTGACGTCACAAAGGGGCGGGTGGGGGGGTGGGGGGGCGGGGGGAGACACGGAAGCTTCCGTGTCTCCCGGGGGGGGTTTAAAAAAAATAAAAAATCCTCGGGTGCGACGCACCCGAGGATTTATTGATACCCTTCCTGGTGTCGGCCACTGGTCGTGACCCGCACCAGGGAGGGTGTGTGGGCGTCGGCCAGTGGCCGACGCCCGCGACGAAGAGGTTAAATACAGGCAGAAAAAAAGTTGGTTTTCTGTCTGTACTTATTTGTAAAAAGCAACAAGAACGGAAAAATGGGGCCTTGATTATTAATGCTTTATTGTTCCTCCCCTCTAAGTTTTACATGCCGGTAAGAATAAGTAAAAAATGACTACATGTCCGCCCATCTAAATTAGACAGGCGGACATGTAGCCATTTCTCAGATGACCTTTAATACTCAGGGCCATTGCACAAGTGTAGTCATAGTGGAGACAGAGTAGTATCACCTGTGGCCACAACAATGGTCTGACCACATTTAACTTCGACATGCAGACCTTTATAGTGGCGGTATGTATACTCTGTTGACATTGCAATGGAATATACATACAGCCAAGGTATAAAACCATCCCTAAGTGTTTTAACACTAATAACTTCAACACTACATACATTATTTACACCTACTACCAAAAATTAGCATTTACACGTCATAATCTGTACATCACCATCCATTCAAACAGTTTCAAACTGGGTCTGTTTCAAGCACCACACTCCACTCTACACTCTATTCCGTTCAATGACATTCCAGTCTATGTCACTCCACTCTACTCTATCACATTCTATGTCACTCAACTCTACATCTCAAGGCTATACACCACTATACTCTATGCTAATTCACTGTACACAATTCCAGTCTAAGCTAATCCATTAGATGTCACTCCACTCTACCACACTCCATTGTACGCCACTACACTCTAAATCACTCAACTGTACGCTGTTACACACTACCCCACTCAATTCTATGACACTGCGTCGTACATCAACACAATGTTCATCCCTCAACTATACACTACCTCGCTCTAATTATTCTACTATATAAAACTCCACTTTGTGACACTATACTCTATGTTATTCCAGTCTATGCCACTCCACTCTACACCACTGCATTGTATGCTATTCCACTGTATGCCACTCCATTCTATGCAACTCCACTCCATGCCACTTCAGAATTGCCACTCCAATCTAAGACACTCTACTGTATGGTATTAGAGTCTATACACCTCCACTCTATGCCACTCCACTCTACAGCACTCCAATGTACACCCCTGCACTGCATGCTACTGTAATCTATGGTATACACTGTACAATGCCCTACTGTATGCCACTCCACTCTATGCTATTTCACTATATAGCACTTGAATCTATGTCACTCCACTGTATGCTACTCCACTGTATGCCACTTCACTCTACAAAACTTCTCTCTACACTATTACAGTCTATGCTCTTCTGCTCTACAGCACTCCATTCTACACCAGCTCATTTGACAGCACTCCACTGTAGGTCACTCCAATGTATAACCCCCCACTGTACATTACTACAGTCTATGATATCCCACTGTGAGCAACTCCACTTTCCGACACTACACTCTATGCTGTTCCACTCTGCCACTCCATTCTATGACATTCCACTCTGTCACTCTACTGTATTCAATTGCACTCTACACCAATGCACTGTACCTCACTCACGGTACACCACTCCACTGTATGCCATTCAATTGTGCAAAACTGTACTTTATGCTAATTCACTCTACACAACTCCACTAGATACCAGTCCATTCTACCACTCTACACTGTACGCTATCCCACTGTACGGCACTCCACTCTACCACACTCCACTTTATAACACTCCACTGTACGATATTCCACTCTATGCTACTCCGTTAAACCGTACCTCAGTCTGCACCACTTTACTCCATCCCACTTCACTGTCTGCTATTCCACTGTATGCTAACTTCACTTTACGCCACTCTACTATATGGTATTCCATTGTATGCTACTGCACTCTATTCCACTTCACTCTACACCATTCCACTCTGCACTATTCCACTCTATGCCAAGTCAACTCTATACCACTACACTGTACTAACTCCATTGTACACTATTCCACTTTATGCCACTCCACTGTATGCAAATCCAGTCTATATTATTTCACTGTATGGTACTCCACGGTACATTACAACAATCTGTGTCACTCCAGTTTGCACCATATCCACTCCACACTGTTCCCTGTGTCACTTCAGTCTACCCCACTACACTATACGCCACACCACTCTATGAGATTCCCCTGTATGCCCTTTCATTCTATGCCAATCCATTGTACGCTTTTGAGCTATATGGCCCTCTACTGTACATTACAACACTATACACAACTCCAGTTTACAACACTCTACTCCAACCCACTCCACTGTATGCTATTCCACTGTACACCACTACACTGTACCACACTCCACTCTATGCCACTCCACTCTACACCACTCCAATCTATGCTATTCCACTCTATGCCACTCCATTGTACTTAACTTCAGTCTATGCCACTTCACTCCATGTCACTCTGCTGTCCTCTTTTCTACTGTATGCAACTCCACTCTATGCCACTCCACTGTATGGTATTCCACCATGTGCTACTACACTGTATGTCACTATACTGAACACTACCCCATTCTATCCACTGTATGTCATTCAACTGTAAGACAATCCACTTCAAGCTATTTAACTGTATGTCCCTCTACTCTACAATACAACACTGTATGCCACCCCTCCTCTCTACACTGCTGTATTACATGACACTCTACTGTATGCCACTAGACTCTATGCTATCCCACTGTACACTACTGCACTTCATTCCACTCCAGTACATGCCACACTACTACATGCTATTCCACTGTATGCCTTTCCAGTCTGTGCCACTCCTGTCTACCCCATTCCACTTTATGATACTCCACTCTATGCCACTCCATTGTACAACACTACAGACAATGCTATTCCTCTCTACACCACTGCACTCTACGCTACTCCACTCTATGTCACAATACTCTAAGCCACTCCACTCTATGCCAGTAAACTCTTCACTATTTCAATCTATGGCATTGCGCTCTACAGCACTCCATGGTACGTCACCCCACACTACACTATTAGACTGTACCCCATTATACTCTACCTCATTACATTACATCTAACTTCACTCTACGCTATTCCACTCTATGCTCCTGCACTGTACACAACTTCACTGTTTGACACTGCAGTCTTTACCACTCCACTGTGTCCACGTTATTCCACTGTATGCCATTACACTGTATACCACTCCACTCTATGCCATGCTATAGTATTCCACTGTATGCTACTCCATTGTATGTCACTCCACTGTACGCTACTCCACTGAACACTATTCTCATCTACACCACTATTCACTAATCCACTGTATTCCCCACCACTCTACGGCACTGTACTCTATGGCACTAAACTGTATGCTACTCCACTGTATGTCACTTCACTCGACACTAGTTGACTATATGCTGCTACTCTCTACCCCACTCCAGTTCAAGCCACTCATCTCTACAACACACAACTCTACGGTATTCCACTCTATTCCATTGGATTGTACGACACTCCACTGTTCTCTAATCCAGTCTACACCATTCCACTGTGTGACACTCCAATCTTTGCCACTTAACTTTATGTTACTCCACTGAACGCAACTCTACTGTACGCCACTCCACTCTATGTTATTCCACATTGTGGCAACACAGTTTACACCACTCCACAATACGCCACTCCACTGTACCCGATTCTACTGTACTCCACTCTACTAGGTGCCACTCCACTCTATGCCACTCAGCTGTACTCCACTTCACTCTACACCATTAGACTCTATGCTATTCTGCTCCACATCACTCCATTCCATGCCACATCAGTCTATGACACTCCACTATGCACCATTGAACAATATACACTACTCCAATGTTCGCTGTTCCACTGTATGGAACTCCAGTGTATGCTACTTCTTTAAATGCTACAACACTGTGGGGCATATTTATACTCCGTTTGCGCCGGAATTGCGTCGTTTTTTTGACGCAATTTAGACGCAAAACTAACTCCATATTTATACTTTGGCGTTAGACGCGTCTAGCGCCAAAGTCCATGGAGTTAGCGTCATTTTTTAGCGTGGACACCTACTTTGCGTTAAGTATATGCAAGGTAGGCGTTCCCGTCTAAAAAATCGACTCCGAGGCATGTGCGTCGGATTTATACTCACGCCCGGGAGTGGGCGGGTCAAAAAAAATGACGTACGCCGCTTTTGCGCAGTTTTTTGCAAAAGGCAGGCGTTAAGGGACCTGTGGGCTCTGAAGGAGCCCAGAGGTGCCCCCCATGCCCCCAGGGACACCCCCTGTCACCCATGCCCACCCCAGGAGGACACCCAAGGCTGGAGGGACCCATCCCAGGGACATTAAGGTAAGTTCAGGTAAGTGTTTTTTTTTAAAAACAATTGTGGCATAGGGGGGCCTGATTTGTGCCCCCCTACATGCCACTATGCCCAATGACCATGCCCAGGGAACAGAAGTCCCCTGGGCATGGCCATTGGGCAAGGGGGCATGACTCCTGTCTTTGCTATGGGGGTTGGGAGTGAAAAAAAATGGCGCAATTCGGGTTGAGGCGAAAAAATTGCCTCGACCTGACTTGCCCCATTTCTTGACGCCCAAGCTCCATATCCCCCTACGCCGGTGCTGCCTGGTGTACGTCATTTTTTTTTAACGCACACCAGACGGCGCCGGCGGCTAACGCCGGCTAACATCATTCAATAAATATGGCGCCCGCATGGCGCTTCAGAATGGCGTTAGCCGGCTCTAATTTTTTTGACGCAAAACTGCGTTGGCGCAGTTTTGCGTCAAAAAGTATAAATATGGGCCTGTATGCCTCACTACTCTGCACCATTCCATTGCACAATTCTCCACTGTATCCTATACCACTGTACACCACTCCCCTGTATGCAAGTGCAGTGCACACCAATAAACTATATGCTATTCTACTGTACACCACTACACTTTACCTCACTCTACTGTATGCCACTCCACTCTGAATCAATCCACTCTATGAACCCTGCTCTATGCTATTCTGCTGTACTCCTCTCTATTTTATGGCACTCTACTGTACGCCACTCCACTCTATGGTATTGCATTTGTATGCCACCTCACTGTACCATACTCATCTGTACGCCACTACACTCTGCTCCACTACACTCTATTCCACTGTACAACACTACAGTCTACAACACTACACATTATAACACTGTCCTTCACTATACTCTACCACACTCCACTTAACAACATTCAACTGAATGATACTCAACACTAAATTATGCAACAGATGTTTATTAAAACATAAAAAGCATTTATAAATGAAGGTTAAAGCTGTTATAATTAGAAAACATTTATTTATTCTTTTTGTCCAAACCCAACATAAACTATATAGACTTTATACATTTATAGTTAGACCTTAAATTTATAAATTTGCATGTCACCAGTTATAACCTACATTTATATTTGATGTAGCACTTTCAATTTACGATACACCGCACACCTCCATATACAGTCTTGTGGTGGGACTGAGAGAAATAGTTAATAGTAACGAAGGTGGTAATGGTGGTGGAGAAGGCCAATGGCTGACAGGGGTGGTGGGGATTTGTAGGGCCCTGCCTTGCCCAGGGGCATGATTTTTTCATATTTTTAATATGACCCAAAGTTTGAGAACATCGGGCATACTAAGCCACTACTACTCACCAACCCTTGAGTTGCTCAAGGGAAGGACAAGTGTTTTCTAACCATCCCATCACATTGCCGAAGTGTGAGCGGGTGCAATCAAATATTATTGAGCCACCTGTGCCTTGCCTTCGGAGCGAAGGTCCCCGGGGGAATACAACCCCCCCTAAAAATTAATGCTGAAACAGAAAATTGCTGCTCTTGGAACCGACTTCTTCAATATAAAGATGTTGTTGGAACAGCAATGTGCTGGTGTGGTCCAATGCATCCTGCATAATGCTTCAGGTGAGAGTTATTTAATATTTGAAAGTAGCGTCTCTTCTAGTCAAAAATGCTTGTTTTTACATGTTCACCTGAAGGTTAGAAAGCTGTATCAATCAGGCATTGCATGCAGGCCAGACATCATGTTATTCTTTGTCAGGCTAGGTATTAGGTGCAGCAGTCCACAAGTGATATTTAACGTTCTATTCCATTAGTATATTTTCGTACATCATATACTGTGGCATTAGGCAAAAGCAAATATGTTAATACTGGGTTAGCCAACCTTTCCATGTTCCAGGAGTCAGAGCACATACACTGGAGATTGAAGAGAAGTAGGCCAGTATACAGAATTCAAAATTTAGCAGTGCCAGCCAGCAAAAATTAAGATGACCACACAAAAAGTGCATTGTTTAACACCAACCTATTAGTACTTCAAGATGGAACATAAAGCATTGTTTCCAGGTATTTAAAACCCATAACCTTTTCTATTACGCAATTTTTCCGAATGCATTACAACATTGTTGTTATAGCTATAATCTTTAAATGGAAAGAGTGGCTAGGTAGAGCAAAGTAAATGGAGCCTTTTCTATATTAATATTCTATTACATATTAATTAATTGTTTTCATAGTGTTGATCTGTACCATTTTTCCAGTCACCTCAATGGTACAACTGGAGTCAGTACAATCAGAACACAGCACTTGCTGTATGATATCAGGTGTGACCGCCCATTAGAGTGCTGCATTCGACTCATATGTCCTATCATACTATGAGTAACATCTGCATCTGCCGTGCCAACTCTGTAGGTGCTACAGGGCACAGTGTCAGAGTTTCTGCATTGTATAATCTAATGCAGTATTTGGATATTGATGTACTCGCATTGTATTTTCGAATGGTCTAATAAGTATATTGATGTTGTAAGGGTCTGCACAATTTTACATATTTAGGCCGATATTTATACTTTTTTAGTGCCGCATTTGTGCCGCTTTTTGATGCAAAAAGTACAATTGTATTTTGTAAGTTTGCGCTGCTTTTGCATCAAAAAGCGGCACAAATGAGGCACTAAAAAAGTATAAATATCGGCCTTAATGTAACAAAACTCTTTTTTCTATATCCTACTTTTATTGATTTGTTTTTACTAAATTCACTATATTCTTTAGCCATCACAAACCCTGTGATTCATTAAAGTTTGTGTCTGTGACTATTAAACATTTTAGTACTATGCAGCAAACACATTTTTAGGAGTCTGTAAATCTTTGCTGACTCCTAAAATTGCTTTAGATATGGATTACTCATTTCTACGTGGTAGGGGCCTGTTGTAGGTGTCTCTTCGAAACCGAGATTTCTATTCACATCTATCAATGGTTTTCAACCAAAATAGCAGTTGAAAACCATTGAAAAGTTACAGACATTCAAGTTTGGGTGGTAAATGATTTACAAAAGGGGGGGTTCCCTTTGAACCTCTTTTCTTTTTGTGATTTGGGGTAAACATTTTAAGGGGAGTAGGCAGTGGTCCAGGAGAATAAATATATAAACGTTTGGCTTAAAGCAGCCCCATTTCTTTAAGGAAATAAGGCACTTTAAAATTAAAGACTTTACTGAGAAGTAATCGCAAACATAGTCGTCTTCTGACCCTTGCAGGCCCCCTTCTCTGTGAATGTGAACAAATTTTGTGAGTGGCAACTTGTGACCTACAGACTTTACAAACTGACCTATCAGTACATAGGTTTTTTATCATTAAAAGTACAATAGTAAATTCCGACCACTTTTGGGACTAGAAAGATTGTACATCTAGTTGTTCATGTGCAGACTGTTACCTATTTGCTCTGTTTTTTAGTCGAATGCGCAAGCGCTTTGACCTGTTATAAGTCTTGTGGACGTTTAACCACACCCACCTCATGCCCATCACTTTCACTTGTTTGTGTGTTTTCCTTTCAAAAATCCTTTGTATTAATTGGTTAATGCTTTACGTTTGTCCCGCCTTGGGGAGATTTTGTTACAGCCTTGCAGACAGACCTTATTACAAGGAAAATTGCACAAATGGCAATATGTTTGACTGAGTAAATGTATTTTTCCTTTTGTGTACCTCCTTCGTGCTCACGAGGTCATGGCACTTTGTATCAGCTTGCTTATGTCAACAGTTCAATTTATGTGGCAGGAAAAGTCCAGTTAGGAATTTACAACGCTAACAGCTGTAACTTGATAAAATGCGAGACCCATTGCATTGCAAATGCATGTTGTTATTTGGCATTGGGTTTTATAGTTCTGTTTGATTACTTTCAAGATGACTACCACCCTTGCACCATTGAGTCCAATATAGAAAGATAAGTATAAAATGGTAAAATGCAAACAATTTAAAGTGCTTGTCAGTGACTTAAATGTTACTTAATAAAGGTGTGAACTGTAGGAAACAAATGTGAAAGTTACAAGTAGTAACTTTACACTTGTGAATTTGGCTCCACCCCCTGAAAGAGGGGGTGGGTCAGAATTTACAAGTGTAAAGTTACTATTTGTAACTTTTCACAAGCAGGCACAGTTCTCCACTACAAGGGTCGAGATATCATTATGGTAAAGTATAGGCAAAATGTAAATAGCAAAACTACGTTTTAAATAGTAATGGCAATTAATTTTATATATTTAGTTTGAACATTGAACAAAATAAAACCAACAATGCTACTACACAATTAACTTAACTCTGAGTGAATAATTGATTAATATAGATGTATGAAATTATTTCCAGTTATATTTTAAAGTTTTATTTAAAAGTGACCTAAAGTAAAATGTTTATAGGTATATATTATGCATTAAATATTATAATACAATATGTATTAAATTATTTAAATTCATAAAATAAGTTTATTTTGTAATAATTAAATGTGCATGTGTTTTTACATAGATGAAAATTAAATAATTTATGTAACATTATAACCAATGGGATTCTATTTTAGGCCCCTCCCTTCATTTTTTACCATGGGATGGTGTCACAGTACCAGTGGTTGGCCATGTGTGGTGCTGGGCTTAATCCAGGTCTGAGCTGAAGTATATTTGCTATAGTTCTGGTTTTTGCCATAGCAACTTTAGAAGTGCAGTTTGTGAATAGCAATGGACTAACTCCTTTCTGATTGGGTGTCTTCCTCTCACTAAACCCCTCATTAGGTCTCGAGATCCAGCTGAACCTGTTTTCAGCACAGCAAAAATCTGAGAATGTGCCCCCCCATTGATGCAACCTTCCAGGGTAAGCTTCAGCGCCATCCAGAGATGGAATAAATTACTATGTACCACTTTCATCCAACTGTTGGGAAAGTTTCCTGTGGTCAGCCCTGCAGCCTCCCGCTTCTCACAGCAGGCTTCTAAGCGCCAGCTCACTCTCCAGGCAGGTCTCAAGAAGGATCTTGACCTCTCTAGTTAGCTTATTCCTTATGAACTCATGCGTCTTTTGTTTTTTGTGTCCCTGAAGTAGGCAAACAGGAGGACAATCATTTTACTTCTACAGGGTAGCTCCTGTCCCCATGTGCGAGAGTTAGGAGCCAGGATTTCTCCTGTCAACTACCTGGTATTGGAAAAATTCTGCCACTCAATGTTACATATTTTCTCACAACTCCCACTTCTCTGTGCAGCACTTCCTCTATGCATTACTGTAAAATTACCCAGTAGCCTGTGCTTCAATATGGCAGAATCCATCTACCACAGGGAGGCATTCTATTAACAACCAAAAGTACATTATTACAAAGTTACTATCCACTCACATTATCAAAATCTGATATCGGATTCGGATTATTGAATATGAAATAATTTTGATGGACATTGCTAGCATTTTATCCCACCTGTCCATGTTGGATGGAAAATGTGGCTGGAAGGCTGGAAATAGCTTTTAGGCCTTCAGTCACTGTGATGACACATTTCTTTAATTATTTAGAGTGTGTCACTTATTCATTTATTAAAAAACTCTTCCTTTTGGCTTATAAGATAAATTTTTACTAATATATAAAAAGAGGCTACCACATGGTGAAGGCTCTTTCCCTTCCCATGTGTTAACAGCAGTATGTTTAGCATACAGTTTAGCCAGAGCACAGTGGTGCCCCAGGCAGCCAAATATTTTGGACATATATGTATATGGTATAAATACACAGTGCAGCCCACATAACATCTAACTAACATGCCACTGGTGCATGTCTATGCTGCCTACTATAGTCTAACAGGACAGTTAAATAGACTAATTGTGTGAAATTAATTTTGCCATTAACATTTAGGGCCAGAGATCAAGAACTGTGGCACTGAATTGCAGTGTCACAGTGCACATGTTCTAATACTAGCATAAATAGTATGCAGAAACAGTGAAATGTATGGGGTGACATGAAGAAAATGTGAATATGCGTCAACTTCTTAAAATATAATTTGCAGTTATAAGATCTATTTGTGTGTTTTTTCACAGTAAAGATTCTATTGTCATTGTTCATATTTCAAGCCACATTGGGGGTCATTACAACATTGGCGGTAAAAGCCGCTTACCGCCGTGCAGAAGACCGCCAATACACCGCCGCGGCCGCGTAATTCCGCCACAGCTATTATGACACACATCTCGGAATCCGCCGAAATTCAGACACCCACACAAGTCCGCCACACCAAAGGTCAGTAATAAACTGGCGAAAACAAATCCTCCACTGTCACGCCAACAGAAACACGCCCATGCTATTACGACCCACGAATCCACATGGCGAGCTTTCAACCACGGTATTCCATTGGCGGTACACACCACTGCGCTCAAAATACACACACATCTCCAAAACACCACCACATTGGACAATTCAAAACACACACCTTATACACATTCAAACACCACTCCCACTCACCCAACACAATATAAAACACACACCCACATCGCCCACAAACCCCTACGACCAAAAATTAGAGACGAAGGCTACAGAGAGAGCACAGCAATAGACAACCCCACCACACAGAGGCACACAACACCATCACCCACACAACATCCACGCACATACCACCCCACACCACTAAACATCACCACACTCATCACCACATACACCACCCCACACATCACCTACACCATCCCATGGCACGCCAAAGACACCCCAGGTTTTCGGAGGAGGAGCTCAGGGTCATGGTGGAGGAAATCGTACGGGTAGAGCCACATCTATTTGGAGCACAGGTGCAGCACACCTCTATAGTTAGGAAGATGGAGGTATGGCGAAGAATCATGGACAGGGTCAACACAGTGGGACAGCACCAAAGAAATTGGAAGGACATCAGGAAGAGGTGGAATGACCTACGGGGGAAGGTGCGTTCCGTGGTCTCCAGGCACAACATCGCGGTTCAGCGGACTTGCGGTGGACCCCCACCTCCTCCCGACAACTAACAACATGGGAGGAGCATGTCTTGACCATTATGCATCCTGAGGGCCTTGGAGGAGTCGGTGGAGGAATGGACACTGATAAGTCAAATCTTAACTATCATATCCCCCACCCTACCTGCATGATATCACACACCCCCACCCTCACCACCACCCCTATCACTCCAACTCCTCCCTAATGTACTAATAACACAAACCACACATCCCAACACCAAGCCCTGCATGACACAACAAAGCATGGACACCCATCACTAAAGCATGCCCACTGCACATACCCATAACAACCCCTAACCATCATCTCACAAGCCCCCACACAGGAATGCTAGCACTGGGGTACACGCTCACCCACCCATTGCATACCATGACACACACAGATGCAATAATCATGCTTTTATACCGCTGCAGGACCACTACCTAATGTCACCAGACAGGAGGGTCCAGACATCTCTACCCCACCCACAGAAGAGGCCCACAGTGATGACAGCAGCTCTGGCCAACTGGATCCAGATGACCAGCCCGGACCATCGTGGGCCTCGGGCCAGTCAGTTCCCCTTGCACAGGCACAGGTCAACACTGACCTTCCACCCTCTGGAAACACCAGTACAGCACCCACCCAGCGGGCCCATACCTCCGTCCCCAGGACACGTCAATCAGCTGTGTGTCCACCACTACAGGGAACCCAGGATAACCCACCACCCCAACAACAACAGGGAACTGGGGGCAGTGGTAGTGGGCACACAGTCCAGGGGACGGAGGCCCAGGAACACAGGGGAACTGGGAGGGCTGCTGTGTGACAGGGGGCGGACAGGCCAAGGGAACCCACTTTCCACGAGGCCCTCTCCTCCATCATGGGAGCATACCACCACTCCCAGGAGACGATGGCTACGGTCCTGGCCAAGTTTCAGGAGACCCAGCGCCTGCTGGAGGAACAGTATTTGGGGTTCAGGGAGGAACTCAGAACCATCAGCTCCGCCCTGGGCACCATCGTAGGGGTGCTGAAGGACATACAGAACACCATGAGGGACACTAGCCTGGACGATGAACTGCCCACCACCTCCGCCGGCACTAGTGGACAGGACGCCCCGCCACAGGACCACCACACCAGCACCCCACCCCCTGCAGACGGAGAACCACCCTGCAAGAGGTCCCTGAGATCCAGGAACAGGACAGAGCATGATGGCAAGACCCCGCCAAGAAATTAGACCACCCTGATTGTCATCCCACTGTCCCACTTTGTAACCCTGTCCATATTGGAACTGCCCCAGCTCCACTTCCTAAGCCCATATGGGCAGTGCACCTGTGAGACTAATAGACTGGACTCTGCCATGGACATTCCTCCACCATCACCCATCACCATTTTACCACCCCCTCCAATAATTAGCACTTCAATAAACACCCTTGAACCACAAAACAATCTGGAGTCAGTCTGTGATTTTGAAAATGTGTATTAGCTATGACAGTGACAAAATCCGTTCGAAAAATGTAATGTCAACATACCTATGTCACACATCACAAGTCCAAGCAGATGACACACGTTGGTAACCACACCTGTGAAACCGTAATGGAAATGTACAACTCAGTTACCAAATACTGCTTGTAATTGACAGACAGGATAGAGGTAGAAGTGTGAAAGTAAATGTATTAGTAAGGAAAGTGTTCTCACCTGTGTGTTACTGGAAATATTGCTGTATGACTGAGTCCCTGTTGTCAATGTCTTCTTCCTCTGCTTCCTCCTCATCACTGTCCACAGGCTCCACAGCTGCCACAACACCGTCATCTGGACCATCCTCCTGCAGAAAAGGCACCTGGCGTCGCAAAGCAAGATTGTGAAACATAGAGCAGGCAATGATGATCTGGCACACCTTCCTTGGTGAGTAGAATAGGGAACCACCTGTCATATGGAGGCACCTGAACCTGGCCTTCAGGAGGCCGAAGGTGCGTTCGATCACCCTCCTAGTCCGCCCATGGGCCTCATTGTAGCGTTCCTCTACCCTGGTCCTGGAATTCCTCACTGGGGTCAATAGCCATGACAGGTTGGGGTAACCAGAGTCCCCTAATGGCCACACCCAGTGCCTCTGGAGTTGACCCATCACATAAGGGATGCTGCTATTCCGCAGGATATAGGCGTCATGCACTGAGCCAGGGAACATAGCATTTACCTGCGAGATGTACTGGTCTGCCAAACATACCATCTGTACATTCATCGAATGATAACTCTTCCGGTTCCTGTACACCTGTTCACTCCTGTGGGCGGGGGACCAAAGCCACATGGGTCCCATCAATGGCACCTATGATGTTGGGGATGTGTCCCAGGGCATAGAAATCCCCTTTTACTGTAGGCAAGTCCTCCACCTGAGGGAAAACGATGTAGCTCTGCATGTGTTTCAGAAGGGCAGACAACACTCTGGACAACACTTTGGAAAACATAGGCTGGGACATCCCTGATGCCATGGCCACTGTTGTTTGAAATGACCCACTTGCTAGGAAATGGAGCACTGATAGCACCTGCACTTGAGGGGGGATTCCTGTGGGATGGCGGATTGGTGACATAAGGTCTGGCTCCAACTGGGTACACAGTTCCTGATTTGTGGCACGGTCAAACCTGTAGGTGATGATTAAATGTCACTTCTCCATTGTCAACAGGTCCACCAGCGGTCGTTACACCGGAGGATTCCGCCATCTTCTCACATGTCCCAGCTGACGGTGCCTAGGAAGGACAACAGCGACCACAGAGTCAAGCAATTCAGAGGTATGCACCCACAGCTACACAGAACATGAAACAAAATCCCAAAAGTTGTCTGTATGTGTGTTGAGTCCAGGCCTAGGTATGTGTGATGCAGTTGAAAATGAAGCCATGTGGGCCCCTGAAATGGCAGATGCCTGACCTCTAAAGTGGGACAATGGGATGTGAGGTAACAGCGCTGGTGTTGTACACCGTCGCGGTAGGCAGTCGTAGACCGCGGCGCAATGCTGCATTGGTTAACATTGGACCGTATGGGTCCCAGGAGCCAATGACGAAGTGCGCCAGCAGTGATGATACGCACCTCCGCGGACGTGACTGCCATTTTCTATCTGTTCAATCACTCGATACCTGATCTTCTACAGGAGAGGACCTACACTGCAAGTGCTGCTGTGACCTCGGTCTGGAAGAGACAATGGCACGTGCGTCTGGGGAAAGGGCCCCTGCCTTCACTGCACAGGAGTTGGAGAAGCTTGTGGGCGGGGTCCTCCCCCAGTACACGCTACTCTACGGTCCTCCAGACCAACAGGTGAGTACATAGGGTGAAAGTTGTATGGGCTATGCCTGGGTGGAGAGGGCTGGATGTAAGAAGGAAGGGGGCAGAGTTCTGCGAGCATGAAGGAGTGTGAATGCATGTGCCACATGGCAAGGGCAGGGATGTGGGCCACTCACTTCAACGGTGCAGTTGGTAATGACTTCTCTTCTTCCCCTGTACATGTCATGTAGGTCAGCGCCCACCAGAAGAAGGATATTTGGCGTGCCATCACCAAGGACGTCCGGACCCTGGGGGTCCACCAGAGATGGAGCACCCACTGCCGTAAAAGATGGGAGGACATTCGCCGCTGGAGCAAGAAGACAGCGGAGGCTCAGCTGGGGATGGCCTCCCAATGTGGGAGGGGTGCCCGTTGCACCATGACCCCCCTGATGTTTCGGATCCTGGCGGTGGTCTACCCTGAGTTGGATGGGCGCATGAGGGCATCACAGCAGAGACAAGGGGGTGAGTACATTCTCATTCTGCTGACTTTGCGCGCAGTGGAGGGGTCTGGGTGGGGGAGGAGGGCTGTGGGTTTCCCTAGGTCAGGGCGAGTTCCGTAGGCTAGGCCCCTCCGTAATGCAGGCCATGTGCCACTCCACCCCACCTCTGTAGAGTGCCAAGTACAGGTATACATGCCCCTGTGTCATCTATGTGTGCAGATGTCCACCATAGCCATGTAGGCCATATCCCAGGAACTGCATCTGTAGAGCCAAAAAGTGCGGCGTAGTGCAGGGTGCTGCTGTGTCTGTTTTGTCCGCCAACGGTAACGGTAAGCCATGCACTCAACCTGTCTTTCTTCTGTTACCCCACGCCTTTTTGTGCTCTCCCTGTTCTTTTGTGTATCAGCATCATCAGGCGGAGGTATAGTGGCACCGGAGCACAAGGGGGCTGCATTCCACATGGCCATGGAGGGCCACACCACGGACTTTGAATACACCAGTGGGACGGAGGGCGAGGTGAGCTTCGCGGCGGTCACCGGATCAGCAACCAGCGACACGGACTCGTCCTCCGATGGGAGCTCCCTTGTGGTGGCGGCACCATCTGGGCCCCCCACTTTTACAGGTACAGCTGCCATCCCTCCTACCAGCACCGCCCTCCCAGCAGCCCCTCAGCCTTCACCCCGTGCCCGCTCACCCAGGAGGGTGGGCATCACCTTCGCCCCAGGCACCCCAGCCCCTGCCCCTGCCCCTGTCACCCCTGCTGCCCTCAGTGAGGAGGCCATTGACCTCCTCAGGTCACTCACTGTTGGGCAGTCTACCATTGTGAATGCCATCCAGGGTGTAGAAAGGGAGTTGCAACACACTAATGCATTCCTGTAGGGCATTCATTCTGGTCAGGCTGCCTATCATCGAACCCTACAATCTCTGGCCTCAGCACTGATGGCAGCTATTGTCCCTGTGTCTAGCCTCCCCCCTCCAACTTCCTCCACCCAGACCCAATCCCCTGTACCTCAGCCTATCCCAAGCAAACCATCAGACCAGCCTGCACACACCTCAACACACAAGGGCAGCTCAGGCATACATAGTCACCACACACCCCACAGGCACTCACACAAGCATCACCCACATACAGACACAGCAACATCCACTGCCTCCACTGTGTCCCCCTCCTCCTCGTCTCCCTCCTCCCTCCCAGTGTCGTCTACACTCTCACCTGCATGCACTACCACTACAGCCACTAGGACTCGCACCAGAACACCCAGCACCACACCCTGCTCACCTGCACTCACCATCCCCACTACCATTTACACGTCCCCTGTGTCCTCTCCTAATGTGTCTGTGACGCCCCCTCCCAAAGTACACAAACGCGGGCACACACACACCCAACATCCATCCACCTCACGACAGCCTCCAGAACATGCACCTGCACCCAAATCATCAAAAGTTACACCTCCTACAACCACCTCCTCTTCCTCTAGTCCCAGACCCCCTCCAGCTACCCGTCCCAGTGTTCGTCAGAAACGTTTCCTGAGCAAAATTGACCTCTTTCACACCACCACCCCCCCAATTCATAGGTCCCGTAGTAGCACCTCAGCCAAAAAATGTCTGGTACCAGTGGTGCCTGTTAGAGGTATGTGGAGTGTACCAGGCACCAGGGCAGCCAGTGTGACACAGAGCCAAAGCACAGCCAGTCCACCCCCCCTGTGAAGCACCAGAAGTTGGACAGTGCCCGACGGGAGAGGGTGAAGACTCCTGCCGGCAAAGCCACTCACAAGGGTCCCGGGGAGAGTGTCGAGTCAGCTGTGACTCCTCCCAAGGTGGGGAAGGGGCAGAAGAAAGTGCCAAAGTCTGGGAAGAGCAGCACGGCGGAGAAGGCCGCCATCATCCCCGCTGCCCAGGACACCACCGCCAGCCCCATCGTCACTGGTCAGGAGACCACCGCCAGAGTCAGTGCCCAGTAGGGCAGCACAATCGTCACCGGTCAGGAGACCACCACCAGAGTCAGTGCCCAGGAGGGCCCCAGCAGCCACAGCCCCGCTGGGCAACGAGGGACCGCCATGGCACACACCGCTGCACAGGTCAGAGACAGCAAAGTCAAGCACCGCTAAACAGGGCAAAGACCACCATGGCAAGCACCGCTGCACAGGTCAGAAACTGCAAAGTCAAGCACCGCTGAACAGGGCAAAGACCGCCATGGCAAGCACCGCTGAACAGGGCAAGCACCGCTGAACAGGGCAAAGACCGCCATGGCAAGCACCGCTGAACAGGGCAAGCACCGCCAACTCAAGCATCGCTAGCCCACGTGCGGCAGGGGCAGTGACGGAACTGGGACTGTCACGGGGAGAGTGATGCACTCTGGGCACCAGTCCCCCTCCAGAACCAGTGGAGAACAGCATCCACTACCTGAGTCCTTAACAGGATTTAGCACTCTGGGCACCAGTCCCCCTCCAGAACCAGTGGAGACTGTTATCCACTTGAGAATCTGTGGCTTTGCACTCCCCAGGATGGTACAGTGGGCACACCACCCACTGCAAAGACTTGTGAGACTGTGGCTTTGCACTCCGCAGGATGGTACAGTGGGCAAACCACCCACTGCAAAGACTTCTGAGACTGTGGCTTTGCACTGCCCAGGATGGTACAGTGGTCACACCACCCACTGCAAAGACTTGTGAGACTGTGGCTTTGCACTCCCCAGGATGGTACAGTGGGCAAACCACCCACTGCAAAGACTTGTGAGACTGTGGCTTTGCACTCCCCAGGATGGTACAGTGGGCACACCACCCACTGCAAATACTTGTGAGACTGTGGCTTTGCACTCCCCAGGATGGTACAGTGGGCACACCACCCACTGCAAAGACTTGTGAGACTGTGGCTTTGCACTCCCCAGGATGGTACAGTGGGCAAATCACCCACTGCAAAGACTTTTGAGACTGTGGCTTTGCACTCCCCAGGATGGTAGAGTGGACAAACCACCCACTGCAAAGACTTGTGAGACTGTGGCTTTGAACTCCCCAGGATGGTACAGTGGGCACACCACTCACTGCAAAGACTTGTGAGACTGTGGCTTTGCACTCCCCAGGATACATCAGTAGGCATGGAGCCCCGTCGTGGATCTGGCGTGGTGCTGTCATCCCGCTGAGGTGCCCCCCCTTTCCTTCCCCCTGAGGTGCCTGTTGTATTTCTATCTGATGCCCCTGCAGTGTTCTCTCAGTTTCTGGACAGGTATTGTGTGTGGGCCTCACCCATGCATTTTGGGGCCAGTGATCCACGTACATTGAATGGTGCATACCTGCACTACTAATCGTGATGCATATTTTTGGAATGTGTATATATTTCTGTATATATTAGCTTACTGTATTTTGATAAATTACAATGGTTGTACTCATTTCCTTTTGTCTTTGCATTCTTCCGGAGGGGTTGGGGGTTGTTACTGTGATGTCTGGAAATGCATTGGTGTGTGTGTTGTAGTGTGCGACGGTCGGGGTGGGTGTGGGGGTGTTGCGTGTGTGTGTCCCTGACTTTTGCCTCCCCCATCCCCTATGTCGTAGGTGCAGTACTCACCGTTGTCTTCGGCGCCTGCGTTGCTGATGTTCATAGAGGAGCAGGAACACTATCGCAGGGAGTATTTGGAGTTCCGGCTCCATGGAGCCCTCCTTCCTCGTGGAGTGTGTTAAGGTGAGCATTTTCTCATTGAAATGGCTGTTTCCGCCGTGTTTTTATCCACGGTTAATCTGCCCCGGAAAAGGTGGCGGATTGGCCTGTTGTAATACTGTGGGTGGTACTTTGTCTTCCGCCTGTCTGTTGGCGGTGACCGCCGCGCTGCTTGTCTGTACCGCCGTGGCGGTCGGAGTGTTAAAGTGGCTGTCTATGTTGGCGGTTTCCGCCACGGTCATAATTCCCTTTTTTTCCGCCGGCCTGTTTGCGGTATTACCGCCGCTTTAACACCATCCGCCAGGGTTGTAATGACCCCCATTGTATTTTGCATAGGAAAGAGCAAAGAGACTAAAAATATGAAATAGTTTGGAGGAAAGGATGATGGTGTGACAATTTATGCTAGTGTAAATTATATGGCAAGTTAGCTAGGATTTCACATGCATTATGTGAAACTCTCCCTCGATCCTCCATGTCGTCACTTAATTCTCCAATAACTTGCAGCAGCCTCATAAGCACAATAGGTACTTGGTCCTGTATTCACTGTATTGTCTTATTATATTTGCAGCCAAAATTACAAAACGGATGTCAGTGATGCACAGTGGAGCAGCAGTGACCTTAATAGGAATAGTTGCTTTTGGCAAGGATTTACTGCTGCTTAAGGGTGCACTTGTTAAGTTATCGACAGACATTGATAAATTAGGTCATCACTATAGTCAGAGTCAATACTGACCGGAAGTGCCCCAGTGATCCTAAGATTTATATTTTCATCACATTAGTCCATAACATTTTGATTACAGTACAGAAGAGTTTGGATGGGGTGGTCACAGGAAGATTTAGTTGTAGTACCAGGGTGAGGCAGAGTTGTAAGCTTTTACCTTTGTTTTTACATTTATTCTAGTGCTCTCCCTAAGGACCTTTACATTTTTGCCTTTACTCCCCTGAACTGGACGTTAAATACACAACTTACCTTGTAGTATGAGGATGATATTTCCCCTGAAATAACAATACATATCATGTGAGTTTGTGAAGAAATTCATGCCAAAAAACTAGGGGGGTCATTCTGACCCCGGCAGGCGGCGGTTGCCGCCCGCCTGGAGGGAACCGCCATTCGGCCGCCCCGCGGTCAAAAGACCGCTGGGGCCATTCCAACTTTCCCGCTGGGCCGGCGGGCGCTACCTAAGGTAGCGCCCGCCGGCCCAGCGGGAAAGGGCCAGCAACACAGAAGCCGGCTCCGAATGGAGCCGGCGGTGTTGCAGGTGTGCGACGGGTGCAGTTGTACCCGTCGCACATGCTGGGGCCCTGTTAGGGGGCCCCTGCACTGCCCATGCCAGTGGCATGGGCAGTGCAGGGGCCCCCAGGGGCCCCAGGACACCCGTTACCGCCATCCTGTTCCTGGCGGTAAAAACCGCCAGAAACAGGCTGGCGGGAAGGGGGTCAGAATCCCCTGGGCAGCGCTGCTTGCAGGGCTGCCCTGGAGGGTTCTCCCAGCCGGGGGAAATCCGGCGGGAAACCGCCGGACCCGGCTGGGCGACCGCGGCTGTACCGCCGCGGTCGGAATGACGAATAAAGCACCGCCAGCCTGTTGGCGGTGCTTCCGTCGTCCCCGGCCGCCAGGATCGGAATGAGGGCCTAGGTGTCTAGATTAACTTTCTTATGAATTGAAACAATTTGCTTGTGGAAAATTCTATATTACATTTTTTACTCATTTTAAGGATAGAAGTAAAGTAATTGGGTATTCTGTTTCTAACATTATATTTACATTACAAACTATAAAGTGTAATCATGAAAAGAAAAAACAAACATGTGTAAGTGGCGCTCAATCACGTCTGTGCTATTTCATACTGCATCTTCAAATGCTCAATGTGAATTGTGCCCTGTTCTTTCATAACAATAATGTTTATATAAAGTTTAAATGTACATATCACTGGGCTTCATTTGCAGAAGCTGTACATCAGGTGGTTCATAAAGTCTCAGGGTGCGGTGCTAACAATGGTTGCAAATAGTGTTTTTATACTTTCTTTAGCATTATCACCTTCAGGGGATAAGCCCTATTAGACCTGGCGTCCTTGGCATAGTTTTCCCCCTACCTTTTTGCCTTCAGACCTCCTGCTTGTGCTAACTTTGTTTTTGCTTGCCTTAGGAATCAGCACGCTTTGCCACTGCTAACTAGTCTTAAAGTGCTTGTGCTCTCTGCTTAAAACATGGAAACTTTGGCTTATACCCAATTGGCATATTTAATTTACTTATATGTCCCTAGCAAGATGTACTACCTGTGCCCAGGGCCCATAAATTAAATGCTACTAGTGGGACTGCATCACTGATTGTGCCATCCGCTTAAGCACCCATTTAAACATGTCCTATGCCTGCCATTGCAGAGTCTGTGAGTGCAGTTTTGAACTGCCATTTCGACTTGGAAAAATGAAGCTTTTGTCAGACTCAAACCTTCTTTTTTAATACACATAAGTCACCCCTAAGATAGGGCCTTGACAGTCCAGAGGACAGGGTGAAATGTTTTTTTTAAAAGTGGGACATGTACTTTTAAGTTTTACGTGTCCTGGTAATAAAAAGCTCTTAAGTTCCTTTTTCACTACTGCAAGGCCTATCTCTACCATTGGATAACATTGGAGATGTATTTTTATATTGTATAAGTGTAATATCCAAATGGGAAGAGATAATCAGTTTGTTTGGTGTCTCTAGATTCCTATTTTAAAATCCTAACTTATAGTGAGGTCGGATTTTAAATTACAGTTCTGAAAATGCACCTTTTAGAAAGTTTTCTTGCCTTAACCATTGGTGCCTGCAGCGTGTCTCTGGATCACATGACTGGGTGTCGGTGACAGTTGGGCTTTGTGTATTGCTCCTAGATAGGCACACACACAATGGGAGCTTAGGTGTGATTGAATGGGCTATCACTAGCAGGATGGGAGGTGTCCCATCTCCATACAAAGGGCTGCCTATCTTCCGTAGTTAGTCTGGAGCAAGATAAGGGAAGGCAGGGCATCTGTGCACTACTAAGGCATGCCTCTAGATATTTCTCCCCTCTTCAAAGGCAGAACTGTGAATAAAAAAAGGACCTTAAACACTACCACTTCAGTACACTTCTGGACCTGTGGATACTCAGCCAGGAAAAAGGACTGCTTTGCTGCTACAAGTACTGCCACTCTAGTGGACTACTGCTCTAAAGGATCTCCTGCCCTGCTATGCTGGCCTGCTGCCTCTTCCCTGGAGAAGAACTGGACCTGCATCTTTATCTTGAAACCAGGACCCCAGATTGACTGAAAGGCTAATCTACTGGCCTTCCGATCTGATCCGCAGAGCCATAAAAGGCACCCTAACAGCTCCTGGACCTATCTTCAGCAAGTTCCTGACACCCAAGTGGTGTGTCTCAGGTGCTGGACCCTTGGTGTGGCTCACGAGCTCTTGAAATCAAGCTTTTGAGCTCTTCACTACCGCAAAGTGGGCCAGTTCACACCAGAATGATGCCAATCGCACCAAACTCCAGAGCAATCCAAGACCAGCCCGTGTCTTCTCAAAGCAGCATCAACAGCCCGTGGGGGACCGCAAATGTGAAGCCCATCCATCCGCAACACCCACAGGACTCTTGGCACAAAACTTTCAATAGGTAAAATTTCAGCAGGACTAATTTAACTACCAGTGTGTTAACTGACTGGTCCTGACCAGTGCAGTCACCTTGGCCCCCTAAGGTGAGATCGAGCTCTCTCAGGGTCCAGAGACAAAAGCCTTCACTTGGTGGGTGTGTTGACACCTCTTCCAGGCATAATGGACATTCCAGGGCAGGAAGCTTCAAAGGCCGAGCCACCTTTGTAATGCAACCCAGGTCTCTCCAAATGACAGAGATGACCAACCCCCCTGTCCTGACCCCACTTTTGGCAGCCAGACAGGTGGGAGAATTAGGCAGATTAGGAGGTGTGGGCACTTCATGCCGGTCTCACCCCTAAGGTGGACGAGCTGGAGTGGACACCACTTTTTAAATTCCTCCATCTTGGTTTGGAAGGAATTAGCCCACAAGGGTCAGGGTTATGCCCACTTCCCAACTGAAGTGGTCATAAAAAGTGTGTAGTCACCTTAAAGGTGGGCAACCCATACGCTGCCACCTGGCACTCCCTATAACACCCCTAAATTGAGTATTTAGGTGGCACCCCAGAACTCAGATCCTGATGACCTAAGAAGACCAAGGACAAAGAAGAGAAACACCCGCAGAAGAGAAAAATAAGCAGCTGACCTGTTACCAACCCTGCCGGCCTGACTGCTCTCCTAGATGAACTCTGCACCAGAAGATGGCTCGTCCTGCAGCTGAGCCTCCAGAAACCCAAGAGGACTGCCTGTGTGACCTGTTGGTGTGGTCATGACCCTTGCCCAGTACTCACCTTAAGTCTACAATATTGGTCCTGTGAGTTCTTGGGTTTAAAGTATATATGTAAAAAGAAGTGTTATTTGTCTAAATTGATCTCAGATTTAGTCTTTGAGTTTGTGTCTCATTTATTGCCTCTGTGAGTACAACAAATGCTTAGCACTGCCCACTGATAAGCCTAACTGCTCGCCCACACTACAACAAAATAGAGCGTTAGTCCT
This sequence comes from Pleurodeles waltl, assembly GCF_031143425.1. Classification (NCBI taxonomy): domain Eukaryota; kingdom Metazoa; phylum Chordata; class Amphibia; order Caudata; family Salamandridae; genus Pleurodeles; species Pleurodeles waltl. Next base: position 606,672,502 of record NC_090437.1, on the reverse strand, counting down.
ATCTACTTTTGCCTCGGCAAACCAATTGGAAATCCACTGGACTCTCTGCACGGTGTACTTCTTTTTAGTGCACCAAACAGAGAGCCAGCTGCCTACATTGGTGAAATGGCGATGGGTCTGCAACTTTGTATTTGCTGATACCAGATGCTTATGGTCAATAAATGGCTACACAAGTAAATCCACAAATTGCCTTTAGATAAATTGCATTTTTGAATTAGGTATTTTTTTTCAAAATTCTTAATCTGTAGCTTAACAGTTTAAAATCTTAAAAACGTACTTTAGTTTGAACTGTAAAATCTGTGTTAGAAATTTTTACTAGCTCCAAAAAAGGTCCAAACTTTAGAGAAATAATGAGTATCTCACACGGTGTGGTTAAGGAGCTCTACTTTACCACTTACCTTCAGCTATCTCATAAGAAGTTAAGAGCCCTCTGCAAAGGGTACAAAATTAAAACAGGCTCAAACTCTACCACTGTAAAGCTCCAGCAGCTGTTGGCAGAGTATGAGAAGGCCCATCCTACTGATGGAGCCCCTGACCCTGATGATCAGGGCAGAGTGATTGAAGAGAAAGAGCTTGAACTTCTAGCACTTGAAAGGGAGGAACCTGCACCTCGACTCAAGGTGCCATGAGCATCGTCCCCTCTAGTGAGGATGGCTCAAGTCCCTCAGGGTCCAATGAACATCTCTATGAAGAAGATATTCTTTTAGAGAGATTGGCACAAAGAATTGCCCTGGAGGACAGAATATTGGCCATAGAAAGGGAAAGAGCAGAAATGGATTTAGCACCCATGAATGGTGGCAGCAACTGTATAACTAAGGACAGAGTAGGGCACTCTGACCCTAAAATCTCCAAAGGGATTGTCCCCAAATATGAGGATAGTGATCATAACACCAAGTAGTTCACAGCCTTTGAGAGGGTCTGTATTTCCAGAGAGCTTAGCAAACAACACTGGGGCTCTCTCCTTTGGGAAATGTTCTCAGGGAAGTGCAGGGATAGACTCCTGACACTAAATGAGGCAGATACTAGATCCTATGACCTCATGAAGGACACCCTGGTTGAGGTCTTTGAGCTTACTCCCGAAGAGGACAGAATCAAGTTCAGAGAGATTTGAAAAACCCAGAGTCAGTCCTGGGTAGACTCTGTAGACTTTTCAGTAAAGAAACTTGGTGACTGGTTAAAAGTTAACAATGTGCATGATTATGAGAGGCTTTACAGTTTATGGATTAAAGAGCACCTGCTGAGTAATTGTATGTAGGTGAAGGTAATTCAGTATCTGGTAGACCTAGGTCCACTTTCTCCTCAAGAGTTGGGGAAGAAGGCAGACCACTGGATCAAGACAAGAGTGAATAAAACTTTCATCGGGGGGGGGGAACCGCAAAGAGGAGGCCAAAAAGCCCCCACTCCCCAAGGGTAAGATAAAAGCAAAGAATCTTCTAAAGGCCATCCAAAACCTGCATAGGAGGGTGGGTCCTGAGACTCTTCACAATCCAAGGGTGGTTACAAAAGGAAAACTGGGATTACAAAACGTCTTAGTGCCACGACTGCAAGGCTTTTGGACACCAAACTGGAAACCCTACATGTCTCCATCAAAAAGAATTCCTCTAGTGCACCTGCAGTAAATGCAGTGGTAAGTCTCCAAATGGGATTTCTGGTAGACCCTAAGCATGTCAGTGAGCCTACTGAGGCTACTCTAGTCTCAGATGGTGGGGTAGATGTAGCTGGCCTGGATGTCTGGCCCAGTAATCTGGAAAGATGCAGACAAGAGCCACCTATTAATGGGATCAGGGTTGAAGCACTGAAAGCCAGTGTCACCATGGTAACTGAGAAACTTGTGACCTCAGATCAATACTTGACTGATGAGACACATACAGTCCTCAATGCTGATAATCAGGCTAAGGTACATCCCATTGCTATGGTATCCTTAGAATGTGGAGGGATTACTGACCAGAAGAAAGTGGTGGTATCTCCTGCAATTCCTGTACAATGTCTGCTAGGCAATGTTCTGGAATCCTCAGCATGGGCTGAGGTCAAACGAAAGACCCATGCAACTATGCTGGGTAGACCTGAATGTTGCCCGTCAAAACTAAAGCACAAAGAAAAGCCCAGGGTGAAAAAGTAGAGTTGGAGTCTGGAATAATGGCACACCCTACCAAGAGTAAGGGCACGATGTCTGGAAAGTCAGTTCCAAACAGATGCCAAATCAGGTCCCCTCTCCTCAGGGAGAAGACCTGTCAGCCTTAGAGGGAACTGAGCCCCAGGAACTTGGCCCTCATACAGTACAGCTCTTAGGCCCAGGTGGACCCTCTATGGAGGAGCTGTGCCAGGGACAGAGGACCTGTCCCACTCTTGAAGGCCTGAGACAGCAAGCTGCTCATAAGGCAAAGGGAGATATCAGTGGCTCCCACAGGACCTAATGGGAGGAGGGATTCCTTGTTATTGAGGCCACAGACCCTAAACCCGGTGTCACTGGAAAAGTGGTAGTACCTCAGCAGTTTAGAAAGGAGACTACAAGGTGCACGATTCACATTTCATCCATACTTTTTAAGAGTTTTTGTTCTGGAGAAGCATAAACTTAGGATTCTGATCATTACAGAGTGGTTAGGGGTGATTTTACTAATAACAAACTCTTTTTAGAAAAAAATAGAATAATCAAAGATGGGGAAAAAACATAACTTTCTAACCTTACCATGCTGTTTGCATGCAGCTCTTTGGTTGCAGTTCATAGCTCACTGTGCTAGATTATGATTGCAACTCATGAACTGCACAGAAAGAAAAGGATCTCTATGACAAAAGCAGTATCCAACTGAGCTATGTACATAAAATACTGTTCTGTATTCTGCATAGTACATGTTCATTGCAGCAGGCAAATTAACCTTCTGCACTACCTTAAAAGTGTCAAGACTGCTACTAGACAAAACTCCAGTCTTTCTCCAGCAGGCACATTAATCACCAGAGTTATCTTAGCACTTTTACTGTTGCCTGAAAACTGTTGGATATACAAAGAACTCTGCCATGCTATTTAAACTGCTGGACTGCTTAGAAATCGTCCCCTCTGCAAAATAACAAGTGGGCCCTCACCCTTCCAGCCTCCCGGGGAAACGCCTGATGCCCCGTTACGCCCAGTCCAGCCTTAGCTCTGTGTCTGAAGGGTAAACATGCTATGCCTGTACCAACTTTAAAACGTTTCTTCCAGCACTCATACAAAATTAGAAATTAAAACACTCCTCCTGCAAAGCATCTGCCTCAAGGACGTGTTATTTTTTTGGCATGAAGCCCTGTCTGCAATTCTTAATAGATAAGGCTTTGCACCAAAACAATTGGGCTGCCCCCTGTTGCAAAGCAACGCAAAGCACATTTTGTCTTACTTTTAGGGCTACTATCGAGCTCAAACAAAGTAATGAGCTTGAAAGTGAATACATCATCATTGGGTTGCACCAGTTTGCATCCTTTTTGGTGGCTTTGCACTGGAGCAGAGTGGTGATTAATCTGCCATGTTGTGTCCTATTCTAGGTTCTTTGCGTTTTGATAAAGTCATCCTTTTGTCAATACAGTATACCAATATTGCCGACCATTCATATCAAAGGACCCTGCAGTGACTCAACCTTTTTGCTTTTAACTCACCATATATAGGACAAAAAAGTGTTTTCTTGGATGTTCCTTTAACAGTGTAAAAAACACTTTATAGGCTTCTAGGACTCTCCTGCTCCATAATAATATAATTCCAATGTATTTCCTTTTCAGTTTCAAGGCATGTGTGAGGTTTTATGATGTGGCTATAGAGGTAAAAGGAAGAACTTAAAACTAATTGCTGAGGCCACATGACCCCCTTTAAAAAAAAATATACCGTTAAATGCCAGCTCCTGGCCACTGGCTATTATTATGCCATATTTGCATATTATAACATTGTTCAGACTGTTTCTATTGAGGTATTTTTGACAAAATGCCCATAAACAATCATTTAAATGTTTTCATATGGGAGGACTAAAAGGAATTCCCTATCCTAGTTACATTCCGGAGCTGTATTCGCCCACATACTGTCGCATCCCTATTTCTCTCGCGTCAAGATAGTCAGGAGCCAATATCAGGCCTACTGTTTAGACAGCTGGGCTTGCAGCGCGCTATCTATGTCATGCTGGTCGCTCAGTGGGAAGACGGGCATCAGCTACTTAAACAATAACACGGTACACTTTAAGGTAGTGTATTTATGGTGTAATTTTATGTAGAGTTTAAGATTTGGGAAATGTTGCTGTGAAGTAAAAAGTAAAGGGTGAGAGGAAAAGGAAAGCAGTATTTTTGTGAAACTACCAACCGTATACAGTTCAACCAGTTTACATTTATTAAACTATATCAGTAGTGGTAATAAATGGTGAGAAATGTAGTTACACGTTGAAACTGTTAAAAGGGATGGAGAGGCGAGGCATATGAGCAGATATGAGCAGAAAATACGAAAGTGCTTACGTTATTCGCTTCAATTATATTGAGCATTTGATTGATACATTTAAATGCAAGAGCAGAGACCTCTGAATAAATAATTTTGAATAAATATATTTGAAAATCCTTGTTTTGAATATAAGATTGAAAAATGAGAAATAAAAAGAAGAGCTTAAACTTCAGGTTTTAAAGTATGCGTTTTTAATTAATTTGTTAACCGTACACATTTTGAAAACACAAAGGTATAACAACTAGGGGGCATATTTATACTCCGTTTGCGCCGAATTTGCGTCGTTTTTTTCGACGCAAATTCGGCGCAAAACTAACGCCATATTTATACTTTGGCGTTAGACGCGTCTAGCGCCAAAGTATGAGGAAAGAGCGTCATTTTTTTGCGTGAACGCCTTCCTTGCGTTAATGAGATGCAAGGTAGGCGTTCCCGTCCCAAAAAATGACTGCGACACAAATGCGTCGTATTTATACTCCCGGGCAAAAATCACGCCCGGGAGTAGGCGGGGCAAAAAACCCCGCATTTGCGCCTCTTTTTAACGCCTGGGTCAGGGCAGGCGTTAAGGGACCACACCCCCTGCCACCCTTGCCCACCCCAGGAGGACACCCAAGGATGGAGGGACCCATCCCAGGGACATTCAGGTAAGTTCAGGTAAGTATAAATTTATATATTTTTTATATTTTTTTTTGGCATAGGGGGCCTGATTTGTGCCCCCCTATATGCCTCAATGCCCAATGACCATGCCCAGGGGACATAAGTCCCCTGGGCATGGCCATGGGGGAAGGGGGCATGACTCCTGTCTTTACTAAGACAGGAGTCATGTAAATGGCGTCTGGGCGTCGTTAAAAATGGCGCAAATCGGGTGGAGGCGATTTTTTTGCGTCAACCTGACTTGCACCATTTTTAAGACGCCCTAACGCCATTTTCCCCAACGCCGGCGCTGCCTGGTGTACGTGGTTTTTTTCCACGCACACCAGGCAGCGCCGGTCTGCGGCGCCCGCATGGCGCTTCAGAATGGCGTTAGCCAGCGCTAAACTTTTTTACGCTAAACTGCGTTAGCGCAGTTTAGCGTCAAAAAGTATAAATACGGGCCTAGGTTTCCTTGATTTACTGTTCTGTAAACTAGCACATATCTGACCTGCAAAGGTTAATGTGCCATCTTTTTAAGTCTCTAAAATAAATCCTGGAAATTACAGCGAGAAGGCAGAGAGATATAGGAGAGATACAGTTGTTTCTCTTTCTTTATGCTTGTCTACTTTGTTTAAGGGGTTACCCTTCCTATTAAGCATGGTGTGCACAGTGTTGGCACGTAGAACGACACATATGGGAAGCATTGTGGTGTAGTGAGTGAGGTTTAAAGGCATGCTCCAAGTATGCTGTGGAAAATGTGTTGCTGCTTTTCAGTATGAAGTGAAACCGAGCTGTTTAAAAGAGTCACCCATAACTGGTGTTAGAAATGGGGTTTATCGTTGGCACAGTTATGCACCATGTCTAAGAAGGGACCGCAGTCCTACTCAGGGTAAGTCAGATACACAATCTAAACTAACCAGGTGCCTGGTGGTTTGGCATAGAGCAGTTAGGCTTAACTTAAGAGGCAATGTGTAAAGTATTTGTGCAACACGAAAGGATAACGGACGGAGTGCTGAAACTTTTCAATCACTCACCCTCAGCCACAGATCTGGATTTAATCCATTGTTCTTTTGCTCACCATGCCACCCCAGTTTGAGCCCAGCCATATGCAAATCAGTCTTGACCCTGTTCCCCATGGGAACAGTCCGGCCCGAACTGCCAGACCAAGTCCTCCCTGGACTGGAAACAAGAAGCCTAGGACCTGTTTCAGGGAATCACCCTTCATCAGCCAAGCTAACTTGAATTCAGTGGCACAGTGAGCAAGGGACCCACGTCTGGGCATACCCTTTCCACTTAGGACAACTTTGGCAACACAAAAGGATGATGGACGGAGTGCTGAAACTTTACAACCATTCCCAGATCTGGGTTTAATCCATCGATCTTTTGCTCACCATACCACCCAAGTTTGGACCCAGTGATATGAAAATCAGTCTTGACCCTGTTCCCCAATGGGAACAGTCCAGCCCGAACTGCCAGGCCAAGCCCTCCCTGGACCGGAAACAAGCATCCTGGGATCTGTTTCCAGATATCTCCCTTCTTCAGCCAGACTAGCTTTAATCCAGTGGCATAGTGAGCATGGGACCCACGTCCGGACATACAGTTAGGGCAACTTTAGCAACACAAAAGGATGATGGACAGAGTGCTGAAACTTTTCAACCACTCACCCCAAGTCACAGATCTGGGTTTAATTTATCGTTCTTTTGCTCATCATGCCACCCCATCTTGGACCCAGTCATATGCATATCAGTCTTGACCCTGTTGCTCATGGGAACAATCCAGCCTAAACTGCCACAGCAAGTTCTCTGGATGGGAAACAAGCAACCTAGGACCGGTTTCAGGTTATCACCCTCCATCAGCCAGGCTAGCTTGAATCCAGTGGTACAGTGAGCAAGGGACCCACATCTGGACATACCCTGCTCACTTAGGGCAACTTTAGAAACGCAAAATGATGATGGACGGAGCGCTGAAACTTTTCAACCACTCACCCCCAGTCACAAATCTGGTTTTAATCCATCTTTCTTTTGTTCACCATGCAACCCCAGTGTGGACTCAGTCATATGCAAATCAGTCTTGACCCTGTTCCCCATGAGAACAGTCCAGCCCAAAGTGCCAGGCCAAGTCCTCCCTGGACTGGAAACATGCAGCCTGGGACTGGATTCAAGGTATCACCCTTCATCAGCCAGGCTAGCTTGAATCCAGTGGCACAGTGAGCAAGGGACCCATGTCTGGGCATACCTTTCCCCCTTAGGGCAACTTTAGCAACACAAAAGGATGATGGACAGATCAATCAATCAGAGTATTTGTAAAGTGCACTACTTACCTGTAAGGGTCTCAAGGTGCTGAGGGGAGGGGGCTGCTACTGCTCAAACAGCTATGTCTTGAGGTGTCTCCTGAAGGTAAGTAGGTCCTGTGCCTGTCGCAGGTGGGTGGGAAGGGTGTTCCACATCTTGGCTGTGAGGCAAGAGAACGATCTCCACAGGCAGTCGTTCTGTGGATGTGTGGGACGGTGGCGAGGGCAAGGTCGGCAGAGCAAAGCTGATTCCTGAAACATTTCAATCACTCACCCCCAGTCACAGATCTGGGTTTAATCCATTGTTCTTTTGCTCACCAGGCCACCCCGGTTTGGACCCAGCCATATGCAAATCAGTCTTGACCCTGTTCCTTATGGGAACAGTCCAGCCCGAGCTGCCAGGCCAAGTCCTTCCTCGACTGGAAGCAAGCATCCTGGGACCGGTTTCAGGGTATCACCCTTCAGCAGCCAGGCTAGCTTGAATACAGTGGCACAGTGATGCTTGAATCCTGTCCAGAGAGGACCTGGCTTGGCAATTCAGGCTGGACTGCTCCCATAGGGAACAGTGTCAAGACTGATTTGCATATAGCTGGGTCCGAGCTGGGGTGACGTGGCAAGCAAAATAATGATGGATTAAACCCAGATCTGTGACTGGGGTGAGTGTTTGAAAAGTTTCAACACTCTGTCCATCTTTTTATTTTGTGATATTGTCTTGTGCACCCTAAGTGGCTAGGATATGCCCAGACATGGGTCCCTAGCTTGCTGCATCACTGGATTCAAGCTAGCCTAGCTAATGAAGGGTGATACCCTGAAACTGGTCCCAGGATGCTTTAATCCTGTCCGTGGAGGACCTGGCTTGGCAGTTCGGGCTGGACTGCTCCCATATGGAACAGGGTCATGACTGATTTGCATACAGCTGGGTCCAAGCTGGGCCGACGTGGCAAGCAAAATAACAATGAATTAGACACAGATCGGTGACTGGGGGTGAGTGTTTGAAAAGTTTCAACATTCCGTCTATCGTTTTATTTTGTTATACTGGCTTGTGCGCCCTGAGTGGCTAGAATATGCCCAGGCGTGGGTCCCTTGCTTGTTGCGCCACTGGATTCAAGCTAGCCTGACTTATGAAGGGTGATATCCTGAAACTGGTCCCAGGATGCTTGAATCCTGTCCAGGGAGGACCTGGCTTGGCAGTCCGGGCTGGACTGCTCTCACAGGGAGCAGGGTCAAGACTGATTTGCACATAGCAGGATCCGAGCTGGGGTGACATGTCAAGCAAAATAATGTGACTGGGGATAAGTGTTTATAACGTTTCAACACTCCGTATATTATTTTATTTTGTGATAAAGTATTTGTGCAACACTTAAATTATAGCAACACAGTGAAAACACCACAAAAAGTGCCACACCTCCTTAGAAAAATAAGTAGAACTCAAGATAAAGAATAAACTGCAATAGAGTGCTTAGAAGTCAACAATGCTAAAAGTTTACTTAAGGTCAAGCTAGATCGTGGTAAATCCAAAGTTTAGGCTGACTGTGTTGGAGGGCAGGCTGACCACAAGACCCAAGCAGGGCCCCCTGAAAAGTACCTTGCGTGGAGGGTGTTGTAGGCATAGAGGAGGCGATATGAAGGCAACGTGTTGATTCCGATCTGCACAGTCTAGGGGATGCGTCGTCATCGAGCCACACAGTTGTTAAAGCAATGCCTTCAAGGTGTGGCATAGAACCATTTGTGATGAAGGCGATTCGTTGTCATTGAGTCACACAGCCGCAATGCAAACCTGATGCTCTGGTGCTAATGGTGATGTGGCAATCCTGAGCCACGCAGTCAGCAGTGCGAAGTGCTCATCCTCACAGGCATCTGTGATGCTTGAGATAGGATGCTCCAGTTCTGATCAGTGCAACAGCATTGAAGCATCAATGTCTGTAGGAAAACAGCTGCAGAGTCCCCTTTCAGGTCCAGGGCTGGATTGGCACCTCTCGGCAGGACAGGACTCACAGTAGGGTGAATCGAGCAGGCTGAGCAGGGTTGTAGGAAGTCCTTGTTGGCCCTTTGTTTGGAGCCTTCAGAACAGAATGCAAGCCAACAAGCCCTTGGAGTCAATTAAGTTCTTTAGAGGATGTAGAGAGACAAGTCCAGTCCTTTTCACCCCTAGGGAAGAGGCATTAGGCAAGTACAACAAAGCAGTTCAGCAGAGTGGCAGTCCCTCCTGCCAGCACAGAAGACCTTCCTGGAACAATGTCCTCAGATTCAGAAGTATACCGACTTGATGGAGTTTAGGGTCCAGTACATATACCCAGTTGAGCTTTTGAAGTGGGGGGGCTTCAAAGGGAGGCATTTGAAGTGCACAAGGTCCCTGTTCTTCCATCTCTGGCTCCAGATACTCTACAGGGGAGTTATGCAGCTCCTTTTGTGGGGACAGGCACTGCCCCATTCAGGTTCAAGTGTCAGCTCCTTGCTCCCATCTTGCTCAGTAAGACCCATCAGCTGGTGTATGCCATCAAGATTTAAGTGAACACACTTAGGGGCAACCCAGTATTCCCCTAGGAACTGGGTACAGACAATGTCTCACTTAAAAATGCTCCTAGAGGAATTGTTTAGATATAGGTGGTCATTCTGACCTCAGCGGCAAAAGGCGCTTACCGCTGGTCAGAAGGCTGCCACAACACCGCCGCGGTCGCGGTAAACCGCCACCGTCATTCTGACCCTCAAGAGGCAAACCGCCAAAAACCCGACATCCACAAAAGTCCGCCACACCAACGGCCAGCGTTAAACTGGCGAAGACCAAACCTCCACCGTCACGCCAACAGAAATACGCCCATGCCATTACGACCCACGAATCCACGCAGCGGTCTTTCAACCGCGGTATTCCATTGGCGGTACACACCGCCGCGCTCAAAATACACATACAGCTCCAAAACACAGCCACATTGGACAATTTGAAATACACACACCTGAGACACATACACACAACACTCCCACACACCCAATTAACTATAAAACACACACCCACAAACCCCTACGACCACAAATCAGAGACGAAGCCCAGAGAGAGACAGCACAGAATAGAGAACACCATCACACAGAGGCACACTACACCATCACCCACACAACAACCACGCACAAAACACCACACACTAATACACTTACCACACTCATCACCGCAAACACCACCCCACACCTCATCCACACCACCCCATGGCACCCCCAAGACACCCCAGGTTCTCAGACGCAGAACTCAGGGCCATGGTGGAGGAAATAGTTCGGGTAGAGCCCCAGCTCTTCAGGACACAGGTGCAGCACACTACCATTGCCAGGAAGATGTAGCTATGGCAAAGAATAGTGGACAGGGTCAACGCTGTGGGACAGCATCCACAAAATCGGGACGACATCAGGAAGCGGTGGAACGACCTACGGGGGAAGGTGCGTTCCATGGTATCCAGGCACAACATCGCGGTGCAGAAGACTGGCGGCGGACCCCCACCTCAACCCCCAGAATTTACAACATGGGAGGAACAGGTCTTGAACATCCTGCATCCTGAGGGCATCGCAGGAGTATCTGGAGGAATGGACTCTGGTAAGTCTAATCTCAACTACTTCATCCCCCCCACCCACCAGCATGCCAACTCATACCCCCACCCATCTCCCCCACCCCATCACACATCCTCCTTGCTAATGTCTCACCATCACAACCCACCCATCCCAACACCAAACCCTGCATGCCACCACAAACCATCGACACCCATCACCTAAGCATGCCCACTGCACATACCCATCTCCCCCACAAACCGCCCCCACAAAGGAATGCCAGCACTGGGGTACAAGGGCACCCACCCATTTTACGCTATGGCACACACAGAAGCAATAACCATACTCTTATACCCCTGCAGGACCCGAACGCCACCACACCGCCCAGGAGGGTCCAGAAATGTCCATCCCACCCCCAGAAGAGGACCCCAGTGATGACAGCAGCTCTGTCTCCCTGGACCCAGATGACCAGCCCGGCCCATCGGGGACCTCAGGACAGTCGGTTCCCCTCAGACAGCCACAGGCTACAGCAGACCTACCCCCCTCTGGGAACACCAGCACAGCACCCACCCAGCGGGCCCATGCCTCTGTCTCCAGGACACGTCAATCAGCAGTGTGTCCACCACTACAGGGCACCCAGGTTAACCCACCACCTCAACAACAACAGGGACCTGGGGGCAGTGGTAGTGGGCACACGGTCCAGGGGACAGAGGCCCAGGGAAACAGGGGAACTGGGAGGGCTGCTGTGCGACAGGGGGGGGACAGGCCCAGGGAACCCACTCTCCACGAGGCCCTCACCTCCATCATGGGAGCATACCACCACTCCCAGGAGACGATGGTGACGGTCCTGGCCAGGTTCCAGGAGATCCAGGTACTGCAGGAGGAACAGTTTATGGGGTTCAGGGAAGAACTGAGAAACATTAGTTCCGCAATGGGCACCATCGTTGTGGCTCTCAACCAGATTGTCACCACATTGCGGGACCATGTGGCACCACAAAGGGCCCCTGTCACTAGCATGGACCAGGAACAGGCTACCACCTCCGCCGGCGCTAGTCGACAGGAGGCCCCGACACAAGAACAACCGGCCACCAGAACCCCACCTCCTGCAGAAGAAGAACCACCCCGCAAGCGGGGCCTGAGATCTAGGAAGAAGACAGAGTAGGATGCCAAGACCCCCGTCAGGAAAGGATACCCCCTGATGTCATCCCACTGTCCCACATTGTCACCCTGTCCAACCTTAAACTGCCCCTGCTCCACCTTCCACAGGCATATGGACAATGCGCCTGTGAGACTGAGAATCTGGACTCTGCCATGGACATTCCTCCACCATCACCCATCACTGATTTTCAACCATGTCCCAAAATTGAGCACTTTAATAAACACACTTATTGCACACAAATAATCTGGAGTCTGCCTGTATTTTTGAAAATATGTATTAGATATAAACGTGCCAAAATGACCAGTTACATTGTGATGACAACATACCACTGTCACACAGCTGTAGTCCATGGGCAAACAAAGCAGAGGTCACGCAGTGGGGCCCACATCTCTGAAATTGGAAGGGAAAGTCACAACTCTGTTAGCATAGACTGGGTGAAAAGGACAGACAGTAGAGAGGCAGGAGACTGTAAGTAAATGTAAAATGCCGGTGTTGATTCTTACCTGTGTATTATTGAAAATACTGCTGTATCACTGTGTCCCTGTTGTCTGTGTCGTCCTCTTTGTCTTCCTCCTCTTCACTCTCCGCAGGCTCCACAGCTGCTACAACACCACCATCTGGACCATCCTCCTGCAGAAAAGGCACCTGGCGTCGCAAAGCCAGGTTGTGAAGCATACAGCAGGCCACGATGATCTGGCACACCTTCTTTGGTGAGTACATTAGGGATCCACCTGTCATATGCAGGCACCTAAACCTGGCCTTCAGGAGGCCGAAGGTCCGCTCGATCACCCTCCTAGTACGCCCATGTGCCTCATTGTACCGTTCCTCTGCCCTTGTCCTGGGATTCCTCACTGGGGTCAGTAACCACGACAGGTTGGGGTAACCTGAGTCACCAATTAGCCACACACGTTGTCTCTGTAGTTGTTCCATCACATAAGGGATGCTGCTATTTCGCATGATGTACGCGTCATGCACTGACCCAGGGAACTTGGCATTTACATGGGAGATGTACTGGTCAGCCAAACAGACCACCTGGACATTCATGGAATGATAACTTTTTCTGTTCCTGTACACCTGTTCACTTTCTCTGGGGGATACCAAAGCCACATGTGTTCCATCAATGGCACCAATGATGTTGGGAATATGTCCAAGGGCATAGAAATCACCCTTCACTGTAGGCAAATCCCCCACCTCAGGGAAAATGATGTATCTCCGCATGTGTTTGAGCAGGGCAGACAACACTCTGGACAACACCTTTGAAAACATAGGCTGAGACATCCCTGATGAAATGGCCACTGTTGTTTGAAATGAGCCACTTGCCAAAAAATTGAGTACTGACAGCACCTGCACTAGAGGGGGGATCCCTGTGGGTTGGCGGATGGGTGACATCAGGTCTGGCTCCAGCTGGGCACACAGTTCCTGTATAGTGGCTCGGTCAAGCCTGTATGTCAGAATGACATGCCGTTCCTCCATTGTTGACAGGTCCACCAGCGGCCTGTACACAGGAACATTCCTCCATCTCCTCGCAAGTCCCAGCGGACGGTGCCTAGGAAGGACAACAGCGAGCACAGAGTCAATCAACCCACAGGTACATTCCCACAGCTTGCACAGTACACGATTCTCTATGCATTGAATGGCTTGTATGAGTGTCGATGCAAGGCCTAGGCATGTGTGACGCAGTAGAAATTAAGCCATGTGGGCCCTTGAAATGGCGGCTGCCTGACCTGTGAAGTGCGACAATGGGATGTGAGGTCAATGCGCTGGCGTGGCACACCATGGCGGTAGTGGTCGAAGACCGCAGCGCAAAGCAGCATTGGTTAACATTGAACCCTATGGGTTTCAGGAGCCAATGACGAAGTGCGCCGGCGGTCGCGGTACGCACCGCCGCGGTACGCACCGCCGCGGACGTGACTGCCATTTTCTATCTGCTTAATCACTCGAGACCTGATCATCCACAGGAGAGGACCTATACTGCAAGTGCTGCTGTGACCTCGGTCTGGAAGATACAATGGCTGCTGCGACTGGGGAAAGGGCCCCTGCCTCCACTTCTGAAGAATTGGAGAAACTCGTGGATGGGGTCCTCCCCCAGTATGCGCTACTCTACGGTCCTCCAGACCAACAGGTAAGTACACTGGGAGCATGCTTTGGGGGCAATGCCTGTGTTGAGTCGGGTGGATGAAAGATGGTGGGGAGGGGAGCGATTGAGGCATGCATCAAACGACGGATGAGAGCATGTGCCACATGGCAAGGGTGGGGATGGGGGGCCACTCACATCGAGCATGCCGAAAATTCTGACAATGTTATTTCTCCCCCTGTACATGTGACATAGGTCAGCGCCCATCAGAAAATCGACATTTGGCGTGCCATCGCCAAGGACATCCGGACCCTGGGGGTCCACAACAGACGGGGCACCCACTGCCGCAAGAGGTGGGAGGACATCCGCCGCGGGAGCAGGAAGACAGCGGAGGCTCTGCTGGGGTAGGCCTCCCAATGTAGGAGGGGTGGCTCCCGTCAATTGACCCCCCTGATGTCCCGGATCCTGGCGGTGGCCTACCCCGATTTGGATGGGCGCGTGAGGACATCACAGCAGACACAAGGGGGTGAGTACAAGCACATTCTGCTGATTTAGCGCACATTGGAGGTGTCTGGGTGGGGGAGGAGGGCTTTGGGTATCCCTAGGCCAGGGTGAATTCCGTAGGCTATGCCCCTCCGTTAGGCATGGCCCTGTGCCCCCGCTCCCCCCTCTGTAGGTTGCCTAGTACAGCTAATCATGGCCCTATGTCACCTATGTGTGGCTTTGTCGTCCATAGGCTTGTAGGCCATGTCCCACGGATTGAGTAGTGTACCCCAAGTGCGCGGCGTAGTGCAGGGGGCTTCTGTGTCTGTCCTCTCCGCCAACGGTGTCACCAATGCATGCACTCAACATGTCTTTATTTCTCCCCCCCACCCTTTTTTGTTGGTCTTCCTGTTCATGTGTGCATTAGCATCATCAGGCGGAGGAGAAGTGGCATCGGAGCACGAGGGAGCTGCATCTCACATGGCCCTGGAGGGCCATGCAACCGACTCGGAGTTCACCAGTGAGACGGAGGGCGAGGGGAGCTCCACAGCGGGGACACGTGGTGACACCAGCGACACAGACACGTCCTCGGAAGGGATCTCCCTTGCGGTGGCGGCAACATCCGTGCCCACCGCAACAACAGGTACAGCCGCCACCCAGCGCACCAGCTCCGCCCTCCCAGCAGCCCCTCAGCGTTCGCCCCGTGCCCGCTCACCCAGGAAGGTGGGCATCTCCTTCGCCCCAGGCACCTCAGGCCCTGCCCCAGTTACCCCTGCTGCCCTCAGTGAGGAGGTCATTGACCTCCTCAGAACGCTCATTGTTGGGCAGTCTACCCTTTTGAATGCCATCCAGGGTGTAGAAAGGGAGGTGCACCGGAGTAATGCATACCTGGAGGGCATTCATTTGGGTCAGGCTGCCCATCAGCGATCGTTCAACGCTCTGGCCTCAGCACTGATGGCAGCCATTGTCCCTGTCTCCAGCCTCCCTCCTCCAACTTCCTCAACCCAGTCCCACTCCCCTGTTCCTCTGCCTATCCCAGACACACCTATAGACCAGCCTGCCCACACCTCAACACCCAAGGCAAGCTCATCCAGACATAAGCACCACACATCACACAAGCATTCACCCAAGCAACATCCACATGCAGACATGGCAACAGCCACTGCCTCCTCTGTGTCCCCCTCCTCCTCGTCTCCCTCCTCCCTCCCTGTGACGTCTCCACTCACACTTGCATGCACAACATCATCAGCCACTACGACTATCACCAGCACACCCACCAGGACACTCCGCACACGTGCAGTCACCACCCCCACTGCCATTTACACGTCCCCTGTGTCCTCTCCCAGTGTGTGTTTCACCCCCTCTTCCAAACCACACAAACGCAGGCAGCCACCCACCCAACACCCATCCACCTCACGACAGCCTCCAGCACAAGCACCTGCACCCAAAGACACCAGACCTGACTCACCTACAACCACATCCTCTTCCTCCACTCCCATACCCACTGCACCTACCCTTCCCACTGCTCCTAAAAAAAAATTCCTGTCCAAAATTAACCTCTTTCCATCACCTGACCCACCCCCTCCATCTCTTAAGAGTCGAATCAGCACCTCAGCCACCACATCCCCTGGACCTACAAGGACAATAGTCCAGGGATTTTGGAGTCCACCACCTTCAAGGGCAGCTACTTCGGCTAGCAGTAAAGGGACAGCCAGCCCACCCCCTGGTAAAAAATCTAAGAAAGGCAAGGCCCGGCGCGAAAGGCCAGAGACAGCAGGCTCCAATGGCACTACCCTGGCACCGTCAGGAAGTGGGGTGCCACCTGTCACACCGACAAAGGGAGGAAAGGGCCACAGAGGAGCAGGGAAGGGTGGCAAGGGCAGCACGCCCGACAAGTCCGGCAGCAGGCGAGCTGCCCGACAAGTCCGGCAGCAGGCGAGCTGCCCAGGAAGGCCCCACCAGCCCCATTCCAGGTGTGAAGGAGGACACCCACGGGCCCGGGACGGCAGCACAGGAGGGCCCCGCAAGCGAGAAGACAAATGTGCACGAAGGGCCCGGCAGCCACATGTCGGGTGGCGAGTGAACTCCATCTCATGGCCAGATCTGGTGCCCTGGAGACACATGTCAAGAACCGCTGAACAGCGCCCTTCAAGACAAGCACCGCTGAACAGGGCACCGCCGTGTCAAGAACCGCTGAACAGGGCCCTTCAAGACAGGCACCGCTGAACAGGGCACCGCCGTGTCAAGCACCGCTGAACAGGGCCCTTCAAGTCAAGCACCGCTGAACAGGGCCCTTCAAGACAGGCACCGCTGAACAGGGCACCGCCGTGTCAAGAACCGCTGAACAGGGCACCGCCGTGTCAAGAACCGCTGAACAGGGCCCTTCAAGACAAGCACCGCTGAACAGGGCACAGCCGTGTCAAGCACCGCTGAACAGGGCCCTTCATCTCAAGCACCGCTCCGCTGGGCCCTTCATCTCAATCACCGCTCCGCTGGGCCCTTCATCTCAAGCACCACTCCGCTGGGCCCTTCATCTCAAGCACCGCTCCGCTGGGCCCTTCATCTCAAGCACCGCTCCGCTGGGCCCTTCATCTCAAGCACCGTTCCGCTGGGCCCTTCATCTCAAGCACCGCTGAACAGGGCCCTTCATCTCAAGCACCGCTCCGCTGGGCCCTTCATCTCAAGCACCGCTCCGCTGGGCCCTTCATCTCAAGCACCGCTCCGCAGGGCCCTTCATCTCAAGCACCGCTCCGCTGGGCCCTTCATCTCAAGCACCGCTGGCCCATTGGCAGAAGGGGCAGGGCCGGATCTGTGTCGGGCAGGCCTGCACGAAGCACTCTGGGCACCATGCCTCCTCCAGAACCAGTGGAGTCTGTAATCCACTTGATAGACTGTGGCTTTGCACTCCCCAGGATGGTACAGTGGGCAATCCACCCACTGTAGAGACTTGTGAGACTGTGGCTTTGCACTCCCCAGGATGGAACAGTAGCCATGGAGGCCCCTTGTGGATCTGGCGTTGTGAACTCATCTGGCTGAGGTGCCACCCCTTCCCCTCCCCCTGAGGTGCCTGTAGTTTTGATATCTGATGCCCCTGCAGTGTTCTCTCCAATGGATTCGAGTCTCCTGTGTGGGCTTTGCCCATGTGTTTCGGCCCATTGGCCCACGTACAATGGCTGATACCCAATTTGGACAAGACAATTTACATATGTATATATAGATACATTTGTTTGTTATATTTATTTACTTAGCCGTACAATATACTTCAATTTTCATGATCATTTTATTTTGTCTTTGCATTCTTCCGGGGGGTTTGGGGGGTGTCACTCTGAGTTGTTTCTCTGCATTGATGTGTATGTAGTTGTGGGTGAGGGTGGGTGTGTTGCGTATGTGTGTGCCTGTAATCTTTTCTCCTCCCCCCTCCCCTGTGTCGTAGGTGCAGTACTCACCGTTGTCTCCTGCGGCGGCGTTCGTGCTCCTGGTAGAGGAGCAGGTAGACAATAGCTGGTAGGATGTGTAATTCGGGTTCCATGCTGTCCAGATTCCTCGTGGAGTGTGTAGAGGTGAGCGTTTTCCGTTCGTACTGTCTGTTTCCGCCGTGTTTTTATCGGCGGGGCTACCGCCCCGGAAAAGGTGGCGGATTGGTGGGTTGTGATAGGGTGGGCGGTACATTGTCTCCCGCCTGTCTGTTGGCGGTGACCGCAGCGCTGTTTGTTTCTCCCGCCGTGGCGGTCGGAGTGTTAAAGTGGCGGTCTCTGTTGGCGGTTCCCGCCAGGGTCAGAATTCTACTTTATTTACCGCCTGCCTGTTGGCGGGTTGGCCGCCGCTTTAACACCGACCGCCATGGTTGGAATGACCCCCATAGTATGTGTGCATCTGATCCAGTCTTCAATTAATGAATAAGACAACTCTGTAGTGTTAAAATACAATATATTACTCAATAGGATTCAGGAAGTTAAATTTTTTTTTATAACAAATCCAATTAATGTCCATCTCATAAACAACAACACTGTATATAGCCCCCTTAGATCACAAAATAGAATCCCAACAGAAGATCCAGGAAGGGGTTATAACCCTCCTCATCACACAGTCCTGCACAATAATTGCCTGGTTTTCAGTTCGAGCTCAAGCAATATCATGGACTTTCAATTCAGCTTGTCAAAAGAGAAGGTAATGTCGACGTTTTGAACTGTGGTGGCAGTCAAAGGTCTGTCAGACTATCATCAGGACTCAGGTGCTCATTCCGAGTTTGGCGGTAACCGACCCGCCATGCTGATGCCGGTCTTTTGACCGCCAGCAGGGTGGCGGTGCAGACCGCCAAATAACGAGTAACATGGCGAATCCAACACAGTACAGACAACTCACTGCGAGCCCTCCCACCGCCGACGATCCGCATCCGCCGGTAGAAGACAACTTCAGGCAGGAGGCAGCCAAAATCCCAGCCTCCATATTACGAGTAACCACTCCACCAGGATATCCGGTGGGGCCATTCAGCCCTGAAAAACCTGGCGGAAACAGAAAGTATAAATGGAAACACCCACCTCCAGAAACAGAGACGCCACTGCAGCCTCCATGGCAAATCAACTGCTAGTCTTTCCAGCGTTGTATCTTGCCATACACCTTCAGGGCCACCGACGATGACGAAAACGACAACCATAAGTATACCTAGCACAGAGGGGAGGGAATTGGCAGTGATACACTCCCACATAGAACACACATACCCCATACACACAGTGAAGGCCACACAGACGCACAGACAACACACCTCAATGCCAAATACCCAATACACACACAAAGCCATGCAGATACGTGCCAAACATACAGCACAACGCACAACAACATCACCAACACACCCCATAACCACACAATGACAACTACCCCACAAACACCTCAACAATGGCATGGACGGGCACGTGGTGCAACACCACACATACACACACACCATGAACTCCATGTAGCAATGACACACAATCAATAGCTGTGAACACACATCCATACAAACACACAGCTGACACAACACATACAACTAACAATCAAGGAAATACATACATCCAGCACTAGACACACGGACGCACAAAACACCCCACACAAACTCACAAGCAAACAGACACACACATCACAACATCCCCATGGCCCAGACCATCTACCAAGCGCATGCAACAACACAGACACAAAACACACATAGACACCACACAGCTTTGTATACAGATGTCACACCACAATGTTGAAGGATTCCAGGACATCAAGACATCAATCAATCAATCAAGGATTTATAGAGCGCGCTAATCACCCGTTAGGGTCTCAAGGCGCTGGGGGGGAGCTACTGGTCGTAGAGCCATGTCTTGAGGCGTTTCCTGAATGTCAAGAGGTCTTGGGTCTGGCAAAGGTGGAGCGGTAGGGAGTTCCAGGTCTTGGCGGCTAGGTAAGAGAAGGATCTTCCTCCGGCTGTGGTGCGACGGATGCGTGGGATAGAGGCAAGGGCGAGGCTGGCGGAGCGAAGATTGCGGCTGGGAGTGTGGAAGGTGAATCTGTCGTTGAGGTAGGCTGGGCCTGTGTCGTGGAGGGCCTTGTGTGCGTGGATGAGGAGTTTGAAGGTGATCCTCTTTAATACTGGTAGCCAGTGAAGGTCTTTGAGGTGGGGGAAATATAGTAGAAACGTGGGATGTCCAGAATGAGGCGGGCGGATGTGTTCTGGATTCTTTGCAGCTTTGTTAGGAGTTTCGTTGTTATTCCTACATATAGGGCATTTCCGTAGTCCAATCGGCTGCTGACCAGTGGGTGGGTGACAGTTTTCCTGGTTTCAACGGGAATCCACTTGAAGATTTTGCGGAGCATGCGGAGAGTGTTGTAGCAGGAAGAGGAAATGGCATTGACCTGCTGAGTCATGCTGAGTCCAAGATGAAGCCTAGGTTGCGTGCGTGGGTGGTGGGTGAGGGCGCAGTTCCTAGTGAGGTGGGCCACCAGGAGTCATTCCAAGTTGAGGGGTTGCTGCCAAAGATGAGGATTTCTGTCTTGTCTGTGTTTAACTTGAGTTGGTTTGATCCTATCCAGCTGGTGATGGCGTGAAGTCCGTTGTGGAGGTTGTTCTTTGCAGTTGTAGGGTCTTTCGTGAGGGAGAAGATGAGCTGAGTGTCGTCTGCGTAGGAAACTATGTTGATGTGATGGGTTTGTGCGATGTTGGTGAGGGGGGCCATGTAAATGTTGAAGAGCGTGGGGCTGAGCGAAGATCCGTGGGGAGCGCCACAGATGATTCTGGGGGCTTCTGACAGGAACGGTGGGAGGCGGACTCTCTGGGTTCTGCCTGAGAGAAATGACGAGATCCAGTTGAGAGCCTTGTCACGGATTCCAGCGTTGTGGAGGCGTGTACAGAGAGTGTGATGACGTACCATGTCGAAAGCTGCGGAGAGGTCCAGGAGGATGAGTGCTGCTGTTTCTCCTTCGTCGAGCATGGTTCTAATGTCGTCTGTGGCAGCAATGATTGCAGCCTCGGTGCTGTGGTTTCTGCGGAATCCGGATTGGGAGGTGTTGAGTACCTTGCTGTCTTCCAGGAACCGGGATAGTTGGCTGTTTACGATTTTTTCAATGACCATGGCTGGGAAGGGAAGGAATGAGATCGTCCGATAGTTCTTGGGGTTGTCTGGGTCTGCCTTTGGATTCTTCAGCAGGGTGTTGATTTCTGCGTGCTTCAATCTTTCTGGGAAGGTGACTGACTCGAAGGAGCTGTTGATGGTTTTGCAGAGGTGGGGGGCGATGATGATGTTTGCCTTGTTGAAGATATGGTTTGGGCAGGGGTCCGATGGTGATCCGGAGTGGATGGAGGCCATGGTGGTGGCGGTGTCCTCTATGTTGACGGGGTCCAGGTGTGGAGGAGGTGGATGTTGCTTGGAGCGTTGGGTTCTTGGGTGTTTGTAGTCAGCTGGTGGGACTGGGGTTTTAAGCTATTGTGGATTTCTTCTATCTTTCGACGGAAGTGGTTTGCCAGTGAGTTGCAGAACTCCTGTGATGGCAGGGGTTCGTTGGAGCAGGTCCTGGGGGTGGAGAGTTCATTGATGTTGCCGAAGAGCTCTTTAATGTTGTGAGCGTTGGCGTCAATGCGGTTTTTGAAGTGAGTCCTTTTGGTGGTGCGGATCAGTTGGTGATCTTTGCGTAGGGCATCCTTGAAAGCGATGTGGTTGGAGTTGGTAGGGTCAAGGTGTCAGGTTTTTTCCATTCTGCAAAATAGCCATTTAGATTCCTGTAGTTCTGGGGTGAACCAGCTGGCCTTGATTCTGTGGGGTTTTTTTTTTTTTTTTTTTGTGCTGTGCAAGGGTGTTGCCGCAATCTTCTATCCAGCGATGCAGGTTGGTGGTGGCTGTGTTGGGGTGCAGGGTCCCAGGGGGTGGGGCCCGGGCGAGAGTGGAGATCAGTTGATCCGTTGATATTTTGCTCCAGCTGCGTCGGGGGGTTGTGTGCGGTGGTGGTGAGTGACTGGTTTCTGGTAGGAGAAGTGGATGCAGCGTTGGTCTGTCCAGCTGCGTTCGGTGGTGTGGCTGAAAGAGACGTGGTTGCTGGCTGATAAGATGGGGTCGAGTGTGTGGCCTGCGGAGTGGGTGGGTGAAGTGACGAGTTGCTTGAGGCTGAAGTTGGCAAGGTTGTCGATTAGGTTGGTGGTGTTGATATTGTTGTTATTTTATAGGTGGAAGTTTAGGTCACCGAGGAGGATGTAGTCTGTTGAGGCGAGGGCTTGGGAGCTGATGGCGTCGGCGATGTCGTCGCAGAACTGCAGTCTGGGTCCAGGGGGTCTGTAGACCAGTATTCCTCTGAGTGTGTTGTTGGCGTTGATGTGGATTTTGAAGTGGAGGTGCTCGGCGGAGTTGATGGTGTCGTGGGAGTTGGTGGAGACTCTTATGGTGTTTTTGTGGACTATGGCGATTCCTCCTCCTGGTCTGTTGATTCAGTCTCTTCGGGTGATCTTGTAGTTTTCTAGTATGGCTATGGCTACGTCTGGTTCCGAAGCCGAATTCATCCAGGTTTCGGTGAGGAATGCGACATCGGGCGAGTATGTGGTCAGGAGGTCCCAGAGTTCAATTGCATGTTTGTGGACGGAGTGGGTGTTAAGTAGGATGCATCTTAGGCGTTTGCCTGTTTTGATTTGGAGTTTGAAGGTTAGGTCGCAGGTGAAATTGCAGGCTTTGCAGGAGAAGGGTTCTTTGGTGTGCGTCGGTGTGGACTGGAAGCAGATGGAGGAGCGTCCTGGATTAAGGGCGTGGCGTTCGTTGGCAGTGTAAAGGTGTTCGGTGGCGCGGGGGTGTGTTGGCCAGGGGGTCTGGCGCTGGGTGCGGTCTTGGCGCGGACGGGCACAGACGGGCTTGCCTTTGGTGCGCCTTTGGTGCGCCAGCGGCACGTCCGCGCTGCAGCCGGCATAAGAGGGCCGGTGGGAGGGAGTGGCAGCTTGGAGGAGGGAGGGAAACCTCCAATGGGAGTGCGGAGGGCGTGGGCAGCAGAAGTCAGGAGCGGGAAGAGCTCTGAGGAGGAGGGAGGGGCCGTGGGGAAGCAGCAGTGCGAACCTTCCGGGAGAGGAGAAGCCAAGAAGCCCAAAGAAGCCCAAACAAGCCCAGACAAACCCAAACAAGCCCAAAACAATGGCAGCACTTACCAGAGCAGTGGTGAGGAGGAAGCGACCTGCCTGCAAGGATGCAGGGTCAGAGGTCGCTTCTAACCTTGCGCTGTGGTCGGCTTAAGAGGGGAGGTGGGAGGGAGTGGCAGCTGGGAGGAGGGAGGGAAACCTCCAATGGGAGTGCGGGGGTGGGGCAGCAGGAGTCAGGAGCAGGAAGAGCTCAAAGGAGGAGGGAGAGGGCAGGGCCGTGGGAAAACAGCGGTGCAAATCTTCCGGAAGAGGAGAACTCAAGAAGCCCAAACAAGCCCAGACAAGCCCAAACAAGCCCAGACAAGCCCAAACAAGCCCAAAACAATGGCAGCACCGGAGCAGTGGTGAGGAGGAAGCAACCTGCCTGCAAGGATGCAGGGTCAGAGGTCGCCTTGCCAACCACAGCAACGTGGGCAGTTGTATTGGGACAATGAACTATATAGAAATGTGCCAATGGCAAGATCAAATGTCCAATTTTGCATGACACATTTTCCATCAAGAATGGCCCAACCTGACTCCTGACTGAATCCAGGCCTCCACTTTGTAGGGGCAGCAATGGGACAGGCAGGCACCACATGGGTGTGAGGGTGGTGGCAAAGGCTTGGAAGTGGAAGGGGCACATTTTGGCTTGGGCTTGGGAGGGGTGACCTTGGCACTTGGAGGGGTGGATTTGTTGCTTGGTGGAGGTGCAGGGGAAACACCAGATGGGGTACCCAAGGAATGGGAGGTGGAAGGGCCTGAGAGGGGGAAGACAGGGTGGGAGAGGGGTAGGGGAGAGGTCAAGGGTGGCAAGAAAAACTCTCTTATGTACAGGGGGCGGCCACATGAATGAGGGATAGGAGTGGAGGTAGAGGGAGTGGTTGTCTGAAGAGTCTGTGTGCTGTATGTAGATGCTGGTGTGTGCAGTGTCTGGATGTGTGTGGTGGCTGGATGTTGGGTGGGTGAATGGGTACATATGCATTTCTTGGGAGGGGGCAGTGAAGCAGGGAGAGGGAATGGGTGATGTGTGAGTGAATGTTGAGGTGGTGTGTGCAAGTGAGGTGGATGTGCTGCAGGTGGTAGATACAGTAGTCATGGTGAGTGCGGATGTGGTGTGTGGGGTGTGTGACTGTGAGTCTGCTGTTGTGGTGATTGTGGGGATGCCAGGAATGACAGCAGAACCAGTGTGTGATGATGCTGTGCTGGCAGGTATGAGTGGAGATGTGACTGTACGGGAGGAGGTGGTGGGAGAAGTGTCTGTTGTTGTGTCTGCAGATGTGTGTTGGTTGTGTGCATGCCTGTGTGAACATCTGTGATGCCCATGTATGTCTTTGCTCACCTTGTCTCACCTTGTCTGTTGTACTGGGTGTATGCATGTGTGTTGGTGTGCCATGGGTGGATGTAGGGAGAGGGCTTGTGGATTGGGGACAGGTAGATGGAGGGGGGACGGAAGACGAAGGGACACTGGCTGCCGTCAACGAGGAGGCCAGAGACTGAAACGATCTCTGTAGGCCAGACAAGGCACAGTGAATGCCTTCCAGGAATGCATTGGTCTACTGCATCTGGGATGCCAGCCCCTGGATGGCATTCACGATCGCTGTCTGCCCCACGGAAAGGGACCTCAGGAGGTCAATAGCCTCCTCGTTGAGGACAGCTGGGCGGACTGGTGCAGGGGCAAAGGTGCCTATGGCGAAGGAGACACCCACCCTCCTGGGTGAGCGGACACGGGCAACTGGGTGGGGTGCTACAGGGAGGGAGGTGCTGGAAAGGGGGGTGGTGGACAACAATGGTGTTGGTGTTGTACCACAAAGCTCCACCACTGCCAGGGAGCCACCATTGGAGGAGGATTCTGAATCAGATGTTGTGGTAGCTTCAGTCTCCGCTGTGGTGCTCCCCTCCATCCCACTGATCTCCTCGGCTTCACTGCTAGTCGCCTCCTGGGTCCCGTGGGCTGCAGCATCCCCACTCGCCCGTGCCCTTCCTCCCTCGCCAGATGATGCTAATGCAAACATAGACTGAGGAGGAGAGAGAAAAGGAGGGTGGCAGAAACAGAAAGGGAGGAAAATATTAGAACCCACACATCCACTTTACATTCAAACGATGCAGATAGCAGTCCCTGCATGCCAAACATTGGACAAAATAGCAGTATTTACCAAAAAGAGTCATGCAAACTATGACCAAAGCCATTACAACCCTGCAGACCAAACCCCTGCATGGAGACACCTACATGCCCATCATTGCCAAAATGACTACTCATAGAATCAAGCCCTGGACTATAACCAATCACATGTCATCTACTTCAGGATGATATAAATCGAAGAAGAGAAGGACTCGGACACTAACTAACTGACAGGAATGTGAGGAGTACATGTGGTATAGAGGATCCATTGATGTAAGAAGTGAATCAACTGCAACCCTCACGTAACATGCCTGTAAAAACCCATATAGTACACGCAGAGATGGAAGATGAAGCCATTGAAATGATAGCATACTAGAGAGACCCATACTTACAGCAGAACATGTGTCACTGTTCCACCACTACTCATCCTACATGGCTCAACATAGCATCCATCACACACTCCTACCTGATAGGTGTGGCAACCAGGATTGTACCTTCCCTATATCACATCTGACTACATTAATTCCACGTCCAAGAAGGGTGACAGTGCACAACCATGCCTTAGTGACCTGACAGTCAACACTTGCCCCCTTGTGGATGCTGTGCTGCCTTCAAGCACCCATCCAAATCAGGCTACGCCACTGCCAGTATGTGGGCCATTACGGGGGGTGAGGGACAGACGTGCACCCCGCCCATTTTGGGAGGCCGTCCCCAATTGGGCCTCTGCAGTCTTCCGTGCCCAGCGACCAGGTCCTCCCGCCACTTCCTGCAGTGGGTGCTCCACCTGCAATGGACCCCGGGGTCAACACTTCCTTGGTGATGGCTTGCCACAACCGTTTCTTCTGGTGTGCACTGGCCTGATTGGGAAACAATGAGAAAAAGGGGGACATAATGTAAATGATAACAATCCAACAGTGAGCGTAGGCGACACACAACGAACACTGCTCATGCACACTGGCACTGTCCCACACATATCATGTGCATGCTACACACCTGGTCAGTCATGACATGTGAATGAGCACACACATACATCATCAAACAACACACAACTTGTGGAACCATGGACGTTGTACTGACCTGTTGTCCTGGAGCTCCATACAACTGCCCATACAGGGGTAGGACCCCTTCCACCAGTTTTTCCAGCTCCTGCGTTGAGAAGGCTGGGGCCCTTTTCCCTGCAGTGCGTGGCAACGTTGCTCCAGAGACAGGTCACAGCAGCACACAAAGTCGAGGTCTGTATAGTCCGAAAGCCAGGAATCAAGTGAGCTGTCTCACACAAAATGGCGGATACGACCACAGCGGTCATGACCGTCACCGCCGTCAGTGATCGTCATTGATTCCAGTCTTCCATTGACATCAATGTTAACCAATGAGGAGTTGCACAGTGGTTCTGACCGCAATCCTCCATGACGGCTTCCGCCGGCGGAACAAGGTCACTTCCAGCAGTCCAATACATGCCAGACACACGGATGCTATTTTAGTTTGTGACATTAATGTCCTGAGTTTACACAACTTCACTACCTGCCTGTCAACACAAAAAAATACTTCAGGGCTGACATGGTGAATATGGACACATGTAGTGTGTGTCTAGTGAAATTTACAGACTTGGCACAACAATTGTCAACATATTTTACCAGTAAGGTAAAACACAAGAAAGGTGTTGGTGTGCATGTCCTGTAAACATCCATCCCCACAACATCATGTGCCATCGTCTGGTTAGGTATGGATGGTAGAGTAATGTGTACTGACACATTACAGGCAACTTGCATGACTATTGCATAATGACTGTCGTATGTCATACTGTATAGCCTACATTGTGACAGACATCCTGATTGTTGTTTGTATCCCGCACAGATTTGGCCAGAATGGAGTGAGGAGGAATGCACCAATTTTCCAGCCATTTGTTGATCTGGAAACCATGGAGGAGCGCCACATCATCCTGACCTATCGACGTAACCGTTTCTACATCAGGGAACTGGTCACCCAGTTGAAGGCAGACCTTCTGCCGGGTCTGAGGAATACCCATGCCATCCCTCCAACCATCCAGGTGTTGTCAGTCCTGCATTTTCTGGCGAGTGGCTCATTTAGGAGCACAGTGGGAGTGGCTGCAGGCTTTTTGGAGCCCCAGTTCTGTAAGGTGCAGCAGAATGTGTTGGATGCCCTTCTCAAGCATGTGTACAGGTACATCAGGTTCCCACTACCTCCAGATTTTCCCACTGTGAAAGCAGCCATCCACAACATCTCAAATGTCCCATATGTAATTGGGGCCATTGATGGGACTCACATTGTCCTCGTCCCTCCGAGGATCAATGAACAGGTTTATAGGAGCAGGAAGAGTACATATTCACACAATGTACAAGTGGTGCGTCTTGCAGACCAATACATAACACATGTGAACGCTAAATTCCCTGGATCAGTACATGATTCCTACATCCTGAGGAACAGCATTGTCCATGCAATAATGTCCTAGCTACAGGGTGAAAGGGCCTGGCTCATAGGTATGTGTACTGCTCTCCATGTCAGGCGTCTATACCCCTCATGACCCAGCCAGCACTCCGCCTAGCAATGTTACCCATGGCCATTTTTCTTTTCCCACACAGGTGACTCTGGATACCCCAACCTGCCCTGGCTCCTGACACCTGTGAGACATCTAAATACATTAGGGGAGAACAGGTACAATGAGGCACATGGCCGGACGAGGCGTGTGATTGAACGTACTTGCGATCTCTTGAAAGCCAGATTTTGTTGTCTCCGTGTGTCTGATGGTGCACTACAGTAGAATCCAGGAAAAATCTGCAAGATCATTGTTGCATGCTGCATGCTCCATAATTTGGCCCTCAGAGGGCACATCCCACTGTTGGAGGAGGAATATGTTAATGCTGGAGCTGTGTTTGTGGCCAGTGACTCTGATGCTGAGGGGGGGGCAGACGAGGATGAGGCACATGACAACAGGTCACTACTTTCCTTGATATATAGGTATGTCTGCATTACCTATCATCTGCGCATGGTAGATGAATGTAGTTGAAGGCAGTTTGTAGGCAGTATTTGCATGCCTCATTGTATGTGTGGGGACTGGAGCCTTACATATTGGTTCAATAACTTGGAGGGTAGGTGGCTCACCAAGATGGGTAGTGGAAATGCAAAGCTGCTAACTTCATTTGTGGTAAGATGGTGCTATTGCGGTACAGCCTTAAAGTTGTTGTGAAGGTTTAGGGTCCTCAGACTACCTATTTGGGGTTATCTTTGGGGGACTTCTCACTCTTGTCTTGCTGTGCAGGCATATCATGCTTTGACATCTCTTGGGTGTCGGGTACCTGTTCATGACTACTCAGGGAGTTGTGCAGTTGAGGATGTGACCTATGCATCATCTTTCCTGTACCTCACATGTGTGAATGCCAATGCAGTCCCTCATTTCTGGTGCAACATAGCTGATGGGATACTCATCCTGTGTTTGTGCTCTACTGCTATTGATGTATGACTGTAGTTTACATTCCTTCCACCTTGTACCTCATTCCACTTATTTATCCCTCTTCAGGTGACATCTCTGTTTGAAGTCTGCTTGGCGTATTTGCCTGTTGGTGTAGTTGACAGTGGATGCTAAAACAAAATGGATGTACTTACACACCTGTTGGAGTATCACAATACATATGTAATTTGGACATCTGGGTTTTGTAGACCTGTGATTTTTGTTTTTGTTCTTCAACATATTTGGCAATACTAACAATAAAGAGACATGCACCATGACTTGTGGATATAAGTGTTTATTTAGTGTAGCATTTCACAGTCCGGAGGAGTGGGGTAGTGGTCTAGGTGATGATCAGAGTGTGTGGTCCAACTGTTAGGTTCATAGGTACTGTGACCATTAGCCTCAGAATGATGTGACCTTGGTGTTGGACAGCCCACAGGGTGGTACAGTGGCACACAAGGGTGACATATCAGAAGAGGGATCACTTCCTGGTGGGGGGAATTGGTCTTGGCCTGGGGTCCTGCAGGATGTCTGGATGGGCGACCTCTTTTACGGGGGGTTCCTCAGCTGCAGGGGTAGGGGTGCTGTTGTCCTGTGGGTCCTCCTGCTGTGCCTCCATTCCAGTAGCAGGTGCTGATGTTGAGGGCAGTGGTGTTGACTGACTACTGGATGTGGCCTGCTTTTGGGTGGAGATGTCTGCAGGATGCAGTTGAGCTCCTTGAATTCCCCTAAGATGGAGGTGATGGTGGCATTGTGTGCCTGCCACTGCTGCCTGGCCTCCTGGTGGTATTCCTCCTGCAGCCTCTGTGTGTCCTGCAAGGTGGTGAGTATCTGGCGCAACTGGTCCTGGGTTTGCTGGTAAGCTACCAGGACCCTGGAGACAGCCTCCTGGCTAGTCGTGTCCTAGACCTGCCTTGTCCCTTGTCCCATGATTGGCCTCCCACTGGCCCTTACCCCCTAAGCCTGTGCCCCAGGTGCAGTGTGCCCCCTCTGACTGACACCAGGACAGTCATTGTCCTCGGTTGGCACCGTTGACTCCTGTCCCTGTCCTGTGGGGCACACTGATGATTGATGTGACCTTGGGACACAGGTATGGGAAGGTAGGCTCTGCTGTGCACTGGCTGCCACAGGGGAGGCGGTTTGGGTTGTGGGCAGTGTAAGGCTGGTGGTGGTGGACTGACCACTCATGCCTGATGGACCAGGTTCATTATCTGAATCCAGACTTGTATGTGAATCCTCCCCTATTGGTACTGCATCCAGGCCTGGGCTTCCTGTCACTGGGCTCCTCTGTTGTGTGTCAGTACTTGGGAGACCTGTGAGATGAGAGGTATTATGTCAGATGATGTTATTTATGCGGTGGCACACATAGTTGTATTCCCTCATTCACTATATTTGCAGGGCAGTACCTGCATTGACAGTTTGCAGTCCACTGCTTATGTTCCCATCAGTGGAAGGTTGCAATGGTCCTAATTTGCAGTACAGTTTACATTTGTCTTGCTAGTGTCATTGGCATGTACTGATGTGCATTCCTACCACATATTGGTGATGGGGAGTGACATGATTTAACGTGCAATTGCAGAGATGTGATATAGACGTAGCCGTCAGGCAAGGGGAGGGAATGTTGCATTGTGGTAGTTGCAGTACTTTCTGCTGTGTGAGGCATACATGCACTAGGTTGGGCTGTGAATGAGAATGGCGTCAGTGGGGAGATGTGACATGCAAGTGTGGGTATGGGGCCAATGATGGGATTGTGCATGTTCATGTGGTTTGAGGGGGTGAGGAGGTGGTAGGGGTACATGCTGTGCACAGGGACATGGTGTTCAGTGAGTACATTGGACTTACCAGTGTCCAGTCCAGTAGCAATTCCAGTCAGGCCTTCCGGATGTAGTATGGCCAGGACCATCTCCTCCCACGGTGCAATTTCTAGGGGAGGTGGTGGTGGGCCGCCACCAGTCCTCATGACGGCCACTTGGTGCCTGGAAGCCATGGCCCGTACCTTACCCCTCAGGTTGTTCAACCTCTTCCTACTGTCCTCCCTTGTGCATGGATGGTTCCCCACTGCATTCATCCTGTTGACTATCCTTTGCCATAAGTCATTCTTCTGGGCTATGGATGTCTGCTTGACCAGTACTCCAAACAGTCCTGGCTCCACTTCGGCAATTTCTTTGACCATTACCCTGAGCTCCTCTTCAGTGAATCTGTTTTTTTTTGTGATGCCATGGTGGTTGTTTTGTGGGTGGGGATGTATGCTGTGCAGGGATTGTGGGTGTGCTGTTTGTAGTTGTGAATATGTGTAATGATATGTGGGTGTGTTATGTGGTGTTTGTGTGCAGTGGTGTGTTGTGTGCTGCATGCTTAGAATGATGGTGCCTGTGATATCTAGGTGCAGTGCCTCCTTTCTGTGTGTCCCTCTATCGCTCTATCTGGGTTTCAATTTGCAAAGGGTTCTGGGGATGTGTGGGGGGGTGTTTTGTAATGCTGTGGACAGGTGTGTGTATGTGTTTCAGGTGTGATATTGGTGTTATCCTATCTGGTGCAGTGTTGCTGCTGTGGTGGCTACATATTTTCCCACGGCAATTTGGACCGTCACTGGATTACCGTTGTGTTGGTTTCCGCATTGCTGATTTGTGTATTGGAATTTAGTGGGTGGCAGTTTCTCGGAGTGGCGGTGGTCATGGTACAACCACCTCCTTCTTTCCGTCGTTTGGGCCAGCGGTGTTGTTTTTCCGATCAAAATTTGGCGGTGTTGTGTTGGTCACTCGTAATACGGTGGGCTTCACTCCGCCATCGCTGGCGGTGTTTTGGATGCCTTTTGCACAGCAGTCTTTGGGTACGACTGCCAAACTCGGAATGAGCACCTCATTGTTTTTAAATAATGCCTACACATAAGGAAAATTAATTATAAAACAGTACGTGCAATCTATCAAATCACACCCTGGGTACCGCCTGTTGAACTCAAGAAAACACCATGAACATATACTGGATGTATACTATTATAAGCCATACACAAAATGGATACTAATATAAGCCACCACCTATATGACAAAGAAAGTACAAAAAATACTTTTAAAACATAGCAAACGTGCACCATAAACTACACTCTGTCAGGCTCCCAACCAGAATGGTTATATTCTGCTACTTACAACAGGCTGCAAAAATAGACTCTGTAGCAACACACAAGGGGACCTCAACCTACAAGCCCAAGTAAACAAATCCACAAAGATTAAAATATTTAAATTGCTTAACCGTCATACACATAAACTCTAGAAAAACGCTGCCTCCATATGCAGCATACTCAGACCTTTTAAATATGGGACCGCTAGCGTCTGCCTCCATCCACATCCGTTCAACACATGTGAGTCAGAATCAAACATTACTGGCCTTCCCGGTGAGTTTAAATAAGGAAGTGAAAGGTCATGTGACCATTCCAGTGAATATGCAGGCCATCTTAAACTGGTGAAAATGCTTAACTAATATCCAGAGTTTGGAGACTGTTGTAATTATGGTAAGTATACTTTTGTGGACCTCATTAATGCCCTCACCCAGACCGTCTCAAGTTCTTTTCCCTTTTGAAGGCAAATAATGGTTTCTCAAGTGGAATGTCAAGAGAGGCTAATGATTGCCAATTTTTTAAAGTAATCTTTTTAATTCCATTTGACTTTGAACCAAAAGTTGTAACACAAGTCAAACGAGGGTGAACAGCTTTCTCTTTGACCTGTAGTAAGGCTTGTTAAATGTAATACCAGGCACGTTTCAGGGATCTTTTAACCAGTCCATATGGACAGCCTGATTTAATCAATTTGGACATTAGCGACTTGGCATCCAAAAAATAGTCATCTTTCTTGGTATAATTACGTTTAATCCTTAAGAATTGACAAAACTGTAAATTGTCCCTTAGATTCCTGGGAGGATGGCTAATATATCTCAGAAGACTATTTCTCGCAGTGTGTTTAGTATTTAGGCCTACATACAGCTAACCCTCATCAATTGGATTTTTTATCTCTAAAAAACTAATGGAATGGGTATCACACTCCGGGGTAAATTTGAAAGTTTGTATTTTGATAATTAATCCATTTTGTGAAACTGTAGTAAGTCACTTATTGGACCATGCCAATATCAGGAGCAAAAATAGTTCCCATCACTACTCCCTTTATTTGTGCAAAGAACTCATCATTGAATAGGAAGTAAATGCGTTCCAGTGCAATCTGAGCACAACTTGTGTTAAATTCAGTGGGGACTCTATGCTGTCTTGGTCTAGAGTCAAGAACGGTGGTAATTACCTCAAGTGCCTCATCTTGTGGAATATTGGTGTACACGTTTTCTATATCCATCGTAACCAAGATGTCAACCTCTGGATTAAAAGGAGCCCCTTCTATTTGTGTGATCACAGACAGACTAAGGGGTCATTCTGACCCTGGCGGTCATTGACCGCCAGGGTCAACGACCGTGGGAGCACCGCCAACAGGCTGACGGTGCTCCCAAGGGCATTCTGACCGCAGCGGTATGGCCGCGGTCAGAAACGGAAAACTGGCGGTCTCCCGACGGTTTTCTGCTGCCCTGAGGAATCCTCAATGGCGGCGCAGCTTGCTGCGCCGCCATGGGGATTCCGACCCCCACACCGCCATCCTGTTCCTGGCGGCTGTGACCGCCAGGAACAGGATGGCGGTGAGGGGTGTTGTGGGGCCCCCGTAAGAGGGCCCCTAAAAGATTTTCAGTGTCTGCCATGCAGACACTGAAAATCACGACGGGTGCTACTGCACCCGTCGCACCCTTCCCACTCTGCCGGCTCCATTCGGAGCCGGCTTCCTCGTGGGAAGGGGTTTCCCACTGGGCTGGCGGGCGCCCTTCTGGCGGTTGCCCGCCAGCCCAGCGGGAAACAGAATAACCGCAGCGGTCTTCTGACCGCGTAGCGGTATTCTGTTGGGGGAACTTTGGCAGGCGGCCTCCACCGCCCGCCAATGTTAGAATCACCCCCCATCTCTTGTGTATGACTTGATTAGAGGTAGAAATGGTTTGATGAAAAAATCAACATATTTTACAAGTGGTTGTAAAAGAGACTGCAGCCAGCCATGATGGGTCTTCCCGGTGGCTTCTTTGTATCTTTGTGGATTTTGGGCAAAACGTAAAAGGCTGGTACGGCAAAATCATCCTTATTACGGTAGTCATATTCCATTTTGCTTAACCACCCACCATGCAGACCCTTATTGGTCACTTCACGAATTTCACTTCTGATGGATGGTATAGGATCTTTCTTTCATTTGTTGTAATGTGACGGATTATGGAGTTTCCTTAAAAACGTCCTGTTCATAATCTGTTCTATCCTTAATAATGATGCTTCCTCTTTTATCATCAGGTTTGATAACTATATTTTTATTGCGGGCTAGAGAGGTTAAAGCTTCCTTTTGAGCTCTAGTAAAGTTAGACTGCACATATTTATGTTCCTTGAATACTTTCTCTATCTCAAACAGAGCTGCATTCTCAAACGTTATGATATCCTTTGGCATCAAGTTAGCCGGAGGAAAATATGTAGAGGCACATCACAAGCCTGTGATACTTTCTGCACTCACATGTGAATTTTTGGTAAACCAAAATTTAAGTCTCAAGTTCCTAAAACATTTATATAACGCTATTTAAGTAAAAAATGGGTAATTCCTATGATTTGGCACAAAGGATAAACCGCTACTCAGAACTTCAATTTCTTTAGAACTTAACTCATGTGAGGACGAGTTGAACATCAGTAACTTCTCCAAACCAGGATTGTGTGCCATATTGTCTACCACTCATAATATTGATTCCTGGTTTGTCTGAACAATGGGGTGTATTGGTTCCTGATCCACCCCGCCTGAAGTTCTTTACTCTTGAGCGTGTTGGTCTCTGCCCCTTTCTAAAAATGTTTGTCTAGAGGTGGTGGGTTCAGTATCACAACTTGTGTTAGGGAGGCCCACAGTAGAAACAGAGTTGTCACTGTAAGAATCGCTAGTAGTATCTGAGGAAGTAACAATATGTTTCTGAGTACCACCAGTATTTGCTGTACCATATTGGTAAAAATCTTTGTTTAAATATGGATAAGTGAGCCCCTCCTATATCTCCTGATGTCTTTTTGTAACATCTGTTTTCTTCAGGGTATTAGGTCTTTCAAAATCAGAAATGGTAGCTTCTAACATTTTTAGAGTTTCCTTTGCACTGGTTATAGTTTGTTTCGCCAAGAACATGTTTTCTAGCTCTGCAAACTCTTTTTTAATCCTTTATATATGTTTTAGAGCTGTTTCTATGCTAAGGACCATCAAACGTCTTGAGCATTTGTTTGAAACGAAACAGAACCCAATTTTAAATTCCTCATCATCCAAAAAAAGAATCTGAATATTCTGTACTTGTAATCCCATGGTGGTGTTATTTGAATTTAAACAATCTGTTAAAAACTTGGTGTGTAGCTCAGTCCTTACCAATTTCTTATGCAATCTTTCTAGTTGTGCGTGTGCCAAAGTGGAATCCTTTTTGTGTATGTAAAAGTGATGCCCTCTGTTGTCCCAAAAGAGATGGGGCGCTAAGTATTCTAGAAATGTAATCATCAGTGTAAAATAAGGTTTCTTGCTCAGACATTTACATAGTTATCAATTCAAAAGGTGCATTTAACAAAAATGTTTACACCAATTAAACATAGATATGAAAAAGTAACTGAATGAAGAGTTCACCCGCATGTATCATAGTTCTCGAAAGAACAATACAGTCACTTAATGAAAAAGGGGTCTTTGCAGAGATACCTCTGTTCTTGTAAATGAACACACTTAGTGGCAACCCCGTATTCTCCTCGGAACTGAGTACAGACAATGTCTAACTTAAAAATGCTCCTCTAGGAATTGCTTAGATATAATATGTGTGCATCTTATCCAGTCTTCAATTAATGAATAAGACAACTTCGTACTGTTAAATTCCAATACATTACTCAATAGGATCCAGGAAGATAAAAAAAATGTACAACAACTCCAACGAATGTCCATCTCATAAACAACAACACTGTATATAACCCCCTAGAACAGGTTATAACCCTTCTCATGACACATACCTGCACAATAATTGCCTGGTTTTCAGTCCCACTTCAAGCAATAGCATGGACTTTGAATTTAGCTTTTCCAAAGAGAAGGTAATTTCGATGTTTCAGCCTGTGGTGGCAGTCGGAGGTCTGTCAGGCCATCATCAGGACTCAGTGTTGTTAAATTATCCCTACAGATAAGGAAAATTTATTATAAAACAACATGTGCAATCTATCAAATCACACCATGTGTACCACCTGTTGAACCCAAGAAAACACCATAAGCACAGGTGTGGATGCTAGTATAAGCCACCACCTAAATAATGGTTACGATGGATATAGAAAACTTGCACACCAATGTTCCACAAGGTAAGGCACTTGAGGTAATTACCACCATTTTTTACTCTATACTGAGATCTCATGGGGTCCCCACTGATTTTATCACAAGTTGTGCTCAGATTGCACTGGTACGCAACTACTTCCTATTCAGTGATGAGTTCTTTGCACAAATAAAGAGAGTAGCGATGGGAGCTATTTTTGCTCCTGATATTGCAAATCTATATGTGGCTTCTTTTGAGGAGTATGCCATTGATAAGGAAGGCAATCCTTATGGCAGTTACATCACAAAATGGCTCATGGAGGAATGGAATGGATCATATTGGGCCACTAACAATGTCTGAAGAGTATTGGATAGATTAAGGCAAAATGCTGAAGTAAATACAAATAAAAATCACGTAGAGAAAAAAATCAAACATAAAACAATGAAAATATAAAATAATTAAAATATTAAAAATATAAATAAAACAAAGAAATACAAATTAAGAAAATAAAAAAATATATAAACATTACAATTAAAAAAATTAAAAAGTAAAAACAAATATGAAACAAACTAAAATATAAAAAGTAAAATAAAAAAGTAAATTAAAAAAATGACATAACAAATGGCATGAAAATTAAATTTGAATTGAAAATAAAAATGTAAAAAATAAAATAAAATACAAATAGAAACTTAATGATCAGTAATTAACGATGTTTCTATGTAAGCCTATGTCAACTCAAAAACACACTGTCTGCACAGTGTATGCACAAAATGGCTGCCAGCTAACCACATGTTCAACATCAACAACAAGGAGAAAGGAGAAAGCATGGAGAGCAAAGAACACATGCAAGCCTATGGCACAGGGCACTGGCTGGATGGACAAAATGGCTGCCAGGCAGCCACATTGTCAAACAACAACAACAATGGAGTAAGGAAGAAGCATGGAGAACAAAGAACACATGCAAGCCTGTGGCAAAGGCATACTGGCTTCATGAACAAAATGGCTGCCAGCCACATAGTCAAACAACAAGGAGCAAGGAGGCGTGCCAAACAAAGAACACATGCAAGCCTATGGCAAAGGACACTGGCTGATTGGGCAAAATGGCTGACAGCCAGCCACATGGTCAAACAGCATCCTCCTATGCCATCAAATTTTATTACCCAACAATACATGCACTTTTTCAAAAAAATGAAATGCAAAAAATAGCCAACATTTTAAATTTAAAGTACTCCAGTGCTAACCCTGCCCTAAACGAAGTTTTAAAAACATATACCACTGAAACACTGATTTCATGCACTGATGACTACTAGCACTGGCCTGGGACGGCTGGCGTAATGGCCCTTTGGAAGTCTAGGCACATACTAAAATAATATTTCAAATGAAAACATGTAGAGAAGGTACTGAGCTGTGAAACAATTATCCTTTACAAAAGGTGAAAAATTAATGAAATGCAAAATAAATAATAACTAGGCCCATACTTAAGCTCAAGGCCACGAACCACTATACATTTTTTAAAATTAAAGTACAAAGAAATACTAGTTCATGCCCAAGCAAACAAACAACAACAACACCCTTGTTCAATATAATTTTAGAACTTACTTGTGTGATGATTCCTCAAAAACAAAGCCATTACATCCAAAGGTATTTCCAGGAGGCAAAGAGAGTGTTCCTTCCATCTTGAAATCCAAGTGAAAAGTGACCATGGGATGGACAAGGCACTGGGAGGAGCCTGCTGGACAGGAACAGGAAGTTGGAGTCTGCGTCTAGTCACAAAAAGCTCTTTTTGACTAGATTTATTGGATATGGAGTAGAAAATCTACTTCAGAAGTGAGTAAGTGCTCACAAGCAGTCAGTTTTGACCACTGGCGTGTCTGGAAGCAACACAAGAGAATGCAATGTCTCTTGCGTGCTCCCTAGCAGCCAAGGAGAATCATCATGCTTGCAAGAGAGTGCCAAAACCCAATCTTGCAAGTGCAAACAAACTCCGACAGGGCCAAAAGTAGAATTTGGGAATTCCACACTACTTTGTGTAGCGCGGAGTGCCCAAATTCTGAAAACTCCACCAAAGCAGAGTTCTAAGCCCAGGCCTAGCCCTGTGGGCCTTAGAAGAATACTCCTGTGGCTGTTATGGCACTAAAAGAAGTCTGGGAACTTATTCAAAAGTTTTGTCCTAAAGCTTCAAGAGGATCGACCTCAAAAGGTATCCAACTAGCAGTTCCACAGCATTGGATCAAGTTTCAGGTTTTCCTCAGAAAAACTACAATGTCCCTTATAAATTGGGACGTAAAAACATTTTTTAAGCTTCTCTATTTCCAGGCCCTAGTGTGGTTAATCTACTTTTGTATTAGACCTGTGCTCCATCGAGGTTTCATGTTTGGCCTTAAATTGCATTTATGTCCCAGATTACAGCGACCATTGTCTACCATTGGCGCTTTGGACTTTTTTGCTCTATTTTCACTTAAAGTTTTAAAAATTTATACCTCCGGTTGCCCTTATTGGATTTTTGTTCCTGATGCCATTTTGCTTGTTATTTTTTTCTTTATTGTGACAAAAGTGGAATTTTTATTGTATTGTGGTTTAGACTTTGTAATTGATTTGGTGCTTATAAATGCTTTACCAGTTGTCTTTAAGTTAAGACTATGGGCCAAATGTATGAAAAAGTTTTGCACTCGCAAACGGTGCGAATCGGTAAATTCGGCCGATTTCGAGTGCATAACAGTGGTCTGCGATGCATGAAAGGCATTCGCAGACCACACATAAGAAATCGCTAAAATTGCGATTTCTTGCGTTGCGACCTGGAAATTGCGAGTCGCAATTTGCGATTCGCAAATTCCAGGTCGCAAGGCTATGCTGCAAAAAATCACAAATTGTGTTTTTTCGCAGAATGGCGTTTTGCACTTGCAAAATACTATGATATGCAACCAGGTGATAACCTGGTGCAAAATTTAAAAATGCAGTTAAACTGCATTTTTAAATTGAACATGTAAAGCACACATGCCCTTTTGGCATGTGTGTACCTTACATGTTGCTAAAAATGATTTTGGGGTGCAGCAGAGGGGGCCTAGGCCCCCAGCACCCTGACCTTTTGCATTTCAAAAATTTCGATTTCTGTACCAGAAATGCAAAAAAAAAAAAAAAGGGTCCGGTATCGCAATTTGCGATTCAGTAATAGCATTTCCGATTTTTAAGAAATGGCTATTACCGAATCGCAAATGTGATACATGGCCCTTTGTAAGTCGGTAATAGCAATTTCTTAAAAATCGCTATTACCGAATCGCAATGGGCCTTGATGATACATCTGGCCCTATCTGCTCTGTGCAATACCTACAAGAGTTGAGCGCAGGTTTAAATTACTGAAACCTTTGATTAGACCTAATATGCCATTGACTTTATTACTTCTGGTGGACTACCATCCATCCCAATGAATAAATCAGTTTCACAATCAGTGAAGGCTCATCTTTGATAGTGGTGTGGTGTGAATACACTTGCCCCAGATGGCACAAAGTAGAAAGGGGTATGCATGTCCAATTTTCTAAAGGTGCATACTGAAAGTGGAGGATCTCCAACGGATACTACTTTACAAAATTAGCCTAAAAGAGCCCTTGTCGGTACAGTTTACATACAAATATGCTAAAAATGAGTCCAAACTTTAATGTGTGAGATTCATCTTAGATTCTACCTTGCATGCCATTTATAACAATCTCATGCAATGGGTGCCCACATCAGAACCAGTATTTTAGGAGAGGTAGGCACTCTCATCCCATGTGTGTTGCCAGTATTTCAAAAAATGCTATCACAATGCCAAGGTTAGCTTTATACTACAAGTAGGTGAGATCATGCTGTAGATGCCCTAAGCAAGGCAAAAATTACTTGAGTATTAAAAACTTTCAAATATTTTGATATGAAACATTTACATGTTCTTGCTGAAATGGACACTCAGGGGCATATTTATAGGAAATTACGCATTTCTCCATTACAGCAGCAATGCACAAAAAATACTTACGATGTGCAGAAATCCGTTACAATACCATGGATGTGCAATATTTACAATATGTGCCACCATGGCATTAGGGCCCAAGGTGCCTCAGAAATTATGATGCATCCCTGGGAACTTCACAGTAATGAATTAGCCTCAAAAGTGGCGCATCACTGAAATTGGCATCAGAACTGATGCTACTTCAGCAATACATCAAAACTTAGAGGTGCTGCGTCAGTTTTACTTGATGTAATTAGCCTAATGCTTTAGGGAAAATGGATAAGACTGTACAATGGTAGAATATCACCCTCTACACTTTTACGTTGGCCCTGTATGTGAGAGATAATGAATTTAGTATAACTATGTGTCTCGTTATAGTATACATAGGCTACTTATGTGCATGTAGTGACCTATGTGTGACATAGTGAGTGACAGTGTAATGTAAGTATATACAAGTATATGTTGGAATGTGAAGTGGCAATACATGTATTACCTACCTTATGTGTGGACACACTTGTTGTGCTTTGCTGTATGAGGTACTAGACTTGAGGGCCCCTTCCACCAATAAGAAAATATATGTACTCAGTTAAAACACTGACCGCAATATGCATTCCACTGGGCATCAACTATTGCCAAGCAGTGTCATCTTTCCCTGTAGTGCAGAAATAAATCACAAAATACAAGTGTCATGGATAGTCCATAAATAAAAGGCCTGTGGCTGTGGAGTTGTGGAGTGATAGTTGTTAGTACTTATTTTTTATGAATTATTGATCTGTTTTGTAGAACACTAAAACGTGAAATGTGTATTTAAAACTATAAATGACATGTTTTGTGAAATGGTTTTAAGATCATCTAGCTGTCTCCTAGAAGCAGTGTTTTATTTGATACAAAAGAAGTGCAGTGGTTGATAGGTGCATTACCACATTTACGAACTTTAACATGTTTTTGGGTCTAGGTGCCAACCTAGAAGGTTACAAAATTCAACAGTGGGCAAATAAATCCCTAAAAAAGTGGCTAATCTTTGTTGTTTTATGGAAAGAGTGCATCGTTTTGTCCAGCTGGTTTTACTCAATGAAAATAACTTGAAAGTAAAAGTAATACATTTAGAAGACCATGACCTAGAGGGCCTGAGCAGGCCAGTTTACTCCTTGTGAATCCAAAGCTTGTTTTCCATCTTTATCACACTGTGCATACAAATCTCCCTTCCTAACTAATCTTGAACAAAAGTATATTAAGTTCATAACAGAACCTAGAAAAATACATTTGAATGGTAATCAGTCAGTCAGTCAGTCAGAAAAACTTTATTCGGCATATTGCCATAAAAGTGCACATGCATATATATGTATCACCATAAAAATACAGTACTTATTACTTAATTCTAAAAACGAACTTCTTCAATCTGCTAA
Source organism: Pleurodeles waltl (assembly GCF_031143425.1). Taxonomy (NCBI): domain Eukaryota; kingdom Metazoa; phylum Chordata; class Amphibia; order Caudata; family Salamandridae; genus Pleurodeles; species Pleurodeles waltl. The sequence goes on along the minus strand of NC_090437.1, from coordinate 606,630,981 downwards.
TTTACAAAACTAAAAATCCAAGCGTGTCCCTTTGCCCTTCTAAATCAGGATAATAGTTAATTCTTATCATCATGTTTTCAGGTGCAACAATAAAACAGTATTTAAAATTACGTTAACAAATAGTCACATCAACTAATTCATATTGATTTCTAATAGCAATAGCTGATTTGATAAAACTTAAAATAGAACTACACATTTGTTTAGATGAAAGACTTTGAATACCAATCAGTCCTTCCTTATGAGAAAGAGTATGTAAGTTGTGCAAGATTGGTAGTATACAAGTTTTCCTAGGATCTGAGTAAAGTGAACAAAATAGAATAAAGTGACAAGTGCTTTGTTTCGAGAAATTGTCACAAGGACATGGCGGTAATGTTTTTTCCCACACACATTTTGTTGGAAACGCCACTCTAAAATGAATCATATTAAATCTAAAAAGTACAAGTAAAGAATATAGGGAGGGAAGCGGAAACCAAACAAAATAGGGTTCTATCGAGTTTGAAGATTAAATTTTTACATAAAACTCAAAGGATCTCAATTTCTCTGCCACTTGAAATCTAAGATTCATGACATACTCCTTGTAACGGAATTGTACAATTTCCTTCGCGTTGGCAGGCATAAGCTCCTGATTAAGATACATAAACTCCAGGTCCAAATTCCGAAAACAATTTTGAATAAAATGTAACCATGGAATTTTATTGTGGTTTGCTAACGAAGAACAGTCTTTTACACAGTCCTGTGTTAAAATGGCCGCCGGATTTGACCATACTTTTACCCGTAGCAAAAGGGGGGGCAATGTCTATCAGATCAGTAATGTAGCCGAATCACAGCTCCTCATGACATACAATATTCGCTACATTCTTGGGTACCGTAAGTAGCCGATGGAGCAATTTATTCTCCACCCGTTGTAATGTAATTGAGCTAGTGTATCCCCAAAGGCCCCCCCCATAAATCGCCGCCGAGACACATTTGGATTTATAGAGCGTGGTGATCTGATGAACTGGTCTGTGCACTAGTCTACGAGCAAAGCGAAAAATTGCTTCAAAATTTCTTTCCATTTGTTGGAACTTAAAATTCAAATGGGGTTTCCATGACAAAGAGGAACTTAGGTGCAAACCTAAATAACAAAAATATTTTACCTTTGTTAAGGTGTTCCCCCCCATTTTAAAGCATTAAGGGCCAGATGTAGGTAGAGAAAAATTATTTTCCGACTCGCTAACTGCAATGCAGGAAGAAAACGGTAGGACAATTTGCGACTCGCAAATGCAGTCGCACCGCAGATAGCGAGTCCACTGTTTGCGAGGTCGCTTTTTGCGACCGCGCAAAAAACGGACACGCAATTTGCGAGTGGGTGTTGCAAATTGCAACTGTGCCGCAAATTGAATGCAGGTGCTGCAGAACACTCTGGAAAACACTTCCTGGCACATGATGATGACATCACAGCCAGGAAGTTTACAAATACACCTGGGAGGAGGGAGGACCACACCCATTTCAACTGTAGAACTGCAAACACACAGAGCTCCAACTACCATGGCAGAGACCCCAAGGAAGAGGAAACTCAAGTTTGCAGAAAAAGAATTGGAGGTGTTGACCGAGGAGTGTTGTCAGCACCATGAACAGCTGTTTGGCAGGGCAGCCCTCACCGTGCCAGAGTCTGAGAAAAGGAGACTAAGGATGGAGATCCAGGAAAAAGTAAACTCCCTGGGTGTCAGCCACCAGAGTATTGAGGAACTCAAGAAAAGGTGGTACGACCTGTGCTCCTGGACCAAGGAGAGGGTGGCAGAGCGGCTCCGGGAGATGAGAGGCACAGGAGCGGGACCATCAACAGTACCACAACCCACACCCCTGGAGGAAAGGGTAGAGGAGACCCTTGAGCCTGAGGCAGTATGCAGGATGGGAGAGCTGGACACATCTGAGCCAGGACCATCAACCAGTGAGTTCCATGTGACATGCATGTACCCTCATTAATGCCATACCCCCACCCACCTTGTACACAGGAGCATGCACAACCAAAATAGTTCCATTCCAGAGTAGCAAACACCAGAATGGTGCATTATGGGCAATGTAGTCAAGTAGGCAGTTGATAGGCAACAGTTTATTAGGAAGTTGACAACAGATAGTAGATACTGACAGTGTGTTCCCTATGTCCCACGGGTCTCCCACAAGACACCCCAACCAGCCAAAGCAGCCAGTGGCCACTGGTCAGCCAGCAGACACACGAGGGAACAGGACCAGCCACCACTGCGACCTGCACCACCGACACCATGTCCCCTCATGAGACACCAGTTGCAATAGTGGTGTGTGAGCCTGCATCAGGTACCAGCCAAAGTGGCACGGGAGACGTCACAGGGCCTCCACCGCGTCGCAGGCGACGTGGAACTCCATCCTCACAGCGGCAGGCAGAGTCAGGGGATGCCTCCATGTCACATACTGAGGCCGCACTCCTACGGGGTCAGCGCCTGCAGACACAAGAAATCAGGAGGATTACCGGGGCATTGCGGCGCATGGAGCGCAATCAAGGAAACAGCATGCAGCTTGTACATTCTGGGTTGCAACAGATAAGTTCACACATGGGCGACCTTGCACTCTCCATGCGTCAACTCGTGGCAGGACTGCTAACGCAGACAGAGAGTGCACGGCGTCGGGACAGGCAGCTGCTGAACCGCCTAGACAGGATGTCATCATCAATTGTAAGGCTGCCCGTGAACACTACAGGTCTTTCTAGGCGCACGGTCAGCCTCCAAGTGGACATGGGCCACTTTGCCAGTGACGTGGCACGTGGACTGGGCCATCTCAGCCACGCAGTAGACTTAATGGAGGCACGGCAGGTGGCCAGGGGCACAGGCGACACGCCACAAGATAGTGAGGAGGGCTCCACTGTCAGCAGTGTCTCTGCCGGTGACACCAGGGTGCTTCGTAGTGGAAGCACAAGGCAGGGCACTGCTGACCCCCCTAGTACCAGCCATGCTGGCCGAGCCCGCTGTAGGGTTTGAGCTCCACTCAGTCCTGGGGTTGGGGCACATGAAGTCAATGTGTCCCATGCCAGGTGGACTTTTCAAGCCCCTGACCTGTTCCCAATGTATATAGTTTTTTTGTTTGCACTTATTAAATCACTTGTTCTTTCCACTTAACACATGGACTCTTTGTGTGTGACATTGGTGAGTATGGTAAAAGTTAGCACGTACCTTCCAAAGTATTGGATTGCAATGTGTTCCCGTCTCAGTCTGCCTTGATTTGCTATGCTTCTATCCCCAGGATGGCGATGTGGTAGCTCTTGCTCTTCATCCTCAGAATCAGGGTCTTCAGGGGTCAGAGGTAGCCCACGTGTGGTGGCAATGTTGTGCAGTATAGCGCATGCGACAACGATCTTGAAAGCTGTAATTGGGGTATACTGAAGGGCACCTCCACTTCTGTGGAGACATCTGAATCTTGCTTTCAACAGTCCAAAGGTCTGTTCAATTATATTCCTGGTCCTCTTATGTGCACTGTTGTATCGCCTCTCTGTCTCATTGCTGGGTGTTAAGTATGGGGTAAGTATCCATGGTCGGAGTGCATATGCACTGTCACCTGTTTGGCAAAAAATTTACAATGTTAGCTGGGCATGGATGGTTTCCACATTGACTATGTCTGCAAGGTGTTTTCAGCTATACCTAGGAGGTATCCGTCTCCAAACTCCCCACGTTCTAGTCGTTGGTGTATCCCACTGTGCCTAAAAATGTAGGAGTCATGAGTACTTCCTGGAAATTTGGCAACCATGTCAGTGATGACATAATGGGCTTCACATACCACCTGGATGTTGAGTGAGTGGGTACACTTATGATTGCGGACAGATATTCCAGGTTTGCAAGAGGGCATATTTGTACATGTGTCCCGTCTACACACCCTATGACATGGGGGAAGTTGGCAATCCTGTAGAATTCCAACTTGGTACTGTCGATTTCTGCCTCATTCCTGGGTAGGTAAATGTATCTGGACATGTGTGTGAGTAAGGCGTCTAGGAATGCCCTAAAGAACCGTGAGAGTGAACTTTGGGATACCCCACCTGCCACAGCAATGACCCCCTGATAGCTACCCGAGGCCAAGAGGTGCAGTGAGCATAGCACTTGCACATGCGTAGGGATGGAGCAGCCGCGCACAGTCTGGCGTTGTAGCAGTGGTTTGACTAATTCTATTAAATCTAGTATAGCTGCGCTGCTGAGTCTATATTTATCATAAATCTCCTCCTCAGTTTGTTGGAAAAGTGTCTGCCTTGTTCTGTATATCTTCTCCTGTCTCTGGCTCCCCCTCCTCCTCTTCTGGGCGGCGTGGGCTCTCCTCTTCACTGCTATCACATATATCTCCGCCATCTTGAGTAACCCAGATGCCTTCTGGGTCTCCTTTTATACTTTGGTAATGGTTACCACCTGCTCTGAGTTAGTGGTAAATTGGAAGTGCAAAATGGGCTTTTTGCGACTAGTCGCAATTTGCGAGTTGCTATTGCATATGGTTTGCGACTCGCAAAATGTGACTTCCTATTTGCGGGTCGTAAAATGGGGTCGCAAATTTTGCAAGTCGGTTATGGCTCGCGTCGCATTTTGCGAGTCAGAAATGGGATTTTTTCATCCCATTTCCGATTTTGCAGGGTCGCAAATTGCGAATCGGGCCATTTGCGACTCGCAAAAGTTTGCTACATGTCACCTTTAGTACTTGTATTTCTATGGCCACAGATCATTACATGTGACTTTTTAAAATTAACTTTCAGATCAAGCTCTTGTGTATACGTTAAAAAAAGATCCAAAAGTGTCTGTAGGCCATTAGCCTTACAGGCTATTAAAACGGCATCGTCAGCGTACAATAAAATTGGCAATTATCTAAAACTCATCCTTGGGAAATCCTTACCATTTTGGGCTAAATAACTATACAAGCCGTTAATGTATAGCAGAAATAAAAAAGGTGCCAAAGTACAGCCCTGTCTTACACCCCGAATGGATGCAAGGGGATGGGACCTTTCACCATGTTGACCAAACTGAATTGAGATTGTAACATCAGAGTATAAATGTTTGATCAGATCCAACAAATCTTTCTCAACCCCCATTGTGTCCATTAGCGCCCACAGCTTCACTCTGATCACTGTGTCAAATGCACTGGATAGGTACATAAAGGCTAAGTGGATAGATTCCCTTTTAGCAATAACATATTTGCTAAGAATGAGGTGCAAGTTTAGGGCCTGATCCACTGTACCTAATCCAGGCCTAAACCCATATTGAATTGGCGATAGGATATTTGTACTTGCCACCCACTCCTCGAGCTGATTCAAGATGACACTCCCCAGGATCTTTGCCGTAGAGTCAATGAGAGAAATGGGTCTGTAACAAAAGGGGTCAAGCCTATTATCTTTTTTAAATATCGGGACAATTATTGCCATTAGCCATGATGAAGGAATAGAGCTTTGAATGGCACTATTCAAAACATTTGTGATTATCGGAACCCACAAATCAGGTAGAGATTTAAATAAGTCCACTGGTACCCCATCAGGGCTGGGGGCTTTCCCTGGTTTCATTTTATTTATTGCTATGGCAATCTCATGTATCTCAAGTAAAATTCCACTGTTATGTGGAATGGAAGTAACCAGTGCCGGAGAGCCACATACCTCCGTACCATGATTAGGGTCATTTGTGGAGTGAAATACAGATGAGAAATGCTCTACCCAAACCCCCTCTGGTATCAGACAGTCATCCTCCATAATATTCTGTCCTGAAAAATATGGATGGTTAACCACCTTCCAAAATTGAGAGGGGTCCCTCAATTCCGTGGCTGCCATGAGATCTTTCCATGCTCTAGTACGTATTTCATTCTTCCTATCCTCAAGGACTGACTTATATCGACCCCTAGCCTGTATAACTAAGTCACGGCTAAATGGAATAGTTTTGATAGCTGTTTTTAGATCTCTGTGGGCAGCCGTACAGGCCGAGTTAAACCAGCGTTGAGGTTTTACGGCTTTAGAGTGTTCAGCATACGTCAATGCCTCAGAAATAGCGCAACTTAATGACTCATAAGCAGCTACAAGATAGGCACAAACAGGTTGCAGAGACAGACAAATATTAATGTGGATCTTATTTTGTGTTATAAACTCCTTGTGAAAAGTGTTTGAATATTCTTTCTCCCACTTCATACGGGGGCAGAATTTATTTTAAAGACCACTTTCCCCTTACATTCTATCCTAGGTAAAATTACCCTCGTTTTAAGGGCTAGTTTTATACTCAAGGGATTATGGTCACTGGCACAGTGGGATATAATCTTAAAATTCACAATTTCACGTTGGAGTGACGGGCAGATAAGGATAAAATCAACAATGCTACCATTCATGCTCCCTGTATAGGTAGGTGTTTTCCTTATCTGACTATTTCTCGTATCTCCTGCTAAAATAAGGTCAAATTTGTAAATGAGGGAATTCAGAGTGTTACCTAAATTAGAATGAATGAATAAAATGTGTAAATGTCTCTCTGCCTTCTATAGAGGCACCACATATATGAGGAAATTCATGATTACACAACTGAACATTAAAATCTCCGACCCAAATCATATCAAATTCCCTATCCTGAAATTTTCCTGCAGACTCTAAAAAGTCCGTTAACTCTTCAAGGCTTGCATGGAATATTATTATAAACATTTAGAAGTAGAAAATCCTTACGCCCAGCCATTTATAATAAAACCACCATAAAAAAGGGAGAAGACCAATCAGAGAGACCTCGATTTTTGGAAATAGTAAAGGCACGAGTACCAGGAGCCCACCACTTGCTCTGCCCGCTACGGATGGAAGAGCTGGCTGAAACACAGAATAATAACCATCCACATAAAAAAGGGGCCATAGACCAAGTTTCTTGGAGACAAATAATATCATAAGTAGATACAAACTCCAACCGTTCTAGGTTTCCAACTTTGGATCGAAGCCCTGCAATGTTCCGACTAATTAAGGATAGAGATTTAGGCCCTCATTACAACATTGGTGATAAAAGCCGCTTACCGCTGTGCAGAAGAACGCCAACACACCGCCGCGGCCGCAGAATTCCGCCACAGCTATTATGACCCACAGTTCGGAATCCGCCAAAATTCAGACACCAACACAAGTCCGCCACACCAAAGGTCAGTGATAAACTGTCGAAAACAAAACCGACACCGTCACGTCAAGAGAAATACGCCCACACTATCACGACGCCCGAATCCACGTGGCGGTCTTTCAACCGCGGTATTCCATTGGCAGTACACACTGCCACGCTCAAAACACACAAACATCTCCAAAACACCACTACATTGGACAATTCGAAATACACACACCTGATACACATACACACACCACTCCCACACACTCAATACACTATAAAACACACACCCATATAACCCACGAACCCTTCCGACAACAAATCAGGAACAAAAGCCAGAGAGAGACACCACCATCAACAACACTAGCATCCACAGGCACACCAGACCATCACCCACATAACTTCCACGCACCTCACACAACACCCCACCACATATCAGCACACTTATCACCCCACACACCACCCCACACATCACCTACACCACCCCATGGCACGGCAAAGACACCCCAGGCTCTTGGAGGAGGAGCTCAGGGTCATGGTGGAGGAAATTGTCCGGGAAGAGCCACAGCTATTCGGATCACAGGTGCAGCACACCTCAATTGCAAGGAAGATGGCGCTATGGCGAAGAATAGTGGACAGGGTCAATGCAGTGGGACAACACCCAAGAAATCGGGAGGACATCAGGAAGAGGTGGAATGACCTACGGGGGAAGGTGCGTTCTGTGGTCTCCAGACACCACCTGGCGGTTCAGCGGACTGGCGGCGGACCCCCACCTCCTCCCATACAACTAACAACATGGGAGGAGCAGGTCTTGGCGATTCTACATCCTGAGGGCCTCGCATGAGTAGGTGAAGGAATGGACTCTGGTAAGTCAAACCTTTAACTACTTTATCCCCCACCCACCTGCATGCTATCACCTACCCCCACCCTCGCCCTCACCCCCATCACTCCTACTCCTCACAAATGTCCCACTGTCGCAAACCACACATCCCAACACCAGGCCCTGCAGGCAAAAACAAAGCATGGACACCCATCACTAAAGCATGCCCACTGCACATACCCATACACCCCCTTAAACCACCATCACACAAGGTCCCACACAGGAATGCAAGCACTGGGGTACACGGTCACCCACCCATTGCACACCTTGACACACACAGATGCAATAATCATGCTTTTATACCCCTGTAGGACCCCTACCCAACTTCACCGGACACGAGGGTCCACACATGTCCACACCACCAACAGAAGAGGCCCACAGTGATGACAGCACCTCTGTCCAACTGGATCTAGATGACCAGCCCGGCCCATCGGGGACCTCGGGACAGTCGGTTCCCATCATGCAGTCACAGGCCACTACAGAGCTATCCCCCTCTGGAAATACCAGCACAGCACCGACCCAGCGGGCCCATACCTCCGTCCCCAGGACACGTCAATCAGCAGTGTGTCCACCACTACAGGGAACCCAGGCTAACCCACCACCCCAACAACACCTGGGACCTGGAGGCAGTGGTAGTGGGCACATGGTCCAGGGGATGGAGGCTCAGGAACACAGGGGAACTGGGAGGGCTGTTGTGCGACAGGGGGCAGACAGGCCCAGGGAACCCACTCTCTATGAGGCCCTCTCCTCCATCATGGGAGCCTACCACCATTCCCAGGTGCTGAAGGAAGTACTCAACACCAGGAGGGACACTGTGGCACTACAAGGGGCCCCTGGCACTAGCGGACAGGAGGCACCGCCACAGGACCACCAGACCAGCACCCCACCCCCTGCAGAGGGAGAACCACCTCACAAACAGTCCCTGAGATCCAGGAACAAGACAGAGAACGACGCCAAGACCCCCACCAAGAAATGAGACCCCCTGATTGTCATCCTACTGTCCCACTTTGTCACCCTGCCCATTCTTACACTGCCCCAGCTCCACTTCCTATGCCCATTTGGGCAATGCACCTGTGAGACTAATAGACTGGACTCTGCCATGGACATTCCTCCACCATCAACCCTCACCATTTTGCTACCCCCTCCAATTTTGAGCACTAAAATAAACACCCCTTAAAGCACAAAACAATCTGGAGTCTGTCTGTGATTTCGGAATACTGTATTAGCAATAACTGTGGCAAAAAGCTCTTTCATTTGTAATGTCAACATACCTATGTCACACAGCTCTAGTCCATGAGGAAACAAAGCAGATGTCACTCAGTGGGACCCACATCTGTGAAATCGTAAGGGAAAGTGACAACTCAGTGACCATACACTGGGTGAAAATGACAGACAGTAGAGAGGTAGTAGTGTTTAAGTACATGTAGTAGGCAGGTTTGTAATCTTACCTGTGTCTCATTGGAAATATTGCTAGATCACTGAGTCCCTGTTGTCCATGTCTTCTTCCTCTGCTTCCTCGTCTTCACTGTCCACAGGCTCCACAGCTGCAACAACACCGCCATCTGGACCATCTTCCTGCAGAAAGGGCACCTGTTGTTGCAAAGCCAAGTTGTGAAGCATACAGCAGGCCACGATGATCTGGCACACCTTCTTTGGTGAGTAGAATAGGGATCCACCTGTCATATGGAGGCACCTGAACCTCGCCTTCAGGAGGCCGAAGGTACGTTCGATCACCCTCCTAGTTCGCCCATGTGCCTCATTGTAGCGTTCCTCTGCCCTTGTCCTGGGATTCCTCACTGGGGTCAGTAGCCATGACAGGTTGGGGTAACCAGAGTCACCTGCAAATGGCGAGGGACAACTGTTAGACACACACTAACCTGGAGGGATATCCTCAGTCAACCATTCCCACTGACTTGCTTCCAGGTGCTCACCTAATAGCCACACACGGTGCCTCTGCAGTTGACTCATCACATAAGGGATGCTGCTATTCCACAGGATGTAAGCGTCATGCACTGAGCCAGGGAACATGGCATTAACATGGGAGATGTACTGGTCTGCCAAACAGACCATCTGTACATTCATCGAATGATAACTCTTCCGGTTTCTGTACACCTGTTCACTCCTGTGGGGGGTACCAAAGCCACATGTGTCTCATCAATGGCACCTATGATGTTGGGGATATGTCCCAGGGCTTAGAAATCACCTTTCACTGTAGGCAAATCCCCAACCTGAGGGAAAACGATGTAGCTCCGCGTGTGTTTCAGCAGGGCAGACAACACTCTTGACAACAAGTTGGAAAACATAGACAGATGCTATGGCCACTGTTGTTTGAAAAGACCCACTTGCAAGGAAATGGAGCACTGACAGCACCTGCACTTGAGGGGGGATTCCTGTGGGATGGCGGATAGCTGACATCAGGTCTGGCTCCAGCTGGGCACACAGTTCCAGGATTGTGTCACGATCAAGCCTGTAGGTGATGATCACATGTCTTTCCTCCATTGTAGACAGGTCCACCAACAGTCGGTACACCGGAGGATGCCGCCATCTCCTCACATGTCCCAGCGGACTGTGCCTATGGAGGACAACAGCAAGCACAGAGTCAACCAACGCAGAGGTACGTACCCACAGCTTACACAGAACACCATTCATAATCTAAAAAGTGGCCTGTATGTGTGTTGAGTCTAGGCCTAGGTCTGTATGATGCAGTTGAAAATGAAGCCATGTGGGCCCCTGAAATGGCAGCTGCCTGACCTGTAAAGTGGGACAATGGAATGTGAGGTAACTGCGATGGCGTTGTACACCGTTGCGGTAGGCGGTCAAAGACCGCAGCGCAATGCTGCATTGGTTAACATTGGACCCTATGGGTCCCAGGAGCCAATGACGATGTACGCCGGCGGTGACGGTATGCACCGCAGCGGACGTGACCGCCATTTTCTATCTGTTCAATCACTCAATACCTGATCTTCGACAGGAGAGGACGTACACTGCAAGTGCTGCTGTGACCTCGGTCTGGAACAGACAATGGCTCAAGTGTCTGGGGAAAGGGCCCCTGCCTTCACATCGGAGGAGTTGGAGAAACTCGTGGATGGGGTCCTCCCCCTGTACACGCTACTCTACAGTCTTCCAGACAAACAGGTAAGTACACTGGCAGCATGCTGTATGGGCTATGCCTGTGTGGACGGGGGTGGATGAAAGATGGGGGGGGGCTCGATTTAGGCATGCATGAAACGACGGTGAGTGCATGTGCCACATGGCAAGGGTAGGGATGGGGGCCAATCACTTTGACGGTGCAGTTGGTAATAACTTTCTCTTCCCCCTGTACAAATCATGTAGGTCAGCGCCTACCAGAAAAAAGATATTTGGCATGCCATCGCCAAGGACGTCCGGACCCTGGGGGTCTACCACAGACGGAGCATCCACCTCCGGAAAAGATGGGAGGACATTCGCCGCTAGTGCAAGAAGATGGCGGAGGCTCAGCTGGGGATGACCTCCCAACGTGGGAGGGGTCCCCATCGTACCATGACCCCATGGATGTTCAGGATCCTGGCGGTGGCATACCCGGAGTTGTATGGGTGCTTGAGGGCATCACAGCAGCCACAAGGGGATGAGTACACTCGCATTCTGCTGACTTTGCGCACAGTGGAGGGGTCTGGGTGGGGGAGGTGGGCTGTGGGTTTCCCTAGGCCAGGGCGAGTTCCGTAGGCAAGGTCCCTCCGTAGGGCAGGCCATGTGGCACCCCAGCTCACCTCTTTAGAGTGCCAAGTACACCTAGTCATGCCCCTGTGTCATCTATGAATGCAGATGTCGTCCATAGCCTTGTAGGCCATTTCCCGGGAATTGAACAGTGGAGCCGAAGAGTGCGGCGTAGTGTAGGGGGCTTCTGCATCTGTCGTGTCCGCCAACGGTAGCGGTAATGCATGCACTCAACATATGTTTCTTCTGTCATTCCCCCCCTTTTTGTGGTCTCCCTGTTCTTGTGTGCATTAGCATCACCAGGCGGAGGAGCAATGGCACCGGAGCACGGGAGAGCTGCATCCCACAGGACCATGGAGGGCCACACTACGGACTCGGAGTTCACCAGTGGGACGGAGGGCGAGGGGAGCTCCACAGCGGGGACAGGAGCTGAGACAAGTGACACGGACTTGTCCTCTGATGGGAGCTCCCTTGTGGTGGCGGTAACATCTGTGCCCCCCCATTTACAGGTACAGATGCCTGGGGCGAAGGTGATGCCCCCCCTTCCAGCACCACCCTCCCAGCAGCCCCTCAGCCTTTGCCCCGTACCCGCTCACCCGGGAGGGTGGGCATCACCTTCGCCCCAGGCACCTCAGGCCCTGCCCCAGTCACCCCTGCTGCCCTCAGTGAGGAGGCCATTGATCTCCTCAGGTCCCTCACTGTTGGGCAGTCTACCATTTTGAATGCCATCCAGGGTGTAGAAAGGCAGTTGCAACAAACCAATGCATTCCTGGAGGGCATTCATTCTTGTCAGGCGGCCTTTCAGGGAGCTTTTCAGACACTGGCCTCAGCACTGATGGCAGCCATTGTCCCTGTGTGTAGCCTCCCCCCTCCAACTTCCTCTACCCCGACCCAATCCCCTGTACCTCAGCCTATCCCAAGCACACCTACAGACCAGCATGCACACACGTCAACACACAAGGGAATCTCAGGCAAACATAAGCACCACACATCCCACAGAAACTCACGCAAGCATCACACACATGCAGACACACCAACATCCACTGTCTCCACTGTGTCCCCCTCCTCCTTGTCTCCCTCCTCCCTCCCTGTCTCGTCTACACTCATACCTGCATGCATTATCTCTACAGCCACTACGTCCCTCTCCAGTACACCCACCACCACACCCCGCTCACGTGCAGTCACCACCCCCACTACCATTCACACGTCCCCTGTGTCCTTTCCCAGTGTGTCTGTGATGCCCCCTCCGAAGATACACAAATGCAGGCACACACCCACCCAACAGCCATCCACCTCACGACAGCCGCCAGCGCATGCACCTTCACCCAAAGTCAGCAAATGAACACCTACTACAACCACAACCTCTTCCTCCACTCCCAAACCCTCTCCAGCTACCCGCCCCAGTGTGCAAAAAAAACTTTTCCTGTCCAACCTTGACCTCTTTCCTACACCTCCCCCACCCCGTCCGTCTCATAGGTCCCGAACTAGCACCTCAGCCACAACATCTCCGGGACCAGTGGTGCCTGTAGTCACCGGAATCTGGAGTGCAACGGCCACCAGTGCAACCAGTGTGGCACGGCGCCACAGCACAGACAGTCCCTCACCTGTGAAGCATCAGAAGTTGGCCAGTGCCCAGCGGGAGAGGGGGAAGACTCCAGCCACCAAAGCTGCTCCCAGGGGTCCCGGTGGGAGTGTGGAGTCAGCTGTGACACCTTCCAAGGAGGGGAAGGGCCACAAGAAACCCGGACAGTCTGGGAAGAGCAGCATGGCGTAGAAGACCGCCATCATCCCCGCTGCCCAGGAGGCCACCGCCAGCATCATCCCCACTGCCCAGGAGGCCACCGCCATCATCCCCGCTGCCCAGGAGGCCACCGCCAGCATCATCCCCGCTGCCCAGGAGGCCACCGCCAGCACAAGCCCAGCTGCCCAGGAGGCCGCCGCCAGCACAAGCCCAGCTGCCCAGGATGCCACCGCCAGCACAAGCCCAGCTGCCCAGGAGGCCACCCCCAGCACAAGCCCAGTGGGGCCATGAAGGTCCTCCAGCAAAAGCCCTGCTGGGCCATGAAGGACCGCCAGAAAAAGCCCCGCTGGGCCTTGAAGGACCGCCAGCAAAAGCCCTTCTGGGCCATGAAGGACCGCCAGCAAAAGCCCAGCTGGGCCATGAAGGACCTCCAGCAAAAGCCCAGCTGGGCCATGAAGGACCTCCAGCAAAAGCCCTGCTGGGCCATGAAGGAACGCCAGCAAAAGCCCCGCTGGGCCATGAAGGACCGCCAGCAAAAGCCCTGCTGGGCCATGAAGGACCACCAGCATAAGCCCCGCTGGGCCATGAAGGACCGCCAGCAGCTGAGTCCCTGCAATGGAGACCGCCGTCTCAGGCACCGGTGAACAGAGCACGGCCGCCTCAAGCACCGCTGAACAGGGCACCGCCGTCTCAAGCACCGCTGAACAGGGGACTGCTGTCTCAAGCACCGCTGAACAGGGCACCACATCTCAAGCACCACTGAACAGGGCACCGCCGCCTCAAGCACCGCTGGCCCATGAGCGCCAAGGGCACTGGCGCTAATGAGTCCGTCGCGGGCAGAATGAAGCAATCTAGGCACCATGCCCCCTCCAGAACGAGTGGAGAGATACATCCACTACCTCTGTCTTTAGCAGGATGAAGCACTCTGGGCACAAGGCCCCCTCCAGAACCAGTGGAGAGATCCATCCACTACCTCTGTCCTTAGCAGGATGATGCACTCTGGGCACAAGGCCCCCTCCAGAACCAGTGGAGACTGTTATCCACTAGGATTGAACAGTGGGCAGACCACCCACTGTAGAGACTTGAGAGACCTTGGCTTTGCACTCCCCAGGATTGAACAGTGGGCAGACCACCCACTGTGGAGACTTGAGAGACTGTGGCTTTGCACTCCCCAGGATGTAACAGTGGGCATGTGGCCCTCTCGTGGATTTGGCGTTGTGCACTCAAGCGGCTGAGGTGCCCCCCTTTCCCTCCCCCTGAGGTGCCTGTTTAGTTGCTGTCTGATGCCCCTGCAGTGTTCTCTCCATCATGGTCGGGGATCTTGTGTGGGCCTCGCCCATACCGTGTGGGCCCAGTGTTCCACGGACTTAATTGGAGCTCTACCTGGACTACTATGCTTGGTATATATTTTGTAAATGGTGTATATATATATTTTTGCCTACTTGATTTTAATATATTACAATGGTTACACTCATTTTCTATTGTCTTTGCATTCTTCTGTGGGAGTTGGGGGTGTCTCTGTGATGTATCAATATGTATTAGTGTGTGTGTTGTAGTGGGTGAGGGTGGGGGTGGGGTTGTTGCGTGTTTGTGTCCCTGTTTTTTCCCTCCCCCTCCCCTGTGTCGTAGGTGCAGTACTCACTGTGGTCTTCGCCGCCGGTGTTCGTGCTCCTGGTAGAGGAGCAGGACAACTATCGCAGGTAGAGGTGAGCGTTTTCCCTTCGAAATTCCTGTTTCCGCCGTGTTTTTTATCCACGGTGAATCCGCCCCGGAAAAGGTGGCGGATTGCCCTGTCATAATAGTGTGGACGGTACATTGTCTCCCGCCTGTCTGTTGGCGGTGACCGCCGCATTGTTGTTTGTACCGCCGTGGCGGTCGGAGTGTTTAAGTGGCTGTCTTTGTTGGCGGTTTCCGCCACGGTCATAATTGCAAAATTTTTACCACCGGCCTATTGGCGGTCTTATCGCCGCTTTAACACCATCCGCCAGAGTTGTAACCACCTTAATATTTTCCTGGGAACGGTAATCAAAATACTTTGCTAGTAAAAATGTGCTCGCATTTAGCGCTTGGGATGTATATACTTTGAGCGTGCCAGAGGTTACAGTAAATTGTGTCATGTCCTGGCTCAGAGAGCCAGCATCTCACATGGGGCCTGATTCTGACTATGGCGGGCGGCCGAGGCCGCCCGCCAAAGTCCCGCCGACAAATGACCGCACCGTGGTCAAAAGACCGCGGCGGCCATTCTTACATTTCCGCTGGGCCGGCGGGCGCTCTCCAAAAGAGCGCCCGCCGGCCCAGCGGAAATGCCCCTGCAACGAGGATGCCGGCTCCGAATGGAGCCGGCGGAGTTGCAGGGGTGCGACGGGTGCAGTGGCACCCGTCGCGTATTTCAGTGTCTGCATGGCAGACACTGAAATACTTTGTGGGGCCCTCTTACGGGGGCCCCTGCAGTGCCCATGCCATGGGCATGGGCACTGCAGGGGCCCCCAGGGGCCCCACGGCACCCCCTAACGCCATCCTGTTCCTGGCGGGGATGGCGGTAGCGCGCTCCGCCGCCATGGGGGATTCTGCAGGGCAGCGGGAAACTGGCGGGAGACCGCCGGTTTCCCGCATCTGACCGCGGCCGAACCGCCGCGGTCAGAATGCCCTGCGGGGCACCGCCGGTCTGTCGGCGGTGCTCCCGCCGACCCTGAATGACCCCCATAGTCTGTTCAGTGTTTTAATTTGGGAGTGACAATCTTGGAAGCACTGCACGTGTCTCCCTAAGCCTCGACAAAGGGGGTGGCATTTAATAGCGGTAGTGAAAAAAAGTAGCATGCTGTGGAACGGACCCAGAAGTAAGGACATTTATAGCAGAATGAAATGTTTAGTATGTTGGGGCGTGTCAAGTTAAAAAATCAGCTTTTTATCATTATTTGACTTCAAGGAAGATGAATAATGCAAAGTTCATTTTAATTGATGGATGTTGTGCGTTACCTGGGTTTTTTCAATCCTCATCTTCACTATGAATGTTCTCACAGGCGTTTTGCAGCATGTGAGGTCTTCTGCCCCAGAAAAGAACAGTAGTGCTGGCAGCAGTACGTTTTTGAGATACTTGAAGTTTCCGCCAAACTCATTTTTGATTTTTGATTGAAATTCTTGAATATGTTTCCCAGCCTTTTCAATCCATCCACACTAAAAGGGGAGATTCCGGGCAAACTCATTCGAGCCATCAACCCACCTCATCCCTGTAGTTCAGGAAAATACATTAAAGACAGAAATGTAGATTTGGATTTGGAAGCCGATCACAATAATCCATTAGTTTTGGTGTCAGGGTTGATGAGGGAACGAGCAAGATTAATGACCACTTATTGTAGGACGTAGTCATAATGTGGCAGAAATAAAATCACTCTAAACTGCGAGAGACGCATACACAGATGGGATTAGGTGGGGAAATATGTTAAAGGCAAGAAGCCTCACTGCACAGCGCTCATATTGTGAATTATGAAGTCATAGACTGGCAAGAACGCCAAAAGAAAAACACGAAGTGCATTTAAAGCAAGACATGCTATTTCATAGTTCGGTGTGTGACGTCTGAAGGCGGGTGTGTAGGTCTTTTGGAGTGCAGAAATAGATCATGTTTTTTACTCAGAAAATAAAAGGTTGTGGTCAGAGTCAAAGGGGGTCATTTTGGTGTTCTGCATGTAAATATGATTATATTTGAGATACTGTTGGAGTGTAGCACCAGTAACTTCCAGTTTTTTCACGGAAATACTATCACGTGTATTATTTTCCCACCAAGACAATGATCATCCTTCTGTGTGTTTCTCTCAATACGATGGTGGCATGCAGATCATTGCATTTGATAAAAGAAGTTGCCTCTGCCACAGTGCCTGCCCATTCCATGCTATCCAGACGTAGACTAGTCACTCTAGCTCTGTGAAAAAAATAATCATTGTTTTTATTAACAAAATCATGACTATAAGACAGCTAGTGGCCATGGCTTAGAAATGGCAGTTTCCGAATCTCACTTATCTATTTACTCTTTGCAGCCTACTTCCTTTGAGAAGATTGAACTTCATTTAAGGGCTTTACATGGAATCTCTTGTGGATCCAGCCCCAGTATGAAAATATCTGAACTTCGCCCCTCAATGTATCCACATTGAATGGCAATAGAAACTTACCTAGTGCAATCAAGAAGGTGTTGTTTCAGACTTTATGAAAAAGGTATTATCATTTCAGTTTTTAAAAAGGATACACGGTGCCCCGCCATATTCGCTACCTTTGGAACCATCACTACATTTCCATTACTGGATAATATCCTGGAGAAAATTGTTCTCACACAACACATCAATATCTGGATGGCAGCAATTGTTTTTCTCCTCTTCACTCAGGTTGTTACTCTACTCATGACACAGAAAGCATCCTCGTTAGCTTGTGGGATGCTATCATTTTGTATAATGGTGTTGTTTGTTTGCTTGGGCAAGAACCAGTATTTCTTTGGACTTTCATTTTATTTTTAAATTTTATAGTGATGGGTGATTTGGAGTTTAAGTAGAGGCCTAGGTTAGTTATTGTTGCATTTCATTGATTTTTCATCTTTTGTAAAGGAAAATTGTTGCGCAGCTCAGTACCTTTTCTCCATGTTCATTACATTTGCAATATTCATTTATTTTACTATGAGGCTTAGACTTCCAAAGGGCCATCTAGCCAGTAGGCCCAGTACTAGTAGTCATCAGTGATGAAATAAAAGTTTCTGTGGCATATGTTTTCAAAACTTCATTTAGAACAGGGATTGCATTGTATGCAATGAAAAATGTTGCCTATTGTTTGCATCTCATTTTTTGTTTGTGTTAGACCTGGCATCCTTGGCATGGGCTCTCCTATCTTTTTTTGCCTCAGCATCCTATGTTTTGACTGTGTGCTGGACTTTGTTTCTGCTGGGTTTGGTACGCTGGGCACCTTACCACTGCTGACCAGGGCTAAAGTGCTAGTGTTCCCTCCGTAAATTGTATGTGTAATTGGCTTTTTCATGATTGGCATATTTGGCTTACTAGTAAGTCTCCAGTAAGGTGCACTAGAGGTGCCCAGGGCCTGTAAATCAAATGCTACTAGTGCTCCTGCAACACTGATTGTGCCACCCCATGAGTAGCCCTGTGAACATTGCTCAGACCTGCCCCAGCAGTGAAATATTGCCACATTCAGGTTTCACTGTTGCAAAACCTGTTTCTATCATAGGTTAACATCGGGGCTGCCTTTAAGTACTTTTTAAGTGCAGTTTCCCTTTGGGAGTAGATAGATTGATGGAGTTTGGGGTCTCTGAACTCACAATTTAAAAACACATCTTTTGGTAAAGTTGTTTTTTGAATTGTCAGTTTGAAAATGCCATTTCTAGAAAGTGGGCATTTTCTTGCTTAAACCATTCTGTGACTCTGTCCGCTTGTGTATTCTCTGTCTGGGTCAGACTGACAACTGGGCTGTTTGTGACTCTCCACTAAAAAGTGACACAAAGGGTGCCAGGGTGTAGCCTGCATATCCTGGTGTGCCACCTGGGCTAGGTTGGAGGGAGGAGTAGTCACTTACACCTGAAAGAGCTGTGCCTGCCCTCACACAATGCAGTCTCCATCCTCCTGGTGTGAGTCTGGAGCCTGGCCTGAGCAAGGCAGGATCTTGTAAACAACAGAGACTTTCCTTTGAAGCTTGCCAACTTCAAAGGCAGAAAGGGGTATAGGTATTGGACCCAAAACCCCAGACTTTTAGATTACTTCAAGCTTCAAGAGGAACCTCTGCCAAGGAGAAGAGCTGAAAAGCTGGAGGAGGAGTACTGCCCCTTTGATTGTGACTGTGTTTTGCTGGGATGGCCTGCAGTTTCTGCTTCTGCCAAATATAGGACAATAACTGGACTCTGTGCTATATTTATGCTTGAGATGTATCTTCAAAGGCTGGGACTGAGCTTGCCTTCAGTTTTGAAGTCACAGGGACTGCAAAGAGTTCATCCACCAGTCTCCTAGTTCACTTGCTGTGGACTCTAGCTTGCTAAATTTTGATATTCCAGTTCCTGGGCTCCTGGAAGTGAAATCTGGTAAAATTCCCAGTAAAATGACTTTAAGTGACTCCAACCGACTTCTCAAGGACGTCGCTACAAGAAACCTGTGACGCCACCTGCACCTGAAACCGTCGACCTCGCTGAAGCGCAATGACCACACTGACAACACAAGCCCAATGTCGCCACAGCTGCTAACGTCCTGAGAAATCATGAGATTGGAGTGTTGTAGCACCGACATTTGTAAAACCCGACTGTCGCAGCGCTTGCAACCCTGAGGTGTGATCGCAACCCTGTGAGGTTACCCCACAGCGTTTTGACCTACTCGACGTTGACCCTGCCAGAGGTGTAAGGGACCGACACCTCGCACCGATGCTGCCTTACCTCCACTGCTCCACAGCAAGACCTGACGCCTCTCACACTGACACCTCCACTCCTTCGTCCCACAGCACTGAAAATGATGCCACCTCAGATCCAGCGACACCTCGCTCCCTGACTCCGTGCGCTGGCTTGTTTCTTAACTTTTTCATAAGGTACTGTACATGGGGGTTCATGTGACTCCGTGACAGACGCCAGTGGTGTTGCATTGTGGGAAACACCTCCCCACGAGGCCTTGATAACAACAAATTGCAGCATTTGTGCTTCTAGGCACTATTTTTGTGTTCAATCTTGCAAAAGTCATATTTTCACTAATGTATGTCAGATTTTTGTTGTATTGGTCTTGTGTTATTTAGAAGAATATTTACTATTTTTCTAAAGCTGTGTGGTGTCTATTTTGTGGTGTTTTCACTGTATTACAGTGTGTGTTGGTGCAAATACTTTACACATTCCCTTTGGGATAAGTCTGACTGCTCATGGCAAGCTACCAAGGGGGTGAGCAGATGTTATCCAAGTGTGTATCTCCCTTACCCTAGACTAGAGTGAGGGCCCCTACATGAGTGCAAACTGACTGCCAACCAGAGACCCCATTTGTAACAGTTTGCAAAAAGTGTACAGGTTGCGGAGTAATATTTGATGACACAGGAGGATGTGTGTTGTGAAGGTTTTACAGCTCAGTTAATTTCCGTGGTTTGCATTGCTGAATTAATGTTTGTGTTTTATTCAGTGTTACCACCATGCCTTGTGTTTCTGGCCAGTGTGTCTGTGTGTTTGTTTGTCATTGTCCACCATTTGTCTATGTTCTCCAGGCTGTGTGGCCAGAGGCCCTTTTATGTACTCTATGTCCATAGGCTTCCATGTGTTCTTTGTTCACAGTGGCTCTTTGTTCACAGTTGTTGTTTGACCATCTGGCTGTCAGTCATTTTGTGCATCGAGCCAGTGTGACTTTGCCATTGGCTTGTATGTGTTCTTTGCTCCCCATGCCTTCTTGCTCACTGTTGTTGCTTGACCATGTGACTGGAGGTCATTTTATGCATCTAACCAGTGTGTTTTTGTCATAGGCGTGCATGTGTTCTTTGTTCCCCATGTCTCCTTGCTCGCTGTTGTTGTTTTTTGACCATGTGGCTGGCGGCCATTTAGTGCATCCAGCCAGAGTGTTTTTGCAATAGGCGTGCATGTGTTCTTTGTTTCCATGTCTCTTCACTTGCTGTTGTTGTTGCTTGACCATGTGGGTGGCGGCCAATTTGTGCATCCAGACAGGGTGTCTTTGCCATAGGCTTGCATGTGTTCTTTGTTCCCCATGCTTCCATGCTCACTGTTGTTGCTTCACCATGTGGTTGGTGGCCATTTTGTGCATCCAGCTATTGTGCCTTTGCCAAAGGCCTGCGTGGATTGATGTGATATCATTTTAATAATGATATGCTTGGGGATCATGGTAGCATGAGTATACTAAAAGAATATGATCTTGATGAACACTGCTTACATTCATTTCTTCATTACAATAAATCATTGAGCCTGCACATGGCATGGGCAGTGCAGGGGACCTCATGCAGTGCCCCGTCACTCAGGTCACTGCCTGATTTACGGGCAGTGATCTGCGCGACAGGTGCTGCTGCACAGCGGCATTGATGGCGGCTCCATGTTGTTTATTTGTCCGGCGGGGTCTCGAGGGGGCTGGCGGTCAGTGAAATGACCGCCAGCATGAACACGGTGGTAAACCGCCATGTTCATAATTATTCCATATATACCTATAGATGACTAAAAAACAGGAAAAAACAACGTGCAGCCAGAAACATGACAATAAAAACAGCTTTGTAACTATCCCTTGTACAAATACTACTACTCTGGCTGACAATACAACAAAGAGTTCACGCAAAAACAAAATCTGTTCTGCAAGGAATCAGCAAAAAGAAAGAAGCTTTATTCTCTTTTGATAAAAAAAAAAAACAAGGGAAATCCCCCAAAATAGCACCTCCCTCTGCTCTCCTTCCTTTTTTGCATTTTTTATTTTGTGCCTTCTTTCCTCACAATAGGTTTCTTTCTTCTTATCCTTCCAGACAAACATTGGTATTTATCAATCATTTCATTAATTTAAGTTTATAATTTATGTTTTTATTTTAATATTTTGTTGTAATTTTCTTTTTTAATTTTAACATTTCTTTTTTAATTTAATTTCTTGTTTTTTTATTTTTTTTATTTTATATTTGAACTTTTATTTTAGATTTTTTTATAATTTTTCCTTTTAATTTTTTTAATTCTGCATTTTGCCTTGAGCCGTCATCCTTCCATCCACCATAGGTGGACAGCTACGCTACAGCATTCAGTTTTTTTTTTAGGTGCTTAATTCCATTTCCTCCAGGACACCCTGGCTGCGGCGCAGTGCAGACACCTCAGCAGCATAATTAATTTTTTTAATGATTATTCCTTTTCCCCTGGACCACCTTGCCGCTGTAGGTTTTTTCTTAAGGATTATTGCATTTACCATGCACCTCTCTCTGACTACCAAAGATTTCTCCTTTAAAACAGATGGACATAAAGCAAAGAGCTGCATCTGCATGTTGTGTTGACTGATTTGAAATAATATTTTATAGTGTGGTTTGACTTTTCAGTGTTTGATTAAATTGGCATTTATTACATTAGTAATTAACCGCACTAATATTGCATTTGTATGTACTATTTCAACCTCCAACAATGCCACGTTTCACTAACACATGTTTTTATTGCTTGTTTGCTTGTGGTGCACAAGATAAGAAGAGACATCACCCGCAGTACTGCCAAAGAGAAGACCTGCACGAGGTTTTCAATCTTCCAATCTCTTCTGCTTTTGCAGCTTAGTGCCACTGCCAACTGAGAATTTTAAGATGGTCCCAAAGAACATTGCTCCTAAGAAAGTGTTCAGGGAGAAGAACTAGCTTTCCATCAGTGGTCTGCCAACAGCAACCTTTTTTGGGAGACGTGTGCCTGCCACACTGGCCTCCTGGGAGGAACCTGAGAGCAGCACTCCTGCATCAACAGCACCACCACAACCTAAGATCAAGCCCATATCTGTCAGTGAGGCATCCACTGCAATCATGGTGAAGGTGATAAGCAGTGACGTTGAATTGGATTTGTCCCTTTTGCAAAGTAGTACCCATTTGTTTCAGGAAACAGGGCGAAGTGGACAGAAGCCACAGCCAGCAACAGTAGATTTTCCTGAAGTTGGGGCAGAAAAGGAGGTTGAGATTCTTGCAAAGAAAGAACCTCCTCTTTTAAAATCAATGGCTCCAGGTTTCCAGCTAGGAAAAGGAAGAGTACTATTCCACCATCTTTTCCAAGCAATACTTCGGATGTCAAAGATAGGGACATGGACTGGACCCCTGCAGACACCGGCGGACACCAGGAGAGACAAGGGAAAAGAAAAGTTCCTGAAAGCCTTAGAACCATGGAAGGGGATGATGAGGAGGATGATAATGATGAGCTAGTCATTGTGGAATCTGATGCAGAGGAGTCCAACAGTACTATTCAACCTGCTCCGAGTGACAGAGGTAACACTGCCAACTCCCATATTTTTAAAGCCCCAACTGAGACCTGCACCAACCCCTACCTCAGTAAAAGTATTCACTGCAGATAGGCAATCGACGACACACGCACCTACCTCCAGCTCTTCTTCAGGCATTGACAGTGGCCCCTAATAAAGTACTCCTCCCCAATTTGGGACATTTTATGGTTTGCAAATAGGAGGAGAACATTACAATGTGCTTAATTTGCCAAACACGTTTTTGTCAGGGTAAGACTGCTTAACATTATGGTACTAAAGGCCAAACTACCCATATGGCAAAATATGATGCAAACTGGTGGCAGGAGCACCTTAAAAATAGCTGGATGTGGTTGTGGTGGTGAAGGTGATGAGCACTGGGAAATATCATCCACAACTGGTCCAATCACAGTGGGAGGCCAGGAAGAAGAGGGTGACATCCTGAAGCAAAGCAGTCCTGTCCTTAGCAGTGCACCAGAATTACCCACCTCAGTATTCTCACAATGGCAGAGGAGGATTCAAAGTCAGATGAAGACACCACAGCATAAAGTAGCTGCCCCACAAAGCACATTGAATCTACTACCCCCTACTTCTTGAAAGTCACCTGTGTTAGTAGCTCCAAAAAAGAAGAAAATCAAGGCTAATCTTACAGGCATATTTAGGCAGAAGGGGCCCTATGACAGCAACCACCCAATGACACTTTGGACAATAAGAAGGTGGCAAAAATGTTAGTGCTGGACCTCCTCCCTTTTTCTTTTGTGGAAGGAGTGGGACTTTTAGAATTTGTGACAGCCATCTACCTGAAATGGAAGTTTCCTAGTCAGACCTATTTTGCCAGAGTTGCTGTTCCAGTGCTGAATCACAATGTGCTGCATTTGATTGGTCAAGCTTTGCAGCAAAATGTTGCCCATACTATCCAACTGATGACATACATGTGGACTAGTTGTCAGGCTACTGATTGCATGTTCATCACTGCACACTGGATCTCTTTTGCGGGGGTAGAGCAAAAGTTATTGTAAGGCCTTGGCCATGTGCCTATTTTTAAGAGTATTCGGGGGGCATGCAACAGTAACCATGTTCATGAAAGAGAAATCACACACAGGTGAAAACAAATTTAATAGCAAGGTGTCTGAATGGCTGCGACCTAGAGGTCTTCAAATTGGATTTGTTGCCACTGACAATTACAATAACATTGTCAAGTATATGGCAGACGGTGGCAAATTCAGGGTCCAGTGTTTGGCCCACTGCATCACCCTGCTTCTTTAAAAGTTCTTCAAAAAAGAAGATATAGCAATATACTGACCACCTGGAGACAAATCTGTACTTCTTGCAGCCATCCTTTCAAAGCCCGGAAGCAGTTGAAGATTTTTCAGCGTGCTAA
Source organism: Pleurodeles waltl (assembly GCF_031143425.1). Classification (NCBI taxonomy): domain Eukaryota; kingdom Metazoa; phylum Chordata; class Amphibia; order Caudata; family Salamandridae; genus Pleurodeles; species Pleurodeles waltl. The sequence goes on along the minus strand of NC_090437.1, from coordinate 606,606,296 downwards.
GAGAGTACTAGTTAAAGTATTGTTATAGGAGGTGCCGACACTTTGGAACTCAACCGATTATATGTTGCAACATCTCTTTGAGGAGTACAGACAGATCAATAACTGCCATTCAAAGAGGAGGAGATGCAATTGGGAAAGCTATGACCCTGGAGCAGACAAATGGTGCCTAGTCAAATCCCTAACGTGGATACTGCTTCCTTTTGAGGTTGAATTGTAATGCAAGGCTTCAAAATGAAAATATCTTATCCAAAGAGTACATCTGTGGCACCCTACTTGATCCATGCTGCAAAAAAATTCTTCCCACTTTCATTCCCTTTTCTGAAGGGGATGTTTCAAAATACAAGCGGTGGATTGTTGAACAAGCCTGAGTCCAGGAAAAAGTAAGGCTAGAACTTAGAGTCCCACTCCACAGTTCTGGAGTGCAACCTTCAACCTCCAGAGAGGACAGCCAACACCAGCAACAAGAACACCAGCAACAACAGCAACAGAAAAATCTGACCCAACCTCTTGATTGTCTTGGTTTTGAGTGGCAGGTCTTAAGTCCAGTGCAGAGGCAAAGGCAAAAGAGGTCAAGCAAATGGCAACATCAATGACACTTCAGAGGATGTTCCAGGAGTATCTGGATGACGCAACAGAGGAATATGAGGGTAAAAAACCAATGGTGTATTGGTATGGGAAGATGCGCTGATGGCCACAGCTCAACAAGCTGGCAATAAATCATTGGGCATGTCCTGTAGCCAGTCTGTCTGCTGAGCCTATGTCCAGTGCAGCTGGCACAGTTGTTACAGTGAGAAGGACCAGTCTCTCACCTCAAAATGTAGAGATATTAACCATAATCAAAATGAACCAACATTTCATACCACCCAATTACACCATTCCTGAAACACCACGGGAGGAGGAGGATGATTTATCAGAATCAAATATGTTAACTTACCAACTTCTGGGTTATCCATGTGAGTTCGAGGACAAACTGTACTTCCCGGAACTGAGAATGCCTGTGCTACATTAGAACTTTTTAATTATTTCTCTTTTAACATCTTTCTTTGCAAAAGAACAAAAGTGAATCTAGTGGAACATTCTTTGAATTCGGATTTAATTTTATGCTGCCCAACCATTTTTTAGTCACATATATGGCCAGATTGGAGTTTGGCAGTGAAGAAGTCTCCAAATACCGTCATGACATTCGAGAAAATGCCTTCCTCCCTAGCATACCTATCTTTTTTCTGCATCACTTGCCGCGGCTGCCCCAGGAGAGCAATATGAAATTCCAATATGTTGGCTGTGTCAAAGATACAATTGTGTACTTGTTTTGGAAGAAGTAACTATAACTAAATACAATTATTGCAACGAGTGAGTGATTGTAAGTGATGATTGATGATTGATGATTGATGTGGTGGCAGACAGTGAGGGAGGGTGTTCAATTAATAGTAAACTTGATTATGGTGTATTGCAATGGTTGGTACCTGATGGGTAATATTTGTTCTTGAAGGTGATTGGCCTACAAATGTACTAAGCAAAAATTTACCTGTACGGTTTACTCCTTTTTTCATGTTCTTCAGAGACCAGACCAGTCACTTTAAGTAAAAAACACAAATGTAAAAAATCATATGGCAATACAGTTTCTGTACTTGTTCCTAAACCGCAGTGTACTACATGTCCATCTTGACTGTGTCTGGACTTGGACGGAGTTAATCGGAGTCAGGAGGAGGATTGATGGACTTAGGGTAGGACTACCTTATCAACAACAGTTAGAAGAAGGCAGTTATTGACTTCAAATCGAAACAATGACTCTGAGGCCTAGTACTCAGCTATGTGGAATGAAGAGCGGTGCATTGATTTGGGGAATGCTGATGCCTGTGTATGTTTCACTTGTGGCAAAAGTGAAACTCAAAGTCCTCTTGTGCTTTGCTCTACCTCTGAGACATTTTGGTACATCCCTCATGAAGCTTACCTTCCTTCTGTCCTTCTCCTTGACTCTCCAATACAGTTTCTGTTTTACAATCCACAAGCCTTCTCCTCTCCTGCATGAACGAAAGTCAAAAGATGAGCTCAAGACTCCTGCTTACCTACCGGACTGGTCTTGACAGACACCCAAGATTGATGGACAATCTAAGGAGAATGCAGATGTACTGCCCAATTTGGCAATACAGTATCATTTATCTTTTAACAATGTCGCGCCGCGTGGTGCGGCGCGAGCCGAGTCTGCGGCGCAAGCCGAGTGTGCGGCGCAAGCCGGGCGTTCGGCTTGGGCCGCGCAGCGCGTTTCCAAAACGCAGCGCGCCCCCAGCCTTTCCTGCACATTACGAGGCCCCAGAATTGGCATGGGGCCTCGCTCTGCTTTTCCTCACCGCATTTTTGGGGACTCCTGACCCCTCTTACCTGTTCTTGCTCCTTCTTTATCTTTTCTTCTTTCTTGGGTCTTTTTGTTGTACCTTCCTTTATGTCTTTTCCCCCTTCCCAGGTTACCTTTTTCTTCCCAGCATTCCTTGTTCCCTATTCTCTATGGTTCCTACTCTATTCTGTTCTATGTAGTTTTCCCTGTCTAAGATGGTGTCCTTTTACTTCCTGTGGGTCACTTCCTGTTTTTTGGTATTTAAGGGATGTGTTTTCTTCTTGTCTTTGCGCTGCAACACTTTCTGTTCGGATAGTGTCTTCGCTCCTGATTTCCTTGCCTTTCGGTCTGGATTTCGTAATTTCTGTGTTACCTGAATTTTGTTCTTTTTGATTCCTGTTCTTTTGTCCTTGTTTTCAGGAATCTTTCTGTTTGGAGGTTTTTTTTCTTTCCCTCTGGCGCTATTTTCTGAAGGGCACGGTCTGTTCTTGGCGTCTCCATTGCCTACAGCACCATGGCTACCAGAAAGAGTCGCCCCTTTTTGGGCCAAAGCCGAACACTGAAGACCCACACCACTAGATCTGCAAATTCCAGGCGCAAACAGCACGTGAGTCGTGACAGATTGCAGCGCCAAACCATTCCGACGTCCTCAAACACCATGGATGACACAGTGGCGGCGGCTGCAGATCCTGATCAATCTCTTCTGACAACGATTCAGCAACAAGCTCAGGAATTGCAACAACTACGCAATGAAAATGCTGCGTTACGACAGGCTTTGGCTTTTCGCAGTAGTGATGTTCCGACTATCTCCGTTTCAACCCGTCGTTTCTCCGGTGAACCAACCAAACTACGTGAGTTCCTTGATGCATTAACGGTGTACTTCGCCTTCCGACCTACCCAATTTTCCCATGACAGGACAAAGGTGGGTTATCTTATCAGTGCTTTATCCGGTCCTGCCTTGACCTGGGCAACCCCGATGGTATCATCCAACGACCCGGTATTGTCGGACTATTCCACCTTCGTGAACCGCTTCAAACAAATGTTTAGTCGTCCAGGATTGGAGGCCTCTGCGGAAGAAGCCTTATGCGACATCCAACAAGGCTCACAAGATGTCCTTCAATATATAACACGTTTTCGTCAGCTAGCGGCAGAGACGACCTGGGTGGAACGTACTCTGGTGACTTTGTTTCGTAGAGGACTCAAAGAAGAAATAAAAGATGAATTAGTACATTCCACCAGAGTGGACGATCTTCGTGGCCTGATGGATCAAGCACTTTCCATCGAGTACCGTCTTCAGGAACGGAGATCGGAGAAGAGAAGGAGTAGAGGGTCTTCCCAGCCAAGCACTTCACAAGCTTATCTGCATCGTTCTGAGGAACCTCGCCCTCCTGCTAGAGACATCGAAGGGGAACCCATGCAGGTGGATACTACTCGAGGCCCGCTCTCCGCTAGCGAGCGAGAAGACAGATGTAAGAAAGGGTTGTGCCTGTACTGTGGTTCTGCTGGTCACATGCTTCGTACCTGTCCTGTACGTCCGCCCAGGCCATCGGGAAACGCCACTTCCCGTCCTCTGTAAGAAGGGAGGGGACGGGATCATCGGCTATACCTTCCATCAACTCCTTACGACATCCTTGTTCATATTACCTGTCATGTTACAACTTCCTGACGGCCGTCAAGAAAAGACTATGGCATTACTAGATTGTGGTTCTAGTGGTATTTACATGGATAAGACGTGGGCCGCTGCTCAACAAGTTCCTACACAACCTAAAGAAATTCCCGAACAAGTGCACACAGTGGATGGATCCTTGATATCCTCTGGTCCAGTTGATACTACAACCCTGATGTTAAGTTTACAGATCGGGAACCATCAAGAACACATCTCCTTTGATCTCATAACATCCCCCAACCATACCATCATTCTTGGAATTCCGTGGTTCATCAGACATAATCCGTATGTGAATTGGGTAACCCGGACTGTTTCCTTGTCTTCCCAATTTTGTCATGAGAACTGTTTTGCTTCCGACAAGTATTGGTCACTGAAAAGATCCATATTTACTGAAGGTACTACCGGTTATTCCATTAATACTGTCCAAGGAGTCCCTGAACACTATTTGGAGTTTCAAGATGTGTTCCAAAAACCATCCAAACCTGTGTTACCTCCACATCGAGACTACGATTGTGCTATTCCCTTGGAACCCGGCACAATCATTCCTTTTGGGAGGATGTATTCCCTCACGGAACCCGAAAAGGAAGTACTAAAAGAGTATCTGGAAGAAAATGTACAGAGTGGTCTTATTGTTCCATCGTCTTCTCCGGCCGGGGCTCCTCTCTTTTTTGTACCCAAGAAGACAAAGGATCTTCGTCCTTGCCTGGATTTTCGAGGCCTGAATAAGATAACTATTAAAGATCGTTATGATTTGCCTCTCATCAGGGATATTCTAGAAGCAGTCAGAGGGGCTCAACGTTTTACCAAACTAGATCTACGAGGAGCCTACCACCTTTTACGCATTAAAGAAGGAGACGAGTGGAAGACAGCTTTCAGGACCCCATTTGGTCACTTTGAATACAAGGTTATGCCTTTTGGTCTCACTAATGCCCCCGCAATCTTCCAGAGATTTATGGACTCAGTGCTTTCTGACCTTCTGAACCAGACAGTTGTAATTTACTTAGATGATATTCTTATTTATTCTAGAAATCCCGAACTCCATTCTTCCCATGTGAAACAAGTCCTTCAAAGACTCCGGGCACATCAACTATTTTGCAAACCAGAAAAGTGTGAGTTCGATAAAACGGAAGTCAAATATCTGGGTTATCATTTAAGTCCCACCGGCATAGCTGTGGATCAAGAAAAAGTACAAGCTATTCTAGATTGGCCTTCTCCTTCCTCTATTAAAGAAACACAATGTTTTCTAGGATTAGCAAACTTTTATCGGCAGTTCATCTTAGACTTTGCGAAACAGACCAGTCACATAACTCACACTTTAAAGAAGGAAAATTTAACGAAAGGGTTTGTCTGGACTAAGGCGGCTGAAACAGCTTTTCAAGATTTAAAGAGGGCTTTCACTCAAGCCCCCATCTTAAGACATCCAGATACCAACAAACAATTTATCGTTGTCACCGATGCTTCCGAAAGAGCCATCGGAGCTGTCTTACTCCAACAACAAGAGGATGATGGTCTTGAACATCCTGTTTTCTATTTGTCTCATATACTCTCTACCGCAGAACAACATTACTCAGTACTTGAAAGGGAATTATTGGCTCTGAAAACAGCCTGCCTAGAATGGAGACAGTTTCTGATGGGTTCCAAGGAGCCTTTTTAGGTGAGAACAGACCACCGTAACCTACAATGTTTACGAAATTTTATATGCCAGAATAGTCGCCAGGCTCGGTGGGCCTTTTTCTTCAGTCAGTATGATTTTTACATCACTTATATTCCTGGATCCCAAAACATTCTGGCTGATGCTCTGTCTCGCCGTTATCCAGATTGTACTCCTTCCCCATCTCAGTATCTACTGGAACCTAGTAAGATCATTGGAGTGGCTCAGTCTTTTCTGGAGGAGGTACAACTGTAATACGCCAGCCTATCTGACCATGAAGTAGAGAAACTAAGACCTTTATTAAGTAAGAGACAAGGATATTATTATTATCAGAACCTGTTATTCCTCCCTACTAACAGAGTTAAAGAAAAAGCATTACAAATGTGCCATGATTCACCGGTTGCTGGTCATAGAGGCATCAAGGCCACACAAGAACTTCTTTCGCGATTCTTCTGGTGGCCTACCTGGAAGCTGGATGTTGAAAGATACGTTCAGGCTTGTCCCATATGTGCTCAAGTCAAGATTCCCCGTACCAGACCTGCAGGATTGCTACAGCCTTTGCCTGTTCCGCCAGCTCCATGGCACACCATCTCTACTGATTTCATGTGTTCGCTCCCACCATCAGCAGGAAACCGGGTTATCATGGTCACTGTGGATTCCTTTACTAAGATGGCTCACTTCACTGCCCTGAAAAAGCTACCTACATCCCAAGAACTAAGCCAGATATTTATTGATCATATCTTCCGTCTCCATGGACTCCCACATACCATTATATCTGATAGAGGACCTCAGTACATTTCCCGGTTTTGGAGGTATTTTTGTAAAACACTTAATATCAATAGAGCCCTGTCATCGGGGTTCCATCCTCAGACCAATGGACAGACCGAGCGTCTGAACCAAGGATTAGAGCAATACCTTCGCTGTTTTTGCAATTCTACCCAAAGCAACTGGAACACTTATCTCCCTATTGCTGAATTTTCCTACAATAATACTGTCCATAGTGCCTTCAAGGTCACTCCTTTTTTCTGTTCTTATGGCTTTCATCCTACCTCTTTTCCTACTTCTCCTCGGTCCACCTCTCCTCTGCCCGCTATTACTTATCTCTCCAAAATACTTCTACAAATCCATAGACTAATTCGATCCAATTTGTTACACACCAAGAGATATATGAAGAAAGCAGCAGACAAGAAACGTAGGACCACTCCAGACTATCACCTGCAAGATAAAGTCTGGCTTTCATCCAAATTCTTACCCTCACGTCTTTCTCAGAACAAGTTCACACCTCGCTACTACGGGCCTTTCCGTATTCTTCAGTTGATTAATCCTGTCACTGTCCGTCTTCACTTGCGTCATACATGGAAGATTCATCCAGTCTTTCATGTTTCCCAGCTCAAACCTTTTGTTCCTGACCCTTACTCTCGTCAGTTCCCTTGTCCTCCTCCTGTACTAGTGGATGATGTTCCTGAATATGAGGTACAGGAAATTTGTGACTCTCGTCTTTTTCACAAACGTCTTCAGTATCTGATTCATTGGAAGGGTTATCCTCTCAGCGAATGCTCTTGGGAAGATGCATCTTCTGTTCATGCACCTCTTCTGATTCAACACTTTCACCTTTTATTTCCTCTCAAACCTGGACCTTCGGGAGAGGGACCTACTGTCGCGTCGCGTGGTGCGGCGCGAGCCGAGTGTTCGGCGCAAGCCGGGCGTTCGGCTCGGGCCGCGCAGCGCATTTCCAAAACACGGCGCGCCTCCAGCCTTTCCTGCACATTACGAGGCCCCAGAATTGGCATGGGGCCTCGCTCTGCTTTTCCTCACCGCATTTGTGGGAACTCCTGACCCCTCTTACCTGTTCTTGCTCCTTCTTTTTCTTTTCTTCTTTCTTGGGTCTTTTTGTTGTACCTTCCTTTATGTCTTTTCCCCCTTCCCAGGTTACCTTTTTCTTCCCAGCATTCCTTGTTCCCTATTCTCTATGGTTCCCACTCTATTCTGTTCTATGTAGTTTTCCCTGTCTAAGATGGTGTCATTTTACTTCCTGTGGGTCACTTCCTGTTTTTTGGTATTTAAGGGATGTGTTTTCTTCTTGTCTTTGCGCTGCAACACTTTCTGTTCGGATAGTGTCTTCGCTCCTGATTTCCTTGCCTTTCGGTTCTGGATTTCGTCATTTCTGTGTTACCTGAATTCTGTTCTTTTTGATTCCTGTTCTTTTGTCCTTGTTTTCAGGAATCTTTCTGTTTGGAGTTTTTTTTTTTCCCTCTGGCGCTATTTTCTGAAGGGCACGGTCTGTTCTTGGCGTCTCCATTGCCTACCAGAAAGAGTCGCCCCTTTTTGGGCCAAAGCCGAACACTGAAGACCCACGCCACTAGATCTGCAAATTCCAGGCGCAAGCAGCACGTGAGTCGTGACAAACAATCATATTTTTTAGAACTGAATGGGGGTCAATTCACTCCGCCATTTCAAGCCTAGATGACAGAACATTTGGATATCTAATACCTTAGATCTCTGGGGCAGAAGTACTGTTTGCAATACATTTAAATTAACTGTGTCATACTTATTCTTTCATTCATTTCCTTCAAGAACTGACTGATGATGATGATGTGCTACTCATCGCCCTGATGTATGCTGTTGTAGTACTTGTCCTTGTCACACCTTTCCCCAAATCCTCTTTTCCACCCATTCATCAAACTACTAACCCTCTTCCCCTGGGCTGTGTGATTTTTTGAGGTGTGACTGAAGTGAATTTACACCAAATAGATCCCACACTTGGTGGGCTGATGTGGTTAAATGTGACACCAAGTCAAGGACAGGATCCTCTACTGTATTCCCTGAGCAATAGCCCACACTAGTCCCACTTACCCAACCATGCATAGGAACAAATGGTATTCCTCAAAGTTAACACATGATCATTCAGGTATCAGTTACATGTCAATAAACCACTTAACCTTGTTGACTATAAAGTAAAGATTTGGAATTTTTTTTTCATGATGTGAGGATTTCATAACTTTGTTTTTCAAATTCTCGCCATTGCTTTGAATAATTTACTATTGCTCATATTTGGTATGAGGTATTTTATGATGTGTCATGATGGTAGTGGTCTGTCCTCAGTCTTTCTAAAGATATAACATAGATAGATGTATATGTATAACCTACTAGCTCTCATTTTTCTTTCAAACTTAAGCCAGAGCTCTTTCGTAAATTAGAAGACTCCCTTCTTCCACTATCCTCAAACTTATCTATCTTTCTCTGATGTCAGCATCTGTGCCTAATTCTTGGAAACACACCAACGCCATTCCCCTTTTGAAGAAACCATGTATAGATGTCTCTAATCCTGAAGTTTTCAGTCCAATCTCATTGCTACATTTTCTGGTCAAAGTGACAGAAAAATATGTGAACTCTGTTCTAATTAATTACTTAGAAGTTAATCAGTCTTTAGATAGTTCACAAAACAGCTTTAGGCCTGGATATAGTACAGATTCCGCCCTCCTTGCTATTCCTGAACATCTTTGAGGCTTTTTAGGTGTGGGTAGGCCTGTGGACTTTGTTGTGCTCAATCTAAATACCACATTTGATACGGTGTCTAGTAAAATCTTACTTTAGCACCTAAGGGAAATTTGCATTGGTGACTCAGCTCTGGCATAGTTTGCCTCGTTTCTTGCCAAGTGCTCTTTCCAGGTCATTGTTCCCCCCACAGCTCTTGAACTCACACCCTACATTATGGCATGCAACAAGGTTCTGCATTAAGCCCAACCTTACTTAACATGTACATTCAACCTTTGATACAAGTGCTAAAAGCCTTGGGTATTACGTTGGTGTCATATGTAGACAATACTCAGTCAGTGCTTTGTTTTGGACAACTTTACTTTGGACCTGGCTCACTTCGTAGGGGCATACTTGCTGTAGCTGAGTGGATGGGCACCAATTGCCTACATCTGAATGCCAATAAAACTGAAATCATGGGACTTGGTACAGACCTCTTCCTCTGGGATGGGAATTGGTGACCTTCCTCTTTGGTGTTCCTCCTTTACCTGAGTTCATAGTGTGTGGATGGACCATAACCTCACGTTTGAAGCACAGACAAAAACAGTCTCAGGTACTTGCTTTGGTCTTTTGCATAGTCTCGAACCCACACTTGTTTTATTTTTGCCCCAAATGTTCACCAAATTATTTTGCAGGCAGCCAATCTGTCACTCTTGGACTACTGTAATGTCTTATACTTGGGAGCCTGCAAATCTGTGGTCTGTAGATTTCAGTGAGTCCAAAATGCTGCTGCCAGGGTATTGTTCTCCCTCCCTAAGTTTTTCTCTGCCTCTGACCTGCTGCCCAAACTGCACTAACTCCCGGTGGAGTAAGGGATTCAGTTTAAAGCACTGTGCATTGCTCATAAAATCCTGTTCCCAAAGGGGCGCCCATTTTGGCAAGTATCAACCCACTCCCCCACTGAGCTCAGCCAGTTCTTAGGCAGGCTGTTGTTCTGTGCTTCAAGAGAGTATGCACAGGAGGCTGTTCGTTTTGGGTTAAAGCCCAGTGTCTATGGAATTCTCTCCCCCTTGCTATTAGGAATCTGCAAAATCATCTGTCTTTTAGGAAAACCTTGAAGACCTGGCTTTTCTCATCTTAACTGCCTGGGCTTTTCTTTCTTAAGGCCTTTTTGCAGTCATTTTCGCTGGATGTGTGTTGATGACCAGCGCTGGGAAGCTCTCTGTCTGGCCAGCTGTGCACTTTACAAGTGTTCTAACATAACATAACAATCTAGTTTCCTGTCATCTTTATGAGTAATCCTACTGTTGGAGATCAGATCACCTCGTTGGGAGTGAGACCTCACTGTGATGCCTTCCCTGTTAGCAACCTACCAGTACCATAAAAAAGGCACCTTGGGAATCCCTTCAGACAGGGGTAAGAATTTGAAAGATTGACAGAGGGAGCAGCCACTTGCCATTACTAAATCTTTTCAAGTAAGAGAACCATGGGGTGAAGTGAACTTCTTTACTTAGAACATAACTAACTAGCACTTGAGATAATTGCTTGCTTGTTTATCTAAGTTTCTGTAGGCAACATAGGGGATGACAGCATACCCTCCTAACTGGCATATACTTAGAGAAATATAGATTAAAAAAACGGGCTCCACAAAAAGGTATCAGTGCAAAGTTAAAAGTAGAACACAAAAACAATTCAGACATAAAGTGGATTGTAAAAATGTCCCCTTAACTAATATAAAAAATGTAAATAATAAACTGTAAGAACCACCACCTCCACCCCAACAGGTCCACCCACTCCCACACCTTTATTATCCCTAAACAATGTCCAAAATAAAAGTTCAAGTCCAATGTCCAAAAAGCCTTTCCCAAACTCCCACCAACTCCACCAACAACAACTCCCTCCCTCCAAAAAATGTAAAATAAAAAAAGGCTAAATGTGGGAATTTTCAATGAGGGACTCAAGATGTTGGATGTGGCCCTTGAGGAGTGCCAGCCAATCGCTCACTTGTGTCAGCTCACACAGCACGTGGTGGTAGTATAGGTGGTCTGAAAGTGGGACGACATGGGAATGGGCAACTCTAGGGTGGCAATGGTGCTGGTGTGGCCTGGAGGCACAGACAGTTAACTGGTGGAACTGGGCAAAGGTCTAGGAGCAGGGCCATGTACCGGACCCACCTCATTCACCAGCCACTGGTAATGTTGCCAGGTGACCTCCTGCTTCTGCCACCGGAGGCTGGCTGCGATCTCCTGTAGAGTGGGAGGTGGAGGGGTTTCTTTAAGTAAGAAAAAAATAAAAAAGACAAATTGTAAAGAACGTTCTGTGCAAACACTTTTTTAAATTACATAGTGGCACTATTTAAGTACATTGCTGCAGGTCCCCTAAGGACATTGGAATTTTTGATGTGATGATTATGAAAGTCAGCCACAGGGAGGGACATGATAACAACACATGCCTCAGAAAAACCCTGACTGGCTAAAAGGAGGCAGCATAATATTTTAAAAAACTGCATTTTTTTCCTGTGAAGGATTTTCCAAAAAATGAAACCACATAGACACCTTTTGTGCAAAAAAAACAAAAAAAACTCTGTTTAATGGATAAAGCATCATCCACTATGGAGTACAAGTATTCTATTCTTGTTGTGCTAAATGAGAAAAAGTATGCTAGATAACACATCAGGTGCACTACAAACATGCTACTCTCTCCAGTCTGCAATGGACAAAAAATATATTTGATTCCAATGGTCCTGCTCTTCTCCAAATGCCATTCAATTCTGCCCTGACTACAAGTGGCAGATGATTATATGTCATACACATCATGTATAACATGCAGATAATAGATGTTCTGTCTGGCTTAAGTAGACGGTGGCAAAAACGGTGTACTGCAGTACATGGAAAGAATCAAGATAGACAGTTTTTTTGGCACATTCATCACAGAGTATCCCATCCGCAAAAGATGAAATCACAGACATTTAATCCCACTTTACTTTCTGGCCTCTCCCTCAAACACAATTTACTTACATCAAATACATTCAATTGGCAGTAAGTGAAGGAAAAGGAAAGGAAACTTGGGTTAGTGACTTATTGAGTTTGACAGAGGAGTTACTCCGTCCCAAACATGACAGATATGCCATCCGCCGTATTACAATTCATAATACGGTGAACAAGATATCTGTAACATTTGTGATGGACTAGCCCCCTCTGCCAAACTCTCCCTATTAAGCCCTTTGGGCCTCATTACGAGGCTGGCAGTCTTGAGACCGCCAGCCTCGTGGTGACGTTCAAGACCCTCGCTGCTGCAGCTGTCCGACCACCACATACTGCCATCTCTGGCGGTATTCGTGATCCCATTGGGCTGACGGTGGTGGAAGTTGGAATAAGCCAGGGCAGGGCTGAAGTCAGCATTGGCCTACTGATTACCACCAGTTCTCCGGCAACGTTTTTTTGGCCTTTCACCACCATGAAAAGGATGGCAGAGAACAGGTGCAGGGGTCTCTCTGCCCAGAACCCTCACAATGGGTGCTGGTGCCTCCTGCGGGCATCAGCATTGCCGCTGGCTCAATTATTAGCTGGTGACAATGCTGGCGCCACTTACCTGCTGGGCTGACGGGCAGAAACCTTGTTTTTCTCCCTTCAGCCCAGTGGGAGTGCTGTAATGGGCTCTCTGGGGAGGTAGCCAGTATGGTGGCACCCTCCCCATCAGATGTTTGGTGGATGGGTCTTCCTGTCCGCCAACCCCATAATCAGGGCCTTAGTCTTCTGCAGCATGGTAAGGTACAGTGAAAAGTCCATTAGGTTGAAGTTTTGCATAGAATACTGGGGGGTGGTGCACTGCTGTCGTAGCTTTGGCTTAGTGAGTTGCTGTAGTTGAAAAAGAAAGTTTATGAATGTCAAATTTAAACAGCCATAAGTCTATTATGGAAGCATTATGAAGTATGACCTCTTGTCTGGGCTGTAACAGTTGGCTCGCATGCCCAAACATTTCTTTCTCAATGTGGACAAAAGTTAGGAACATATATGGCTGGCTCTACTAGGGGAGGTGATTGAGTGGGCACTGGGAGGGAAAAGAAAGACACATTGTTTCTGTTTTGGTTTGCAATCCATTGAAAGCTATGTAAATGACACATTAAAAGAAACAGATGCCCATTACACGGCCAACAGTGCAATTCTGTATTGAACCATGTGTCAGTTAAGTGGGTTCAGCATCATCATCATCATCACATCATGGTCCATAGGTCGAACTTGTGTCTTGTGATGTGCCATGGAAAAGGAGGTTATGGATGATGATGGATGGGTGGGTTCTGCCTCACTTAACAAAATACAGTGGGTATACAAGTAATTGTCAATAACCAAGCAATGTGACTTACCATCACCTATATATGGTGCTGGCACACTGGTGCTGACCCCACCATTGGTGGTCGGTGTGGCTAGAAAATATTTTACACATTTTAGATGCCACATACACCTCCCCTTTATTAAACAAAATGCAACCACAAGACATGACTACAGTTGAGTTTGCAGTATCTCCTCTTCCATCTAAAATATCACTTTGGGGATTTGGTTGCTGGACAATGTTAGAAAACTACAGCCAGCAATCAAGCCGAGCATAATGGAGGGGCAGAGATAGGATGATGACTGTGAGTCATTTCAAGCACAATGAAGGGGTAGAATAAATTGGTCAATGAAGGGCATTTGTAGTTTGGTTTTAGTTGGCAATTTTGGCAAATGCAATGGGGCCATCCTCATACTGCTTTCCTGCCATGCTACACTGTCATCAAAACTACTGGCATATTTCATAAGTGCATGGGGGTTTCACAATTACCTTGGCCACTCTCTTGCCATTCAAGCATTAGCAAGAAATAGAAAGACTTCTCAACAAACAAGCGTAGAAGAGTTTGCTTGGGTCTGCAGACTCTGCAATGTTCACAGGAGACTACATAATTTAGTGTCTTAATCTTACAGTACCAGTCCATAGGGTATAATAAAGGTTAGGGGAGAGGGATAGCATAACCAAGCTTAAGCTACAGATTACAGAAACAGGAGGAAATCAGCTATAGAAACAAAAAAAAGAGAACAAAAGGATAATGCAGGATGGGATAAAATGAATACACATTGAATAAAATGAAAAACCTTTGAAAAACGAGTCACAGCATAAGAGGAAGGAGGACAAATCCAATAAATTGAAGAGAGTTAAAAGTTGGATAAATAAATATTAAGAATTTACTGGGGCGAGCAGAATTTTCTGTGTGGTGCTAGTCATGGCAGTGGAACTTTCACAATCAGTGGCACTGGTGGTGACACCCTCCTCAGCCTGACCCTTATTATTGAGCTTTCCGTTATATAGGTCTAATTTGATTATTTGGAAAATAGATATCCCAATGTTATTCTTATAAGTTAAATGATGATCACAGTAAAACAAATGTACTAGTTCTATAGATAGTCTCAATAAATTATCTAGTTTTGGTTGAACAATCAGCATCAAATATTTATGAGTGGGTGATGCTGACCACAATTCAGTGTAAGGCATAACAAGGTAAAGTTTATTTATTTTTGCCCTTGGGTGCTGATGTAAGAAATAAAGAAGATAACCAAAAATAGATTCGTTTTACAGTTAATCTCCTAAAAAATATTTTGATAGGCAAATGCAGTAACATATTGACAGTGTACTTTTTTACTTTACTGAATCACATTGCCTAATACAATAAGATCAAGTTGACCTATTTCTAATTTCTGATACCTTACCTAAGTCCTATTTAAAAATGTCCTAAACTATATTTGGAAATACTACTGCATTGTAACTAGTGATCTTTGCTTTAGAGATCACATTTTTTAGGTTTGGCATCCTTGGTGTGGTCTCCCCTAACTTTTTCCTCTGTTTCCCAGGTTGTTAATGTGTGCTGGGCTCTGTTTTTGCTGTTTTTGTTACTCTGGGCACTTTATCACTGCCTTCCAGTGTTAAAGTGCAAGTGTTCCTATGTAAAATGTATGTGTAATTGGCTTTACATGATTGGCATATTTGATTGACTAGAAAGTCACCAGTACAGTGCACTAGAGGTGCCCAGGGCCTGTAAATCAAATGCTACTAGTGGGTCTGTAGCACTGGATGTGCCACCCGCATTAGTAGCCCTGTAAATATGGCTCAGACCTGCCCCTGCAGTGTCTGTGTGTGCAGTTTTAAACTACCAATTCAACTTGGCAAGTGCACCCACCTGCCAGGCCTAAACCATCCCTTTTCTTACATATAAGACACCCCTAAGGTGGCCCTAGGTAGACCCATGGGCAGGGTGAAGTGTATGTTTAAGGTAGGACATATACTAATGTGTTTTATATGTCCTGACAGTGAAATACTGCCAAATATGGTTTTCATGGTGCAAGACCTATCTTTCTCATAGGTTAACATGAGGGCTGCTTTTAAATATTATTGGGAGCAGATACAATTGTGGAGTTTAGGGTCTTTGAACTCACAATTTAAAAATATATCTTTTAGTAAAGTTTGTTTTTAGATTGTGGGGGTCATTCTGACCCTGGCGGTCGGTGACCGCCAGGGTCACCGACCACGGGAGCACCGCCAACAGGCTGGCGGTGCCCCGTCGAGCATTCTGACCGCGGCGGTTCAGCCGCGGTCAGAAACGGAAAGTCGGCGGTCTCCCGCCGACTTTACGCAGATCGAGAGAATCCTCCATGGCGGCGGAGCGCGCTCCGCCGCCATGGGGATTCTGACACCCCCTACCGCCATCCTGTTCCTGGCGGGTCTCCCGCCAGGAACAGGATGGCAGTAGGGGGTGCCGAGGGGCCCCCGTAAGAGGGCCCCACAAAGTATTTCAGTGTCTGCCATGCAGACACTGAAATACGCGACGGGTGCCACTGCACCCGTCGCACCCCTGCAACTCCGCCGGCTCCATTCGGAGCCGGCATCCTCGTTGCAGGGGCATTTCCGCTGGGCCGGCGGGCGCTCTTTTGGAGAGCGCCCGCCGGCCCAGCGGAAATGTAAGAATGGCCGCCGCAGTCTTTTGACCGCGGTGCGGTCATTTGTCGGCGGGACTATGGCGGGCGGCCTCCGCCGCCCGCCATAGTCAGAATCAGGGCCTGTGTGTTTAAAAATATCATTTTTAGAAAGTAGGCATTGTCTTGCTTAAACCATTTTGTGACTCTCCCTGTTTGTGGATTCCCTGTCTGGGTCAGTTTGAGAATTGGGCTGTTTCAACCTCTCCTCCAGACAGTGAGACAAAGGGAGCTGGGGTGTAGCCTGCATATCACGATGGGTCATCTGGGCTGAGGGGGGTAGTGGTCACTTACACCTGAAAGGGCTGTGCCTGCCCTCACACAATGCAGTCTGCAATCCCCTGGTGAGTGTCTGGGGCCTGGCCTGGGAAAGGCAGGATCTTACAAAAAGAGAGACTTTTCTTTGAAGTTTGCCTACTTCAAAGGCAGAAATGAGTATAAGTAGTAGACCCAAAACCCCTGAAAATTAGATCACTTCTAGAATCAAGAGGAACATCTGCCAAGGAGAAGAGCTGAAGAGCTGAAGAGAGTGCTGCCCCTGCCTGTGACTGTGTTTTGTTGGGCTATCCTGCAGTTGCTGCTTCTGCATGTGAAACGGGACAAAGACCGGACTTTGTTGTACATTCATTTTTTAGAAGAATCTCCAAGGACTTGAACTGAGCTTGCCTCCTGTTGTTGAAGTCTCAGGGCCAGCCCCTGGACTCTTTGCTGAGACTCCTGCCCTGCAAGTGGCACCCTGTCCAGTCCCTGGGCCCTTGAGAGGTGAAGCTGGCAGCGAAGAACTGAAAATCCATACACAGAACACCGTGCAGGCAATTTTTGTCACACCTTTCGCAACGCGGCTGATAACGATGTGCCACGGGCTGCGCAGCTGAAATCTATTCTCCACCTGCATCGCGCTTGGGAGACTGACGCAATGCAGCTGGAGAAATGACTCACAACACCCACTTACAGAGGCTGATAACTACACACACCCCACACAACGCAGTTTTCTGATGCCGTGTGACCGGATTTTCCAAGCATCGTCCCTGGGCGTCCAAGTCAACCAGACTCTGAGCGGATCCGAAGTGCCGGTCCGGAAATCAACTCATCACTCTCTTGCGGGGGAGAAAAATGATGCATCACCGACCCGACCGGAAAGGAAACAACGCATGGCCTCACTTGTGAGTAAGGAATCAATGCATCGCTGACTTTTCCGACACATGCTTGCCCTTGCAGCTTTATTTTTTTACGCTAACCAGGTACTTTGTGTAACGAAAGCATTCTCACTGTTTTCTAAGGATTACGACTCTTATTCTTTAGAAAAATTATATCTTGACTTGTGTATGTTGTATTTTTGTTGTTTTGGTCTTGTTTTGTTTAGATAAATATTACTTATTTTTCTAAACCTGTGTTGTGTCATTTTGTAGTAGTTCACTGTATTACTGTGTGTGTTGGTACAAATAGTTTACACATTGCTTCTGAAGTTAAGCCTGCCTGCTTGTGCCAAGCTACCAAGTTGGTGAGCGGGGGTTAACTAAGTGTGATTCTCCTTTACCCTGACTAGAATGAGGTTGCTTGCTTGGACAGATGGTACCCTGCCAATCAAAGGCCCCATTTCTAACAACATTCATCCCTTTAATGGGACAATTCAGTCAACTTCCCTTTTTTCAGTTTATAGATGAATACATCACTGGAAGAATGCTTGCGGCTGTACGAGCTACATCCAATGAAAGACGCAGAGAACACTAATACACTGATATATATTACTTACTTCTACTACTGCCACAGTACCACTATCCTTCTGACAGGAGGACAGAGGTGTCAGCATGACCAGCATAATAAACATAATGAGTCCAAGTGAGTGTGTACAGCAACAGAACTAGGTAGCACCAAGCACCTGGCTAGCTCCAATTGCAAATCATAATATTCGTAACATTGCATGAACTTAATTACCTCTGAGTGTGAGCAGCATGCTATTAAAAAAAACAGCATTATGGGACAGTGCATCTGCGGACACAACGGTGCACCCTTCCCCACAGCTGCTAACCATTGCAGCCCATACAAACTAGTGCGGCCACCTTCTCTTCACTAAAGATGGCGCCAAGCTGCACCCCTTGGTGGTGCCGGTGCACCCATAGGGTGTGCGGTTTGTCGCATCCCTTGCACTGGCTCAACCCTGTCCCCTACGTTCTGCCATGGCGCTGGGGGTGATGTGAAAAAAAAAAGACTGGGGAAAAGGAAGAATAGAGAGGGAAAAACTTGGACGAAGTTAGAGGAAAACTATGAAAGGGACAAAAAGGTCACAGAAAATAAAATAGAGGCAAAAACATAAAATCTATATACACACACAAAGGAAATAAATGTAAAACAGGGGAGTAGTAGTTAGATAAAAACAGGATGGTTAAGATACAGATAGGACTAAAGCAGGCCCAGCACCATGCACAGACTAGGAAAAAGAAGAAGGCCGAACACTCGGGTGACCATGGAGTGCCTTCGCGCTTGAGCTTGCAACAGGGAGCGTTGCTCATGCAGAGTTAGCAGAGTTTTTTCTTTATCTGTGGAGTTAACTCCATAAACTCTACCAGACCTAGTCCTAACCATGTGGTGCCTGCAGCCTGTGTCCTGGGTCACATGACTGGGTAGAGTTGGCAGTTGGACTTTGTGTATTCCTCCAATTCAGTGATTCAAAGAGGATGAGGTGTTGGCAGGATAGGCCATCCTGCCAGGATGGGAGGGATGGAGCTGATCCCTGCACCACTTACATTTCAAAAGGGTTGCCTCAGCACACTCACAAAGAACAAGACACCAATTGCCGCCTAGACCCCTTGGAGTCTGTACCAGGAAGCAGGTAATTCCTGAACTGGATGTGGAGGGGGGCAGTCTAGAAGTTACTCCACTTCAAAGGCGGGTTCTAGGTATAAATATTGGACTCTTGTATCAACTTTTTGGTTTACGCCTGGACCTGTAGAGGACCTCCTAGAAGAACAGCCTTGTACCTCAGAAGACAGCCATGCTTTCTGAGGCCTGCTTTGCACTCCAGAACACTGATCTGCTCCTACCAGAGGACTGTCCTGCTGCTTGAAGCTTGCATTGCACCCTCAGTGGACTGCCTTGCTGCTTAAGGCCTGCCTTGCTGCCGGTCCCAGGACTTACAGAGTGACTCTAATGGATAGGTGGTTGACCTCCTGTTCTGAGTGACAGGGACACAACAAGCTATAGAGGTCACCCTGTAACTGCCCAACTGACCTGCTGCACTGGACCTGTCTGAACTTGCAGCGGAGCCTGCCTGAAGCCTGCTAACCTCTTCTGAAGTGAGTTCCTGTTCCCCAATGTCCTGGATATTGGCTGGCATCCATTGAGCCCTCCTGTGGAAAATGGCAGACATTCTGACGTTGGGCAGGCCTATCAGCATGCACTTTACTTTAGAGGTCACATAGGTGCCTAATAAACAATAAATACACTAATGTTCTCCTGAGCCGAGCAGGAAAACAACATGGTGGTTCCGATTAAGAAAAAAGCCCAAGCCCAGCAGGGACCTTGAGACTCTAGAAGCCTGAGAAAGGAAAAACAGGAGGATACTGGGAACGTAAGCAAATGTACAGCACCCAGCAGGTGAGTGAGCATTCATTACAAGCATAACTCTGTAGCTTTTTTCTCTGTAGTGGGATCATCAAATTAATAATGTCTGGGATGACGGATGTAAAAGTAATAAAGTGTATCCTCTACATTTGACCTTGATTGTGGTTTGATGAAGGGAGCTTTGTTTTTAATAATAGCATTTACTGATTTCCAGATGGCAGTGTGGGATTGATTAGGTGGTTGATATTCGTGTTGCCTTTTAAAAGATTTCCCATGATAATGATAAGCTGGGCAACAAGGCCTCCCAGTGCAAGAAAAATGTTCCAAAGAATATGCTATGTTGTCATTAGAATCCAAGAATTCTGCACTTCTAAGAGTACTGTTTTGTTTCATGAAATGTGTTTGTTGCCAGATGAACGATTGATGACATGAGAAATGTTTTGTGGGTATTCAATTAATTATGATTATTTTTTTTCACAATGGTCATAGTCTGCACATTTTATCTAGTTGTTTTCTGGGCTTCCTCCAATGTGTGATTATGCTTATAGCACACATTTACAAATATATTTTTTCTTGTTGGTTTTGAATTTTTATTGTCTTTTGACCTCCTAATTATCACAGGCAAGGTTAGCTTTAGGGAGGTGTGACCAGTGCAGCTGCACTGGGTGCTGATCTGGAGGGCTGGAGGGGGGGCACTGACTTACAATTTAAAAGCACCTACTGCAGAGTTCCTTGTGTTTCCAGCTTTCAGGCAGCAATACAATTGTCAAGATAACAGCTGTGACTAATGGTCTTTAGAGTTTTGTTTAGTGGCAGTTTTGACTTGCCATAAAGTATCGCAGAGGGTTAATATGCCTGCTGCAAAGAACAGATCTGTAATTTCTGTAGATAGCTTAGTGGATGAGTAAATCCAGCTTTTACTAGAACTTTAAAACAAATGAAACGTATGTGAGAGAGGGGCTATGGAAGGATGATGCACACTTTTGTCAGGTGGTAAAAAGGGAATCCTAGGAGGAGGTCAGGATGGACGAGCCATTAAAATACTGTCACACTTGGCACCACCAGCTCTAACACCGGCTGTGATCATAGGCACTACCCCCAGATCCATTCCAATGGACACCCACATTTTTTTACTGAACCATCCAAAACTACCCATTCTGTTATCCAAGCAATGCCCCTTGATTCTGGAATATCATTTTATAATATTTCTCTTTGTTCCTTGTTTATTATCGAGCTTTCCATTATATAGATCCAATTTTATTATTTGGCAAATAGATATCCCAATGTTATTCTTATAAGTTAAATGATGATCACTGTAAAACAAATGTACTAGTTCTATAGATAGTCTCAAAAAAATATCTAGTTTTGGTTGAACAATCAGCATCAAATATTTATGAGTGGGTGATGCTGACAACAATTCAGTTTGAGTGAGGCATAACAAGGTAAAGTTTATTTATTTTTCCCATCTCAACCTTGTTTGATTCTTTTCAAACGAATGCATGGTATGCATGGTCACTTTCTGTGAAACGTTACATGAGAAGATGTCTCAGGTGCATAAAATGCTTGTACGTTTTCATCACCAAGTGGTAGAAGAACTCACATTGGAATGCTTTATCTAATCATCCACCCTCCTGGTAGAAAACAACTAGGGATCAGTAAATAACTCCAGACCACCGAGTTTGAGGCCCTTATGTGCAAATAAATTGTTTCGCAATTTCACAATTAGGAAATTGCAAACAGTGATATACTAATGTATCTCAGCGCATTTAGCAATTTCTAGTGGATCACAAACAGACCTACCTCTTCCATATTCATGAGGTAGATCACAATTTGCGACCAAGTGGGAATGGCCAAATATCACAGGGATGGTGGCTTGCTGGGGTCAGCAGACCACCATGTCTGTGATTGCTTTTTTAAATAAAGCAGTTTTTTTCCTTGAAGCAAAAACTAAATTCATTTAGGAATGAGTCGAATGCGAATGTTTTGTGACCACATTTCAGTTGCGTAACACTCTTACATCCCACTGAGTGTCAATGTTAGGAAGGGACACAAGTAACATGCCCCTTCCTAATACTGAATTGTAAGCTCATTTTGCAATTCGATAATAGGTTACCGAATTGCAAAATAGGGTTTGTACATAAAAAAGGCCTTTTTTGCGGTCGCAAATAGCCCGTTTCTGTGAATCGGCCCGTTTGTGAGCACAAAAAAGCTTTGCATTTCTGGCCCTAAATCACATGTCTATTCGCAGTGGTGCAATATTTACTGCAAGGGTGAAACAGAACAGTGTGACAATTATTCATGCAGTGCTTAGCCCATTTGTAAGGTGCATTGCCTGAAACTAGACAATCAAGTAAATGAGTAGTTAGTAATATTTAGAGATGTTTTAAGCTATGACTTTAGTTGAAAACCACAAAAGATAAAGAGGTTGGGATTTAGAAAATTTATTGGTCAATATTTGTATTAATTTTATTAATAAACTCTGTGAAATGGTTTGACTCATTATAAGCTTTTAACATATATTATTAACAATTTTTGTTACGCTCTAAGGGACAAATTCATAAATCTCTTTTTAAAGTCAGAAAAGGGATTATCATAGGTGTTCTGCTTCAGATTGTACAGTTACATCTTTTTGAGAATTCAGAAGGATCCCAAGAAAAACTGTGGAAAATACATGTAAGCCAAATCAACTCCAATCACTCCTAAATGTGTGCTTCAGATTAAAAGTAATCAATGAACAGTAGTGTGGGAATATAAGCAGTTAAGGGAGTGTTTACAAATCCTGTATAGATCTTCAGTCTACTATACTTTGACTGCTTAGAAAAGAGGTGGCACTTTTAATAACATTTATGCCAAAACCAAGGGGCACCTGTACTATACATACAACGTTGCACAGCAAAGGACTTCCCTGTGCTTCCTTGTGTGAAAGGAGAGAGGAGAACTTCTCAATAGCTACAAAAATATGGAGTACTGTCCTTGCACTGGCACACTGTGTGTTTCCGTAGTGCCAATGCAGGCCCTTGCACCACAATAAAGGGGTGACTGTGTTACGTGTAGGATTGTTTTGTGCACGAAGGAACACCTTCTTGTACAACATTCCTGCACAAAAACAATCCTTAGAGACACATTCCTCTTTTTATGTTTGATGCAGAATTCACCACACATTAATAGAGGGAGCAATGAGGATAAATGAAGATATTTTTCATTGTAAATCCTCTGCTGGGTATGCACACCATTTTGGCAGAAATCAATGTTCACAATCTTTGTAATTCTGGTTCCTGCATTAAAATACATGGGTGGAGGAATGTGAATGCCCATACTTCACCGACGTAACAACTACCCAATGTAAAGTGACACAAAGCAGCACTATGCACAATGGTGCATTACTTTCCATTTACTAAAGTACACAAAGTTGCTTTGTGTGGCTTAATAAATGCCAAAAATGATTTTACATCGGGGCTGCACCACACAAGTAACACAACCCTAATGCAAATCATTGTAAAGCAGGGATCAAATGGATTTCTCTCATGAGCGTGAGGTAAACCATCAATTAGCTGCAATCCAGACCTTGCTCCTTCATGCACCTAGCACTGCATTAATACCTCTTTATTTTAGTACAGATAATGTTTTCTTGTTTACAAAAAAGCAGGATAGATCGTTGGCCTCAATTTGTTGCTGCTTGTGAGCAGGGAATGTGGTAAAAATAATTAGCAAACATGGCCCAAACCCATTTCACTTTCATTTTGCTTTTTTACATAATATATGGTGATGTAGAATTATAAAATAAATTTTTATAGTTTTCAAAAATGAAAAATTAGATATTATATAAATTGGCTTGTTCCACTTTCATTAAACATGTGACAGAATCAGTGGAAAATAACCCTTTTTACTTTGCAAAGGTTTAATGGTTGCTAATAGGGTACTTTTTTCTGGTTTAAGCACCAAACACCACAAGCATAATTTATAAGCAAATCCCTGGTGGTCCTATGTTTTAGCTTTTGTTTTACACTCCATTTTCTTGATTTATTCACTGTTATAAATAGGGCCAGTTGATTACTCTGTCCTGTTCTACACACTCAGCAACATAATTTAGAATGATTTTCACTATTTGTTTCACAAATGTGAATTTTCTGTTATATAGTTTAAAGGGGTCATGAAATGGTGTGGGCGGAACTCATGGAGATTCACTCCACATATTAGCATCATCTGGCGGAGGAGCAGGGGCACCAGCGACTGAGGGAGCTACTTCCCATGGGACCCAGGAGGCAGAATCTACTGACGCCGAGGGGACCAGTGGGACAGACTGCAAGAGGAGCACCATGGCGGAGACAGGAGGTGACAACACTGACTCTGATTCCTCCTCTGATGGAAGCTCCCTGGTGGTGGCATACACCTCTGGAAGCACCTCAGCTACAGGTACAGCCACCATCCCGTACCAGCACTGCCCTCCCAGTAGCCCCCCCATCGAGATGCCCGTGCCTGCTCACCCAGGATAGGCATCTCCTTCACACCAGGCACCTCAGGCTGTGCCCCAGTGAGCCCTGCTGCCCTCCGTGATGAGGCTACAGACCTGAGATCCATCTCTGTAGGGCAGTCAACTATTCTGAATGCCATCCAGGGGCTGGCATCCCAGATGAAGCAATGCAATGCCAACCTGGAGGGCATCCACAGTGGGTTGGCGGCCCTACAGAGATCGTTTCAGGCTCTGGCCTCCTCTCTGATGGCAGCCAGTGTCCCTGTTCCTACCACCCCCCCATCTACCACTTCCCAGCCCCAGTCTCGTCAACCCCAACCCATCCCATCCACACATATAGACAAGCATGCTCACAAAACATCACACAAGAGTGGCACAAGCAAACACAGGCAGCACACTTCAGGCTACAAGCAGTCACACATACAACAGACAGTTGCACACACAACAACATCCACTGCCTCCACTGTCTCCCCTCCTCATCCTCTTCCTTCTCCCTCACAGTCACGTCCGCACTCACACCTGCATGCACTGCATCAACAGCCACCACCACCATCACCACATCATGCAGCACACACACCTCACTTGCAGACACATCCACAACATCCATCCACGAGTCCTGTTTGTCCTCTCCCACCCTCTCTGCCCCCTCCTAAGAGACACAAACGCTCCCTCTCAGACACCCAACAGCCATCCACCTCACACATGCACACTGTCCATGCACCTGCACCCAAATCCAGCAGATGTACACCTCCTACAACCACTCCCTCTACCTCCACTCCCATACCTCCTCCCACACACCCCAACGTCCCTAAGAAGCTTTTCCTGGCCCAACTTGACCTCTTCCCTACCCCTCCAGTCCCCTGTCCTGCCTGTAAGAGCAGGGTCCCAACGACCCAGCCTATCACCTCAGCAAACAGTCTGCACTGCTCCCACCTAAAATTCAGCTGCTGGCACAAAATTGCCCCTGAGTGTGACGGCAGCCACTCATAGTAAGAGCACACCTCCGTCTCAGAAAGGGAGGACTAGGGTGGCGAAACCCAAGGGACAGGGGACGGGGACAGTGGACACACCGCCTAGTCCTGGAGGCAAGGACACAAGTCAAAGGGCAAGGGGGTACCGTCACAAGAGGGGACGCATGGATCCCCCTCCACCACCAAAGAGAGCCAAGGACCCCCCTTCACCACAAAAGAAAGCCAAGGTTCCCCCTCCACCACCAAGGAGCCCTCTCCTCCAGCAGAGGCAGCCAAGAAGCCCCTTCCACCAGCACAAGGCATGGAGCCCTCTCCTCCGGCAGAGGCAGTCAAGGAGCTCCCTCCACCAGCAGAGGGCAAGGAGCCTTCTCCTCCAGCAGAGGCAGCCAAGGAGCCCCCTCCACCAGCAGAAGGGATGTAGGCCACCCTCCAGGGACTGTTGGGCAAGGAGCCCCCTCCAGAACCAGTGGGCATGTTACCCACTTCAGAGATTGTGGCCTTTCACTCCCCACCAGAGACAATTGGGCAAGGAGCCCCCTCCAGAACCAGTGAGCATGTTACCCACTTCAGAGACTGTGGCCTTTCACTCCCCATTAGAGAGAATTGGGCAAGGAGCCCCCTCCAGAACCAGTGGGCATGTTACCCACTTCAGCTGAGGTGCCAACTACCCCCCTTTACCCCTGAGGTGCCTGCCCATTTCCAACATGATGCCCCTAAATAGTGGAGTCCGGATAATGTCAGGAGTCAAGTTGAGCCTTGGACTGTGCCCTGTGGCCATGTGGGGCTTTTGCACTTTGGAATGGCCATTGGCCCAATCTGGACATTGATGCCTGCATTTACATTTCATTTTACATTATGGTGGCTGTTGGCAGCAAATTACAGTGTTCGTACATTCTAATTGTTGTCCTTGCATTAATTTAACGTGGGTCCTGGGACATTCGTTTTACTCTGCAGCTGGTTCAGTGTATGGTGTGTGTGTGAATGGTGTGTGTTGTGCGTGTGTGTGTCACTCTCCTTTTCCTTCCTCCCTCCCTTGTGTGCTAGGCGGCTGTACTCACCGTCATCGTCTTCACCGGCATTGGTGCTCCAGGACAACCATGGCATGGTAGAGCATCAGGAAGACTTGAAGTCCCGGTGGAGTTGCTACTGCCCCGGAAATCCTGGTGGTTTGCTATGTCATAACATGGTGGGCGGTACCTTGACTTCTGCTTGGCTGTTGATGGCTACCGATGGCCAAAAAACGTCCTTGCAGGCGAGCGATTCCTAAATGATACATTTCTGGGTACCAAACACCCTCACGCTGGCTGAGTACTCTGGCTTCCAGGTTGTAAACATCAACATCGCTCTCCATGTGCAATCCTCAAAACAACTTAATACATGAATGCAGAGCGTATATCAGTGGGATAAGTAACAAGAATATAGCTACTTGACCAGGCTGTGCCTGGTACACACGTCGTGCTTTAATGTATCCCAGTTTTATATTTTACACCGGACCACACCTCGAACAATATTCTTCGAATTTCTAATGCACTCTCCTGATATTATATTTAATGGCTTTAGATGCCTAGCAAAGTTGTTGTTCATAAGCGCAATCATAAAATCTCCAATGATTTGAAATTGGACAAAGCATACAAGAAAGATTGCTGAGTAAAACCAGGCGTGAGGTAGAACGGGGCCAGGCACGTGAAAATAAGCCAGTACCACATGAGGGAAGCATAGAAGCTTACAACAAAGACTCACTGCACGCAGTCTTACTCGACCAGTGCAAAAATATCACATGCCACGGTAGCGTTCACCCTAATTTGAGGTTTGGAGTTTCAAAGGAAAAATAGCATATTTTTAAAACAATGTATGACTTAGTCTAAACACATTTAATTTAAAATTCCTTTTACTTTTTGTATATTTTTCTAAGCTTAAGACTGGGGCTATCTAACTCTGGACTTGTCAACGTTTCTGAAGGCAGCATTCAGATATGTCCACTATAACAACCAGTCGCTATCATCCTCAAAGAATTAAAAACAAAGCAAATTTGCTGATATTTTATTCTCACTCTATGATCTGCATGGCAGACAAACACCTCTGTCAGCATCATAAAGCTACTTTCTTTTTCGCTTAGGTTCCACCCACAGCGATAATAGCGATGTGTTTTACGCCCGATTAAATAATCATGAAAGGCCTGCACTTTAAAGCATTTGTATTTTGTAATTTATTTTGCAGATCATCTTCGTAAACGTGGTTACTTATTTTTGAACTGAAATTAGTATTCTGTGTTCTAATCAATGGCATCAGTGTACACTACAGAATTTCAGATCTCTGAAAATATTAATATCACATCAAAAAAGGCAAGCAGTTGATATCACTTTCACTGCATCCAATACCCAAGTGTCTGTTTATTGTTTTTGTCAATCGTTCATTAAGTCAGCTTCCAGGATGCCTGTATTGACGTAAATAGTGCGTAGATGTTATATATTCTGTAGGCCTGATTCACAAAAGTACTTTTTGGGTAAGTTTACTACTTTCGGTATTCACAGACTCCGGGCATGATTCATAAAAGCAAACTTGCACTTTTGTGTACCTTTACTCTTTTTCAGTATTCACAAACTACGATGTAATAGTAACTTTATGACTGCAGAAACTCCGCAGTTGGGGCGAGAGCTCCGCACATAAAAAGATAGGCCAAGCCTGATTGGTTTCAGGTGCTTATTAGTTTCAAATTAAAGGTGTGCATAAGATTCCTGTGCACTAAGTTGAAGAGGTTTCTGTTGGCAGAGATTGTTCCCTTGTATGCAGAGTCTGCTGTTTACAGACATGTGGAATCTCTACACTTAGGGAGGAGCCTCCTCCAGAGTGAAGAGTTTCCACCAGTCATAAAGCAGAGTTGTAAGTTAGCTAGTGTAACACTACTGCTGTAAATTATGACTATCCAGACCACTCCCACAACTGGGGGGCTTGAAGCATGTAAATTACACCTTTGTAGTAAAATTACACTCTAAGGGTCTGATTAACATAGGCAATCCTACACATGGCGGAGAGGACGTCCTTTTGAGAAGGGTGCCCTATCCACCATGCACCTATACCTGTTATGTGGTCTGCCTCTGCCAGTCAAAATTAATGTGGTGCCAGGTAAGAATATAGTCACCATCAACCATATTTCCCATTTTCTGTTTCATGTGTGACTAGGTAACACAGCCCATGTTTTATATTTTTGGTAATATGACATGAAGTATGGATTTCATACATTTAATTAGTACTGCAAGAGCCAGAATTCATGGTAAACACGTCACTTTTGATAATGTGCCAGCTGTGGCTCGATCTATGTACAACTGATGCTAAAATTATTAATTAATCTCTGTGCTGCACTCATACATGCATTGCTTCTTGCACAGTATATGTACATACCACTCATAAACACAACACATTGCAGTACTTGTATTAAAATGTGTTACATGTTGTATTAAGGTTAGTTTAATACTCCTCAAATGGCCTGAGTGAATCTTTCTCATGGGGCATAAGTCTGTGTAACTACAGCAGGGCAACATACAGCGCAACAATAACAACGACTGATATATACCGATGCTAAAAAGATGTGTGTTTTATGACAAACAGAATATATGTTAAAATATGTATAGCCTGCCTTTATACAGTAGAAAAATAATCTTGACATATATACTGGTAAACTAAGGTTTGCTAATGTTTTCTTATTTCATTTATTAGGCCCTGTGCTGTTGTCTGATACACAATCTGCAACATGAGCGATGACTGCTCCTAGCAGTGCTGTCATACTAGGACTGGCACCCAGTAGCGGTCAAATGGTCGAGGCTCGTCCTTAATCAGCGCTTCTTGATAAAAATGTTATTTCTTGACTTTATTCCTGACGTAGTAGCTGTTTGTATTTTATCACATATTCCTGATGTCCATTAGCGCAATAAAACATTCTGTTGTTTTACTTATTAGTATTTTGTCAGTGTAAGGCTAGGGATTTACTGTATGTTTGACTTCGCTCAAGGTAGGCTAATACCATTTTCTGTGTCTTTCAAAAGGATTAGTTCAAATATTAAGATTTATTATCTAAATTGCACCTGCATCTTCTCTTTGTAGCTGCTGGATAGATCTAGGTATAATTTTAATTACTCCATAGTACTTAGAGTACTTTGGCAATTCCGTGTTACTCTTGTGACACATAATTACTGATTTTACCACCAAAACAGCACCTGATGTAACCAGTTCTCTTGTCTGGGGGAAATTGGATCATGAGAAGCAGTGAAACAACACAATAACGTGAATGCTTGTATTTGTCTTTTGGTGATCACAATCAGCATGCTTAGCGGTCATTATGGATGGAGTGGCAGTATTTTAACGCATGCTGTCTTAGGGCAGCATTTTCAGTAGACTTTTTACTGGAGAGGCCAGAAAACTAACTCAATATGCATTTTTGGTTGATATTGCACCCAAAAGAACATTTGGGGTATTTTTTTTGCGTGAAATGCATTTTCTATTTTTTTTTTTTAAACAGGAAGAGAGTGCCATAGAGACTGGTACACCAAGTACCAACTTCCTCTTTCTGTCCTGAAGTCTCCTCCCTCTGCTTTGTCCAGCCTTTGGTCACTTTGAATTTAGATCTTGGAGGGAAAGTATCACTCTCTTTCTTTGTCTGCAATCTCTGCTGTATTTGCACCACTGAAATCGTAACGTTTCGGTAAAAACTCAACTGAGTGCAATACGACGTTTTGGAAAAAGTTGTTTGAGGAAGGGCAGCACTAGTATTTTCTGTTACTTTTGGGGGTTTTTTTTCTCCAATTTTTATGTGTTTGTTGGTGGGTGGCCTGTCTTTAGGCTGGAAGAGGTGGGCTCACGTCGATTTCATGTTTTTTTAATTTGACATTTTTGCACTTTTTTTGATGGCGGAGGCTTAAAGTGAAAAAAACTCTTTCTCAATTTTTTATTTTTTAATTTTTTATTTTATACTCATTTGCTTACCATTTTACTGTGATGTTGTTTTACTGTTTGGGGCCTAGACTGCCCTGCACTAGGCCTTGGGTGTATTTTTGATGTATTTTTCACATTCTCACAGCTGCTATGCCTTGTTAAAAACATTTAGGGCCAGATGTATCAAGCGTTTTTGCATTCGCAAACGGTGCGAATGGCCGTTTGCGAATGCAAAAATGTCTTTCATTATGTATGAAAGGCATTCGCTATGCAATTTTAAGGAATCGCTAAAATAGCGATTCCTTGAAATTGCAACCCCGTTTAGAGAATCGCAAATTGTGATTCTCTAAATAAGAAATCGCAAATAAGTAATCCTTATTTGCGATTTCTTACGCACATGTATCAAGCTTTTCCTTAATGCGAATTGGGTATTAAGAAATTGCAAATAAGTAATCCTTATTTGCGATTTCTTACGCACATGTATCATGCTTTTCCTTAATGTGAATTGGGCATTAAGGAATCACAATTTACCACCAAATACAACTTGGTGGTAACCATGTGCATTTTTAAAATTGACATGTAATGCACACATGCCCCTTTGACATGTGTGCGTCTTACATGTCCTTAAAATGTTTTTGGGGGTGCAGCAGGCCCCCAGCACCCTCGGGTTTTGCATTTCCTAAATTGTGAATTCCAGTTAGGAATTTGCAATTTGGGAAATGCAAAAAATTCGCAAATTGGGGCCTACAGGCCCATAGATGCGAATGGGGTCTGTATCGCAATTTGCGATTCGGTAATAGCATTTGCGATTTTTAAGAAATAGGTATTACCGAATCGCAAATATGATACGTACCATTTTGCGACTCAGAAATAGCGATTTCTTAAAAATCGCTATTACCGAATTGCAAATGGCTTTGAATAAAATGCAAAAAAATAAGTTATTTTATTTTTTGTCTGTCTGTATTTGTTGCTGCCTAGAAATGTGGTGGTTCCTAAAGTACAGGTCCATGTTGCCAGACATCTCATTTGTTCTCAGTATGCATGTATGTGTGTGTGTGTAACAGCTATTTTGTCTTTGTTCTCTATGCTTCCATATTTGTTGGCCATGCACTGACTACCATTCTTTGGATAGTGTCCCCATGGGCCCCAGTGGGTTAACATAATTTTTTAAAATTATTTTTGCCTGCCTGCCCCACTTGCCATAGAATTCTAGTGGACCCTGGTTGGGTAACAGCAAATATTTAATTTAATTATTACATTTTGTCCCTGCTCACCCTGCTTCCTATAAAAATTCCAGGGCTTTGGAGAGACAAACCTTTTCTGTGTAACATTTTCATGTGAACAAATAGTTTATGAATATTTTGGGTACACTATTGTTAAGCATTTGAGATGATGATGATCATGATGACTTCACTTGCATTACATTGGCTAGATTCTTCTAATTGCCCATGTTTCACTGACATTTTTATTGCTCTGCTTGCAGGTGCTGCAGAAGACATCACACGCAGTACTGATACAGAGAGAAGTCTACAAATGTATCAGCTGACAGTGGCACCCAAGATCTCCTCTGCTAAGTGATTTTGCTCCTAGTGCTAAGTGCCAACTGCTAGTGCTAAGAAGATGGCCCTAAAGAAGCAGGTTCCACTGGTTTCAAGCCCTCATACGTTTTCAGGAAATGAGGAAATGTGCTGTGCCCGCTGCACCCTCCTCTTGGCACAAAGATGCTGAGATGATCTCTCCTGCATCAGTTGCATCACCACCAATGTTCCCTCTAATTTTTTTCCACTGTGTGCGGCAGTGTGCGGTCTCTGTGTGCTGCAGCCAAGGATACGTGCGCCAAGAAATTGACCATTCAAGCGCGCGCAGCGCATAACTAGCCAATATCTTTGGCATTAGCCTCTCCATACCACCAACAAAATGTTAAGTAATAAGTCATACCAAAGTGAGCAAAACGTTATGCATTTCCTAGCTCATTAACCATTAATTTTCAACTCAAATATCACTTGCTCACTTGTATGCTAAAGCACTCCAAATGATGTTTAAAACACTCCCCGCGGCATTTAAAAGCTGTTTTCATTGACTTTAATCCAGATTAAAATATGAGCATTATCTGCCTTAGGGGAGCACGTATATCGCTCTAAAAGGCTTATTTAAGCTCAGAAAGTGATAAAGCATATAAACTACCACAAAGTATAGGAATGGTGGAACATTTGATAACAGCACATTTTCTACTGTTTTGAAGCATTTCCTAGCTCATGAACCATTGATTTTCAAGACAAATATCACTTGCCCGCTTGTATGCTAAAGCACGCCAAATGATGTTTAAACACTCCCCGCGGCATTTAAAAGTTGTTTTCATTGACTTTAATCCA
Organism: Pleurodeles waltl; assembly: GCF_031143425.1. Taxonomy (NCBI): domain Eukaryota; kingdom Metazoa; phylum Chordata; class Amphibia; order Caudata; family Salamandridae; genus Pleurodeles; species Pleurodeles waltl. Next base: position 606,573,874 of record NC_090437.1, on the reverse strand, counting down.
GATTCAAATATGAGTATTATCTGCCTAAGGGGAGCACGTATATTGCTCTAAAAGGCTTATTTAGGCTTAGAAAGTGATAACGCATATAAACTACCACAAAGTATAGGAATGGTGGAACATTTCATAACAGCACATTTTCTACTGTTCTGAAGCATTTCCTAGCTCATGAACCATTGATTTTCAAGACAAATATCACTTGCCCGATTGTATGCTAAAGCACGCCAAATGATGTTTAAAACACTCCCCGCGGTATTTAAAAGCTGTTTTCATTGACTTTAATCCAGATTCAAATATAAGCATTATCTGCCTTAGGGGTGCACTTATATCACTCTAAAAGGCTTATTTAAGGGTAGAAAGTAATAAACCATATAAACTACCACAAAGTATAGGAATGGTGGAACATTTGATAACAGCACATTTTGTACTGTTTTGAAGCATTTCCTAGCTCATTAACCATTAATTTACAGGACAAATATCACTTGCTCGCTTGTATGCTATAGTGAGCCAAATGGTGTTTAAAACCTGCATCCTGAAGATGTCCTTGTTGTCCTTCCTGCTCGGCGGCAACGAGTGACCTTGCCCTCGCACTGTGTCTGTTTTGTAGACGCAGCGCTGACGTCCTCTCTGCCGCATGATGCAGGGAGCGACGTTGCAAGAACGTTGCAAGGTGCGCGCTTGCCAAAGTGGCCTGCGCGATGGGGGAAGGAAAGGTGCGCGCTCACTCGCGCGCACGCCATACAGGGAACATTGATCACCACCACCAAAACATAAAGCCATGTCTCTCAGTGCTGCAGTGAATGCAGTCATGGACAGAAGTAAATCTGAAATGGAAATGTTGCAGCCACAAACCAAATCATTACAGGAAAGCTGACAACAGGAGCTGCAGGCAACAACACATCTTTTGGAAGTTGGCGCAGAACAAGAGGTTGAGGTTCCTGCTGTGCAAGATGTTTGTTCAGGAGACTGCTCTTCCCCAAATGGCTTCATGATCTCCAGCAAGGAAGAGAAAGAGTAGTCTTTTCCAAGCCCCCGTCTGATGATCTGAAATTTTTTTGGACCCAGACAGAGTCCAAGAGGCAAGGGGAAAAGATGGTTCCTGAAAGCCCTGTTAGTGAGAAAGGTGGCGACGATGATGATGAGCCAGGGATCATCAGAGTGGTACACAGGAGGTACAGATCACCTCTATCCAGTCTGCTCAGAGACATGGTTCCACCAACACCACCAGCTCCCTTAACACCCCAAAAACCTGCATCTGCCACCACCACCTAGCCCACAATAATGATAACACACCACAAAGTAAGGTTAATAACAACATAACCACCTAGATAAAGAAAGCTCTCCTTCCTAGTTTGGTACTTCTTTAGGCTTATCCTCAAGAGGAAAACATTACAAATTTCTCCATTTGCCAAAAGAAAGTTCATCATGGTAAGCCAGGTGGGCACTATGGTACCAGAGGTCAATCGTCCCAGTTGGAAAAACAACACATGATCACATGAAAAGAATACTTTCAAAACATAGCTGGTGGAGGTAAGAGGGAACCAGCACCTGAAGTGATAGAAGAAAGCAGTCAGGGGAAAGAAGAGGAGGATGCGAGCAGCAGCATCATGCAAAGCAGCCATGCAAGCCTCCCCCATAATATACAACCCTTACCTGCAGCAACCGCCTGCACAAAGTCCAGACATATGCAGGAACTTTCACCCCAAGGAACCCAGGCAGCTTATCGGCTGTTGGTACCCAAAGGTCACTTGCCACAGTAGTACCACAAAAAATAGCCTACTTTTAGGGCTGTGTTTATCAAGGAATCTCTATACCATAGTAACCACTGAAATGCCTGTTTCAACAATGAGAAGCTGGCTAAAATGATAGCACTTGATCTCTTCCCTTTCTGATTTGTGGAAGGAGTGGGCCTTTTGGAATATGAGGAGGATCTCTGCCCAAAATGAAATGTTGCAATCTGGACCTATTTTGCCAGAGTGACTGAGCCAACAGTACATCATGAAGTGCTGCAATTGGTTAGCAACGATAAGTAGCAGAGCACTGTCCAGTGCATTCACCTCACAACAAACATATGGACTAGTTGTCTAGCAACAGATTACTAGTGCATTACTACACATTGGATCTCTTTTCAAGGAGCTAGGCAAAGGCTAGCTGCTTGTCTCACTACTAATGCTGCTTTTCAGGGCATTCAGCAGCATGCAACAAACTGGCCCTAAACTATCTGGATGTCTCCTCAGAGGTGCACCTGGATCAAAACCCATTATTAATCTATTGGTTTGGGAAAAGGGCACAGTGGCCAAAGCTGAGCAAGACTGCAATAAAGTATCTTGCATGTCTTAGAGCCAGTGTTTATTTGGAGTGTGTTTTAAGTGCAGCTAGTGCAGTAATCACAGTCAGAAGGAGCAGCCTCTTGAACATTCAGTTCAAGCATTGACTTTGAAATGAGCAGATAGTGACAGTCTGCTGCAAAAGAAGGTCTGTTTCCTAAAAAGAAGTTAAAGAACAAAAAGATGTCTCCCATCCCTATCTTTTTTCATTCCCTTGCTGGACTGCCAGTGAAGATTTAAAAGAGTGCCCTGTATTGTCTAGCACTCTCGTGGGGAAGACAGACACATAGGGACACCACACTTGGAACAAATGCCTAACTGGCATTCATGAGTAATGAGTACCTGATGAGCCGGATGATGAGGATATTACAAGAGAAACCAATCAGCGACATGTGAACTGTGTACTAGTAGAAACTGTAGATTTAAGGTTTTAGTTTTATTGGACAAAGCGTGAACATGCACCCCCTTGACCAATAGGGACTTGGGAAGTAGTTTTAGGAAATCTAACTTAGCTGGACTGCACTGGGAGGAGACACCGCTTTTATTCAATTTGTGTCTTGAGGAGAGATGTGCTTAACTTTAATGCTTAAAGACTTTGGCCCATATTTATACTTTTTTAGCGCCGCATATGTTTAGTTGCATTAAGGTGCACTTTATTTTATTTTGTTTCTATTCAATGGCGTGGAGATTTGGGTCAATTGGACTACACAAGATTCTGCCATGCAGACTGTATCTCCTGTACAAGTTTGAGGAGCTTGATGCTGCACCCCAACATTCCATCACTGAACTTGAGTGCTTGGCTCCTTATTTCTTACAATACAGACACCTAAACCACCAAATAGATTCAAGTTTTTGGATCTAAACATTGTTATTAAAAGGTTAATGGGTCCAACTTTTGAAGGTATAGGCAAGTCCTCCTTGCAGCATTTAATTTGGAAGTCTGTCTTTTTGGTAGTAGGTACATATTATCTTAACTATTTATCTACAAGCATTTCACTATTGAAATATTGAGGAAAGATAAAATACTGTTCTAAAAGTAGAGAAATAAATTAACTTGAAAGCCTGTGTTATGTGATAGAACTTTAAATCTTAATATATTATATTCCTTACACATTTATTCCCTTGATTATGTACTCATGTATCAATATATGTACTACTCCAATCCTACTGTACAAAAGAAGGGAAAAAAAGAAACATTTTACTCTCTTGAAAGCTCTACTCTTTCTGGCCATCCCCCTATCAATCTATCCTCTATCTCCACTCTCTGACTCATCCCAAACCCATTCTACTACTATGATCCCCAAACTACCCCCTTCCCAGACTCTTCCCTCCTCTACCCCTCCTGGCTCTCGCCAAACCTCATTTTATGACTCTGAACTCCCAAGCAACCATTCAAAATTCTCCTTCATTTATCTCTTCTTTGACTCATCCCAAGCCCCACTGAACTACTATGATCTCCCTAATACCTTTCTATGGACTCTTACATCCTTCACCTCCGCTTTCTCATCTCACACCTCATCTTTCTACTATGATCTCCCAATTAACACTTCTGGATTATTCCATTCAAATCAACTAACAGACTCAGATGTCCTCTGCTCAAATTAACTCATACCTCCCTACATTAATACTGTACTCATCTTTCCCCATACTAACCCACCACCAATCCTTTTAGGTTCTGGAATAGCATGCTCTTCCATGAAAAGCATTTCAAAGCCTAGTCAGGGGTAGTAAGTGATATATATATATATATATAAATATATATATATATATATATATATATATATATATATATATATATATATATATATATATTTATATATATATATATAATTATAATTACTTTTCTGTTGTTGAAACATGTTTTTTCAGTTACATGTTAAAAATGCAGGTTTAGTTAGTTTTGAGGAGTGGCGGGTTTTAAGTTTTAAGTTGAACCTATAGAGGTGGGCTTTATGATTGTAACTGTATTGATTCTACTTACTTTGAAAGTAGCTTTGTCCAGGTTTACGGGTGTAGAATTGTATTTTTCTGTGTGAAATCCTTGATCTTTGCTGAATTGCTATTTAGTATCTAACGATTATTATATACATAAGGAGAGTGAGTGTTAAGTGATATATTTTAAAAGATTTTCGTTTCAAAATTACATCCAGTTTCATTGGATTTCATTGAATTTTTAAATTTACTAATGAAGGTGTCTTATTATGTTCTTGAAGTCTTCCTCTGGCTTTTCTCTGTGCAGTCCAGCATAGTTTTTTTTCTTCTATTTCTTAAGTTTTCCTGTGAAAAATGGTAAGAGTTGGAGCTTTTTTTTACAGTGTTGACTTAATTATGTTTATATTTTTATCGGTTAGTCAGTTTTACAGTATGTTTTATTACCTACTTTCTATTTTGTTTAAATTTTCTTCCAGTTGTTACCTTTTTTGATAGATGTTAATTTGTTTTTCTGTTTTATGTGCATTTGTTGCATTGTTGTATTATTGATATATTTGTCAGAACTACTTTCAGAGAGCAACAGGGCATGCCAGGGCTACTGGGCCCAACCGTAGTGGTTGAGGCCTTTTACTCCTAATGTCCCGGGACCCAACCTACTATGAATCCCACTCAACTGGGCCAAGCACCCCTTCTGCTCTTCACTGTTTTTGTGGTTGAGCAGTCAAGTCTCCCTCAGGAGGGGGAATGTAGATACAGGTCAGTGAACATGACTCATAACTCAAAATGCAGGCAGTACAAACAATAAATCAATATGCAGCCAAATACTTGCTTTTATGAGCAAAAGCAGCATTTCATTTCTAATTCTACACATGTAAAGAGATGCGATACTCAAATGCAATAACACAATCCCCATTGAGGCATAGTAGTTGTCAGGCAATCTCTATCCCACCCTCCTTTATGTAATGTGTTGAGGGTTGCCCATTCACAAGTGGCCGCATCAGGGAATGCAAACTATTATGCTGTATTCAAGAGTTCTCCCTTCTGACCTTTTAGGAATTTAGTCAAAAGTGTTGGTGCTGCCGCAGTGCCATTAATAGCAAGTCCCCTGGGCCATAAGGCCCGTTTTCAGTCTTACACGCTCCGGCAGTATGGCAGTGTTCAGCAGTGCAGTGAGTGTCCTGTCTTAGAGTGTTCTCAAGTCCAGATTCTGTGCAATGAAGTCAGGTCTCTTGTAATGGATGCAGTGGCACCCAGTGGTGCAGGATGTTCTCGTTGAGCATAGCTCCTAATTGGATTTCACTGATCAGAGTTGTACCTACTCTGAGACACAAAAAGTAAGTTGCTCTTCGCCCTAAGAGTGGGAGGGGGCTAGTGTGATTCCTCTGATCCCAAATGGAGCTCCAACAAGGGTGCAACATCCTCTGAGGTGTCTCAGTGAACCTCAGGGACTTTGTCAGGTGCAGATCATGGTGTGTGGGCTCTACCTGCTTGTCCTAGCAGTTATCTTGCTGTCCTGGGTGATGACCTGAACTCTAGGGCAAAGTGGTTACCGACAGCCACTCCTAGCATGTGGGGTTGCTGGGGTACTCACAATCAAGGCGCAGACTCTCCTGAGGCAATCACTCTCACTACAGCAGCACCTCATGGAATACAGGGTCACTGATCCCGGAAGTCACACCTCATTCAAGGAATCCTTATGCAGTGCTCCTCCCTGGACCTTGCTCCCTCCAACACTCTCCTTAACCTCACAGAGTACAGTAATCTTGACAAGCAGGCAGGCAATGGTGCTCCAGAGCAGGAGATCTTGGTATCCTGGGTGATGTCCCAAACCCAGCAGGGAGACTAATAGGCCTAAATTGCAGTGTATTAACAGTCCACATCGCAGGTTCATCTCTTCTTATTTGTTGACTTTATGCTTATCTTTGAAGATGTGCAATACTACACTGTCTTATGGCTATGTTCGTGCTACAGAAATACTATAGAAATACTTTTTCAAAAGGCCTAAGACAGAATGACACTTTAGACCACAAACCTATATTTGTGGTGGCAAATGGGTGGCTTTACTGATGCCAGTTATTTACAAAAGGTTACATCTCAAATGTAAATGCATGTAGTTCTACATTCTGTTGCCAGAAAATGCATCGGTATGCAGGAGTAATTGTCACTTAAGATGCAGCAAGTTGTCAGCACATGGTGCTCTTTGCTTTGCGTATTTGAGTACATTTACAAACATCTAGGTTGTGAGCATTCACAAACAGCTCTCTTACCCTTTTCCATCATGGTCAGATGCTTGTTCCCGACACTGCTGGAGAACTTCCCTTTCCCTTGTAGGAAGGGAAATGGAACAACCCCGGACTTCATGAGGATGTAGGTCAAGAGATTTCTCCACAGGTAAAAAATGTTTTCTGTGTGGGGAAATAAGAGAAGGAAAAAAAGATGTGCAACATTTTCAAATGTTACAAATAATTTCCAGTAGTAGGCCTAGAAAGAGATGAGACTGACACTGACAAATTACTGGAAATGCATATGGTGATGCATGAGTTTGGTTGTATCATGATGTGCTACAAGAGTGACATACTACTGTAATCAATAATACATATATAGTGTGCCTTAATGTTACTAATGTAAAGTGAAGCATCTAAATTGTATTATTGAAGGTGCATTCACAGTAGAAAGTTAGTAGTTCATGTATCTGTGTGCTCTAATGTTTGATTTTAACAGGCTGAATTGTAGCCCTCTTGCACATTTATATTCAACTGTTTTAATTATGGTGAAATTGAACATTGTCATGTTTCATTTAGGATTCCTATTTTCCTTTATATTTGAAATGTGCACTTATAATCAGGTATTTGAAATGTGCATTTCATGCTTTACTAAGTTAGCATAACCAAAAGCCTGAAACATTTGGGAGCAGATTTAAGAAAAGTGGCACTGCCACTTTCCTTGCGGCCCCTTAGCACCCCCCTACTGCCACCATGTTTGTGCTGTATTTAAAATAAGATGCACCATGGCGCAGGGTAGTGGGCAATAGCATAAATTGTTTTGATGCTAGTGATGTACTCTGTAGGAGTAGTGGCAAAATGTTGGCGCTCCTCCTGCAGAGTACATAGGGGCCCATTACAAATTATGGTATGCCCCCTTTTAATGCCTGCTTTGAGCAGGCATTAAAAGTGCTGAAAATAATAGTGATAGGAAATCACTTAGATTTCCTTGTGCCATTTTTACGGCCCCTCCTAACGGGGAAACGCCCCCCTTGCGTCCATTATGCCTGGCACAGGCATAATGTGGCGCAATGGTTTGCGCTATGGCAGTGCTATGGTATCTTAAATCTGCCCCATAGTTTCTTGTGTTTAACATTTAATGTGGAGTTTTGCTTATATTGCTTTTTCTTTTCAGGTGCATTTCTGGGGGCAGACCACCATGTCTGTGACTGCTTTTTTAATAAAGCAGCTTTTTTTTTGTATTGCAGCCCGTTTTCCTTAAAGGAAAACGAGTTGCAATACACTTGGGAAAATGAAACCATTTGGTTTAATTTTTTCAGAGTAGGCAGTGGTCTACTCTGCACTACCTGCTCTGAATAAATATTTTTGGCACCATTCACAAAGGGGAAGGGGTCCCATTGCGAATGAGTTAGCACCCACTTCACATGGGTGCTAACTGCGGATTGTTTTGCGACCGCGTTCGCGGTCACAAAGCAATTCTGCATCGCGGTGCGAATCGCAAATAGGAAGGGGAACACCCCTTCCTATTTGCGAGTCGCATTCCCATTTTGCGAGTCGGTACCGACTCGCAAAATGGGAATGTGCATCGCAATGCCCGTTTTGCATGCCACAAACTGCGAATTTCGCAATTTGCGCCATGCAAAACGGTTCCTACATCTGACCCTTGGAGGGGTACAGACCTCTCTACTTTTTATTCCTTTGTGTGGTTTATGCCACGCAACTCCTCTTCATCAGAATTTCTACTAATGTTTCCATTATGCTGTCACTTTCCTATATTTCCTATATTTGCTGAGACTTAGGGCCTCATTACGACTTTGGCGGTCCGTGGACCACCACAGCGGTGGTCAGACTTCTGTTGGTCTGGTGGTCGGACCGCCGTATTACAAGTTTGGCAGTCATACCAACAAAAGATCGCCAGTGGTCTGCCGGCACTGCCACACAGCACAGACCGACATGGTCACGAGGAAGCACAAACAGTCTAGCGAAGTCTGTATTTCTGCCTGACCCATTACGATGTTGCCCGCTGCCAATGTGACTGTGGCGTTCTAACCACCATGCACAATCTGACGTAAACGGACAGTATAAAGGGAGACACTCACCTGCAGGAAGCCTCACACGTCAAATGCCACTGCTGATTGTCATTGAAAGACAATAAAATCAACACCGCCACGGATGCCAACAACCATAAGTACACACACCTACCTATGTCATTACCTTGAAAACAGCTTGCAGTGCCAGCTTGCACATCATAAGGAGGGGGTACTCCACGGGCAGTAGGTACATGTCTCAACCTACACACACTCACAAACATACATTAACATGCACACAGTCACAATATGGCCCCTTTGGGCAGTACACCTACACTGCTCTGCAACACCACACAAATACACACAGCCACACAGCTCAGGCACAGGGAGACTGAAGGCTACAAACATTGTCATTCACATCAACAACAACACTCATAGAGCACATCTGCAAGTACAACTCACATAATCACATTTACCACTGGCCAGGGACTGTCCTCTCATACAACACACTTATGTATTGATGTGGCATGCAACACAAACAACACCACCATTAAACAACCCTGCAATGGACACACACATTATACGCACACAGCACAATGGGAGCACAATGGCATGCACAAAACACAGAGAAACAAAAGGACATAGAACAACATGCCAACTATACCTGCATAATTGTGATTGGGCCATCTGGGACACCTAGGGAAGGAGTATGCACTGGAACATATATCACTTTAAACAGGCTCCTCAAACTACATGTTCACAGGGAATGGCCCTACATGGGTCTCAGGGACAAACAATACTAAATCCAAATGTCATGCACATCTGCACAATGGGGAAGGGCAAGTCAACAGAGCACATACAACTCCTACTGCATGGGACATTCATCTACAGGAACTAGCTGCAAGGGACACACACCTAAATGGAAACATGTGCAGGCAAATGCAAACACAGCTAGCATAATTTAACACATTCCATGTCTGCACAAACAAAACAGAAGCTGACACACTTCACATAAATACATTAGCCATATCAGGGGAGCAAGTCTAACACCAAACATGCCCACATTGGATAGTAAAAAAAGAAATACTTACAATACCAAACAGTACACAATGCCATTACACCACCATTGCATTTACACACACATACCTATACACATAACATATACCATTCTATTGGGGGATGCCAGCACTTCCCACAAACTCACATACTGCAAACAACAGCACATGGAGCAGCAAGGAGGCTCAAACATACACTATTGGAGGCACACAACCAAAGTCACTCAAGAACAGCATAAAGCTAGCGTTAGAAATGGGGTTTCTGGCTGGCTAGGGTATGCACCGAAGCCAGGCAGAACCCACCCACTCTAGTCAGGGCAAGGGAGTTACAAGTCCAAGATAACCCCTGCTCAACCCCTTGGTAGCTTGGCACGAGCAGTCAGGCATAACCCGGAGGCAATGTCTAAAGCGTTTTCCCAACACACACAACACACGTGACGCACTATCCCCACCACAAAGGAGCCAGAACTCCAAGTTATTTGAAAATATATTGTATTGTACACAACACAATTATTAGACCAAACACAACATGTCAGTAATACCCTGCTACCTTAGCAGTTGTCAGAACGTGACACATTAGTTACTCTTCAGAACCAGCAGTAGTCACATATAACACACAGGTTACTTAGGGGCACATGTACGTACCATTTTTTCTGTCGCAAATGGCCCGATTTGCAGAATCGGACCATTTGCAACAGGAACAAAAACATTTTGGAATGTACAGCACCTATTTTGCGATTCGGTAATCTATTCACTGAATGACAAAATAGGTTTGTGAGTCGCAATTAGGAAGGGGCGTTCCCTTCCTAATTGCGAGTCGTAGCGCGGTGTAGCATTGTTTTGTGACCCTGAATGCGGTCACAAAACAATCGCAGTTAGCACCAGTTTCAAACTGGTGCTAACCCATTCGCAAACAGGAAGAGGTCCCGATGGGACCCCTTTCCCTTTGTGAATGGCAGCGAAAATATTTTTTCAGAGCAGGCAGTGGTCCCGCGGACCACTGTCTGCTCTGAAAAAATGAAAAGAAAACTTTTCATTTTTGTTTTTTAAATGCATCTCGTTTTCCCTTAAGGAAAACGGGCTGCATTTCCACAAAAAAACGCTTTATGTAAAGGCAGTCACAGACACAGTGGTCTGCTGTCTCCAGCAGGCCACCATCCGTGTGAGGGTGGCCATTCCCAATGGGGTCGCAAATTGCGACCTACCTCATGAATATTCCTGAGGTAGGTAATTTGCGACCCCATTGGGAATCGCAAACAGTGTAAAGTACACTGTTGTACATCCGGTTTAGCGACTAAGACTTGCAGTTGGTGAGTTGCAAAACCGGATCTTTGTACATGTGGCCCCTAGTATTCTGCAACATAAGCAGTAGTCAGGAATCACATTACCACACAAATGCACTTGTCATTAAAGTATCATAAATGCCTGTACCAAGAGCATTATAAAACACATGGCAAGTCAAGAAAACATATTAGCATTTCATGCCCATAAAAAGAACATTAGCATACAAATATGAAACATCATAAACAAGCAGGGTAGCATATACATCATTAATGTCCATACCAGGAACATATGAAATATGTACATCCTTGAAAAGTACCTGTTTTATGATGAGAACGGCACTTCTAGTGCCATGAGGATCAAAAGGGGGGCCATTGGCGCTCCTGTGTGCAAAAACGGAGTCCGTTTATGTCAGAGGGGAGATGGCCGGCATGCACCCCCTCTGTTTCCTTAATAATGGGCCCCTCTTCGGGCCTGTGATCTCTGCCCCCCCCCATGCCTTCACTGGCCCTCCAAAGAAGGGGGAAGCCAAAGCAATGCCACCAGCCAACAAGGGGGCCACTACAGGGGGGCCAGCAGCGCTGGGGGCCTCTGATGAGGCTTCCACCCCCACCCGCTGTCTCAGCCTATGATAGGGGTCTCCGCTGGTGCAGGGGGAGCCTCCGATGAGGCTTCCTTCCCCTCTGCCCATCCACAAAACCAAAGGGGACCGACTTCACAACACGACGGAGAAGCCGGTCCGGCCCACAGCAATAGGCAGGCACCAAAGTAGGAGCCTGCTTGTGCCCCGGGGGTGCTTCTCAGAGTGTGCTATGCCCTCGGGGCACGGGAGGAGCGTGCTCGCTCCTTTTTCTTACTTAATGCTGCCCCTGGGGTCCCTGGTGCAGCGCTTCACTCGCGCTTCTCCACAACAGCCCGGGTCGCGGCGGTGAGATCCGGCGGCAGAACAATGCACTTTCCAAAGTGCTAGAATGAACTCAGCAACAGTGCTGCCCCAGCCCTGCAGAATGAGGGTGAAGTGCTTTTCTAGGTGCTACAGGTGGTCAACAAGGCACTCTTCACGTTCTAGGCAGTTGCAGGAGTCAGGGGCTACAGCACCCTGCCACTGGGGGACAGCAGTAACGGAAGAAGGAGCACAGGTGATAGGGCACAGCATCAGCAGTCCATGGCAGTTCTTGGGTCCTTCCACCAGTCTGTGTCCAGTTCCAGGTAAGTTCCAAAGTATCTCCAAGAGTTCCCAAATTGTAAGGAAAATTCCCCTGTACTTATACTCAGTTCTACAGTGTGTTTTACAAAGAAGGCGGAGAGGAGGTTCCAACCAGTTCCAACTGGTTCTGGGAGTGCCCCCTCTATCCTTCAGCAAAGGCTCCAAACATCAGCTGGGGGTAAACAACCCTATTGTGTGAGACCATGGCACAGCCTTTACAAATGCAGGTGTATGCAGGTGTGCCCTGCCTCTCCCTTCTCTCAGCCCAGGAAGACTATTCAGCATGCAGATACACCTCTGTGACACCTCCATCCTCCCTGTGTACAGACTGTCTGAAAAGTATGCACAAAGCCCAACTGTCACCCTGCCCAGACATAGATTGGAGTCAAGCTGCAAAACACGAGAGTCATAACCACAGAGAAATGCTCACTTTCTAGAAATAAACAAACACAAATGATGGACAGAATGCAGAACCAATCAAACATTCACCCAAGCCAGGTCTTCCCTGGACCAAAAACAAGCCTCCTGGGACCAGTTTCAGAGTATTACCCTTTATCAGCCAAGCTAGCTTGAATCCAGTAGCACAGTGAGCAAGGGACCCACGTCCGGGCATGCCCGGCACACTTTATCAACAAAAGCAAACAAACCCAAATGATGGACGGAATGCGGAACCAATCAAATATTCACCCCCAGTCACAGACCTGGGTTTAATCCATCAATTCTTTTGCTCACCATGCCGCCCTAGTTTGGACCTAACCATATGCAAATCAGTCTTGACCCTGTTCCCCAAGGGAATAGTCCAGACCGAACTGCCAAGCCAGGTCTTCCCTGGACCGGAAACAAGCATCCTAGGACCGGTTTCAGGGTATTACCTTTCATCAGCCAGGCTAGCTTGAACCCAGGGGCACAGTGAGCCCGGGACCCGCGTCTGGGCATACCCAGTGCACTTATGGCGACAAGAGCAAACAAACACAAATGATGGACGGAATGCAGAACTAATTAAACATTCACCCCCAGTCACAGATCTGGGTTTAATCCATCAATTCTTTTGCTCACCATGCCACCCCAGTTTGGACCTAACCATATGCAAATCAGTCTGGATTCAAGCTAGCCTGGCTGATGAAGGGTAATACTCTGAAACCGGTTCAAGGATGCTTTTTTCCAGCCCAGGGAGGACCTGGCTTGGTAGTTCAGGCTGGTCTGTGCCCATGAGGAGCAGGATCAAGATTGATTTGCATAGGGCCTGGTCCAAACTGGAATGCCATGGCAAGCAAAAAAACTGATGGATTAAACCCAGATGTGTGATTGGGGGTGAATGTTTGATTTGCTCTCGTTCCATCTATCATCTGTTGTTTTTGCACTTTTTAGAAGTGGTATTTCTGTAATAGTAATAAAAAATCCACCTACACCAGTAAGATGCATTTTTCATCACCATTACAACCATACCAAACATGCCTACGCTACCCCTCATAAATCAGACAATACCCCCTACATATAAAGCAGCGCATTTCTAATGCAATCCTATGAGAAGGCAGTACTCACAGCAGTGAGACACCAGGTTAGGCTGTTTATCACTACCAGGATAGGCCACGCAATCTGGCACATGTCCTGCCCTCTACATACATATCACCCTGCCCATGGAGCTAGCTAGGGCCTACCTTAGGGGTGACTTACATGAAGTAAAAGGGGAGTTCTGTGCCTGACAAGTAAATTTAGATGCCTGTGGGTATACTTGATGTAGTGTCTGTGTTGCTGGGGTTCGTGGAAGTGTACAGGGAAGTAGTGAATGTTGTTGTGTCTGTAGGTGGCTGTTGTTTGTGTGTGTGCCAGTGTGTTCTGTTGTGCTTTTGATTGTGTAAACTATTCTTGGGTGTTGAGGTGGATGTCTGAGGATCTGTCTGTGTGCCTTGGATAGGTAAGGGGAGGGGAATTTGGATTGGGAAGAGGGAGCTGGAGAGGGGACAGAAAGTGGGGAGTGACTGGCTGCAGTTAGTGTGGAGGCCAGAGCCTGAAAAGATCTCTGTAGGCCAGCCACTGCACCAGGAATTACTTTCAGGAATGCATTTGTCTGTTGGAGCTAAGTTGTCAGTCCCTGGAAGGCATTCACAATGGCTGACTGATCCACAGAGATACTCCTCAGGAGGTCAATAGCCTCTTCACTGAGGACAGCAGGGGTAACAGGGGCTGGGGTGGAGGTGCCTGTGGCAAAGGAGACACCCATCCTCTTAGGTGAGCAGGCACAGCCAACTGGTGGGAAGAACCAGGGAGGACAATAATAGAACACATCCTGGTGAATAAAGATGATACAGTGGGATGCCCTGATGGGTCTGCCACCACTAGGGAGTGGCCACTGGAGGAGGAATCCGATCATGATGAGGATGTAGGTCTGATCTCCCCGTGGCACTCCACTCGCCCTCCAGGCCACTGAGTCCCACTGTATTGGTGGTATATTGACCCGAGGTCTCATGGCCAGATGCTTTGCCACTCGGCTCGGCCTGTCTCCTCCACTTGCTGGTGCTGATGCTGCAAGGACAAAGAAGAATAGGGTCATCACATGTCCATGATAACACTTGAACCACAACTCTGATTGACAAACAATACCATTATGTCAAGCAGGCCCCAGCAAAAACTTGCACCTAAGTGGCACATACATGTGCCATAACATATGCATACATGCAATGTGGATTTACTAAAGTCGTCCACAGGAAAATCAGGATCTCAGACAACTACAACTGGTTGGCTGAAGTCTTTGAACCACAATAACCATGCAACAACTCTTCATCCTCAAAGCTGTCCTACAAGCAACAGACCTCAGTTAACTAATGGCAAACAATAATATCCCATTGTAAAGTCAATTCCCACATATCATACACAAGGTCATGCACACATGTCTCTGGCACTTATGTAATGAACCAACAATGAGGAATGATCCCTGAAATCCTGCTATGTTGTTTACAAAAACACAATACCCTGGAGTAGGTGATGTAGGAATACCTGTCACACTGGAAACATATCAACAATATATACTTCACCAAAAGACATCTGTCCCAACAGAGTCAAGGTGGTAGTATCAATGTCACTCAGATAGTCTACACAGGAGGCATTGAGAGGAACACTGATGATGTCAGGTTCAAAATATCAGGGAGAGATGTCTCCAGTATACACAAAGAATCAGCAATCCCCAGGATAGGCAGCACTAATGTATAATACCCATTAGAATGGCATCCTCTGAGTGTTTCTGTAGAAGCCATCTGCATTTTGGAGAGACACAGAACTTGCAAGGCTAATAGAAGGCCCTCAACCTGTTGCCCAATAAAAAGCAACATCACTATCCACATCATGGACATGCCAGCCCTGGTGTTGGTCTGTGGATAAATGACTGTACCCAAGCACATGTTATGTCAACATCACTGCAAGCTACTCCATGATGCATGCCAACAGTCAGGGCACATCCTTAACCATTACATACTGTATGTGCAGTGCACTTTTTCACATGATTCCAAATCAAGGGCATAGATATATACAAAGTGGTTACATACTCTGGGCCTACCTGTTATTTTCCTCAAGGCTGCTGCACTTCTACAGTACAAATTGCATACTATGATGCCATCAGTCATCTGTAACACAAGAAACAATGGTGACACACTCCTGTCTGTGGCACAAGATGAAATGTAACCCCATTGTAAATATACAATTCCACAAACAATTTGCCATGCACATATATGTGAGAGAATACAGGCATCATCCCATCAACATAGGTAGAACATGCATAAAACTGCAGCTTAGAAATGTTTTTAAAGATAAAGGGACACATGCTGACATGTAGGCACAATGAATGTTGAGAACAGTGATGACACATCATTCATTTCAATAGATATCCCCACTTACCAAGGGAATGTAGTTTGCTACATCTTCAAACAATTTGCCATGTAAGCCATGTCACATGTATGATGGACACCTACACATCACAGACTGCAGTGAGGCACGAGCACCCATCACACACTGAGGATAACTGGCTTCTGGGTGGCAGATATCTACATACCCAAATACCCAGACAAATGGCAGAGTACAGTGCTCCATGACCTACTTACCTTTGGCCTGTAACATGCAAGAATAGTGATCTATTGGATACAAATTACACCCACTACAACAACAAGCAATACATGAATGATCACTGTACACAGCCATATGTGCTCCCTGCAGAGCAAGTGGTTTGAGGATTCTCCCCAGTTTTGTCTTAGGTCTCCGGTCCAAAAAGCAAGGCCCACCAGTTTGATACACTTGAAATCTCAACACAAACAATCTCCCATCTACTGTGTGACACATGGCTCATCATCAGGGGGAGCAGTCAGTACCTCAGTCAATCACCTGGCAATGGGACAGGCACAAATTTGCTGTGTACTCACCCCCTTGTGGCTGCTGTACTGCCCTCAAATGCCCATCAAGCTCCGGGAAGGCCACTGCCAAAATGTGGGCCATTGGGGGAGGTTATGGTCCTATGAGCACCCCACCCAAATTGGGAGGACAGCCCCAGCTGGGCCTCTGTTGATCTTCCAGGCCTAGCATCTTAGGTCCTCCCAAATCTTCCGAAAATGGGCGCTCTGCCGGGTGTGGACCCCAGGGTCTGCACCTTCCTGGTGATGGCTCTCCATATCCCTTTCTTCTCATGGATGTTGACCTGCATGGATTCAATGGACAAGACAAGAAATTATGTCCACAAGTCTCATCCAAAACGGCTGAGTCACATACATGTCGATACACCAAGCTAAGAACATTCTTTTTTGCCCATACTGCCCAAGAGTGGCACATACTAGCCACTGAGTACAGGAACATGATGACACGCACTTCCCAATCTGCAGACCAACTCACCACCCTGCTCAGGCCCTGCACTGACTAGGTAGGTCAACTGACATCTTCTGGGAAATGATCTAGCAATCTGACTGAGATATGAGAAACTATGTGATACATCACACCTCTGTGGCTTCTGAAAGGTGGACTCCTTAGGCATGAATGCATCAAAACAATCACAATCAGTGAGAATGTTCCTTTGCATATAGTCCGTACAGGCTACTGCCAGGGTACAAACTCAAACATTTCACAGGGGTACAATGAAGGGACTGGCATGGTGGGTACATAAAGAGTCTAGCCTGTCCATGTATGGACATGTGCAAATACAAATGCAGACTCATTCCACTTCAGGGGTGGGGCTCTGTGTGCCTTATGATTAACACAGAACACACTTTTGGACCTATGTGTCCATATTACATAGATTGCATTCAAAACAACATAGGCATGCATTGTCCATTTCTTGCAAGGTGACTAGACTACTGAGTCACGTATCATGGATTCGCAGGAAACAACACTGTTTGCACTTTTGAAATGTTAGAAATGCAATGAGCCTGCATAGGACATATGTGACCTATATGAAGGTGGCAACAGGGCTGTGGGACCAGTCAGGGGTCAGAGACACGCACTGACATTGATGCCAAGTCCCCGAAAACCATTTACATTATTATCAGAGAAAAAAGCTTCACTAAGCTGCAAATTGGGACAGAGCCAAGATGTGGCCTCATAACAGGATATGATGGGATACAGGGAGTGGGCACACAGTTGCATAGCAAAAGTGATTTGACACCAGCCTAGACTTGGACACATACAGTGAGATACATTTGACAGGCCCTGGTCCCTGAAGGCTGAGCAGACAGAACTTATATGAAACTCCATTTCCATCACTTCCATGCATGACAGTACATCATGTAGCCAACAGCAATTTGGCATGTGGTGTGTGTGACAAACTGAAGGGCAGAGTGAGTCGGGATATACCTTCCAAACAACAGCTTAGCAAGGGCAGATGTGGTTTAAAGTCTCTATGGCATCATACACATTGCTCACTTTACACACAAGTGACACATACAACATGCATACACAGCTCATGCTGTCATGCAAATACATGTTGTCTCCCACTAACAACATCCATGAGGTAAGAGATGTCTGGGGATGGCTGCAATATCACCTCAACTAGTTATGTGCATCCAACACAAAGTGGATCATGGAACACTCAATGCACACACACCACAATGTATAAGGACTCAACATCTGGCACTGAACACAAATACATGCACATTGACTTTCCCATTGATGCCACACTGACTGCACCTACATGGCCTTGAGTTTATATTATGGCACACATGGGCACAATCTAGTCTGTGAGGACGGAATATATGGTGAAGTACAGAGAGAATATGTGCACATGAGGTACTTACCTGCTCCTCTGGTGCACCATAGAGCTTTTCATTCTGGGGTAGGACATCAGACACCAGCTTCTCCAACTCCTCTGGTGAGGAGGCAGGGGCCCTATCACCTGCTGGATACATGGCATGATTTTTCCCAGAGGCGTTACACAGCAGTTCATGTAGTGGAGGTCTTGGTGGCAGCAGTGGCAGAAGTCAAGTGAGGAATGTTGCAGAACATGGCAGTCAGGTCCTCCACATACGCGGCCATCACAACTAGCGGACACAGCCACTGGCCTGTGACCGATATGGACAACAAGGTTAGCCTATGGCTGTGTCTGCCATGGTTGCAACCACCTACCTCCTTGACGATTTCAGCCTGTGGTCTCTGACGGTTCCTAATGAGCAGAGGAGTAGGTCAGGCAGAGGCCATTTCAGAGGTCTGAAATGCATTATATGGCTCTGAATAATGTGTCACATCTCAGAAAATGTTTGTATTTGCAGTAATGAGTGCTTGTCTTGTACTGTCATGTAAGACCCCCCAACCTCGCCCAGACAAAGGTCATTTTCAAGCTTGGGATATCATGGCTCAGTCCGAGTGGCATTTTTAATGCACAAAATGTTGATGACCAGATACATGATTTGTACACATGTATGGCAAAACAAGGGGGTAACATGTGACTTCTGTGTGATTATCAGTTGTGATGTGTACTGTGTACCATGTCCACACCTTACTACACACCTTGTCACATTTTATCATTGACATGCATCCTGTATGTTACAAGGGGCTAATTAGATAATGATAATACTCATTTCTTGTCATACAGAGGTAACCAGAGAGGGGGAGGATCAGACTACCTCCTGTCTATCGTTCACTGCCAGACCTTCACATCATGGAAGAATGCCACATCATTTAGATCTACCATCGGAATCAGAAAACAATCATGGACCTATGTCATCAGTTGGACCCAGATCTGATGCCTG
The DNA here is from genome assembly GCF_031143425.1 of Pleurodeles waltl. Taxonomy (NCBI): domain Eukaryota; kingdom Metazoa; phylum Chordata; class Amphibia; order Caudata; family Salamandridae; genus Pleurodeles; species Pleurodeles waltl. The sequence continues at coordinate 606,554,612 of NC_090437.1, read as the reverse complement.
CCATTCATCATCCAACAATCATACTACCCATTGCACAAGTTATGGCTGTTTTGCACTTCCTGGCCACAAGGTCCTTCTGAAATACAGTGGCCCTTTCTGCTGGGATGCCCCATCCATGGTCAGTCTGGTTTTGAAGGATGTACTCTCAGCAGTGTTGAAACAGATGCACAGCTGTATCTGGTTTCCTCAATGTAAGGATTTCGCCCATGTGAAGGCTGACTTCTATGGTTTGGCACACATGCCACATGTGGTGGGAGCCATTGATGGTACACATGTTGTCTTGGTCCCACCACATGGCAATGAACAAGTGTACCAAACAGAAAGAGCTTCCATTCCATCAATGTCCAAGTTGTTTCTTTGGGGATCTCTACATTTCACAGGACTGTGCCCACTGTCCGGGTTCAGTCTATGATGCCTTCATTATGTGGAACAGCGCAATCCGCCAGCTGTTGTCCCGACTGTACCCAGAAAGGGCGTGGGTAGTTGGTAAGTCACATATGTCCTGTTTGTGTGTGTTTAATGTCTACTGCAACAAATCCGATGAGAGGGACTCATAGTTGCACATATGTCCTATTCCATAACAGGAATCTCTGCATACCCAAACCATCCATGATTGTTGACGCCGGAGAGGAATCCAACGACACCAGGGGAAGTTTGCTTCAACGATGCCATATCTTGGAGCGCGCTTTTTGGCTTGGGAAGGACAGATTTAGGTGTCTGGATAAGACAGATGGAACCCTCCTTTACTCATCCAAATGTGTGTAAGACCATTGTGGCATGCTGCATGCGCCACAACATTGCCCTGCCGAGGAATATCCCATACATCCCAGATGATGGGGAGCTAGCAGTGCCTGGTTTTGATATGTGATAATGCTCAAGCTGGTGGCAACATCCACTAATCTGTTAGCCTATTCTATGGTATGAGGTCTGACAAAGCCCTTTCTTCTGTGGTCTGGGGGACTGTACCTTGTTATATTTACCTTGACTCAATATGCACAGTCAATGTTATCAATAGTTATCACTGTCCTAGGGACACAGGTTTGGGGGGTGAATAGCCAACTGTGATGTTGATACAACCGGGCTGGGAGGACTTGATGTGGTCATGGTGAGGCCCACTGGTGTCATCTGACCAGGTTGCCCTGATGGGCACGAACCTTCCTCAACGTCCTGACATCCAGGAGTGTTGTCCTCACTGAGGGCTTCATCCATGGGGGTTTTGGCAGTCTCTTCAGTGGGCTTGGTGATCCCAGTGGCAGTTTGACCTGTTGATGTGAGAGATACATTGTTACACTCTATATTTTGACTTCTACCCCCAATAGTTTACAGTGACATTTATTAAAGGCTGTGTATACATTGGATATGCAGGTTTTCCTTATTTGAAAGGTGCACATGCTATCAATTGTATTGACCTGATATTTGTGAAACATGTCAATTCCATTTCAGCCAACCATGCAGGATGTATGAATTCATCAGCACTTGGGAGAATGGGCATAGACTTACATTTTGCCACCAGTGCAAGCAAAATGGTGGCTGAGCAGGATGTGGCTTTTTTAAGACCTAGTTGACTGTTATGCAGGCAGACCCAGCACTTTGTTGTATATGTGATTGTAGGCATGGAGTGATCCATGCATTGTGAATGTGTCTGCTGTCAATACCATTCATGTGATGCATCTTGGGGCCTTTGCTTCTTTGTTTTTCCACACAGATCGAGCTGTCCTTCCTGTCCACAATATTTTCATCTTGGCTTAGCTGCTCAAGATGGATCTAGGTAGTTAGCCACATCACAGAGTGTACCATGATCTGTATCTTGGTCCCTACCAGGTGAGTAAACGTAATTTGTGAGTTCACAGACAGATACATTATAGCATATGGACACTGGCCAGAGGATTGTAGTTTCAGGGGGGACTGGCCCTCCTGGGATTTACAGTCATGTTACTCCATGTACTACACACAGTATACTTAAGCTATCCTCCAGAGTGAGTACACTTCCATTCCAAGTTAAAAAAACAAGGATATTTGGACAGATGTACCCTGGGCTTGTTTTTGAAGTTGGAGGGACAGAGCCTCCTGGCCTTAGCAGTTATGTCACTCCATGTACTTCATGCATTTGTTATATATCATCCCCCCAGGTGAGTGCACTTCATGTGTGAATTCCCAAAGAAGGATATTTTTGCAAGTGTACACTGGACTGGTGGTTGGAGTGACAATAATGGAGCCTCCTGTGAGTTGCAGCCATATTACTCCCTGTATTAGACATACCGTACTTATGGTTTCCTACCAGGTTTCCTCAATGCTGATTTGGTATACAGGGGTATTTTGGGGGCGAACACTGTTTTGGTGTTGGGGTAACAGTGCATGTTGTGAGTTGCAGTCCTGCCATTCTCACTGCTCACCAATTCCTAACAGATGCCTACTCCCCCAGTGAATACACATCAAAGGAGATTTAAACGTACTGTGGACTTCAGAGAAGAGGACAATGTTCTGGTGTTTGTAGTGACAGTAGCAGTGCCTTCTGGCCTTAGTTGTCCTGCCAATGCCTGTACTACACACACTATACAAATGTCTTGCTTCCAGGTGAGTATATGGTGAGTTCAGGGACAAGGCTCATTTGAGCAGAGAACACTGTGGTGGCTGAGTGGAGTGATAGTACCAGTGCCTCCTGACCTTAGCAGTCCTGTCAGTGCCTGTACTACACACACACTATACAAATGTCATCCTCTCAGGTGAGTACACTTCAATGTGGAGTTGACTTACATGTTCATTTTGAGTAGGATACACTGTTGTGGTGTTTGGAGCTACAGTAACAGTGCTTGCTGTGAGTTGTAGACATGTCAGTCCCTGTACTACACAGACTATGTTAACAGGTGATGGTGAGTTTATGAATTTGGGAAGTGCATATTGATGTTAATGGAAATAGAAGTGTGTTGAGGGTTTGGGATATCTCCTTAGGGAAAGAGTGCCTATTCTTTTTTTTTTTTTTTTTAATGCATTCTGGCTTCTGTGTTTGGCGTTGGAGATGCAAAGATTGTGGTGTGTGAAGGGGTGTATTTTATAGCATGCTTTGCAGGTGTGTCAAGTGTGGCAATGAGTGTCAGCTGTGTTTTTTTCAAATACATTCTATGTGGTGTTGTGTATTACTTTGGTAACCACTGTGGTTCAGACCGCCGTTGGCGAACCACTGTGGCTGACCGCCACTGCGACTTTTGACTTGTAATACGGTCCGTGGTTGGTCAAAGGGCTGTCGGTGCTGGAGGTCAGACTGCCTATTTCCTGCCCTCAACTGTGCTGGCTCTCTGCCATTTTTGGCTGGCTTTTGATGGTCCTGCCTGTGTAACCTGTAGTGCGATGGTCTGTAAGACTGCCAATATAGTCGGTCTTTTGGGAACCGCCACTATGGCGGGATGGCAGTCCAACCGCCAAAGTCGCAATAAGGCCCTAGATTAGGATTTGCCTCTAGTTTAGGTTACTACTTAGATTAACTTAGATTCTTCAATGATTAGGCAAGAGAAGTGCAATTTAAATACTGATCTTCAGATTTTGTTTCTCATCTTTTGTATTGCCTCACCTGAAATTCTCATATGCCTTATGCATGTACAATTTAATCTCATTCAACACTTCACTTTGCCTTTGGTGATTTTGTATTGTTTTTTAGATTAATTTACATTAGTTTTGATCTTAATTTGTAATAAACTTTGAACTTTATTTGCCGTCTCCTGGATTTAATGTGTGACCAAATAGGTTACACTGTTGATTCAAAAGGTTGATTCTAACCCTCTTTTACCTCTCAAGCATCATAAAAAGATTCATCAGAAGAAAAAAAATAAGAACATATGGGCCCACAGTACCATCACATGTGACTTCCAGTACTGCATACATACTGTATACACTCACAAGTGTTCCTATATAAGTCTAAATATGTGAATCAATCTAATATTGTTCTATAAATGTTTTTAACGGATTTATTGGTTTTCTAGCTGAGAAATGTACAGCATGCCAGCATTTCATAGAAACAGGAAACAAATTCAGACTGGAAGGTCTGAGCCCTTCTATTGCACTGTAAAGTAGACAGTGAAAATCATTGGATCTCGCTCCTTTAAAAAAAATCCACAAACTACTGCAATCAAGTGCAATTACATGCTCTGTTCACGTGTTTACCCTGTAAGGGAATGCTCTGGGCTTAGCATTGCAATTAGTTCTGATTGCTACCTTATAATGGACAGCAGAAGCAGTTCCTTTAGAAAGATTGACATGTTTAAACAATGTTTATAGGGAAAATAATAGCTAATGTAGATGCTCTGTAAGCATAAGCATCTTATTTTAAATACATATTGTACCAATGAGAGAAACTGTAGAAAAGGTGAGTGATTCAAATGCTTTGTCCTACAATCTAAGATTGTATTGATTAAATAACTTCATCGAGCTTTGATTAAGATGGAAAGATGGATATAATATATGGAAGGCTTTAGAACAAAGTAATATAGTGAGAAATTATGACATCATTCTTCAGCCCAACCAGACAATCACAGAGGCCTGACGTAGAAATAACTCAGGGTGAATGATGATTTTTTTTAACTGATTATGCTGCCCATCATTGGCTGCAATTGAACGTGCGGGTTACATAATACATCAATTAGAAGAACAGAGCCCGTTGCATGAACACGTGCATCTTCCAAACACTAAGCTATTTATTTATTTAGTTATGGGACATAACCAGGTAGTGTCCCACGGCACTACTCACTTCAGTCCAAGCTGGTTATGTAAATTGCATGATTCCTAGAGGTGCCGAAGGAACCGTGTTTGGCGTTCATTATAAACAAAAAGCTGTTCCCATTTGCTCTTCCACAGTGTTAGTATTTGTTCCATTTGCAAAACATACTCAGTTCGGAGAGAAGACCATGGGTAAATTATGCTTCAAAACACAGAAGCAAGGATATAAAAGACTGTGTTGGAAAGAATTTCTCAGTGAATGATGAATTTTCTAATGAAAAAAACACTAATGAAGTGGTAGTGTGGGTATCAATTTATCCGGGTAATAGATAGAACTCATTGTATGGGGAATATATTTTAAGGGCTGCTTCGCAAAGCATTTTCAACGAGTAGCTGTAACTCAGGCTTGTCTGAGTTGTGAGTTACACCGGTCCTCACAAAGCATATTCAACGAGTAGTCATGTCTTGCGCCTGTCTGAAATGTGAGTTACAGAGAGTGTCGTCTGGTGAACTTTGTAAGAGGTGTGGGCTCAAATACCTACCACAAACGGAGCACGTTTCTCATAAGCAAAATTTGAGAACTTTAAAAAAAAAACAGGGTTAAATAGTACAGTGGACGAAAATACAGAGATTCCTAATGAAATATACAATAGTTTGCAGTGTGCCAGGCAAGTCTTACGCTATTCAGTGGTATTGTGGTGAAAGATAGGGGCAGATTTAAAGCCCCTTGTGCCATCTAACAACACATTAGCATCATGTTTTTTATGCTAAAGTGGCTTTAGATGGCCAAAAATTGAAGAGATTTCTTTGTGTACATTTTTTCAGCACTTTGAACGCCTGCTGAGAGCAGGTGTTAAATGGAGGTACACCATTATTCCTAGTGGGCCTTAATGGGCTTTTCAGGATTAGAGTAAAAAAATGTCATACTAATCCTGCACAGCTCCAAACCAGTGTTAAAAATAATGACACTATGGGCCTGATTACAACTTTGGAGGATGGTGTTAATCAGTCCCAAATGTGACGGATATGCCACCAGCCGTATTACGTATTACGAGTTCCATAGGATATAATGGACTCGTAATACGGCTGGTGGTATATCAGTCACATTTGGGATGGATTAACACCTTCCTCCAAAGTTGTAATCAGGCCCTATTTCTCTAACTGCCACCATGGTGCCCCCGTATCTTTGATACAGAGCACACATGCTAGCATTAGGGAGGTGCTAATGGCTGCAAGAAAAGTGGCACTGCACTGCGTGCTGTGCCCCTTTTCTTAAATCTGGGACATAGGCCCTCATAATGAACACAGCTGTTGAAACCGCCATGTTCATGCTGGTGGTCAAAACACTGACCACCAGCGTCCCCGGATCCCCGCCGGCCATATTAGGAACATTCCTGTGAGCCGGGGGGCGGAAACATTGTTTCTGCCCGCAGCCCAGAGGAATGCCTGGCCGGGACATTGACGGCAGCTCCACATGCCAAGTGCATGGGCAGTGCAGGGGCCCCTAGGGGTGCCCCGGGGCACCCGTACCGCCAGTCTTTCCCTGGCGAGTTTCCCCACCAGAAAAAGGCTGGAGGATTAGGGATCACCAGTGCCCTGTCGGATAATGATTCCGACCACCGCCAGGCTGCCTGACGGAGGCAGCCTGGCAGTGAGTGAGGGCTGTCGATCGCGGCCCTCAAGGTGTTCTTTATGTGGCAGTGTGGCCCGCCATGCCAGCTGGCTGTTTTACCCGCCACTGCTATGTACATAATGACCACCATAGTGTTTTAGCAGAGTTCTTTAAAAAAGTGGCCACAAAATTATGTGTGTGATCCGTTATAACCAGAGTGCACCATTTTCTTGTGCCTCATTCTCCTTATGTAATAACTGCGCTATTGTTTGCTCCCTTCTCACTCCTGTAACCTTCACTTTCCCTTTGTGTTCCATTTTTTCTTTGCAATCTCCACAATTTCCTGTCTGCAGTCTTCTCCCCCCGGTAATCACCTTTCTCTAATGTGTATTATAGTGTGTAACACTCGATTCTCTAAGCATTGTCCTCTTGTGTACACTATTATAACCCCATGTGTGCCTTGCCTGTGTTGTCTTTACTCCTCCTAGCGTGCATCATACTGCACCCATGTGAACACTTCTCTTCACCCCTTTTATCAGGCTCGCTCAGGGAATGACTGCTGGAGTTAATTAGTGACCTTTACACTGTATCAGTATACCAGTATGGTGGCCTCTGTGCATGGGCCTGTTGAACAGATGAATCAATATGTTGTTCTGTGTGTATGAGTTTATGTTGGTATGTGTACCTGCGTGTATGCATCTCTGCATGTGTCTATGAGTATGTGTGCATGTTGTGCTGCCCAGTAGACATGCACAAGCCACACCTATTGCCTCTATAAACTCGATTTAAGCCATTTCTGGACTCTTCACCCCTGAGCTACCAAACCCTTGGTCTGGTAACTTCTGAGTATCACTGCTGAAGTTGGTCTTTCACCTCACCACTCCTGCTCTACCCTCCACATACTCTTCTTGGTGAATGTTACATTGATTTACACAATGGCAACCCACGGTGGATGGAACACAGTGTGGACCTTTCTTGCGGAAAACTTACAATTACCACCAAACACCTCACATTGCAAAGTGCCATGCTGCTGTTCAGGGTTCATCCTCAGCAAAACATCTCAAAATTCCAGGCATGGACATGGCCTCAAGGACCATAAATCAGATACCAGGCTAAGACACCTGCCTCTCTAGGTGGACATGACCTTAAGTATCGCTTTCATTACCCCATATTACACCCGAGGGGTTCTGCCCATCTTGTTTCCATACCAAGTAGACTAGCCAGCTGACTTTAATATTCATCTTTATTAAAAAAAACATTTGTTAGTCTCACATATACACTGTAATGACAACCTTGAGTTTGTAGATAAGCACATGCATTTGTTGTATTGCTTGACGAGTGTATGATGGAACAACTAATGCGAGAACCACCCATGCCTGAATAACTAGATCAGAACAACGACCACGTTGTTACCACGAATGCCTTAATGATTTTGATAATGATTTTTCATTGTAAAACCATGCCTAGTAAAGGCATGTGTGGGAACAGCATGCGTGGTTCTAGCATGACACCCCCACCCGCCGTAAGGCCCAAACGTACCTCACCCGCAATACTAAAAACTACCTTGACCCCTACCCCTAAAAACAAAACTAACCTGACACCCCCCACCCACGCTAAGCCCTAAAACCTTCTCCGACCCCACCACACGCCCTAAGAACAACCAAACCTCACCCCACCCCTAAAAACCAAAGTACCCCGAACCCCCACATTCTGCCCCTAAAAATAAAACTACCCTGACCCCCACCCCTAAAAACAAAACTACCCCAATACTCCCACACACCATGAGTCCTAAAACCTTCCCTGAACCCCCCACCCGCCCTAAAGACAACCACCCCGCCCCTAAAAAAAAAGAAACTACTCCCTCCACCCCCACCCTTAAAAACAAAACTACCCCCACCCCGCCCAAAGCCCTTAATCTACCCCCACACCTAAAAACTACCCTTAACCCTGCCCCAACCCCACTTGCCTGACCAAACTACCTTGATCCACCTACCCCAGCAACCAAACTACCCCAACCCCCCCACCCCTGACCCTAAAAAACAAACTACCCTGATCCCCCCACCCCGTCCCTAAAAACCAAACTACCTCAACTCCTGCCCCAATCCCTTAATCCACCCCACCCCTAAAAACCTCCTCCCAACCCCACTTACCTGACCAAACAACCCGACCCAGCCCATAAAAACAAAACTATCCCAACCCCCCACCCATGCCCCTCAAAAAAAAACTAATCTGCCCCAAGCCCTTAATTCACCCCACCCCTAAACCCTAAAACCGACCCCCAACTCTGCCCCAACCCCACTTACCTGACCAAACTACCCCAATACCCCCTCCCCACCCTTAAAAATCAAACTACCCTGACCCACCACCCCACCCCTAAAAACGAAACTACCTGATCCCACCACCCTGTACTAAAAACCTAACTACCCCGACCCACACGCCCCTGCCCCAAGCCCTTAATCCACCCCACCCCTAAAACCCGCCCCAACCCTAACCCAACCCCACTTACCTGACCAAACTATCCCGACTCCCCCATTCCCACCCGTAAAAACAAAATTAATCCAAACCCCCACCCCGCAAGTATCCTTTAATCCACCCTACCCCTAACAACTACCCAAACCCTGCCCCAACCCTACTTACCTTACCAAACTACCCCAATACCCCACCCTGCCCCTAAAACAAAACAACCCTGACCCCCCAACCCACCCCACCCCTTTCCTTTGCTTGACCATTGAAATAGTACCATTGAAATAGTGCCAGAGTGCTCAGGTTAGGGTCAGTGTCACACTACAAAATAGTGCCCTTGTGGCCAAAGTTGGTGAGAGTTCTTAAGGCTCAGTTTAGGAAAGGTGCTGTAATAATATGCAAGAGTCCAGGAGCGACATGAGTAATGGGCAACACCGCTTTGCATCAGCTAAAAGGGCCACAGGCATGAAAGGACCAAGCACCATTTGTACTGAGGTCTTTATTTAAGCACTGCTGTAAAAATGGATGAACATTTCTTTTGCATTTATTTCAGCCCCACTTGCATCTTAATTACCCTGACCAAAGAGGATGCTGACAATGATATCCCTCTGGAATCAAAGCACAGTGACTAGATGAGACTGGGGTATCCCTCCAAGAATTTGACATTCCACCTCACAAGATAATGCAGATTTGTATTCAGAACAAAACATATTTTAATCTGAGTTGCAATGGTCAGCCGGTCACAAGTTACAATTCTGACAAAAACAACTTACCAGTTTTCCCTTTGCTGTTGAAAAACAGAATACCATTGAAATGGCTAATAGCAAACATATTTACAGTGTCTGGTATTGACAAATCTGTGATACTAAGTAATATAAAAAAGCTATTGTTCCATTTACTTTTGGAAATAAAGTATTCCTATCTCTTGAAATGTGTTCCCATTCAAGGATAGACTTTGCCAAAATGAAGTAGTTCCAGCAAATCCATAAATATCTGATTTACTCAAAGAACTCTCTCTGTTTTGCACAAGAAACATGTTTATGTTCAAATTCAGAAATAGGAAATACTGCAGCATAGGAGGGACACAGTAGATTACTGCCAATGAACATTGGTTTTCCTCCACTGACACTTTTGCATAAGGTCAATTTCTGCATGAGAGGCAGTAATTAATTTGTAAAACAATTAATGATAATAAAATTAAATAAGTGCCAGTGCCTTTGTCAGGAGTACATAGCAGCTTGCACCACCTATTGCCCCTGTCAGCCCTGCCACTGACAGTACCAACACAACTACTAATCATCACACTCCTATTATTGTGACCATTCAGACTTTGAATATACACTACACCTGCTGCCCAAACTAATCTTACAGTTTTGGGTGGCAGGTATTAGTCATTGTTTAAGTATAATGGATTGTTAAAGAACTGTTGTGATCATCACAAAACTAGACAAACAGTGCCACCTAATTGTCGGTGTTAACAAATAAGTGGCAGCTCTGAGCACCAGAAACCATCAGCTCAATTTAGGCACTCATGAGAGGCATGGACTGATTTGGTTGACAGTGTTCACACAAATGTAGTTTCACTGCTCTCCTACCCAGAGAACAAACACCCTTTGTGCTATAGCAAAGCATAAGAATTTGATCATTGGCTCCTAAAACCCAGCGTAATGTGTGGGTGTTGCCTTACATCACACACACACTGTAAGATTTGGCAACCTTGATTGACAAATCTTCCAAACATTTCAGGCAGTATTTCAAACACTGAGACTTCAGCCAGGGGTCTCAAAAACACATTTTTCCTGTGTAGTGCCTAAGGTGAAGGTTTTACCTAGGTTCTTTGGGGGCCTCTCATGTGTCCATACTCCTTTCTCTTCCAGGACCCACAGGCCGGTATGTCGGTGTCTGCCATGTGCAGGCACTATCTTAGATCTTTGATACATCCCAGGCCAATATGGCTTTACTAGTTTGGGAATCATCTTTCTTCTATGCACCATATGAAGGAGGAGTGGTTTCCCTGGGAGCCCATTATTTTTAGGTTAGGTTTTGCTGTACAAGCTAACTCTGAGGTGTGTCACACACACTGTAGCTGCAGGTTATGGTAAATGTTTGCTCTGAATATTTTGATTTCTTAGTACTTTCTCCTTTTTCTGTGGCATTGCAGAACTTTGCTGTTTCCATGGTGGTTTTCTGCTGTGCCCTTTTCCACAATCAGCAGTTGTTTTTTTTTGGATGCCCTTTGTGCTGCTGGTAGCCACACACCAATTGGTACATAGGCTGCAGAAAGGGGTCACGCTTTCCTGAGACTCAAGACTTCATGCATTCGAGTACTATTGTCTTGACTAGCTTGTGGCAGAATGTGATACCTGCATTTTCCTACCTCTTCAGGAATCATGGATCCAACAACTCAGGATCTGGAAACCACTATTCACCAGCAAAATGCTGAAGTGATTCCTTTGAGGAATAAAAATACTGCTTTATAGTAGTCATTGTTGTCTTGTTAGGAACAAGAAGTACCTACAGTGTGCACCGGAGCTCTACAGTTTGATGGCAATTCTGAAGGATTTTTTGACTCATTGAAAGTCCACTTTACCTCTGATGCAATCCTGAGCCAGTTTCTTGATGAATTTCACTGAATGTTCTGATGGCCAGATGCTTAGAGGATGTTTTGTGAACTTTTGCTTGGTGCACAAGACATAGGGGGTCATTATGAGTCCAGTGGTCTCATGACCGTTCTCATGGCCAACAGGCTGGCGGACAAGACTGCCAAATTATGATCATGGCAGTATTCCCAACAGAGTACAGCCAATCCATTGCTGGCACTACCAGTGCGGTCAGGCTACCACAGACCAAGGTAGCCACCTTCAGGGCGGCAGAGACCATGTTCCCAGTGGACAAATTACGGGACTGCATACCCCCAAGGTTTCTGCCCGGGTGGCACCACCACAGAAGCCCTGGAGGAAACCAACTCTATAAAAGGAAACACTCACCTTCAGGAACACGTACCTGGTTCGATCTGCCATGGAATCTGAACTATGCGTCTTCCCGCTGCTCCTGCTTGCCCAGTGACTCCGGAACCAGTGAAGATGATGACAACAGCAACCATGAGTACGCACACTTACCTGTCACTGTTGCACAATGCCAATGCATCTACGCACACACAACATATACATCCTGAATGAGTGACAATGGTGAAACACACGTACTCTCACACTGACATGCATACCTAGACACAGCCACACACACACAAGCACATACATAGTACACAAACTATGGCCAACACACACACTTCTCAAAAACACACACCAACCTCCAGATACACAGCACCACCACAGTCAAACACAACAATACACAACACCACCAAATGACACAACTACACCACAACCGCAACACCTCAAAAGCACCAGTAAGCATCCACAACACACACCTCCACTTGAGAAATCATACATCCAACACTACATAACAACACCAGAGAACCAACACACACAATCACACATCCATACAATGGGGCATATGTCATACCCTGCAAACACACTTCACAACGGATCTGACATACCAATCACCATGCACACACATGCACAAAGTACAACTCCCAAGGGCACACAACACTCAAAATAACACATGTCAAAGCTATCACTACACACAATATTAACATAAACCCATGTTTCAAACCCATATGTGCCCATCACACAATACAGAGGCATCGCTGTGGGACAAATGCAATGCACACACCCACACATGCTGCCTAGATATAACTGATAGCACAACCATCACACACACAAAATGTGCTCACACACAAACTAAAGTAGCCAAGACCAAAATTGCCATAAGGAGTGAAAGGCAGGACTATAATGTAACCTTGGAACCAACAAAACTGTTTGGCCCAGATGTATGTCAATAAATAAATAAATATATATATACAGAACTATGTACAAAAGAAGAAGGCAATAGGCCAGCCCTAACATATATTTGCATCATGCACATTTGGCACTTCCAAGTGTCCCTACTTGACTCCTGACTGCCATATAACCTCCACAGGGACGGGCATCAAGGGGGCAGGCAGGCACCTAAGGGATTGGGGGGGAGAGCCGGGGGTGGGGTTTGAGCTTGGCTTTGGGAGGGGGATCTTTGGGTTTGGGAGGGGGATCTTTGGGCTTGGGGGTGGCTTAGTTCGAGGCTTATTTGAGGACTGGGAAATGCTGGGTGTCCGTTGGGTGGATGAGTGTGGGTGTTTATGTGTCTCGGGAGGAGGAGGGGATCAAGGTGCATGGAGATACCATGGTAGCTGTTTGACTGTCGGTTGGGGTGCTGACTACAGGTATGGTGGATGTGCTGCATGTAGGCGTGTCTGTGGTTGTGGTGTCTGCTGATGTGGTAACTGGGGTGAACGTCTGCGGGTCTGCTATTGTGTTGACTGTGGGTAGGATAGGCATCGTGGCTGGATCAGTGAACTTTGGTGTGATGTCTTCAGGTGTTTCCGGTGTTGTGTCTGTGAAGGTCGGGTGGTGGGGGAGTCAGTGCAGGTAGTGAGTGTTGGTGTGTCTGCAGGTGGGTGTTGTTTGTGTGCATGCCAGTGGTGGGTCTTGTAGTGCTTGTGTTTGTCAGCAGTACCCTTGGATGTTGAGGTAGATGCAGGCTTGTCTATCTGTGTGATTTGGCAGGGACGGGGAAGAGGGGATTGGGATTAGGAAGAGGAAAGTGGAGGGGGGACAGAAGACAAAGGAAGACTGGCTGCCATCAGTGTGGCGACTAGAGCCTGAAAGGATCTCTGTAGGCCAGCCAGTGCACTGTGAATGCCATCTAGAAATGTATTATTCTGTTGGACTTGATTTGCTAGTCCCTGGATGCATTCACGATGGCCGACTGACCCACAAAGTTTGACCTGAGGAGGTCAATAGCCTCCTCACTGAGGGCAGCAGGTTTGACAGGACTAGGGTCTGAGGTGCTTGCAGCGAAAGAGATGCTCATCTTCCTGGGTGAGCGGGCACGGACAACTGGGTGGGTCAGATAGCTAATAAAATGAATATAGTTACCGTGGGATGTAAACATGTTTGTATTCACTTCATACGAGTGGAATTGTGACTGCTTCTCCCTTTCCTATTACTAGTGGGATTGCGGGGATGTGAAATGGTGTATTACATGTCAGTTTATGCTTTTGGCCCATGTGTGAAAACATGATCATGGCCTCTGGCTGTACAGTGGATGGAGTACTTTGTAATGACCATGGGGGCTGTATTCTGATGTTGCTGTCCAAGGTGCAGATAACTGTCTAGTGACAAAGGTGAGTAAAGATACTACAGATATAGGCCCCATGTTTGTGTATGGTTAATGTAATGGGTAATTAGTAATGTCATATGTTTGCTCCATGGTATAAGTGATCATGTAGCTATGGCATGTGCATGTGAAGAGTCTGTACCTGGTGATATATAGGTCAAGTCTGAGTGCCCCTGCTTTGTAGGTGGTTTACCATGGGCGTGACTTCTGTTACCTGTATTTGTGCCACCATTCCTTCCATCCTAATAGTACTTTCTGTCATGCTCCATTTGCAGATTGGAATACTGACTATCCATTTCTGTTGTTATGTGTCTCATGCTGTGGACACCTCTGTTTGATGACCATTACACATCAATGCAGGGGGGGCATGACCTCACCACAGTTGAGAAGCATGAACATTGTTGATGTATTGTAAAATACACATATACAGTAGGTGTGCTCAATTGTGATTTTTTGTGCATATCAAGATAATAAAAGTCAAAATCAAATTTCCATGGGAAAATAGAGCCATTGCACAGACCAGCCTACAGGGTGTCTTAGTGGCACGCAAGGGCGACATATCAGGAGAGGTTTACTTCCTGGCAGTGGTCTTGGTCTTGGCATCTGCTGCAGCCGGATGTCTGTGTGGAGGTCCACATTTGCGGAGGGGTTCCTCACCTACAGAGGGAGGGGTATCTGAGGCATGTGATTCCCCTGGCAGTGCCTCCATTCCGCTACTTACTGTAAATGTAAATGGGGCAGATGTTACTTTGCTACTGGAATGGACCTGATGGTATGTTGAGCAACCAATGAGGGTGGTGTTGATGTCCCACAGCACCCCTGCAATGGTAGCCATGGTGGCATTATGTGCCTGCCACTTCTGCATGACTTCCTGGGGGTATTCCCTTTGCAGCCTTTGATTCTCTCCCATCATGGTGATTATTCCCATGATGCCCATCCTATCCGGGGAACTTTACTATGCTTTAATGACTTGGGAGATGGTTTCCTGCTCAGTGGAGTCTCTTTGAGGCCCCATCCTCTTGCCCACAGCATCCCTCCCATACACCCTACCCGCAGCTGCCTGTGCCCCTGGCATGGTGTGCCCACTCCCAGTGGTAGCACGGCCTTCATTGTCAGGGATGTCAAGGTTCGACTCAGGTCCCTGTACTGTGGGGCACACAATAGATTGAACAGGCCTTGGTACACAGGTTGAGAGGTGAATAGTTGCTTGTGATGTGGTTGCACGAGGGGTGAGGGGTGTTGATATGGGCAGGGTGAGGCAGGGAGTCGTTGTCGGACCAGGTGTCCAGATGGGCCAGATTGTTCATCATTGTCCAGACATCCAGGCATGTTGTCCTCACTGAGGCCTTCATCCTGAGGGGGACTGGCAGTCTCTGGTATCCTCTCCATGGTGGCAATTGCTGGGTTTCCTATGGAGGGAGTGAGACACATGTGTGGTTGATTACCTCTTTATGAAATGCAGACAGTGGCTTTACATGATTCCCTGCAATTATTTGAACAGATGTTGCACAGCATACCTTTGTTGTACATACTACTCTGTAACTTGATTGCCATGCTCCATCTTGGGGGCTGTCAAACACGTTTGGTACAGATTGCACTGCAGATGGGTTCTGTGTTTGTCTGATAATTGACATGACTGTTCACGTCTTTTACCTAGTGATTAGTGAGGCTTGCTAGCTGTACAATGCACAAGTCTGTGATAGTGGGAACACAGTATGTGAGTATGCAAGGGTAATAGTCCTGTATCTAGATGTTGTGCATGTGCATCAACTCAGCCGACTTACTTTCCAACCCAGGTCAGTCTATTTCTGGCTTAAGATATTTGATCTGTGGCCATTAGGAATGGTCACTCCGCTGTAGCTGTATGTTCTTTGAAATGCAATTGTGAGTGTGCCATTTCATTACTGTCATTGCCATGTACTGGTCCTCACTAGGACAATCTAGATGGTGTAGCTAGTGCTTTAGTTGTACATGCATGAAATGTGATGTGCACATTCAAGGTTTTCAAATAAATTGGGTTAGTGCATTCTGGGAGTCGTAGTGATTTGATTTGATTTGAGTAGTTAAAGTGCCATTGCCAAGGGCTGTGGGGCAGTTGGGCTGGGTGGTGAGGTGGCATGCAGGAGAGGAGCATTAGTCAAATAGGTGGGAGGTTCAGTTGGAAATTTGGTTAATTAGGGAGTATTTTTGGTGGTGAGAAACCATGCAGGACAACACAGGTGTGTGACATGACTGTTATGGGTACTTACCAGACTCCACTCCCCCAGATATTCCAGTCAGCCCTCAGGATGCTTTATGTCCTAGACCTTCTCCCCGCATGAGATGATCTGTGGGGGAGGAGGTGGGGGCCCACCACCAGTCTGGTACAAGGCTATCTGGTGGCGTGATGCCATGGAACGCACCTTTGCCCTGAGGTCGTTCCACCTCTTTCTGATGTTCTCCCTTTTGCATGGATGGCTGCGTACTGTATTGACCCTGTCGACTATCCTTTGCCACAACTACATTTCCTGGAAATCAATGTTTGTTGGACCTGTGCTCCAAACAGTTGTGGATCTACCTTGACAATTTCATCCACCATGACCCTTAACTCCTCATCATTGAAACATGGGTGTTTTTGTGGGGACATGGTAGTGTTTGTGTCGACGGTGTGTGAGGGCGTTGTGAGTCTAAGGGTGCAGTGTTGGGTAATTGGTGAGGTATGGGTGCTGCGTAGAAGGGTGTGACAGTTGAGATTTGTGTGTGCTTGGGATGTGTGTATTGTGCTAGTTGTGCTGATGTTGGGTGTGTGCCTATACTGCGAAGGTGCTATTTCAATTATTTTCTCCTACTCTATGGGTATCTGAATGGCATTTTTGTTGCAAAGGATTGTGGGTTGTGTAGGGGTGTGTTATATAATGCAGTGAGTAGGTGTGTCGGGTGTGTGGATGTGTGTCTGGTGTGGGATATTCAAACTATCCAATGTGGTGTAGTGTTCTGCCCGATGTGAGTTTTGAGCGCGGCAGTTCACACCACCAATGGTTTTCCACCATGGAAGAACCGCTGTGGTGATTTGTGGCTCGGAATCTAGTGGGTAGAATTTTGTCGGGCTGGCAGTACCGGTGGTGGGACTGCCTCTTTCCCGCCCTCCAGTGCCCTGGCGGTTTCAGATTTCTGGCTGTCTTTTGGCAGTCCTCACAGGGTGACTCTTAATATCGTGGTTGGATTACAGCCAACATGGTGATCTTTTGGCGGCCGACACCACAGCGGTCTTCCAAAAGTATCTCCAAAGTCGTAATGAGGCCTATACTGCCCTACATAAACAGATTTCGATGTCTCACTTCAGACTCTCAATAGGTCAACATAGATTGCCAACCCTATTCTGGAGGGGTTTCAAAGAAGAGATTATGGTGGTCATTACAACCCTGGCGGTCGGTGTTAAAGCGGCAGTAAGACCGCCAACAGGCCGGCGGTAAAATAAATTGCAATTACGACCGTGGCGGAAACCGCCAACAAAGACCGACACTTTACCACTCAGACCGCCACGGCTGTACAAACAAACAGACAGGCGGGAGACAATGTACCGCCCACACTATTATGACATGCCAATCCGCCACTTTTTCTGGGGCGGATTCACCGCAGATAAAAACACGGGGGAAACAGGAATCCCGAAGGGAAAACGCTCACCTCTACACACCCCACGAGGAACGAGGACGCCATGGACCCGGAACTCCAAATTCTCCCTGCAATAGTCTTCCTGCTCCTCTACCAGGAGCACGAACGCCTGCGGCGAAGACCATGGTGAGTACTGCACCTACGAAACAGGTGAGGAGGGAGGGAAAAAACAGGGACACGCAACACCCCCGCCCCCACCCTCACCCACGACAACACACACGCTAATACATCATGATACATCACAGTTACACCCCCCAAACCCACCAGAAGAATGCAAAGACAATAGAAAATTAGTGTAACCATTGTAATATGTTAAAAACAAGTAGGCAGAAATATAGATATACACCATGTACAAAATATATACCAAGCACAGTAGTCCAGGTAGTGCACTAAGAAAGTCCGTGGAACACTGGGACCACACGGTATGGGCGAGGCCCACACAAGATCCCCGACCATGACGGAGAGAACACTGCAGGGGCATCAGAGAGCAACTAAACAGACACCTCAGGGGGAGGGAAAGGGGGGCACCTCAGCCGCTTGAGTGCACAACGCCAAATCCATGAGGGGGCCTCATGCCCACTGTTCAATCCTGGGGAGTGCAAAGCCACAGTCTCTCAAGTCTCTACAGTGGGTGGGTTGCCCACTGTTCAACCCTGAGGAGTGCAAAGCCAGAGTCTCACAAGTCTCTACTGTGGGTGGGTTGCCCACTGTTCCATGCAGGGGAGTGCAAAGCCACAGTCTCACAAGTCGCTACAGTGGGTGGGTTGCCCACTGTTCAATCCTGGGGAGTGCAAAGCCACAGTTTCATAAGTCTCTACAGTGGGTGGGTTGCCCACTGTTCCATCCTGGGGAGTGCAAAGCCACAGTCTCACAAGTCTCTACAGTGGGTGGGTTGCCCACTGTTCCATCCTGGGGAGTGCAAAGCCATAGTCTCACAAGTGGTTCTGGAGGGGGCATGGTGCCCAGAGTGCCTCATCCTGCTAAGGACAGAGGTTGTGGATGACAGTCTACACTGGTTCTGGAGGGGGCATGGTGCCCAGAGTGCTTCATCCTGCTAAGGACAGAGGTAGTGGATGACAGTCTCCACTGGTTCTGGAGGGGGCATGGTGCCCAGAGTGCTTCATCCTTCTAAGGACAGAGGTAGTGTATGGATCTCTCCACTGGTTCTGGAAGGGGCATGGTGCCCAGAGTGCTTCATCTTGCTAAGGACAGAGGTAGTGTATGGATCTCTCCACTGGTTCTGGAGGGGGCATGGTGCCCAGAGTGCTTCATCCTGCAAAGGACAGAGGTAGTGGATGACAGTCTCCACTGGTTCTGGAGGGGGCATGGTGCCCAGAGTGCATCATTCACCCAGTGACGGACTCAGTTGCGTCAGTGCTCCTGCCGCTCATGGGCTAGCGGTGCTTGAGACGGCGGTGCCCTGTGCAGCGGTGCCTGAGACGGCGGTGCCCTGTGCAGCGGTGCTTGAGACGGCGGTGCCCTGTGCAGCAGTGCTTGAGACGGCGGTGCCCTGTTCAGCGGTGCTTGAGATGGGGGTGCCCTGTGCAGCGGTGCTTGAGATGGCGGTCTCCATTGCAGGGTCTCAGCTTCATGGCCCAGCGGGGCTTTGGCTGGCGGTCCTTCATGGCCCAGTGGGGCTTTTGCTGGCGGTCCTTCATGGCCCAGCAGGGCTTTTGCTGGCGGTCCTTCATGGCCCAGCGGGGCTAGTGCTGGCGGTCCTTCATGGCCCAGCAGGGCTAGTGCTGGCGGTCCTTCATGGCCCAGCGGGACTGGTGCTGGCGGTGGCCTCCTGGGCAGCTGGGCTGGTGCTTGCGGTGGCCTCCTGGGCAGCTTGGCTGATGCTGGCGGTGGCCTCCTGGGCAGCTGGGCTGATGCTGGCGGTGGCCTCCTGGGCAGGTGGGCCGGTGACGGAGGTGGCCTCCTGGGCATCGGGGATGATGGCGGTCTTCTCCGCCGTGCTGCTCCTCCCAGACTTGCCAGGTTTTTTGTGGCCCTTCCCTACCTTGGAAGGTATCACAGCTGACTCCACACTTCCAACGGGACCCCTGGGAGCAGCTTTGGTGGCTGGAGTCTTCCCCCTCTCCCACCGGGCACTGGCCAACTTCTGATGCTTTACAGATGGGAGACTGTCTGTGCTGTGGCTCCGTGCCACACTGGTTGCCCTGGTGGCCAGTGCACTCCAGATTCCGGTGACTACAGGCACCACTGGTCCCGGAGATGTTGTGGCTGAGGTGCTAGTTCGGGACCTATGAGATGGACTGGGTGGGGGAGGTGTGGGAAAGAGGTCAAGGTTGGACAGGAACAGTTTTTTGGACACACTGGGATGGGTAGCTGGAGGGGGTTTGGGAGTGGAGGAAGAGGTGGTGTTGTAGGAGGTGTACGTTTGGTGACTTTGGGTGAAGGTGCATGAGCTGGAGGCTGTCGTGAGGTGGATGGCTGTTGGGTGGGTGTGTGCCTGCATTTGTGTATCTTGGGAGGGGGCGTCACAGACACACTGGGAGAGGACACAGGGGACGTGTGAATGGTAGTGGGGATGGTGACTGCACGTGAGCGGGGTGTGGTGGTGGGTGTGCTGGAGAGGGACGTAGTGGCTGTTGAGGGAATGCATGCAGGTGTGAGTGTAGACGAGACTGGGAGGGAGGAGGGAGACGAGGAGGAGGGGGACACAGTCGAGGCAGTGGATGTTGGTGTGGCTGCAAGTGTGTGATGCTTGTGTGAGTACCTGTGGGATGTGTGGTCTGGGTGGAGGAAGTTGGAGGGGGGAGGCTAGAGACGGGGACAATGGTTGCCATCAGTGCTGAGGCCAGAGTCTGAAAAGCTCACTGAAGGGCCGCCTGACCAGAATGAATGCCCTCCAGGAAAGCATTGGTTTGTTGCAATTGCCTCTCTACACCCTAGATGGCATTCAAAATGGTAGACTGCCCAACAGTGAGGGACTTGAGGAGGTCAATGGCCTCCTCACTGAGGGCAGCAGGGGTGACTGGGGCAGGGCCTGAGGTGCCTGGGGCGAAGGTGATGCCCACCCTCCTGGGTGAGCGGGCACGGGGCAAAGGCTCAGGGGCTGCTGGGAGGGTGGTGCTGGTAAGGGGGTGGCGGCTGTACCTGTAGATGCGGGGGCACGTCACATCCACGGCGGGCGTACATCGTTATTTGCTCCTGGGACCCATAGGGTCCAATGTTAACCAATGCAGCATGCCCATTGTCCCACTTTGCAGGTCAGGCAGCCGCCATTTCAGGGGCACCCATGGCTTCATTTCCAACTGCGCCACACATACCTAGGCCTAGACTCAGCACACACACAGGCCACCTTTTGTGTATGATTGGTGTTCTGGGTAAACTGTGGGTACGTACCTCTGAGTTGTTTGACTCTGTGCTCGCTGTTGTCCTTCATAGACACCGTCCGCTGGGACATGTGAGGAGATGGGGGCATCCTCCGGTGTACCGACTGTTGGTGGACCTGTCGACAATGGAGGAGCGACATTTAATTATCACATACAGGCTTGACCGTGCCACAATCCAGGAACTGTGTACCCAGTTGGAGCCAGACCTGATGTCAGCAATCCGCCATCCCACAGGAATCCCCCCTCAAGTGCAGGTGCTGTCAGTGCTCCATTCCCTTGCAAGTGGGTCTTTTCAAACAACAGTGGCCATAGCATCAGGGATGTTCCAGCTATGTTTTCCAACTTATTGTCCAGAGTGTTGTCTGCCCTTCTGAAACACATGCGGAGCTACATCGTTTTCCCTCAGGTGGATGACTTGCCTACAGGGAAAGGGGATTTCTATGCCCTGGGACACATCCCCAACATCATAGGTGCCATTGATGGGACCCATGTGGCTTTGATCCCCCCACCCCACAGGAATGAACAGGTGTACAGAAACCGGAAGAGTTATCATTCTATGAATGTACAGATGGTATGTTTGGCAGACCAGTACATCTCCCATGTGAATGCCAAGTTCCCTGGCTCAGTGAATGATGCCTACATCCTGCGGAATAACAGCAGCCCTTATGTGATGGGTCAACTCCAGAGGCACCGTGTGTGGCTATTAGGTGAGCACCTGGAGGCAAGTCAGTGGGAATGGTTGTCTGGGTCTGTGGATATCCCTCCAGGTTAGTGCCTGTCTAACAGTTGTCCCTCACCATTTGCAGGTGACTCTGGTTACCCCAACCTGTCATGGCTACTGACCCCAGTGAGGAATCCCATGACAAGGGCAGAAGAACGCTACAATGAGGCCCATGGGCGAACTAGGAGGGTGATCGAGTGGACCTTCGGCCTCCTGAAGGCCAGGTTCTGGTGCCTCCATATGACAGGTGGATCCCTATTCTACTCACCAAAGAAGGTGTGCCAGATCATCGTGGCCTGCTGTATGCTTCACAACTTGGCTTTGCGACGACAGGTGCCTTTTCTGCAGGAGGATGGTCCAGATGACAGTGTTGTGGCAGCTGTGGAGCCTGTGGACAGTGAAGACGAGGAAGCAGAGGAAGAAGACATGAACAACAGGGACTCAGTGATCCAGCAATATTTCCGGTGAGACACAGGTAGGAGTACAGACCTGCCTACTACATGTACTTAAACACTACTACCTCTCTACTGTCTGTCGTTTTCACCCAGTGTATGGTCACTGAGTTTTTCACTTTCCCTTACGATTTCACAGATGTGGGTCCCACTGTGTGACATCTGCTTAGATTCCTCCTGGACTAGAGCTGTGTGACATAGGTATGTTGACATTACAATTGAAAGAGCATTTTGTCACTGTAATTGCTAATACACTATTTCGAAATCACAGACAGACTCCAGATTGTTTTGTGCTTTAAGTGTGTTTATTTAAGTGCTCAATATTGGAGGGGTTAGTGAAATGGTAAGGAATGTCCATGGCAGAGTCCAGTCTATTAGTCTCACAGGTGCATTGCCCATATGGCCCATCAGGTCCTTTTCACCCTGTGTCATTGGAGTAAAGCCTATAGGCACATTCACCTTTTTGAAATGTTCCACTGCTGTGTTCTGAACTTAGCCTTGCCCTACTTCAGGTAGATTTGGAGTGATGTGCAGCGCAGGAGGAGTGTCTCTGCATTGGATATATGTGTGCCTGAAAACGGTAAGGTAAGGTGATAGAGCTTGTAGTTAGTGTATGTATGCCTGTAAGGAATGCATGCCATGAAAGAGGTTGTGCTGTGCAGTGCATGTACAATGGAAGCATGTGCTGGGTGTATGTGCCGATGTGTGCTTGTGAGAAGTAAAATACCTTAAGGGCGAAGTGTATGCAGTGCGCACATGGTGAGTTTGTGTGCTGGCAGAGTGTATGCTTAGCATGCTCTGGTATAATACAGAAAGGCTACAGTACTGAGCAGTGAGTGCAGACTGAATGTATGTTCATTACTGCTCCAGTACAGTACTCTCCAGTACTGTTATCTCCATGTGTGTAGTAGCACAACACATGGAGGTAACAGTACTGGAGAGTAAGTGTGTTGGGAAAATACAATGAGTGCAAGTGTGTCTACAATGGTGCATGACATGGAGGGCCCTAGATTCCATATTGGAAAGCCCAGGCCTGTCTCATAAAGACATGATGAAGAGAGGAATCCCCCAGACAGTTTTGTGTATTTCTGATTTCCTGTGAACTGGGTGGGACACACTGGAGAGAGGGAGGAAGAAACTTTCCAATTACACTTCAAAAGGTTGCTCTTTGATTAACCTTTGGATTCAAATAACACTGTGGCTGATATTCAGGTGTGCACCCTGGTCACTTCCATGAAATGTGCTGCGGCTCAAGTAGCTTCAGAGTCTTGTCCACTGTGACAGACATCCTTTCAGAAGGAAAGATCGAAAAGGAGAAATGTATGCTACAAAAAAAGCAGATCCCCAACATAAAGCTTCAAAGACTCAGACCCTAAATCACATTTGCTTTCTGGAAAAGGACTATAAGAAGGTGAGGTTAAGAGCCCATAATTTGTCACCTGCCAAGCAGCCAGATGGGATGTGTGAAGAGGGAAAGCTCTACAAGACTTCTGCCTGTAACCCAACCCATCATCCACCCCAGACATTGCAGTGGCCATCCCCCCTCGGCTACGAGATCATCCGCTGCATCAGTCTTCACAAACCTGGAGGAGGCTTTGCAGTCATCCACAAAGACACCATCACCTGCACTATCTCAACAGACAAACCAACCAGGCTCATGCAACCTGTGCACTTCCCATGGCATTTCAACCACTCCACAATGATCTCAATTACCCTAACTTACTTGCCACCTGAGCCCCGCACCACCTTCTGCAACTTTCTCACCGACCTCTTCACTCCTATCACCATTAGATCCAACGACTTCCTCCTGCTTGACAACCTCAAAGTCCATTTCATTAACCCTAAGGACTGCAATGGCAGTGACTTCCTAGAAAGCCTCAACAACATTGGACTTAGGCAGGTCGTTGAAGGCCTGATCCACATGTCCAGAAAGTCACTCAACCCAGTTTACACAGCCAGCAACAAAATCACTTTCAGCCATCTCACCTTGCCCAGGATGGACTGGCCACCCCATGGTACACTTCTACATCAATGTATCCACCCCAGGAAATCAAAAACATCTGTCATCCTTAGTTACAACTGGAACAATATAACAGACTGTACCCACACCCTCAGACCCAATCAGCCTACCTTTACAGGCAACCTACAGAATGACCTATCTACCTTCAACAACTGGATCGCAAACTGAACCATCTCCCTGGATCTCTTGAAGAACATCGGACATACCAAAACTCATGGTCAAGCTTGCTAGTACATGGAAGACCTAAGAAACTCCAAGTGCTATTGCAAACAATTAGGAAGACAATGGAGAACCAGCTGTGATATAACCTGCACCAACACTTACAAATCTGCACTCAGAAGATATCATTATCATCTCAAAGAAGCCAGAAAAGTGGCCATCTTGCTCAGGCTTGAATCCTGATCCAACTGTGGCAAAGAACTCTTTAACATTATCAAAGAATTCACTAACCCTACAGCAGCCTCCAACACCAGTATCCCCTCACAGATCCTTTGAGAACACAATTCTGACTTTTTCCACAACAAAATACTCAAGATCTACACAAACTTCATACGCCAACTCATCACAGAAGACATCATCATGGGACCACCTCCAGGAATTCCCACCTCCTAGCAAACTGGGACTACCTCACTACACAGGACACTGCCAGAACCATGCAGACTATCCACTCCAGGTGTTTTACAGACCCTTGCCCATACCACATGAACAACCTGTGAAGCACACTGATCAGCGCAAGCCCCACCACCATCATCAACTCCTCCAATCTCATTGGAAACTTCCCTGACAGCTGGAAACAGGCAGAGGACACAGTTCTCCCGAAGAAACCCTCCACCAACCTGAATGACCTCAGCAACTTCAGGCCCATCTCGCTTCTCCCCTTCCAGCTAAATTCCTGGAGAAAGAGATTAACAAGCAACTCTCCACCCATCTTCAACAGCACCACCTCCTGGACTCCACCCAGACAGGTTTATGCAGCAGCCACAGCAGGGAAACCATCCTCCTGAAAACAACGGATAACATCAGGCCCATCATAGACAGAGGAGAAACAGCCATCCTCATCCTGCTCGACCTCTCGGCGGCTATCAACACCATACTCAAGGACTCAGGTATCTAAGGACCCACACTGATCTGGATCACCTCCTTCCTTTCCAGTAGGATACAATGATTCAGACTCTCTGCTTACACGTCTGAACGCAAGAAGCAAGTCTGCGGGGTACCATAGGGCTCCTCCCTCAGCCCAACCCTATTTATTGTACATGGTGCCCCTCACCCACATTATAAGACTGCACAGCATCAACTAATCCTCTCCCTCACCGACATGAACAAAACCACCAGGACTAACTTTACCACCTGCATGTCAATCCATCCAACTGGATGCAAGAGAATTGTTCCAAACCCAACACACAAAAAACAGAAATGTTGATGTTTGGAAATAACAACTCCCTGTGTTCCCATGCGCACCTCCATAGGCCGTACCAGAAACTTCAGCATTGTCCTTGATGACAAACTCACGATGAACAAACAGGTCAACACCATGATCACATTTTGCTACCACAGCCTTAGAATGCTCCACACGATCTTCAAATGGCTACCCAAGCACACAAGACCCATGGCTTCACACACCGTCATCATCAGCACACTTGACTATGACAATGCACTCTACATCAGCATCTCTAAGAACTCATGCAAAGACTCCAAACCATCCAAAACACCACCGCCAAACTCATCCTAGACATGCCCAGAAGCACCCACATCACTCCCTACCTCACTGAACTTCACTGGCTAGCTGTCCAGAAATATTACAAGTTCAAGATGCTCATCCACACCAACATTGTCATCCACAACACAGGACCACTTACCTAAGTGACTGATTCCAACTCTACAATCCCTGCAGACAACTAGGCTCCATCTCTCTCTCCCTTCCACGAAGCCTACACACCCACACAAGCAAGACAGGAAGGGGCTCTTTCTCCTTCACTGCTGTCAAAAACTGGAATGAACTTCATCAGATTTGCTACTCCATTCTCCAACATATGCATGAAGCTAAAGACCTGGCTGTTCAACTTGGAGCACCACCAGGCCCACGCTCCTGCTCCAGTGCCTGGATATGCTAACGCATTATAAGCTGCACAATACAAATACACATATCATAACATAAAATAACATAACACAACACCGTGACTGGGGGGTCAAGGCCTGCTGGTCTTAAGGCTGGGTGAGGGGACATCACCCAGAGAAAACCAACATCATCTGCCCTGGAGCTAGGAGCACCAATGCCTGCCTGCTTGCCAAGACCAATCGGCACTGTGAAGAAGAAGAGAGCATTGGAGGGAGTGAGGTGAAGTAGGGGACTCCTTGTGCAAGGTGTTAGGGTTCAGCTGCGCACCAATCGGGCCATAGCCCATGTGCAGGATTGTTTTCAGCAACCCCTGTATGACATGAGAGGGCCACCATAGACTCAACTGTGAAACAAGCACTGCGAAGGGAGCCTCAAGTCTGTACTGCCTCGTAGTAGTGACCTTGCATTCCAGAGGGGGCCACCATGGGAACAATTTTGTGATCGGCATGCCAGGACTCGTGATCACCTTAGCAGTGACACCCCATGGAAGGAAGGGCCACCATTGTGTGGGTGATTGCATTGGAAGAGTCTGCATTGTGTCCGGTGGTATTGCAGCAACCGCACTTTCCTGGAGGGGCTACGAGTCCTAACTTGCCAAAGACTCTGGGCCGGGGCTAGAGTGAGGCTGTGGGCCATCCAATTAAATCTACCCTGATTGACCCTCTTGGGCTGAGAGGACACTGAGGAAGATGTCTCACTCCCACTGGACTGCAGTCAGGAGCCGAAGGATTGAATTAAAACTTGTGAGAAATTAACTCAACGGGGATGACTGGCAGCACCACTAAGCAGCTCATGAGTGTCAATGATGAGGACACCAGCTGTACCTCAGAATACTTCTGTACTTAGGAGCTGATAAGACTTGAACTGGGCCTGTGTGCCCTTGGAGGTCCAATGCTAAATGTGCTGGGGCATCATAGACACTTTTCACTAATTTCTAAGAATCAAAGGAGAACTCTTTGAGTATGGCCTAGAAGTAAGCATTCCTTGGATGCTGCCACCAGTAAATAGGGAATAACCCCCAACTAAGTTATAGCGAGAGGGATAGACAGGAACATGCCTGATCTCTACTAAAGCCCCAACCTCGAGAGATATTGTATTATTACTTGTGAATGTTGTTATTCCTTTGGAAGAGTAGTTAGAAATAAAATACTTCTTATTCTTATAAAAACAATATGTGACCAGATATTGATTTATTGAGATATTGTTTGTTCTTTGTTGACTTTGAATTATTTACCTGTACCCACACTTCTCAGCTGAGGGAGCCTTTGGCTATTCATCCACAGCTACCAGTGAGAGTCAAGTGCAGAAGGGGTACTCAGCATAGTTGCTCAGGTTTCATTGTAGGTCAGACCCCAGGGCACCAGGAATAAAAGACCTCAACCACCACGGTTGGGGCTCGGTACCCTCTGCATGCCCCATGACACTTTGTAGGGAGTTCTGACTTTGATGCAACCTCTTTCTTTCTATGCAGGGTTGTCATACTGATATCCTACCCACAGATGTTGATTTCCCTATTTCTGTTCCACCTGTGGCTGACTTACTAAATAGAAGTAAGGAAATTAGGCCCATATTTATACTTATTGGTGCAAAACATCGCAGTTTTGCATCAAAAAGTTTACCTCTGGCTTGCGTCATTCCAAAGTGTCAGCTGGGTGACAAATTTATGGAATGCTTCAAGCCGGCACTAAGCTTGGTCTAGCTTAAAAAAAAAAAGACGCTAGCCATGTGGGGGTGGAGATAGGGATGAAGGGGGTTTTGCCTCAAAAAATGCCGCTAGGCTGGTTAGAGGCAAAAGAAATGCCGCTAACCAGCCTTGTGTCATTTCCAGATGCACAACCATCTAAAAACATGACTCCTTTCTTAGCTAAGACAGGAGTCATGCCCACCGCACCAATGGCCAGCATTGGAGATCAGTGTCCCCTGGGCATAGCCTTTACACCTAGTGCCATGCAGGGTGCCCCATGTTAAGACCCCCAATGGCAATTAAAAAAAAATACTTTAACACTTACCCATACCTACTTTATTCACCTAGGATGGGGTCCCCCATCCTCTGGTGTCCCTCTGGTATGGGTGGGGGTGTTCCGGGGGCGTGCGCTGGGCACCTGTGGCCCATTCCATGGTGTTTGGCCATGGAATGGGTCCAAAGATCACCTAACACCTGGTCTGACCCACACATTAAATAATGGCGCTAAGCAAGCTTAACACCATTATTTGGGTCCGCCTCCCACCCGTGAGTCATTATAGCACCGGGGGATAACTATTGCGCTAAGGGGATAGAAGATTATTTTGGATGGGAAAGCATACCTTGCATCTCATTGAAGCAAGGTGGGTTGGTGCATCCAAAAAAGGCGCTAACTCCAATATTGTGACGCTAGACATGTCTAGCATCGAAATATAAATATGGAGTTAAGTTTGCACTACATTTGCGTTAAATAAAATTATGCAAATTTAGCAAACAAAGTATAAATATGCCCCTTAGTTTCTGAGAATTTAAAAATAACTGCCAGTCAAATGAAATTCCAGGCAGATAAGCACAGACAGCAGAGAGTTGATAATTAAGCAGGGGATAACACATATCTATCCTCCCATTACTTACCATTTAAAACAGATCCATCCAAGTTCAGACCCCGATTTTTAGGGCTGTTTTCTGTTATTCATGATAATAATCCAGTAACTGTCCAATTAGGGTTTCTTTTTTCCTAGAAACTGATTGCATCCCACCTTCTATGTATCTCAAATTAAGCCTTGTACCACTGATTAATCTTCAAGAAAAACTTCTCCTGTGATAAATGAAGGACATCCAGAACATGAAGTCTCTGGAATTGTTGACACCTGCTTTATGCGTGGTAAGTTTCATATTCTGATCAGTTGGAAAGGAGATCCTTTTTCCAAGGATTCATAGAAACCAATAACTGCTGTTCATTATAATTCACAGATGTTCTGACATATGCTGGTAGGCCTAGAGTTTTGAGAGAAGGTATGCTGGCAGGAGGCATCTCAGATCCAGACACGTAAGTCACAGTACCAGAATGCTTGTCTTTCCTCCATAGTGCCTATAGTTGGGACTTTACCTGGGTTCCTTTGGTGGCTCTCAGTTGTCTGACCTCCTCTCGGACCCAGGGACCAAAAGGTTTCTGTCACATGCAGGCGCCTTCTTGGATGTAGGATACTTCTCAATCCAAGATGGTGCCACACTAGTTTTAGAATGTTTTTTCTTCTTTGCCCAAGGTGGACCAGAAAAGGTTCCTGTGCAAGCCCGTTTCTTCCACGTTGGGATTTGCTATTTAAGCACACTCTTTATCCAACTTCTAGTTAGGGTACATTTTTCCTCAGTTTATATTTCTCTGCGAACACTTGGTTCTTTTCTGCTCTCTTGCAGGATTCTGTTATTGTTCCATTTATTTTGCTGTGGGCCTTTCCCCCATGAGTTTCATTCTGGAGGCCATGCTTACTGCTAGTAGCAATACACCAGTTGTTACAGTGGCTGCTGAAAGGTATTGCCCCTTCCATGGGATAAAGACCTCCGGCCCTGGAAGGATATTGTCTTGACCAGCATGTGACAATTCATCGTAGGACACTCTGCATAGAAGTCTGGTACACAATGTTATTGGCGGCCGAAAAAGGTAACATACCTTGGCAGGTTTACCTGAAATTTGACACTGTTATTGAATAAAATATAGAAACACAATCATGTTGCAAATTAAATATCAAGTACAAAACTATTGACTTCCTGTACTTAACTAGTAAAACCACGAATATCGACAACACAAATGTTGTTAAAAATATGGGCTCTCATTACAACACTGGAGGTCCAGCCCTGCCATGCTGGCGGTGGTAGTTACACCACCAACGGTGTGGCGGTGCTGGACCACCATATTATGACCACGGCGGTGAACAGGCTGCACCGCCTGTACCTTCGCCCTGGCGGTCCACCATAGACGACAGATGGTATTAGGAGCCTCCTTTCCGCCAGGTACTCCCAGGCATCAAAACTGACAGAAAATCCCTGGCGGGAAGGATACTGTCAACCCACTCAGCCACAGACCCCCCTCGGTCCCTAGGGACCCCCCACCCCACCCCATCCAAACATGCATGCACCACACACACACACACATGCAATCACGCATTCATGCACTCATACAGACACACACATACACTTGCACACCCCCACCACCTCCGCATCCATTCACGCACTCACAATCACACACGTACACGCACAAAAACCCCACCCATTTCCAATCACACACACGCACACCCCTATGCACACACACACCACTCATCTTCTCCCTCCCCTATCGGACGGGCACTTACCTTTTTACAGTTGTCATCCAGGAGGGGACGGGATCCTTGGGGCCTGCTCGACCACCAGCGCTGTTTCTCGACAACACCACCACGCCTATTACCAACTTGTAACAGGCATGGTGGTGTTGTGATGACGTGGCAGTGCAAGCGGAGCAGCCGCCACTGCACAGCCGACCACCTGAATGGCTGATGGCGGCTCTCCACCCAAATTCTGGCGGGCTAGTGGCTGACAGGACTTCGGCAGACTAGGTTTTAGCCCCCCCCGAAGTCATAATGAGGGCCATAGATTTTAACCAAAATGTAAAATTAAACACTTTATATATAAAATAATGACTAGAAATAAAAATATTAAAACATTTTATGCACATTCTAAATATAAGTATAAACAAATGATGTCGACAAAACTGTTACTAATCAACCCAATAAATTATATTCAATCATACCAAAATGATTGAAAAATATTACCATGACCTACAAACATTTAAACAACATCCTAAATATAACATATACATACATATACATTTATGGTCAAATCCATAAAACTATACATCACACTTTAAAACAAAACCTAAATGAGTGTTTACCATTGAGGGGCATTAATAAAAACAATTGAAATTCAAACAATCAATAAAATAAAAATATAACTAACTTTAACCAGTAAAATCATATAAACAATTACATCAACAATATTAAGGGCACACTACTTTAAAAAACTAAATACTTCAAAAAGGACAAATGCCACAAGATGAGGAAGCTCTGACTGTTTCTCTCACTAAACCATTAAATGAAAAATATATACATCTCAGCAACTACCTAACCAAGTAAGTAATCCTTAAATCTAATCCAAAGTATAGTTGTTAATAAACTCAAAAATATAAAATAACATCAATTCATAAAGTACTCTCAAACTTCAATCTCTTTACATAGACTTCCTACAAACAAAACTATGGGCCTGATTACAAGTTTGGCGGTCCACAGACCACCACACTCACAGTGGCTGTCGGATGGTTGTGGTGGTCTGGCATCTGCACCAACCTACCACTATCTCCACCGGGATCTCTGATCTTGATGAGCTGCTAGTGGCAGAGGTCAGAATCGGCCAGGACGGCAATGAAGTCAGCGCCCCCCTGCTGATTAAGACCTGGTTCTTCGTCAGCCTTTTCATGGTGGTTTCACCGCCATGAAAAGGCTGGTGGAGAACAGGTGCGGAGGACCACAGGGGTCCCCTGCACTGCCTATGCACTTAGCTGTGCTGTGCAGACAGTGAGCATTGCAAGAGTGCTGGTGCACCCTGCAAGCGGCAGCATTGCCACCAGCTTGATTTCAAGCCGGCGACATTGCTGACGCCACTTCCCTGCTGAGCTGATGAGTGGAAACCTTGGTTTTTGTCCGTCAGCCCAGCGGGAAAGTTGTAATAGACCCGGGAGGAGGTAGCCAGTATGGCGACATCCTTCCTGTCAGAAGTTTGTTGGATGGGTCATCCCGTCCACCAAATTCGAAATCAGGCCCTTTGACTAGAAAAACTGATAAGTTGCCAGTAAAAAATGACTACTACAAACCAACTAAATAAGCAAAATAACATAATTATACATAAATTATTGCAAAAATGTCAACTCACCCAAATAGAGAGTAAAAATCAACCTAACAGCCTCAACCTCTACAAACTACCTCCAAAGTAACATGTTAAATGAAACTAACATTTTTTGTTGCATCCAATAGAAAAGAAAATGCCTGCTCTACATTAGAACACTCCCAACAGAAAAGCTGCAAAATGTATGAACAGAACATACATGTAAGTATTCCAAATTAAAGTGATTGCATAATTTTATATGAATATAACAAATGTGCAAACTTTAAATAATTGCATATATTTATACGTACAAACCTTAAAGTATTGTATATATTTATATTATCACACTACTTTCATATACAATGACTTAAGCAGCAAAGTATACCACCTCTCAGAAAGGAAATCAGTAACTAAGGGCCAGATGTAGCAAAGGTTTTTACCCATTCTGTGTCTATGGGAAAAAGTGTTTGTACATATGGCCCTAAATCACATGGGCTACATCTACTGCCAAGAAAGTACATGAACAGCAAATATAAACTGAAAGTGTACCAAATATTATTCTAATGCATGCTATGGGAGGGCAAAGAGAAAAAACAATGTTGTAATTCACCACAATTCTAGAAGCACAGGAGAACCCTGCAGGTGGGGTAGAATCCGACCACAATAGACATGAAGCAAAATGTGGCCACATCAGGTGACAGCTGAGCGACCAGTAACAATATTGGTGACCAACTAGCACAAACACTCTGCTATTCTCAGATTGATTTACTTCCCAGATGTTGGCAGACCTGGAGCCACTGCCTCCTCCTCCCCCGAAACACAGGAGTTTCACACAAATTGAGGTGCTATCTCACAACTCCTCGAAGCCAACACCCGTTGTTGCTCCTGCAGATGATTGCTGTTGTCCCCTGAGACAATATTTTCAACGTTCTCCCCACCTTTTTATCACTTGCCAGTTATAATCTTCCACTACCCAGCCAACTTCAGTATGTGTAGGGCAGTGTGAACTTGGCATGTTGGACTGATTGGAGACTGAATACGGGGGCAATATCAAGACCATGTTACTTACCTTGAGAAGAGGAGCAGTACGCTGGAATGTCACACATAGACAGTGCAACACACAAGCCTGAGATCCAACATCAGGAAAATTATAGATCAGCTAGCCTTTTCAGTCTCACATGAACTTCCTCGCATTCTCAAGTTATGTCCAGGAGATGAATGGTAGATAGTTATATAACCATGAAATGGTATCCTCTTGTGAATACCCTGTTGGATAAATTGTTGTTTGGAGATTCTTGTGTTAATCTTCCTGGAAACTGTGCAATATAAATACCAATAAAGTTTATAAACACAGTATGAAAGAGGCAAGAACTAGTTCCGAGGAATCCATAACCAAACTCCTTAAAGATTTACTGCCTAAAGTATTTGAACACAAATCAGGGCAACGACCACCTTTTCTCAATTTAAAACTTTTAATTGCAAGAACTCAAAAAGACACCAGTGATACTCCTTCTGCCCCCAGAAGATTTCAAGACAAAGAAATAGCTGAAAATTTAATAATGCAGCATAATGAAGAACAATGTCAATGACATGACAACTAGAGGTGGGCAATAGATTGTGCTCTGCCAACAGAGTTGGCAGAATTCTGGCAACTCCGCGTTACATTTGTAATGGAGAGTTCTGCCCAAATACTTTCAACTGTAGCATGGCAGAATCTTTTCTCGTATGCACCTTGCCAGCATTAACTTGGCAAGTACAAGCAAGATTTGGCATCCCCTAGCATGATTCATGATCACTGGGAGGGCATCTGGTGAGGTTTCTGCAATGTGGGTGGTTGCAATCAAAACAACTTGAGAAGCAGTGCCCTTTAGCATGCCGTGTGGTGCCATTTTCCCTGCTTTTTCACTGCGGAATGAACTCCAGGAATTAAAAATCAGTACGAGCAGCACAACATGCTTGTTTATGCCCATTTATGAAACGCTGCTGAATCTTGTGGAGTTTTCAAGCAACTCCACGGATTTCTATGGAGTGAACCTTAGTGAATTCTGCCCCCTGTAATGACAATCTAAAGAATGGGAATTAAATCCTAATATCATCCACAGAAAATAACTTACTAAAACTTAGCCAGTGTCAAATGTGTATAAAGAATGGGACCTTCAAAATGTATCCCAACCCATTCACTCAAATATACACCCTACATGGTGATACAAATATACTGTCTATATGTGTCCTGCTATCAACTAAACAACCTCCTAAACTACATTAAACAAAAAACACAACAATCCTCCAAAAAATAATCATAGACTTTGAACAAGCCATGATTCATACTATTTTAAAAATGTACCCCCACCACAATAATATAGGCTGTTACTATAATTTCAATCAAAGCATTTTGAGACACCTCCAAAAATCTGTACTTTGTGTAGAATATTGTAGAAACAGTCCATCTGTATTTGAAATAAAAGAAATGATAGCACTAGCCTAAGCCCCTGTCACTTAGGCTGCCAACCACTACAATGTACTCATAGAAAGCCCTTACTACCAACAAAATGAAGTCAAACTAAGCCCCTTAATGGATTACTTTGAAAACACTTGGGACCTCATTTACAAGCCCCTATTGGCATACAGCACCTCTGAAGCATCATTTGTTTTTTTACGCTCCGGTGGTGCATTGTGCCTGCTCATATTTACAAGGCCACATTCCTTCCTGCACATAAACAATCATCCCTGCAAAGCAGACACCTTTGCACCATGGCACCAGGGTGTCTGTGTTGGCGCTAGGCAGCAGTTTGTGTGCCAGTGCAGGGGAAAGTACAGGGATGCGTAATATTTCTGTAAATAAAACACATCCCTGCACTTTCAAAATGACACAGCGTGGCACAGCAAGCTGGCTTGTAGTGCCACACTGCATAATTTCTTTGTAAATGGGCTCCTTAGAATGGCATACTGCATTGCTCCAGACACAAACGTCAACAAAAATTCCAAATGCTGTGGTGGAATGTCAATGACAGCACCTTGGAACAGGAAACTTAAAAAATAATGCAGTTGAATGATGGTACAATGCCTTCCATTTCACAGCAGGCAGCACCCACCCTACAGTCATTTATAGAAGCTTTACAAACAGAGCAAAGCTTCCAACAGCTAGGAGTAGAGCAATCTGGTAGCCAATTTTCTCATAAACTTAGCAAACAAACCATAAGAATACACAACATTTTACAATTTGAAATCAAAATCTTACAAATTAAAAGTGAATCGATTACTTAGAATAGCTAAAACAGCATGTAGGAAGTTGGCTCTGTATGTGCTATTTCAAAGTAAGGAATAGCATGCACAGAGTCCAAGGGTTCCCCTTAGAGGTAAGATAGTGGCAAAAAGAGATAATACTAATGCTCTATTTTGTGGTAGGGTGGTCGAGCAGTAGGCTTATCCAAGGAGTAGTGTTAAGCATTTGTTGTACATACACATAGACAATAAATGAGGTACACACACTCAGAGACAAATCCAGCCAATAGGTTTTTATATAGAAAAATATCTTTTCTTAGTTTATTTTAAGAACCACAGGTTCAAATTCTACATGTAATATCTCATTCGAAAGGTATTGCAGGTAAGTACTTTAGGAACTTCAAATCATAAAAATTGCATGTATACTTTACACGTTATTGACAAATAGCTGTTTTAAAAGTGGACACAGTGCAATTTTCACAGTTCCTGGGGGAGGTAAGTTTTTGTTAGTTTTACCAGGTAAGTAAGACACTTACAAGGTTCAGTTCTTGGTCCAAGGTAGCCCACCGTTGGGGGTTCAGAGCAACCCCAAAGTCACCACACCAGCAGCTCAGGGCCGGTCAGGTGCAGAGTTCAAAGTGGTGCCCAAAACACATAGGCTAGAATGGAGAGAAGGGGGTGCCCCGGTTCCGGTCTGCTTGCAGGTAAGTACCCGCGTCTTCGGAGGGCAGACCAGGGGGGTTTTGTAGGGCACCGGGGGGGACACAAGTCCACACAGAAATTTCACCCTCAGCAGCGCGGGGGCGGCCGGGTGCAGTGTAGGAACAGGCGTCGGGTTCGCAATGTTAGTCTATGAGAGATCTCGGGATCTCTTCAGCGCTGCAGGCAGGCAAGGGGGGGATTCCTCGGGGAAACCTCCACTTGGGCAAGGGAGAGGGACTCCTGGGGGTCACTTCTCCAGTGAAAAGTCCGGTCCTTCAGGTCCTGGGGGCTGCGGGCTGCGGGTGCAGGGTCTCTCCCAGGCGTCGGGACTTTAGGTTCAAAGAGTCGCGGTCAGGGGAAGCCTCGGGATTCCCTCTGCAGGCGGCGCTGTGGGGGCTCAGGGGGGACAGGTTTTGGTACTCACAGTATCAGAGTAGTCCTGGGGTCCCTCCTGAGGTGTTGGATCGCCACCAGCCGAGTCGGGGTCGCCGGGTGCAGTGTTGCAAGTCTCACGCTTCTTGCGGGGAGCTTGCAGGGTTCTTTAAAGCTGCTGGAAACAAAGTTGCAGCTTTTCTTGGAGCAGGTCCGCTGTCCTCGGGAGTTTCTTGTCTTTTCGAAGCAGGGGCAGTCCTCAGAGGATGTCGAGGTCGCTGGTCCCTTTGGAAGGCGTCGCTGGAGCAGGATCTTTGGAAGGCAGGAGACAGGCCGGTGAGTTTCTGGAGCCAAGGCAGTTGTCGTCTTCTGGTCTTCCTCTGCAGGGGTTTTCAGCTAGGCAGTCCTTCTTCTTGTAGTTGCAGGAATCTAATCTTCTAGGGTTCAGGGTAGCCCTTAAATACTAAATTTAAGGGCGTGTTTAGGTCTGGGGGGATAGTAGCCAATGGCTACTAGCCCTGAGGGTGGGTACACCCTCTTTGTGCCTCCTCCCAAGGGGAGGGGGTCACAATCCTAACCCTATTGGGGGAATCCTCCATCTGCAAGATGGAGGATTTCTAAAAGTTAGAGTCACTTCAGCTCAGGACACCTTAGGGGCTGTCCTGACTGGTCAGTGACTCCTCCTTGTTTTTCTCATTATTTTCTCCGGCCTTGCCGCCAAAAGTGGGGCCTGGCCGGAGGGGGCGGGCAACTCCACTAGCTGGAGTGTCCTGCTGGGTTGGCACAAAGGAGGTGAGCCTTTGAGGCTCACCGCCAGGTGTGACAATTCCTGCCTGGGGGAGGTGTTAGCATCTCCACCCAGTGCAGGCTTTGTTACTGGCCTCAGAGTGACAAAGGCACTCTCCCCATGGGGCCAGCAACATGTCTCGGTTTGTGGCAGGCTGCTAAAACTAGTCAGCCTACACAGATAGTCGGTTAAGTTTCAGGGGGCACCTCTAAGGTGCCCTCTGGGGTGTGTTTTACAATAAAATGTACACTGGCATCAGTGTGCATTTATTGTGCTGAGAAGTTTGATACCAAACTTCCCAGTTTTCAGTGTAGCCATTATGGTACTGTGGAGTTCGTGTTTGACAAACTCCCAGACCATATACTCTTATGGCTACCCTGCACTTACAATGTCTAAGGTTTTGTTTAGACACTGTAGGGGTACCATGCTCATGCACTGGTACCCTCACCTATGGTATAGTGCACCCTGCCTTAGGGCTGTAAGGCCTGCTAGAGGGGTGTCTTACCTATACTGCATAGGCAGTGAGAGGCTGGCATGGCACCCTGAGGGGAGTGCCATGTCGACTTACTCGTTTTGTCCTCACTAGCACACACAAGCTGGCAAGCAGAGTGTCTGTGCTTAGTGAGAGGTCTCCAGGGTGGCATAAGACATGCTGCAGCCCTTAGAGACCTTCCTTGGCATCAGGGCCCTTGGTACTAGAAGTACCAGTTACAAGGGACTTATCTGGATGCCAGGGTCTGCCAATTGTGGATACAAAAGTACAGGTTAGGGAAAGAACACTGGTGCTGGGGCCTGGTTAGCAGGCCTCAGCACACTTTCAATTGTAAACATAGCATCAGCAAAGGCAAAAAGTCAGGGGGCAACCATGCCAAGGAGGCATTTCCTTACACAACCCCCCCCCCCAAACGAAAGAGGATGAGACTAACCTTTCCCAAGAGAGTCTTCATTTTCTAAGTGGAAGAACCTGGAAAGGCCATCTGCATTGGCATGGGCAGTCCCAGGTCTGTGTTCCACTATAAAGTCCATTCCCTGTAGGGAGATGGACCACCTCAACAGTTTAGGATTTTCACCTTTCATTTGCATCAGCCATTTGAGAGGTCTGTGGTCAGTTTGAACTAGGAAGTGAGTCCCAAAGAGGTATGGTCTCAGCTTCTTCAGGGACCAAACCACAGCAAAGGCCTCCCTCTCAATGGCACTCCAACGCTGCTCCCTGGGGAGTAACCTCCTGCTAATGAAAGCAACAGGCTGGTCAAGGCCATCATCATTTGTTTGGGACAAAACTGCCCCTATCCCATGTTCAGAGGCATCAGTCTGCACAATGAACTGCTTAGAATAATCTGGAGCTTTTAGAACTGGTGCTGAGCACATTGCCTGTTTCAGGGTGTCAAAGGCCTGTTGGCATTCCACAGTCCAGTTCACTTTCTTGGGCATTTTCTTGGAGGTGAGTTCAGTGAGGGCTGTCACAATGGATCCATATCCCTTCACAAACCTCCTGTAATACCCAGTCAAGCCAAGGAATGCCCTGACTTGAGTCTGGGTTTTTGGAGCTACCCAGTCCAGAATAGTCTGGATCTTGGGTTGGAGTGGCTGAACTTGGCCTCCACCTACAAGGTGGCCCAAGTAAACCACAGTTCCCTGCCCTATCTGGCATTTGGATGCCTTGATAGAGAGGCCTGCAGATTGCAGAGCCTTCAAAACCTTCTTCAGGTGGACCAGGTGATCCTGCCAGGTGGAGCTAAAGACAGCAATATCATCAAGATAAGCTGTGCTAAAGGACTCCAAGCCAGCAAGGACTTGATTCACCAACCTTTGGAAGGTGGCAGGGGCATTCTTTAAACCAAAGGGCATAACAGTAAACTGATAATGCCCATCAGGTGTGGAGAATGCTGTCTTTTCTTTTGCTCCAGGTGCCATTTTTATTTGCCAGTACCCTGCTGTCAAGTCAAAGGTACTTAGAAATTTGGCAGCACCTAATTTATCAATGAGCTCATCAGCTCTTGGAATTGGATGGGCATCTGTCTTGGTGACAGAATTGAGCCCTCTGTAGTCCACACAAAACCTCATCTCTTTCTTTCCATCTTTGGTGTGAGGTTTGGGGACTAAGACCACTGGGCTAGCCCAGGGGCTGTCAGAGCGCTCAATTACTCCCAATTCCAGCATCTTGTGGACTTCCACCTTGATGCTTTCCTTAACATGGTCAGACTGTCTAAAGATTTTGTTCTTGACAGGCATGCTGTCTCCTGTGTCCACATCATGGGTACACAGGTGTGTCTGACCAGGGGTTAAGGAGAAGAGTTCAGGAAACTGTTGTAGGACTCTCCTACAATCAGCTTGCTGTTGGCCAGAGAGGGTGTCTGAGTAGATCACTCCATCTACTGTGCCATCTTTTGGGTCTGATGACAGAAGATCAGGGAGAGGTTCACTCTCTGCCTCCTGATCCTCATCTGTTACCATCAACAGATTCACATCAGCCCTGTCATGGAAGAGCTTAAGGCGGTTCACATGGATCACCCTCTTGGGGCTCCTGCTTGTGCCCAGGTCCACCAGGTAGGTGACCTGACTCTTCCTTTCTAGTACTGGGTAAGGGCCACTCCATATGTCCTGGAGTGCCCTGGGAGCCACAGGCTCCAGAACCCAGACTTTCTGCCCTGGTTGGAACTCAACCAGTGCAGCCTTTTGGTCATACCAAAACTTCTGGAGCTGTTGGCTGGCCTCAAGGTTTTTGGTTGCCTTTTCCATGTACTCTGCCATTCTAGAGCGAAGGCCAAGTACATAGTCCACTATGTCCTGTTTAGGCTCATGGAGAGGTCTCTCCCAGCCTTCTTTAACAAGGGCAAGTGGTCCCCTTACAGGATGACCAAACAGAAGTTCAAAGGGTGAGAATCCTACTCCCTTCTGTGGCACCTCTCTGTAAGCGAAGAGCAGACATGGCAAGAGGACATCCCATCTCCTTTTGAGTTTTTCTGGGAGCCCCATGATCATGCCTTTTAATGTCTTGTTGAATCTCTCAACCAAGCCATTAGTTTGTGGATGGTATGGTGTAGTGAATTTATAAGTCACTCCACACTCATTCCACATGTGCTTTAGGTATGCTGACATGAAGTTGGTACCTCTGTCAGACACCACCTCCTTAGGGAAACCCACTCTGGTAAAGATACCAATGAGGGCCTTGGCTACTGCAGGGGCAGTAGTCGACCTAAGGGGAATAGCTTCAGGATACCTGGTAGCATGATCCACTACTACCAGGATATACATATTTCCTGAGGCTGTGGGAGGTTCTAGTGGACCAACTATGTCCACACCCACTCTTTCAAAGGGCACCCCCACCACTGGAAGTGGAATGAGGGGGGCCTTTGGATGCCCACCTGTCTTACCACTGGCTTGACAGGTGGGGCAGGAGAGGCAAAACTCCTTAACCATGTTGGACATATTGGGCCAGTAGAAGTGGTTGACTAACCTCTCCCACGTCTTGGTTTGTCCCAAATGTCCAGCAAGGGGAATGTCATGGGCCAATGTTAGGATGAACTTCCTGAACAGCTGAGGCACTACCACTCTCCTAGTGGCACCAGGTTTGGGGTCTCTGGCCTCAGTGTACAGGAGTCCATCTTCCCAATAGACCCTATGCGTTCCATTTTTCTTGCCTTTGGACTCTTCAGCAGCTTGCTGCCTAAGGCCTTCAAGAGAGGGACAGGTTTCTTGTCCCTTACACAGCTCCTCCCTTGAGGGTCCCCCTGGGCCTAAGAGCTCAACCTGATAAGGTTCAAGCTCCAAAGGCTCAGTTCCCTCAGAGGGCAGAACTTCTTCCTGAGAAGAGAGGTTCCCTTTCTTTTGCTGTGTTGCAGTTGGTTTCCCAACTGACTTTCCTTTCCTCTTGGTAGGCTGGGCCATTCTTCCAGACTCCAGCTCTACTTGTTCACCCTGTGCCTTGCATTGTGCTCTTGTTTTCACACACACCAGTTCAGGGATACCCAGCATTGCTGCATGGGTTTTTAGTTCTACCTCAGCCCATGCTGAGGACTCCAGGTCATTTCCAAGCAGACAGTCCACTGGGATATTTGAGGAGACCACCACCTGTTTCAGGCCATTGACCCCTCCCCATTCTAAAGTAACCATTGCCATGGGATGTACTTTTCTCTGATTGTCAGCGTTGGTGACTGTGTAAGTTTTTCCAGTCAGGTATTGGCCAGGGGAAACCAGTTTCTCTGTCACCATGGTGACACTGGCACCTGTATCCCTCAGGCCCTCTATTCTAGTCCCATTAATTAAGAGTTGCTGTCTGTATTTTTGCATGTTAGGCGGCCAGACAGCTAGTGTGGCTAAATCCACCCCACCCTCAGAAACTAGAATAGCTTCAGTGTGGACCCTGATTTGCTCTGGGCACACTGTTGATCCCACTTGGAGACTAGCCA
Organism: Pleurodeles waltl; assembly: GCF_031143425.1. Taxonomy (NCBI): domain Eukaryota; kingdom Metazoa; phylum Chordata; class Amphibia; order Caudata; family Salamandridae; genus Pleurodeles; species Pleurodeles waltl. Next base: position 606,512,891 of record NC_090437.1, on the reverse strand, counting down.
TACCAGTGTTACCTGGATGGGAGTTTGGAGTGGAACCTTTCTTGGGACAGGCCTTGTCTCCAGTTTGGTGTCCATGCTGTTTACAGCTATGACACCAGGCCTTTTTGGGATCAAAGTTTTTACCCTTGTACCCATTGTTTTGTGAAGAGGCTCTGGGCCCACCCTCCTGTGCAGGTTTTTGGGGGCCTGTAGAAGACTCTTTACTATTTTTAGTTTTGGTTGTCTCATCACCCTTCCCCTGGGGAGTCTTTGTGACCCCTTTCTTTTGGTCACCCCCTGTTGAAGTCTTGGACACCCTTGTCTTGACCCAATGGTCCGCCTTCTTTCCCAATTCTTGGGGAGAAATTGGTCCTAGGTCTACCAGATGCTGATGCAGTTTATCATTGAAACAATTACTTAACAGGTGTTCTTTCACAAATAAATTGTACAGCC